>NC_084837.1:110222031-111612031 GCF_033115175.1 Lepus europaeus
TCTTGGGCACTTGTGGGTTTTTTGTTTGTTTTTGAGTGTATCGTTTTTTTCCAGTGTTTCTAGGGACTGTATAAAGTAAGAGTTTTAGGGTATTGGGAAAAAGGAGTCACACCCCTTTGCCAAAATCCTCCTTCTAGAATCTTCTTTGTTCTCATCGGGAGTCCTTGGGCGCCGTGCATGGGGAAGCATCCATGAGCAGGTGGCGGCCCCTAGGGAGCTCGCGGCTGGTGGCTGGCCGGAGGGGGCGCTGTGGGCACCCAGGGCATCTCGCGACCTCCGTGACCTGTGCGTCCTCGGCTCCCGGCAGGTCGGACGCCTCGCTGTACTGCGACGACGTGGACATCCGCTTCAGCAAGACCATGAACTCGTGCAAGGTGCTGCAGATCCGCTACGCCAGCGTGGGGCGGCTGCTGGAGCGGCTCACGGACCTGCGCTTCCTCAGCATCGACTTCCTCAACACCTTCCTGCACTCCTACCGCGTCTTCACCACGGCCGTGGTGGTGCTCGACAAGCTCATCACAATCTACAGGAAGCCCATCAGCGCCATCCCCGCCAGGTGCACCTGCCCAGGGCCGGGGGCGCGGGGGCGGGGGAGGAGTGTGCGGTGTCGACTGCTCCCGACTGTCACATCCAGCAGACGGAGCTGCCTCAGTTTCCCCGATTCAGAAAGGAGGAGGGAAGGACAACTGAAGGCGGAAGAGAGAGGAAAAGGACAGTAGAGGCCACCTTAGTCTTGGGTTCAAGGTCATCTTTCCTGTGCTGCCCTTGAGGCCGCGAGCCCGGCCCCAGGACCCCCCGGGAGGTGGCGGCCAAGTGAGGACTCCTGCCTGTGGCCGGGCGGAGGTGACCTTGTTTCCTGTCCTGCCCGGTGGCCGCTCAGTCCCACAGGTAGAGAATGCCAAGGGCACACACGCCCCGCCCCCCATTACGGGGCCCATGGCGGACGAGCTTCAGAGTTAATGGGACTCCTCGCCCCATCTCACCAAATGGTTCGGCGGCTGAGGGCGGCGCCGAGCGAGGCACAAGGAGGGGGTGTCGGGTCTGGCAGGGCCCGAGCGAGGCACAAGGAGGGGGTGTCGGGTCTGGCAGGGCCCGCCTGCAGCCTGGTATGAGATGCATACGGGAGGTGGTTATTAACCCTCACTTTACAGTTGGGGAAACTGAGGCACTGGGTGACGAAGCCCCTCCCAGCAGGGACGGGCTCTCGGGCTGCGTGGGGCGGTGTTGACCCCAGCACAAGGCCAGGAGCCCAGAGACTCGGCCAGCTCTGCATGTGTGCCGCACTCAGCTGCCCAGATACCCGCCCTGATCCCAACCCCCGCTTACCGCACCGGGCCACTGCTTCCTGAACTTCTGTCAGCTTCCCTGGGCTCCGAGAAAGCAGCACCCCATCCCGGATGGGCTCGCCCCGAGAAGGAACCCAGAGCATCTTGCCCCCCAACCCCGGCCGAGGGCAGCAGCCTGCAGATCCAGGCGGGCACAGGTGGAAGGTTCAAGTCCCTGCTGCTCTGTGTCCAATTCACTTCCCGCTAATGTGCCTGGGAAGGCAGCAGAGGATGGCCCAAATCCTCTCTCGTGGGAGACCCGGATGCAGCTCCTGGCTCCTGGCTTCCACCTGGCCCCTGGCTGTTGCAGACATTTGGGGAGCAAACCGGCAGATGGAAAGATGGAAGATCTCTCTCTCTCTCTCTCTCTCTCCCCCTCCCTTCTCCCCTCTCTGGTGTTCTGTTTTCCAATAAACAAACCTGAGACAGAGAGAGAAAGAAAGATTAAAATGCAGCTCAGCCCATGGCCACGGCCAAGACCTGAACTCTGAGTCTCTGATTCCACCTGCTTCCTGCTACACGGTGAGGGCTAGGAGCTAAGGTCTGTCCCGCGTGTCACACGGAGCAGAGCAGGCTCCCGGTGGCGCCTCTTGGAGGGGGCATCAGTGCAGGTGACCCCCTGTGTCTACCTGGCATGCAGGTGGGGGCATGACAGGGATTGCCAACCCTGACCCTGACCCTTAACCTTAACCTTAACCTTTAACCTTGACCCTTACCCTAACCTTGATCCTAACCCTAAACCCTAACCCAACCCTGACCCTGACCTTTAACCCTAACCCTGGTCCTAACCCTCAACCCTAACCCTTAACCTTGACCCTGACCCTAACCTTGATCCTAACCCTAACCCGACCCTGAGCCTGACCCTTAACCCTAACCCTGGTCCTAACCCTCAACCCTAACCCTTAACCCTTAACCCGACCCTGACCTTGACCTTGACCTTTCCGCCTTCTGCCCTCCCACTCGTGTCCGCTCAGGCTCAGTTCCGGGGTGGAAGCAATGCTGGAGTTTGAGTCGGAGACGTGGGATGGGGCCTTTCCCGTCCAGGGCTCAGCCCCCCTGAGACGAGGTCGGAGCGTGCCAGTGGGAGCAGCGCTGTGTGCGGGGCACCCGGAGGTTTCACAGGCACCTGCGGGTCAGGGGATCCGTGCACCACAGGCCCCGCACAGCTGCTCACAGAGGGAAGCGAGGAAGGGGCAGCAGACTGACCCGTCCCCGCCAGACCCCCGCTCCAGGCATCCAGAGCACGGCACTTGCGTTTTTTTGAAGATCTATTTTTGCTTATTGGAAAGGCAGAGTAGCGAGAGACAGAGAAATCTTCTGTCTGCTTGTTCACCCCCAAATGGTCACAACAGCTGGGGCTGGGGCTGGGGCTGGGCCAGGACAAAGCCAGGAGCCTGGAACTCCCTCCGAGTCTCCCCCGAGGGTGGCAGGGGCCCAAGCCCTTGGGCCGTCCTCTGCTGCTTCCCCAAGTGTTTTAGCAGAGAGCTGGACCGGGAGTGGAGCAGCCAGGACTCGAACCAGCACTCTGATAAGGGGATGCCAGCATTGGCAAGCAGTAGCTTAACCCACTGCACCACAGAGCCAGCCCCAGGACCAGCCTCGGACACTGGGGATTACGAGGCCGAGGGAGCCATGGCAGCCGCCCGGAGCCTTCCAGGGCACAGGGACGCCAGGGCTGTCCCGGGAGGCCGGCCTTGGCTGACGATCCTTCCATCCCGTGCCCCTGCAGGTCTCTGGAGCTGCTGTTCGCCAGCGGCCAGAGCAGCAAACTGCTGTACGGCGACCCTCCCAAGTCCCCGCGCGCCGTGCGCAAGTTCTCCTCGCCGCCACCACTGTCCCTCAGCTCCTCGTCGCCCAGCCGCCGGCGGAAGCTGTCCCTCAACATCCCCATCATCACGGGGGGCAAGGCCCTGGACCTGGCCGCCCTCAGCTGCAGCTCCAACGGCTACCCCAGCATGTACTCCGCCATGTCGCCCTTCAGCAAGGCCGCCCTGGACACCAGCAAGCTCTACGTGTCCAGCAGCTTCGCCAACAAGATCCCGGATGAGGGCGAGGCCACCTCCGCCGAGAAGCCTGAAGACCCCTCCGCGATCAGCAAGCAGGGTGAGTGGGGGAGGGGAGCAGAGCCACCCCTGGGGGACCTGACCTGGCTCAGGACTGCCCCAGGCGGGAGTGGGTGTCCAGGCTGGATCGTGGGGGCCCAGACTGCCAGGTGAGGCAGGCAGAAGCTCCCCGGGCACTGCCACACTGTGCCAGCTCCTGCCACCTGCAGTGAGGGTGTTCCCCTGCCCTGGCGACCAAGGCAGCCTCACCCACATCGGCCATGGATGTGTCCTAGGCCCAGGGCAGGAGGGGACGCCCGCCATGCTCCTGCCCCACGGAGCTCACGGTCACTGAGAAGTCGGAGCGGACGCACCACATGTACACCTCATGCATATTGTATGAGGGAGAGAGCCCAGGGGGAAGGGAGAACATTCTAGGCCGTGGGAACAGAAGTGACGGAGTGCGGTGCGAGGACAAGCGTGCTGAGTTCAGGGAACGCGTGAGGCTCGGCGACACTCAGAGGATGTCGGGTGTAGGGCAGCGGCTGGGGCGAACAGGTGCCTGCCTGGTCTTGGGGCGGCTCAGGACCATTCTAGAAGGGTACCGGTTTGGGTGGCCGGTCTGGTTCTCTCCTGGATCAGATCAGCCCACAGCGTGGGTGCCGCCAGCACTGGGTGAGCACACTCACGTGCCTGGGTGCACATGCTGGCACACGCACATCCTCACACATGTGTGCCTGTGCATGTTTGCACACTCAATGTGCATTCTCAATCACGTGTGCGTGCACATGCTAGCACACCCCCATGCTCTTGTACGCTCACACAGTGCGTGCACATGCTGACACACATGCTTTCACACACATGTGCGTGTACATGCTTGCACATGCATGCTTTCTCACACATGTGTCTGAGTGCACGTGCTTGTACATACACACATCCTTGGCCTGGTCGGAAGCCCCCGGCCCTGCTAACTACCTGGAGGAAGGCCAGTAGCATTTCTGCCCTGCGGGGGGCGAAGAAGGTGGCAGAGGGCAGAGCCGGGGAGGCTCCGTCTCAGGGGACGGTCTCCACAGCACACAATTAGCACCGTGCCCAGCTAGAAGTCACTCACCAGGGTGACGGCCGCAGAGGCCACCCAGCAGGTGCGAAGTACAGGGCCCATAAACCCTCAGTGAGTCCGGAAGGTGGCACCGTGAACGTCACATGATGTGCCGGCTGCCTGATTGGTGGTCCAGGGGCCCATGAGCCTGTCTGATTGTGTAACACTGTGTGTGTGCGTGTGTGTGTATGTGTGTGTGTGGAAGACTGGTTTTTGGTCTGGTTTGGTTTTCATTATTGTTCGAGAGGCAGAGACAAAGAAAGAGGCCTCTCGTCCCTGGATCACTGCCCAAACACCTGCTTCCGCCAGGACCGGACCAGGCCACAGCCGGCAGCCAGGCGCTCCATCCAGGTCTCCCGTCTGTGGGGGCCTCAACCACGCGCACCATCGCTGCTGCCTGCGAGGATCTGTGTTAGCAGGAAGCTGCCGTGGGAGCCAGAGCCGGGACCCAAACCCAGCACTGTCGTGTGGGAGGCAGCAGCTTAACACGGGGCCAAGCGCCTGCCCCCGGGTGAGGGGTTTGGGTCCAGACCTCGCCTGCCAGGGAAGGACTCTGATTCTAATTCCTCGGCTAGTGCAAAGTGCAGAGACCACGATTCTCCCCAGAGCAGAGAGACTGCACTTTGGAGAGAGACCAGAGGCGGGGCCCAGGTCCTCCCTGGCCAAGCCACAAGGGGCAGCACCGGATCTCGTTAGAAATGCAGACCCGCAGACCCCACAGGGACCTGGAGGGGAATCCTGCCAGGATGGCCAGGGATGGCCGGTAATATTTGAGACGCCCCCCGAGGAGCAGCAGTGACCTTGGAGGTTCCCACGTCTACTAGCCTGGCAAAGGTTCTGGCTAAGCCCTGTGGTTAAACTTCCCCGCTCCGGCGGGTGAGCGCCCTGCGGCTTCCCTCCGCCGCAGACCTGAGCCTCCACGCCGAGGAGCAGGTGGAAGAGAGCCAGCGCGTTTCTCCCCCCCTCCCAGGCTCCGAGGTGTCCATGAGAGAAGAGTCGGACGGCGACCAGAACCAGAGTGACGACGGCGAGGCAGAGACGTCGCCCACGAAATCTCCGACCACTCCCAAATCCGTCAAAAGCAAAAACTCTTCAGGTACAAACTGCCGGTGGGAAACTCCGCGTGGATCCACAGGTGGGGAGGGGGCTGGGCCCAGCCAAAGCCAGGAGCCAGCAGCTCCAGCTGGGTCTCCCACGAGGGTGCAGTGGGTCACCCGGGACTCAAACCAGCGTCCTTATGGGATGCTGGCATTGCAGGCGACAGCTTAACCTGCTGCACCACCATGCTGACCCCCGGCCTTGAGTGTTTGAATGAGGTCGTTTGCTCCTCACTGCGCAGGCCCTGGGGCTGTGTCCCGCCTGGGACCTAGGAGGCAAAGCCAAGGTTTGCAGGGTCGGTGGCTCCTGTCAGTACTGCTCATGGGGTCTGGTGATCATTAATGCCATGATGTTCCATGCCCCTGACGTGGCTGCTCACCAGGACAGAGCCAGCCGTCTGACCAGGTGCATTGGGAGCCACAGAAGGGCGGGAGGGGTGGTGCAAAAGCGAGACGGTGGCCGTGCTGTCCCACCCCAGGACAGCTGTGAGACCCCACCACCACCACCACCCCGAGACTCGCACAGGGCTGCCTGCAGCGCCACCCCTCGGAGCCTGCCCCGGGGCTGGGGCCCTGGGGGGAGCTGAGGGCCGTTCCGCACTCTCCGCAGAGTTCCCACTCTTTGCCTACAACAACGGGGTGGTGATGACCTCCTGCCGCGAGCTGGACAGCTCCCGCAGCGCCCTCTCGGCCGCCTCCGCCTTTGCCATAGCGACCGCAGGAGCCAACGAGGGCACCCCCAACAAGGAGAAGTACCGGAGGATGTCCCTGGCCAGCGCAGGTACGCGGGGGCCCTCGGGTGGGGCCCAGGGACGGGACCTGCTGGGAGAGCCTCTGGCCTCGACTCCAGGCTCCCACTGGGACTTTCACACCCCACTCTGGTCTGCACCCACACCTGGAGCCAGGGCCTGTACCCTCCCCTCCAGCTCCTCACCGGGCTAGAGCCTCCACACACTCCCCCCACCCCAGTGCTTCGCCTGCCCCCCCCCCCCCCCCCCGCCTGCTGCCTGGCCACCCACTGGGCCAGCTCCTCCCAGGTCGCAGGGTGCATTCTGTGGCAGAGGAGCTAGTGTGGCCCCGTGAGTGGCGGAGGGGGAGGCCGCCAGGGTCCCCCAGCTGCCCCGGAGAGATGGCGAGGCCTGCTGGGGGTGCCGTGTGTGTGGACTGTGTCCTCTACAAACTCATGGCGTCTGTCTCGCTGCCCAGAGCTTGGCTGTTAAACTTTTGCTCCCAATGGGGTTTGGCGTTGGCCCAAACTTGGGACATCTGCCTCCCATGTACGAGGGCCTGGGTTCGAATCCCAGCTCTGCCCGATTGCAGGTTCCTGCTGACGTGCACCTGGGAGGCAGCAGGTGATGGCTCCAATACTTGAGTCCCCGCCACCCACGTGGGAGACCCAAACAGAGTTTCCAGTTCCTGGCTTCGGCCTGGCCCAGCTCCAGCCGTTGCGGGCACTTGGGGAGTGAACCAGTGGATGACAGATCTCTGTCTTTCAAAATAAATTTGCAATTAAAAAATTTCTGATCGGTGCCATCATCACCCCGTTGCCCAGCAGCCCTGAGGAGCAGCCTCAGCTGCACCAGACGCGGGCATGGGAGCCTCAGGTCCCCTGTCCCCTCTGCCATGCCTCCCACCAGGCTTTCCTCCTGACCAGAGGAACGGGGACAAGGAGTTTGTGATCCGAAGAGCGGCCACCAACCGCGTCCTGAACGTGCTGCGACACTGGGTCTCTAAGCACTCTCAGGTGCGAGCCCCACCCACCCCGAGCCCCCCAGGCAGACAGCTGACCACGGGCACTGGTCCCCAGGAACCAGCAGCTGTCCCAGGCAGTGCGAGGGAGGGAGGGAGGGAACCCCAAAGTCGCCCCGTGGAGGGCATCCAGAGCGTGTCCCCACCTCTGTGCGCAGCAGGGACGCGGGTAGATTCAGGCCTCCCTGGCCCACGGGTGTGGCTGGCTGAGGGCTGCCACCTGCTCTCACCCCTTGGGGCCCTGCCTCTGTTCCGAGGCCCCAGTGTGCCCGGCCATGCAGCAGCTGCCGGAGAGGGAACAAGGTGGGGCGGAAACAGCAGTGGCTGCCTCCTGTGCCTGGGCCCATACAGCAGGGCAGTAGCCAGAGCCCCTCGTCCCGTCCCCCCGGCAGGACTTCGAGTCCAACGAGGAGCTCAAGTGCAAAGTGATTGGCTTCCTGGAGGAGGTGATGCACGACCCAGAGCTCCTGACCCAGGAGCGGAAGGCTGCGGCCAACATCATCAGGTAAGGGTAGGGCCAGCGCCCTCCCCACCCCAACCTCTGCCTCCACAGGGGCTGGCCAGAGGCCGGAAGAATGGCCCCAGGCAAGATCGGGCAGTGTAGACCGAGGCTGGAGTCCCTGCAGCCTGGGGCCCCCATCTACAGCCAGGCTGAGCAGCAGGCGGTCCGGGGTGTCCTGCCCCCTCCCTGCCTCCTCCTCTACCACCGGCCCTGGCTCTACCACCGGCCCTGGCTCCTGACTCCAGCTCCCTGTGAGGCAGACCCCAGCGGGCAGCAGGGGTGGCTCCAGGAACTGCGGGCAATCAGGATTGAGCGCCCAGCTCCTGGCTTCAGCCGCGGCCGAGCCTAGCCCCAGCCGTCGTGAGCATTTAGGGGGTGAAACACCCAGAGGGAACTTTTCCTCCACTCCTTTCCTCCCTCCCTCCCTCTCAAAACATTTAAGAATTATTGATTTATTTATTTATTTGGAAGGCAGAAAGAGACCAACAGAGACATCTTCCACTCACTGGTTCACTCCCCAAATGTCTGCAACAGCCAGGGTTGGGCCAGGTCGAAGCCAGGAGCCGGGAGCTCCATCCGGGTCTCCCACATGGGTGGCAGGGGCCCGAGTACTGGAGCCATCACCTGCTGCCTCCCCCGGGGGATTCATCAGTAGAAAACTGGAACCGGAAGTGGAGTAGTCGGGACTCGAACTGGGCACTCCAGCAATATGGGCTGCGGGGACCCCAAGCAGCACCTTCACCGCCTTGCCAAATGCCTGCCCCTCAAAACACCTTTACAAAACGTGGAAAATTCGGTTCTCAGGCACCTGCACCCCGGTGGCTGGCGAATCCTGTCCCGGACAGCGCAGGCGCAGCACGGCCCTGGCCTGTGTGTGCGCAGGAGCTCGGGAAAATCTGAGTAAACTCAGACTGTGCCGGTCCCTCTCCACCCCTCCGGCAGAGCCCAGGGCTCAGGCAGCAGCAGCCGGTGATGCTCTCGGCCTCACTTTTCCCCTCTGGAAAATGGGTGGACAATGCCCACTTCGAGGACTGTGTTGAGGGGGTGTAGCTTCTGCTGGTTGTTCAGGGGTATGGGGCACAGGCCCGCCACCACTCCGCCCACAGATCTCCTCCCTCCCAGCCCGGCTGGATAAGGGACCAGGTGCCGGCCTCTCCTCCCCACCCAGGCCTTCCACCTTCCTGTCCCAGGCCCAGATCCGGAGTCTCTGCAGGCACACACCCATCAGCTGGCCCTCAGAGCCTCAGCGGTCCTGGGGCTATGGCGGGAGACACAGGCTGAGCCGCAGCCCGGGCACCCCGAGTGCATTGTGGTCCTGAGTGGCTGTTTCCTGGCTGTAGAAATTGAAGAGGCTTCAAAACATTCCTGACAATGGAATTAAAAGTTAACTTTCTTTTAATGCACCAAGATTTTGAGATATGTGCAGTTTCTCCATAAATACAAATTTTGGTTTCAAGATTTATTTATTTGAAAGGCAGAAGGCGGAGTTAGAGAGAGAGAGAGAGAGAGAGAGAGAGAGAGAGAGAGAGAGAGAGAGAATATCTTCCACCTGCTGGTTCACTCCCCAAATGGCTGTAATGGCTGGAGCTGGGTCAGGCCAAAGCTAGAGCCAGGAGCTCCATCCGGGTCTCCCACATGGGTGGCAGGGACCCAAATACTTGAGCCATCACCTGCTGCCTCCCAGGGTGCACATTTGCAGGCTGCTGGGCTCGGGAGCAGAGCTGGGACTCGAACCCATGCCCTCCCATTCGGGCCGTGTGCGGCTTCACCAGCACCGTGAAGACAGCGAGGCCACGCCCACACCCGTGAGCCTTACTTTCTCCTGACCATTGGGAGAAGCCCTTGTGTGCACGGATGCCAGAGAAACCTCCTCCCATTACGTGGTGACCCTTCTGCCAGGGCTGACCCCCGGCCACAGCCTCCAGCCCAGCGTAGGCATGGCCCCAGGCCTGGCTCTCGGCCGTCCCAGTGGGCCTCCGTCCAGCACTGCACCCCCAGTATCCTGACCCTGGCTCTGCCACCTGCCAGCCTCATCTCCCATCCCCGCCCGGGACCCCTCAGCTCTGCTGTCCTTACCTCCGTCCCACCTCCCGCATGGCTGCCTGCCCCCTCCCTGGGGCCACCTGACCAGCATCCTGTCTGCAAGACCCCCAGCCCCTCTCCCGTGCCCCTTTGGTCCCCAAGAGGGGGCTTCCACCAGCCGGGAAGTCAGGACATCGGGAAAAAGTCCTCTGGGGAGGGGCAGGGGCGTCTGCACACGGCACGAGCCAGGCAAGGTGCAAGGTGTGTGTGTTGGGTGGTGAGGGTAGGGGGTTAGTGCACCTGGGAGCGGGGCTGCCCGGCAGGCAGGCGGGGCCTCACCTGCCTTCTCCTCCCCAGGACCCTGACCCAGGAGGACCCGGGGGACAGCCAGATCACACTAGAGGAGATCACACAGCTGGTGAGCCCGGCTGCCCTCGGCTCCCCCGCCGGCCAGGCCGGCCCTCTCAAGGCCCCTGGCTGAGCCGAGGCCCGCCCGTGTTCATTTCCCTGGACTGCCCTGGCAGAGTCCCACAAACCAGGTGCCCACAGCACTGGCGGCCAGAGTCCCTCCGGGGCGTCACCGAGGGACGCCCACCCTCGTCCTGGTCGGGGGGCCATCTTCCCCTCCCCCAGTGATGACCCCATCTGAACTAGACCTGCACACACACATAGACCTGCACACACACACAGACCCACACACACAGAGACCTGCACACACATACAGACCTGTATACACACACACAGACCTGCACACACACAGAGACCTGCACACAGAGACCTGTATACACACACACAGACCTGCACACACACACAGACCTGTATATGCACAGACCACACACGCAGAGACCTGCACACACACAGACCACACACACAGAGACCTGCACACACACACAGACCTGCACACATACACAGACCTGCACACATACAGACCTGCACACACACACAGACCCCACACACACAGACCTGCACACACACAGACTTGCACACACATACAGACTCGCACACCCCAGCAAGCAGTATGGCAGGCACTTTCCCTTGCCCTCCACACACCCCACCTCCCGCAAAGGGGCCGAGAAGCCAGAAGCCAGGCGGGGTCCCTGGAGGGCCTCACTCAAGTCCTTGCTCCCGCAGGCCGAAGGTGTGAAGGCCGAGCCCTTCGAAAGCCACTCGGCCCTGGAGATCGCCGAGCAGCTGACCCTGCTGGACCACCTGGTCTTCAAGAAGATCCCGTACGAGTGAGTGGACACCCGCCCCAGCCCTCCCTGCCCCCTCCCCAGCCCTCCTTGCCCCCTCCCCAGGGCCAGTCCAGCTGCGCCCCTCAAGTCTGGGCAGCAGCCTCCAGGGGCTGCATGGATTCGCCCCAAGCCTGGGGAGAGGCCTCGTGTCTGCCCCCAGGTTCTCGCCAGTCAGCTGCACACGCACATGGAGCTCCTACCTGGGGGGTCTGTGTTCACATGTGTGTGTGTGTGCACAAGCAGACTGTGGGGACAGCTCGGGACTCCCAGGCCTGGTGTTGCCTGCTCTGGCCCGCGGCTGGCCACTCCCGTGTTCACTGTAATTATATGACCTCGGTCAGTAGTTTTGCAAACGCGATGTTCAGTAAATGCCTGGCATTCCCTCGCCTTGCAAGTTGCTTGCAGCTTCCGCTTTGTATTTTCAAAGCTGAGAGAAACACGCTTGCAACCGAAATACTCCTCTGGTTTCTGACGGTTGCCCCAGCCTCGGAGCCAGCAGGTGGGGGGCTGGGACTCACTGCAGGGTTTTTGGTCTCTGCCCCGAAAGGCAGCCCACCTGTCGCCAGCTGCTGGAGAGGCCGGCGTGCTGGGAACCGGCCACACCTGCCGCATGCAGAGACTGGCAGTGCGCCCGCTGTGCTCACCTCCCCGGGGACGCTCCTGCCTCATCCCGTGGCAGGCCAGGAGCCGGGGCGGTGTGTGCCAGGGGCCCACTACCAGAGCACGCTGCTGCCGTGGCCTGCCGGCCCCTGTTCCTTTTTTCTGGCCTAGGGTCAGCTGCTGCGGGGGTGAGGGAGATGGGAGTTTCCTTTATGGGAAGTCCGGCCCCAGTCTCAGCCTGCTGCTCTTACAAAACGCCTGGGTAACTGACAAAAGGGAAGAGGTTTGTGTAGCTCACAGCTCTGGGCCTGGTGCCACCGGCAGCACCGGCGGACCGGGCACGAGAGGGAGACAGCCCGTGATGAGACAGGAAGCCAGAGAGACGGCGTGGCCGGGCTTGCTCCTCCCTTACAGCCTTGTGGGAAGGGATCAGGTTCCCGGGACAGCTACATTAATCCCTTCAAGATATGACAGCATCACCTTCCATTAGCCCCGCCTCTTAAAGGTCCCACACCGGGGACCCAGCACATGAACCTTTGGGGAGCACAGTCACACAGCGTCCAGCCCACAGCCGGGACGAGACACAGTGCGCCCACGGCACTTTACAGCTAATGGTGCACCCCCACCCCCACCCCATGCCCGCACAGTAACCCCGCTGCCAGTCCCATTTTGTAGGACTGGATGTAGGGCTTGGCTGAATCCACACAGCAGCGGGCCCAGGGTTCCTTCCTCCCCAGAAAGCAAAGACATCGGGAAACCATGGGGTCAACAAAGCAAACCTAACCTCGCCCATCGGGGGTGGGGGTGGTCTCTCCCCTTGCAGGGAGTTCTTTGGACAAGGCTGGATGAAACTGGAGAAGAATGAGCGGACCCCCTATATCATGAAAACCACAAAACACTTCAACGACGTGAGTACGGGGCGGGCAGCGCCTCTGTCTGCTGGGTCTGTCTTTGGCAGGTCCCTCCCGAGGCTGGGCACCGAGGGAGCCATGCACCTGCTGGCTCCCAGCCGTGGGGCCCGGGGCTGACAGCTTTACCGCGGGCTCAGGGCTTCTCCTGCTCCATGGGGCTGACCTTGAACGATGCATGGATTTCAAAAAGGTTTTGCACCCAATGAACTTACCTTTACTATGACGATGATTTACCTGAGAGACAGACAGAGAGCTGGTTCACTCGCCATGCCCACAACTGCCAGGGCCAGAGCCAGAAGCTACGACCCCAGCCCAGGCATGGGCAGGGCCCCAGTGACGGGAGCCGTCACCTCTGCCTCCCAGGAACCACGTGAGCAGGAAGCTGGAGCCGGGCACCAAACTCAAGCACCGTGTCGCGGCACAGCCTCTTAACCGCGAGGCTGAACGCCTGCCCCCGAACGTCCCTTTTGAGTCTGTTTTCCCACAAACTGTTACAAGTACACTGTTACAAGTACGTTTCCCAGAACACTTGGAACCTCCTGGAATGTTGGCTGGGTTTCAACTACCCTACATGTGATGTTCCAGCCCCTTCTCGTGACAGGTGCCGTGACCCCACGGGTAGAGACACCAGAAGCCACAGAGCCGGATGAGGGTGCCCCAGTATCTGAATCCTCCCCCCAGAAACCCCGCACCTCAGCTCCCTGGGGAAGAGATGGGTGGGACCCAGCACTGGACCTGCGGCGGGGCCCCGTGTGCAGAGCAAGAAGGGCCTGGCCTGAATTCAGACAGGCACATCCCACAGCCTGCTCCCAGAGTCCCTGAGCTCACTGACCCGCTGCGGGGCAGCCGCTGCCTTCCCTGGATGCCCGGTGGAAGACAGCTGGGTGGGGGCAGACTTCCCTGCACCTGCCCAAGCTCGGAGGCCGGCGACCACGTGAGCCGTCAGCTCCCGGCCTCATGACGGCCCTGTGATAGTACTTGGCGTGGCCAGCTCCAAGGTTAATCATCAACGCACCCTCAAGAGCCTGGATGGCCGGAGGTGGGAGCGCAGGATTCCACTTGTCCTGACCACTTAGCAAACATCGCTCCACCCTGACAGGGGCCCCTGGCAGCCGGGAGGAAACAAGAAAGCCCAGGCTTGGCTGCTCCAGGAGTAGCCCCTGGGGCCTCCCAGCTCTGGACACCACGCCAGTGGGAGGCCGAATGAGACCCACGTGCTGGGCACCGGGCCTGGGCCTCTAGAAGCGTCGGCTCACTTCACCCTGCTCCTGCATTTGATGAGTGATGAAGCCGGGGCCCCCTTCACTCCTCTGCCCCACATCCCCTGGCCCCAGGCTGCCCTTGGACCCCGCAGTGGCCCCTTAGCCGCCTGGCATTTGGCCATTCTGTGCCAGGGGTTTTCAGGCACCCAGAATCTGAGCCTATCATGGCCTCCATCTCTCCCTGGCCTTTTAGCTCTTTTTTTTCCCCAATTTTTATTTATTTGGTTTCATGTATGTGAAAAGCAGAAAAACAGGCAGAATTCTTCCATCCACTAGTTCACTCCCCAGATGCCCGCATCAGCCAGGGCTGGGCCCGGCTAAAGCCAGGAGCCTGGAACTCCATCCCACTCATTCCCTTGTCCTCACACCTGGGGCCTGCCCTGCCCTGTCCCAGGGCCGGCCTCTCGGGGACAGTGTGGAAAGGAGGTGGTGCTGGCGGGTCTGGCTCTCATTTTGGGGGGAAGGCATATAACATTGCCCCATTTAGGATGAGGGTGCTAATTTCTGTAATTCTGCTTTTCAAATGGCCCCAATGGCTGCAAAGACCAGGCTGAAGCCAGGAGTTTCCTCTGGGTCTCCCACGTGGGTGCAGGAGCCCAGAGAACTGCGCCATCTTCCACTGCTTTGCCAGGCCATAGCAGGGAGCGGGATCGGAAGTGGAGCAGCCGGGACTCGAACCGGCGCCCACATGGGATGCCGGCACTGCAGGCGGCGGCTTCACCGGCTTCCCACGGTGAGGCCCGCTAGCAGTTTTCTAGTTCGTGCTTTCGCCTCCCCACCCCGACGGTGCTCCCTGCACTCTCTCCCTGCCTCCCGCGTGGGCTTGCAGATCAGTAACCTGATCGCCTCGGAGATCATCCGGAACGAGGACATCAACGCGCGGGTGAGCGCCATCGAGAAGTGGGTGGCCGTGGCCGACATCTGCCGCTGCCTGCACAACTACAACGCCGTGCTGGAGATCACCTCCTCCATGAACCGCAGCGCCATCTTCCGCCTCAAGAAGACGTGGCTCAAGGTCTCCAAGCAGGTGCGGGCCGGGGCGGGGCGGGGCGGGGCGGGGCCTGGGCAGGGAGCCGAGGCGGGGCTGGGGGCGGGGAGCCGAGGCGGGGCTGGGGGCGTGGCCTTGCCCCTCCAGCATCCACAGAGGTGTCCCTGGGGCCTGCTGGACTTCCGTCCCCCCTTGAGTCATTAACAGCCGAAGTGGGAAGTATGAGGCAGGGATGGGCGGTCCCAACACAGAAAGAGGCTTCCCGGCCCCCTTCCGGACCTTCAGGGAGGCTGAGATGGTGGCCAGAGGACCCCCAAGTCCCCGTCAGCAGCTGTTCCGGCCGCCGCCCAGGCAGCTGGTCCCTGTGACCTCCTGGATAGTTGCTCCTCTTAAATGCGGCTTTCAGAACGTGATTCTGGAATACACACACAGCGGTCGCTTCACTCGCCGGGTGCACTGTGGCCGCCCCCACGTGTGTGTGTGCGCGTGGGAGGCTGGGCAGGCCCACCTGTGTGCGTGGTCCTGCAGCCAGTGCCATGGAGACCCTCTGGCTCCCCTCTGGGCCTACAAGCTACACCCCTTGCTGCCCATGGGCAGGCTGTGATGGCGTGCCAACAGCGGGCAGCGGGGCCATGACCCCTTCCCACTAGCTGCCAAAGTCGGGACAGCCTAGGACAGCCTGGGACAGCCCTACTGCCCCCTTCCTCTGCTCGAGCCACCCCCTCGCACCCCAGGCAGACCGAGCCTCTTGCCCCTGGCACACGGAGACATAGCTCTTGTCACATTTGTGGGCTCTAGGAAAGAACAGATGCTGGGAGCCTCGGGCACACGAGGCACGGGTCGAGCAAGACTCCGTGGAGCCTACACGTCACCCAGGCTGATTCGGCCGCTCAGGGCTGCAGTAGGCCGGTTGTAGGGTCTGGGGGGTCCGTTGTAGACCCCTCGTTGTCTCCCCCTGCCCTGTGTTATCAGTCTTTGCCAGAACAAAGATTTATTTGTTTAGGAGGCAGAGTTAGAGAGAGAGAGCGAGGTCTTCCATCCGCTGGTTCACTCCCCAAATGGCTGCAATGGCCAGAGCTGCGCTGATCCAAAGCCAGGAGCCAGGAACTTCTTCCAGGTCTCCCATGCGGGTGCAGAGGCCCAAGGACTTGGGCCATCTTCTGCTGCTTTCCCAGGCCATAGCAGAGAGCTGGATCAGAAGAGGAGCAGCCAGGACTAGAACCAGTGCCCATATGGGATGGCAGCACTGCAGGCGGAGGCTTAGCCTACCACAGCACAGCGCCAGCCCCTCCTTGGCCACTTTCTCCAGCGCCCTTGTCCCCATGGAGCTGGGAGGGAGCAGCCACCTTGGCCATCTGAACCTCTTCCCTTTTGGGACAGTGCAGGTCAAGGGCAGTTAGTGGCCAGGGCACGAGGCCTGGCCTATGTTCTGGGAGAGCACGCGGGACCCAGGACCGCTCAGCCTGCTGCAGAAATCAGAGGTGCCCCCGGCAGGCTGGACCCACCGGCTTCTCCACCCTAGCAGCTTGTGCATCTGGGGTCTCCGGCTGTGGCCGGGTCAGCAGCTCTCTGCAGGCAGCCCCTGGACACGTGGAGGGCCTGCAAGATGGGCTCAGCGGCAACTTTTTCTCACTCCCAGTGCAAAGCAGCCTCATGTCCAAGTCCAGCCTGGCCCACAGCCAGCGGCCAGTGGTCAGGTTTAGACACTTGTTTCCCCCTTTCCACATCCTCTTTACAAATAAAAACTAACCTCCCCTGGAAAAGGGCTGGTAGTGCCCATGCGTGGGTCAGTACTGATGGCTAACTTGGTTTTGGGAATCCCCTGTCCCGGGGACACAAAGCCCAGGAGCCCCTCTCTGGCTCCCAGTGGGAGAGAACATCCTTGGCCAAGCAGGAGGCTTCCGCTGGGTGAACAGAGGATGGTCAGGAAAAATCGTTGGCTTCCCGCTCCCCGGATGGACTCCTTGGAGTCACCCCCTCCCCCACCCCCTCTAAGCCACTGGGGTCTCAGGAGCCGCCCACGTTTGCAACGCCCACTGAGAGGTGTGTGTGTGTGAGCCCCGACACACGAGGCAAGGACCCAGATCTGACCCCGCAGGTCTCCCCCAAGCCCCCGCCCCCGTCTCCGGATCCGAAGCAGGTGTAGCACGGGCCGAGCGCGTGTGAGCCAACGCTTCTCGTTCTTTCCAGACCAAGGCTTTGATTGACAAACTCCAAAAGCTTGTGTCGTCCGAGGGCAGATTTAAGAACCTCAGAGAAGCTCTGAAAAAGTAAGTGTGCGACGTTACCTCGTCGTTCTTCCTCAGCGCTGGCACGGGGCTTCACACACCGCCCCCGGCCGCAGCAGGACATCTGTCTGTCTGTCTGTCCCTCTGTCTGCCCACAAGAGTCCCTCCCCGCCCCCCCCCGGCCTCCCAGACACCAAGAGTGAACCCAGGGGCCCCGTGTCCTCAAGGCAATGGGTCGGCTTCATGTCGTTGGACTTCCAAACCCACAGGGCGCTGTACCCACCATAGCCCCAAGAAACACAGTCCCGGAACCCAGCAGGGGGCAAGGCGCTCCACCCAGCAGGGTTCCTGGAGCCAGGCACCCTGGTATTTTGGGGTGGGGGCTATCCTGGGCGTGGTGGAACCTTCAGTAGCACCCCGGCCTCTGCCCAGGGAATGCCAAGGGCGCCCCTCCAGCCGGGGCAGACAGAAACGCCCCCGGGGACGGAGAGATGGACGAACGTTCCCTGAGAACGAGCCATCCCGAGGCAGCTCCTCTCACTCTGTGTTTCCAAAGAAGTTGCGCAGCCGGGCGCCATCCAAAGCCGGTGCCTGGTCCCCCGGGACTCCTGCAGGTTCCCCCAAGGCTGCGATGGCTCAGCCCGGGTGTAGGCGCCTCGGCCACTCACATGTGTGAGACGGGTCTCCCTCCCCTGGCCGGGCTGCTGCTCCCTCCAGGCTCCTAGCTGCCCCCGCCCGGAGTGCACCACCCCCCAAATCCGGGTGTGGGCCAGGCAGAGCCCCCGGCCCTGGCCAGACGCCGCTCGCCCCCGCTCTGCCGCCTCGTCTCGTGTCCACCCTGTGTCCTCGGCCTGTCCCTCACCGGCTCCGTGTGCCATCGCCTTGACCATCTCCACTTTGTTTGTGTCTTAGACAGATGTCCCACCCATCTGTGCTGTCGGCCGTCTCTCTCCCGCCCGGGCTCCCCGGAGCCCCCGTGCAAGGTGCTTGGGGCAGCGGCCCCACGGTACATTCACCAACCTGTCCGTCCGCCCCCAGGCGTCGCTCCATCCGCCTCCTTCACATGGCTTCCTCGTCGGCTGCGTGGCCCCCCTTTCTGTCTCAGGGTCCCGTCCTCACTGTCTACCCCTCCCAGGTTACTGTAGGCCGTGTAAGTGCCTCCTCCCCCAGCCTCTCTGCTCCCTGGCGCACAGGGTCCAGGGGGCATCCTGGGAGCTCAGCCTTTTGTCAAACCAGGAAACGCAGGGCCCCACAGGACAAGGAGGGGGCTCTGGGGCAGCACTTCAGCACCCTTTCCCTCGGAGCCGTGCCGTGCGGACACGGGGGTCCAGTCACCAGGCAGGGACAGTGGCAGAAGCAGCAAGGTAAGGGTCTGTATGGATAGGGAGGGGACCCACCCAGACAAGGAGCCCTCGTGATGGTCTTCCGAAAATTCATGGGAAATGTGAGGTGTGGAAAAAAGCTAGGCACAAATTTCCGTATCGTGGGCACCAGAATAAACTCTTCATTCCACTTTTCCGTGCACTTTTGGACTTCCCTCGGAGGTCCTCAGTCCCGTTCCTTTGTCCCAGGCATCGCTCTCGGCCTTGACATTCGAGTGTCGCATCTGTGCCGACCCCCCAGGCTGGAGGATGGCTTTGCAATCTTCGAGCAGCCAAGGCTGCATCCCCAAATCGCAGCTGCTCTCTTAAATACCACTGCTCCCCCTTACAACCCTTGCCGCCTACCACCCCTTCGTTCCCCTCCCAGGTATCCCAAGAGTGGCCTTATCTCTCTCACAACCCCTACACACACAGCCCGCAAAGCCCACAAGACCCTGCCCTCCTCAGCCTCCCAGGGATCGGACCCAGCTCCACACGGCACAGCCCTGGCTGGCAGCGAGATGAGGTCCCAGCTCTCGTGGGCGTGGTTCCAGTTTTGACTGCCCTGTCCAGTCCCAGCCCAGCGCCCACGTGCTCGTCTGTCCCATTGTCTTTCATTTGAACATGGATTTAGATTTAGAGGGACCTGGGGTACAGGCTTGTGTGCAGCCTGGGGACAGCTGGGGGGGGGCGGGGGGGGGAACCGGCCAGCCCATCCTCCCGGGAGACGGCGTGCAAGTCCATTGATTGATGTGGATTGCATGAGCCCAAAGTCCAAAGGCTGAAACTCTGGAATCCCAGAGTTCCAAGGACTTATGCAAGGCCACATACCTGCTCCGGCTTTGTTTTCTGCCGGTGGCGCCCCACAAAGCCCAGCCTGCTGCTGGTGGCACGAGAGGCCAGTGGGTGTCCAGGTGGCAAAAAAAGCACAACTGGACTCTCCAAGCTGACTACTGCAACATTTTATAAAAGATTTATTTGGTTATGTGAAAGGCAAGAAGAGAGAGAGAGAGATCTTGCCTCTACTGGTTCACTTCCCAAATGGCCTCCATGGCCAGGGCTGGCCCAAGCCAAATACAAGAGCCAGGAACTCCATCCAGATCTGGGTGGCAGGGGCCCAAGCACTTGAGCCATCATCTGCTGCCTTCCCAGCGCAGGGAGCTGCGTCAGGAGTGGGGTAGCCGGCACTTGATCCCAGTCTCGCTAATGTGGGGTGCAGGTGTCCCGTGAGCATCACCACGCCTGCCCCTCTGTGTCTTTTAATTGGGGATTTAGTCCATTTGCATTCAAGGTGATTGTGCATAAGTAATGACTTAGTCCTGTCATTTACAAAAAAAAAAAATTCTTCTATTTTGAGTGTTCTTTGTTCTAATAGGGGATGCCAGCATTGCAAGTGATGGCTTAACCCACTACACCACAATGCCAGTCCCTACAATATTTTTTCTATCACAACCCATAGTGGAAAAGCCGTTATAATAATTACATAAAGTACATGGAAAATGGGAAGAAAAAGAAAGCTTATTCTGGGGCAAAAGCATGTGAAATCCGTGCCTGCATTTTCATAATAGGCAATTTCTGTGACCCTTCTGAAGATCTATTGGATGCAAGGGTTTCAAAATTTTTGTACCAGAGTAAACTTACATTTTAATTCCACTTTTCCACAAACCTTTTAAAAAAAGTGAAGAACTATTTATTTCTTTGAAATAAACACAGTGAGAGGCAGAGAGACAGAGAGAGATCCTCGATCCTCTGGTTCACCCTCCAGATGGCCACAACCAGAAACCAGGGGCTTTATCCGGGTCTCCCCCGTGGGTGCAGGGGCCCAAGCACTTGGGCCGCCTAACGCTTTCCCAGGCGCATTAGCAGGGAGCTGCATTGGAAGTGGGGCAGCCGGGACACAAACCATGGCTCATAGGGGCACTGCAGGCAGCAGCTTTACCTGCTATGTCATAGCACCGGCCCCACAAACCTTCTGAAGTACCCTCGTGTGTGTGTGTGCGCGTGTGAAACTACAGCCCTGTGTACCAATGTATAACAGGAGCAAAAATTCCACAAAGCAACGCCTCCCCTTATTCCATGCAATAAACTCAGATAGTTTCTGTTCTAGTCCTCTTCTTAATATTTCTGTTTATTTTATTTGAAAAGCAGAGAGAGATGAGGACAAAGAGAGCTCTCCCATCCATCCATCCATTGGTTCATTCCCCAAGTGCCCACAACAGCTGGAACCAGGCCAGACCAAAACTAGAAGCCAGGAACTCCATCCGGGTCTCCCACGCGGGAGGCAGGGACTCAAGTACTTGAGCCGTGGCCAGCTGCCTCCCAGGGTGCGCATGGGCAGGGGGCCGGAAAGGAGAGCAGAGCTGGGGCTCAAACCCAAGGACGCCGATATGGGATGTGGATTCTCTAGAAGCAGCTTAACGCGCTGTGCTAAATCTCCACCCATGTTTTTTAAAGATTTAGTTCACTTATTTGAAAGGCAGAGTTAGATGAAGATAGGTAGGTAGAGAGAGAGATAGAGAGAGATGAGAGAGAGAGGGAAAGAGAGAGACATATAGATTTAGCTATCACAACTCAGCCCACCCAGCACGGCGTTAGTGGTGTCAGAGCTGTTATCCATGAGGACCCTGAGGACCAGGGTCACCAGCAAGCAGGCAGGAGACAGAGCCTGGGCTCTGCCATCCTCCCGGCCTCATCTCCCCCCGGGGTGGCCCAGAGGAGACAGGTGAGACAGGCAGGAGAGGGGGCTCCTGCCCCGTGCACAGCGATTCCCCTGCATCTGTGCGCCGGGCTGGGAGGCTGCAGGGCACTGCGAGGAGTCCCTATGAGGGAGCTAAAGGGAGCCCCAGCAGCTGGAGTCCCCCACAGACCCCCTCAGCCCCTCACCCAGCTCCCGCCTGGGGCTCAGTGCACGCCGGGAAGAGCGGCTTCAGAGCTGCAAGTCAGAGGTGGGGCGGTCATCAGCCCTGGGTCCTGTCTCCCCAGAAATGTGGTCCCCCGAGTCCCCAGTCGGGGAAACTGCCACTTGTAGGAAAGTGAGCTCAGAGGGAGAGGGTCTCCTGCTGTGTCCCCCAGCTCGGTGGAGACAGGACAGGGTGGCTGCAGGAGTGGGGGGCAGGGCCGCAGAGGCCTCTGGGGAGGGACTTGGGCAGGATCAGCATTGGGGATTTCAGCAGACAGAGGATGGGTGAGTCGGAAGGGGCTGGCGACAGAGGGGCAGCGGACACACAGGCGGAGAGGGGTCTTCTGGCTCAGGGAGGGAGGAGACAAGGAGATGCCCCAGCCCAGGCAGGGGCCCCCCCTGGTCAGCCCATGGCACCCCCCCCCACCCACAATCGCAGCCAACAGTCCCAGGCCCGAGAGCACGCGGTGACTCCTGGGGCCGGCAGCTGCTGCAGGGCGCTGTGACGGTAGCACGAGTTCCTTTCTCCAAGTGACGAGCTTTGATGAATGCCGTTTGCTTCCAAGTTGTGACCCACCGTGTGTCCCCTACCTGGGGATGTACCTCACCGACCTGGCCTTCATCGAGGAGGGGACGCCCAATTACACGGAGGACGGCCTGGTCAACTTCTCCAAGATGAGGATGGTGCGTTTCCCACCCGGGGCATGGGGGGCGGGGCTTCAAAACCCAGGCTGCACCTTGGCTTCTCCAGCTCTGCCCACCGGGGACCCCCACACAGGGCGCCTGAGCCCAGCTTCTGCCTCATCACAATCGTGTAGGGGCGGGTAGCATGGTGGTCCTGAGCCGTGCTCTGCCTGCCTCTGCTAACTCCCACAATGCCACAGGAGGTACACCTTACAGAGGCTTGGGGAGGCCCAGTGACCCTCACAAGGGAAGGGCAGAGCCAGATCCGGGTCTGGGCGACCCCAAAACCCATGCCTTTGTTCCCACCAGCTCTCTCGGGCCAAAATCGCAGCTGCTGTGCCTCCTATGAGGGGAGGCGCCAAATCTTCCCAGAAAAATCTAGAACATGGAGGGGGTGGGGGACAAGGAGGCGGGACTTCTCGCCTGCTCCTTCCGCCCTCTCACGGCAACCCGGGAGCCTCTCTGGGCTTCCGCGTGTGGCCAACAGACAGGGGCGTGAGAGATGCCATTTGGTGATGGGACAGGAGCCTGTTGAGTGGTGCCCGGTCCACCGTGGGCACTGGGAGAGTGGCAGAGGGCCCTCCCGGGGCGACCACCATGAGGTTCTGTTTCAGCAAGGTTGGGTAGCTCTGGTCCGGCGTGGGAGAACACTGTCTCCGTCACACAGCCTGCCTAACCCATAGAGTCTCGACCAGTGGCACGTTGGAAGCAGGCTTCTGACTTTAAATAAATATATAAATATGCCAGGGCCTGGCTTCAGACATAGCTGTCGACTCCGCCCCTTCAGTTCTGCAGGTGCGGAAGGGCGTGGAGAAGGCAGCCGGCTTCTCAAACTCTCCCTCCTTCCCACAGATATCCCACATCATCCGGGAGATTCGCCAGTTTCAGCAAACTGCCTACAAGATAGAGCACCAAGCAAAGGTGAGCGCGTTTCCCGGTGGCTCCCCCGTCCCTGTGGCTCCATCCAGCCCGCGCCGTCTTCCCCTCGCCGGCCACATGGCTCCCTTCCTGCCTGTCTTCCGCTAGGCCTGCCTCCCAAAGGCCATCCCTTTGGGGAAGCCGTGCCTGCCCCCTGCCCCCTAGTCAGACACAAGGCTGAGCTCGTGGCTGGCCTCACCCAGGAAGAGAGAGGCAAAAACTCATAACCCCCCTCGTGCAATGTGCCGTGGCCACGAGTTACAGAAGTCGCAGGCCTCCCTCCCAGAGGCAGCGGGGTCACCTGTTAAACCACGCTGTGGCTGGCATGTGCAAGTCTTCTTCCCGTGCTGGGTGTGAGCTGCCGACCAGACATCGTAAGCATCGCGGCTGTGACTGGTTTGGGTTGCTTTTTTTTTTTTAATGTAATTATTGCTATTTAAAAGGTAGATAAACAGAGAGATAGGCAGATATCTTCCATCTACTAGGTCACTCCCAAAATGCCTGCAACAGCCAGGGTTGGGCCAGGCCGAAGCCAGGAACCAGGAACGCCATCCAGGTGTCACCAAGAACCCAAATACTTGGGCCGTTGGGGGAGGCGTTATGGTGCAGCCGTTAGAGTACCTGCTGCCTCCCAGGGTGTGTGTGCATCAACAGGAAGCTTCATTGTATCAGAGTAGCCCAGAACTCAGAACTCGAACCAGGCAGTCTGATATGGAATGCCAGGGCCCCGGGCATCCCAGCTACTTACCGCTCTGAGCCAAGTGCCCACCCTCCCCTGTCAGCTGTCAATCAATCAGCATTCTGGACCGCTGGTTCCAGCCCTGGGGAGCAGAGTGGGTGGGGAGACGGGAGACACCTTGCTGGAGACAATGGGCCAATAGATGAGCCTTGCTTGGGGAGCCTCTGTGTGGGAGGAGGGGGAGCTGCCTGCAGGGGTGGAGCTCTACGCTCCCACAGAACTTGGGCGCTGGGGGGAAGAGGAAAGGGTGACCCCTCCCTCTCTCTCCTGGGCGAATATCTTATGGTTCTGTAGAATCCTGATGTGTAAGTGGACGTGCCCCAGTATTTTTTTTCTTAAGATTTAACTTATTTATTTGAAAGGCAGAGTTACAGAGAGAGGAGAGAGAGAGAGAGAGAGAGAGAGGTCTTCCACCTGCTCTTCACTGTCCAATGGCTGTGCCAGCCAAGGTTGGGCCAGGCAGAAGCCAGGACCCAGGAACCAGGTTCTTCATCCGGGTCTCCCATGCAGGTGCAGGGGCCTAACTAAGCACTTGGGCCATCTGCTGCTGCTTTCCCAGGGCATTAGCAGGGAGCTGGATTGGAAGTGGAACAGCCAGGACTTGACCCAGCGCCCATAGGTAGCGGCAGCTGTACCCACTACACCACAATGCCGGCCCCTGTCCCAGTATTTTATGATGGAATTTTTCAAACATACAGAAGCATTGAAAGTGGTAGGAACATCCACACACCTGTTGCCCGGATTCTACAGCTGACATTCTAGACTTTTTTTTTTTTTTCAAATGGGGAAAATACTTCGAAAAGTTCATGGGAGATGGAATTAAAAGATAATTTTACTTGGGTGCAAAAAAAATATTTTGAAAGCACGCATAAGAAGGATCTTCAAAAATGTCATGGAAAATGCCTACCAAGAAAAAGCTATGCATGGATTTTTGGTTTTGCCCCAAAATAAACTTAGCTTTTAATTCCATTTTGCATGGATTTCTGAACCCAAAACACTTCAAGTTTACAACCAAACGAACAGCAGCCAAGGGTAATGTTGACCCCAGGTGATGTAATATTAATAATAAGACCATTTCAGGTATTTTATTTCAAAGGGAGAGGAACAGACAGAGCTCTCATAGTCTTGTTCATTCCCCCAGTGCCCGCATTACCAGGGTTGGGCCAGGAACTCCATCCAGGTCTCCCACGTGGGTGGCAGGACCCCAGCTACCCGAGCCGTCACCAGTGCCTCCTAGGCCGTCTGTGTTAGCAGGAGCTACAGTCAGGGGCTGGGCACCGGGGCTGGAACCCAGGCCCTCACATGGGGGACGCGGGCATCTTCACCAGGCAACACCACCCGTCCCCCAGAGAGCGCTGAAGAATAAAACTGAGACAAGACAAGACACCCGGAGCCTGGGCGCCCCGTCCTGCACCCCACTGACCACCCCAGGAAAGCCCGCGGGGCCGGCAGCATGGGTCGGGCCCCTCCGCCTACCGTTCCTCTTCCTCTCCGCCCTCAGGTCACTCAGTACCTGCTGGACCAGTCTTCCGTCATGGACGAAGAAAGTCTGTATGAGTCCTCTCTCCGATTAGAACCAAAACTCCCCACCTGAAGCCGCCGCGCCCCGCGCGCCCCGGACTCTGCCCGTGACGTTGTACATAGCGCTGTGGTCTCTCTGGGTCTTCTCCTTCAATACGTGCTTCTCCAAGAACCCAAATCCGTTCTTGTTCTTAGATTCCTGCAGAACCGGAATAGGAGTTCCTGTACCGTTGGACACGCTGCCCGCCCCGCCACGTAGTCTGTCCCTCGAAGACCCCCTCCCCTCTTTCTGGGGGCTGGGGGGAGGAGACAGAACCCGCACAGACACGAGTCTTAGCCTCCAGCCCTGCTTCCCCCCTGCCCCAGCTCCGGGGGCCCTGGGCTGAGTCGGCCACCTAGGGACCCCCCCCCCCCAGCATGTCCCACGTAGCTGTTCTAACTGGGTGGGGGGTGGGGTGGGGAGGGAGGCGGGAGGGGCCACCGTACCCTGAAGTCCAGTCACTGGCGAATCTCCCCGCTGACGGTGATGCCAATATCCAAAGCAGCTTTTTCAGCCAAAACCGCAGGTCTCAAAAAAAGAAAAAAAAAAAAAAAAAGAAACTCCCTGTCTTGTCTCCCAGCAACCTGGACGGAAGGGAGCCTTCTCCACACAGGACCGGGCCCCTCCCACCACCCTGCAGCTCCCAGCTCTGGGACGCACCCGGGGAGCTGGCCCGTGCGGGGAGCGCAGAGTGGCGGCAGCGAGTGGCGTGGCGGGGTTGGGGGGGCCCTGCCAGCCTGCATTGGAAGGCGGGAACACGAGAAGTGTCACTTTTTCCTCCTTCAGCTGCCTACCTGTCACCGTAAGCTTCCATTGAGCTGCTCGGAGTCTGTGTGCCCTGTGATACTTAGCACCCTCTGTAGGACTAGTGTTTTTATTGCATATACTGTAGTCCTGTCCAAACGCCTTCTAGCAGGAATATAGTCAGGTAGTGCTTATTCTGTGAATATCACCATGTATTTTTTACGTTGTACAGCATAGAAAACACCGGTGAACTCCGAAGTGGCAGGCATGGTCCACGACAACAGACATTTTGCTGTAAGCAATACCTAGTGGTATGAGAGTTCTCTTTCAAGTTCTAAACTATTTCAACTTACAGCTTGTTTGGAAGAAAAAAAAAAAAGAAATTTCCATTTTTGTAAAAATATATGTTTCCTGATTACCTCTTGCTAATAAATCTATTCTATCTCAGGGTGAACACTGCCTTCTAAGGAGTTTCATTCATTTGCTCAAGAATATTTGTGGGGTTATTTTTTTAAGATTTATTTTATTTATTTGAAAGGCAGAGATACACACACACACACACACACAGGTCTTCCATCAGCTGGTTCACTCCCCAAATGGGTGCAACAGCCAGAACTGTGCCGATCTGAAGCCAGGAGCCAGGAGCTTCTTCCAGGTCTCCCCACGTGGGTGCAGGGGCCCAAGCACTTGGGCCATCTTCTACTGCTTCCCCAGGCCACAGCAGAGAGCTGGATCAGAAGTGGAGCAGCCAGGACTCAACCAGCGCCCATATGGGATGCCAGCGCCGCAGGCTGGGGCTTTAACCCGTCAGGGAATGTGTGATCAGCACTTGCTCCTTGCCGGGCCCCAGGCTGGGAGCAGAGACCCAGAGCCTGGCAGTTCCTCCTCGCACCAGGGACAGACCCTGGGCTGGCGGAGCGGTTTTCGCTCAGTCTTTGTCGGGGACACGGCGGCCGGAGCTGGGGTCATCTAGGGCAGCAGCGACCCAGGTGTCGGAGACGGCGGTGCTCTGGGGGCGCTGACAGGAGCAGCCACACCTGGCCGGTCCCTGGCCCTGGGGCCTCTCGCAGGACAGTAGCCGGGTCCCAAGAGTTGACTCTCCAAGAGGCTCAGAGAGAAGCTACAGAGCTTCCGATGATCCACGTCACAAGTCCCAGAATGTCACCCCTGCATTTTTCTCTTTTTGAGAGGTAAAAGCAGAGAAAGCCCCCATCTGCTGGTTCACTCCCTAAGTGCCTGCAACGGCCAGGGCTGGGCCAGGGCTGGGCCAGGGCTGGGCCAGGGCTGGGCCAGGGCGAAGCCAAGAGCCAGGAGCCCCATCCAGATAGTCCATGGGAGCGGCGGGACCCCAAGCACTTGAGCCATCACCTGCCGCCTCCCCGGGTCTGTGCTAGCAGGAAGCCGGAGTCAGGAGTGGAGCTGGGACTCGGATGCAGGCACTCTGATGTGGTGCCCGGGGACAGCAAGGAGGAAAGTCCAATGTGATGGCGCGACACGGAGGGGACCGGACGAAGCTCCAGGGGGACGTGAGGGGGCCGCGGGGCGAGGCAGAGGGAGGGATTCCCGGGCAGAGGGCCGGGCACAGGCGAAAGCAGGAACTCTCGGGCACTATCAGGGAGGGGGAGCCTGAGCGTGGGGCTGGGCAGAGAGGGGGCATGGATGGAGGAAATCCCACCCCAGGAAGGGGGAGGAATGCGGGGTCCTGACGCGGCCACCGCCCAGGCAGCAAGCACGAGAGGAAGTGTGCGGGCAGCGCGAGACCTGCCCTGTGCCCGCTGGGGCCTGAGTGGGAGGAACCCTACAGGGGCAGGCCTGGTTCTGACTGCCCACTTCCCTGCTGGATGAGCCTCAGTCTCCCTTCTCTGAGAAATGGGGATAAAAACGCTACCCAGATGAACTGAGCTAACCCAGGTTGAGCCTCGCACGCCTCCTTCGAAAATCTGACATCCTGAGCATCGACCTGATGCCAGCGCCCCGCCGTGGAAAATTCCACCTCTGACCTCACGGGATGGGGTCGCCGATCAAACCCAGGCGAAGGAACAGTGACCTTCCGGCTGTGTGTACAAAGCCTCTGAAACATTTAGTGCAGTTCACGGTCAGTCTTGGGTCCCAGCCCCAAGACACCTCACTGTGGGCGTGCGAACGTTCCAGAATCCAGCGCAGCCGGAATCGGACACACTCCTGGGGGGTGCCAAGCATTCCCCATCAGACAGATGAGACGGCCTGCAAAGTGTGCGGCACGGAGCTGGCAGTGAAGGGCGGGGGCAGGGCGTGGGCAGAGTGCAGGGGAGGGCGTGCGGGGTGTTTTGCTAAGCAGACATCAGGTGAGGGCCCACGGGCCAGGGCCTGGTGCTGAGGGCGTGGGTACCCCAGACAAGGCGTGGTGCGTTTCTTTATGAGTTTGTCCCGGAAAAGCCGCTGTGGGAAGCAGTGGTCACCAGGGGGGCGGGGGTATTTTTGCCCCCGCCCCTCCCCCAACCCCCCCTCCCCCACCCACGATGTCAGGAGACACTACGGGATGTCAGCATTGGGGAAGAGGGTCTCTGGCATCTAGGAAGTTAGATGCTGCCAGGCACCCTCCTGTTAAAAGTCTTGAGGCCAAGAGAGCTCTGAATTAGCACAGGTCGGGGGTAAGAGGGGCGGGGCCCTGCAAAGCTGCCGGAGCTGGGGGCAGGGGGATGCTGGTAGGGATGGGTGGGGCTGCGAGCAGCACCCAGCGGCCCCTTGCTGGCTGCCCTCCCTGGGGGTGGGGGTCAGGGGTTAGGAATCCCCGGGTGTTTGGGTTGGGAGGGGGTGGTTTAGTGTTATTTTCTTCCTCTTCTCTCTTCCTCTCCAAGCCTCTGGCCTTGTAACTAAATTTAGGACCTCTCAGACTGTTTCCCTTCTATCCACGATGCCCAGAACTGAGTGGACAGTCACCCAGCTCACGGCCCGCGTCATGGCACCGTGGGTTACACCACTCAGGGTGCCCGTGTCCCCTTCTGGAGTGCCTGGTTCGAGTCCCAGCTGCTCTGCTTCTGACACAGCTCCCTGCTAATGCGCCTGGGAAAGCAGCAGAGGATGGCATAGGTGCTTGGGCCCCGGTCATCCACATGGGAGACCCGGATGGAGTACGGGGTCCTGGCTTCAGCCTGGCTCAATCCTGGCCATGTGGCCACTTGGGGAGAGAACCAGCAGATGGAAGATGTCTGTCACTCTGCCTTTTCAAATAAATATTAAAAATATTTTTTAAAATTTTGTCCAACCCAAAGTGTCAATCATGCCAGGTTGAAAACCTCTGCTCCATAGCCAGCCTGTTCAGGTTCAAGCCCCAGGCACGCTACTTACTCGCCACATGGCCTTAGGCAAGGGACGGAAGCGCTCTGTGCCTTGGTTTTACCACCCATAAAATGGGAACAGGCAAGGCCGCTGTGAGGACAGGTGAGCGGCTCACAAGGGAAGCACTGGGTGGCTGTTTCTCGAGCCATTGCCTCGTCTCAGGCTCCGCCCCAGGTAAGGCCATCGAGGCCCTGCCCCCAGAGGGCTTCGTTCTAGTGAGGGGAGGGCAGACAGCAGGGGAGTTGAACACGCACCCAAGGACAGGGAAGCAGGGTGACGCTGGGGCAGACGAAGCTGAGTTGTCTGACCTGACACCGACGTGATGGACACCCACGGCCAAACAGGCCACGCGGGGTGGACGTCCGGAGCACCAGTTGATGGGTCGCCCACAACCCATTTCTGAGTGCCGGGTTCAACTCCCAGCTCCTCCACTTCCAATCCAGCTTCCTGCTGATGCACACCCTGGGAGGCGGCAGGTGAGGGCCTAAGTACTCGGGTCCCTGCCACCCATGTAGGAGACCCGGATGGAGTTCCTGGCTCCTGGCCCAGCCCCGGCTGTGATGGGCATTTGAGGAGTGAACCAGGAGACGGGGCATCTCTCCAAGCTCTCATTCTGTGTCTCTCTAGTAAATAAACAAGCCGTATGTGAGAGCCTCACTCGCCAGCACAGCCAGCGTTCCGACCTGGGGAAGGCAGCCAGTGATGCTCTGGGGCTTTTCACAGCCAGTCAGGGGGAGGCCGGAGAGGCAGCCGCTTTGGGTGTAGAAGGGGTCGCAGGAAACTGGGTCCGGGCTGGTGTTGAGGGCAATGTAACCAGACCGGGACGCAAAGGTGGGAGGAGAAGTAGCCAAGATGTATTGGAGTAGAAGACAGAGACGCTCCGAGAGAGGGAGAGAGAGAGAGAGAGAGAGAGAACAAACGTGATGGTTATTAGCCACTGGGAAGGCAGGGCCAGTCTTAATGGAACCTTTTCTAACTTGTTTTTATCAAAACCTAAATCTTATTGTCTGTGGGCAAATATTTGCCACAATGGGCTTCCACCGTGTTCTGTTCAGTGTGCGCTGGTACTGGTACGTATGGAGCTGTGGGGATGGGGTTAGTCCGGGCTCCCTCAGAGGCAAGCGGCTGCCGGAAATCTCCATTGTGGATACAAATAACAGTTCATGCAGTGTTTGTTTGTTTGTTTTGTTTAAGATTCATTTATTTAAAAGTCAGAGTTACACAGAAAGAGAAGGAGAGGCAGAAAGAGAGGTCTTCCATCTGCTGGTTCACTCCCCAGTTGGCCGCAACAGCTGAAGCCGAGCCAATCCGAAGCCAGGAGACAGGAGCTTCCTCTGGGTCTCCCACCCAGGTTCAGGGGCCTAAGTCCTTGGGCCATTTTCTACTGCTTTCCCAGGCCATAGCAGAGAGCTGGATTGGAAGTACAGTAGCTGGGACTTGAACCGGCTCCCATATGGGATGCTGGCACTGCAGGCGGTGGCCTTACCCACTACGCCACAGCGCCAGCCCCTCATTCAGTGTTTTTAAAAGTCAAAACTCATGGGGCTGTTGCCTATGACACTGACATCCCAAATGGGCACTGGTTCGAATCCCTCCTGCTCCACTTCCAATCCAGCTTCCTGCTAATGTGCCTGGAGCCCAAATGCTTGGGCCCCTGTGATGTAGGCAGGCATACAGGATAAAACTGATCAGGTTTGTGAGCTGGAAGACCACGCCTTCACCACGCCCCTGTGTGACCTCATGCCCCTGCCTGACCACACCTGTGTGCCCACTGGCCAGTCGGGTTAATTAACCACGCCCCTTTGGAAGTGGATTAAGAGCCTGGGACTCGCTGTGCACAGCCCTTTCTCTTTGGCCTCTTGCCAGCGTGGGCCCGTGCTTCCCGGCCTGTGTGCTCCTGGTGCTCGGTATGAAGCCACACTCAGGGCCCCACTCTCCTATCCATTTCTCCCACTGCGTATCACGCTGCCCCATTCATCTATGCCGGTATTCAGAATTCTTCTCTGAATATTGGGCAAGAGCCCGCACAGGCTGATTAACATGGGGAAGTAATTAATAGCACACGGTGATATCGCATGGCACCCCAAATTTCGATATCACCTGCACCCATGTGGGAACCTAAATGAGACTCCTGACTCCTGGCTTTGGCCTGGCCTAGCCCCAGCTGTTGTGACCATTTGGGGAGTGAACCAATGGATGCAAGATCTCTCCCTCTAACTCTGCCCTTCAAATAAGTAGATAAACCTTTAAAATAAATAGATAAACCCCCACCATAGACACAAATTACATTGTGATGCGATTTTTTAAAAGGCACGATGCACAAAATGTCAAAATTGTAAATGAAGACAGGATAGATTTTCCTGAGTTCCCCCTTCACCTCGGGCCGCTGTGTGGCTGACCCTGGGCCCCTCGGCCCTCTGGTCCACAAAGCGCAAAAAGCCCCCGGTTCCGGAAAAGGAACAGCTGGGCTCCAGGCCACAGCCGGGTTCCCAGAGCTGGCTAGGTGTGGTCAGCGTCTTGGTTTATTTGTGTGCATGTTTGGTGGATGAGTTTTTGCCCCTCCCTACTCTATGAAGGAGCTTCGGAAGTTCCAGCCCCTAAGGCAGAGTTCGCACCTGCTCCAGGGGTGGCCTTTGGGGTCCACAGGAAAATGGGGTCCCCCAGAGGCTCATGCTCGCACCCTGTGCTTAAAACGCTGGGTCTCTTCCCGGTGGCGGCCCCTGGCGGGCTGCCCGCCTACCAAGGAGGTGGTGGTGCCGGTGGGAGGGGGAGTGCGGCCCTGGCTCACTCCAAGCGCTCATTAGCTCATTGCATTCCCCGTGCATGCGCAGCCCGGGGCCTGACCTCAGGTGAGATCACTCAGGTGCCGCCCAGGCCAGCCCACGCGCACTCCCGGCTCTGCACCTGACAGCTGAGCAGCACCCAGAAGCCATCCAATCCAACTGCCACCTCCAACTCCCCGGAACCAGAAGCCCAGCGGTCACCCTGGCCATCACCCCTAACAGGAGCTCCGTTCTCCAGCCGCACGGAGCCACCTGCCTTGGGAAAGGGACCACCTGGCTCCGGCCCGGGTCTGCCGCCTGCCGCCATGCCGTCGACCTCCAAAAACCCCGAGCAAAGGAACCTGCGTGCTCACCTGGCCCCCAGAACAGACAGGGAACAAACAGGTGCCGCATTGCATCTCTGAGCAGGTGGCAACTGGTTACGGAAGCAACAGACAACCAGCAGAGGCGCCTGCCACGCCCAGACATGGATGACAACGCCAGCACGGGGGAGCGCCATCAGCTGCCACGCGGCAGGTTAGGGCTGCAGGCCTGGCCCAAGGTTACAGAGCTCCGGTCAGAGCCAGGCCCACCTGTCTAAAAGCCAGCACAGTCTCCCCACCTCCCTGCCTCTCCCAGTCCTCCACTGGGAGCTCCATCCTCATCCTTCCTTTTCTTTCCTTCCAAATCCCACCTTCTTCAAGGGGCCTTTCCTCCAGGAAGCCTCTCCTGATTCCCCCCCCCCCCAAAGGCTTCACTGGTACCTAATGTAAACCTCATGTCACAGACCTGCGCCACTCCCTCCCACGAGATTCCACACGGGCTGTGGCCGCGTGACTCAGCTGGTGTCTCCACTACTCCTAGCCCCACACCTGACCCAGGGGAGGTGCTCAGGGGTCAGGGCTGTTTCAAAACAGAGCCACAAGGGCTGGCGTTGTGGCCCAGCCTGTTAGTCCACTACCTGTGACCCCGGCATCCCATGTGGCTGCTCCATGTCTGAGCCAGCTCCCTGCTGATGCGCCTGGGAAAGCAGTGGAAGATGGCCCAAGTGCTTGGACCTCTGCACTCACATGGGAGACCCAGAAGAGACTCCTGGCTCCTGGCTTTGGATGGACCCAGCTCTGGCCATTGAGGTCATTTGGGGAGTGAACCATCAGATGGAAGATGGCGCTCTCACTCTCTCTCTCTCTCTGTCTCCCTTTGGAATAAAACAAATATTTTCTTAAAGCTGGGTCGGAAGTGGAGCAGCTGGGACTCAAACGGATTCTCCTACAGGGTGCTGGTGTCACAGGTGGAGGCTGAACCTGCTGTGCCACAGCGCTGGCTCCACTTTCAAATGCTTTAGCTCATGTTCTAGCAAGTTCATCCCCATGCAAACGAGAGACTGATGACCCGAATTCTGTTTACTACAGAGGCACATGGACTGTGAGATGACCTCCGTCCGTTAACAGGGTCTCTCCAAACCGTACATCTTAAAATCCAAACTGTACATCTTAAAATCATTCATTGTGTGTTGTGTGAATTTCACTTCCAGTTTAAAAAAAGAAGGAGCTGGTGCCATGGCACAGTGGGTTAAGCTGCCACTTGCAGCGCCAGCATATGGTGCCGGTTTGAGTCCCGGATGGTCCATTACCAATCCAGCTCCCTGCTAATGCACCTGGGAAAGCAGCAGAGGCTAGCCCAAGTCCTTGGGCCCCTGCGTCCATGGGGGAGACCCAGAAGAAGCTCCTGGCTCCTGGCTTCAGTCTGGCCCAGCCCTGGCCGTTGCAACCATTTGGGGCATGAACCAGAGGATGGAAGGCCTCTCTCTCTCTCTAACTCTGACTTTCACAATAAATTAAACCAATCATTTGAAAAAAGAAAGAGGGACAGACAGGTCAGGGAGAGCTTCACGGAGGAGGTGTCTCACACCGATCCTCGAAGGAATAGAAACCCAGGGTTTCTGTAGGAGAGAGGGTGAGGGGCAAGGAGGTCCCGCTAGCGGCAGAGGCGGAGCAGGGGCTGGGGGCGCCGAGTGCACACAGTGAGGCCGGGAGGGGCCCCAGCAGCTGTCACCACAGGGTGCAGTGGTGAAATCCTGCAGCTCCCATCTCGCCCAGCCGGATCGCGCCCAGATCCACGCCAGCCTTATCAGCCTTATCGCAGCGCGAGCACTGGTGCCTGTTTACTGTGCAATCACGGCCCACGTGCACAGTGACTCATGACCCACAAACAGTCAGGGCTCCCGCCTCACTGCCAGGGAGGGGCGTCTGGGGCTGCGGGTGGGTCCTCCCAGTCTCCTCCTCCTCCCCCTCCTCCTCCCCCCACCCGCTTCCACTTCCTCCTCCTCCTTCTCCTCCTCCTCCCCCCACCCACTTCCACCTCCCCTTCCTCCTCCCTGCAATTCCCCCTCCCCTCCCCTACTCCCCCCTCCTCCCCCCTCCTTCTTCCATCTCCCCTTCCTTCCTCTCCCCTCCTCCTCCTCCTCTCCCTCCCCCCTCCTCCTCCCCTTCCTCTCCCCCTCCCCCCCCCCCCCCCCTCCTCTGGCTCCCTGTGGCCACTGCCAGCCCCTCCTGCCTGCCGTGGCTGCTCTGAGCCCCTCTTCCTCAGGGTGTGAGCCCAGCGCCTCCATTCCCTACAATGCCACAGCCCGGGATGGCCAGGCTGGGAGCAGACAACACTGGCCGGGCACCAGGAGGGAAGCAGGGAGCAATTTTCAGAGTGTTTAACACCAGTGAGGCACAGGCACTCACCACTCATGGCCAAACAAGTGCAAACGGGCAGAAAATGGGTCATCTTGGCAGGAAACCCCCAGAATCCCGCAGGAGCGAGCACTGCACGTGGCCCACATCAGTAATTCGGGGATCCTGCGCGGGGGACATTCAACTGGGGTGGAATTTGGGGGGGGGGGGGGCGTCTGTGTCCAGGACAGGAAGCAGATGCACGCACGGATGAGAAGGCCGTGGTCTTGGGCACGCCAGGCAGGACAGCGCGACATTGCAGAGGGTCTCAGGTGCCTGGCAAAGCGGCGAGATGCAGGAGAGCCGCAAGGAGGCTGCGGAGGGAGCAGCTGGAGCCAGACTTGTTCTGGGCTCTACACCCCGCCTCCCGGGGTTGCAAGAGGGAGGATACGTCACGGGGGTGCAGGGGGCTGGACACATGTCCCAGCACTGCTACCGCATCGCAGGAGCAGGCTGAGGGCAGGTGGGGGCAGGGGTAAGGCACCCCACGCAGGTGGCCCCAAGCCCAGCAATCAACAGAAATCCTATCGTCATGCAGTAACTTTTGTGAAAATCAACAAGTAAGGTGAGAAAGGGCGGGAGTGGGTGCAGCGGTGAAGTACACCACGTGGGACCCACATCCCGTAGAGGAGAGCCAGGGTTCAAGACCTGGCTCCGACCCGGGACGGCGGGGCGGGCAGAGAGCCGCAGATGTGCCCTAAGATGGTGTGGGTGATGATGGGAGAAGAGTCGGCAGGGGGCATTCTGCATCCCGAGGTCGATTACAGAATCCAAGAGCTCTGGTTCATTGAGGGCGGGGCGGGGTGGGGAATTCGAAGCCTGGGAGTTTAGGGGGCAGCCCCTGGGGCTCACCCTCACGGGGGCTTCGATGCACAACTCTGGATTCAGTTCGCTGGGATTTCCCATTCCCCTTATTGGCTGCTCACAAGTTATCGAAGTGCCTCAGCTACTTCACCTGTACAATGGGCATAAGAGGTTAGCAAAGCTCACTCGTGGGAGCCATCGGGGCAGGGTTCCACATATGCCTGCAGGAGGTGATGGCTCCCACCAGGAGGAGAGTCCCGCTCTGCCTCCGTGTGCACCAGACCCTTGGAGCACGCCCCGCCCTCCATCGCCAAAGGCACCTGCCAGCCCGAGTGTTGCAGCTGCGGTACCAGCTTCCTGTTGCTGCATCACCATCACCACAAACACACAGGCGTGGAACAACAGGCGAATCCCACCACGGCCTGCGGGTCAGAAGTCCCTGGAGCCCAGGAGGTCAGCCGGGCCCCACTCCCTTCTGCTTCCAAGCTCGCTGGGTTGATTGGTAGAATTCAGTTCCCCACGGGTGTAGGGCTAAGGTTGCAGACACCTTCCCAGGGCACCCAGCCTCTACTTACCACCCACATTCCTTGACTTCTGGCCCCTTGGAAGCCACCCCAGGTGGGTGGAGTCCTCGAAATGCAAACCACTCTGCCTCACCTCCTCCCTCAGCCTCCTCCCTCTGACCTCACCTTCAGCCTCCTCCCTCTGATGTGCGCTCCCCCCTCCTCTGCCCTTAGGGGGTGTGGGGATTCCTCAGCACCCCTGGGATAGCCTCAGAGAATCCTGTTACGGAGCCAGCTGCAAGGTCCCTTCCCAGCAACACTGATTTGGGTTTCACTGGGTAACTTGGGAATTCAGGCTCCCAGCCCCACCCCAGCCAAGGCTCCCCCCCCAGCATGGGTCCCCAGCCTCTCCTCTGGGGAGGCCACAGGGAATTGGAGGTGCAGAGAAGAAACCCCTGTGGGATGGGATGGCAGGGGCTAGAGGGACAGGGGCCCAGGTCAGCCAGCACAAGACACAGCTTCAGAAAAGTTCACAGAAAATGGAATCCAAGCCCATTTATTTGGGTACAAAATGTTAAACTCCATCCTGGGGTCATTGCAAGGCCCCCAGCAGGTGAGGGCTGGAGGACACTGGCCCGGGCGGTGTCTGGTGCTTGGCCTATCACAGATTCGCCGCGGAGCTAGGCAGCCTCCATGTTCCCATCTGTGAAATGGAGTGAGCGTCCCTGCCCCCAGTCAGAGGATTTAAATATGGCTGCCAGTAGAACTCCTGGCCCTGACCACATCTAAAAGTGCTACAGACATGAGCAGGCTTCAGAAAGTGCATGGAAAATGTGTTATGAAAAAGCTATGCATACATCTCAAAACTCGCAGGCTGGTGTTGTGGCGCAGTGAGTGGAGCCGCAGCTTGCAATGCCGGCATCCCCATAACAGAGCACACGTTCGAGTCCCGGCTGCTCCACTTCCCATCCAGCTCCCTGCTAATGCGCCTGGGAAAGCAGCAGAAGATGGTCCACGTGCTTGGGCCCCTGCACCCATGTGGGAGACCCAGATGGAGCTCCCGGCTCCTGGCTTCAGCCGTTGCAGCCATTTGAGGAGTGAACCAGTGAATGGAAGACCTCTCTCCCTCTGTCTCTCCTTCTCTGTGTGTATCACTCTGCCTTTCAAATAGATAAAATAAATCTTTTTTAAAAAGACAAAAGAAAAATTATTCCAAAATGTTTTGTGCCCTGCACGGGGCAGGTGCGAGGCAGGCCACTCAGCAGGTGGCTGGGACGACAGAGGGGTGGGGCATCCCAGCAGGACACCTGCAGAGGGCCTGCATCCAATCCGGACTTACTTCCCAAAGAGTATACACTTCTGAGACTTTTGCTTCGAAGTGCAGAGGGGACAGCCACACTCAGAGAGGCATCGCGTCACAGGGAGACTCGGAGACTGACGGGGAGCGGCTTTATCTGACAATGCGGACGCCGCTGGACTTCTGCCAAGGTCCCCTCCCAATAAGCTCATCTTAAATTGAAAGTGTCATTAAGTCAAAGATGCACTTAAGCCACCTTAAACAGATTACATTTAATCCACCTTAAATGCCCTCACTTACAATGGATGCCTACCTACCGTTGGACACAACCACGGGTCGCAAAGCCTGCTGCACACGGTCAGGCCACACGCTGCTCGGCCTAGAAACAGGTCACTTTCCAGCGCTCACTCCAGAACACCCCAGCTGGAGCCTGGTGAATCGGGGGCCAACTACCCAGGCCCGAATATATGTGGAGGTCGAGGGTGTCACCACCCCTGGGCTCCTGAAATGCTGGTTTCTGAGCCCCACCCAAGCCACCAGGCGAGGACTCCAGGGTGCCCGAGCTCAGATCCTGACCCTAATCCCACCTGGCTTCCGAAGCCACAGGACAGACAGAGCACCCGGAATGTCACCATCTGGCCCCTGGGGCCGAGAGAACGGCTCTGCAGGGTGGTGATGGTGCTTGGTCCACAGCGGGCTGCGGCCCCCTGTCCTGGCGTCCCAGAGCAAACCCACACGGCGATCCTTCTGCTGGAGTTACACACCCAGGCCTTTCCGTCATCTTCCCCTTTGCTTCTCAGGTTTGCAAACTAGACAGTGGCTCTGCTGTGGCTTCCTGGACAGGAGGGCCGATATGTGCGTGTGCGTATCGGGGCGCAGTGCGCGACAGCGCGGCAGCAGCCTGGGTTCTCCTGCTCCAAGGACATTCCCAGGCTAGAGGCCAGCCAGGGGGCCGTGGCTAACAGCGCAGGCAGCTGAGCCCGGACAGGCCGCGCCCTCCCCCGCGCCACCCCCGGGCCGTCGGGGCAGGGCCGCCGGCAGCCCCGCCCCGCGTCCCGCCCCCCGCCCTGGGGCCGCCGGGGACCGCGGGTCCCCAGCCAGTGCCCTCGGCGCGCCGCCGCGATGTGGGCCGCGCTGTCGCTGCTCTGCGCCGGGGCCTGGCTGCTGGGGGCCCCGGCCGCTGACGCCTTCTCGGCGAGCAATTTAGGTACGCGGGCTCGGGGCGCGGCGGGCACCGGCTCCGCACTCCGGGATCTCACGCGGACCTGCGGGGGCAGGGGAGCTGGGCAGAGGGGACCTCCTCCCCGGGCAAGGCCCCCCCCTCCCTGGGCGGCCAGGGCACGGAGCTGTGCGCGCGTCGAGGTCCGGGAGCGGTGGTCTCCGGGGCGGGGGTCGGGAGGCTTCTCGGGGGCTCGCGTCTCGCACGAAGGGAGAGGCAGGTGGGCTGGGGGCCCACGGGGTCCACGGGGGACCGGGATCTCACTTGCGCGGCGGCGCGAGAGTCCGGAACACCCGAGAACCCCCCAGCCGGCACTGGGACGCAGGGACTTAGAGCTGTTCCTGCCTGGGGCGAGCAGGAACTTCCCGGCCGGCAGCTTCCTGGATCCCCGCGGTGCACGGGAGTGACTTCCCGTGGAGCAGCGCCACGGAGGACACGCAGACCCGCGGCAGTTCCAGCCCCAGCACTGCCCTCGCTGGCTGCGACTGGGCCAGGGCCTCGCAGCCCTCAGCCTGGCTGCCTCCCGGCTGCCCGGCTGCCCTGAGCTAACACGACCCGGTGCCCGTGCTCCTCCTTGGGAACAGAGAAGAGGGAGAACAGCCCGCGGGGAGACAGACCACGGAGGCTGAACCTTGGCGGGTCAGGTCATTTGCAAAGGAAACCCCCAGCCTTGCAACCCCTGGAGGAGCCGGCCACAGACAACCCTGCTGCCCCAAGTCCCTGCAGGTGGCCTACACAGGGGGGTGCCCTCGCTCCACCGCAGGTCCCTCCCAGTCTCTATAAAAGGGCAGAGAGTAAAAGTCTCAGGCTTTGTGGCTGCTGTCCCGGTGAGAAGCAGCGACAGATAGAATGTAATGGATGCCTGTGAGTTTGCTCTGATGACTCGAGGACACTGAACCTTGAAATTCAAATGATTGCCGGCTGCTCCAAAAGAGTGTATTTTTTTTTCCAACCATTTAAAAGTGTGAAAAACCATTCTGGGGGTGGCTTCCTGCTCCACCCCACACTCCACGACATAGCTCCCCTGGGGTGCCCCAGGCTTTGAACAGTCACCACTGGCTAGGAAGGTGTCTCCTGGGGATCAGTGCTTGGCTCTCTGTCTTTGCACCTGCTGACCTCCAAGGAGAAGGACCTGGGCCACTTGTCCCAACCCCATCCTGCCTCAGTCCTGCTCCCGCCTTAATGTCCACAGCAAGTCTTTGCCCCAGATTTGGAGGCCGGGAAAACGCTCACAGCTTTGTTTCTGGGACAGGAGGGGGATATCAGTGCTGTAGACCACCGATTTTAAATATATATTTATTTATTTGAAAGGCAGAGTGATAGAGGGGGAGAAACAGAGATGGAGAGAGGTGATCTTCCACCTGCTGGTTCACACCCCAAATGGCAGCAAAAGCCAGGGCTGGGCCAGGCCAAAGGAGCCTGGAGCTCCATCCTGGACTCCCACGTGGGTGCAGGGTTCCAAGCACTCGGGCCTTTGTCCACTGCCTTCCCAGGTGCATTAGCAGGGGGTTGGACTAGAAGCAGAGCAGCCGGGACTGGAACCCGTGCTCTGATACAGGATGCAGGCGGCCCCCGTAGCGGCGATCTTCAGCCTGGATGTGTGGTTCCTCCGGGCACAGGAAGACACTCTAAGGGGTGCAGGCACAGATCATGTTCAGGGAATCCATTTCCAGACCCTTCGCTGCCAAGGTGCCTCTTGGCTAAGACTGGGAGCGAGTGCCTGGGGCAGGGGCCTCTCCCTCCCCTTCACCTTGAATCTGAAAGCCCTGGGGTCAGCAGCAACCAAACTGTGAGGACAGTAAAGGGGGAGAGGCTGTCCCAGGGCAGAAGGTGATGGGGTTTCACACCTGATGCTCAGTGCTGGGGACAGGGTGTAGGCAGTGGGGCTCGGAGAATGCCCCCGGAGCACGCTGGGACACTGCAGTCCCACGTCAGAGGCCCTGGCTGTGATGTCCGGCCCCAGCGTCCTGCTGATGCGCGCCCTGGGAGGCAGCAGAGACAGCCCCCATGGTTTGGCTCCCACCATCCACGCGGGAGACCCGGGTTGAGCTTCTAGCTACCAGCTTTGGCCAGGCTCATCAGCAATGGCCACGTGGGCATTTGGGGAGTGAACCGGCAGATGGGAACCTCTCTCTCATAAGGAATAAAACATCTAACAGTGCCCTGTCTTCCATTTCCAGTTGCTTTTTTTGAGCACGATTTCCTTTGACTTAGGAAAAGCAAAAATAGGACAAGAGTTAATACTGGGCCGGCGCCACGGCTCAATAGGCTAATCCTCCACCTGCGGCGCCAGAACACCGGGTTCTAGTCCCAGTTGGGGCACCGGATTCTGTCCTGGTTGCTCCTCTTCCTGTCCAGCTCTCTGCTATGGCCCGGGAAGGCAGTGGAGGATGGCCCAAGTGCTTGGGCCCTGCACCCGCATGGGAGACCAGGAGAAGCACCTGGCTCCTGGCTTCGGATCGGCGCAGCACGCCAGCCGCAACGGCCATTGGAGGGTGAACCAACGGCAAAAAGGAAGACCTTTCTCTCTGTCTGTCTCTCTCAACGTCCACTCTGCCTGTCAAAAAAAAAAAAAAGAGCTAATGCTGAACCCTGTGTCAGTCAAACGGTACTCACTCAGCAGCATATACTCCTTAAATCCTGTTATCATAACGACACAGCGTGTCTGATAAAATTTTTACTGCTTATGTTTAACAGTGGCTTTTCCTAAGGTGCATCTGAAATGTTAAGACGTGGGGTCATAGCAAGTCAAGTGACGTGAATTTCTATTGTTGTTGTTGTAGGAGATGATACCAAGATTGTCCCCTAGGATAAAAGTTTGTGAGCTGAGGAGATAAGCTTTCCAGGAGAAAAAGTTTTTACCCAGGGGAAAAAAAAACACCCTGTGTCAAATATCTGGCTCTTGGGGCAGGTGTTGTGGTGTGGCAGGTACTGCTTGGGACATCCACACCCTATAACAAAGCGCCGGTTCCATTCCAACCCACCTCGTCTGCTTCTGATCCAGCTTCCCGCTACTGTGCCCTAGGAGGCAGCAGAGGGTGGCCCAAGTGCTTGGGCCCCTGCCCTCCACAAGGAGGCCCCATCTGGAGGCCCAGCCCTGGTACACTTTCAGGCATTTATTGACTAAATAGTAGACTAAATACTAATAGTCTTCTTCAAAGTGTAGAATTAAAAAGTGGTTTATTTTTGGTGCAAAAACGTTTGAAATCTATGCATGTAAGGGGGTTGTCAAAGAGTTTGTGGACGTGCTTATTATTTAAGGTGACGCATGCATGCCGGATGTTTTTGCACCAAAATAAACTTAGATTTCAATTCTATTTTTCAAAGACTTTTTGAAGTCCCCTCGTATATGGTTTTGGGGGTACCAGAGCAGGAAGAATTTGCATTCCTTTTTTTTTTTAAGATTTATTTATTGACTTTAGAGGCAAAGCTACAGACAGAGAGAGGTCTTCCATCTACTGGTTCACTCTCCATATGGGCACAATGGCTGGAGCTGTGCCGATCCAAAGCCAAGAACTTTTTCTGGGTCTCCTATGGGGATGCAGGGGTCCAAGCACTTGGCCATATGCCACTGCTTTCCTAGGCCATCAGCAAGGAGCTGGATTGGAAGTGGAGCAGCCGGGACTCGAACCAGCGCCCATATGGAATGCTGGCGCCACAGGCGGATACTTAAACTGCTACGCCACAGCGCGGGCCCCTGCACTCCCTTTTGTATTCTGCCTTACTTAACGTCATTTTCGGTTTGTTACACTTTCTCAAGCCCTCTGGCTGTGCTCCCATCATCACCACGGAGCACGTGGGTCTGATTCTTTTTTCCTTTTTATTACAGAGAAGTTTCACTTTAAGTCATGGATGTCTCAGGTCAGTGCCCAACTTCTTCTTTCTGTAGCTTTTCACTTCACAAAACTTCCTGTTACCAAACTGTACCAGACCGGGGCAAAGCGGAGGGGTTTTCCAGCCTGGTCCCCCTGGGTCCATGCAGACTTAAGGCTGACCGTGCACTGGAGAAGACGCAGTTACATGGTTACGTGATGTCCTTCCCAGCGGCGGCCCCCAGGCGTGCACCTGGCTGCCCGCCTTCCTTGTTATTTCCCCGTGTTGCCCCCAGAGCCCGCCATGAACTGGCCACCAAGGGAACTACAGAAAATTGTGCCGGCCACAGGGCCCTGGGGCGACCTGCACTTGGCACTTGTCTCCTTCACGGTGGAGACCTAGCACGGATCTGGGCTGGGACTCGGAGCACAAGGACAAGCCCCGTCCTTTCTCCTGGGAACAGGAGGGTCCCTGGAGCGCTGGTTGCTCCGCTTCCCAGCCAGCTCGCTGCTCCCGCACCTGGGAAAGCAGCGGAAGATGGCCCAAGCGCTTGTGGGAGACCAGGATGGAGTTCCTGGCTCCTGGCTTTGGCCTGGCCCAGCCCTGACTGTTGCAACCATTGAGGAAGTGACCCAGCAGTTGGAAGATTCTCTCTCTCTCTCTCCTCCTCCCTCTTTCTCTCTGCAACTCCACCCTTCAAATTAAATAAATAAATCTTTACGGAACAAAGGCAGGAAGGTCTCCCTCTGGCGTCTGCGTGACGCTGGCTCCGGGTCCTGTTTCAGCACCAGAAGAAGTATAGCGTGGAAGAGTACCCGCACAGGCTGCAGACCTTCGTCCGCAACTGGAGGAAGATCGAAGCCCACAACAATGGCAACCACACCTTCCAACGTACGGGCTGGGGGAAGAGAGGGGCCCTGGGGAGAGGGAAGCAGCTCCCACCTGCAGGAAGTCAGTCATGACCCACGCAGATTAAAGGCCCCCTCGGGGGCTTCTGGGAGGAGGGAGCGGCAGCCCAGGCTCTCCCACCCACCCCTGTACCAGCTGGAGGCAGTAAGGAGGGCTTTGCAATCTGGTCCCGCTCGGGCCATCCAGACTTCCGGCTGACCGCGCTCTGGACAAGACACAGCCCCGTGGCCTCCTTCCCAGCATGCACTGGCTGCCAGCCTACCCAGCCTCAGCATTTATGTCCCCCTTTTGTGTCGCTGCGAACTGGTGACAAAGTCACCTGCAGAACACGGGGGCTGCGCTTTTGAAAAGTGGTCCCTTTCGCCATAAACGCGTCCCGGCGCCAGCCACGGGGTCGTGGGGTGATCGCCCCACCAGGGCTCCGGGCACTGGTCGCCGACATTCAGGCGGCTGTGGGGGCTCCTCCTGGCCACGGGTCACTTTGTAGCTTCTGCACCTTGGACCCTGACTCCTGTCTGCTGAGACACGGTGGATTCAGGACAGCACTGCCACCCCTCTGGGTGGCTGTGAAATTTCCAGAGGCCACAGCAGCCCCCCAGGGTGTCCACACACACAAAGGGGTCCGCCACAAGTCCTTGAAGAGGGTTTGTGATCGAGGCGTGGATCTCAAAACTCGCCTTTTGGCTGCATTTTCCGTGAACTTTGGGAAGTCCCCTCATGACATCTGAGGACTCGGAAATGCGCTGGCTGAGTGATAAGATGGGCTACAAGCAGGAGCCGGGAGGGTACCTGGGTCGGACACTCACTTCTGCCCTTGGGGGCGCCGAGGTGGGCTCCAGTGGGGCAGACGCGCTCGCCTTGCCTGCTACTATGAGGACTGAGGGGGACGTTGGGAAAGGTACCAGACAGGTGCACGGCTTCCTGACCTGGCTGGCACCAGACTCACACACTGGGTGTCTGAAGAACCTAGGGGCCCTGCCCACCCCCCCCAGGCCAGGTGCATCAGCATCTGCTTGGGGGCGGGGGGCGAGGGGGTGCCACCCAGACACCTGCTCTGTTGAGAAGTCCCCGGGCAGCCCTGCAGCACGGCCCCCGCTGGCCTCCGGCTCCTGAGCCATGGTCGGCTTCAGAATGTAAAGGAACCAAGTTGCAGCAGCCATAAGTAGGGTGCGGGTGCAGGGTGGGAGGGCGGCTTTTTCCTTCTTTATTCGTGACGTGTTACACGCCTCTGGTTTTATTCCGTTTCCCTCTCTCCATCAGTGGGGCTGAACCAATTTTCAGATATGAGCTTCGCTGAAATAAAGCGCAAGTATCTATGGACAGAGCCACAGGTAAGCGTGATTGACAGCTCCCAGACCTGCAGCCTCTGGGCTCTGTTTGCTGTCAGTCCTGGCTCAGAGCCCTGGCAACACGGACCCCTAACTTGGGGTTACCAGAGAAAAATACAGATGGCCAGAGGCTGGCCTTGGGCACAGGGGTCAGGACATCCACACTGGGGGCCAGTATGGTGACGCAGCGGGCTAAGCTGCCTCCCTCAATGGGCAATAATTCAAGTCCTAGCTGCTCCACTTCACAGCCAGCTAATGCTAACCACCTGGGGAGTGACCCAGCCAATGGAGGATCTGTGTCTCCCTCTCCCCCTGTAACTCTGCCTTGCAAATAAATAAATAAACCTTAAAAAAGCAACAACCCAAAAAAAAGGATACCCACCCACCTCCCACATCAGAGTGCCTGGGTTCAAATCCCAGCTCTGTTCTCGGCTGCAAGCTCCTTGCTAATGCACACCTGGGCGGAAGCTGGTGGAAGATGGCTCAAGTGCTCAGGGCCCTGCCGCCCACGTGGGAGACCTGGGTTGGGTTCCCAGCTCCTGGGTGTACGGGGAACAAACTCAGACGGGAGCTGTCCCCGTCTCTGTCTCTCAAAATAAACTCAGAGATACAGATGCCCCGTTAAAATTGCAGTTCAGTGAACAGATGGTTTTTAGTGTACGCGTGTCCTAAATATGGCCCAGCGTTTACCTGTCAGTGCGAGTGAACCGGGTGGACTTCCAGTGTGCTGAGCCCGGGTCCCCCATGCTAGCCACGCCCAGGATCTCCCACACTGTCTCTGGATGGTCCCACCAGCTCCAGTCTCTCCCATTCTCTTGATGTTTCTGGTTTAATTATGTCGGTCTCCCCTCCTGAACCTACTGTGTTTGGTCGGTCCAGAACTGCTCCGCCACCAAAAGCAACTACCTTCGGGGAACCGGGCCCTACCCCAGCTCTGTGGACTGGCGCAAAAAAGGAAATTTCGTCTCGCCGGTGAAAAACCAGGTACGTGTCACAATCCGCGTTCTGCCCCCGAAAATCACCACTGTGTTCTCAGAGCAGAGCGCCCTGCTCCAGGGCTCGCGTCATGGCTCCAGCTCCCATCCTGCACGTGCTTCCGGGAGCCGCTCCCAAGGATGCAGAAGTCCCGCCGACTGGGCCCACATGTTCTCCTACCCCAGCCCCGCCCACAGGTGACCCACAGTGGGCGTGGCTGCCCACGGCAGAAGGTCCCGTCTTTTTGATTCTGAGAAATAGGGCCTTCCGGTTTCCTTCCCCGAAATGCTTGGCTTTCTCTCGCGAAGTCTCCCGTGGCTCAGCTTCAAGTCCTCCGAGGCGGGCCTTGTTCCTGGAGCCTGCAGAGGCGGCCAGAACAAAACTCCGGCCCAGCAGGAAGTGGACAGAGCAGGGCCTGATTCCAGCCCCGCCACCACCCGGTGGCAGCTGTTGGAGCCTCTGCCGATCCCTGGGGCAATCGCAAAAGCCCAAGCCATAACCACAGGGGAGGAACACAGATGGGAATCTGTGAGGGGCCCTGGGGGGCGACACACAGCCCCAAGCAGTACTCAAGTGGCACAGGGGGCTCGCCAGACCCCCAGGGTGAGTGAGTGGCTGAGGGGACCCAGCAGGGGCTCCAGGCCCCGGGCAGGATGGGCAGTGGGGTCTTTAAGAGGCTGGGGTCGGGACGCCACGGCGCCAGTCGGGCCTGCTGCTCCCGCTCCTCCTAAGCCTCTGTCACCTGCTCTGTGATGTGGGGAGGAGGTCACCGGCCACTCAGTGAGGTTCCAAGTGGGCAGACCCAGAACCGGGCCCTGTGGACCAGGAGGGGGGAAGGAGGGCAGAGAGAGGGGCCGCCTTGCGGTCCCAGTGCCTGACTGGCCCTGTGCCCCTGCGGCCTCCCCAGGGAGCCTGCGGCAGCTGCTGGACTTTCTCCACCACGGGGGCCCTGGAGTCGGCCGTCGCCATCGCCAGCGGGAAGATGCTGTCTTTGGTAAGGCGTCTGCCCAGGCCTGGGCCCTCGGTTCCCCTCGGGGCTCTGACCGGTGACACTCTACCCAGAAAGGGAGTGGGGTTTATGGAGGGGACTGCGGAAGGGGGCATCCCTGGGGGTGGAGCTGCTGGAGGAGGGGCCGGGGGTCAGCCCCCGGGTGGGGAGGGTGGGACCTGACCCCAAGAGTGAGATGGGACAGCCCTCAGGGATCATCCCATCCCCCACACCTGGGTGGGGAGGAGAGCAAGGACCGGGGGCGGAGTCTCTGGCTGGGCCGTCCCCTCCCTGGGCACCCACTGCCACGGGACAGCACTGTCCACACACACTGAGTGCACGCATGCAGCTACAGGCCAGGCACTGGGACCCAGCAGCGCCGCCTCGTGCCATGCTCATCCCAGCAGGTGCCCGCCGCCCGTAGGGCTGATGTTAGGGTCCCTGCCCATGGCGGCAGGGATGGGGGGGCTCATCGCTGGGCAGGGATGGGGGCCGACCAGCTTTGTGTCTGTCCCACCAGGCAGAGCAGCAGCTGGTGGACTGCGCCCAGAACTTCAACAACCACGGATGCGAAGGGTACGTCCTGACCAGGAGGCGCCCCGAGCCTTTCTCGTATCCCACTGATCGCTGCCCCAGATGCCGCCCCCGTGTTGCCTAAGAAAAGATCGTCTCACATGGCCAGGGTCTCCCAGATGGGACCGGGCAGAGCTGGGATCTGGGCCAGGCCTGTCTGGTTCCCAAGTCCACCCCACGGGCGCTGAGGCCTCCAGACAAGTGACCAGAGAAAGTAATAGAAGGAGAAATCCATCATTCCACATCCCCACAACGAGGGGTCTCGTCGGCCACGCTCTGTGAGATGCAGCCCCTGGGAGCGACTGTGGCACCAACACAGCCACGTGTCCACGACTCCATTGGGCCAGCTTCCCTGGCCCAGTATGCGAGGGAAGCTGGCTCCCTGGGGTTCCCGGAGGGCAAACAGCCTGGCCTCCGCTCCAGCTGCCTGCTGGGCATCGGTCTCCCGGGCCCCAGCCCCAGTGCCTTCCTCACTCTTGCCCGCTCTGGCATCCTGGGAAAATCTTACTCACACACCTCCTGCTCCGGGCAGCAGCCACGACCAGGGCCCGAGCCCAGGGATGCAGGGGTGAGTGGCGGCCTGCTGAGGGCCCCACCATGTCAGCCGCCCCTCGCTTTTGGTGTCTCCTATGCTGGGAGCCTGACGCCTGGGCATGCTGTACCCCACACACCAGGGAGCCAGCGCTCAGCAGAGCACCGGCAGCTGCCTTCCAGCCGGGTCAGGCAGAAGTGTGTCGGATGCTGACCCCTGCTATGGAGAAATAAAAGTCAGGATGGGTGAGGACGGCCGGGGCGGCTGCTGGGGTTTGGTTTCCTCCAGGAGGCAGTGTGATGTAGGAAAAGACCCAGTGTGGATACCAAATCTGACTGTGGCGAGATCTTCGATGCACTGCCTCACTCCCTAGATGCCCACGGCAGCGGAGGCTGGGCCAGGTCTGAGCCAGGAGCCCAGAATCCCATCGGCGTCTCCCATGTGGATGACAGGGACCTCAGCGCTTGAGCTGTCACCTGCTGCCTCCCAGGGTGCACGTTGGCAGGGGGCTGGGTCAGAAGCCGCGCTGGATGGTCGGCGCCGTGGCTCAACAGGCTAATCCTCTGCCTTGCGGCGCCGGCACACCGGGTTCTAGTCCCAGTTGGGGCGCCGGATTCTGTCCCGGTTGCCCCTCTTCCAGGCCAGCTCTCTGCTATGGCCCGGGAAGGCAGTGGAGGATGGCCCAAGTCCTTGGGCCCTGCACCCGCATGGGAGACCAGGAGAAGCACCTGGCTCCTGGCTTCGGATCAGCGCGGTGTGCCGGCCGCAGCGGCCATTGGAGGGTGAACCAATGGCAAAAAGGAAAACCTTTCTGTCTCTCTCTCTCTCTCACTATCCACTCTGCCTGTCAAAAAAAAAAAAAAAAAAGAAGAAGCCGTGCTGGGACTTGAACCCAGGAACTCAGAGGTGGGATGTGCCCGCCCCACACAGCGCCTTAACCCCTGTGTGCCTGTGTCTGCTTCTTGCAGGGGTCTCCCCAGCCAGGCCTTCGAGTACATCCTGTACAACAAAGGCATCATGGGTGAAGACAGCTACCCCTACAGGGCCATGGTAATCCCCGGGCTCCCCGGCTCCACGCGGCCCTCCCCGCTTCTTCTGGCCTCTCCCCTGACTGTCATGTCCCACACTGCCTCTGGATGAGCAGGGCCTCCCACTCGTCTCAGCCCAGCCTGGCCACAGCCACGCCCCTCTTCTTGCCCCCAAACCCATGGTTCCCTCGGCGAGGCATGGCCCCAGCCTCCTGCAGCCCCTGGTGGTCCAGTCCCAGAGCTCTGGCCCTCACAGCCCTCTGCCTCCCTTCATCCAAGACCCCCAAGGGTGGCCTCTCTTCCCACCTCTGCCCACAGGCCTGCCCCCACGCCTTCCCACTGCTTGCCCTGAAGCCCCCAAGTGTTTTCCCCCTCAACACCCCACTGTGCAGGTCCAGCCACCAGCTGCTTCTGAAACACCCGGCCCTGCCTCTCCTGGGGGCCTCCCCTTGTGGCCAGCCCCGCCTCTGCCGGGGGGGGGGGGGGGTCAGTGCTGCTCCCCTCCCCCACCAGACACGCACCCCTGCCGGAGCCAGGACAGTGCCGTGGGCTCGCTGAGGACAAGGGGGCTTCTAACTTTCTGAAGCGACCCCAGAGCCAGACCCTGGCGTGGGGAGGCCAAGCGCCCCTAACCTGTGTCCCCCGCCCCTCTGCCGCCCGCACAGGAGGGGCGCTGCAAGTTCCAGCCCCAGAAGGCCATCGCGTTCGTCAAGGACGTGGCCAACATCACGCTGGTGAGTTCCGGCCCCTTCTCTCGCTGGGCGCCTTGCCCCCATAGCAGCTCACGGTCACCGGCTCTCTGTGGCCGTGATGGCTCCGTGCTGGAGATGGGAGGGAGCGCGGCACAGGCGCGCAGACGCCGTGGCCCCCAGCTCCAGGTGCTTCTGTCTTAGGAGCAGGTGCACGGACGACGTATGCATGGGTGTGCATGTGTGTGTGCGCATGCGTGGCGTCCGCTCGGCATGCGTGTGCGTGTGTGTGTGCGCGTGCATCGTCTTCTCCGGGGTTTGCAGGCTGCACTTGTGTGTGGCATCCGCACGGGTGTGTGTGCAGATACTCCGTATCCCCAAGCTGCTCCAAGAGCCGCATGCAGGGCCAGGTGTGAGCGTGGGAGGCGTGCCGGAATCATCCCGTGGGTGTGTGCGGGGGAGAGGCACGCAGGGTCTGTAGGTGTGGGAGCCACTGCCATCTGACGCGGTTGCCTGCGCGGCTCCTGATGTGGGGAACCCGTGGGTGCTCCCTCGGCCGCTCCCACACTCCATCCCCTGTAGCCTCAAAGTGCCCTGTGAGGTCCCAGCCCGCTGCCCGAGGCCACGGGGCTGGGAGGCAGGTGGGGGCAGCCTCATTCCAGAACCAGGGCTCATGGCCTAGACAGCACCCAGCCACACCCTGGGACAGGGGACGGCATGGCTTCCCTTCTGGGGACAGCAGGTTTGTCTAGACACGCCCTCTCGGGCTGGATCCCACAGAGAGCAAGCTGCCCGGAGCTCCAAGGGACCCCTGATGCCTGGTCCCCAGGACGACGTCACGACGTCGCTGGTGACACCTGCAGCGTCCCGGAGGGCAGACCAGGGTTCAGCCCTTGGCAGGGCCCAGCGCTGGCTGTGGAAGCAGTGGCACCTTCAGGGCACTGCACCTGGGGGCTGCCTTGTGCCAGGTCTGCCCCGACCTGTCTCACCAGGCTCTGCCCAGGGCGGCAGCTGTGTTCTTATTTATCTATTTGAGAGGCAGACAGACAGACAGAGGAAGACTGCCTGCCCAGTGGTTCCCTCCCCAAATGCTCACAACAGCCCAGGGCTGGGCCAGGCCAAAGGCAGGGGCCGGGAATGCGCTCCAGGTCCCCCAGGTGGGTGGCAGGAACCCGGTCACCTGCGCCATCACTGCCCCCCGCCAGGATCTGCAGAGGCAGGAAGCTGGAGCCAGGAGCCAGGTATCAAAGCCAGCCAGGTGCTTCGCCGCGGGACGCAGGTGTCTTAACCTGTAGGCCACACGCCCGCACCAGGGAGAAGCTTCGAGACTCCCTGGGGGTTCCAACTGCTGCTCTCCCTGGTCTCTGCCGCTGGATTCTGAGACTGCCCTGGCGCCCTCCCAGTTGCCTGCTCCCCAGGGAGGAAAGGGGGGAGGAGGGACTGCAGGCCCCCAGCCCTGCAGGCGCCCAAGGGTGGACCCTCGCACCGGTGCTCGACCGGCTTCGGCTGTGAGGAGGGGCCTCGGGGTCCCTTCCTTCCCCCTGGCCATCTGCGTTGCTCGGGGTGGGGAAGGGACGGAGGCCACATGTGTCAGTGTCTGGGCCTTTCTGTCCGCAGAATGACGAGGAGGCCATAGTGGAGGCCGTGGCGCTCTACAACCCCGTGAGCTTCGCCTTCGAGGTGACCGAAGACTTCATGCGGTACAGGAAGGGCATCTACACCAGGTGAGCGGAGCCGGGACCGCCCGCGGGCTCTGCCGGCCTTCCATACATTTGTTTATTAGAGAGTGAGAGAAAGAGCTGCCACCTGCTCATTCATTGCCCAGGGGCTGGCTGGGCCACTGGGGCCAGCGCTCCCCTCCCCCGTCTCCGCCCCAGCCCACCTGCTCTCTCCTCCAGCTGCCCCCCTCCCACCGGCCTGGGCTTGTCTTTGAACCAGTGCCCCCCAGAGCCCCAGCAATGCCCTGGAGCCACCCCTGGCCACGCCGGATCTCCCCGTTGACCCCGGTCTTAGCTCTGTTGGCGGGACCCTCACCATGTGGCCCTCTCACTGCCACCCAGCTCCCCTCCCCTCACCCACCCCTTCTACCCGGCAGCCCGCACCCAGCCCCCACAAAGCTGTGCCGTTCTTGGGTGTCCCTGGCTCGCACTGGGTTGGAGCCCCCTCCTCAGGGCGCTGGTCTGCTTCCTGCGGTCACAGCCCCCAGTCCGTTGTCCGGATGCCGCCTCTCTGCCCAGCTGCTCCCTGCTGGGCAGGGCTGGGCACGCACCCGCAGCTGACCCCAGGCACCACCATCGCACTCGGTCATCTTGAATTTCCTGGAAATTCTTCGTGGCAGCAAACTGCCGATCATAAACTGGAAACCCACATTTTCGCCTTAAATACAAGGAGTGAGCATTGAGCCCGGCAGTTAAGGCACCCGCAGCCCACATGGGGTGAGCCCAGCTCTAGCGCCTCACTCCAGCTTCCTGCTGCTGCGCCCTCTGGGAGGCGCTGCTCAAGCACTTCCGTCCCTGGCGCCATGTGGGAGACCCGGATGAAGTTCCCAGGTCTTTAGCCCAACCCAGCTGATGCCAGCATTCTGGAAGTAAACCAGTGAAAGGGAGCTCTCCGTCTCTCAATTTAAAAAAATAATAATCAGTGTATGGGATTAAAAGATAAATTTTTTGGTGCAAAAAGATTTTTGAAAACCACACATACGCATCCATGCAATAGGTTCATGGAAGATGCTTATTATAAAAAACAGTGCCTGGATTTCAAACTTCTTGTGCTAAAATAAACATCTTCTTTTGAAAGGCAGATAGAGAAACTGAGACAAAAAGATCTTCCATCCGTTAGTTCACTCCCCAAATGCCCACGACAGCTGGGACAGGGCCAAGCTAAAGTCAGGAGCAGGAAACACAATCTAGAACCTTCCGTGTGGTGGCAGGGGCCCACGCAGGTGAGCCACCATCTGCTGCCTCCCATGGTGCGTGACAGCAGGAAGCCGGGTCGGAAGCAGAGGAGCCAGGACTTGAACCTGGGCACCGTGGCGTGGGATGCAGGCACCCAGGCAGCACTGTAACCAGTGCACGAAGCAACCCACCCCTAAATTTCTTTTAATTCCGTTTTCCCATAGACTTTTTGAGGTTCCCTCTTAGAAATCAGTTTTTAAAATAAGTCGATGGCAACAGAGCAATGATGTGTTCAGTTCTGTCCCGACGATGGCGCCTGCAGCAGGTGCATGGGAAGACACCCCCCCCCCCCCCGTGCTGGGACAGAGTGACCAGAACGCGCGGGCTGTGGGGTCCCAGGGGACAGAGGCGGTAGATGAGTGACAGCGAGGGACTCGTGGCTCTGATGCTGCAGCCGTGGACAGACGTGATGGGGTCACCAGCCCTTTCTGTCTGTCTCCCAGCACTTCCTGTCACAAAACCCCAGATAAAGTCAACCACGCGGTCCTGGCTGTCGGGTACGGAGAAGAGAACGGGGTCCCCTACTGGATCGTGAAAAACTCCTGGGGTTCCCACTGGGGAATGAACGGGTAAGCAGCTTCCAGCGTCCGGGAGGGCTGTGTGCAAGAAACCAGGACAACAAAGTCATCCCCGAGCCTTGGAGCCCCTCAGGGTGGTGGCTGTGAATGTGTCTGCCCTGCCATGGCTCTGGCCCTCCTCTGAAAGGTCACGACCCCGGCGTCCCGGTGCTGATTGGCGCAGGCTGTGCTGGGGGGGAGGAGGTACGTTATGATTTAGTGCACGTGGACGGAAAGACACCAAATTCACAAAGTCAGGGCAGGAGTGTCTCGGTGGAGAAGCCAGCCCACGGCCACTGTGTCATGACCAAATCCAAAAGGCTGAGCCCCTGGAATTAGTGTCCGGCGGGCGGCAGAACTTTCCAGAAGGGTCCTCCGGGAGGGAGTGGCCAGGCAGGCCTCAGCCCGCTCTCTGCGCAGGTACTTCTACATAGAGCGCGGGAAGAACATGTGTGGCCTGGCCGCCTGCGCCTCCTACCCCATCCCCCTGGTGTGAGCGGCGGAGACCTGGCCCCAGAGGAGGCTGAGGGAGGGTCCCTCGGCCCGAGAGGATCACGAGGAAGAATTCCACGCCTCCACGGGAGACCGTCACCCACGCCAGCCATGGGCCTGCGACCACGCCCGGCCCACGTGCACGGGAGAAGATTCTGGAGTTCTGTGTTCTTTATGCAATAAACATTCAGTGCCTTCCTCCCTGGGCTAGGCCTGTCCCGGGGGCGGGGTGGGGGTGCCGGTGGGGTACCCAGGACGAAGGGAGGTTTAATCTGAGGTGCTGTTTGCCTCCAGCCTGAGCGTGGGCAGGGAGGAGGAAGCAGGCTGAGCTCTCGCAGGGCCAGGAGTCGATCCACCAGGGCGTCCTGCACACCCGGTCATCTCCACGTGGCCGCCCCAGCCGGGCACTGCGGCCCTGCCCCACCCCTCCTGCACCACCCCTCCCTTCGGTCATCACACCATCCTCCTGGCCCTTTTTTTTTTTTTTTTTTTTTTTAAGATTTATTTATTTGAAAGTCAGAGTTACAGAGAGAGAGAGAGAGAGGTCTTCCATCCGCTGGTTCACTCCCCAAATGGCTGCAACAGCCAGAGCTGGGCCAAGCTGAAGCCAGGCCACACTAGGCTTATCAAAACGTCTGTTTTATACTGTTTTTATGAGACTGATTTATTTGTTTGAAAGGCAGAGTGACAGAGTGAGCATCCATCTACCGGTCCACTCCCCCAAGGTCCTCAACAGCTGGGGCTGGGTCAAGCCAAAGCCGGAGCCCGGAACTCCCTCCTGGGCTCCCCTGTGGGTGTCGGGAAGCCAGTACCTGGGCCGTCACCTGCTGCCGCTCAAGTGCATTGGCAGGAAGCTGGATCAGAAGTGGGGTGGCCAGGAGGGCGAGGCTCTCCAGGATGCGATCCGGGCATCCCAAGCAGTGGCTTACCACACTGTACCCACAATACACCGCTTTGGGGTGATAAGAGTTCCAGATGGGGTGTTAGTGCTGGCCCAGGAGCTGCACTACACGGTGTCAGGCCACGGAGCCCCTGGGCACCACAGTTGCCTCCCCCCTCCCCCTGCCACACTGGGCACGGCGGTGAAGGAATAAGCCGACCCTGTCTGCAGACTGGGTGATGACGAGGCCACCAGTGCCCAAAGACGTTGACAGGGAGACAGCTGACGACAGAGGCCAGGGAGTGGCTGCTCACCAGAGACAGACACGCAGAACTCAAAACCTCAGCAGAACGCAGAAGGGAAATGTTTTAAACAATAGCAACAAAACCACAAACGGGGCTGTTGCTGTAGCACAGCGGGTTAAAGCCCTGGCCTGAAGCGCCGGCATCCCACATGGGCACCAGTTCGAGTCCCAGCCGCTCCACTTCCGATCCAGCTCCCTGCTAATGCGCCTGGGGAAGCAGTGGAAGATGGTCCAAGTGCTCGAGCCCCTGCACCCATGTGGGAGACCTGGAAGAAGCTCCTGGCTCCTGGCTTCGGGTCAGTCAGCTTTGGTCACTGCAGCCATTTGGGAACCAGTGGATGGAGGACCTCTCTCTCTCTCTCTCTGTGTGTGTGTGTGTGTGTGTCTCTACCTCCCTCTGTAGCTCTGTCTTTCAAATAAATAAAATAATTAAAAAAAAAAGAAGAGTGACCGCCAAAAACATTCCCATATGAAAAACGTGGATAAATTGCTAAACACACATGGGGCAGACAGTGGCTCTCAGAGGTGTGGGCTGTGTCACATTAGGAACTGGAAGCTAGGAATCTGGAGAAGGAATCGGAAAAGCTGGCACAGTGTGTGTGCGCTGCAATACTGCGCCCTGAGCCGCCTGTGGGGCTGGGGGCCTGCAGGCCCCTCAGACCAGGCAGGATGTTCATAAGCAGGCCGCCAGCCGTGGCTGGAAAGCCGGCATCTCCCCCCGCTAACAGCCTCCGACGGCGCCTGCAGGGCAGGTGCAGCTTTTCGCCCGGAGCCGGCAGAGGATGGGGCTGAGCCCTAAGGGGGAGCGTCGGGCTGCCTCCAGGAGCCCCCTGCTACCTCCATGAGTCCCAAGCCCATCAACATACAGTACGTGAAGCCCCCGTCCAACGGGCGCCCCCAGAGAATGCCTTCAAAACCCCGGGCCCTTCCTCAAAGACAGCATCCCGTTCGGGCACCCCGCCTGCTCTCTCTCGGACCAGATGCTTTTCTGTCCAAATAAGTTTCTCTGCCTCTTTGCAAACTGTTTCCTGGCTTTTTATTTCTTTACTGAACTGAGGGAAAAGAACCCGCGGAACTTGCTCCTGCACCCGCCCTGCCCTCCGTGACTGCTAACAACTACAAGAATTCCATGTTAATCAAAAATCTCTAGGAAGCCGTGCAGCAGTGTAAGCTGTTGCCTTGGACACCAGCATCCCGTATCAGAGTGCCGGTTCCAGTCCCGGCCGCTCTGCTTCTGATCCAGCTCCCTGCCGATGCGCCCGAGACGGCAGCGGAGGATGGCTCAAGTGCTTGGGCGTCTGCCACTCACCTGGGAAACCCAGAGAGAGTTCCAGGCTCCTGGCTTCAGCCTGGCCCAGCCCACTGGGGAGTGAACCAGTAGATGGAAGATTCTCTCCCTCTCTCTCTGTGTCACTCTCCCTTTCAAATAAATCTTTGAAAAACATCTATAAGTAAAATAACTCTTTAAGCTGAATGGAAGGTTTGCCTGCTTCCAACTAGCAGACCCTTCATTAAGCTTCTGAACTCAGGGGGCTGGTGCAGTGGCTCACTAGGTTAATCCTCCACCTGCAGCGCCAGCATCCCATATGGGCACCGGCTTCTAGTCCCGGTCGGGGCGCCAGATTCTGTCCTGGTTGCCCCTCTTCCAGGCCAGCTCTCTGCTGTGGCCCAGGAGTGCAGTGGAGGATGGCCCAAGTACTTGGGCCCTGCACCCGCATGGGAGACCAGGAGAAGCGCCTGGCTCCTGGCTTCAGATCGGCGTAGCTCCGGCCTTGGCGGCCATTTGGGGAGTGAACCAATGGAAGGAAGACCTTTCTCTCTCTCTCTCACTGTAACTCTACCTGTCAAATAAACAAATACAAATCTTTTTAAAAAAAGTTTCTGAACTCAGAATGAAGTTTAAATTTTTAGTTGAGCGATAATTCAGCAGGTGTAATGTGATGTGCGTGTGTGTGTGTAAGCTAATTAGCCTCTCCACTTCACATACAGGTAATTTTGTGGTGATAATATTTAAAATCTCCTCTTTTGGAACAACTTTAAACTATACAACACCTGAATATCAACCATGGTTGCTGTGCCGAGCAATAGATCACTAAATGTATTCTTCCTGTCTCACTGAAACTTTGTACCCTTTGCCCAACGCCTCCTCACTGCTCGTCTCTTTGCATCGATTTATTTTTGATAGGCAGAAAGGGAAAGAAGATCTCCCGACAGCTAGTTCACTCCCCAAATGCCTGCAACAGCCAGAGCTGGGCCAGGGCCAAAGCCAGGGGCCTGGAAGGCACAGGTGAGTGGCAGGAACCCGGGCACCAAGCCCTCACTGCTGCCTGCCAGGGTCTGCATGAGCAGGAGGCTGGAGTCAGGAGCCAGAGCCGGGACTCGAACCCAGGCCCTGTGCTGTGTGATGCGGGTGTCCTAGCCAGCAGCTTAACCAGCAGGCTGCACACCCACGCCTTTTCTCTTGTTAAGGTCTCCTCCCTCCCTCACCCATCCAAACCCCAGGGAGTCACCGTGTCCTCTGCTGCTGCGAGATCCATCTCTATTTTGCCTCCATTCCACATGTGAGAGAGCTGGTGCAGCAACTGGGTCTCTGAGCTCTGGGCCGGGCTAATCTTTTTTTTTTTTTTTTGACAGGCAGAGTGGATAGTGAGAGAGAGACAGAGAGAAAGGTCTTCCTTTGCTGTTGGTTTACCCCCCAATGGCCACTGCGGCCGGCACACTGCACCGATCTGAAGCCAGAAGCCAGGTGCTTCTCCTGGTCTCCCATGCGGGCGCAGGGCCCAAGCACTTGGGCCACCCTCCACTGCACTCCCAGGCCACAGCAGAGAGCTGGCCTGGAAGAGGGGCAACTGGGACAGAATCCGGCGCCCCGACTGGGACTAGAACCCGGGCGCCTCAGGTGGAGGATTAGCCTGTTGAGCCGCAGCGCCGGCCGCTAATTTCTCTTAATAGGATCAGAGACCAAATTGTGCACCATCTTGCTTAGGTGTGGAATCTAGGAAATAAATCTAGGATCCATGGTGCTGCCAGTGACAGTGTCCCCTTCTGTTCCGGGGCTCAGCTGGGACCCCCGTCTAAGCAGACACTAGCCTTAGCCTGAGGCTGTGCGGGCCAGGAGGCCTGGTGGGGAACGGCCACCCCAGGGGACACGGACGGAGGGCTTCCACAACTGGTTTGGGCTGGCGCTGTGGCGCAGCAGGCTAAGCCGCTGCCTGGGACACCGGCATCCCATAATGAAGTACTGGTTCAAGTCCAAGCTGCTCCCCTTCCAATGCAGCTTCCTACTAATGCACTGGGGGGGGGGGGTGTGCAGCAGAAATGGGCCAAGCGCTTGGGTCCCTGCACCCACATGGGAGACCCAGATGGAGTTCCAGGCTCCTGGCTTCAGCCTGGCCCAGCCCCAGACATTGTAGCCATTTGGGGAGTGAACCATTAGATAGAAGATACCTCTCTTGGGGTCGGCGCTGTGGCGTAGCGGGTAAAGCCACCACCTGCAGTGCCAGCATCCTCTATGGGCACTGGTTCCCCTGGCTCCTGGCTTTGGATTGGTGCAGCTCAGATAACTGGGGAGAGAACCAGCAGATGGAAGACCTCTCTATGTGTAACTCTGACTTTCAAATAAATAAATAAATCTTAAAAGAAAAAATAGATACCTCTCTCTCTTTCCTCCCAGCCCCTGCCTTTCAAATAAATCAATCTTTAAAAAACAATACAGGGCCACAGCCTAAGGTCCCGCAGCAAGGACACCTGCCCACACCTGCACCTGTGGTTCAACCTCTGGCTAACGTCACCCAGGTTATCCGTCACTGTGGCCAGAGATGACTGTCTTGGGGATCTGATGCGTCCGCCTCGTCTGGCCCACAGGGCATCACAGCCCCGGGCATCCACACCGCACAGCTCCCAGCTACGTGCTGTCATTCTCTGGACAGCCTCTCGCTGGTCATTCTTTATAGACTGGTGGGGTATGAAGGAGATCGCTGGGTTGCCGTGTGGAGTTGATCAATGACTGCTCCTCAGGGCAGGTGTCCTGGTGCCTGGGAAAGCAGTGGGGACAGCCCGAGGGCTCGGCCCTGCACCCACGTGGGAGACCTGGATGGGGCTCCTGGCTCCTGGCTTCAGCCTGGCCCAGGCCCAGATGTTGTGGCCACTTGGCTCTGGAGGGAACAAGTGAAGGGAAAATAGCTCGCTCTCCCGCTCACCGTCTCTAAGTAAATAAACTTTTAAAAACAGACAAGGACTGCTTCTCCCTGGATCCTGGCAAGGGTACAGGGGGCCCTGAAACAGGTGCATGGCAGGAAAGAACCTTAGAAGGGGAAGGGAGAGACCCTGGAAGAGGTGACCCAAGTTCGAGCTCTGAGGGTTCGTGCGGGCCAGGTGCCCACCCTGGGTGTGGCTGAGAAGCCCCTCAGGACTTAGGAATCCTGGAGCTGTCCTGGTTTGAGGACAGGTGAAGGCCTAGAACAGGTGGCTTTAGGACATCACAGTGGCATGTCCCCTCACCCTGGGCAAGTGTCCCCGGGGAGTGGCTGCAGCCAAGAGCTGTGGAAAAACCCATACAATGGTGACACCTTGCAGCCACATCAATTACTGCACACATCTGATTTTCCCCGTCTCCCCAGGACAAGTCCCTGGCATCTTGGGGCGGTAACCACAGCTGGAGTAGTCAGGAGGGAGGCTTAGGGAGGCCAAGGCTTGAGCTACCGTCAAGCTGGTGACACAGATGGCACCGGGAACTCCAGGGCCCAGCATGCTCCCAGAACGGTTTCCAGGACCAGAGGCAGAGGATGGTTTAGCCCTGGGATGGACACGCCAGGCCCTGGTCCACGTGCCAAGCGGGGTGGAAAGCACACCAGGGCTCCTGCACAGGCCCTGGTGACCTCAGCTCTGCCCCTGGTCACTTCACACCGCGGTTTTGCTGAATTGTCCCTGTCTTCCACACAACACCATCCGAGCAAGCCCCTCCCAGGAGAGGGAGTCACAGGCCAGGCTCAGCTGCCTTCTGTCTCTCCTTCTCCCCCATACACACACACACACATGCATACACACATACACATGCATAGACACGCAGACACACATGCACACACACACATGCACACGCTCATTTCAAGGCTGCTCTTCAAAGCGCCTGCACCTGCCCTTCTGAAACCGCTTCGTGGCTTCACACTTCTTCCTCATATTCAATTCCTGCTTTGCTCATTATCCCCGGCGCTCTAATTGCTGAGATATAAATACCAGTGCCTGGAAAGACGGTTTTCTCTGCTTTCATTTCCACAACTCTCCCCACTACGATCTCCCCAATGGGCAAGGCGGCCCGAGGGCGGGGGTCTCCCAGACACTGTGAGACCCCCGCAGGGACAGCTCTCTCCTCCCGCCCTGGGCCTGCCCTGGCCTGGGTGTGCTGCTCTGCTCTGGCCCAGTGGAGGTCAGCCATGTGGGCCACAGGGAAGGTTCTGGTAGGATGTGCACCACGCCATAGACAACAAGCACCCTGGCACAGGCGTGGGGGAGGACCAGTGCCGACTGCTTGTCGTCCCTACCACGGAGCTTGCATGGCTGTGGGGGAGGCCTGGCTGCTCGGCACACCCCCTGCCTTGCCAGTGTGCAGCCAGGCAAGAAGCCAGCACAGGAGCCACGGGGACCTAAGACACAGCTTCAGCCGTGGGTCTCCAGGTGCCCCTGGACATGCTGCCCCCTCTGTCCTTGTGGTTCACACTCCTGCCCGCGGAGAGCCTCTGCCCTGCCTCCTCCTCCTGGTCACCTCTAACACACGTCCCCGCTGTCAGCCCAGGCACCGCCGCCTCCAGGAAGCCTCCCCTGACCTCCCCCTCAGGCTCTCACTGGACCCCCCACAGTGCTAACTTTATATTTTCAGTCGGGCAGGGCGTTTCCCTGAGCACTGTGAAGCAGCCACCCAGAGTCAACAGGGCACACGGGATGCACATCGCGGCTGGAACAGCAGGCGGAGCCTGGACTTCGAGAACCACAGAGAAAAAACATGCTTCTATCTTGTTCAAGCGGCTGTCTGTTTGAAGTTTGCATTTCTCACAAAATGACCTAACTAAACTCAAAGGGTACTTAAATGTTTCATGTTTATTTTTAATTTGAAAGGCGGAGTCCCAGGGGGAGTGAGAGACAGAGGTCTTCCACCTGCTGGTTCACTCCCTAAATGGCTGCAATGGCCCCGGCTGGGCCAGGCCAAAGCCAGGGGCCAGGAGCTTCCTCCAGTCTCCCACATGGGTACAGGGGCTCAAGCACTTGGCCATCTTCTGGTGTTTTCTCAGGTGCACTAGCAGGCAGCAGGATAGGAAGTGGAGCAGCCGGGGCTCGAACCAGTGCTCCTACGGGGTGCCGGTGTCACAGACAGCAGTTTACCACACTGTGCCACAACGCCAGCTCCATAGAGGGCATTCCAGGATTCTAAGAGCGCCCTCCCAAACAGCCCTGCAAGAAATGGCTTCTCACTGCCACCAGCCTGCCTGCTCTCTAACCAAACGTTCCCTAATCAGAACAAAAGGGAAACTTTCAGTGCTAGCAACAGCCAAAAAATAAACACACACCATGCCGAGCACATAGAAGCGACAGTCCGTCCCCTGGGCTGGACAAGGCTCACAGACATTTGCAATCCATGCCCCTCGAGGAAGCCACCTCTGAGGACAGCTGGGGAGCTCCCTGTCGCTTCTGTGGCCTTCCATCAAAGTATTTTTAAAAGGTTCTAACATCAGAGTCAGTGGCTGCTCTTAAAGGAAATTGTCTGCTGCCAAATTAAGATGTATTCACAGACTTTTAAACATGATTACAACCATTACTTACTAAAAATGCATCTATTAGGGCCAAGAAAACTCAGGCATTCTAAAACCAAAAAAACGACCAGCATTGTGGCATGCTGGGTAAAGCCACCGCCTCCAATACCAGCATCCCATATGGGCTCCAGTTCGAGTCCTGGCTGCTCCATTTCTGATCCAACTCCCTGCCGATGCACCTGGGAAAGCAACAGAAGGCAACTGAAATCCTTTGGCCCTGTACCCACATGGGAGACCTGCATGAAGCTCCTGGCTTTATGGCCCAGCCCTGGCCCTTCTGGCTATTTGGGGAGTGGAATAGTAGCAGATGGAAGCTCTATCTCTGCTTTTCAAATAAATAAATCTTAAAAAAAAAGTCTACTATCATAGATGTGCCTAACAAACAAATCTTTAAATATGTATACCTAACCAAGTAATACTCATGTTCAAAGGACCACGGATACACAGTAAAATATCACATCCACAAAGTAAAATTCAGTAACTTAGAGCTCTCAGGCAACAATGCATAATTGTTCAAAATCCAACTCTATCAGTACACTTGTGACAAAAGGGTAAATAAAAAAGCAGAGCACAAGTAAGCAGAGACCACAAAGGCTGGGAGACTATAAATACAACCTGGAAGTTTCCTTCAAATGAACAAAGCAAATTCTACCATATTATATTCAAAGCTTAACTCTCTCAGCTGTTCTCTTCTGAACTCTCTCCCTCTTGTCCTGCCACAGCTCTGGCCACCTGAACTTATTTATTGCATTTTGTTAGGAGTGTCATCATTACAAACCACTCTGATATCTCTAACAAAGGGGAGAACTACTGCACATTACAAATGCTTTTGTTGTATACCACAGTATTAGCTCATGTTTCTCTAGTACATGCCTTGAAAACAACCACTGACAGAGTACAGCTGTCACACAGATAAAGTGTCTTTAATGCTCCAATTCATTAAGTCTGGGGGAAAGCAGAGAGCTAGTCACGCGAACTTCTAAATTCTACCTAACTGGCTGATCTGCCCTGTAAGAGTCAAGCTGGGTTAAGTTTCATTCCACAAGGGTCAAACCAGAGAAGTAATCACCCACCTGAAGTCATGGTCTAAACACAAGCAGTACACAGCAAAGGCGTCACACATCCACACGCGCACACTGCTCTTTGAAATTTAAAGAAAAACTTTATTGAAGATCTGAAAAACAATTCCTAAAAGATCAACTTTTCCAGAAAACTGTAGCTACACAATGCATTGCGTCTATTGTGTTAAAACGTGCATTAGACACAAATACAAAAACCATGAAACAAGCCACCATTCTTCAACAATTTCAGCAAAGATAAAATGCCTAAGGAACCACATGGATGACTTGCCAAGGATGGGCTCTTTACTTTAAGCACCATTTAAAAAAAAAAAAAAAAAAGAGCACAAATGGATGAGTGTGTTCAGTTATATACACTGAATTGAACCTTTGGCACTAAGAATCAGAGCATCTTGTCACACAGCATTAACACATATTATAAAAGTGCGTAGTGTCAAAGGGATAGAACCACCAGCATTCAAAGCAGCTTTGTCGACCAGGCAATAAAACACTCTACAGCATGTCCCTCTGCTGTCCAGCACTGAGTACACTGGTAGCAACTTTGAAATGAAAAAGTAAGAAAAGAAAAAAAGGAGCTGCAACCCCTTTTATTTTCTCTGTTCAAAATCAAACAGAAACAAACATCAATTCTGTTATACACTAACATCTTCAAAGTACATCATTTGTACAAGAGAAGGACTAGAAACAAAAATGTGTTTACAGAGATGCCAATGTTAGTGAGTGAGTGTGCCGCCTCTCACACAGCTTTCCGGTGGTACTCAGGGGGAGCCACTTCGTAATCACTGGCGCTGAACAAAGTTGCTGAATTCTTTGCCAGGTACCTAAAAAATAAAATGTTACCCCATTATAAGGATTTTCCTGAAATATATTATTGACTACCTCACTGTAAAACCAAGCTAATTAATTCAGGTACATAAGGTTACCTACTAGATAACTAAGCATGAAAGAATGAATGAAGTCTGGAGTCACCTCCTTATTCAAAATAACAAAGATCACTCCTGAATTGCAACTGGAGAGCTTAGGCAATCTTCTAAGAAACTTCTTATCCAACTGTGAGGCATTTTAATTGTTAAAAAAAATAGATGTTTTCTTTAGCTCCCTTACAGATGCAGAATTCACAAGTATATTTCAAGCTTAAAATTACATTACATTAGAAAAGGTGAGGGGGGTTACTGGTGTTGTAGTGTAGCACACTAAGCTGGTTCAAGTCCTGGATACTCCATTTCTATCCAACTCCCTTCTAATTGCTTGGGAAGGAAGTGGAGAATGGGTCTAAGTGCTTGGCCCAGTGCCACTCACATGGAAGACCCAGAAGAAACACCTAACTCCTGGCTATAGCCTGCCTCAGCCTTGGCATTTGGGTTTCTAGGGAGTAAACCAGCAGATGCAGTATCTCATTTGCTCACTGTTAATTCTATCGTACAGATAAATAAAACTTTAAAACAAAGGGGAAAAAAGAAAAAGGAGAAGAGGACCTAAACCATTAAGCAGTGGAGCACTTGTGTGTGCCAAAGAAACACACTAGCACTGATAGAGACCAGGACTACAGATCTGTTTAGATTCCTCTATTATTCCAATATTCCACCTCCACTGTTTGAGGTTCTCACAGGTTTGCACTTAAATTGTTCTATCAACCATTTAACTACGCTTAATCTAATACCACTGCTTTGTTTTAACATATAAGTATCAGTTCCAATTTTAGCATAACACACTAATTCATGTTTCTAGTTTTTACTCAGACTTACTTTAGGAAATCGTGAAGATAATTCAGTAACAAAGCAAGGCTCTTCTCATCCAGAGGTGTATAGGCCAACATCGCTCCAATTCGCACTACGTAATGAGAAGAATTTAGACCAAGTTATATTCAAGGCGACACTACGACCATGTCCATCACCAGTTCCTTCACTGATTTTAAAGCAGATTTTGCTATTTAACTTTTTAGAGCAAGGTTCAAAATGAAATGGAGTCAGAATAGAAAGTTAGTTTACCTATCAGTCATTTTCAGGGAGACAAAACTTAAGTTATTGAAGGCTCAATTAAAAAAAAAAGTAAAACCCTGTTTTCTTAATGGTATTATTACCAAATAATCGCAGTAGATGTGGCGCTCCGTACACCTGGGACATTGGTGCGTCAGGATGATCTGCGAGGATTTCCGCGTACTGTGGTCTCTCAAATTTATAGAGCAGCTGAGTGCCCAGCATTACGTTGAAGTACTCTTTTATCCCTGCCACAACTTCATTAACAGCGTACTCCCTGATAAATGGGGCGAGAGGAGGAAAGATTTTCAAAAGCAGCCACTGAAAGAGACAACTCAGATAATTCAACCACCAAGGGGTTAAGGAATTAAAGGTAGAGCTACTGACAAGGAACACTATGGAGACTTTTTTTTAACAAACAGATCTACTAAGAGACATAAAATAATTCTCAAAAATATGCACAAGCAGGACCTGGCAAACTGCAACTCTCAAAATGACCTAGCGTTTTACATTTTAAAAGGGTTAAACTCTAGGGGCTAGCACTGCAGCATATGGCACATCCCATATGGGATGCCAGTTCATGTTTTGGCTGCTCTACTTCCAATCCAGGTCCCTGCTGATACGCAGTGGGTAAGCTTTGGAAAACGGCGCTAGTGCTTGGGCCCTGCTACCCACACTGGAGTCCCAAATGAACCTCCCTGTTCCTGCCTTCAGCCTGGCCTAGCCTGGCCACTGCAAGCATTTGGGGAGAGAATAATGGACAGAAGATCTCCTATCTCTGTAATTCCTTCAAATATTTTTAAAGTGTGTGGGGGGGGGGGGGGAGGGGAGTTTCATTTTTAAGAGTGCCTATACACAACTTCACTTTTGCCTAAAATTTCTATTATCTGTCTTGATAAGACTTTGCCAGATAATCCTAATGTCAAGTCAATGAAATTCTGCCAACTTCTGCTAACTCATTTGAAAATAAAAATATTTGAGGACAAGCATTTTTGCATCTACTTGGAAAAAACAGTCTTACTTATTATCTGTGTTTCCACGAGATTTCTTATAATTTGCATAATCCTCCAAAATGGAATCCACATTCTTCTTCGCAGGAAGATAAAACAGCTAAGAAAATAAAAACACACTTAAACAATATTCTCTTTTTCTAAAAAAGAAAAATTAAGACTACAAAAGCTTCCATGTAATAGGTCATATACTACAAAATATTCAGCACATGAAACAGATTATGTGAAGAACTGAAAATTTCATTATACAAAACGTCACTCGAACAGCCGCATGTGCTAGTGGCCAAGATACTGCACAGCACAGTTCTGAAGATCAGCAATCCGCGGGGACCCTCACCCCCATCCACACAGAGATGTGCCTTCACGTTATCAAGTACTAACTTACTGTATATGACATGCCAGCTTCAGTCTGAAGCTAACTTTACCTAATTATCTCTCTGCATTCTAACAAGATCAAGAAGGAACCACCATTCCACTAAACGCAGAAACTAAAACACACAAAATGTTGACACCTGTCCAATCTCACAGGTAGAAAAGCAGTTGGAGCCATACTTCAATCTTGGCAGCTTAGCTGTAACAAAGACCCATCCTTAAAGAGTTCAAATCAGGACTCAAACTAAGTCCACATGGTATGGATGAGCGACAGTCTCTAAAGTCACCATCCCCAAGCAACCTCTGCTCTCCATTCCTAACCCCTTTTGCTTCATTTGTCCTACAGAATTCCTCATGTTCACGAATGAATTCTTTATGGTCAACATGCTCCTCCTCTACTAAACATTCCCATTCCTGAAAACCAATAATTACACATAGAAGATTATTAGACTCAGGTTCTTTTGGAGATCATGAAATCCACTTTGTAGGTGGTACTGAGTGCTTTCTGCCTGCATTCTACCACCCATACATCGGTGAGGATAGTCCACTCTCACAGACAGTGTATACACCCTGCTCTGCATTTATCAACTTTCAGAATCATTTCTGACCTAGCAACCCCCAAAATGAATTATCTTCACCTTTTTCTAAACCATTAACTCATAAAGCCAATATATTTTGATAACTCTTCAGTCTCTGAGCTAAAGTATTATTCAGCACATTGTAGAACTTCAAGTTTATTTTTTTTTCCTTTTTGAAGTAACAGAAGTGAGTGGCAAGAACGAACATGAGCACACAGATTACCATCTGTGACGTTTTCAAGTTACCTGTTTTTGTCTTGTAATTAAGTCCCAATCATCAACAAGCCATGGTTTGAGCTCTTCAGGAATCTTTACTTTAACTTCCACTCTGTTCATGAATGTTTCTTCCTAAATGGGGAAAAAAAAAAAAACTGTCAGAAACCCATCTTTTCTTGCTGAAGAGCAACTCTAGACCACAGGGGGATTTTGACCTTTAAGGACACTAGGAATAGATCAAATGCTTGCAGACGCCAAATATGCAGGCAGAACTGTCCATTTAAAAATGGTACAAAAGTAAAAAAATAAAATATTTAAAAAATAGTATAAAAGTAAAGACAAAAATCTCGGGGGAAGGGCTGGCACTGTGGCATAGCAGGTAAAGCTGCCTCCTATAGAGCCAGCACCCCATATGGGCGCCAGTTTGAGTCCAGGCCGCTCCACTTCTAATCCAGCTCTCTTCTGTGGCCTAGAAAAGCAGAAGATGGCTCAAGCACCCTACACCTGCGTGGGAGGCCAAGAAGAAGTTCCTGGCTTTGGATTGGCCCAGCTCCGGCTGTTGCAGCCATTTGGGGAGTAAACCAGAGGATGGAAGACTTCTGTCTCTCCCTCCCTCTGTATCTCTGCCTTTCAAATAAACAAAATCTTTAAAGCACAGAACTTACAGGGTTTCATGGCATCTCTTTTGGGTTCATTAAAGCATCTTGGATATGTCTCAGAGAGGTCACTTAATATGACCTAAAAAATCTATCTTGTCCTCCAACACTGAAGAAATACTTGGATCTTGTGTGTAAACACAGAACTTGTGGCAGGCGCCGCGGCTCAACAGGCTAATCCTCTGCCTACCACGCCGGCACACCGGCTTCTAGTCCCGGTCGCTCCTCTTCCTGTCCAGCTCTCTGCTGTGGCCCGGGAGTGCAGTGGAGGATGGCCCAAGTGCTTGGACCCTGCACCCTATGGGAGACCAGGAGAAGCACCTGGCTCCTGGCTTCGGATCAGCGCAGTGCGCCGGCCGCAGCAGCCATTGGGGGGTGAACCAACGGAAAAAGGAAGACCTTTCTCTCTCTCTCTCTCTCTGTCCTCTGTCAAAAAAATAAAAATTTAAAAATAAAAATTAAAAAACAAAACACAGAACTTGTACAGTAAACCCCTGATGATGAAGTGTGCAAGTCGAGAGCTATAGGTGAAATTAGGATTTATATATATATATATATAAAATCTCTACCCAAGGGCAGAAAGGAGGAAGGTTGTGTCTGACTGAAAATTCTAATAGTTACGCAAGAAAAAACTCACATTTTCAACAGTAGGATCTACACGGGCCCTTTTCTTCCGAGGAGGCTGAGGCGTTTCACTAGTACTGCCGCCATCTCCATTTCCAGGCGCTATTAACACACGGGTGATGGGCAGAGGTAGGGGGATTTTTGTTTAGTAACTTTTAAAGAAAAACAGTCTATGACAGATCCTGTTACTTGAATCTAAGTTAAAAAATCATTTTCAGTGGAAACTTAACTTTTAGGATCAGCTCCACCAAACACTATATAAGCAACACAATATCACTATGTTCTATCTATTTAAAAAAGTTATCTTTTCTGGGGAGTCATAAATTTAAATCTTTAACAGTTTCTCATCAGCATAAAGATCGTCAGACTTAGGTCTCTCCCACTGTGTATCTACCTCAAAACTGCTGTGACACTCATTTGCGACCATCAAGAAACATACACAGCAAATTAAAAGATGTTATAATGGTATAATCAATCAATATTAAGAGAGTTAACATTCTTACTTTTCTGTTTGTTCTTTTTGGTTTTCCTAAAAGAAGAAAAGGAGAAAAAAAAAATCAGTAAAAACAGCCTTTGTTCAGATCTCTTTTATCACAGTTAAATTCAAAGGTATACTGCCTTGGGTAAGATGAGGTAGTAAAAATTTTTTTTAAAAAAAAAGGCCCCCTGTTCAGAAACAAGGATTTTTATTAACAGAATAACCCAATACATGGATAATTTCTACCAAAGTTGTATATTTTAAAAGTATGCAGTTTATAAGAGTATCACATTAAAGTTTACATTATTAATTCTGCCAAGAAGTTTCCGTTTTACTTTCCCTACTGTTTTTGTTCCCCTTCCCAAAACATTAATCTTGTTTATAGACTTGCGTGTCTTAAACAGCAATGTTACTCTACTCTCATTGGTTCAAACTTAGTTTTCTCTTCTCTACAATCCTTCCATTTAAATATTATACCCTCTTCTACCATATCTAGAACAAAGCTGATGTCTCCTTCGTATGTTATCATCTTTAGTAAAAACTCATGCCTATTTGTAGTCTATCATATTACCCAATTAGCTATAGCTATTTCGAGAACCCAAGAAAACAGCTAACAAAGCTTTGATTACGGATTACTTTCGTAGGCTCATTCCAGAACACCTGAATTTTACTTTGCTATAGTTTTAAAATATCAGGGGTGGGGAACATCCACAGAATCATTTGGTCTGGCCTTGCTGAGGCCAATTGCAGGTAAAACACAGAATTCAGTAAGTCTATAGCAGGCTAATTTTTAAGCTGATAACGCAATATGGCCCAGAAATGATGTTTTAAACGTCCAAATGGCCCTTGGCAGAAAAAATGGTTCCCCATCTCTGTAAATGGGGCCGGCGCTGTGGCACAGCGAGTTAACACCCTGGTCTGAAGTGCCAGCATCCCAGATGGGTGCCGGTTGAGATCGCGCTGCTACACTTCCGATCCAGCTCTCTTCTGTGGCCTGGAAAAGCACTGGAAGATGGCCCAAGTCCTTGGGTATGTGCACCCATGTGGGAGACCCAGAAGAAGCTCCTGGCTCCTGGCTTCAGATTGGCGCAGCTCTGGCCATTGCAGCCAATTGGGGAGTAAACCAGCAGATGGAAGTCCTCCCTTCCTCTCTCTCTCTCTGCCTCTCCTCTCTGTAACTCTTTCGAATAAATGAATCTTAAAAAAATAATACACAATGTATGTTATGAATTATATTAATTTAGTCTTGGAACTCATTTTTCAACTCAAATTAACTTATAATTGACTTTAAACATAAAAAATATGGCTAGCCTACGTACAGTATTATACCTGCAAAGCTCTAGATTCACTTTTACAACAAACATTTGTTAAAAGCACTCAATCTTTTACTCTATAAATACTGACAACTGATCTTACCTCTGCAATAAAGGATCAGTGGACTGTCTATTTCAATGAATCCCTACAGTGAGGACTACTGAACATTCCTGCTTCTATCTTCTCGATCATTGTATGAAACACTGCATATCAACATGATCTGTCTGTATTATTTCTAAGTCCTATAACTATTATATAGTCAAAATACAAGCCATTAAGATTCAATTTGAACTATGATTTAAGCTCTTCAGGAAAAACCATTCACTAAAAATAGGTCTCTTCTAAAAGTTTATAAAAGGGGCTGAAGTTGTGGCATAGTGGGTTAAGCCACCATGTACTACTTTGCATTCCATATGGGCGCTGGTACAAGATGTGGCATCTCCACTTCCTATCTAGCTCCCTAATACGCCTGGGAAAGAAGATAGCCCAAGAGCTCAGGACCCTGCCATCCACATGAGAGACTCAGATGGAGTTCCAGGCTCCTGGCTTGAGCCATTGCAGCCATTTGGGGAGTGAACTAGTGGATGAAGATCTCTTTCTCTCCCTCTTTATCTGTAATTCTGCCTTTTAAATTAATAAATCTTAAAAGTAATTTCAAAATAAGGAACACATACATATTTAACATGCATTTTCAATGACTTTTAACAACCTGAAACCTGAGGAACAGAAATCTGTGTTAATTTTTAAAGTTCCAGTCATGTTCCAATGTGTCCAAGCTCAAAATCCAGATCTGAATTATACTTAAAAAAAAAAACAAACAAACAAACAAACAAAAAAAAAACACCACGTAAAATTAAAGCAAAGATATAAAAAACAAAAAAAAATTAAAGCAAAGAGCGAGTTTCTTACACTTCTACATTTTTCTGTTGCAGACCAGATGTCTTCTTTCCTGGAGCAGCCCCTCTCATCTTCCCCTCTGCATACTGCTCCCTTCAAAAGAATGTCAGTAATATTATCATCAAAAAATGTGTACTTATGTGGGAAAATTGTACCAGCCCAATTCCATCAGGAATTTATAATCCAATTGGGGTCCCAAACTTACACAAACTAGTACAAAGTTTTAAACAAGGGGGACAAACAAGTAATATATTTATACAGTGGCAGGCATTCCGTACAGATCCCTTAACAAAGTGCCAAGGTTGGAGCCCTGGAACTACTTCCTATTCTAGCATCACAGTAACGCATACTTTTGGGAGGACCAAATACTTTGGTCCCTGTCACCTACAGTGGGTTGAGTTTCAGATTCCTGGCTTTGGCCTAGGGCAGCCCCAGACGTTGAAGGCATTTAGAATGTGAACCAATATATGGAAGATTCTGTCCTTCTCTCCTCCATTATTATCAAAGTCCATAAAGTAAAATGTTACAAGAGATTGTGTCTCACAACTGAATATTCCATTTCTGTTTTGGTATTCACTAATCCCATTTTATTATTTTTTAACACACACTACAGCTTTCAGACTGAAGAAAACAATCACAGGACCACATAGTCTTTCAGGGTGCTTATCATTCAATGTGCTTTCAGAGATAAAGGACAGTAACAGGACACCTGGCATTTTTTTTCCACTCCACCAACATTCCCTTCCACGGAGCCCAGTTAAGGCAGAAGAAATCCAGCCATGGATTTACACCTACAGCATCACCATCATTCTGCTATTTTCTACCAAGCACTAAGGACAGATTCCAGTACAGGTGTGCTACCCCGTTCATCTAGAAAAAGCTTGTCTGACTTGAAATCAAAGCTGTAACACAGGAAGAGAATCATTTTATAGGTAGGAAACCAACATGACTTCCACTATTCAGTCCATGTACAAAATTAATCTACACATTTCTCAATAATCACTTCTCAAAACACTTACTGGTTGGCCTTCTGAAGTTCTCGCTGTTTCTGCAGATTGGTGTCCACATATTTGAGTACTCTGCTCTCTGGAACCCATTCATCCCAACTGGGAAAAGAAAAGTTAAAATACTTAAAAACATTTTCACTGAATCAACATCCATTCAACTGGGAAAAAAAAAAAAAGATACAAGAAGCACACATTTGATTTTGACGAACTAGCACTAAAAATTCATTCGCGAATGAAATAAAAAACGAATGACAAATCTGTTCTGTAAAAAGAGAAGTATGATATTCTCAGAAGTATTCCACATTTATAAACTGCCAGAGTCCAAAAGCAGATGATTCAAATCATTCACAAGTGATCTAATACAGTGTACTTCAAAAATTCATGGAAAACAGAATTAACAGATAACACTGAGGTGCAAAAAAATCTTGAAATCTGTATGTATACAGGGTCCTCAAAATATTCATGGGAAATGTGCATTATGGAGAGAAAAAAAAACTATGAATTTCAAACTTTAAGTTTGAATTTCATTAAAATAATTTATTTTTTGCTTACTTGAAAGGCAGACAGATCTCCCAACAGCTGATTCATTCCCTAAATTCCCACAAAAACTGGGTTGGAGCCAGGAATTCAAACTGTGGGGGGCAGGTACCCAACCCCTTGAGCCATCACCTGCTGCTCCCAGGATGTGTATTAGCAGGAAGCTAGAATCCACAGAAATGAGCAAAGGCTCAAACCAGGCATTCTGACATGGAATACACCAAAGACTCCCAAATTTATCCTTTAATTCCATTATTCCATTGACTTTTTTAAGTACCCTGGTATAACTGAGTCCCGAAGTTATTAGTTTTACGGAATAAAAATGTTATATTATTTTTTAATTACCAAAGATGACACACAGTAGTCTCTAATAAACTTTAAAAAAAAAAAATAGAAAAACCGTTAAACAGTAAGAGCAAAGTTATATAGTTCTCTGTACCTCTCATCACATCTCTAAATGACACAACAGCACCTATCTCAGGACTGTTAACAAAAGGTAAACCAGAAAGCCATGTGAGAATCCTTAGTAACATAACAGTCACGAGCCAAGCATCATGAGGATGTCTACAATACTCAAACACCACCTACATCAACTCCACTAAATTGGTAAAACTAAATAATTACAACAGTTTATCAGACTACATTCTTCTCTACCTTTTGTCACTTACAAGTAAATGTACTAACTTCCAAGGCTGACCAGAAGGCTAGTTTGTGACTGAAATAGAACCACTGCTTTAAAACAAGATTTCTGATGGTCTGTTTTTTCCTCAAAATTTTTCTGAGGGAATGCTCAACATTTTGAGTAAATCAGTCTTTTCTCCTGCTGATGGAGCTCCTTTAGTGACACAGGAGGTATATTCTCAGGGTAATGACTTCCCATCTCTGACCTCTAAGAGAATACAGCCAAAAGGAAAAATGAATAAACTAAAAGCAATCCTCAACACTACTTCCTAGAGAAAACTTTAAAACATGCATTTACCTAGAGGTCAGGAGGGGGTGGTGTACTGAGGGAGCTCCTTCAGGAACAGGAAAAAGGGCTACAATATCCTCATGTGTCTTCAAAGTTTTTTCAGAGCGCCTGGGCCTCCCAGCACTTCTGATACAGACAGCACAGTACAAAGTAATCTCAGTAACCAGGTGCAGCATTTAACTTAAGCTATATTAAGACTCATTTACAAACGGAATATATAAATGTCCGTGTCAAATTCTTTTGGAAATTTAGAAGTATCATGATTTCTATTATGCTTCTGAAAATATTTAAAGTTAAGAAAATTCCAATTCAGGGATTAGGGCTTTGTTGTATGATGTTTTTGAAGGCATGCTATCAATCTGCAAAACGAAAAAAATTTTTTAAAGATTTTACTTGCAACGCAGAGTGATAGAGAAGAAACAGTAAGAGGTGTCTTTCATTTGCTGCCAACAGCCAGGGTTAGGCCAGGTCAAAGAGCTGCAAAATTCCATATGCACCTCCCACGCAGGTGGCAGGAACACAGGTACCAGGGTTAACGTCTGCCTCCCAGGCATATTAGCAAGAAGCTAGATCAGGGAAGTAGAGCAGCCAGTACTTCAAACAGCACCTCAATATGCTTACAGGCATCCCAAGGGGCAGCTTAATGCACTGCACCACAACACTCACAACAAGAGGATCTTACGCTTTAAAAAGTTATTTATCAGAGCCAGCACTGAGGCACAGCAAGTAAAGCCCGCCGCCTGCAGTGCCAGAATCCCATATGAGCACCAGTTCATGTCCCAGCTGATCCACTTCCGATCCAGCTCTCTGCTATGGCCTGGGAAAGCAGTAGAGGATGGCCCAAGGACTTGGGCACCCACTTCCACCCACGTGGGAGACCCAGAAGAAGAAGCTGCTGGCTCCATATCGGTATAGCTCCAGCCATTGTGGCCAACTGGGGAGTGAACCAGAGGATGGAAGACCTCTTTCTCTCTCTGCCTCTCCTCTCTCTGTGACTCTTTCAAATAAATAAATAAATCTTAAAAAAAAAAAAAAAGTTATTTATCTAGAGGCCACACTGTGGTACAGCAGGTAAAGTGAAGCCATCTCCTGCAACACCAGCATCCCATATTGAGTGCAGGTTCAAGCCCAGCTGCTCCACTTCCGATCCAGTTTCCTGCTAATGTGCCTGGGAAAGCAGCTGAAGAGGGCCCAGGTGCTTGGTCCCTGCCATCCACACACAATGGAGACACAGATGGAGTTTCAGGTCCCTGGTTTCAACCTTGTCCAGCTGCTGGCTCTTGTGGTCATTCGTAGAGTGAACCAGGAGATGGAAGATCTATTTTTATCTCCCTAACTCTGCCTTTCAAGTAAAATAAATCTATAAAAAGAAAGTAATGTATTTATGTCTTCTCTAATTTTTTGGAAATCAAAGGAGATAAAAACAATTTTTAATTACCAAGGTTCCACTCTAGAGCCTTACCAATCCCTTCTCCTGAGTTCTAAAATGCACCTAGGGGCCGGCACTGGTTCAAGTCTCAGCTGCTTCACTTCCAACCCAGCTCCCCACTACTGCGCCTAAGGAAATCAGCAGATGACCCAAGCCCTCGGGCCCCTGCACCCACACAAAGGCTCTGGATCACTCCATTCAGGCATCTGAGGAGGGAACCAGCAGACGGACATCTTTCTTTCCGCATCTAAGTCAGCCTTTCAAATAAAAATAAGATTAAATCTTAAAAAAAAAAAGGCATCTAAAGAAGCACTTGCTCTGTATATAAAGTTAATTAAAAATGAATCCTGAAGAATGGGATAGGAGAGGGAGTAAGAGGTGGGATGGAAGTGGGGGTAGGGAGGGTGGGTACGGGGGAAAAACCACTATATTCCCAAAATCTATCTATGAAAATTGTATTCATTAAATAAAAGCTTTAGAAAAAAAAGCACCTACATCTATAAAATCAAGTTGCTACCACAATTCCCTTGACATGTAAAGAGCTGAGAATTCTCATTGAATCCTTTGCTCTCAGAAACATCACTACTGTAACTGAAAACCAAACACGCAAGGTTTTTGTAAATAAGTCAAGCATCAAAGAATTTCAGAATTTTCTAAAGATTGCTTATGACTGATTTCCAAAGTCAGGATTCTGGGTACTGCTTCCACAAAACACCTGGCTAGGTATTTGTGCAACTCCTCTCCCTTTCAATGGGTTTATTTACAGTTTGTTCCAACTGGTTTCTAAAAGGCAATGTCAAGTTTTTCACAATTTGCATTTACCTACTACCAAGTAAATCAAAGAGACATTCTCTTGACACACCTATACAGATAATACAGAAATCCTTAATACTTACTGCCATTGTCCCCCTTTACTTTCCCGAGGAGTAATACCCGAGAACAAATAATCTACAGGCCTATCACTTATTTGTATTACACAACCTGTATTACACAACCATAACATGCCAAAGGAAAAAGTCCAGCAGTAAAAAATCAGCAAAATACATGCATCTGGTATTTTCAGTTTCTGATAAGTTACAAATGCCAACTAAAATCCAATCTTTGAGCTGTAGACATCTATGTGTGATTTTATTCAAGATATCTATTACATATGAAAAGGAGCTAAGTCCACAAGCTGTAAGTCAGCTTACAGGTGAAATTCTTTACATGTATGCAGGAGGTGGTAGGAAAGTGAATCTAATCCTATGCATTTAACTGAGTTTTCTTCTGATATCCTACTTGGACTTTTCAACTCAGACATCAATGAGACATTATTTATTCTAAAGAGCCTTGAAATTCTCATTATAACTCAACACTCTCAACATTACTGAGATATCCAGAGAATATCACTAGGCAAATACAAGTCAAATAAAATACTAAAATACTCGCTTCACATTTCATTCTTTTGAGGCCAGCATTGTGGTATAGCGGGTAAAGCCACAGTCTACATGTCCCAGCTGCTCTACTTCTGATCCAGCTCCCTGCTAATGGCCTGGGAAAGCAGCAGATGGCCCAAGTGCTTGGGTCCTTAACACCCATGAGGGAGACCCAGAAGCAGCTCCTGACTTCAGCCTAACCTAGCCCTGGTTGTTGTGGCCATTTGGGTTGTGAACTAGCAGATAGAAGATCACTGCCTTTCAAATACAAAGAAATCTTAAAGTTGTCACAATGTACATTTATGTATTTTAGATTTCTACCTTTCCACAATTATACTAGTGGGAGATACTGAAGTTTGATGGTTCTGAGCCTTAAGTAGGTGACAAGTGACTGACAGTGTAGGCAGCCACCTGGATAGTAGACTGTGTGAAACAAGACCAAAGTTACAGGGCTGATACAGAAAAACCCTCCTTCCACATCAATGAAGTACTCATCAAGTCAGGTGTTATTGCTTCCACGGTGAAAGACACCAGAGCCTAGGTCAGGTGACAAAAAACCTGAAGTCACTAGCGAGTAATTCTTAAAGAACTAGTTATTGGCAGCTATCATTTCAAAGGACAAACCATCATTAACAAAACCTCTTGTAGTAAAAAACACAAAGCAATCAGTTACCAAAGAGAAGGCCTAGATACACTATTCGATTGGGTTATTTGTGTGCCCCAAAGAGAATGACTTATCGTTGAGAAACAATTCTACCAGCTAGATATTGTAGAATGTGTTCAATTTATACCCAGTATCTGTCTAGGGCACAGAAAATTAGATTCTATAACTGAACTTGTTATCTGTGTTAAATCCTATGCGAAAGGTAAGCTACATGAAACCATTTCCTGTTATTAAAATGTTTCCAAAGTTCAGATGATAGTAAATGCTATTAGTCTTTCCAAATTAAGCAATCTACTAGCCTCTTCCCTTTTCTAGACAGAGAAACCCAACAAGGGCCAGCACTGCAGAGCAGCAGGTTAAGCTGCATATATGCCATCAGTTCAAGTCCAGGCTGCTCCATTTCCAATCCAGTTCCCTGCTAATGTGCCTGGGAAAGCAACAGCAAACAGCCCAAGTCCCTGGGCCCCTGCACCGACATAGGAGACCCAAAGTAGCTCCTGTCTTCTTCCTTTGGCTTGCCCTGGCCCAGCCCTGGCCACTGTAGCCAACTGGGTAGTGAACCAGCAGATGGAGATCTCAGTCTAACTCTTTCAAATAAAATATTTTTTAAAAAAAGAAAAACCCAACAGGTTTTAAGTATAATTGCCCAAAATAATACAGGTAGTCTCACTGGGTTTCTACTATGGCCAAAAATTTCAGGATACCCAAAACCAAAAAAAAGCCACCATTACACTCAAATAAAGCACATTTAAAAATAAAACAGCTGGGGCTGGTGCCGTGGTACTGGTTAAAGCCGTGGCCTGCAGCGCTGACATCCCATATGGACGCCAGTTCATGTCCCAGCTGCTCCACTTCCAATCTAGTTTCCTTCTAACGGCCTGGGAAAAGAGGATGGCCCAAGTCCCTGGGTCCCCGCACCCATGTGGGAGACCCAGAAGCAGCTCCTGGTTTTGGCCTGACCCAGCCACAGTTGTTGCGGCCATTTGGAAGGAACCAGCAGATCTCTCTGTAACTCTTTCAAAAATTTTTTAAAAAATAAATAAAACAGCTGAGTTAACAATTTCATCACACTATAAATGGTTTACCCTTATTTCAATACGCACTGTATTACATTATAACGACACAAAAAGCAATGCTTGTACCAGTGACACAAGCCACTTTAATTATAAAAATTGTTGTAAAAGGGCTAATACTCACTTTTTATTCCAACCACTGTAATGTATAAAATATTTCACTTGTTTGTCCTTTATAGCAACCTTTACACACTGAAATAAAAAAAAAAAAAAAACAATTTTAAGAGAGGTACAGACACTATCTAGATGGTTTTTACTCTATCCAACCTTTCAAAGACACATAATCTTTTCTGTGGCCAAAATGAACAAAACAAAATTTGCCTTTCTACAGCAAGACTAAAAGAGCATTGACCTGCAAATCAGTCAAGAGAGCCAAAGCTGAGAGCCATACCATCAAACTTCACACTAACCCTTATCATGGATAAGCTACCAAGGACAAGGACAGCTATTGAGAGCTATGTTTGTGCTTTATCAAAGTCTAACTAGCCAGGAATTACATTTATTTAAATAATTATTTTCACCGACGTATTTAAACTGCATTAGGAACAATCATTATATGATTTCTGAAAATTAGATTAAGTAACTGGCAAACTGAGAAATTTTTTTTAAAAATTATTTTCTTAAAACAAGCCAGGCAAATAAAAATGTATCATTTCAGAAAAGTCACTGTGACAAGCGATGCCTATCTGATTTTGGATCTTAAGAAGTCTAACAGAGGAGACCAATGTTGTGACATAGCAGGTTAAGTCTGGGCTGCTGCACTGCAACCCAGTTCCCTGTAATGTGCCTGGGAAGGTAGTGGAAAATGGCCCAAGTGCTTGGGCCCCTGCACCCACGAGGGACAAGACACCAAGGATGGAGCTCCTGGCTTCGGCCTGGCCCAGTGCAGGCTGTGTTGTCATAACTCTGCCTTCCAAATAACTAAGTCTTTTTTAAAAAAGTTTTATCAGAGGCGAGGCTGGCGCTGTGGTGCAGCACAGGCATCCCATATGGGCGATGGTTAGAATCCCGAATCCTGGCTGTTCCACTTCTGACCCAGCCCTCTGCTGTAGTCTGGGAAAGCAATAGAAGATGGCCCGACCCACGTGGGGAGACCCAGAAGAAGCTCCTGGCTTCAGATCAGCTCAGCTCTGGCTGTTGCAGTCATTTGGGGAAGTGAACCAGCGGATGGATGGAAGACCTCTCTCTGGCTCTACCTCTCTTTTAACTCTTTCAAATTAATAAAATAAATCTTTAAAAAAAAAGTTTATCAGAGGCAAACCAAAAAGAACAGTAAGTTACTTCAACAGTCATTTTAAAATTAGTCACTGATATGTTTTGATGTCAGGAAAAAAAGCAATTTATAAAATAGATTTAGTGTTTCAAAATGATATATAAATGATCAATAGCACTCATAATTTAACATTAAACTGTGTAAGAATCCCTCAGATAAACACACATATCTTTTAAAAAGTTCCCAACCATTTCCATGAATCCAACAACCAGCCATTTCAGAACTTTAACAATACAACACGTATTCAAACCACAGTAAGAAATGGTGAAAATGGCTATTACTCAGAACTCTTCAAAATGATCCTACAACTTTTGAGACATACTATTAACCCCATCAGTATTTTACATGGAATTTTGCTTAATTATACTGTTATCTATTTTATAATTTGTTCATTAAAAAAACTGTATTTTCCTTTAAATGCTACTTCACACAACTGGACCTTCAGCAAGTAGGTCAGAAGAGAGTAGCAATTTTTTAATTATTCGACCCATTAGGCAAGAGTGAGAAACCAGAGAACATGGAATCTCTGAACCTCTCTTAACATTGTAATTTGATATTTAAAAAGTCTTAATAGTTCTGGCCAATTTCACTAAAGAAAACAGATCTCATACCTTTGCTTCATAAAGAAGAGGCCCATGAAAGCACAATACTCGCTCACCTGTAAAAGTAAAAAGTACTGGATTAACTGTAATTCCTCTTCATACAAAAAGACATCTGAGAACTACCACACTCGTATTACAATATTCCTCAGAAAACAAGTAAGACTATATATGGGACAACATTTCCGTTGAAATGTCAACACTACACACACACTAAAATTTAGAATGCTATTCTTTAAATCAGTCATCTGTGCAAGAAGATCTACTGAAGCTACCCAGTGGCAAGAATTAACGGCTGTTTTTATTATCTGGGAACACAAATTCTTTAATGCTTTCTCCCATGAGTTTTTCTATATTTAGGACTTTATATTCCACCTTTATCTCTGCTTCCAATTCTGATTAAAATATTCTATATGTTAAAATTTCACTTTACAGGGGCTGGTGTTATAGCATAGTGGGTTAAGCCAACATCTGCAATACCAGCATCCTATATGGATGCCAGTTCCTGTACCTGTTACTCCACTTCCCATCCAGCTCCCTGCTAATGGCCTGGGAAAAGCAGCTGCAGATGGCCCAAGGGCTTGGGCCCCTGCTACCCATGTGGAACACCTAGGAAAAGCTCCTGACTGCGGTTATCTGGGAAGAAAACCAGCAGATGGAAGATAGCTCTCCCATCCCCTCAACTATGACTTCCAAATAAACTAATCTTTTGAAAAAGTTCATTATACAGCAGAGATGGATGGATTTTTTTTTAATAGGAACTTCTAAGAAATTGTTTCTTGTGTGTCAATGCTGGCATTCATGGTAAAGCCACCATCTGCAGCACTGGCATTCCCATATAGGCAAAGTTCCAGCTGCTCCACTTCCAATCCAGCTCCCTGCTAAAGCATCTGGGAAAGCAGTGGTAGATGGCCCAAGTCCTTGGGGCCCTGCACCCACAGCGGGGCACCTGGAAGAAGCTCCTGGCTCCAGTGTGGCACAGACCTAACCACGGCAGAAATTTGGGGAGTGGGCCGGCGCCATGGCTTAACAGGCTAATCCTCCGCCTTGTGGCACCGGCACACCGGGTTCTAGTCCCAGTTTGGGCGCCGGATTCTGTCCCGGTTGCCCCTCTGCCAGGCCAGCTCTCTGCTGTGGCCCGGGAGTGCAGTGGAGGATGGCCCAAGTCCTTGGGCCCTGCACCCGCATGGGAGACCAGGAGAAGCACCTGGCTCCTGGCTTCGGATCATCGAGATGCGCTGGCGGCAGCGGCCATTGGAGGGTGAACCAATGGCAAAAGGAAGACCTTTCTCTCTGTCTCTCACTAGCCACTCTGCCTGTCAAAAAAAAAAAAGAAATTTGGGGAGTGAACCAGTGGATCGAAGCTATCTCCCTCTGCCTCTAACTCTTTCAAATAAATAAGATATTTATTATATTAAGATATCTGTTTATTTGAAAGAGTTACAGAGAGGCAGAGTGGAGGCACAGAGAAAAAGGACTATCCGCTGGTTCACTCCCCAGATGCCTCCAACAGCTGTGGCTGAGCAGGGAGAGGGCAGCAACAAGGAATGCAATCCAGGCCTCCAATGAGGGTAGTATAGAAACGGCATCCCATATAGATGCCGGTTCTAGTCCCAGCTGCTCCTCTTCCAATCCAGCTCTCTGCTATGGCCTGGGAAAGCAGAAGAAGATGGCCCGAATCCTTGGGTCCCTGCACCCACATGGGAGACCCAGAAGAAGCTCCTGGCTCCTAACTTCAGATCAGCTCAGCTCCGGCTGTTACAGCCATCTGGGGAGTGAACCAGCGGATGGAAGACCTGTCTACACACCCTGGGAAGCAGCAGCTGAGTGACGGCTTAAGTACTGGGTCCCTGCCACACATGTGGCAGACCTGGACTGAGCTTCTACTCCTGGCTTCCACCTGGCCCAACCCCAGGTGTTTGTAGGCATTTGGGTAGTAAACCAGCAGGAAGAAGTTACCACTCTTACTGTATAATCAATAAATTTAAAAAAAAAAAATTGAGACTTGGAAGTCCTCAGGCAAATTAAGCAATACCTCAAATTCTGTTTGAATGTACAACAGATCCTATACATTTTCAGTCCACTTGGTTTCAACAAACCCAGAGGTAACAAAAATATATAGCGTCGGCTATTTTAGCTCTAAAATGAAAACTGCCTACTATCTTGATTCTGAAGAAACTATTGGGCAATATGAACTTAAACATTAAAATTATTTTTAAAATCTTCAAAAACTGACACACCCTCAACCTAGAACCGTTGTTCTACACCAAGTCTCCTATTCCTCAATATATTCTCAATGTCTTTCCTTTGTCTGATTTGTGTTACATTAGTAAGGAGTACTGATAGTAACCAAATAGTTGACAACATGTCCTACATTTTATATTGTACTGATTTTCATTAGAAGAATGACAAATGAGTTAAACTTAGGAGGGTCAGGTCCAGCGCTATGGCTCAGTAGGTTAAGCCTCTGCCTGCATTGCCTGAATCCCATATGGGTGCTGGTTCGAGTCCCAACTGCTCTACTTCTAATCCAGCTCCCTGCTAATGGCCTAGAAAAAGCAGTGGAAGATGGCCCAAACACTTGGGCCCTTGCACTCATGTGAGAGACCTGAAGAAACTCCTGGCTCCTGAATGGCCCAGCTCTGGCCACTGCATCCATTTGGGGAGTGACCCAGTGAATGGACGACCTCTGTATTTCTGCCTTGCAAATAAATAAATAAATCTTTAAAAAAAAAAAAAAAAAACCCTTAAGGTCATGGCGAAGAAAGGGTCCAGGTGGAGGGAAAAAAAACTTCCACAAAAGCACAGAGTTCACCAGCCCTAGAGCACATGACAAGTTGAATTGAAAGTTACATAGATAGCCAGTACAGGATTCCTGAATCTGACTGAAAAGTCTTTGGGAGTGGTTCTCAAACCTCACCAGAGACCTTTATTAGAAGGACCCAATAATTTTACTTTGAAATCAAAATTCTCTACATAATTAATGTGCAGTTCTACTTTAAAATCAATGAGAAGGCTACTGGGCTTTGGCAGAACTCGAATCAAAGTGGAGACTGAGATACCAAGACCAGTGACTTTTCCAACAGCTTAGGGGTACAAATAAACTACACTGCTAACAAACAACAGCACCAAAGAGCCTATCTGTGTGCTTCCTGGTTCCACTTCCATGGACATTTTTAAGGTACTGCAAAAATGGCTTAACCTCTCTTTTCTTGATGGCTGCTGCCAAAAACTACCCTAAGGCTGATACCTTCTGACCTCCATTCTAGCTACCTAACCCTAGTATTCTGTTGAAACACCAGCTAGCATGACCCCGGATAACAAATCGTTGATTTTCGCTGAAGATTTGGTAGGGTTTTCACACTATTCTCCACCATTAATCCTTTCTAGTGTCAAGGTGAATTCTGCTCAATGTTTTCACATTGAGTATTAACGGCAGTCCGAGTTCCCATCCTCCCACTGGCTGTGCTCATTAAAAGCCACCATCAGCCAATTTCTTAATTCCTGACAAAAAGGTCTCCCCTCACAAGGGGATAACGTCCAAGTGTCCGTTACCCTGCGCTTTAACAATTGCAAGTGGCCAAGCCTGCGCATTCATCACGCTTGAACACCGCTCGCTGCATTTCCGTCTGCTTTGTGCTGACATTCAGTGCCGTGAGTAAACCCGAGTTCACACTCCTCAGGAAAGAAATCAAATTCTGGCAACTCTTACTTTTACCCACCACATCCTCTTCTATGGTGTTTCAATTCGGGTAGCACTCAACATTGTTGTCTTCTTCCTTAACACGATATTCTCTGAACATTTTAGTTTTACAAAGAATACTATTAAATTCAGCTGTGAAGCAACAGAAAACTACCCAGCAAGCGCGGAGACCGGACCTGGGCTATCTCGGTTCCATGTTCCTTCCTAGTACCACCCCACTCTACCATTCCTGCGGTTTAGAACCGAAACACGGGGGGAGGGGCACAGTGGCACAATGGGTAAAGCTGCGGCCTTCAAGCTGTTCCACTTCCAAACCAGCTCCCTGCGAAGGCACCTGGGAAAGCAGAAGATGGCCCAAGTGCCTGGGCCCCTACACAACGTGGGAGACCCAGATGAAGCTCCTGGCCTGGGCTGGTGGGACCATCTAGCGAGTGCACCAGCTCTATAACTCTTTAAATAAAGAAATAAAAATAGAAAAGTGCTGCAGAGTTGCTCCTACATCAGAGCCCATAGCTTCTTCCATTTCTACAAACACATAAAACAGGGTCTGTATCTTCCACACAAAGCTGGGATATAAAAAGTACACTGCCACAACATGGCGCTTAGCTGTTGAGGGCGAGCGCTTCCATTAATATCTGCAATAGCGAGTTTCAGCCTCGATAGAAAAAACTTCTGTGCCCCGTCAGGCTCACGGGCCTTCGCTTTCTGAACGACATCCATCGACCCCTTGCTCTTAACACCTAGCAAAATCACGACTCCAGAGGACACAGCCACAGGGCATCCAAGCGGGAGGTGCTCATCACCCAAAGTACCCCGGGAGAGCCCTCTCACATCCCACTGACGTCACGACACACTGGGGCTCCGTCTTTAAAGTTCTCCTAGCTGCACGCATTCAACTTGAAAGGCCCCCACACAGGCCGCGCGCACGTCGGACAGGGCATCGGAGGTACTCAGCACCCATCTCCCTAGCACCAAAGGAAACTGGGCAGTTCCTCCTCGCCCAGACCTCACCGGCCCCGCGACCCGCGCAAACACAGCCTCATACACACTCCACGGGCGCCGACGGCCAGGGCCGCCATTCACCCAAGTCGGCCGAAACGTTCGCCCATTAAAAAAAAAAAAAATCAGTACAAATTCTCCGTCGAGTCACTTCACCAGATTTTATGGCCGCGGGTCACCCACAGTCCGCGGCCGCACGAAATCCGTTTCTCCGCGCGGCACACGAGCCGCCGCACGGCGCACGCGCAGCCCGGGCCCCGCCCCTGGGCGGAGCCAGTGATGCCCGCAGGCCACACAAAGCCGCCCCGAGCGCCCAGCCCGCTCCGGCCTTGTTTGTCTCCCCGTCCGCGCCCCCCGCCCGCCGCTCAGAGGTGAGCGCGGGGCTCGGGCCTCCCCGCGCGGACGCCGAGCCAGGGGGCGCTGCGCCCGCCCCGCACCGGGGCCGCGGCCCACGCCGACGCCGGCGGCCATCTTGCGGCGGCCATTTTACAACGCAGTTCTCCCGCCCCGGGGCGCCGCGCCCATCCCCCACCCGCACCCCCACACCCCCTCAGCCGCAGCTCGGCGTCCCGGCCCCACGCCGACCAGCCCGGGGCTGCGGGCGGCCGCGCTCCGCCGGCCGGGTCCCGCCATCGCGGCCGCGGCCCCGTCGCCCGCGCCGCCGCCGCCTCCCCCACGCCACATCACTTCCCCTAACGGCCGCCATGGCGCGCCGCCGCCCCACAATAGGCGGCCTCGCCCGCGCCCTCCTCCTGCAAACAACAACAAACGCTCGGCCGAGGCTCTGCCCCGCGCCCCGCCGCCCGCCTCGGCGCCTCCGCCGCACAGAGCCTTTCCCGCCGGGCCGCCCGGGGCCACCGTGCGCGACGCGCTTCCCCGCACAAAGCACAGCCCCCCGCCCCGGCCCGCGGGCCGCCGCCACCCGCGCCGCCTCCCGCCCCGGGCCGCCAGGCGCTTCCCCCTCGAAGGCGCAAACTTACCCTCCTGGAATTTAGGCTTCGGGTCCTGCTTGGGCGCCATTTATAAGTGATTCGCCGCCTCCTCCTTCTCCCACCACCCCCGACTACCGCCCCCTACTCTCTACCCCACCCAACTCAGCGTCAGCCGCGCCGTCAGGGACCGCCGGCTCTACATCCTGGGCCCGATTTGCCAGCGTCCGCACACCTCACCGCCCCGCGCCCCGCGCATGCGTCGCGCCAGCCAACTGCCGGCCGCCGCGCACGCGCCGCTGCGCCCTCGCCGCCGCGGGGCGTGCCGGGACTTGTAGTTCCGACGGGCCGGGCGCCGCCGCGGGGCGGGGGCGGGAACGAGGCGCCCCTCCCCCACCCGGCGTGGGCGCCCGCGCAACGTCGGCGCGGGTGGCTCCCGGCGGGGTCTGGTTTTGTGGGTTGTGAGAGCCGGGGTTGGGGTCCGGGGGGCCAGCCGCGGCGGAAGGGTGGGGGTCGCACTGCTTGCGGGGTTCCCCTCAGCAGAGCCAAGGCCGGGCTCGGGAACGTCGACGTCTGGAAGCGTCCTGGGGAGCTTGGAGGGTGGGCGGCCCCAGGGCCACCGTTGCACCCCCGTTTCTACCGTCGCTGCTCGCCGGGCCGCGCCCTGCGGGACTAAGGGCGGAGAGGCGGAGGACAAAAGGCTGGTGGTCTTGGGCCGAGCGCTTCGCCGGGGCTCAGGTCCCCCACCTGCAGCCCCCAGCCCGCCCGCCGGCGCCATTGGTGTGACTCCAGCCTCTGCTTTTACCTGCCACAGCCCAGAAGGGGTCTTCCTCGTTCGCTCTGGACGAACACCAGCTCACCTCGCCTCCACTGCCCCTTAGGGCGCAGACGGAAGCAGCAAGGGCTCTTCACGGCCCCCCGCCCCGCCAAAACTAGACCCTATAGATCCTTTTAAAAAACACTTTTTACAATATGAAGTACTTATGTATTGGGTTGTTTTTTTTTTAAGATTTATTTAAAGGCAGAGTTACAGAGAGAGAGCTGGTTCACTTCCCAAATGGCTGCAATGGCTGGAACTGGGCAGATGGGAAGCCAGGAGCCCAGAGCTTCTTCCAGGTCTCCCACGTGGGTTCAGGGGCCCAAGGACTTGGGCCATCTTCTGCTGCTTTCCCAGGCCACCGCAGAGAGCTGGATCGGAAGTGGAACAGCCGGGTCTTGAACCAGTGCCCATGTGGGATGCCAGTGCCCCCTATGCTACAGAGCCAGCCCCTACATACTACTTTTTAAAAGATTATTTACTTGAAAGGCAGAGTTACAAATGGGGAGAGAGGGAGAGAAAGAATCTCCCGTCGGCTGGTTCACTTTCCAGATATCCACAATAGCCGGAGCTGGGCCAGATAAAAGCCAGGAGCCAGAACTCCATCCAGGTCTCCTGCATGGGTAGCAGGGGCCCGAGCAGGTGAGCCATCTTCCTCTTCCTCCCAGGATGCCACAGCGGGAAGGTGGATCAGAAGCCAGGACTAAGAGCCTCTGGCGCTGTGGCACCGCAGGTGAAGCTGCCACCTGTGACACCCACATCCCATATGAGCGCCTGGAGTCAATGCTGCATTCATGGTAAAGCCGCCATCTGCAGCACTGGCATTCCCATATAGGCAAAGTCCCAGCTGCTCCACTTCCAATCCAGCTCCCTGCTAATGTGCCTGGGAAAGCAGCAGAAGATGGCCCAAGTCTTTGGGCCCCCTGCACCCACGTGGGAGATCTAGAAGAAGCTCCTGGCTTTAGCCTGGCTCAATCCTGGCCATGTGGGAGTGAACCAGCAGATGGAGGCTTTCCCTGTCTCTCTCTCTGTCTCTTCTCTCTCTGTAACTCTGCCTTTCAAACATAATAAATAAAAAGCCAGGACTAGAACCAGGCACTCAGGTGTGGGCTGTGAGTGTCCCAAGGGTTGGCTTCACCCACGGCACCACACACCCACTCCATCTTTATGTTTTAGTTCTGCAGACGGTATTCAGACATAGATACGTGTGTTGTCCGCGATGCAGCAATTCAGAAATTGGAGCAAAACCTGAGGAAGCCTTTAATGTTCCCCTTACGTCTCCCCTCCCCTGGGCTTGGGTGCTTGTCTATTTCCGCTGCCTGTTATCTTGTAAAACCCCCAGTGGACAGTGCATGCCGTTAGTGCGCCTTCTTGATTTCAGGATGTGGCCTGGAGAGCATCCAAATTACAGACAGGTCTGTTGCAGAAGCCCCACACCGGGGTCCATGCATCCCGTCACTGAGTTGGGCAGCTGGGCTCCTGGAGGGATTAAGGGTAGGGATCCTGTAGATTAGAACCCTGACAACAGCCCGTGATCCGCTCCTGTGGCGCTCTCTGGCTGGGCCTTCCTCACCCCCATCTGCGATAGGAAACCTGGCAGTGTTTTCTTTCAAAATGCTGTGGTGGCAATGTGGGCTCCAGTGCGTCTGGGGCCTGTGGGTGGGTTGGCTCCTACTTTCTTTGATCAGGAGCTGGGCTCCTATGAGGCGTGTCAGGATGGAATCCAGCATTACGATGTGGACTGTGGAGCTCATGGTTGAGTTCCAAGTCCTGTCGCCTGACCCACGCGCCTCTGCCTTACTGCCGTGAACTTATCTTTAGTGAGGAGTTGACTCGGGCTCACCCAAGTGGAGACAGGAACTGCAAACTAGGGAAAGAGACCAGAGCCTGATCAAGGCCTAAGAGAAGGGCGTTAGGGCCAGGGCTCTGTCTCAGATCAGTCTCACATAGCCGATGGCTCCTGATATGTCTGCTACAAACATCCCATCATTTATCTCGCTCTACCTCCATTGCCAGACATGTGGGCGGCTTTCAGCTTTTCACTGTTAGATACTTACGTCTTTGAACCTAAATCTTTGTGTGTGTTCCTTTCGTGTTTTCGGGACTCAAGATGTGGAGTTACCACTTCAAAGGATGTGGGCATTTTAAATTGCCTTACGAAAGGCACCCTCAGGTTAGCCAGCAGTGTAAGCCAAGGCCTGTTTTCCCACATTCTTGGCCAAACGTGATATTATCAGTCTCCAAAAACTCATCTTGGTGGAACAGGAAGTCGTGCTGTGTGCGCGAGAGCGTGCACACACACACACACAAACACATGGCACAAAAGAACACGCACTTTATCACTGGCGTTAGGAATCAGGGCATTGAGTGCGTGGGGGCGCTAGGGAAGTTTGGGGACTGGAAATGCGGGTCTGGTGATCCGAGCTGTTACATGGGTTTCACATACACAAAAATCCATCCAACTGCAGGCTAAGACTAGAACGTTGTACAGCCTATCCCAATACAAATATTTTAAAGTCAGTTATTTTAGATTTTATTATGAATAGTCCAAGCATACAGACAAGACAAAAGACTAATATGTACCATCTTGAGTCAACATTGGGGAGCATTTTCCTATATTTGTCTTACAGATACCCAGATGTGTGTGTGTCTATTGTGTGTGAGTGTGAGCTTTCATGCCTGATGTCTTTTTTTTTTTTTTTTTAAGATTTATTTATTTACTTGAAAGAGTTAGGTGGAGAGAAGGAGAGGCAGAGAGAGAGAGAGGTCCTCCATCCACTGGTTCACTCCCCAATGGCTGAAATGGCTGGAGCTGCGCTGATCCGAAACCAGGAGCCAGGAGCTTCTTCCAGGTCTCCCACGTGGGTGCAGGGGCCCAAGGCTTTGGACCATCTTCCACTGCTTTCCCAGGCCATAGCAGAGAGCTGGATGTTTGGAAGTAGAGCAAGCCGGGCCGGGACTAACCGGCGCCCATATGGGATGCCGGCACTACAGGTGGCGGTTTTACTGGCTACGCCGCAGCGCTGCCCCCATGTCTTCTTCATTTTTTTTTTTTAAGATTTATTTATTTACTTGAAAGGCAGAGCTACAGAGAGAGAGGGAGAGGCAGAGAGAGAGAGAGAAAAAAAAAAAAAGATCTTCCATCCTCTGGTTCACTCCCCAAATGGCCGCAACCAGTCAGGAATGGTTTTGTTTATGTGTTTCCAAAACAGACCTTCTCCCCCCATCACAATACCCAACACAGCAATTCCCTGAACTCACATGAGACTCACTCCGAATTTCGAATTTCCTCGTTTGTTTCCCATGAATATTTTCACATTTCCAGGCTTGCTGTTTTCAAAACAAGATCCATTCAGTGGCAACATATTACAGTTAGTGGTCAAATCTCAAGTCTTTAAAACTAATCCAGATGTTCTTAACCTAGGAGTCCATATGTACTATTCAAAGGGTCCAGGAAATTAAGGGAAAAATTACATTTTTATTTTCCCCAATCTCTAACAGAAATTTCATGTTTCACTGCAAACAAAGGTAGCAGCCGCTGTGACTGTCACCCACAGAATTGACATGTTTTTGTAGCACACAGTTCCTGCAGGTGTCTCAGAATTACCCTCTATGCTCATCATTATTTTGAAGTTACTGCTATTATCACTCCTGCACCAGGTCTTATTACTTAAAGCAGTTATTAAGCATCTATATTACCATATCACATTTTAAAATATTTTGATAACTATATTTTTTCTTTCATTATTTTACCCTCTTAAAAAATATTTTGCCCAATTCACTTCAGATGCAGACATTCTGCACACACACACACACACACACATACAATTTTTTCTTGAAAACATTAACATCAGAGCGAGGGATTCGTGTCGAAGATGACAGTGTCGGGAGGGAAGAGTACGTTGTCACGTACATGATGTGATCCCGTGAAGCCAAGTTTACAACCACAGAGCAAATGCTGGGCCACCATGTATACCACATATATATAAAATATAAAATATATGCACATATTGTATATATCAACTTCTACAAATAAGAGAACACATGCGATGTTTGTCTTTCTGGGTCTGGCTCATTTCATTCACCAAATGTCAGGATTCCATTCTTTTTATGGCTCAGTTGTATTCCAGCGTGCAGAGACTACTGTATCAATATAGTTATTTTCCTTTGTGATCCTATATTTTTTATTGTGTGCATTTAAGCACATTCTGAGAACAGATTTCATTGGCAGCACGCGCTGGGCCACTAGACCAGGAAGGGGAATGCTGGGCACACAGTGCCCCCTGTAAGGTGTCCAGCGCGTAACAGATCTTCCCAGGCAGACGAATCGATTAATTCACAGGCTTTTATTGGGGTTCTGCTCCCGGGCGAGGTTCCCCGGTCCCAACAGAGCAACAGAGCGGGGGCCTGGGAAGTCGCGCGTCAGAGATTGGGAGAGCTCCTTTTATAGATTCAGGTCATGGGGGTTAAAGGTTGAGGCGGGTCTGATCCTCATTGGTTGACCTTTAGGCACCCGCAGGGACCTTGGCAAGGACTTTCTTCCCTGGAAGTAGGCCTCTCCGTTCCCAGAAGTGTAGACCTTCCCTCCTTGTGGATCCCAAAGCTACCACCCCCCACACACACCCTCTCTCAGTACTGGCATTTTGTTTCTGACATTTGCTTCCTGAAAAGTCCAACCTTTTCCAGCGTCGGACATTCCGGACCTGTCTGATCATGTATTCACAGTGTCCCTTGTCTGTTAGTGTAAGGTGAGCTCCGAAGGCTTGAGGAAGTGGAAGTTGAGGCTCTAGCGGGAGTGTTTCAGGGGCTGATGCTTCCTGCTCCCCATTGTGTCACAGCAGGAGGCGCAGGATTGGTGGTCCCTCCCTCAGCTGATCTGTTGTCACCAAGCTAAGGGGGTGAAGACGCTCGTGTTTCTGCACAACCAGAGAGGACGTGATTTTGTGGAAATTTTTCAAAGCATACGGAAGTAGTAGAGAAGGTGATATAACTGTGAACGCCGCTGTCCCTGTCACCCAGCTTCTACAGTTATTAACAGGTGGCCAATCTTGTTCCGTTGGTGCCCCCTTTCTTCCCCCACAAATCCCACGTATCAGGTCTATTTCATCGTACACCATTTAGCAGTACCTGCGAAAGATTTAAAAGCAAAGAATTCATCGTGTCTTCAAGTCACCAGTCCGTGCCCAGACTCTCTGGCTGCCTCCTACCCGGTTTTTTTTGTGATTGGCTCCCATCAGGATCCAGACGAGGTCCACACATTTCATGTGGCCAAGATGTCTCTGTTTCTCTTTTCCTCGCTGCAGACGAACCGCAGAGAATCAGCCCGCTTCTTGAAAAGGTTCCATTTGTAGAGTAATCGTACGTAAAGGTTTCAGATATGGGCTCCCTGAAGAATAAAATGCGATCGGTTTGCTCTATCTCGGCATTTTTTACTATAAACGGTAACAAGTCATCAATCTGTATAATAAGTCATCAGCCATCAGAGAACAGCCTTGGAGACCAAGCTGTTTTCAGTTCTTTCTGCAGGAACCCACGGTGCCCCGGACCCTCCCACTGGGCTGAATTTACGACATCACAGCAAACCTGCGTCTTCAGAGCAAAGACGGCAAAGACTCTGAGTAGGAGCGATGGGAATGTGAAGACAAAACCATCTCCCAACTGGGGCCGCCACACCAACTTCCACGCACGTGGCGGGGGTGTGGTGGGGCTGCAGCCTCCCCGGAGCCACGAGAGAACGGGTTCTGTGGCGTTGGCTGGGAACCTCTGGTGCTCCTGGGTCTGTGGAAACATCACCCCCAGCCTGAACGTGAAAAATAAAGATGTGCAACGTTTGGACAGGTTTCCCTTGGGCAGTTCTTAGGAAATTTACAATTTCAATTCCAGGTCTTTTTATCTCCTGATAAGGCATTAAGCTGCCTTTCAAATACACAACTCAGAAAAAAAAAAAAGAAAGAAAAAAAATCAGTGGCAGGGAACCTCCAACAGTGCTTTCCCAAGACCAGGCTTTCCCGGGAAGCGTAATTCTCTGTTCATGAGTTTTCACGTGTTGCAGTGTTGGAAAATAGGAAGGCCAGGGTGGGAGTCAGCTCCTGCCCTTGGTTAGGAACCATCCTGGTGGAATCAACACCACGGAGCAGAGCTGAACTTGGTCACGTGGTAAAAAGAGATCAGACCGCCCAACGTGGGGCTCGAACCCACGACCCTGGGATTAAGAGTCCCATGCTCTACCGACTGAGCTAGCCGGGCAGTTGGGCTCTAGGTCTTTCCTGGTGCCCTTCAGCGGACTCAGACCGTTTTAATTTGCTCTCAAGATGACGTGATGCATGGAGCGATCTTTTTTTTTTAACCTTTTTTTCAGTAAAAGTTTTTCCGGACCCTCAAGATCGCCGTAAATGCGTGACTCCGCGCGCCCAAACTTCTGCTGTTTTTTCGGTTTTTTTTTTTGAAGTGCGAACGGCCCTCTAGCGGTCAGCGTCTTCCAGCGGCCGAGAGGCGGCGTGGGCCAGCAGGCGCCCCGGGTCCCGGCCCGCACAGCCGGGGCGAGCGTGGGGCGAGCCTGGAGGGGGCGTGGGGCGAGCCTGGGGGGGGCGTGGGGCGAGCCTGGGGGGAGCGTGGGGCGAGCGTGGGGCGAGCGTGGGGGGGGCGTGGGGCGAGCCTGGGGGGAGCGTGGGGCGAGCCTGGAGGGAGCCTGGGGCGAGCGTGGGGTGAGCCTGGAGGGAGCCTGGGGCGAGCGTGGGGCGAGCCTGGAGGGGGCGTGGGGCGAGCCTGGGGGGGGGCGTGGTGCGAGCCTGGGGGGGGCGTGGGGCGAGCCTGGAGGGAGCCTGGGGCGAGCCTGGGTGGAGCCTGGGAACGTGGGGCGAACCTGGGGGGAGCGTGGGAACGTGGGGCGAGCCTGTGCGAGCCTGTGCGAGCCTGGGGCGCCCGCGGTCCCCCTCGCGTTTCCCGCCCGCGGCGCGCGCAGCCCGGGCCGGGGTCCCGCGGCCGCTCTGGCCCCTCGGGGCGCCGCGTGGCTTTGACAGTCCTGGGTTTTTGTCTTTTTCCCCTTGCCCCGCTGGTTGCTCCACCACCCCGTGCCCTGTTGGTCACCCGCAGGGCGAGCGCAGGGCTGCGGCAGTCCCACGAAACATCATGGGGCCACCCCGTGCACGGATTTATTTGTATTTATTGGACAGGCAGACAGCCCGGACAGGGCCCCGGGCGTGGGAAGGCCCCGCTTTATCTCAGGGCTCTTCCCCCTGAAATGAAAAAAAATGAGAGATTGATTCTGCTCTCCCAGGGGGAAGTGTCACAGGAACCAAAAATACTCCCGGCGGAAGAAGGAAGGCTGCTGTCTGGAAGAAGCCTGCTTTAGCCAACCCTTCCAAACGGGCACGGGTTGTGCGTGAACCTTGACCTGAATGAGGAACCGGCTCTTCACCCAGCGTGGGAGCCGCAGCCCAGAGCTGCCGGAAGCAAGGGGGACCCTGGGATGTCCACTTTTTTTTTTTTTTTTTTTTTTTGACAGGCAGAGTGGACAGTGAGAGAGAGAGACAGAGAGAAAGGTCTTCCTTCCGTTGGTTCACCTCCCAAATGGCTGCTGTAGCCGGCGCTGCACCCATCCAAAGCCAGGAGCCAGGTGCTTCTCCTGGTCTCCCATGTGGGTGCAGGGCCCAAGCACTTGGGCCATCCTCCACTGCCTTCCCAGGCCACAGCAGAGAGCTGGCCTGGAAGAGGGGCAACCGGGACTAGAACCCGACGCCCATAAGGGATGCCGGCGCCGCAGGCAGAGGATTAACCAAGTGAGTTAAACCAAGTGATTAAAGTGAGTCACTTTAATCCAGAAACTCCTCTGGAATCTGTTAGTGGTTCCCGAATTCTCGGAGGAGTAGAGTGTTGCAAGATCAAGCGATGCTAATCATCCATTCCTGGGTGGCAGGTTGGAGATTAGTTAGGCAGATCGCTGGTGTTCTTTATTCTGGCCCCAAACCGTCTTCCTGGGATCTACCAGCCTTTAGATACTAACTCCAGCTGACAGGAAGCAGGATCAGAACAGGGCGGCTGGCCGGGAGCCTTCCGGCAGGAACCATGGTATTTTTTCAACGTGACTTGTGTTAGATTACAACACACACAAGGACCCTAACAGACCCAGCAGGTGATCCCGGATTGGATACTGTTCTAGACACATCAGTGACAGAGATTCGGGGCTCAGCTGGAGACATCTGAATACAGCCCGAATTCACTGGGGAGTTGAAGACTTACCATGGCACAGGTGTGGAATTGTTCAACTGAAAAAAGACCTTACAGAAGAAAGGAAAAACTAAAACAAGGGTAGAGCTTCCAGACGCCTCTGTGGGCTACAGCCAACAGTCACGCTTACAGAAATGAGACCCAAAGTGGACCAGTGTTGTGGCGTAGCAGGTAAAGCCACCCCCGATGCCGGCATCTCATCGGTTCCTGTCCTGGCTGCTCCACTTCCAATCCGGCATCCCTGCTCCTGGGCCCGAGAAAGGCAGCCACAGGTGGTCCAAGTGTTTGGGCCCCTGCCACCCAGAGCTCCTGGTTCCTGGCTTCCGCCTGGCTCTGGCCATCTGGGGAGTGGACCAGCGGATGGAAGACCTCTCCCTCTGTGTATCTCCCTAAAGAAATAAAACCCAGAGTCCAGGATATTTCTTCTGTGTAAATGGACTTTGAAGCTGACATAAAGCTTTCTAGTAATTGAGGCAAAAAAAAAAAAAAAAAAAAAGCAAAAGAAGAAAGAAAGCCCATCAAATGACACAGGTCACGACGCGGTTAAGATGACGTCATTGAAACTAAACCAACCCCTGGGCACCAAGACCCAGACGAGAGCTCCATGGATCTTGTTATTCAGAAATATTCCGATAAAACACCTGGGTCCTTGTTCTTTAGGATTTTCTTTCTTTCTCTTTCTTCCTTCCTTCCCTTCCTCTTGCTAAAATACACATGACATAAAATTTACCATTGTAACCATTTTTAGGTGGCCAGCTCAGTGGAATTCAGTACTGCCAGGGAGGAAGCTCTGAGAAGTCCCAAATGTAATTTACCACGACAAAGCGTGGACAGCAGAATACCCATGGGAGGATAAGCAGTTAACAAAACAAAGCCTGTTTTAGACTCCTGAATGTGTGTTCAGACCTGAAGGCAAATCCCGTGCTGGGGCTGAGGCACTAGGTTCAGTCCTCACAGCCCAGACCAATCCAGGAGCGCGGCTTCTCCTCGCCCATGCCCATGGTCCTCCTGTCCCAAAGCTGTCCCCTTACCTACGGCAGGTGTAGGCTCAGTATAGACAGGTGTGCCTTCCCCACGCTCTCCTATGTAGTGCTCCTAGCTCTGGTCCAGTGGCCATTTTTCCAACTGCTGCCTAGCCTTGCTGTGGGGAGTCCTGGGGACCTTGTCCAGGACCTGTCTTGTTGTGGCCAGCATCTGTAACGGCCCAGCAAGCCCTTCTATTGCTCGGGCTCAGAGTTTGGGTTTTTACCTTTGCAGCAAAACCGGTGCAAATGGAGGACATCACGTTGAGTGAAATAAGCCATTTGCAGAAAGACAAATACTGCAATTTCTCCCTCATACGTGGGAGCTAAAATTTTACTGTGTGCATCAGTATTGCTGCAAAGATAGGTTTGTGAAACTCTGCCTCACACCTTTGCCAGACCAATGATGAAGAATGCTATACCGGGCCGGCGCTGTGGCATAGTGGGTAAAGCCATCGCCTGCAGTGCCGGCATCCCATATGGGCACTGGTTCAAGTCCTGGCTGCTCCTCTTCTGATCCAGCTCTCTGCTATGGCCTGGGAAAGCAGTAGAAGATGGGCCAAGTGCTTGGGACCCTGCACCTGTGGGAGACCAGGATGAGGCTCTTGGCTCCCGGCTTCTGATTGGCGCAACTCCGACCATTGCAGCCAATTGGGGAGTGAACCAGTGAATGGAAGACTGTCTCTCTCTCTCTCTCTCTCTCTCTCTCTGTCTCTCTCTCTCTCTCTCTCTGCCTCTCCTCTCTGTGTAACTCTGACTTTCAAATAAATAAATAAATCTAAAAAGAATGTTATACCACTATAGTTTTAATGATTTGTGATTACTTTAAAATTTACTGTATATGGGTGAAATGGTTATTTTTCCATTCAATTAACATAGCCATTTTCTATATTCCCATTAAACTAGGGTCTTTTTTTGCTTTTTACTTGTTAAACTTCTTATTTGGTGAAGCATTAAACCTTTTTACTGTAAATGCAAAAATGTTATTTCAAAAAATAATAAAAGGAGAAAGAAAGGAGACGGAGAGAGGATTGGAGGAAGGGGAGTAGTGAGGGAGGGGAGGAGGGAATGTCATTATATTCTTTGAATTGTATCTACGAACTGTATTGAGTCTGTTAAAAATAATTACGATTTTAAAAGGTTAAAAAAGAGTGTTGGTTTAACACCCCACACTTCTGTTCACAGAACTATGCAAGCACATCAAGCTGTTATAGCCAGTAATAACGCCCACCTTCGCCTCCTCCCACTCCTTGGAAGCCCCCATTCTGTTTGTGTCTCCATGAACTTGACTCTTCCAGGTACCCACCTGAGTGGGCTCACACCATAACTGTCTTTCTCTGTGTGTGTGTGTTTAAGATTTATTTATTTATTTGAAAGGCAGAGAGAAAGAGGGAGAGTCTTCCATCCGCTGGCTCACTCCCCAGATGGCCACAACGGCCCGGAGCTGAGCTGATCCAAAGCCAGGAGCCAGGAGCTTCTTCTGGGTCTCCCACGTGGGTGCAGGGGCCCAAGCACCAGTGCCATCTTCTGCTGCTTTCCCAGGCCATAGCAGAGAGCTGGATTGGAAGTGGAGCAGCCGGGGCTCGAACCTGTGCCCATATGGAATGGTGGCGCTGCCGGCAGCGACTTTCCCCACTATGCCACAACCTCAGCACCAGCACCCCCCACACACACACACTGTGTGTTTCTTATTATAGTGTCTTCCAGCAGCCTGTGTCAGAATTTCCTTCCTTTTTCAGGCTGAATAACATTCTGTCATGCAAACGCAGCTCCTTGGAGACTAATTTTGTTTGCCCACGTGGGTGGACTTCAGGGCTGCTTCCACCTTTACACTCCTTGGAGGCCTGGTGTGCAGAGAGCCATTCAGGCCCTGCTTTTAATACGTTGGGCGAGGGGGTGGGGATGTACCCTGAGGGCCACGGTGGTGCAGGACAATGTGCGACCTTGACTTTGCTTCAAGAAGGAATTCACAGTGACTCGGAGAACAGCGAGTTTTGTTGAGAAAGCACAGACAGACGCTCCACAGACAGCGGGGACTGGCCCGTCTCTGACCTGTGTTTACCACACAATCCATTGTTTAACGGGAGGGGAGGGACATTCTATGAAGGAGGAGGAATAGTTGTGGCTTTTCTGGGAAGTGGCTGGAGACTCCCGGAATCCAGCGACCAACCTTTTCGTTCCTTACGTCCTCGCGTGTTTGCTGTCATGGCAGCAGGCAGGTGCATCGTTTTGCTCGCTAAGCACCGTGACATAGAATGAGCTGTAGGTCAGTCTGGGTCAGCCGAGGGGGCCGTGGTGTGAGCTGGGTCCAGGCAGGGGGTTTGTTTCTCCCCAGATCAGGCCGCCCAGCCTGCGTCCTGCGGGAGTTGGGACTCACCTGCCCCTTCTGCTGCCCCTGTCTACTTACAACCTGGGGGGGGGGGGGGTATCACCTTTACGCCAGTCAGTTTGGTAATGCACGTTTCTGTGTAAAGAGTGGGTCAGGCTGAAGACAGGATCCTGGAGCTCCATCTGGGTCTTCCGTGTGGGTGGCAGGGACCGAAGCACTTGGGCTGTCTAGGGCTGCTTTCCCAGGCACGTTAGCAAGGACCTGGATTGGAAGTGGAGCAGCCGGGCCTTGAACTGGTGTTCGTATGGGATGTCACAGACGACAGCTTAACCTGCCTGATGCATGTCAGCATTAAAAAATTCATTTCCAAGACGTCAAAATCAGAAATCTTCACTTATAATTCAAATTTCTGGCACCTCTCTAAATGAAATCTAGAGTCCTGGTGGCCCTGGGTGGGTGTGCCCAGGTGTAGCTGCATCCAGTCCATGCCACAAGCACCCCTGGGCCTCACCTGGCTGCCTGGCCTCTGGTTCAGCCAGCGCCAGACCTGGGCACCCCAGCTCCACCTACATCCCTTTTCGACCAATCAAGTAATGCTTTATAAGCTCCCCACAATGAAAGGTCAGAACTTGTCAGCTGCGAGGGACAGAGGGACATCGTGGCGGGGGCGGGGGCGCTGGCGTCAGGCTGCTTTATCCAAGATCTGGCTCTTCGGTGCATCAGCTGTGTGACCCCCACAAAGTCCTGAACCACTCTGTACCACAATGTGGGTCCCAAGAACTTGAACCTCTTGATCTCCCAACAATACCCACATTCCCCATCCTGGTACCTCGTTTCAGACCCCAGCCCTGGCTTCTGACTCCAGCTTCCTGCTAGTGCAGACCCTGGGAGGCAGCAACAGTGATGGCTTGAGTGATTGGGTTCCTGCCACCCACATGGGAGCCCTGGGCTGAACTGCTGGCTCCCAGCTTCAGCCTGGCCCAGCCTCATCCATTGTGAGCATCTGCTTAGTGAACCAGCAGATGGAGAGCGCTCTCTCTCTCTCTCTCTCTCTCTCTCTCTCTCTCTCTCGTGCACGCACGCTCTCTCTCTTTCTCTCTCAAAAAGAAAAAAGACAAATGAGAAGAAGTGCAGGTGAGGATACAGAGAAATTGGGGCCCCACATGATGCTGGTGGGGATGTCACAGATGCCACAGGAAGTCTGGCAGCCCCTTGGAAGGCTCTGCAGAGTTCCAGCAAACCCAGCAATCCTCTGCCTGGGTGTGCGCCCTGGGAGAAGGAAAAGGCAGGTGCACACAAAAGCTTGCGTGCGATTGATTGTTTGATTGTTCTGCAAAATCACCAAAAAGTGGCGACACAGCAGCATTCTGTCAACCAGGGAACAGCGGGACAAGAAGTTCTATGCTCATCCGTCGCATAGAAGGGAAGGCCACTCAGCCATACAATCAATGAGGTGCTAATACTGCAGTGTGGGTGGGCCGACAAAGCCCTGGGCTCAGGGGGAGCGCCAGGCACCAGGGACCACGTATTGTGTGAGGCCAGGGATGTGCACCGTGTGTGGGAGGCCCATCTGCAGAGACTGGAGGGGTGGGTGGGTGGTTGCTGGGGCCTGGGAGGGAGGATGTTGGGATGTTCTAAAATTAGATGGTGGTGTGAGTGCATGGAGGTCCACTAAACCCACCCACCGGCCTGTCCAGCTCAGGGGCCCAATTTGGCGGTACGTAAATTACCTCCCAATACGCTGTTATTTTTCAAAAGGAGGGGAAAAAAACACCAAAGCAAGATTATAGGCGTCTCAATAAATTCTAAATATTTAAGTTGCAAGACGGATGTCTGCTTTGCCCACCTTGTCAGTGTTTAACGTTCGAATACACAACTTTATTTGGAGAGAAGGTCAAATGTCCAAAGTTTCAACATCTACAAGGGGACCCTTGTGGGAGGTGCCAGTTTCAGCCCCCCACTGTGCCCCATTCGCTCCTGTGGGGCGCTGCCTCCCCTGGCCACCCAGACTCTGCACCAGCTCCCACACCATGCCGTTCCCACCCAGGCCCTGGCATCCCACGCGTGCCGTTCAGGTTGAACAGACAGAAAGGGAATTGTGAGGTCCCTGTCACACAACGGGGCTATTGTCCCTTCCAGATCAGTATCCACTCCTCAGCTCTTGACGCCGGGGTGAGAATGCCAAGGAGGGAGGCCCAGGCAGCAAGCAGGCAGCGGCTGTCTGTGGAGTCCCCACTCGTTGGGCACTTCAAGTCCTGAAGGACCCTGGGCACGGGGTTAGAGGACTTGTCCAGCGCCACACTGGACAAGCTAGCCAGGGCGGAGCTTCACGCACAGCCCCAGGCACCGTCGGCGCCTCCTGCTATCCAGGCCACAGTCACTTCCTCCAAGTCCTTTCCCACGTCCCAGGCCTCACCCTAAGCACTGTGTGTCTGTGTGTGGAGAGGGGGAGAGAGAGAGAGAGAGATCCAGCTCCTGTAAGTCTCCAGAGAACCCCAGGAGGAAGGCAGCTGTTAGTGGTTATTAGCATCACAAGGAGGCCGGCACAGAGTGGTTCCGGAACTTGCTCTGGGTTGCACAGCTGGAGTTTGGATAAGGCAGCCTGACGCCAGCATCCACAGCTCCCCACCCCTCCCCACCCGGAGATGTTCTTGAACGTGACCTTTCATTGGTGGGGGGAGCTTATGAAGCGTTTCCCGATGGGTCGAAAAAGGGCTCTCCATGGAGCTGAAGAGTCTGGGTGCCGGGGCCGGTGTGGTGACGATGCAGTCAGTAGGTTAAGCCTGGCATCCCCTGTGAGCACTGCTCCGGGAAAGCAGAGGGAGACGGCACAAGTACTTGGACCCCTGCCATCCACACGGGAGACCCAGATGGAATTCCAGGCTCCCAGCTTCAGCCTGGCCCAGCTCTGGCCCTTGCGGCCATCTGGGGAGTGATCCAGCCAATAGATCTCTCTCTCTGTGTTAGGTAGGAAGTCAGTTATGAGATTCTGTGTGTGTGACAGGCCTAAAGAGAAGACATCTATGTCCAGCATATGCATCTGCATCTCAAAGTCATCCCGATAATGTTTCAGGGGCAGCCTGGCCCTCACATCCTGCCCTGCCCCCTTCTACCTGATAACCTGCCAGGTGGAGGTCCCCACCCCTTCTGCCTGCCAATCTTCCACAATCTCTCAGGTGCAGCTCAGTATTCTCTAGGGGGTCCTGCCCACCCTTCCTCCAGCCAGATAACATTTGCATCCATGAAGTCCTTTGTGTCAGACCTTCAAGAGAAAACTCAGAAGTTTTTCTATTTACACCCAAAAAGCCCTTTGTTCCAAGAGGAGCAGAGGTGGGGAAGCAAGACCCATCTCCTTAAAAACCCCTGGCCTCAACTGGACTGAGCGCTCAGCCCTCTGCCTCAATGCTGGGTCGCCCGCCTGGCTGGCCAGGTGTAATCTCTCCACTCAACATGTAACCTCGCTCCTTCCCCCCCTCCCCCACAGTGCAAGCGATGGCACTCTCTCTCAGGTCCTGTCTGGAGAGGTGCCCAGCCGTTCTTGCGGATGTCCCTGCCCTAATAAACTTTGCTACTTTTACTTTCCACTACTCTGTCTCACGCCTGAATTCTTTCTTGCGCGAAGAACCATGCCATTCTCTGGTAACAGTATGAACCCATATTTACCTCTCTCTTAAATAAAGCTCTCTGCCTCTGCTTTGCTGCCGGTGATAAGCAGTGGGTAGCAGCTCAAGGCGCTGGCTGCACGTGGCTTTTGGCCTGCTCTCTGAGTGGTATGGATGCTACCCTAGTTTCCAGACTTTCCCCTCTCTCCAACCTGAACTAAGCCCTCACTTTCCCAGATACTAAATAAAAGCCTAAAATGTACCATGCTGCCTCGTTTATCTGTGCCAGTATTTAGAATTCTTCTTTAAATATTAGGCAAGAACCCTCTCGGGCTTATTAATATTGGGGATTTAGTAATAAGCCTGTGGTGAAATCGTAAGGCACCCCAAATTCCGGTAGCACATGTGGCACCCCGGATAGCACTTCTGGGGGACTCTAAAGGGCCACATTTTTGTGTAAATTTTAGGGGGTCATGTCCGATTTCACCTTCACTTATGTAGGAGCTCCTGGCTCCTGGTTTTGGCCTGGCCCAGCCCTGGCTGTCAGGGAGGGAAGCAGCTGGTGGAAGATCTCACCCTCCGTCTCCCTCTGCCACTTTACCTTCCAAGTAAATAAATCAGTAAAAAAAAAAAGGAAGTGGTGTTTAGGGGTCGCACTTTCTATGGCAGTTAGGACTCATGCATGCTTGGGACGCCTGCATCTCACATTGGAGTGACATGGGGTTTGGGTCCCGGCTCTGCTCCCAACTCCAGCTTCAAGTTCACGCAGACCCTGGCACCAGCCCAGACCTGGCTCACAGTGTTGGGTTCCTGCGCCCACATTGGAGAGCTAGATGGAGTTCCCAGCTCCTGGTTTCAGCCAGGCTCAGCCCCAGCTGTTGGGGGCATTTGAGGAGTGAATTAGCAGACGCAAGATCTCCCTCTCTCTCTTTCAAATACATCAATAATTTTTAAAAAATAAAACAACTGGCCAAAGCAAATGCAAGTCTCTGTAGGAAGGAGACTTCAGTCCAGGTGGCAAGGAGTCCTAGATGAAGTGTCCCAGAAGACACCACAGGGGACCTGAATAAGATTCGGCGGCACCACTAACAGGAACACGCCCACAAAATGTAAGCTATTAAAATGGTCAGATACAGACTATACTTGTTTACTATCTTTTATAAAAATCTATTTGCATTTCCTCTGAAAGGCAAAGAGACATAGAGAGATCTTCCATCCACTGGTTCACTTCCCAAATGGCCACAATAATCAGAGCTGGGCAAGGCCAAAGCCAGGAGCCAGGAACTCCATCCTGGTCTCGGGTGGTTGGGATCCAAGTACTTGAGCCATTAGTACCTGCTGCCCCTCCGGTGCACGCTAGCAGGAAGCTGGATTGGAAGTGAAGGCATCAGTCACTCTGATATGGGATGTGGACATCCTACATAGCCACTCTGCCAAACACCTGACCCACCTTAATAGAGACCAGGGCCAGTTTTTTTTTTTTTTTTTTTTTTTTTGTATTTTTGACAGGCAGAGTGGACAGTGAGAGAGAGAGACAGAGAGAAAGGTCTTCCTTTTCCATTGGTTCACCCTCCAATGGCCTGCGGCCGGCGCACCGCGCTGATCCGATGGCAAGAGCCAGGTGCTTCTCCTGGTCTCCCATGGGGTGCAGGACCCAAGTACTTGGGCCATCCTCCACTGCACTCCCGGGCCAAGCAGAGAGCTGGCCTGGAAGAGGGGCAACCGGGACAGAATCCGATGCCCTGACCGGGACTAGAACCCGGTGTGCCGGCGCCGCAAGGCGGAGGATTAGCCTATTGAGCCGCGGTGCCGGCCGGGCCAGTGTTTTGGTGCAGTGGGTAAAGCCATGGATGCAACACCAGCATCCCCTATGGGTACTGGTTCTGTTACCGGAGAAATTGCAGGGTTCTTGTCTTCGCGCAAGAAAGAATTCAGGCGTGAGACAGAGAGTAGTGGGAGGTAAAATAGCAAGGTTTATTAAGAAGGAACATCTGTAAGGACGGATGGGCACCTCTCCAGACAGGGCCTGAGAGAGAGTGCCCAGTCCCTCAGACTGGGGGAGAGCGGGGCTGCATGGGTGAGTGGAGAGTACACCCGGCCAGGCCAGGCGGGCGGCTCAGCAAAGATGCAGAGAGCTGAGCGCGCAGTCCAGTTGAGGCTGGGGGTTTTTAAAGAAGTAGGTCTTTGTCTTCACATGCTTCAACCTGGAAAGAAAGACTTAATGGATGTAAATGTTAAGAAGCTTCTTCCTGTGGAAGGTCTGAAACAAAGGACTTTATGGATGCAAATGTTATCAGACCTGGGGAAGGGGCAGGGTGTTTGAGATGCAGATGCTGAGCTGCACCTGGGAGATTGTGGAAGATTTAGCAGGAGGGGTGAGGGCCTCCACCTGGCAGGTTACCAGGTAGAAGGGGGCAGGGCAGGCAGGATGCGAAAATCTGGGCTTCCCCTGGAACATTGTTAGGATGACTTTGAGATGCAGATGCATATAGATGTCTTCTCTTTAGGCCTGTCACACACACATAAGCTCATAACTGACTTCCTACCTAACAGTTCGAGTCCCAGTTGCTCCATTTCTGACCCAGCTCCCTGCTAATGGCCTAGGAAAAGCAGCGGAAGATGGCCCACGTGCTTGGGCCCTTGCACCTAGCTGGGAGACCCAGACAAAGCTCCTGGCTTTGTAGCTTTAACCTGGTCCAGCCCTAGCAGTTGCAGCCATTTGGGGAGTGAACCAGCAGATGGAAGATTCTCTCTCTCTCTCTGTCCCTCTGTCTCTGTAGCTTTGCCTTTCAAATAAATAAATCTTTTTAAAAAACTCTTCTAATTAAAAATAAACCAAAGCCTAGCCTTATGCTGTTTATAAGAGAAACGCAGAAACAAATGGACAGAGAAGACGATATACTTGGCAAGTACTGGCCAGATATAAAGCTGGGGAGTCTATATGAGCCTCGGGGTGGGGGGAAGATTGTGAGAAATGGGAAGATGGCCAGGGAGTAGGGGTACAGTAATGGGAAACGCATCATCCGCGGGCCCTTGAATACAGAAGACTTGCACCAGCCAAGCCGAAAGGCAGCCAGACCGATGATGAGGGCGGCTTTGAGAAAGCACAGGAAATCCTAAAAGGACAGTGTGGCAGAGAGCCTTCTTCTAGGTCAGAGGTCAGCGCAGATGGCTTTGAGAAGCCCTGCTCCCGCTGAGCGGGCGCAGGCACAGCCCAGGGCAGGACGTCCTGGAGGGGCAGAAGTGAGTCGCTGCTGGAGAGAGGACCCATGTGGCGTAGCCCTGGAGCAAGGATGTGTCCCCAAGACAAAATCAGGCTTTTGCTACTGTGTGGGCTGAAAGCCTTTTCACGCGGGACAGTGGCACGGACTGAAGCTGTTAGGTAGGAAGTCAGTTATGAGCTTATGTGTGTGTGACAGGCCTAAAGAGAAGACATCTATATGCATCTGCATCTCAAAGTCATCCTAACAAGGTTTCAGGGGAAGCCCAGATTTCGCATCCTGCCTGCCCTGCCCCCTTCTACCTGATAACCTGCCAGGTGGAGGCCCTCACCCCTCCTGCTTCCTGCCTGATAAATCTTCCACAATCTCCCAGGTGCAGCCCAGTATCTGCATGTCAAACACCCTGCTCCCTTCCTCAGGTCTGATAACATTTGCATCCATAAAGTCCTTTGTTTCAGACCTTCAAGAGAAGTTTTTCTATTTACATCCAAAAAGCCCTTTGTTCCAAGAGGAGCAGAGGTGGGGAAGCAAGACCCATCTCCTTAAAACCCCCAGCCTCAACTGGACTGCGCGCTCAGCTCTCTGCATCTTTGCTGAGCCGCCCGCCTGGCCTGGCCGGGTGTACTCTCCACTCACCCATGCAGCCCCGCTCTCCCCCAGTCTGAGGGACTGGGCACTCTCTTTCAGGCCCTGTCTGGAGAGGTGCCCATCCGTCCTTACAGATGTTCCTTCTTAATAAACCTTGCTATTTTACCTCCCACTGCTCTCTGTCTCACGCCTGAATTCTTTCTTGCGCGAAGACAAGAACCCTGCAATTTCTCCGGTAACAAAGCTGCGGTGTGTCTCTGGGAGAGCGTGTGTTGGGATGCCAGCCCTGGAGAGACGGCCCCCGGGCTGCTCCCTCCCCCAGAGCGTCCTCACCACCAGGGCTGTCCCTCCCAGGCCCTCTGAGATAAGGGAGCAGACTTCCTGGTCTCAGTCCTGTCTGTACTCCTGGGGCTGGCCAGCAAGTGGGTGTGCCCCACGCTTTGGCTTTGGCCTTAATGGGAAGGGTCAGGGTCCCCAGCTGCTGGGGACCAGGAGGAGAAATCTTGTTTCCATCACAATGAAACCCCAGTGGAACCCCTGCTGGCTCCTTCCAACCTGAGATTAGGGACAACCAGCCAGCACCAAGTCAGCGAGCTGGGGAGAGCAGAGCGCGCCGACTGCACCAGGCCCTGGGCCAGGCAACCCCAGGCCTTTCTCCCCTACTGCTCAGACGCCACGTCCTAGTATCTCCCACTCCATCCCTGGGGACGACGCCGAGCCTCAAAGAGAGGCGGGAGTCTGCTCGAGGTCACACAGAGGGGGCTGATGTAACCAGAGTGCAAAACAACCGGAACACAGGCCAGCGCGTGGCTAAACAGTCTCCCACGTGTGTCCTGGCATTTATCGAAAGAAACGTAGGAGAGACCACAGTTAAGCAGTCCCAAGAGAGCTGTTTAAACTTGGGTCTTTTGTACAAATAGAGCCAAACGGTAGAAGGCTGATGGAGCTGGAGCCCCGAGGGAGGTGTCCACGGCAGGGCACGGGGGGGGGGGGGCACATATCCCTGCCTGTCCATTGTTTCCTGGAACTTGCCCCAGAGACTTGACAGACCAGCAGGAGGGACAAGGCACAACCCCCAGGGGAGGGGTGACCATCACCCAGCTTTGCTGGGATTGTTTCAGCTCTGAACGTCTCAGTGCCAGAATCCCCCCCCCCCCCCCGCCACCCCCCGATGCCAGGTAGACCAGATGGCCGGTCACCTGCAATGCCCAATTTCATGTTGGAGTTCTGGTTCAAATCCCCACTGCTCCACTTCTGATCTCACTCCCCACTAATGTGCCTGGGAGGCAGCAGAAGATGGCCAAGTGCATGGGTCCCTGCCACCCACGTCAGAGACTTAGATGGAGTTCTTGCTCCTGGCTTTGGCCTGATCCAGCCTCGACTGCCCCATACATTTGGGAAGTGAACCAGCTGATGGAAGAGCTATCTCTCTCTCTCTTTCTCCCTCTCCTTCTCTCTTTGCCTTTCAAATAAAGAAAATACATCTTTAATTAAAAAAAAAGTTTTTAAGTTTAGTTTTTAAAAATTTGTATTTATTTGAAAGCAGAGAGAGATCTTCCATCCACTGGTTCACTTCTCAAATGACTGCAACAGGTGGGGCTAAGCCAGGCCCAAGCCAGGAGCCAGGAACTCAAACATGGGTAGCAGGGACCCAAGTAGTTGAGCCATCACCTGCTACCTCCCAGGAAGCTCAAGTCAGGAGTGGAGTTGGGATTTGAACCCAGGCCCTCTGGTATGAGAAGTGGTGTCCCAAATGGCATCTTTTTTTTTTTTTTTTTTTTTTAAGATTTATTTATTTGAAAGGTGGAGTTACAAAGATAGAGACTGAGAGAAAGGTCTTCCATCTGCTGGCTCACTCCCCAAATGGCCATAATGGCCAGAGCTGAGCTGATCTGAAGCCAGAAGCCAGGAGTTTCTTCTAGTTTTCCCATATGGGTGCAGGGGCCCAAGGGCTTGGGCCATCTACCACTGCTTTCCCAGGCCATAGCAGAGAGCTGGATTGGAAGTGGAGCAGCCAGGACTCGAACCAGGGCCCATATGGGATGCTGGCGCCGCAGGTGGAGGCTTTACCTCCTAAGCCAGGGTGCCGGCCTCCCAGGTGGCCTCTTAACCATTGTTCCAAACACCTGCTCCAGCTGCCCCTGGTTTAGACATTCTGCAGGTTATGAGTATACGTCCCGCTAACCTAACCTAACCTGTGTGCCCCCGCCTAGGTCGCCGCCTCCCCTGGGGTAGTGCTGAGAATGCACAGCGACAGCCAGAGCCCCGGAGAAATGACATCCCCTCGCTGCCTTATTTTTTCCATTCACAAAGTTGTCATTTAGGGGATGATTAGGCAACCTCGTCACAACAGAAGGGCATTGATGACACAATCCCACGCCACCCCCAGGGAATCACAGATTGCCTGAGCGGTCCCTGTTTACTTGACATTTTAATCAGGAAGCCAAGAGCCCAACAACTTCCCATGGAAAGATTGAGAGACAGGGCCACCCACGTTTACATTCAGCAAGAAATCTTGCAACGCCCACTCCAGGCCAGAGGCTGCTGTGGGGAGACACAGACAGACCAGAGAGGCAAACTCCCTGCTTGGAGAAGCTCCCGCTCAGCCCTGGGATCGGGGGCCATGAGTCACCACGCACCCTATGGGAGGGACCCTCAGGGTCCCCAGGAAGTGGGAGAAGCCATGGGACCGCATGCCTTACAAACCTGCTGTACCCCAGGAACTGAAACAAGTTTTCAATCAGGTGCCACCTGTGGTCCCTAAGGGGTTTGAAAGAGGTGGCTGGCACAAGTGTTTGGTGTAGTGGGAGCCTGCATCCCACATCTGAGCGCCTGCTCCCAATTCCAGCTTCCTGCTAATACACGCCTGGGAGGCAACAAGGGATCCTTGGGTCCTTGCCAACCCTGTGGGAGACCTGGATAAGGTTCCTGGCTCCCAGGGCTGGCGTGGTGTAGCAGGTTAAGCTGCCGCCTGCAACGCCAGCTCAGCATCCCATATGGATGCCGGTTCGAGTCTCGGCTGCTCCACTTCTAATCCAGCTCTCTGCTAATAGTCTGGGAAAGCAGCAGAAGATGGCTCAAGTGTTCCAGCCCCTGCAGCCACATGGGAAAACTAGAAGAAACTCCTGGCTTTGACCTGGCCCGGCCCTGGCTGTTGCAGTCATTTGGGAAGTAAACAAGTGGATTGAGGATGTCTCTGCCTCTCTGCTCTCTTCTCTCTTTATCTCTGCCTTTTAAATAAATAAATAAATCTTAAAAAAAAAAAAATTCCTGGCTCCTGGCTTTGGCCTGGTTCCTCCTTGGCGGTGGTGGGCATTTTGGGGTGAACCTGCATATGGGAGCTCTGTCTGTCTCTGCTTCTCAAACAAAAAACAAGATTTAAAAAGATTGGGGGGAAAAAAGAGGCAACCCAAAAGAGCTTTGAGGGGCAGGCATTTAGCCTCGTAGTTAAAATGCTGATTTAGGGGCCAGTGCGGTTCATCCTCCCCCTGCCACACCGGCATCCCATATGGACGCTGGGTTCAAGTCCCGGTTGCTCCTCTTCCAGGCCAGCTCTCTGCTGTGGCCCGAGAAGGCAGTGGAGGATGGCCCAGGTGCTTGGGCCCTGCACCTGCATGGGAGACCAGGAGGAAGCACCTGGCTCCTGGCTTCGGATTGGCACAACACCGGCCTTAGCGGCCATTTGGGACACTAAGTGAACCAATGGAAGGAAGACCTTTCTCTCTGTCTCTCTCACTGTATATAACTTTATCTGTCAAATAAAAAAAAAATGCTGATTAAGACGCCTGCGCCCCATGTCCACACATTGTGTTCAACACCCGGTTCTGGCTCCTGCTCCAGAGTGCAGACCCTGGGAGGCAGGATGGCCAAGGACGTGGGTCCCCACCACCCCCTTGGGAGACTTGGAGTTCCTGGTCCCTGATGTGGACCTGGTCCAGCAGGCATTTGGGGGGTGAACCAGAGTTCTCTTTGTCTCTGCCTCTCAAAATACATGCATACATATATACATGCAAACATACATGCACACACATGTACACGTATGTGTAACACCTGAGCAGTTCGGGCTCAGGCTGCCAGGAGTCCAGGTGCTGTGGGCACAGCGACAGAGCCTCGCGCCCAAAAGCAGCCCCCAAAAGCAGGGCAGGCCGGGCTGGCACCAGAGGCAGAGGAACAGCGTGCGGGGACTCACTCAGGGTCCAGAGGTTGGGGAGGAGGCGCTGGGAAAAGGCTGGAGCTGCGCACAGCTGCAGCCACAGTGAGGCCATGGCAGAGGCAGAGGGACCCTGGGCTTCCCTCCCAGTGCCTGCTTCTCACGGCGGCGTCACCTCCGGCCCCCGCCCCGGCCCCGCGTGCTGCTCAGACTCTCCATCAGGAGAGCCTCTGGACTCCCCTGAGCGGGGCGAGGGGAACTGCTCGCTGGAAAATGACCGCAGCGTGTACCCATGCTACCCGCCGGATGGACTTGGAACGCTCTTCTCCCGGGACCCAGAGCAGGGCTCAGAGCAGCCCAGGGGCGAGATCTGCCCAGCAGGGTGGGGCGAGGCACAGAGGAGAGGGGCCGAGGGTGGGGCGAGGCTCAGAGAGAGGGGCCAAGGGTGGGGGCGGGGCTCAGAGAGAGGGGCCAAGGGTGGGGGCGGGGCTCAGAGGAGAGGGGCCGAGGGTGGGGGCGGGGCTCAGAGGAGTGAGGCCAATGATGGGGGGCGAGGCACAGAGGAGTGGGGCCAAGGGTGGGGGCGGGGCTCAGAGAGAGGGGCCAAGGGTGGGGACGGGGCTCAGAGAGAGGGGGCCAAGGGTGGGGGCGGGGCTCAGAGGAGAGGGGCCGAGGGTGGGGGCGGGGCTCAGAGGAGTGAGGCCAATGATGGGGGGCGAGGCACAGAGGAGTGGGGCCAAGGGTGGGGGCGGGGCTCAGAGGAGAGGGGCCGAGGGTGGGGGCGGGGCTGAGGAGTGAGGCCAATGATGGGGGGCGAGGCACAGAGGAGTGGGGCCGAGGGTGGGGCGGGGCTCAGAGAGAGGGGCCAAGGGTGGGGGCGGGGCTCAGAGAGAGTGGCCGAGGGTGGGGGCTCAGAGGAGAGGGGCTGTCAGTCAACCTAGATGCAGGCTGGGCTTTCCGCAGGATATTGGGTTCATAGGGGAAAGGTCAAGGGAGGTGGAGTTCTGTATGTGTGATGCCCCAGGGAACGCTGGGATGAGGCCCCAATGCGCCGGAGTGACAGCACGTGACAGGGACTGCCAAGACCTCCTTGTAGGGGAGGCCTTCAAGTCCCTTCCTCTCTGTGTAAGAATTGGGTCCCCCCTCCCCCGCCATACAGAACCTGTCGCTGCAGCCTTGGTCTCCAGACCTGGGTCTGAATCTGGGCCTCACCTGTGAGCCTGTGTTGCAACCTTGCGCAGCCAACCTGCGCCTCACTTTTCTCATCTGGGAAATGGGAAGGCGCTGAGCCAGCGCTTCTAGCTGTTGGTGTTTTCGTTTGTCTTCACTTTGGGATTTTTTTTTTTTTTTTTTTTTTTTTTTTTTTTTTTTTGCATTTTCGTGGTGACTTGTTTTTGCATTGCTTAGAAACTTTCAAACATACAGGACTTTTGTATTGTGACTGACTTCCAACTTAACTGGGTTGTGATTGGGGACTGTAGGTCTGTGCAAACAGGGGTTCACTTGTTCTTGCTGGAAGACATTCTGCAGCTAGTAGAAGGAAGCCTTCTAAAAATTTTATTTGATGGCCGGCGCCGTGGCTCACTAGGCTAATCCTCCGCCTTGCGACGCCGGCACCCCAGGTTCTAGTCCCTGTCGGGGCACCGATTCTGTCCCGGTTGCCCCTCTTCCAGGCCAGCTCTCTGCTGTGGCCCAAGAGGGCAGTGGAGGATGGCCCAAGTGCTTGGGCCCTGCACCCCATGGGAGACCAGGAGAAGCCCCTGGCTCCTGCCATCGGATCAGCGCGGTGCGCCGGCCACAGCGTGCTACCGCGGCGGCCATTGGAGGGTGAACCAACGGCAAAGGAAGACCTTTCTCTCTCTCTGTCTCTCACTGTCCACTCTGCCTGTTAAAAATAAAAAAAAATTTAAAAAAAATTTTATTTGAGAGAGAGCAAGCAAGTGCTTCCAGCCACTGGTTCACTCCCCAAAAGCACACCATGGCCAGGCTAGCCCAGGGTCAGACTGGGAGCCAGGAAGGCAAGCTAGGTCTCCCTCAGGGTGGCAGGAACCCAATTATATGAGCTATCACCACAGGGAGCTGGTCAGGAGCCAGAGCTGAGTAACAACCCCAGGCACTGTGATGTGGGAGGCAGGGGTCGTAACCAGAATCTTAACCTCCAGGCTAACTGCCTGCCCTGAGTCTCTCTTTTTTCTCTGTTAAGTATCTCATGAGTACTTGGACAGAATGTATATTCTCTGTTGGGTGCAGGATTTTACGCTTCTCTATTTGTTAATCAACCTTGTTAATTATCTCACTGAAATCTTCTGTGCCCTAACTTGTTTTAGATCTGTAGAGCTAAGGACTGAGAGGTGCCTCTGGTGTCGGCATCCCATATGGGTGCTGGTTCTTGTTCCAGCTGCTCCACTTCCAATCCAGCTCTCTGCTATGGCCTGGGAAAGCAGTAGAAGATGGCCCAAGTGCTTGGGCCCCTGCACCCACGTGGGAGACCTGGAAGAAGCTTCTGGCTCCTGGCTTCGGATTGGCTCAACTCCAGCCATTGCGACCATTTGGGGGGTGAACCAGAGGACGGAAGACCTTTCTCCAAATGAAACTAAATTAAGCTGGCGCCGTGGCTCACAGGCTAATCCTCCGCCTGCGGCACCGGCACCCTGGGTTCTAGTCCCAGTCTGGGTGCTGGATTCTGTCCCGGTTGTTCCTCTTCCAGTCCAGCTCTCTGCTGGACTAGTCCCGGTTGGGGCACCGGATTCTGTCCCAGTTGCTCCTCTTCCAGGCCAGCTCTCTGCTATGTCCCGGGAAGGCAGTGGAGGATGAGCCCTGCACCTGCATGGGACACCAGGAGAAGCACCTGGCTCCTGGCTTCGGATCAGCGAGATGCGCCGGCCACAGCGGCCATTGGAGGGTGAACCAATGGCAAAAAGGAAGACCTTTCTCTCTGTCTCTCTCTCTCACTATCCACTCTGCCTGGCAAAAATAAAAAAATTAAAAAAAATTAAAAATTTTTAAAAAATAATAAAGATGAAGAATCTGACCTACAGGCCTGCTGGCTCCAGGGAAAACCAAAGTCTCCTTTCCTGCAGGCCCCGTGGCTGGAACAACGCACTCACGCACCTGACGCATGTCTGCTGGGTAACTCCCCAACCGAACCGCGAAACGCGGCATCCTGCTCAGGGGTGCAGGCCCCCAGCAGGTGCATCCCCCCGGGCTGCAGACGTGAGGTTCCAACCCTTATGCCAGGGTGCCTAGGTGCCTGGCGGGAGGGAGGAGGGCTGTGTTGGAGGAGGGGCTTCATGGGGAAGAGGAGCCAGCTGGGCCCTGGTCAGACGCTGGAGTGAGGGAGAGAGCATCCCCACCCACTGCCCTCACCAACACACCACCAACACGATGCACAGGACAAGCTGTGTCTGGCAAAAAAAAAAAAAAAAAAAAAAAAAAAAAGCCGCGGGGTATGGGATCTGCTCTGAGACTGGGCCTTGCTAACAGTGACTATCCCCGTGCGCGAAGCATCGGGTCTTTATATACGCACAACTTAAACTTGTCATCATTTTATAACCTTCAATGCATTTTACATGATGTAACTCAGACAACTGTTACCTCGCCAAGCTGAGCCTCTCCTTCTTTGAGAGTTTCGGGGAGGGCAGCGCGGCGGCATAGTTGGCTAAGCCTCAACTGCGGCACCGACATCCTATATGGGCACCGGTTCAAGTCCCAGCTGCTCCACTTCCAATCCAGCTTCTTACTAATGACCTGGGAAAGCAGTGGAAGATGGCCCAAGTCCTTGGGCCCCTGCACCCACGTGGTAGCTCCTGGCTCCTGGCTTCGGATCAGCCCAGCTCTGGTCATTGCAGCCATTTGGGGAGTGAACCAGAGGATGGAAGACCTCTCTCTCTCTCTCTCTCTCTCTCTCTCTTTCTCTCTGTAACTTTACCTCTCAAATAAATAAATATTAAAAAAGAGAGAATTCCACAGCTCTGACTGGAAACCCCAAAGGCAGAAGACTCAGTTTACAACCATAAATCTAAAGCATGAACAGATGTTCAAAAACATTTGGTCAAAATAAAACAGGCTGGTAATGGACACTTACACAGAGCACTTCACCCACAGCTGAGGGCCAGAGCCAATCAGAATTAAGGTAATCACCCAGGCATCAAAATCAGGCAGATAACATTAACTCTTTTTTTTTTTTTTTAATTTATTTAAAAAACAGGGTTACAGAGAGACGTCTTCCATCTGCTAGTTCACTCCTCAGATGGCTGCTGGAGCTGTGCTGTTCCAAAGCCAGGAGCCAGGAGCCTCCTCTGGGTCTCCCACGCAGGTGCAGGGGCCCAAGGAATCTTCCACTGCTTTCCCAGGCCATAGCAGAGAGATGGATCGGAAGTGGAGCAGCCAGGACTGGAACTGTCGCCCATATGGGATGCCGGGGTTCAGGCCAGGGCTTTAACCCTCTGCTCCACAGCACTGCCCCCACATTAACTCCTTAAAGACTCAGATCATCCAGGCCCAGCAACAGCAACACACATGCAGCCTTCCCCAAGAGGCACACAACTGTCATTACTTAGGGCAGTTACAACAGCACAGGAAGACCTTGATCCAAAGGGTTCGCCCACGACAGAGGCGTGTTTAAGCCTAGAAGACACAAACATTTCAGTACAGAGCCAACCACGTTTTGTTGAAAGACACAGCTCCAAAAGCTCGCTCACAGATATTTTCCGCGAATTACAACTGGATGACAAAACTACTTAAAATAGATGTTCACAGTAACTCGGCAAGGCACAGCGTTCGAGCACGCACAGCGGAGTGGCTGGCTTTTACCCTTTCGGTCTCGGGACCTCGGAGGGACGGTGCCAGGGCCGGGAGAGCTCTGGGCTCTGCAGGTTTAACCGAGGCCCCCACCAGAGCAGGTGGGCAAAGAAACTGTTGTAACTTGACAAGCCGGAGAATAGGCAGCCTTTGGGTGCAAAGGGCCAGGAGGCCGGCTCCTGCTGGCCTAGAAAAATGCAGGAGGGAGTTTGAACCCACGGCTCTGCAGAGGTCTGGCTGGGGTTACAAATAACAGTTGAAAATGAGCCACGTTCTTGAAATGGCAGCCAAGGCGGCACCAGGCCCCCTTGGACGGGGAGGGCTGACCGAGGCCAGGCGCTGGGTTCGCTGGCTGCTGCCGCCCTGGGGCCTTCCCCCACGCCCCCTCCGGCCACGTGAGATCAAGCAGAGGGGCAGAGGCTGTGACCTCGAGGTGACCACGCCGCCTCGGCCTCCCTGGGTGGGACACGGCTGCTGCGGAGAGCGCGGCGGCGGGCGACATGGCGCGTGCGGCCCAGGTGGCTGGCTAGGTCGCAAGAAAGCTGGCAGGCCCCTGCCGTCAGGAGACTGGGGAGAAGACTTCGGCTGTCCCCCGGGACAAGGCAGGAGGCCGGCCGGAAGTCGCGGTCCTCAGAACTCGCATCAGGGCGCCACAGAGGTCGGGGTGCGCGGCAGGTGTGGGCGCTGATCCCTCCTGGTTAAACCTCGCCAGCGTGCGCGCCGCGACTCTGTCTCAGGTCTCGGTTCTTTCTTGCGTGGAGAACCCGAGCAGCTGATCCCCGGTAACAATAACTAGAGGAATAACCTTTTTAAAAAACAGCTAATGCACCGGCATCCCATCCTGGGCTTGGGTTCGAGTCCAGGTCCAGCTCTCTGCTGTGGCCCGGGAGAGCAGTGAGAGATGGCTCCACGTCCATGGGCTCCTGCACCTGCATGGGAGACCTGGAAGAAGCTCCTGGCTCCTGGCTTGCGATTGGCCCGGCTCTGGCCGTTGCAGCCATCTGGGGAGTGAACCAGTGGATGGAAGACCTCTCCCTCTCTCTAACTCTCTCTGTAACTTTTTTTTTTGACAGGCAGAGTGGACAGGGAGAGAGAGAGAGACAGAGAGAAAGGTCTTCCTTTTTGCCGTTGGTTCACCCTCCAATGGCCACTGCGGCCGGCGCATCTCACTGATCCGAAGCCAGGAGCCAGGTGCTTCTCCTGGTCTCCCTTGCGGGTGCAGGGCCCAAGGACTTGGGCCATCCTCCACTGCCTTCCCGGGCCATAGCAGAGAGCTGGCCTGGAAGAGGGGCAACCGGGATAGAATCCGGCGCCCCAACCAGGACTAGAATCCGGGGTGCCAGCGCCGCAAGGCAGAGGATTAGCCTGTTAAGCCACGGTGCCGGCCATCTCTCTGTAACTTTTTCAAATAAATAAATGTTTTTTAAAAAAGAATATGGAGGTGGCAAACAGTAATCACCGATCTAGAAAATGCACAACTCTCTCATTTTATAGATGAGGATGCTGAGGCTCAAGGAGGCAGCATGTTTGCTTAGGGTCACCCAGCCCGGCTGGCCAAACAGGGGCTTCTGACCCGACTGTCATGTGAGTATGTGAGTGTCTTCGTCTCCCCCTCCCTCTATTGTGGGGTCATTGGTGTAGCTTTCTGCTATATATATATATATATATTTTTTTTTTTTTTTGACAGGCAGAGTTAGACAGTGAGAGAGAGAGACAGAGAGAAAGGTCTTCCTTCCGTTGGTTCACCCCCCAAATGGCCGCTACAGCTGGCGTGCTGTGCTGATCCGAAGCCAGGAGCCAGGTGCCTCCTCCTGGTCTCCCATGCAGGTGCAGGGCCCAAGCACTTGGGCCATCCTCCACTGCACTCCCAGGCCACAGCAGAGAGCTGGCCTGGAAGAGAAGCAACTGGGACAGAATCCGGTGCCCCAACCGGGACTAGAACCTGGGGTGCCGGCACCACAGGTGGAGGATTAGCCTATTGAGCCATAGTGCTGACCTTTTCTGCAATATTTTAAAGCAAGATGATTTCATTTTGGCCGGCGCCACGGCTCAACAGGCTAATCCTCCGCTTTGCGGCACCAGCACACCAGGTTCTAGTCCCGATCGGGGCGCCGGATTCTATCCGGGTTGCCCCTCTTCCAGGCCAGCTCTCTGCTATGGCCCGGGAAGGCAGTGGAGGATGGCCCAAGTCCTTGGGCCCTGCACCCCATGGGAGACCAGGAGAAGCACCTGGCTCCTGCCATCGGATCAGCGCGATGTTCATTGGAGGGTGAACCAACGGCAAAAAGGAAGACCTTTCTCTCTGTCTCTCTCTCTCTCACTATCCACTCTGCCTGTCAAAAAAAAAAAAAAAAAAAAGATGATTTCATTTTTTAAAGATGTATTTATTTATTTATTCTAAAGGTAAAGAGAAATAGAAAGAGATCTTCCATCCCCTGGGTCACTGCCCAAATGGCTACACCAGCGGGAGCCGGGCCACATGGCAGCCAGGAGTCAGGCACTCCATCAGGGTCTCCCACCGGGTGGCTGGAGCTTAAGTACTTGATCCACCCCCTGACTTCTCTCCCAGTGGTTCCGTTTCTGCTCTTTGACGTCACCCAAGGCCACTGCTGCTCTGCCCAGCCTGGGGTGGGAGGAGGTGACCACTCAGCTCCCTCCTGGGCAGCACAACTCCTCTGGCTGGCTGCTCCCGGCAGCCCCCTCGCCTGCAACCTGTAGCCTCCCCAGGACAGCATCCTGCTCAAGTGGACCCGGGCAGGGAGGGGACCGGCGGGCTCTAGGATTCCAAGCTCCTTTGTAAAAACCCAGGGAGACACCAGGTGGCAGCAGGGACTGCCAAGCCCCTTACAAGGCAATGGGAGAAAAGTTGTACTGAAAAAAACCCCAGTGCTAGGAGGGTCTTTGGGTGTTTTTTGTTTTTTTGTTTTTTTTTTTCCTCTCTCGGGAGCTCCCCTCCATGCTGCTCTGGCTAGAGGTCTTTGACTCTAATAAATATTTTTAAATCTCAAATAAATAAATAAAGGCAATGACTGAAGGTCAGTTTGCAGAGGCCATGCCTTCCAGGGGGGTGGGGGGGACACCACAATGCCAGACCTGAGCGGTCCCCAGGGCTTATCCACCCTTCAGCTCTCCGTGGGCGGGCAAATGGGGAAACTGAGGCCACACAGCAGGAGACTCACTCTGGGTCACCTGGAAGGGTTAGCCGCAAGCTCAGTCTTTAAGTAGTCTCCACCAACGGGCGCCTTCCGCCCATCCCCTCAGGCTGGCTTCGTGGACGGGCCCGCCTCTGGGGGTTCAGGCCTGGCTGGGGAGCGCAGCAGGTGCGCAGGTGGGCAGTGGCCAGGCCCCGAGGGTGGCGGGGCTCCCGCAGGCGCTGTGGGAGGTCTGGGCGGCACAGGCGGCAGAGCAGCAGGTTGGGGCAGCTGTTGGAGCGCGCCAAACAGACGCGCACCTGGGGAAGAGGTAGACCTGAGCCAGGAAGTAGGCTCGGTCCCCAGGGCACGGCGCTCAGTTTGGTCAGCAGCACGCCCCTCCACCCTAGAGCGTGAGCCCCTGGCCGGGCAGCCAGCGGAGCGCAAAGGCCAGCAGCGGGCAGCACACGGCGGGGGCTGACCCCGCGCCCGGACGGCCAGGGCGCAGCGCACCTGCCACGGAGGAAGAAGCTGCGGGCGTACGGTGAGCGTCAGCACCGTCTTGCCCACGGCGCCCCCATGGCGCCAGCCGGTGTCACGCGTGGGATCTGCGGCCCTGAAGGGCGGCGTCGGCACCAACCGCAGGCGGGTGTTTGAAGAAGAAGCGATTGAGCGGCGAGGGGTCGCGCAGCCACTGGAACCCCACGAGCGCCAGCGCCGGCTCCACAGCGCACAGCCGCTGTCAGCGCCTGCAATGCCAGCGCGCCCCGGCCGCCACCTCCAGGGCGTCCAGGCTTCGCGGACCCCAGCGAGAGCGCTCCATCCGTTGCCCACGGAGCCGCTGGGGGCCAGCCCAGGGGAGCCCCGCGCTACACCTGCTGGGGGTGGACGAGGAGAGGAGAGCAAGGCCCTGCTCCCGCCCTCCCTCCAAGGGTCCGCGGCTCCCAGGCACAGCGCCTCCTGCGAGCTGGGGACCGCCCCACGGGCCGGCGATTGGCCACCGCTCCCGAAGCCGCAGAGCCCAGAGCTGCTGGTTCAGCCGCGATGTGGTGGCGAAGTGGCCGGCCTCTGAGATCCCCGGGCGGCTGCCGACACCCGCTCAGGGCGCAGCCCTGGCATCTGAGAGCCTCAGCCAGCAGCCAGACCCGAGAGGCGGCCCCACAGCTCCACGCCCCTCTGCGTCCTCCCGTGTGGCCTGAGAGAGCCCATGCGAGGCCTGGGAGCGGCGCCTCCAGCCAGCCGGGCCTGGCAGTCGCTCTGATCCCGTCTACTGAAAAAGATATTTCCTCTCCCAACTTTAGCCGAGGCACCCCGCTCTCTGCTGCCTTTCGGTCGGTCCTCCAGGAATCCTGACCTCTCTTTCCAGGGGTCAGCGGGTCTGCCTGCAGCTGTGCTGGACATGAGCCGCAGCTGTGGCCCAAGCATCCCTGATGGACTTAACACAGCACCGTGGGAGGCTCCCACTGGGCCAGCACCAGGTGGTGGGTGGTGCTTGCATGGAGCAGGGGTCTATAGCCAGGGAATCCTGAAGGGCTTCTTGGAGGAGGTGTCTTAACTCAGTGGCTTCCCTTTCTGTTATAGTGAAATTCAGATTCCCTGCTTTGGCCTGCAAGGTCTCATCACAGAGGCTGTCAATTAAGGCTTAAGAACAATCAATGAAGAGCTCTCCTGAGCAGTGGTATTGTTTGTTTGCTTGTTTCTTTGAGAAGCAGAGAGGCAGAGTGCTGGCCGTCCACTGGTTCACTCCCCAAGTGCTGGCGATAGCCAGAAGCCAGGAGCCAGAAACTCCATCCGGGTCTCCCACGTGGGTGGCAGGGACCCAGTACTTGAGCCTTACCTGCTGCCTCCCACGGTGTGCGTTAGCAGGGAGCTGGATTGGAAGCCGAGGAGCCGGCACTCGAAGCAGGTGCTCCTATACGGGATGCCGGTGATCCCCCACAGTGACTTAGCGGCTGTGCCAAACGCCTGCTCCCAGCCCAGAGCAATTCTATGCATGCCTGGCATGGCAACCCCTCTGCCTTCCAACTCCCTGCCCACCGCCTAGGCCTCGTCTCCTGCCACTCACAGCCTCAGAGTGAGCCTGGCTCATCTCACTCCAGGCACACTGGGCCCTTCTAAGGATTTAGTTATTTATTTGAAAGATCAACAGAGTTAGAGACACACAGAGAGGCAGAGAAAGAGAGAGAGGTCTTCCATCCACTGGCTCATTCCCCAAATGGCCACAATGGCCAGAGCTGGGCTGATCCGGAGCCAGGAGCCAGGAGCTTCCCGGGTCTCCCACATGGCCCCTGCTTTCTCAGGGAGCTGGATCGAAAGTAGAGCAGCCGAGACTCGAACCGGTGGCCATATGGGATGCCGGCACTGCAGGCAGCAGCTTTACCAGCTACTCCACAGCGCCTGCCCTGCCCACTGGCCCTTTTTTAAACACAGCGATCCACACCCTGCCTCTGGGCCTTTGCCCATGCTGTACCCTCTGCTGAGAATGCCCTCCTCCAGTGACCTCCTGGCTCCTCCTCCTCCACACTCAGGCCTCAGCGCAAACATCAGCTCTCCCGAAAGCCACGGCTGTCAAAGACATCGATTGCACCTTGCTGTGTGCCGAGCCCCAGCAAGGCAGGTGGGGACAAAGACACACAGGTCAGTGAGGAGAACTCGTTTAGGGGACAGTGCATAAAGAGACAAAACAAGGACATACAGGGGCCACAGGCTCCAGAGAGGGGATGTGGGATCAGGGATGGGAGGGCTTCCGGGGCAGGAGGGACCATGGTCCCCTCTGTGTCACCAGCTGGGGGCCCCAGGCTCATCTGTGAACCTGGCCTGTTTGTGCAGAAGATGCTAACCCCGGCCAGAGTCTCCCACGCACACCTGAAGGACACCCCCCCCCCCCAATCTCCAGCTTCCTTCATGGCCGTAGCCCAAACACGGCCATGTTTGGTCTGTGCACGCCCTCCAGGGCCCCTCACAAACCGTTAGTCCTCCGCTCCTCTGTGAGAGCCACACCCTCACTCCCAACCGAAGCAAGGGTTTCATGGTGCCGGGAACGTGGGACCACACCCTTCCATGTCTGGCTGCGTGGGATCCTGGAGCTCACACATGTCTCAGCACGCAGCGACAGGTCAGCCATTGTCACTGCTCCTAATACCTGGTTTCACCCGGTCAGGATTTGTTGGTGTATTTTTTTTTTTTGGCTGTCCCCACTAAAAAGTTAGTTCCACAAGAGCAGAAACCATGTTTGTCATCAATAGGCACTTGGAGGGTGTGGCCAGGAATGGGCCGCGGTCACTGACCCCCGGGGGAGAGCGCAGGCAGGGAGGCAGTGCTGGGGGCAGCGGTCACCCCAGGGCCGCGTGCTTTGAGCTGGGCTGTGCAGGATTCATTGCAGGAGCAGGTGTGTGCCCACCTGGTTATGAGGAGGCCCCAGAAGGCCAGGGCTGGAAGGGCAGGAGTTCCGAAAGCTCTGGCACACACCTGTGAGCCCAGGGACCACAGAGGGCAGGTGTCACTCCCTCTCCTTGGTGACCACCCCCAACCTGTCCCCTCCGGTCCTCCCTACTCTTCGAGGGACCATGAGCCCCCACTACCCCAGGAGGAAACTGAGGCGCAGGGCGGGGACTTGTCTGAAGTCCCAGAGCTGAGCCAACCCCCCTCCAAGGAGTGCACCCAGAGTCCATCCGGGACCTGGGGTGGGGGCATCTGATGCCAGTGCTGCTAAAACCTGCGCCCAAGTGCAGTCACCTGGGAGAGAAAGCGTTACTGGTGGAGGGAGGCTGCAAGCTGGGGATGCATTGTTTTTATGGTTGCTATGACGACAGTGGACAATGAAACTGTTGCACTTCCGCTGATAGTTCGGTACAGTCCTGAGACAGTGTTGGTTCCTCCCCCACCTTGAGATCCCAGGTGACCGTGTGTTGAGGGGCGGGCGTTGCTCTGGTTCTGCTGCTTGTCCCACCTCTAATCCCTCCTTCCCATGCCCCACCCCCGCCCACTCAGCATCCCCTCCCCCCCCTCCCCTGCTTTGCTCTTCGGGGAAGGTCACCAAGCATCACAGCAGCATCCCCAGAGGCCCTGGAGAAACCACAGGAAGTGCCGGGGTCAGAAGGCGCTGGACAGTCCGCCCGAGCCACGGCAGAGAAACACGCCTGGCTCAGGGCCTTGGAATCGCATCCGCTCCTCCCTCACAGCGTGTATGTGTGTGTGCGTGTGGGCGCCTGCGTGCCTGTGTGTGTGATGGGCTAGGCACAATCGCTGTTTCCCAGCTTATGCAGGTGCACCTCAAAAATTCGTGGGGGTGGGGGCCGGCGTTGTGGCGTATCAGGGGAAGCCACCACCCGTGACACCGGCGTCCCATATGGAGCGGCTGCTCCACTTCTGACCCAGCTCCCTTCTGATGGCCTGGGAAAGCAGTGGAAGATGGCCCAAGTGCTTGGGTCCCTGCACCCATGTGGGAGACCCGGATGAGGCTGCTGGATCCTGGCTTTGGTCTGGCTCAGTCCTGGCCATTGTGGCCATTTGAGAAATGAACCAGTGGGTGGAAGATAGTGCTCTCTCTCTCTCTTCCCAACCTCTTCTCTTTCTCTGTAACTGTGCCTTTCAAATAAATAAATCTTTAATCAACCAATCAGTGATCCCATTTCCCACCAGCACTTCGAAGCACCCGTGCATGCCTGCAGAACCGTGAGCATGAGTGCAGATCCCTTTGAGGCGTGGCCAGTTCAATAGCAGCAGAACCAAAAAGCCTTTGCCAGTTTGACAGGTGAAGAGTGTTGCTGGCCGCTTGGAGCCGCAGTCCTGGACCTCGCAGCACGCTGTACATTTCTCAAATGTTTCTGCACCGTCTGTATTTTCTCTCAACGCCCGGCACCTGCTGCCAGGCAACAGCGCGATGGTTACCAACCGAGGCAGACAAAGCGGCCCTGGAGTTCTGCGGCCGCCCGTTACCGGCGTGTGCGGCGATCTCCACTCTGCTTGCCTATACATTGGAGACGTGATGGCTCACTCACCTCATGGTGTGGCTCGAGGGTTAAGGAGTAGAAGACTTCCAAGACATCAGTGTTTCTGTAAGCGCACCGGTGAGAGTGGAGGGGAAAGGGAAAGCTCACATTTGACAAGGAGTCGCTTTGAAAGGCTGGGGAGCTGCAGCGCCGACTCGGGGCTAGCCAGGGGGGGCTTGCAGCCCTCAGTCCCGCCCAGGGACAGCCTGCCCCAGGGTCATAGTGCAGGCAATAGGCCGTGGGTCAGACCCTTCCCAGAAGCCTCCTATCCTGAACTCTAATTCTACCCAAGTGTATTTTTTTAAAGATTTATTTATTTGAAAGACAGAGTTACAAAGAGGTAGAGGCAAAGAGAGAGAGAGAGGTCTTCCATCCGCTGGTTCACTCCCCAGATGGCCACAACAGCCGGAGCTGGGCCAATCGAAGCCAGGAGCCAGGAGGCTTCTTCTGGGTCTCCCACGCAGGTGCAGGGGCCCGAGGACTTGGGCCATCTTCCACTGCTTTCCCAGGCCATAGCAGGGAGCTGGATGGGAAGTGGAGCAGCTGGGACTCGAACTGACACCCATGTGGGATGCTGGCACCCCAGGCAGCAGCTTTACCTGTTACACCACAGTGCCGGCCTCTCAAATAAATTTTTTTAAAATGTAGCTGCTGGGCCGGTGCCGTGGCTCACTAGGCTAATCCTCCACCTTGCGGCACCGGCACGCCGGGTTCTAGTCCCGGCTGGGGCACCGGATTCTGTCCCGGTTGCCCCTCTTCCAGGCCAGCTCTCTGCTGTGGCCAGGGAGTGCAGTGGAGGATGGCCCAAGTGCTTGGGCCCTGTACCTGCATGGGAGACCAGGAGAAGCACCTGGCTCCTGCCTTCGGATCAGCGCGGTGCGCCGGCCACGGCAGCCATTGGAGGGTGAACCAACGGCAAAGGAAGATCTTCCTCTTTGTCTGTCTCTCTCTCTCCCTGTCCACTCTGCCTGTCAAAAAAAGAAAAAAAAAAGTAGCTGCTGACTCAATTGGCCTGGAGAGAGGTGAGATACTGTCTTTTTAACCAGCTGCCAGGCAGGGAGAGGACGAAGGGCAACAGGGAGGCGGGAGTGTATTCTGCAGTAGCCGCAGGTCACTATGCTGGACATTAGGCTGTGCGAAGTGCATTTACTTTCCTTTTGTTCCAAAGGTAGAGAGACAAAGAGAAAGACAGAGCGGAGATCTTCCATCTGCTGGTTCACTCCCCCAAATACCCACAGCAGCCAGGGTCGGGCCAGGCTGAAGCCAGGAGCCCAGAACTCCATCCAGGTCTCCCACGTGGATGACGGGGACCTAAGTACTTGAACTATCACCTGCTCCCTCCCAGGGTGCCCAGCAGCAGGAAGTTGGATGGGAGAAGCCAGGACTCGAACCAGGAACTCCCATATGGGACGCAGGTGTTCTAAGTGGTGACAACCGCACTGGCCCGCGGGCCTGCCCCCAGTGTGTGTGCTTCCCTGGGAAAATGGTGACCTTGTGGAGAGCTGGGTGGGGGTGGGGGGCAGCTGCCAAAGAAATTCCAGTGTGGGCACTGGTTCGCGTCCTGGCTGCTCCACCTCTGATCCAGCTCTCTGCTGTGGCCTGGGAAATCAGTAGAAGATGGCCCAAGTGCTTGGGCCCCTGCACCCGCGTGGGAGACCCGGAGGAAGCTCCTGGCTCCTGGCTTCGGATTGGGGCAGCTCTGGCCATTGCACCCAACTGGGGAGCAAACGAGTGGGTGGAAGACCTCTCTCTCTCTCTCTCTCTCTCTCTCTCTCTGCCTCTCCTTCTCTCTCTGTGTAATTCTTTCAAATAAATAAATAATTCTTAAAAAAAAAAAAAGCGCTTCTACACATATCATCTCATCAGCTTTTACGGTGTCATGGCCATTGTTTCATGCAATTGTTTTTCAAGGCTCAGAAGGAGCGAGGTATTTGTCCAAGGGCGTGCAGCCAGTCCCAGGCGGGGCTGGAACGTGACCCCCACCACATCTGTGCCTTCAGTGTGCCGCTCAAGCCATCACCACGTGGGTTCTCCTTGCCATTGTGTGGACCCTGAATCGAGCCCAGGGAAATAGCTGGGTGGAGCTGAGCCTGGGGGCCTTACCCCTACCCTGAGGTGTTGCTAAGCCTGTGCAGGGGCCCAAACACAGATCAGGTGGGCTCTGCTTCTTTGGTGTTTGTTCACTTCTTTTTTAAATAAAGATTTATTTCTTCTCTTCGAAAGGCAGAGTGGCAGACAGTGGGAGAAACAGAGAAAGAGATCTCTCATTCATTGCTTCCCTCCCCAAATGGCCATAACCCTCAGAGCTGGGCCTGGTCTCCCACGTGGGTGAGGGGACCCAGGCACATGGGCCATCATCTGCTGCCTTCTCAGGCACCATGAGGAGCTGGATGGGAAGTGAAACAGCCGGGACTAGAGCCGGCGTTCTGCTGGGGGCATGCCGGCATTGAAGGCAGCAGCTTAACCCACTGTACTACAGATTTTTGACTTCCTGATGCAATCTGGACACGGACCTCTTAACAGTTGTGATTCTAGAATTTTCCTTAGCTCTCATTTTGGGGACCCCTTCAATTACATTTGTATTTGGGGTCGCCTGTTTCTCAATTCTGTGACCTTGTCTTTCCGAGCTTGCTTCTTCTTCCTGGTGGAGCTCATCCTGCAGTGACTTTCCCAGAAGGGTGCAGAGGAGGTGAAGGTTTTGAGAACTTGCATGTCTTAGCATCAGTGCCCTTTTTCTACATCCTTACACTTGGCCGAGAGTGGGAAATGAGTTCTGCGTTGAAAACCATTCCCCCAGAGCCTGGAAGGCATTGCTGTGTTGGTGTCTAGTTCGTAGCATTGCTGGGGAGAATTCTAGTGCCATTCCAATACAGAGCAAAGTTTGCCACCATATTCTCTTCGTTCTCTGGAAGCAATTTTCTCTAATATCCCAGCACTGCGGTGCATCAAGATGTTGACTCTGGGTGTGGGTCATTTCCATCCAGGTGCTGCACGCCAGCAAATCCTCGCCGTCTAGAAATTCATGTGCTTTTGTCCTGAGAAGATTCTTATTTATCAGAATCTTTCCCTCTGTTTTCTCTGATCTCTCTAAGCTCTCCTATTATTTTTTTTGGATATTGGATTTACGGAGCTTGATGACTTGGAGAAGTTTTTGCTGTTCGTGCAGGCACACCCATGAACTTTCCCCCCTATAGATTCTGATGCTGATTTCATCCTCAAAATATTCTTTCCAAGCCTCAAATTATATAACCGACTTCATTTAAAATGTTGGCAATGGCAAGTTCATAATACGGTCCATGCTGTTTTTATTCTTCTGAGCTCCACTGCAGGCAGCACAAGTAAGTATTTGTTGGAAAAATAAAGGCATGAAATAATTTATTGATTTAAAAAACAGAAGAAAAAATGATCCATGTAATTCAGCTTACCCAGCATCTTATTACCAGCAAGGATTCTGGTTTTCAAATGTCGAAACAAGTATTTTCATTATGAAAGTTAATAAAACACATGAAAAAGTTGTTAGAGGACAAAAAATGGGGGCAGAGAGAGCTCTGAACACTCGGTAAACACAGCGGGAAAAGCCTAACATGCTTTCGGATGATCTCCAGACATGAGAATATGGAACATTCTTTGCTGAAACAATGGCATGAAAAGGGGAGACACACACAATATTCAAAAGAAGAAAACACTCAAGGCCAAAGCCAGGCTGCAGAGGTGGGGGTGGGGGAAGAGACCCAGGGGTGGTTAGATTTGTGCCTAGGCTTGGTGAGGCTGGCTGCCCGGGCACGCACACCCGGCCTCGGTCAGGCTCTCAGATGGGTCTCCCTCCTGGAGCCAGCCCCCTGGGTTCCAGGCTAGGGATGAAGATAAGACGCGGCTGAAGCGCATACTTCCTCCAGGAAGTACCAAGAGTCGCTTTGGAACTCCCCACAGCTCTGGGCAACCAGAACCTAGTAGGTGGTTCATTGAGGAGTCCCTGGAGAAGGTGAGGGGGCCACCTCCCACCGGTCTGGTTGTGTGCGACGGACTCAGACAGAGCCCAGAGAGGAGGGGCCTTGAAGAAACAGACCCCTTGATGATAGAAACCCACACTGGCATCCAGGGAGGCAGTGCTGTGCAGTGGTTAGGGATCGAGGTGCCGGATCAGGCACTTCCAAGTGTGGGAACTCGGGTGAGCTACTTCCCCTCTCCCTGCCTCAGTTTCTCCATCCGTAAAATGAAGATAATACCACTAATACGTCGTGTTGGGAGGAGAATTGTGTGGAAGGCATGGTGATGGCCCACAAGGTACTGTGCTCACTCAGCATTACATTTCGCCTCCATCAAGTCGTTCCCACCGCCAAACGGCAGCTGGGAAGGCAGGAGAGGCCACTCGTGAGCTGATGGATGGCCCTGGGTCCCCGGCGTTGTTTTAGGAGGGGACATTTTTGGGCACCTGGCACAGCAATCGGCAACCTGACTGAGCATTCCCCCATTAGTTTGCAATTCTTGCAATTCACGAGGGTGGAAGAGACCCACCAAAAATAATACAATGCATTCAGCAATGCCCATCTCTCAATGACAAACGTGCAAGCTCGCGACAGAAACACCACACAGGACTCAGTTCTACAGATGGACCTGCAGATGCCCCTCTGTGGACGGCAGCAGCGAGGTTTGGGAAAGAAGTTAAATGCCCATCGGCATCAGGAGATGGGCACGGTGCAGGTGCACGGAGGAACACAAAGAGACTGCAAAGGCTCCCGGAGAGGCGGCATTCAAAGATTTGTTTTCAGCGTCCACAGAACTGTGAAGAGCACTCAGCGGGGTGTGGCCAGCGTGGAGGCCAGGACGAGGGTCACAGACGGAAGCAGGTGGGACTGGCGTTAGCCAGCACAACTCAAGGTCTGGAAGCGCATGCTCACGGGCTGCTTTTTGCAGAAGGCTCTGCTCTGTTTGGCTCTGGCAGCTTGCCAAAGGAGCAAGAGAGGCGGACGTGGAATTGGAGGGGGGAGGGCTGTGCGGGCCCCGCCCCAGGCCCTCTGCGTCTCCCGGGTTTCCTGTGTGTGCTGGGGGCTGGGATCACCTGCATCTGAGCACCTCACAGGGTGGCGGGGCTGGCAGACCTAGCGGAACATAGAGGCTTAGCGTGATCGTGGCCTTGGGGCTCTGAGGGCTCCGAGACGGCTCAGGAGAGATGTTTAGGAAGGGGTGACATGGTAGCTGGGCCTGCAGGATCACATCTTGTGAGTTTGTGCTTATCTTTTGCTTTTCACCCTCACATGACTGGCTCTGTCTGAAATTTTTATTTATTTATTAGAGAGAGACTGGCACAGAGAGATGTTCCATCCACTGGGTCACTCCCCAAACGGCCACAACAGCCAGGGCTGGGCCAGGCCGAAGCCAGGAGCCAGGAACTCCACCCAGGTCTCCCATGCGAGCAGCAGGGACCCAAGCATTTGGACCATCTTCTGCTGCCTCCCAGGGTGGGCAGTAGGTTGCAACTGGCTCCCATATGGGATGCCAGCGCCCCAGCCGGCAGCTTTACCGCGCCGGCCCCTACTGGCTGTTTCTGATTCTGATGTCAGAGCTCCAATATTTCTACCCTGCGGAGAGCTAGAACTCCCACATTCTACTTTCAAAGCTCCTCCCCTAGCCGGCCTCCTCCACAGCCCTGGAGTTCACAGCCGGGTGTGCAGACCCCTGGGGCAGAGGCGGTGGGTGATGTGCCAGGCGGACCGAGTGGAGGAGGGAGGAGGAGGCGGGTGTACCTGGAAGGCACTGGGCAGCGGGGGGGGGGGGGGGGCACTATGACTGTGACACCAAGAGGGCGAGGAAGGCGGAACCTGGAGAAGGGAGAAACGGCTCAGGTGGGCGGGTGGAGCCCGAGGGGACAGCTCTACCCTGGAGGGGTGATATCAGTCTCTCCACCAGGAGCCAGATGAGACCGGTTTGACATTGAGGGTTGGGAGCTGTGGAGGCCTGGGAAAGAGGGGGACACCCAAAGCAAGTTCTGGGAGCGATTGGTGGGGGCTACTGCAGAGCCTGTGGCCTGTGGCGCCTGCTCCACTGTGCAGAGGGAGGCGAAAGTGAGCAGGTGCCCCTTGTAGATGCTAGCCGCACTGAGCAGCCGTGTGCATGTGCGTGTGCGTGTGTACATGTATGTGTGTGTGCATGTGTGTGTGTGTGTGTGGCAGGGTGCGGTGGTCTCAATGGCCCCGTCACTGGACAGCGAGACTGTCCGGGAAGAGCAGAAGTGGAAAGTGGTTGTGGTGGGTTCAGGGGTGGGTGAGCCAGGGGGTCCCAGGTCCAGGGAATGGGTGATTCGAAGGGCCCCAGCCTCAGCTCTGGTCTTCAATTTTCAGGTGGGCAGTGCTGGGGGGTGACCGCCTAGGCCGTGGCCGTGAGGCCTGTTCACCCAGGCCCAGGGGCCAGGTCATTGAAGGTGCATGGGGGAAGCAGGGGCCATGTGTCCCCGAGAAGGGCGGCAGAGCCGCGGCTGCAGAGGGAGCCGGAGGACAGCGGGTGGGGGACAAAGTGGAGGCCCGAGAACCTTGGTGGGGCAGGGGCTGCTCCAGGGCTGGCAAGCGCACTGGACAGGCGCGCTCAGCAGCGCGGGCTTCAGCGAAGGCGGGCGGTGGGGGGAGGGCGTTCCTCAGGCGGAAGCCAGAGCCAGCGCTGGGGCCACAAAGGACAGATGGCCGGTGTTCGAGGCGGAGTCTGGCCGGGGATGTGAGGCGAGGGCTGGCCGGCCTCCAGGCTCTCAGGAGGCCCCCGCCCTGGGCTGTGGGCTAGAACGCAGGCAGATGCTTGCAAAGGAGCAACTGTGGGGAGCGCGCAGGCCTTGGAGCAGAATCTACCTCCGGACCCTGCAGCCTCTGCTGCCCCGCTGGGCGACCTTGGGCCCTCAGGGTGCCTCCTGTGTCCCCGGCTGGCGTGGGGAGCCCCCCCAAAGAGCGCCCTCCCGAAGCAGAAATTCCAGATTCTTCCCGTGTCGGGAAGCCCTGCCCGGCTCTACCGCCAGGGGGCGCCCGCGGCGGCTGGGCAGTCGGACGTCCGTCGGGGGGCGCTGCCCACGCCGGTCCCGGAGGCCCGCCCTGGAGCAGGGGGCGGCCGGCGGGGCGGGGCGGGAAGGCGGGCGCGGGGCGGGGTCAGGCTCCCGAGGGGCGGGGCAGAGGCCGGCACCGCGCTCCCCCCCTTTCTTTCTTTCTCTCCTTCTCGCTCTCTCGTCTTTTCTTTGCCTCCGCAGCCGGCCGAGGGGGCGGGCCTTGCAGTCTTTGTTGCCCACGGACCCAGCGCAGCCGCCCGCCGGGCCGGAGTCGGGGCTGGGACGCTGGGAGCTACGGTGGGGCCGGGCATGTCCTGAGCCGAACCCGGGACCGGACAGCCACCGGACGGGACGGACGAGAGCGCGCGCGCGGGGTCGCCCGGCGGCCGCCTGGCCCCGGCCATGCCCGGCGGTCCGAACCCCCGCAGCCCCGCGCCGCCGCTGCGCCCACTCCTGCTGCTGCTCTGCGCCCTGGCGCGCGGCGCCCCCGGACCCGCACCAGGTGAGTGGCAGCCCCTCCGCGCCCCCCGCCCCCGGCCTCGGTGTGGCCCCCGTCACCCCTGCGGATCGGGTGGAGCCGGGGGCATCCCCGCTGCCCTGGCGCTTGGGGACCGGGGTGGGGTCGGGCGGGCCAGGGCGCGAACCCGCCCCGCCGGGGAACCCTGCGCAGACCCCGACCTCGCTGTGGACCCTGCCGCTCGCCCGAAAGGAGCCTCTTCCGCTGCTCCGGCCGCTGCTGGCCACCGCGGGTGCAGCAGCGCGCGCGCCTCTCGGGTCCCGCGCGCACTGGACGGAGCGCGGGTCAGCCGCACCGGCTTCGCCCCGCGCCCTCTTCGTGCGCGTCGTCCGCAGCGCGGGCTGTGCGGGCCGCGGCGCGCGGGGGGCGCACGGGTCCCGGTCGCGCCTCGGCCCCCGCCCACCGCATCTGCGCTGCGGGCCGGGCCCTCGGCGGCGCGGGGGGCCGGGTCTCGCGCCGCCCTTGCACTTCCTGCCTCTCCCTCCCCCAAGAGTGAAGGCGCCGAGAGTGGAGCGCGGGGCCGGGGCGTCTTTGCCCGGCTCCGGGTTAACTCTCTCGGCCCCGGCGGGCCGGCCGGCCTCCCACGAGCCCCTGGCGCGCGTCCAGATCCTGCTGTGTGGCCGCGCTCCTGGAGAACCGAGCAGCGGGCCTGGGGAGAGCCTCGCGGGATGGATCGGATGGCGAGACAGTAGGAAGGCTTTGTAGGGGAGGAGGCTCCCGGGCGCGCAGGGGCTGGAAGGGTGTGGAGCGGGTGCGGGCTCCCCGGGGCAGCATCAGCGGGGGCCGGGATTAGGCCAGCTCGCCGTGCACGGGGGCTTGTGCGTCTGGAAGTCGCCCGGGCTGGAGGAGCCTAGGACGCTAACACCAGGTTGAGAACTGGCTGGTGACGAAGTGGAGGGACAAAGCAGGGGGTGGAGAGGGAGCCGGCATTTATTTGAGCGCCTGCAGTCGTGGTGATCATGGCCACCAACCACCCCGCAAGGCACGCGGTGGGAAGCCCTTTTATGGGAATTCCTAGGGTCGGGCTCCTGAGCTGCTTGCACGGAGCAGGCACTGGTGACGGGGGAGCCAGGTGGTGCCATCGAGGGAGCAGGGAACAGCCCCTGGGCCTGAACTTGGGTGACAGCCCCCTGGCAGCTGTGAGGAGAATGGGGGGAGGGGGCCGGAGGTTGCAGGACCTCATAGGAGCCTGGGGAGGATCAGGTGAGATACTGAATGTCTACTGCTTGGGGAGGGACTGTTAGACCCGTGGGAGTAAGGAGGCGGAGTTGAGTCCTGCTGGTTGGGGGTGGAGACAGGCCAGGAACTCCCCCCCACCCCCACCCCTGCCTCATCTGGGCACAGCCTCCCCACAGATATGTGGCACCGTGTGTGGCGTTCTGATGTCACTCATGATTCCTGACCCCGTGGCCAGTGATCTCTGCGGCTCTTCCCGCTGAACGCTACCATCTTTGAAGCCAAAGGGAGCAGCTTGGGGTCACTTTTGGAAAAATGTGCCCCGATTTTTTTTTTCTCCACGTCTGACAAACCCAGGGACTTGCTGGGGCTGCTGGAGCCGGGACCTGGCTGAGACTGCCCTTCCCCCGTGCTGCATTGCACTCGTGAGCCCCGTGTGCACGGCTTATGCCCATGGTATGAGTCCTGGGTGTGCGGCTTATTCCGGTGCTGTATTGCAGGCACGAGCCCGGCATGCATAGGAGGGGCACAGGGAAGGGCCCATACGTCCCCCCTGGTTATTTCTCCTCTGTGGCCTGAGCTGTGGGTCATTTGAAGGGCTGGATTGTCACTCAGGTTCTTGATAGGGGAAATAAACATGTTGGCATTTTTCTGGTAGCAGCTCCAACACGATAGTGCTGTCACCCAGAGGTGGTATTCAGAGTACTTGACACCCAGCGTGGCAGGAGCTGAGTCCAATCAGAACGACTTGGCTGGCACCGCCTGGCAGTCCGGCTGAGTGGCACCTGCTGTCTCCGCTCCCAGGCAGAGCGCCTGCCCACACCGGATTGCAACCTGCAATTACCACTTGCTGACACTTGGTGGCGCTAGTTTCACCACCGAGGTCTCTACTAGGGCCGGCGGGAAGCAACAGCTGAGATTTGTATTTTAACTCACTCCTCTTTAGAACTATTTTAACTGCAAAAATGGTACAAGTGTTCACTACAAAAAAGTAATGCAGGATGAAACAAAATAGAAGTTTTTGTCATCAAAATCCATCCTGTAAGTCTTTTATGTTTTTCCTTTTGATTAAAAAAATTTATTAAGCCATTAGGCAAAGAGATAAACCAATGATTTTTTTTTCTTTTTAATTTGGAAGGAAAAGTGGCAGAGAGATGGAGGGGAGACAGAGATCTTCCATCTGCTGGTTCACTCCCCCAAATGGCTGCAGTGGTGGGGACTGGGCCAGACCAGGGCCGGGAGCCTAGAACTCCATCTGGGTCTTCCATGTGGGTGCAGGGCCCAAGCACTTGCACCATCTTCTGCTGCTTTCCCAGTGGCATTAGCAAGAAGCTGGGGTGCAAGTGGCACTGGCACTCTGATATGGGATACCAGCATTGTAGACAATCTAGTCCATACCTGCCGTACCACAACAGTGGCCCTAGCGATGAGTATAGGGAGAAATAGCCAAGGGGTTGGCACTGTGATGCAGCGAGTTAAGCCACCGTCTGCAGTGCCAGCATCCCATGTGGGGCTGGTTCGAGTCTTGGCTGCTCCACTTCTGATCCAGCTCTCTGCTATGGCCTGGGACAGCAGTGGAAGATGGCCGAAGTCCTTGGGCCCCTGCACCCGCGTGGGAGACCTGGAAGAAGCTCCTGGCTCCTGGCTTCAGTCTGGCCCAGCCCTGGCCATTGAAGCCATTTGGGGACTGAACCAGCTGATGGAAGATCTCGATCTCTCTCTCTCTCTGTAACTTTGACTTTCAAATAAACAAAAAAATCTTAAAAAAAATTCTCATGTGTACTTTAGGACTTCTGCTAGTTCCCCACAGTAGCCGCGTCTGCTGTAAGCGCTCCCACACGGAGTCGCGATTCCCTCGCAGCCGGCGTGGGCGTGGTTGGTTGCCTCCACGTTGCAGAGGGAGATGCTGTGAGGAGCGGAGCTGGGTTCAGATCCCGGCAGCCCAGCTCGGAGCACACGGAACCCAGCGTGTTCACCTGCGGCGCTGTTCTGCTGGGCTCCAGTCAAATGTTTGAATGGATGCATCTTTGCAAGTCACCAGCAGTGTCTCCCTCACCACATTTGCCCAGAGTCTTAAGCAGGGATTCTCAGTGGGCTGCACGGCCCCGAGGGCCTGGGTCCCTCCCCAGGGACTTTTTTTTTTTTAGCTCTCGGGGACATTTCTCCTTCTCGGTTCAGATTCCCCAGGCACACGCGTGCTTGTCTTGGGAACGGCAGTGCTGCCTGCGAGTGGGCTGGGAGGACTCCGGGCTGGACTCAGCTCCTCTGCAGGTGCCATGCCCTGGGCTCCCCTGGTAAACCCACTTCGAACAGAGCCTTGCAGGCTAGCATGGCCTGTTCTCTGTCTCCCTGCCATCCTCCTCCGCTCCCCCGGGCTCTGCTCGTGTGTTCTGGCCTGGATTCTCCAAGCCAACGTGGAGCTCGGGGCTCAGATTTGCGGCGACCCAGATGGCACACCGTTAATTGGCCGAGGCTTAACTGGCACCGGCACCTGTTCTACTTTGAAAGCCCTCGGCATCCTTGACATTACGTTGTTTTCATTTCTTTTAAAGATTTGTTTTATTTATTTGAAAGAGTTACAGGGAAGGGGGAGCCAGGGAAACAGACAGGGCTTCCATCCACTGGATCACTCCCCAGATGGCTGCTACGGCCGGAGCTGAGCCAATCTGAAGCCAGGAGCCAGGAGCTTCCTCCAGGTCTCCCACATGGGTGGGGGGGCCCAAGGACTTGGGCCATCTTCTACTGCTTTCCCAGGCCTATAGCAGAGAGCTGGATGGGAAGTGGAGCAGCTGGGACTCGAACTGGTGCCCATATGGGATGTCCCCTGCACCACACCAGCCCTGGGTCTTTCTGCCTTCAAAGTCTTGGTTCTTGGCAATGCTGTTTGTTGTCTGTCTGCCATTTCACAAAACACAGCACCCGTGGCCGAGGCTAGCTCTTGCTGCCTGTCCCTGTTCGTCCTCCCCGCGCTGTATGGGTCAGCACGGTGCCAACTACCCGGATGCCCTCTGCCTCTGCACCCCAGTGTGGGCCTCGCAAGCGCACCTCCTTGTCCAAGCCTCATCGTCTCGGCCCGTGCTAGGGTGGGCGTCTCGGGAGCCGCGTGCCCATCTCTCCGTGGGGAGGGCCTGATGGCGTCTTGCACGTTGCCTCTTGGGGGACCCTGCTGGACAGCGCCACCTCTGGCCGCTGGGATTTAGGCCGCCGCGGGTGGAGGACAGGAGCATTGGAGGAAAACTGAACATGGAGATTTTTGTGCAAGATCTTGTGCTGCTTTAGCCAGCGCTGGAGGCTGATCGAAATGTTTTCCGGACAAAACAAACAAACAAGATCACCCAACTGAGCAAAACAAGCCCGCAGGCTGTGGCGGGGCCGGGGGAGTCCTTTGTAGGGTGTCGGGGCAGGAAGCATCTGTCCTTTCTCCAGGCTGGTGGCTCCCCGCTGCCCGGTCCTGGACTGGTTCCCTGGGAACCTCCAGGACAGTAGAGAGAGCGACAGATAATACAGCCCCGGGGGCCGGAGCCCTGGGCGTCTGCGGTTTCTCAGGGCTCTGCTGTCCTGCGCAGGTCGGCCAAGGTCGCCCCCCCGCAAGTGGGGGGATTTCCCAGCTCCCCTGAGGATGGCGGCTCCCAGGGCCCCGTTTCCCGGAGGTGCTGATTCACTGAATCCCGGATGAGGCCTGGGAAGTTGTTTTTAAGAAACGTTTTTTTTTTTTTTTTAAACAATAGCTCTTCTTTGTTTATTTTCATTTTATGTGTAAGGCAGAGAGAGAGAGAGAGAGAGAGCTCTCCCATCTGCTGATTCACTCCTGCAGCAGCTGGTGCTGGGCTGGGCAGAAGCCAGGAGCCTGGGACTCGATCCAGATGTCCCAAGTATTTGAGCCATGATCACCCGCTGCGCATTAGCAGGAAGCTGGATTGGATGTGGAGGAACCGGGACTCGAACCAGGGACTCCGGTATGGGATGCCGGCACCCCAAGTGGTGACTTAACCGTTGCAACAAATGCCTGCCCCTTTAAGAAATTCTTATCCAGGCCTTCTGGGGGAAACCTGAGATTGGTGGGTTTCCTGGTTGTGCTCCTTAGAGCCTGGGCTCTTCAGAGAGGAGAAGGAGACCGGGGTTCCCCCCCCCCCCAGCAGCAGCACTGCCTGGATGTGTGCGGGTGTCCATGAGAGATTTCTTTGGAAGACTGAGTCTAACAGCTGGAGAAGTTAGAGAAAAGCTTGATAGAACCTGGCGCCTTTGCGTTACCAGTGGGGAAACCGAGGCCCAGCGAGGCGTGGACCGCCGAGAACATCGAGGGGTGTCCCTGAGGAGGTCGAGCTGTCAGGGGACATGGCCTCCGTCGCAGCTCTGCCATTCTTGCCCGCGTGGCTTTTGGCCGTTCTGTCCACCTGCCTTCCTTCAAGATTTATTTTCATTTATTTATTTTAAAGGCAGAGTGGCAGAGAGAGAGACAGAGCGCTCTTCTTTCCACTGGTCCGCTCCCCAAATGGCCACAAGAGCCCACTGTGGCTGAGCCAGGCCAAGCCAAGAACTCCAGCTGGGTCTCCCACGTGGGTGCAGGGGCCCAAGCACGTGGGCCATCTTCTGCTGCTTTCCCAGGCCACAGCAGGGAGCTGGATGGGAAGTGGAGCAGCCGGGACTCTAAGTGCTCTGAGAAGGGCTCTGGTGTGGCAGGTGGTGGCTTCACCCTCCACGGCACAACGCAGCCCGTGGCCACCTGGGTGGGGCTCCTTTTGCTTCCTGCATGAGGTGGCAGTCCGCAGGTGGCCCGAGCTGGGGTCCACAGGGGACGCATGAATTTGGATAGGAAAACGCTACATCGACCATTTTCCTAACTTTGAAGTGAAATGTGACATTTCTTTCCTTATGAATATCATCAATATTCATAATTGATGATATTAGCACCAATAGCATTAGTAGCACCTGTGATTTTTTTCTCACCAATATAAAAAACATAGGAATTTAACTTTTAGTTATTTATTTGTTTTCTTTTTTTGAAAAGGAGAGAAAGATGAAGAGAGTTCTTCCATCCACTGGTTCACTCCCCAAATGCCTGCAACAGCCAGGGTTGGGCCAGGCCAAAGCCAAGAGTCAGGAATTCAACCCAAGTCTCCCACGTGGGTGGCAGGGACCCAAGTACCTGAGCCACCATCTGCTGCCTCGCAGGGTGCGCATTCACAGGAAGTCGGGTGAGAAGTGGAGGAGGCAGGACCCACTCTAGGGTGCTAGCATCCCAAGTCACAACTTAGCCGGCGTGCCAGACGCCTGCCCCAGGGATCTTGGACTAAAGTGCACGCTCCTCACTGCTTCGACATTGCTACGGTTGCTGGAGCCGGCATTTGGCTAAGCCGCCCACACGGATGCCTGCACCCCAGCAGAGTGCCTGGTTCCAGTGCCGGCTCCTCTGCTTCCAATCCAGCTCCCTGCTGATGCACGGCCAGGGAGGCGGCCGGTGAGGGCTCAAGCACTTGGGCCCCTGCTGCCCGTGTAGGAGACCGTGATAGTTCCAGACTCCTTGCTCCCCTACAGCCAGCTGCTGCAGGCATTCGGGGAGTGAGCCAGTGGGTGGGAGATCTCATTCCATCTCTCTCTTTGAAACAAAAGGAGAAAATGATGGATGACCTGAAAGTCACTGTGGTGTTAACTTTGCCATTGTTTAGTGCATGAATAAAGGAGCACACAATTCCAGACCCCTCTTTCTGAATTAGCTGGATAGCCATATTTCAGCATACCCACCTCCCTTGGTGTTCCTGTGTACTTTATGCATTTAAAGACAGTATTTGAGGGAGCCGGCGCCGTGGCTCACTTGGTCAATCCTCCGCCTGCGGCACCAGCATCCATATGGGCGCCGGGTTCTAGTCCCGGTTGCTCCTCTTCCAGTCCAGCTCTCTGCTGTGGCCCAGGAAGGCAGTGGAGGATGGCCCAAGTCCTTGGGCCCTGCATCCGCATGGGAGACCAGGAGGAAGCACTTGGCTCCTGGTTTCAGATCGGTGCAGCACTGGCCGTAGCGGCCATTTGGGGGTGAACCAACAGAGGGAAGTCCTTTCTCTCTGTCTCTCTCTCTCTCACTGTCTAACTCTGTCAAATATTAATAATAATAAAAAGACATTATTTGGGGGCTAGAGTTGTGGCTCAGTGAGCTCCCACGTCAGAGCTGATATCATCCCCATTCTACAGATTTCATCCAACAGCTCCTTACCGAGAAATGGCCAGATTCGCACACTTCTGGCCCTTCCAAAACTCTCCCACAAAGCAGACAAAGGCGCTTGCTCTCCTAGGGTCTGCATTGAGAGGAGAGAGAGAAAAAAAAAAAAAAACAGGCCCCTAGCAAAGTCTTGGAAATGTTAAGTGATACCAGATGTTAGAGCACTATGGGGGAAAAGAAACAGGGGAGCCAGAGGCGGAGTCTGGGAGTTCGGATTTCTAAAATACAGCGGTCAGGAGAGGCCCCGCAGGAGAGGCCCCGCTGTGCAAGGTGTGTCTGCGGGGGCAGGGCTGTGAACCGGCTGAGAGGTTTCCCTGTGGGAAAACCCAGGGAACACTGTTCCCGGAACGAGGAACAGCATTGTGCATCTTTTTAGAGTGATTCTCTTTGTTCGAAAGGCAGAGCTAAGGACAGGGAGAGCTCCTCCATCCACTGGTTCGCTCCCCAGATGGCCTCATTGGCTAGGGCTGGGCCCCGGAAATCAGGAGATGGAGTTCCATCTGGGCCTCCCACGTGGGGGGCAGGAGCTGAGGGTTTGGATTTGCGCACTCTGACCCCGGCTGCCACCCAGGCCCGGAGTCTGTCCCGGACCTAACCAACCGCTGCTCCCCCGTCTTCTCCCTGCAGGACCCACAGCAGAGGGCCGGGAGGCGCTGGACATCGTGCACCCGGTGCGTGTGGACGCGGGGGGCTCCTTCCTGTCCTACGAGCTGTGGCCGCGCGCGCTGCGCAAGCGAGACGTGTCCGGGCGCCGAGCCGCACCCGCCTTCTACGAGCTGCAGTACCGCGGGCGTGAGCTGCGCTTCAACCTGACCGCCAACGTGCACCTGCTGGCGCCCGGCTTCGTGAGCGAGACGCGGCGGCGCGGGGGCCTGCGGCGAGCGCACATCCGCGCCCACGCCCCCGCCTGCCACCTGCTGGGCGAGGTGCAGGACCCGGAGCTGGAGGGCGGCCTGGCGGCCATCAGTGCCTGCGACGGCTTGGTGGGTGCCACGGGGTGTGCTCGCGTGTGCGGCAGTACATGGGGTCTGCCCCCAGCCTTGCCACCCTCTCACCTGGTGGCCTTGGCCATGCACCCTCTCTCGATATCCACCCCCATAGCATGGGGGTGACAACTCAGGCCTCTTTCCCTTGGGGGTCTGGATCTCAAATTCAGATCTGTGGTTTTGTTTTTTGTTTTGTTTTGTTTTGTTTTGACAGGCAGAGTGGACAGTGAGAGAGAGAGAGAGACAGAGAGAAAGGTCTTCCTTTGCCGTTGGTTCACCCTCCAATGGCCGCCGCGGTTGGCGCACTGCGGCCGGTGCACCGCGCTGATCCGATGGCAGGAGCCAGGTGCTTCTCCTGGTCTCCCATGGGGTGCAGGGCCCAAGGACTTGGGCCATCCTCCACTGCCTTCCCGGGCCACAGCAGAGAGCTGGCCTGGAAGAGGGGCAACCGGGACAGAATCGGTGCCCCGACCGGGACTAGAACCTGGTGTGCCGGCGCCGCAAGGCGGAGGATTAGCCTAGTGAGCCGTGGCTGGCTGGTTTTGTTTTTTTTAATCCGAGAGATGAGCAAAGCTCCCATCTGCTGGTCCACTGCCCGAGTCCCCGAAATGGCCCGACTGGCTGGGTGCGGGGAAAGCAAGCCCGGTCTCCCACGTGGGTGGCATAGCCTTGAGCTCTCTGATGCCTCCCAGGGTGTGCGTTACCAGGAAACGGAGACTGGGGCTTGAACCTAGGTCCTGGGATGTGGGATGCGGGAGTCCCCAGGCCAAGCGCCCACCCCAACACAGGGTAGACCTGGGATGTGGGATGCGGGAGTCCCCAGGCCAAGCGCCCGCCCCAACACAGGGTAGGCCTGGGATGGGCCCCGCACTTGCACTCCTGACATGCAGCGTCAGAAGCAGGGCCCCCTCTTCCTGTGGGGGGCAGTCCTGACGGCTCTGCCCCCGTGCCCTCCAGCCGTCCTGTGGGGCTTGGTGGGGCCCTCTCAGTCACCCACCCTGGCCGAGGTGGCACCCCAGGCAGTGGTGGCATGGGGCTGATGGACGACAGGGTGGCCACAGCGCCAGCTGCAGGACACCGGGAGGGCCTGTGCCTGACCCCTGACGTATGGCTCCCTCGCTGAGCCCATGCGGCCCCTGCAGCTCAGGGGAGTGTTCCTCTGACAGGTAAGGAAGGGGCCCAGAGGGGACTTGCCCACGGTCCCCTGGTCACTTAGCTGGTGGCGGTGTACAGAGGGCATGGGTCCAGCCTGGGGGCCTGGCGTGGACGGCCCGACTCAGGGCAGCTGCCAGCCCAACAGATCGGGGCGCAGATCCATTCCCTTGATCTCTTGGGGGTGGGAGGGTGGAGCAGCATCCAGGGGGCGTGGCCTCTGTGCTCCCTTTGAAACCTCTGGGCCATGTGGAGCAGCAGGGAGGGAAGTGTGCCAGGCGGCGGGCGGGTGCAGAGTGAGTGATCGAGGGCAGGGGGGGGGGCTGCTGGGGTGAGTGGGAGGAGCAGCACATGTGTGTGACCTGCCACCCCCCCCTCCCCACAGCAAGGTGTGTTCCAGCTCTCCCAGGAGGACTACTTCATCGAGCCGCTGCAGGGGGCTCCAGTCCGGCCTGGCCGTGCCCAGCCCCACGTGGTGTACAAGCGCCAAGCCCCCAAGAAGCGGGCCGCACCCGGGGACTCCAGGACCGCAGGCACCTGTGGGGTGCAAGGTAGGTTCCTCTGCTGCCAGCTCCAGGGTAGGGGATGCAACTGGGACTAGGAAGAGACTTCTAGAAGAGTCTCTGCTGTCCACACCCAGCTTCTCCTGGCCCTGAGGGGCACACACAGACGCATGCCCACAGCCCCTGCCCCAGGGTGCCCTGCAGCCTGCGGCCTCTGCCTGCGAAGCCTGCCCTGCTCATCCCTTGGGCTCACCCCCTCGCTCGCACCTCCCCCACCTCCCAGAATAACCATGCAGTGGCTGCAGACCAAGGGCGCCTTGCCCGGTGCCCCCTGTGCAGAGCGGCCGCAGCCGGTCCAGGTGTGAGTGCCCGTGGTGGGCTGCCCTGCTGCCCCCCAGCTCGGGCACCCGGTCACAGAGGCGGACCTCTAGGCCTCCGTTTCCCCAGCTGCGTACGTGTGCTTCCTCTTCTGATCTGGGGGCAGTGGAGGCCGGGGAGGAGGAGCCCCCTGGAGTCGCCACGCTGGGTCTTGCTGGCCAGCCCAGGCTGGGGGTTAAACCGCGGGATGTACCTGAGCTGGCACAGGCCACCCCCACCCCCAGCGGGGGAGGGGAGGACACAGAGCCACAGGCCCAGTCGCCTGGGAGGCAGATCAGCTCACTCCATTTTTTTTTTTTTTAAATAACTTAGTAGACAGAGAGAGAGAGAGAGAGATCTTCCATTCACTGGTTCACTCCCCCAAATGCCTGCAACACCCAGGTGTGGTCCAGGCTAAAGCCAGGGGCCAGGGACTCCATCTCGACCTCCACATGGGTGGCAGGGACCCAACTACTGTGGTGGTCACTGTTGCCTCCCAGCTTACACGTTAGCAAGCAGCTGCATCAGAACGGAGCTGGGACTCGAACCCAGGGAGCCTGATTTGGGATGCGGGCATCCCGAAGGGTGGCTTATTCACCGCTCCAGACACCTGCCCTTACTACCTGTTCCTGATCAGAGTGTCCCAGGATCAGAGAAGGCAGGTGACCAGGCCATGGTCACACAGCCCAGCTCTGGGGCAGAGCCAGGAAGGGAATCTGGGTCTCTTGTCTGGGGTCCCAGGGCTGTTCCCTCTGCCCTAAGTGCCCACTGGAGAGGGACCTGGAGCCGGGTGCCCTGGGCCAGTCTGCCTGTGGCTAACCCCACCCCCGACGCGGGGCCCGCAGAGTCCCCGGAGCTGGAGCCTCGGCGGGAGCGCTGGGAGCAGCGGCAGCAGTGGCGGCGGCAGCGGCCGAGGAGGCTGCACCAGCGCTCTGTCAGCAAAGAGAAGTGGGTGGAGACTCTGGTGGTGGCCGACGCCAAGATGGTGGAGTACCACGGGCAGCCGCACGTGGAGCGCTACGTGCTAACCATCATGAACATGGTGAGGCTGCGGCGGGGGGCGTGGGCCCGGGGCCAGACCCCATCCCGGCAGGATCTCCAAGCTCCGGAGTCCAGGAGGGGTGGGGGGTGGGGCAGGGAGCCGCGCAGGGCAGCCTGGGCAGGGGGTTGCTGTGGGGACAGTGCCTCACTGGCTCAACTGGTGTTTGGGAGCAGGAGGGGGCCGGAAAGCAGCCGTGACCCTGTGTCTGTCTGGGGAGAGCCTCCTTGGGCTCCCTCGTCTGTGTCGGCACCTGTGCCCCCACCAGGACGTCAGCACACCTTGGCGCTCTCGGGCTCTGCTCGGTGCTGGGGGTCCCCTAGCGGGTGACACGGGGCGAGTCACTTGGTCTGAGCCCCACTTGCTCACGTGGGCTGGGCTGATGGGCACACCTTGCAGGGCTGGCAAACCACCCCAGGTGACAGGTGAGAGGAGGAGTGGCTTGCCCAGGTCACACAAGGAGACAGGGCCTGGCCGAGTGGGAGCCCAGGTGTCCTGAGCCTCCCTCGGAGGCCACTGTGGCTGACTGGGACAGACAAGTCCCAAGTGCTGACTACAGAGCCAGGCCACTCCTCCCTGCTGCAGGCCCGGCCGTGCAGGTGCAAGGCCAGGAGCTGCCCAAGGTTAACTGGGCTCGTCTTGCCCCATCTTTTCTGAGCGTCTTGGGCAGCCCTGCAGGTGCTCGCACGGCGCCCCTGGGTGGCAGGCCTTGGACATTTTGTGCAAAGGCCTGGCCTTGTCCAGGCATTCACTCTGCGAGCCCCAGATGCACCTGCCTGATGAGCCCGGGCTTTTCCTGCCTGGCAGCCAGGGCCCGGTGGGGACACCTGTGGGCCTGCCAGGCCTGCACACGCTGGGGAGCTGCAGGGCCACAGGAGCCCGAGAGCCAGCCTCTGAGGAGGGCTGCACTGGGTCCTGATGCCCCGGTGGCTTAGGGCAGGGGCCTTGTGAATGCTGCCACCTGCCCGTGTGCCACCCTCGCCTATTTATTTTCATGTATCCCATTTATTTGAAGGGCAGAGAGAGAGAAGGGAGAGAGAGAGGAGAGAGGAGAGAGGAGAGAGAGAGAGAGAGAGAGAGAGAGAGAGAGAGAGAGAGAGGTCTTCCATCCTCTGGTTCACTCCCCAAATGGCCACAATGACGGGGGCTAGAAATCCAGTCTGGGTCTCCCACGTGAGTGGCAGGAACCCAAGGACGTGAGCCGTCACACTGCCTCCCAGGGTGTGCGTTAGCAGGGAGCTGGGGTCAGGAGCCGGAGGCAAGCATGAGACCCAGGTACCGTGATGCGGGCCGTCAGGGTCCTGACCACGTCTTAACTGCTGGGCCAGACACCCGCCCTGGGGGCCGTAGTTTTGAACTCCAAGCAGTGTAGTTTTTTGTTTGTTTGTTTGTTTTGTTTTTGTTTTTGTTTTATTTTTACCTCTGCTGGGCTCTAGCAGCTTCTCCTCCTCCTCCTCCTCCTCCAACTCCCTCTCCCTCTCCTTTTCCCTCCCCTCCTCTCCCCCCTCCCCCTCCCCCTGTTGTTTTTATTTATTTGCGAGGCAGAGAGATAGAAACAGACTGAAATCTCCCATCGGCTGGGTCACTCCCCAAATGCCTGCAACAGCCGGGGCTGGGCCAGGCCGAAGCTGGGCGCTGGAAACCCCCCTCGTGTGAGTTTCGGGGACCCCAGTCCCTAAGCTCTCAGTGCTGCCTCCCAGGGTGCGCATCAGCAGGGAGCTGGGATCAGGATCGGAGCTGGAACGTCAACCCCGGCACTCAGATGTGGGAAGTGGGCATCCCGAGTGTAGCATCTTAGCCACTGCTCCCAACACCTGTCCCCACCCCCCTTGTGTCGCTGTGACGGCCAAGGCTTCGAGAGGCGAGGGGCCGACTCAGGGTCACACGGCTAAGTGGCAAAGCTGGGGGTACAGTGGCCTGCTCTCTGTGCCTTCAGCCTGTGTCTGGGGAGGGGCAGCTGGGTAGCTGTGGTGGCCAGCAGGACACGGTCAGAGGGCAGAGCTGGCGGGAACCTACTACCCCCCCCCCCCCATGGAGCAGGTGTTTGTGCAGTGCCAGCTCTGCACCTAAAGCCAATTGACAGATGCAGAACACGATTCCATACCTGGGACACTCTGTCCTTGTAGCACTTCCCAAGAATCTTCTAAGATATACCGGTTCAGAGGAGGCTAATATGGGTTCTGTGTGGGGGCGGCGCTGTGGCGTAGCGGGTTAAACTGCTACCAGTGACACTGGCATCCCATGTGGCCATAGACTCAAGTCCTGGCTGCTCCACTTCCAATCCAACTCCCTGCTAATGCACCTGGGAGAACAGTGGAAGATGGCCCAAGTGCTTGGGCCCCTGCCACCCATGTGGGAGACCCGGATGGAGTTCCAGGCTCCTGACTTCTACTGCTATCCCAGGTCATAGCAGAGAGCTGGATCAGAAGAGGAGCAGCAGGGGACCTGAGCCGGCGCCCACATGGGATGCTGGTGTCGCAGGCAGCAGGCAGCAGCTTAACCCGCTGCCTCTTAACCCCATGGCCTCTTCTTATTCTAAGAAGGCCTCTAACTAGCAGACAGCTTTCCCTGCCCGCTTCCCATCCCATTCTGTTTTCAGGGGTGGCTCAATAAGGGGCCCCCATGTGGCCTTCCCAGGAAGGACGGGGCAGCAGAGCAGTAGGGAGGCCCCACGGCTCTCCCTGGCCTCTCGCCTCATCGCAAGGCTGGCCCTCGCATCCCTGGGCAGGAGGGGGCTGCAGGGCCGTCCCAGTGAGGCCGCAGAGATGGGCCAAGAAGCCAGCGTTTGGAGGTTGGAGCTGCTGTTGGCTCCGGACAGGTGCCTGGGCAGGTCCTGTTGTCCGGCCTGCCTGGGGTCTGCCGTCGGAGTTGGGGCCGTGTGTGTGCGCGCACGCGTGCATGTGGGGGGGCACTGACACCGTGGTGTGTGTGCACCAGTCACGTGTGCACAGGGTGAGCACGGGCATGTGCTTGACCCCCCACCCCCTGGGGGGAGGAGGTGGGCGCTGGATGCCCACGGCCTCCGTGCTGCTTGCTCGGGCAGGTGGCCGGCCTGTTTCATGACCCCAGCATTGGGAACCCCATCCACATCACCATCGTGCGCCTGGTGCTGCTGGAAGACGAGGAGGTGAGAGGGGATGAGGAGGTGAGGGGGGATGAGGAGGCAAGGGGGGATGAGGAGGCGAGAGGGGACCAGGAGGTGAGAAGGGATGAGGAGGTGAGATGGGACGAGGAGGTGAGGGGGGACAGGGAGGACAGGAGGTGAGAGGGGACTAGGAGGTGAGAGGGGACTAGGAGGTGAGAGGAGACAAGGAGGTGAGGGGACAAGGAGGTGAGGGGGGACAGGGAGGCGAGGGGGGACGAGGAGGTGAGAGGGGACTAGGAGGTGAGAGGGGACGAGGAGGCTAGAGGAGATGAAGCCCCTCCTGACCTAAGCTGCTGTGTGCAGGGGCAAGGCAGAGGCCTGACCCCTCCCAGGTCTCAGCCCCGCCCCCAGGGGGAGCCTGCAGAGGGGCCTGCAGGCTGGGCTGGCTACCCCACCCCCACCCCGGTCCTGCTGCACGGGGGCCTGGCCCTCTCCGTCTCAAGCAGACACTGTCCCCATCCCCAGGACGACCTGAAGATCACACACCACGCAGACCACACCCTGCGGAGCTTCTGCAAGTGGCAGAAAAGTATCAACATGAAGGGGGACACACACCCCCTGCACCACGACGCCGCCATCCTGCTCACCAGGTACCGCCGCTGTGGGGCACGGATCCGCCCTGGCCTCCCGGAGCCCCGCGGTCTGTTTTAAAGATGTAGTTTGTTGGCCGGCGCCGCGGCTCAATAGGCTAATCCTTCTCCTTGGTGGCTCTGGCACACCGGGTTCTAGTCCCGGTTGGGGCGCCGGATTCTGTCCCGGTTGCCCCTCTTCCAGGCAAGCTCTCTGCTGTGGCCTGGGAGTGCAGTGGAGGATGGCCCAAGTCCTTGGGCCTGCACCCGCATGGGAGACCAGGAGAAGCAGCTGGCTCCTGCCTTCGGATCAGCACGGTGCGCCAGCTGCGGCGGCCATAGGAGGGTGAACCAACGGCAAAGGAAGACCTTTCTCTCTGTCTCTCTCTCACTGTCCACTCTGCCTGTAAAAAAAAAAAAAAAAGATGTAATTTATTTGAAAGAGAGAGAGAGAGCGCGCGCTTCCATCCGCTGGTTCACTCCCCTGATGGCCACCACAGCCAGGGCTGGGCCAGGCTGAAGCTGGGAGCCTGGGACTCCATCCGGGTGCCCCGCGTGTGTGGCAGGGGCCCAAGGACTTGAGGCATTCCCTGCGTGGCTCTGTGCCCGTGGGCTGAAGGCTTTGTGCCCCCGGTGTGTCCGAGGGGACCTCTATAAGTGCGCAGAAATACCTGTGAGAAAATAAAGTGAACATTGCAGAATTATTTTGCACCAAAATAACATTTTAATTCCACTTTTGCATGAACTTCTGAAAGTCCGCTGGTGATCACAGCCACCTTGCTCCCTCTGCCCCTCCCCTCAGAGGTAGATTTAGTATTTTATGATTTTATGTATTTGGGTAAGAGAGGCAGTCGGGCAGAGCTCTCGTCTGCTGGACCATTCTTCCAAATGACCACGATGGCTTGGGGGAGCCAGGAATGCAATCCGGGTCTCCCAGGCCGGTGGTCGGAACCCAATCACCTGAGCCATCGCCGCTGCCTCCCGGGGTGTCCATTGGCAGGAAGCTGGAGTCCGGCGCAGGAGCTGGCCAGGGGATCCAGGCGCTCCGCTCTGGGTGTCTTAACGGGGATCCTCACGCCTGGTGGAGTCATTTTCGCTCCGCTAGGCTCGGGCTGCAGCCTGGCTGGGGTGGTACCAAAGCTATTGTGAGCACAGGGACACTCCCTAGCCCGCATGGGGGCCCAGCAGGCTGAGCGTGTGTTGGGGTCCTGCGCTGGCCCGCTGTGGATCCGTGGGAGGGTCGACCGTCCGCAAGCAGGGACCACCCCCCCCCCCAGCCTCCTTGGCGCTGGGCGGCCCCTGGTCCATCTAAGGCCGCCTCTCTCTGCCCCTGCAGGAAGGACCTGTGTGCGGCCATGAACCGGCCCTGCGAGACCCTGGGCCTGGCCCACGTGGCCGGGATGTGCCAGCCGCACCGCAGCTGCAACGTGAACGAGGACACGGGCCTGCCGCTGGCCTTCACCGTGGCACACGAGCTCGGGCACAGGTACCACGGCCGCCCTCGCCGCCCCAGCGGGCCCAGCCTCCTCCTCCCGCCCTGGGCGCAAGGGCCCCAAAACCCCGGGCACGGGGGGCTGGCACTGTCCCCGCCTCTGCGCTGATCCCGACCCCCAGCTGTCCCCGCCCCCTCGCTTTCCCCACCCCCAACTCTGTCCCAACCTCCGCACTGATCCCGCCCCCGCGCTGTCTCCGCCTCCTTGCAGTCCCCGCCCCCGCTCTGTCCCCACCTCCGCACTGATCCCGCCCCCGCACTGCCTCCTCGCTGTCCCCCCTGCTCTGTCCCCGCCTCCGCACTGATCCCGCCCCCCAGCTTTCCCCGCCTCCGCACTGATCCCGCCCCCCAGCTTTCCCCGCCCCCAACTCTGTCCCCACCTCCGCACCGATCCGGACCCCCCCCCCCCGCGCTGTCCCCGCCCCTGCGCTGTCTCCGCCCCCGCGCTGTCCCCCCTGCTCTGTCCCCGCCCCCGCGCTGTCCCCGCCCCCGTGCCGTCCCCGCCCCCACGCTGCTGGCTGCTTCCCTGTTAGACCAGGTGAGGCTCCTGCTTGGGTCTCAGGGGCCCGGCCTGGAGGGGAGGGCTGGGAAGTCATTGTCCGGCTTGGGCTGTCCCCGCCGCCGCCCTTCGTGGTTGCTCCCTTTCTGCTTGCTCTGTGACCCTCGGCAGGCGCGCTGCTGTCTCTGGGCCTCGGGTTCGGTGCTGGCCAGGGCTCCCCCAGCTGACACCTGTGTCCAAGCCTGGCCCACCTGTTCCCACACTGTTCAGCTGGCAGCATCTCACACTGTCCGATGAGGCCAGGCTTCCAGGGAGTTCTGTCGGCCAGAGGCGCTGGGCTCTTCCACTCTTGTGGAATGCTGCCATTCCCTGGCTTTTACCCTGGCTTGCTCTGGTAGCTTCTCTGAGCCTCCCTGGGGGGGGAGGGGGGTGAATAATGAGGACTGAGAGGGAGTGAGCGAGCACTTCTGAGAGTGCCCAGCACATAGTAGGCACTCATTTTCCTTGTGGGACCTTTTGTGACACAGCCACTCAGAGCCCTGAACTCAAGTGCACAGCCTTGGGGTGGGGCCCCGGGCGTGGGAGGACCTCTGCAGGCCACTCTTGGCTGCAGGGGATGCTGGGACCCTGATGGGCCCTGTGCACGCCCCCTGGCTGGCTGTGTTGGCCAGCTCCAACACCAGGGCCCCTTGGCCCTCACTTCAGCCTTGGGCAGGTGCCCACTGGGGACCCACCATCCTACATTGCACCGTAGGGAAACCGAGGCGCAGAGAGAGCACGTGCTTGTCTCAGGGTCGCATGGCCTCTTGGGGGCCGCCCCGGGCGCGAGGAGGGTGCACCTTGCAGGCAGGCAGGTCCCCGGTGGGGGAGGGGCGGCGTGCGGCCCCGCCCCCAGCTCACCCGCCCCTGGGGCCTGTGCTCTCACACAGTTTTGGCATTCAGCATGACGGAAGCGGCAATGACTGTGAGCCGGTTGGGAAACGGCCTTTCATCATGTCTCCACAGCTCCTGTACGACGCGGCGCCCCTCACCTGGTCCCGCTGCAGCCGCGAGTACATCACCAGGTTCCTCGAGTAAGTCCCGACCCCGGGGGAGGGGCGGGGACGGGGGCTGGGGGAGCTCCTGCCGCCTGGGTGGGGCTGGGGCTGCCGCTGGCCAGGAACACCCCCGCTGAGCAGGGCTCCCAGGTGCCCAGGGAGGAGAGCCCTATGGACCTGAGCCAAGGCCTGCAGCCGCGAGGGAGCCAGGTGGTTTTCAGGGAGTGCAGATGTTGGATGAGGCTCTCAGGGCCGTGGCTGGACAGGTGCAGGGCCAGCCAGAAGGGCCAGTGGCAAGCAAAGAAACAGGTGCCGTTAGGGGAGCTGAAACACAGCCTTCTTCCTTTCTTTCGCGCTCTCTGAATCTGTAATGGTTGTTCTCCTATTTGGTGTTTTATGTTGTAAGTAAGAGAAACATTTTTAATTTTATTTATGGCCGGCACCGCGGCTCACTAGGCTAATCCTCCGCCTGTGGCGCCGGCACACCGGGTTCTAGCCCCGGTCGGGGCGCCGGTTCTGTCCTGGTTGCCCCTCTTCCAGTCCAGCTCTCTGCTGTGGCCCAGGAAGGCAGTGGAGGATGGCCCAAATCCTTGGACCCTTGCACCCACATGGGAGACCAGGAGAAGCACCTGGCTCCTGGCTTCAGATTGGCACAGTGCCAGCCTTGGCAGCCATTTGGGGGATGAACCAACAGAAGGAAGGCCTTTCTCTCTGTCCCTCTCTCACTAACTCTGCCTGTCAAAAATTTTTTTTATTTATTTAGAAGCAGAGAGAGAGAGAGGGCTCCCGTTCACTGGTTCACTCCCCAAACACCCGCAAGAGCTGGGGCTGGACAGGGTGGAGGCCAGGACCTGGAACTCCATCTGAGTCTCCCACGTGGCTGGCAGGAACCCAAGGACTTGAGCCATCCCCGCTGCCTCCCAGCGGGGTGTGCATTGGCAGGAAGCTGCGGCCATGAGCCAGAGGCAGGCCTCGAACCCAGGCCCGCCAGGGTCAGATTCAGGCGTCTTCACCACTAGGCTAAATGACCACCCTGAGAAAAAATGTGAAGTTTAGGCCATTGGCACAAATACTCCCATTCATTTTCTTTTGAGCAGTGCCAGGTCCAAGTGCAAAGTTAAGAGCATTTGACTTACGTGCAACATTGTTAAAACTGCACAATTCCCCTCCCATAGCTCACATAGGTCAGCATCCCCCGTCTGTAGGTCTGGGCTTCCACCTGCTCCACTTTCGGCAGCTTTTTTGAATGTTGACAGCACAGGGGGAATTTCCACATTGAGAAACTTGGTTTTGTGCACAAAAATGCGTGAATAAACATTTTAAAAATGTTGGTGGAAAATGCATATTATGAAAGAACTATGCATGGATTTCAGGTTTGTTTTTTTTTTGCACTAAAACTTGTCATTCCATTTTCTTTTTTTCCCTAACATGTATTTATTTATTTGGAAGGCAGAGTGACAGAGAGAGGGAGAGATGGAGGGAGCGATCTTCCATCAGTGGCTCAATCCCCAAATGGCCACATTGGCCAGGGCTGGCCAGGCCAAAACCAGGAGGCCGGAGCTCCTCCCAGGTCTCCCAACACTTGGGCCACCTTCTGCTGCTTTCCTGCTTGTGTTCCGGTGTGGGATGCTGGCCTCGCAGGTGGCGGTCTAACCGCGGTGCCACGACGCGGGCCCTGAAAGTGGCTTTACTTTCATCACCTCTGACGTCTTGATTTGGTCATAACTTTGGGGTTAGAAGTCCCTTACCCTGGAAGGTCAAGGGCATTTGTCCATCACCGTCTAGTTTCCAGCACTGTGGTTGGCAAAGTCCTGTGCAACTCTGATCTCCAAGCCTCTGAGTGTGACCTTTTGAAAAATCCGAGAGCTTTCAGGATTCTTTGCGTCTCTTTTTTTGGTGATTTTGAATTTCACAGCTATGTGCCTTGGTCTATTTTTATTTTGGGGACGCTCATTGGGGCCTTTTTATCTGGAAACTCATGTCCTCCAGTTCTTGGAAACGTCGTTGTATTGTTTACTTGGTAATGTTCTCGTCTCTTTTCGGAACCTTTCTTATCCAACTCGTTCTCTTATATCCTTATTCTTCAACGTTTTATTTTTTTAATCTCCTTATTTAAAAAAAATCTATTTTTACTTATCTGGAGAGCAGAGAGGGACACTGAGAAAGGGACAGAGACTGAGAAAGGGGGAAGAGAGAACTGCCATCTGCTTCACTCCCCGGATGGCTGGGACTGGGCCAGACCAAAGCCGGGAGCTGGGACCCCATCCGGGTCTTCCATGGGGGTGGCAGGGCACCAAGAACTTGAGCTCCCAGGGTATGCATTAGCAGAGAGCTGGAATCGGCAGCAGAGTCGGGACTCGAACCCTGGGTGCTCGGATATGGGATGGGGGTGTGCCGGGAGCCACACCACAGGTCTGCCCGGTGCTTTCTGAGAGGCTGGGACCCCTGTTTCCCTGGGAGACCCTCAAGTAGATGTGAGGTCTCTTGGCTGCGAGATTCCATATCCCCGGGCAGGAGCCCCCAGGCCTCCTCCTGCCAGAGTGTGGGTGTGGCTGCGGTGAGGAAGGGGCTTGATGGGCGTTTCCACCCCTTTCCTCTGAGGGCCGCAGCCCCCTGGCCCTCTGCTGGGCCACACAGCGCTGGGGAGGGGATCTGGGGTCTTAAGGGGTCTTGCAGATTTTCAGCCAGGCACGTGTTCCACGCCCTACCCATCCCCGGGACCCCAGTCCCTGAGCCTGCCCAGGGCTCTGCTTCAGGGGAGGGGGGTTCTCTGCTTGCAGTGCTGGGCTGTGTGCCTCCCCCCTGCAATGCTGACAGGGCTCAGGGCCCTCATCACCGCTCCCTTCCCGTCGCCCACTCCTTGTTTCCACCCGGCTGTCACCGCAGTGGGGCCCCAGAAGGAAGCAGACGCAATCCGCCTGCTCCAGGAGCCGCGTGTTTTCTGGAAGTCTGCTCACCTGTTCTCCGTGGGCCTTGACCAGGGATGGGCCCAGGTGCCCGGGGCTGTGTGCCGGGGAGTGGGGGTGGGAGCAGAGGAGCGTTTACTTTGGTGGTGAGGGACCTGGCCACGGGCCCAGGCTTCTACCCATGTTGGTGGACAAGGTCCCTCGTCCGCGGAGCCTGGGGCAAGGGGCGGACAGTGGGGCCGACCATCTAGCAGGTTTGCTGTGAGAATGGAGTGAGCGTTTAGCACAGCGCCCACCACGGGTAAGCCTTGGACATGCACTATTACTAATCACTAATATTATTTCCACTTTTACCAAGGGATCAGTCTCGTGGACTTGAACCAGGGAGTGGCCTGCGGGTAGGGAGGGGCAGAAGATGAGAGAATGGTTGGCAGATCTGTGGCCGCCCCCACAGCACCCCAGGGCCTGTTCCCGGCTGCACCCACCCGGTGCCGCCCAGCCCCTGGCTCCGGGACAGACAGACAGACAGACGGGTCTCTGTGTGCGTTCAGCGGCTGGAATGCGTGAGGGGCTTGGCGCAGGGCCTGGGGTGCGGGTGGGAGGAGAAGGCAGGAGCCTGCGGGAGCCGGGGCCTCCTAGGGCCCTGGCAGCGGGCAGAACCGAGTGGAGGCACAAAGATGGAGATAGGAGGCCTGCCAGTGGCGGGGCGCTCGGGGGCGATGACCGGGGGCTCCCCAAGGCCGGCTCGCAGGTTCCCCTCTGCAGCCTGGGAAAGGAAGGGGGAGAGGGGGCGCGCAGGGGGCCAGGGTGGCACGAGCCTGTCCCCTTGCACAGGAGGTTCCACCCAAACAGGGCAGGGACGGCGAGGGCCGCACAGAAGGTGCCACATGTGCTGTCGGGGCGTGGGGGCCCCTCCTGCTGTTTTTTTTTTTTTTTTTTTTGACAGGCAGAGTGGATAGTGAGAGAGAGACAGAGAGAAAGGTCTTCATTTTGCCGTTGGTTCACCCTCCAATGGCCGCTGCGGCCGGCGCATCTCGCTGATCCAAAGCCAGGAGCCAGGTGCTTCTCCTGGTCTCCCGTGCGGGTGCAGGGCCCAAGCACTTGAGCCATCCTCCACTGCACTCCCTGGCCACAGCAGAGAGCTGGCCTGGAAGAGGGGCAACCGGGACAGTATCCGGTGCCCCAACTGGGACTAGAACCCGGTGTGCCGGCGCCGCAAGGCGGAGGATTAGCCTGTTAAGCCACGGCGCCAGCCCTTCTGCTGTTTTGATGCCCCTGCAAATGGCCCGGGTGAGACTGATCCAGACCTGCACTCTCTCTGCACAGAGGCCCTGCCTGGAGCCGGGGGCCACACAGACAAGTGCCTGTCCCAGCCCTTGATAGCTCAGGGTGGCGGGCTGGGGTTGGTGGGATGTGGAGGCCAGTTAGGAAGAGTGGGTGGGTGGGTGGGGCCTGGGGGGAGGGAAGGAAGTGTCTGGTCCACTCTGGGTGAGCTGGGCTCCTCTAAGGGCCTCCCGCTGGGCTGAGAAGTGCTTCCTGGGTCTGGCAGGCTCTGCGGCACCACGGGGCCAGGGCGGGGGCGGGGTGGGGGAAGCCTTCCCGGCCGTGCTCTCGAAGCCAACTCTCAGCCTGCCCCTGTGGGGTCCTCTCCCCCGTGACCCCAGCGTCCTTGGCCAGAGCTCGTGGCGCTGAGGCCAGGGGGCACAGGGTCTCCCCGCAGATGGCGGGCAGCTGTTTGCAGTGCGAGGTGAGAGGGAGGCTGCCCGGCCCGCTATTATTAGCGCAGGGAGGCCCAAGAGGAAGGAGGGGCGGGCTGGCGCTGTGGGGCCCGAGTGAGGAGCCCAGCGGTGGGGGGGGGGGGGGCGAGGAAGGAAGGGCAGGCTGCCGGCGCCCCTGACGTTTCCCGAGTGGACACTGCTATTTATACCTCTGTACCGGGGCGTGGCCTCTTGTAGATAAGGATGTGGGGGCCCAGAGAGGGTGAGCGGTGACCCGAGGCCACACAGCATCCAGAGCCAGGTGCTCCCCAGACGGTGCCTGGGCCCACATGTGGCCCTGATTCTGCCGCTGTGGCCTGCGAGGGCTGCCAGCTTCTCACACACACGTGTGCTCCCTCACGTGCCCACACACACACTCACATCCTCACACTCATACACACTCATGCTCACATACATGTGCACTCACACGTGTGCTCCCTTGCATGTCCACACGCACTCACACTCATGCTCACACACTCACGTGTGCACTCACTCCATTCACACATGCTCACACGTGTATGCACACACATTTACACACATGCATGCATGCCCACACACACACGCTGGCACGCTCATGCCCACACATGCGCTCATACATGCCTGCTCCCACGTACCCACTTACACACATTCGCACACTCACCCACACTCACCCACACATGCAGTCACGTGCCTACATTCACACACACACACACAGGCTCATCCACACTCACACCCGTATGCCATGCTGTCACATTCACACACACACACATGCACGTGTTCTCACATGTGCACTACATGTGTGACCCTTCTGTGCTTACGCGGGCTGGGCCTGGTAGGTGGTTGTGGCTCCAGCCGGGAAGTGGGAGAGCTGGGATGTGGCCTGGGAGCCCCGGACCCCGGCTGGGTGTGGGCTCAGAGCATGCTGGAGGGAACCCGGGCTGGGCCGGCCGGCCCCACCCTCCCCGCCACCCGCTGTCCCGGCACAGACCCCGGGAGCCCCAGCTGGCCTCTGCTGCGTGGTTGGCACTTGTACTTGGGGTGAAGTCTTGAGGCAGCCCAGAGCGTGGACGTGGTGGGGCCGGCAGCCCCAGCTGGCTTCAGCGCCTGGCCCTCCTGTGGCTCCGGGATGGTGACATTCGTGTGGGAGGGGAGGAGGAACAGAGCAGGAAGCGAGGGTGACACGCCGTGGCATGTGACCCCCCCTGGGCCGTGAGGGCCGTGAGGGCCGTGTCCCTCGTCCCAGGGGTCGGGTCTGGCCGGCATGGGCAGCTCAGCTGACCGCAGGAGTCTGGTCACCCAGCCGTGGTCCCCTGCTCTGGGTGGAGTCTGGGGCCTGGCAGGGGCTGGGGGACCTGGGCGACCACACAGACCCCACCCTGACCCCTTCATCTTTCCCAGCGTCCCCAGGGCTTGTGATGTCCCCTTCCTCCCTCCCTCCCAGGATCCATCCCCTCCGCGCCCCCAGCCCCCTGCCTGCCGGAGGCTCAGCCTGACTGGGCTTGTGCCTCCCCTCCCCCAAGGGCCCTGCCTCCCTCTGTGGCTTCTGGCCGGGTCCTTGCTGCTGCAGTCCACCTGTCCCTTGCCCCGGCCCCTGTCTGCATGGCTCACTTCTGCCTGGCCACTGCTGTCGCGCTGAGTCCCCGGGCGGCGCTCAGTGTGACGGGGAGTGCTGGGTTCCAGCAAGGGCAGCAGGAGGTCCCTGGTGCCCAGAGGCAGGAGCCGCGCCTGAGGGGTGCACAGAGCTGGGCCCAGGCTCCCCTACTTCCCCCACCCCCGCTCGCTCTGTGGATGCTGTCTCTGCAGGCCTTGGTGATGAGAAGTGACGCAGGCCCGGAAGCCACCTAGCAGTGGGGCAGGGAGGCGGGTGTCCCCCGCCCTGCCCCGGGAGAGGGCCCAGGGCGGCACTCAGGGCCTCCCCTTTCTGCTGGTTTCCCAGGTGCCCTCTGGGTCACGTTCCCCTGACCCTTGTCCAGCCTGGGTGAGGCCAGGGGCTGTGGGAGTGCAGAGCAGGCCCATGGCGGGCGGGGAAGGGGTCCTTCTCCACAGTGCAGGGAGGAGTGTGGTGGAGGCGGTGGCTCTCAGAGGTGGGCCACTGGGGCAGGAGGCGGGCGGTGGCAGGAGTGGCCAGGCGGTGGGGTGGGGGGTGAGGCAGGACGGCTTCCGAGGCCAGCAGGGTGCCCCATTCCGACCCTGGCCCCTGCAACCCGAGGCCTCGCTGGTGACTTTCACAGGCCATGTACCTGCCAGGCACGGGCGCCCCTTCACCCTGTCCCCTTGTCCCTCTGCAGCCGCGGGTGGGGGCTGTGCCTGGACGACCCTCCCTCCAAGGACATCATTGACTTCCCGGCCGTGCCGCCCGGTGTCCTCTACGATGTGAGCCACCAGTGTCGCCTCCAGTACGGGGCCTACTCCGCCTTCTGCGACGACATGGACGTGAGTGTGCAGAAGGACCCGGGGCGGCCCTCGCCAGCCTGGGCCTCCAGGGGATGCCAGGAGACAGGCGGCTGTGGCAGAGGCCTGGAGTTGGGCGACCATTTCCCACCTGCCGGGCCCCTGGAGCTGGGCTCATAGGAGGGAAATAACCAGACCCACATCCTGGGCGTGTGACCGAGACCTTGGGACGGAGTCTTTCCAAAGAGTGGGCTGGGGCTGGGGGAACCGCAGGCAGGTGGGCTGCTTGGAGCCTCGGACCCCAGCCCAGGGACCCCCGGCGCCACAAGGTTTGGAGAGGCAGGGGCTGGGACACAAGCTCAGACCCCACCACGCGCCGGCCCCGTGGAGGAGGCGTGCCCCAGAGGGGGAGAGGGGACTCTTGGGGACAGCAAGGGGACAAGGGTGGGGGGCAGCACCGGGGAGGGGGTGAGGGTGTGGCCCTTGCCTCCTCCCCCAGAACGTGTGCCACACACTCTGGTGCTCTGTGGGGACCACCTGTCACTCCAAGCTGGACGCAGCCGTGGATGGCACCAGGTGTGGGGAGAGCAAGGTAGGGGCCCGGCCCCGGGCGGGGGGTGGGGGTGAGAGGCCTGACTTCCTGCCACGCCTGTGCTTAGCTTCCGGCTTGCCTGTGCTCGGAGCAGACCCCAGCCCAGCCTGGCCCACGTCCCCATCTGCAGAATGGACGCGGTGGGCCAGGGCCAGGGTGCACGAGTCCCCAGGTCAGGGTCAACACGTGAGCTCCACTGACTCCTCCCTCGGCTCCCCCGCGGGGCCTGGGTCACGGGCGACTGCAAGGGGCTTCTCACGCACCCCCGATCCCCCGTCGCTGTGCCTTTCCAGACCTCCCCTCCCCCTTGTTCGCACTAAGCTGTGTGTATGGGGGGCGGGGCCTCCGTCTGTCTCGGCAGTGGTGTCTCAATGGGGAGTGTGTTCCTGTGGGCTTCCGGCCGGAGGCTGTGGACGGAGGCTGGTCCGGCTGGAGCGCCTGGTCCGTCTGCTCGCGGAGCTGTGGCGTGGGGGTCCAGAGCGCTGAGCGGCAATGCACACAGCCCACGTGAGTGCGGGGCCGGCCCAGCGCCCTGTCACGGCCGTGCCCGGGTGTCCTTGGGGGCAGTTCCCAGAGCATTCTGGGAGCTGATCCATTGCAGAGAAGGGAACCTGAGACTGGAGAGGCCCACGACAGGCCGTGCCGGCTGGAGGGGAGGGCTGGAGGGAGCCCGGTCCCCTGGGGTGGGTCCATGCCCGACCACGAGGCCCACAACAGGCCGTGCTGGCTGGAGGGGCGGGCAGGCGGCAGTGGCTGGGAGCCCGGTCCCCTGGGGTGAGTCCATGCCCGACCACGAGGCCCACCACAGGCCGTGCCGGCTGGAGGGGCGGGCAGGCGGCAGTGGCTAGGAGCCCGGTCCACGCCTGACCACCACAGCGCTTCTCTGGGCCTGTGTTGTCTTGGCCAAGTAATGGGCAGAACCCAGTGAGTCAATGTCAGCATAGATGCAGTTAGCACTGGGCGGGAGCTGCCTGTCGGCCTCACAGCCACACAGGAGCCCGAGATGAGACTGGGGGAGGCGGGGAGGGACTTTACCCCTGTGGGCCTCAGTTTCCCCACGTGGAACTGCCCGGCCGCCTGGGCTGAGCCCCATGGCAGCCCCTCCAGGTGCCTGGTGCTTGGCAGACCCTGGGCCCCCTACCCTTCCCTCCTCCTGGTGGGAAGTCTGAGTTGAGTTGGAGCCACCACCGCTGTGGCCTGGGGGGCACAAGTCTGTGCACGCGGGGCTGGTTAGGGTCTCCTGCGCCATGGTGCCGGTCATATCCTCTACAGAGGCAGCCCCAAGCCCATTTTATAGATGAGCAAACTGAGGTCCAGAGGGTGGCCACGGCAGGAGGTCGCCTGCCCTCAGCACCTTCCAAATAGAAGGGATGTGTCTGGGTGGGAGAGCGGCGGGCAAAGACAGGGGGCGGGGTCTCCGGGCGAGGGGCGCCACCCCGTGGGCCCGCGCCCGCCCCGGCATGTGCTGAGCCTGCGCTCTGCTCCCCCACAGGCCCAAGTACAAGGGCAAGTACTGCGTGGGTGAGCGCAAGCGCTTCCGCCTCTGCAGCCCGCAGCCCTGCCCCCGCGGCCGCCCCTCCTTCCGCCAGGTGCAGTGCAGCCACTTCGACGCCATGCCGTACAAGGGCCAGCTGCACACGTGGGTGCCCGTGGTCAGCGACGGTGAGCCCTGCTGCCCGGGGGACAGGTGGGCCCCGGGCTCCCCCGCGGTGCCGGCAGGGGGAGTCCTGCACCCGCCCTCCCAGCCCCGGGGCTGCCCCCTCTCTCCTGGGTGCCCAGCCCCACTGGAGGTCTACCCAGCGCCCTGGCCGCCCCTGATCTGTGCTCCGCTTGGGCCGTCAGTGAACCCCTGTGAGCTGCATTGCCGGCCGGCCAATGAATACTTTGCCGAGAAGCTGCGGGACGCCGTGGTGGATGGCACCCCCTGCTACCAGGGCCAGGCCAGCCGTGACCTGTGCATCAACGGGATCTGCAAGGTGCGCCTGCCCAGCAGGAGGAGGGCCCCACCCCGGCACCGCAGGTCCCTGGCCCCACTGCCCAGGGCCTCCCAGGTTCCTCCCCGGGCTGGACTGTGGTGCGTCCCTGCTCTGCCCCTGAGCTCTGGAGACCCCTCCCAGTCAGGCCTCGCCCCCTGGCCTCCTTCCCTGCCTCCCCTGCTGGTGCCTGTGGCCTCTACCCCAACATGCACGCCTGTACCACCCTTGCTGGAGCCCCTGTGCCCGAGTGAGCCCTTCTGCAGCAGGAAGGGGCTTAATGAGGTCGTGCAGGTGACTGGGTACCCAGTGTCAGGTGACAAGTGCTCCTCTTATTTCTAGCACGGCCCTGGCCACCTGCTGCCCCTGCCACTGGTCCCCTAGGCCCCGGGCTGGGACAAGGACCAGTGGGGAGCTGCTACCCCCTGGGACCTTTGACATAGAAGCCTGTTTCTGGACAGCCCTGTGCTCTGGCCATGAGCCTGGGGGCAGCTCCCGTGCCTGCCTGTGGCCTTGTCCAACACAGGCCCATCTCAGATCAACCTGCCTTTGGGGGGGGGGGCAGGGATTAATGGGGCCATTTCACACCCCAGGAAACTGAGGCCAGGGAGGTAGAGGGGCTCCCCTGGGCTCAGATGATGCATGCACCTGCGGTGGAGCAGGGCCCCGACTGCCCTGGACGTCCCCGAGGCTGGGGGCCTGCCAGGGGCAGCCCAGCACCAGGGCCGTCCCCACCGTGTATTGCAGAATGTGGGCTGTGACTTCGAGATCGACTCGGGTGCCGTGGAGGACCGCTGCGGCGTGTGCCACGGCAATGGCTCCACCTGCCACACTGTGAGCGGCACCTTCGAGGAGGCTGAGGGCCTGGGTATGTGGGGGCCCCGCTGGTGGTGGGGGTGGGGCGTCAGTGTGCCTTCACCTGCGGCGCCTTCCTCAGCTCCCCGAGTCCCTGTGCTCGGCCCGACGTGGTCCCCACCCCCTGGCTGCAGATCACAAGGCTGGCAGGAGTCAGGGGACCTGGCCCAGGTGCAGGGACCTGGCCTGAGGGAGTTCTCCTGGCCCGGGGGGGCCTAGGCACGGCTGACTGGGCTTGTGCCTGGCCCTTGACCTTCCAGGGGTTGCTGTTGACCCCCAGCTCCTCTCCCTGGCCCGGGTGGTGGGGGTCAGTCCTGCATTTGTGGCTTAAGCACGGATTGTGTGCTAAGTGGCAGGGACGTGGTGGTGACAGAACTTGTTAGTGTGACAGGTGCAGTGGAGGGGGGGCCCAGGGGGCCGCGAGAGCAGTGAGGGAGGCCCAACTTCCTGTCGCAGGTGGAAATTGACCTGAATCCTAGAGGACCTACAGGAGCTGGGAGGGGCGCTCCAAGGGGGGGAAAGAGCCGGTGTCACACAGAACTGGGGCGCTGGGAAGCTGTGCCCAGCTGGGAGCCCGGCGGGGATACTGGGAGGGAAAGGCCCCAGGCAATGCGGGACCTGCCAGCCCTGAGTTAGGGCAGACCCGGCTTGGGTGCCCTGGGGAGAGGTGACAGAACGCGCTGACCCCAGGTCTTGGTGGTGTTTAGAGCATCGGCGGGGGGGCGGGGGTGGCTGGGAAGTGGGTGGGCAACAGCCATCCTTTCCCCCACTGGGTACACCTGTACACACCCCGGCCCCCAGGCTACGTGGACGTGGGCATGATCCCGGCGGGGGCACGTGAGATCCACATCCAGGAGGTGGCCGAGGCAGCCAACTTCCTGGCCCTGCGCAGTGAGGACCCGGACAAGTACTTCCTCAACGGCGGCTGGACCATCCAGTGGAACGGGGACTACGAGGTGGCCGGCGCCACCTTCACCTACGCTCGCACGGGCGACTGGGAGAACCTCACGTCCCCCGGCCCCACCCACGAGCCTGTGTGGATCCAGGTGCCCACCTCCTGAGGCCGGGTGGGGGTGCAGTGGTGGGGGGGTCCTGGAACCCGGCCCCCACCCAGGGTGGCGTCCTGGGGGAGTGACTCCAGGTTAGCCACACAGCGCAGGTCTGTCACGGCACCAGGGTGTGTGGCTGCAGGCCACAGAGGTGTGTGTGGGAGGGTCTCGTGCTCACGGCGCCACCTGCCGCCCCAGCTGCTGTTTCAGGAGAGTAATCCCGGCGTGCGCTACGAGTACACCATCCACAGGGAGGAGGCCGGCCGCGGCGAGGCGCAGCCGCCCGAGTTCTCCTGGCACTACGGGCCCTGGAGCAAGTGCACGGTCACCTGCGGCACAGGTGAGCCCCGGCGCAGGCACAGCGGGGTTCGTATCTGAGCGGACACTGCCGTTGGGGTCTCGGTGCTCACTTGCTGGGCCACCAGGGGCCTGGTGGCTTCCCTCTCGGAGCCTCAGTTCTTCACCTGTGGCCTAGCCGTCTGCCCGTGCCGCCCCCCAGCCTCTGCCCTGTCCCTCCGTCTCCCGCACCCCAGTCCTCCGTCTCCCTCTGCCCCTGGTCTGCCCGCCTCTGGCCTCGGTGTCCAGGGGTCTCAGTGTCAGGAATGTGGGCCAGAGACCCCTGAACGCCTTCCCGGAAATGCTATTGGGATGAGCAGATCCGAGCTAGCCCATGCAACCTTGCAGAAACCAAAAGCTGTCAAAGCCGTGCCATGCAGTAGAGCGTCAATTTCAAGTTACAAAACCAAAAGCAGATGCACCTGCAGCCTGGGGTAGGGGGAGGGGTGTTGTCTTGCAGAGGGTGGCCCATTAGGGGTGTGCCAAGCGGCAGGTACTTGAGTCTGACCCACGGTGGCTGGGACAGATAAGGGAGCGAGACACCCCAGGGTGCATGGTTCAAGCCAGGGGAACCCCCCACACCATCAGCCTGCCTCCTGCCATGCCCGGGCCGTGGGTCTTGTGCCTTTTCCCTCCCTGGCCAGACTGTATCCCAGGCTCCGCTCGGGGCCTGGGAGTTGCAGTGGGATGTGTTTTCGGCAGGTCCCATTTCTGCCTTGAACAAAATCCGAATTCTGTTGGTGAGGAAGGAGGGGCGGGCGTGTGGGCCTGGGCACTCAGGGGAGGGGCCGTGACAGGTGGGCCTGCTGCACGGCCGCAGCAGGGAGCAAGGGCGTGAGTGTCCGCGTGATGAGCACAGATGTGCAAAGGCCCAGGGGTGAGCCACAGCAGGGGGTGTGAAGGACAAGGGCAGGGCCGAGGCCGGCGTGAGCGTGAGGGAGTTGGTGCCTGCAGGGCTGCAAGCAGTGCCAAGCTGGGGAGGGGGGGTTGAATTTCTCCTGTACACCCTCCTGAGGCTGCTGGGAGGGGTACACGGCGCCGTGGGGACGGGGCTTCCTCTGTGGTTGGATTTGCCGGCTGGTAGAGGCTGGCACCTGCTGAGCTCCCCGGGGGTGGCAGAGTGGAGGGCTGGGGGTCACTTAGGAGGCAGCGGGGGGAGCCTCCCTCCTGCCCCAGGCAGGGAGGCCCTGTTGTGGGAGGGTTCTGGGTGGAGCGGGTGCGGCCTGGTCTCTGGGTGCCCAGGCTGAGCCCCTCCCCCTGGGGCCCGCAGGTGTACAGAGGCAGAGCGTGTACTGCATGGAGCGGCAGGCAGGGCCCGTGGATGAGGGCCACTGTGACGCCCTGGGCCGGCCCGATGACCGCCAGCGGAAGTGCAGCGAGGAGCCCTGCCCTGCCAGGTGAGCCCCCACCAGCGGCCCGCCCCCAGGCATCCTGGTCCTGCTATAGCCCCCCCCTACCCATCTCAGGCGCCTCGGGGAGGAGCAGAGGGAACCCGGCTCCTGGTCTCATTCCAAGGTCAAAGCCACGCCCTACCTGCCCCCACCCCCAGCCAGGGCCAGGATGCCCCCAGGCAGCCACTCCTGTTATTCCTCTTTGGATCCCTGGATGTGCAAACAGGCTCAGGTCGTGCCCAGGTGCCCTGGGGTGCCTGTCACTCTGAGGAGTCATCTCCTGCACTCGGCCTTGACCTTGCTTGAACGCTGGCCGGCCACCCTTTCTGTGAGCCTGGGTGCCACCTGTCTGACGCCCCCTGTGTGCCCGTCGCCAGGTGGTGGGCAGGTGAGTGGCAGCTCTGCTCCAGCTCCTGCGGGCCGCGGGGCGTCTCCCGCCGGGCCGTGCTCTGCATCCGCAGCGTGGGGCTGGATGAGCAGAGCGCCCTGGAACCGTCCGCTTGCGTGCACCTGCCCCGGCCCCCCGCCGAAGCCCCGTGCAACCGCCACGTGCCCTGTCCAGCCACCTGGGCCGTGGGGAACTGGTCTCAGGTGAGTGATGGGGTGGGAACGAGACCACCCCCAGCTCCCGGTGGGTTGTGGGCCACAGGGAGGTGGGCAGCCTTGGGGGAGCCCGTACTGCCTGCTATTGTGGGTGGGAGGGGCCATCCCTGCCCCCAAAGCTTCGGGGCTCAGGATGCCCCTGGCAGCCTTGAGCTGGGCAGGGCCCACAGAGGAAGGCCTCTGCCCCTGTCGGTGGGCAGTGGGCAGGTGAGCCCGCCACGCCCTGCCTCCCCCCAGGCCGAGTGCTCATCCCAGCATTCTTTGTAGTGCTCGGTGACATGTGGAGTGGGCACTCAGCACCGGAGAATCCTCTGCACCAATGACACCGGCATCCCCTGTGACGAGGCCCAGCGGCCAGCAAGCGAGGCCCCCTGCCGCCTGGCACCGTGCCCGTGGTGGCCACCGGACACTCTGGGCCCCGACGGCTCAGGCAGCGGCTTCTCCAGCCCTGAGATCTTCAATGAAGTGGATTTTGTGCCACGCCCCCCGGCCCCACGCCCATCCTCTCCGCCTGGCATGGGCAATGCCATTGGGGAGGAGGAGCCGGAGCCGCCAGGGCCGGTGTTCGTGGACGACTTCTACTACGACTACAACTTCATCAACTTCCACGAGGACTTGTCCTACCCTCCCTTCCAGGACCCCACCCCGGACCTGACGGGCGCAGGGGCACAGTCGCCCCCCACAGAGCCTCCTGGGGCAGAGAAGCAGGGGGCACTGGGAACTCCATCCCCTGGCCCCCCGCCCAGCCAGGCTGGCCACTCCCCGCTCCCCCCGACGGAGCCAGCACCTGTGAGCCCCTCGGCCACCATCTTGTCTGAGGATGCTACCCCCATGGAGGCCCCAGACCTGGGGCTCCCCAGCTGGCCCCAGCCCTCTGGTTCGGCCCACGGCACGGAGGCACCTGCTGTCCCTGGGAACCCACATGAGCTCCTGGTGGAGGAGGACAGCCGGAGCCAGCCGGCCCCCACGCCCCGGGACAGGACCAATGAGGTTTCCTTGGACGATGAGGAGCCCGCCAGCCGTGGAGCCCCCTCTCCGCCCCAGAGCCCCAGCCCCTCGCTACCTCCTTTGCCCTCTGGTGGCTCTACCCCCTCTTCCCCTAGCACTGGCCCAGCCGAGTCGTGGACAGAAGGCACTGTGGCCTGGGGGCCGGCTCTGGACCGTGGCCTGGGGCCTGTGGACAGTGAGCTGTGGCCCACAGTGGGGGCACCTCCTCCCCCACCTCCCCCTTTGGCCACCCTATCAGGGATTCGGGGTGGTGACAGCCCCCAGGAGCCAGGGACTCCCACGGCTCCAGCCCCAGACCTGGGCTCAGAGGACCTGTGGACGCTGGCAGTGCCCGGGGCCTTCTTCCCCACAGCCCCGACCCACCTCGGGCACACGCCCTGGGGGACTGCCCTGAGCCCAGGACCCTCCCCCAGGCCGGAGGCGTCTCTGAGCTCTGTGCCACTGCCCACACCAGCTCGGGACAGTCCGGCCAACAGCAGCAAAGCCCCAGAGGCCCCGCCCCTGGACCTGCTAGGTGCCAGGAATGCCAGCTGGCAAGTTGGCAACTGGAGCCAGGCAAGTGGTGTGGGCTCAGGGTGGGCCGGGCGGTGGGCTGGGCTGGGCGTCAGCTTCCCCTCCTGACCAGGAGCAGAACAGCACACAGGCCCTGTTCCTTCTGATCCCTAGGGGACAGGGAACTCCCGTGGGGTTTGCCAACTGACAGCCATTGGCGGGTGGAGGCCCCACGGGGTAGGAGGAGCATGAAGCCCCCCAGGGACCTCATCAGGCCTGAGTTGCCCATCTCAGCAGTGAGGACCCATTCAGTGTGCCCCTGGAGGCTCCTTCCTGTGCAGGACAGGCTATGGTGCAGGGACACACGGCTTGCATGGCCTTAGAGATGGGGCGCTCACTCCAGGCAGCTGCGTTGGCAGGCAAGGCCCCCTTGTAGGGTTCCCAGGGCTGGGCCTGGGACGGTTCCGTCCCAGCCTGTCTCCTTGGGGCACTGTCCGGGCCTTTGCCAGCTGGCTGTGCCCTGCCCGCCTCCCTCCTTGTCAAGGACCTGGGTCAGTCTGAGCTGCGTGGAAAGACACTGGGGCCCGTCCATGGGCCCCCACTCTGCCCCAGCGGGAGAGGCGAGTTCCTGTTCAAATCCCCGATTCTGTGTGGGGATGATGGGCAGGTCCCTACTTATGCCTGGGGTTGCATAGCTGCAGGCACTGGAAGCCAGATGCCTTTCCCGGGGGCTTCTGGGAAGCCGTGAGCCTCGTCAGGGTAGCTGGGGAGCGCAGCCCCTCACCACTGAGCCACTGGGCTTGGCTTTTAATTACAGGGTGCTTGGGAGGGGGGTGGATGAGTCCATTTTGTAGACTGGAAAACCAAGGCCCTTGGTTGAGGTCCCAGCCTCTTGGTGGGGTGGTTGCCCGGCTGGATCTGCAGGGTGGGGACTGGCCCAGCCCTCACTGGCTTCTGTCCCACAGTGCTCCACCACCTGCGGCCTGGGTGCCGCCTGGAGGCCCGTGCGCTGTAGCACCGGCCGGGACGAGGACTGTGCCCACACTGGCCGGCCCCAGCCCGCTCGGCGCTGCCACCTGCGGCCCTGTGCCGCTTGGCACACAGGCAACTGGAGTAAGGTGAGTGCCAGGCGCCGGGCAGGGGAGGGCTTGGCACGGTGTCACTACTCAGGAATCACCAATGCATCAGGCATTATACATACTCCGGGGGCAAATACCCTGCCTGTTGCCGTCAGGGACTTGAGCATCTGTGTTTTGGTGTCTGACCCCCGTGGAGGCAGAGGGATGGTGGCATTGACCCCCACCCCAATCTTCCTGTCTTTCCTCCACCTGTGCAGCCCCTCCCCCACCTCCTGTCCCCTTCCCACTGCTCCTCCACCTGCTACTGTTGCACAGCCTCACTCCTCTCCACCTGTCCCATCCTGGGGCAGCCCCTGGCCCCGCCCCCTGCTGCCCGGTGCACTTCAGGGCCACGACCCCGGGCCGGGTCTTGGGTGGGTGCTGGTCCGGGCAGGGGGGAGTGCACACACGTGTCCCCGGTCCCCAGTGCTCCCGCAGCTGTGGCGGTGGTTCCTCGGTGCGGGACGTGCAGTGTGTGGACACACGGGACCTCCAGCCGCTGCGGCCCTTCCACTGCCAGCCCGGGCCTGCCAAGCCGGCTGCCCGCCAGCTGTGTGCTACCGAGCCCTGCCTCAGCTGGTACACGTCTTCCTGGAGGGAGGTGAGGCCTGGGGGTCTGGGGTGCGGGCAGGGAGGGCCTCAGACCCAGGCCAGGCGCTGACTACTCCCCCCGCCCTCCCAGTGCTCCGAGGCCTGCGGTGGTGGCGAGCAGCAGCGGCTGGTGACCTGCCCAGAGCCGGGGCTCTGTGACGAGGCGCGCAGGCCCAACGCCACCCGGCCCTGCAACATGCAGCCCTGCACGCAGTGGGTGGTGGGGCCCTGGGGCCAGGTGAGCTGGGGGCTGCGGGGGCAGCAGGTGGGGGGTAGGGGGTGGGCTGTGCTCCTCCCTGCCAGTGCTGGGTGGGGTTTTGGTTTGGGGCCTGAAGGAGGGGTCGGTGGTGCCAGGGAGGAGGGTGATGCGGACAGCACTGGCAAGGCCACGGCCCTGTGGCAGGAACCGCAGACCAGGGTGGGTCAGGCGGCCAGGCAAAGGCCGGGGTGGCAGCAGGGGGCAGAGCTGGAAGGTTCAGGGTCTCCGAGGGGCTGGCGCTGGTGTCCTTGCCCCGGGGGCTGAGCCTGGGCGAGGTGGGCTGGGTGGTGAGGCGTGGGAGTGGAGCTCCGGGAACCTCAGCTGTCCCCGCCTCCGTGCAGTGCTCCGCCCCCTGTGGCGGGGGTGTCCAGCGGCGCCTGGTCAAGTGCATCAACACCCAGACGGGGCTGCGCGAAGAAGACAGCGACCAGTGCGGCCACGAGGCCTGGCCCGAGAGCTCCCGGCCGTGCGGCACGGAGGACTGCGAGCTCATCGAGCCTCCACGTGAGTGTCCCTGCGCCCGCCGCTGCTGCGGTGGGCGGGGCGCGGAGGCCGGAGTGGGCGGGGCGCGGAGGCCGGAGGGGCGGGGTGAGGGGGGCCATCACACGTGGGCTGCTCCATCTGGGGTCTAGGCTCGTGAGCAGTTATTAAGCTGCGAGATGCCAGGCAGAAGCGGGACAGAGCCTGGGATCAGAGCCGGGAGGGGTCTCTGCTGCGTCCAGCCTGAGGCTGCTGGAAGGCTGGGCCTGGGGGAGCCCCCACCCCAGCTCTGGCCTGGTCAGAGGCAAGCGCGCTCTCTCAGGGCCCCGCCCACCCCTGGCAGCCCCTGGCTTCCTGGCCAGCTGGGTCCTCCTGCGGCCAGGGTCCGAGCCACAGGTGACCATGGAGCCCTCACCCCTACACACACTTCCTTCCTGCAGTCCAGCCGCCCAGCAGTGCCGGGCACAGGAAGCTGGTGGCCCCAGAGTCCCACCAGGCCCTCGCCAGCTGTGGTCTTGAATTCATTTCCCTCACCGGGCCCTCACTTCCTCCTGCACGGAGGGGCACCCTGGCCCTGGTATGCGTGGGCTCTGTGGGCAAAGGGCACCCAGAAGCTGCTCGGATAAGGTGGCCCCTTCCGTCCGCGGTAGCCGCTGTCATTCCCCATTTGGAGGTCAAGGTCAGGGGGAGGGCTCAGGGCTGCCTGGGTGTCAGCCGAGGGAACCCAGCGGTTCAGCACTTGTGCGCGAAGAGCAAGCTCCCGCATCTACGGGCTGTGTGCTTGCCTGCCGCCAGGACAGAGGCCGTGGCCATCGGCCCGGGGCTGCCTTGTCCCCTGTTCCAGCACGGCCTTCCCTGCAACCTGGAAGGCTCCGTGTTCCTGCCCGGAGCAGCCACTGCCCGTGTCCCTGGCCGGCATGGCTGCCCAGCCCCAAACCCCACACCTCAGCGGCATCCGCCCTGCGCCCGAGCGCCCTGGGCACTCATCCAGCCGGCATCGCTGGTGCCCCTGGGCATGGCCCGAGCTTGGTGCTGGGATTCAGACACTTGGTGAGGTTCACACACATACAGGCGACGCCTCACTCTCAGGGCTGAATGGCCCCCGCCCCTCTGCCCCTCAGGGTGGTCTCAGGGCCAACAGCGACTTGGGGGGGGGGTATGGTCCCAGGTGGTGAGGACCAGCTGGGGGAAGGGAGATGGAACTGGGGCCCAGGGCTTGCAAGGTGCCCCGCGTTGGGGGTGGGCTGCAGCTGAGGGACCCATGGGGTGTGGGCGTCGGGAGGCTGGGAGAACCTGGAATTCCCAGGATGTTTTGACGGTTCATGGGACTTTGTGGGAGGACGTTCAGGAAGCCGGGAAACTCCAGGGTGTGTGGTCACCGCGGTGAAGTGGCCGACCTACCAGGGTGGCATCCGCTTTGGGGGGGGTTAGGGACTGGGAAGGGAAGTGAGGCCCGGGAGCGTCTTCACACGCGTGGGCCAGGGCGCAGGCGTGCACATGGGTGGAGGTGCCGCCTCGCCTCCTGCCCTCGGCCCGGCTGGGGACGTCCCAGGCCTGGGGCTGCCTGCCGGCCTCCCGCCCCCTCCTCCCCCGGGAGCATGCAGGCAGCAAGAAGGTCCCGGAGGCAGCTGGGGGCTGTCAGCGGCGGCAGCAGCCCCGGGAGCGAGGCCAGGAGGCTGGAGGCGAGCCACTTCCCAAAATAGCTCTGATCACACGGGGCACGAGGGCCAGCCAAGCTGTGTGCAGCCGCCCTCCCTCCCCGGGGGGCCTCTGCTCAGCCCTGGTTTCCGCCGAAGCCCCGGATGGCCCCGGGCCCACCCTCGCTCAGGGCTTCACTACCCAGCCAAGAAGTGGGGGCCGTTCTGGGCGGTGGGACTCGGCTCTGGTCTGCCCCAGACTGCTCCTGCGGGGGTGGTCCCAGAGGCCAGGCAGGGCAGGTGCACTGGGATAGGGGGGTGGCAGGGGTCAGAGGAGCCCTTTCTGCCCCCTGCCCCACCGCCACCACTGCCGAGACCTCAGTGGTTGCCAAGAGTGAGTGGGGAAGGAGATGGAGTTGGGGGCACCGCCCCGGGCAGTCTCTGGCTTCTCACGAGCATTTGAGGGGGTCAGAGGTGAGGTCTCGGGGCCCTTTCCTCCAGACCTGAGCCAGCAGGTTCTCCGGCATCCCCAAATTAGGGCAAAAGCAGGTGGGACGCGGACAGCATGGGCAAGAGACCCCTGCAGGCCCTGGGGCCCCAGGGGGCTGGGACAGCGCAGGCAAAACCCCAGGGAGCCCCACTGTCTCTGGCATGAGGGCACGGAGTGGGGCAGGCGGGCTCTGACCTACCCTGCACACGCTGCCCCCAGGGTGTGAGCGGGACCGCCTGTCCTTTGGTTTCTGTGAGACCCTGCGCCTGCTGGGCCGCTGCCAGCTGCCCACCATCCGCGCCCAGTGCTGCCGCTCGTGTCCCCCCACCGGCCATGGCATCCTGTCCCGAGGCCATCAGCGGGTGGCTCGCCGCTGACCCGCTCTACTGAACACACAGACCGACGATGACAACGATGACGCACGGACCTCAGCGCCCCACCAGGGCTGCGGCGGCCCCGGCCCCGCGCCCCAATGGTGCTAACCCCGCCCCGTGGGCAGGCTGGGGATCCCCTCAAGAAAGGGTATTTTTTTATTCTAACAGTTTATGTAACAGTTATAATTTACATAAATCAGCACCTACTGTTCCCAGAGCATGGCGTGGCTTCTTCGTGGATCCGGGGGACCCTCAGCGCCACCCCTCTCTCACCCCCCCAGGGGCGGGTCTGCAGGGAGGCTCAGCCCCCACCTAACCCACGTGGATGGCCTCGTGCCTCCCGCTCAGGCCCCCAGACTGCCCAGGTCCCCTCTCCTAGGTCCTGAGAGACCTGTGTGGGGGTTCAAAGGTGCCCCCAAGCAGCAAGGCCCATCCTGTCACCGTGGGGACAGTCCCCACCCCCGGGCGCAGGACCCCAGCTGGGCACCCTGGTCCCCTGTTGCACCCATCAACTCCTTCCAGCTTGGTCCCCACTTGTCCCCTCTTCCATCTCCCCGGGTGCTCAGGGAGGGGCTGGGGTGGGCGTGGTTCTCAGGGCGACCCCTCCCCCACTGCCCTCCCAGGTGTCCACCTCCCTCCCCGTTCGTGCCAGGGAACCTGACTGCGGTGCCCATGGCAGGGTGTGAAGGTGCTTTGTGGACCTCCGGGGAGCTGGGCGCCTCCTAGCACTGCCGCCCCACCCCCACCCCAGCTGGGGGCCTTGGACTTGGCCCCTTTATCACAAGCCCCCCAGGTCCTTTCTCCAAGTGGGGGACACTGAGGTTCAGACACCTACAGGTGACACCTCCCACCTGCTGTTGACCCTTGGGGTAGGGAGCCAGGGCAGGTGCTGGAAATCGCTCCCTAGGGCTGGGCCCAGGGCTTGCCCTGCCTGGAGGATGCTGGGACCGGGGCGGGGGGGGGGACAGTGTGGGTGTGTCCCCGGCACTCACGCCCACCCTCACGCATTCCTGCAGGTGAGCAGTCCAAGGGCAAGTGCCCTGGACACACAGGCCTGACTCAGGCCTTGAGCGCCACCTTGGGCCCCTGACTGGGCAGGAGAGGGCCCAAGCAGCCCCTGCAGGTGGCTTTGAAGGCAGGCGGTCTGTCTGGGGACACTCAGGAAGGTGAGTCACGGAGGGCTGGCGAGAGCGGGCTGAGCACGCGGGCGGGGAAGTGGCAGCAGGGCTGGCCCAAGGAGGCCCTGGGGACCACGCTCTGTTAAGGGCTTTCCAGGGCTTAGTTCAAACTGCCTTCGGCGGTGACCCCTAGGGGCCTCCAGACCCACACACGGCCGCGCAGGCATGGTGGCAGAGCCCTGCGGTCCTTGTCCCACCTCTGCCCTGTTGCTGTGGGAGCTCACGAAGCTCCAGACACGCCGAATCCGAGTCCCCGGGGCTCCGTGGGGCCGGGCCTGCTCCGTCTGGGGCTCCCGGAGCCGCCCTGCCCCGCCCCTCTAAAAGACATTTGGTCTTAATCATCCCTGTGTTTTTCCAGTGAAGGCTGGGGTATCCCCAGCCGCAGCCAGGCCGGGAGGCAAACAGGCTTGTGACTCAGGCTGGGCCTGGCCCGGGGGCAGAGGGCGGGGTGCCGCTGCAGACACAGGCACCCCAGCTCCCGGCCACGGCCCCCGAGCCCCCAGGGCCACTGCCGCTGACCAAGGTAGCCTGTGCCAAGGCCCATGAGCAAACCCAGAGTGGGGGATGCCCGGCACAGCCGGGCCCCTCCCAAGGTGACTGCAACGGCATCTCAAGGCACGACGTTGTACAAATTAGTATTTTATTCTTCCCGTGGTGACCACCGCTCCAAAAGGTAACGTGTGCATGGGCAGCGAGGCCGCCGCGTGGGAAAGGACAGTGTGGCCGGGCAGCGACCCCCCAGCCTGCCCTGCGAGGACGCCCCGTGGCGGGCTGGAGGCAGCGCCGCGCAGGGCGTGGGGGCGATGACACGGGCGTTTGGCCTGGTGTTTCCCTGACTTCCTCTGTCCACACAATGCAGACACCAGAACAGCTTCCCGCAGCGCCGGGCTGGGGCGAGCAGGGGCATCGCACAGGAAGTCCGGCAGGCCCGCGGGAAATGGTGGCACCAGGCGCGGCGGGTGCGGGGGCCCCGGGCCTCACACACCCGCGCGGTCAGGACTTGCTATATAAAATAGATGTGCACGGTAGAGAAAAACCTTGATAAAATAGCCTATAAAAATAGAAACTGTAGTGAAAATATACACAAGTACTAACAGGGCCAATAAAAACCCCGTGGACGCGGGAGCTGGCCGTCCCCACGGGGTGAGGGGGCCTCTGCTGGCCGGTACGGGCACAGGGCAAGCAGGCTGGGGCCACCCTGGGGCTTCCTGCCCGGGGGCGCCAGGACAGCTGGCAAGGCCGCCCTTGCAGGGCCACGGCTGGTGTTGGCACGGGTCCAGATGACCGCAGTGAGGCAGCCGCTGCCACCCAGGGCGCTGGCGGAGGTAGGGGGACCTCAGGGGCCCTCGAGGGGTGGGGGTGGGGGGGAGTGCTGGCTGCAAACACTGGGACCTGCAGCTCCAGGAGGAGGAGTCAGCTCATCCCGCCCCTAGAGTGGGCCAGGCCCAGGGCTCCCTCTGCCGCCGGCTCCCAGGACGCCAGGCGCTGGTGCCGGGAAGGCTCCTCCAGGTCTTCTCCCTCGGGGCTCCAGTCTCAACTCCCCAGCGGTAGTGCTCGTAAGATCCTTCAGGGCCGCGAGTGGGCCCCAGGACGGCAGCTGATGCAGTGGGCCCACCCCCACCCTCCCCCATGCTGACAGCCATCGTGTCGCCCCAGGGCGGTGGCCAGGAGCCCCCAGCGTGTGGTCCCAGCAGCGAGACAGCCAGGTCTGCATCTCAGGGTCACCTCCCAAAGCAGCTGGGCCTTGGACCGCAGCCAACAAACAGAAGAGCAAGAGGAACCCCACTTCTGATTCCTGAGAAGGAACCATGGCTTTTGGCTTGTTAGAGACCAGCTCTCTCTACACAGAAAAGAAAAAAAAAAAAGCAACTGAAAACAGGTGGGCGGAGCTCAGACAAGTGTGTCCCACACCAAACACCACAGGGAGGCTGCACCGAGACGGTGCCCCCTGGACACAGCTGCACACACTCCGCCACCACAGCCACGTGCTCTGGCTCGCAGAGCCGGCGTCCCCAGAGACACCAGAGTGACCCCCAGCCCTGGGCCCTGACAGCCCCATATCCCCACCCCACACCGGCTCTGTCCAAGATGGCTCACTCTGCACCACACCCCGCCCCCCAGAGCCGCCCAGAGAAGCTCCCTGTCCCCTCCACCGAGGCCGGCCCGGGGGCCTGCTCTGCAGTTCACCTGCCAGCCCAGCCCTCCTGTACTTGGAGAGCGCCTTCCACACCAGCGCCCAGCTGAGGCAGCGTTTTCCACGGGGCTGGCCGGGGCGGCCAGGCTGACCACTCGGGCTGGGGGCCCCCTTGGGCAAAGTCCAGCGACGGGCATGGCTGGTGGCGTGGGCTGGGGGCAGCCTTGGTCTTCCAAGGACGGCCCCTACACTCCCTGCACCTGCCATGTGCAGCCGCCAAAACACGCACGCAGTGCCCATCGCTGCTGGGAGAACATGGGAGCGCCGGCAAGGTCAGGGTGCCGAGGGGCGGGCGCCACAAACGGACGCCCCCAACAGCCCGCTGGGAAGTGCCGAGGGCTCCCGGTCAGGCAGGGCGCGGCTGCACATCCCAGGGAGCGCTGGGCCCGGCCCGCGGGCGCACTGGCGGTGAGAGCAGCAGCGTCCAGGGCGGGGCTCAGGTGTCCTCCTCCTCGTCGCTGACCAGCTCGCCCTTGTCGGGGCTGCTGTCCCGCTCGCGCAGGAAGTCCTCGCGGATGGCCTCCAGCTCCGTCAGCTCCAGCCGCACCTTCTCCAGGTGGTAGGCGCGCCGGTTCCGGATCTGGCGCAGGGGGAAGGGGTTCAGGTCTCCAAAGGAGATGCTGATGAGCTTCCTGGAGGGACACAGGACAGACACGGGTCAGGGGCTCGGGGCACGCACCCACACGGCCCCTCCCGCGGTACGGCCCAGCCCGGGGCCCGGGGCGGGTGTGGGGAGGGTACCCGGGCAGGTGCTGAGTGCCTGCCCAGGGTCAGGTCTCAACTGTGCCACCAGGAGCCCAGAACACCCACCCTGCACTGGGGCTCAGGGCACGGAGGCTGCTGGATGCCCACGCCGAGGTGCTGGGAAGGCAGGTGCCAGTGGGGGATCCGCAGGGCAGCGTGAGACCCGGCACGGAGCAGTGCCAGGACAGCCCCGGGGCAGCCGTGCGGCCAGCGTCAGGACACAGACCCCCGACACACGCACAGCGTCAGGGCTTCACATCGCTGCCGGGTGGAGGCCCCGGCAGACACGGGGAGGTCGGAAGCGTGGCCGCCTCACCAGGCCACGGCTGTGGTTTACAGACAGAGCCGAACGCGCCCCGAGGCCCGGCCCTGGATTCCGGCACTAACCAGGCCCCAGGACACGTGGGGGGTCCGCCCTACATGGAGGCCTTGCTTCCCGACAGCAGGGGCTCGTCCCCCTCATGTCAGCCCCGGGGCCTGTATTCAGGACGCCCCTACACAAGGGCAAGAGGTCAGAGGGCCTGGCAGTTTATATTCCCAACACTTATTCTTTCTAAAATTATTCTGTGTAATGCAAAGTATGATACCTTAAAAAGGTGAGTTATGTAGTGATTATTAACTTGGACATATACAGTTCGACCATTATGTAAATATACCAGGAGCGTTTAAAAACACATATGAAACATTTGGTTTCATGGTTTAACAATTCATATGTTTGTGTGTTTTTATTTTTATTTCTGATTTTACCATGTGCTTTATTATTTGTTTGATAATGTGTCTCATATGTTAAATTTTTATTATTTTTTCTTATCATTAAAAAGTTTAACAACATACTTGTTTCCAGAATAAATATTTCAAAAGGGATCCAATAAGGTTGGACTTTTAAGTATACTTTTAGTTATGTTTAACTTGTTTAATAAATAACTTTTAAAATTGATAAAAAAAAAAAAAAAAACAACAAAGGCCACATCCCGAACGTGTCCTGGAAGGCAGGGCTGTCAGAGACCAGGACGGGCTGGACATGGCTACCCTGACAGGGCCGGGGCTGGGCACCAGGAGCCCACAGGCCCCACAGATCCAGCGCCTGAGGTGTCCACCCCTTGTCCGCTACAGAAAGGGAATGCCCAGAGTCATGGCGCTGACGGAGGCTGGGAGCAGGGGACACCACACTGCCCTGCCCCATGGCTGAGGTCAGGCCACGGTGAAAAGCGCCCTCGGCGCCAGCGGAAGTCCTGCTGCAGACAGGATGAATCCCCCCTCGTCTGCGTGTCCACAGTCACCGTGGCACCCAGCCCCCCTGCTGCAGGCCCCCCTGGCACCCTGGCCCCCCTGCGGCTCAAGCCAACTGCAGGTTCCTGGCACCAGGAGCCACCCACAAGGTGGCGCTGTGGGACCACGCTGATGGATCACAGGCCCAGACTGGGCGGGGCAGGGTCGGGAGCCCTGGGAGTTCATTTACTGTCATTCCGGGTAATCCTGAGGCAGCACGAGGGCTCGAGCCCAGACTCAGAATCCATCTGTCACCGGCAAATGTCCTCAGATAACCCCCTTCCTCACGGCAAAAACCAGGCTGCTGCCGCAGGGGACCTGCAAGCCTCAAACTGCCTTAAAAACCCACTCCCAAGGCAGGTCCTAAAACCAACCTGGATGAGGCCCAAGTCCTGAGCATCAGCCACAAGAGCCCGGACAGCCCGGCTCCGCTCGGCCGGCACCAGCCTGCGCAACCGCTCACACGCCTGCCCCGCCCCCGCCCAGCCCCATTTCCCAGGCTTTCTGGGATCAGCGGAGGCCGTGTTCCCCACAGGGGTGTCGGGGACAGGGCCGGGCCCCCATGTATGACCCCACGGCCCAGCCCGTGCTGGCTGCCAGGCTCCGCGGCTCACCTGGCGTCCAGGATGGTGCGGGTGAAGTAGCGGAGATATTTGAAGATGGACATGGAGTCTTGCAGTTTCAGGATCTCCTCTTCCTTGTACTTAAAAAGCGCCAGGGCGAAGCGGAAAATAACCTGGCGGCGAGGACAGGCAGGCTCGTCAGTCAGCGGGGACCTCGCAGAGAGACACCGCCCATCGGCTGGCTCACGCCCCCAAAGGCCCGCCTGACCAGCAACCAGGGCTGGGCTGAAGCTGGAAGCCAGAGACCCCGCCTCCCAGGGCCTACACTGCTGGGGAGCTGGAGTTGGGAACCGGAGCCGGGCATGGAGCCCGGGCGCGCCGACAGTGACACGGGTGCCTGCCTTGAAATAACCTTTCAACAAAACCAGGCCAGGTCTGCCCAGTTCCCAGCCTCTGGAACTCTCCACTCCACGGCTTCCGCCTCACGAAGGAAGGGGGCTGGAGATGGGCAGAGAATCGCTCTACTGCCTGGCTGCCGGGTGACGGTGCCGGAGGCCCCTTCGGGCAGCTGCGGCACGAACGGCCCTCCCCGCACCTCGGCCGCGGGGGCCTGCGCCCACCCAGACAGCAGTGTCCACGGGGCTCAGAGCCGCCTCTCCCCCCGCCCGCCTGGCTGTGGTCTCCTGGGGACACTTCAACCCCGCTCAGAACTTTCCGTGATGAGGGCAGCCCTGGCGATAACGGAGAACGCGGGGTACTCAGCGCGAAGCCCCTCTGCAGGGCCAGCGGGCGTCCCCGTCAGAAGAGCACCTCTGCTCCACGATCGACCCCCCACGCCCGCCCGCACACCACACAGGCGTGTCAGGAGGGCATGCGCGGCGCGGCGTAGCCGGAGACCGGCGCATCCTACGCATCCGTCACGGGGGCTGCTGTGCAAATTCCTGGTGCAACTGTGCAAGACCGCCCAGAGCCAGGTCGGCAGCCTGCCACGGCACTGTCTCCAGGCCTCCAGACAGGCAGGGAACCCCCGAGAAGACCGACGCGGAGGCTGAGAGCGGCCCTCGCCCTGGGACTCTTAGCCACATGGCGTGGGCTCAAGCAGTAACCACACGCTCAGTAGAAAACTCACCTTTACACACCTACGAGACCGGTGTGGAGCCTCGTGGGCAGTCGGGCTCTGAGCTGGCGCCCCGGGCCCGCCCCCACAGACCTGCAGGCCTCCGTCTCCCCAGTCATACAATGGGCCCCCACCTCTCGATAGATGGGGAATCTCAAGCCGTAAACCGTGGGCTCCCGGTGCCCGCTCGGGGCTCGGTGCAGGCTGGCTGCTGTGACGAACGAGCAGATGGCTGCTGTCGCCCAGGCCCCAGCCCTTCGCCAGCTGCACCTGGCACTGCCGTGGCTCCGGCACTGTGGGAACCTCTGCTGCCACCTCCCCTGCCCACGCCCTTGGCCCAGTGCCGAGCCGAGCAGACCCACCTTTGGCCCCTCGTAAAGGAAGGAGTCCCAGATCTTAAAGAGGATGTCACTGACGACGCTGTCCACAAACACCACCAGGAACCAGTTGAACGTGATGAGGGTGTAGTCGACTTTGTACTGTTCAAAGTGGGCGTGCAGCCGGGCCAGCTTCTCACTCATGAGGTCTCTGAACACCCGTTGGTCCACCTGCGGGGGCAGCAAAGGAAGGTGTGGGCTTTGCCATGGCAACGGGGGCAGAGGCTGAGTGTAGGAACACTCAGCACAGCTGTTCCGGATGCACACCCTGGGTGTGCGCCCCAGCAGGTGCACAGCAGGGTCCCTTTTCACAGCGCGTGGGGTCTACAGCCCGAGACCGGCTACTGTGCTCCAGTGTCCTGTGGAAACGGAAGCAGCAGAGCCGCAGGACAGCCCGTCTCCCACTCCTCTCAGGCACAGGAGAGCTGACACAGAGTCTCAGAGGAAGGGTGACACCTCCACGCCAAGCGCACAACAAATGCGCGTTCACCAGGCCGCGGGGGCGGGGGCGCGAGGACCAGACTCTGCGTCTTACTCCCACACTCACTGGCTGGGCAGCTTTGCACAAGGGACGTTGTCAACAGCTCTCGAGTCCTGGGGCCGGCGCTGTGGTGCAGCAGGTAAAGCTGCCACCTGTGGTGCCGGCATCCCACATGGGGACTGGGCCGTGTCCCGGCTGCTCCACTCCCACCCAGCTCTCTGCTATGGCCTGGGAAAGCAGCAGAAGATGGCCCAAGTGCTTGGCCCCTGCTCAAGCTGTCACACGTAACAGGGCACAGGTCCGAGTCAAGCCACACCTGATGTCCTCTTCGGTCCCTTCCCCCTCCCCGCACCCCTCCCGCACATGGTGCTCTCAGACCGCCACAGCCCCTTGTCCCCACTTCACAGCCCTGGCAACAGGGACCAGTGGTTGCCAAGCAGCGAGGACGGCTGTCCCCGAGAGCAAGGGATGGCACCACAGCCCACTCGGCCCGGAGACAGCGCAGAGCCTGGGACTTCCACGCTGGCCCCGAGGTGGGCCAAGAGCCAGGCACACAGCCCTCCCCCACCCGGTGGCAGACGGCCTGGGTCTGGAGGCTGTGGGGCGCTTGGCAGAAGGCTGGCGAGGAGCAGCCTGCCAGGGAACGCTGGCCCCGGCCTCTGCTCCAGCCCCTCCCCTCGGAGCGTGGCGGACGTGGGATGACTGTGTCATTGAGCTCTGCGCCCGCGCCTGGTGAGGTCCTGGCACACAGCATGCACTCGAAGCACAGCACAGCTGAGAGCCGGCGGCTGGGCTGCAGCGGCCTGGCGCTGGGCTCCGGCGGGGGGCAGCTGGGCAGGGGTTTGTGGAGCACAGCTCTGGGGCCGACGGCACACACCCCGCAACCCCCATCCTCAGGGCAGCGCACCCGATGTCCTAGGATTCAGACTTACTGGGGGCAGGGGGGACAGGAGGCAGGGGTGTGGCCCCTCCAAAGGCAGGAGCCACCCCCCACACATGGGTTTCTAAAGCCTCTGCACAAAACAAACTCACCTTTAATCTCATTTCCCACAAGCTCTCTGAAGTCCCATGTATGAAGTAAGTCTAAGCAGGAAGTGGGGAGCAGTCTAAATATTTGTGAGATTTTAGCCAGGGCCAGCTGCTCTTGTGACAGAAGTGCTGAGAAGCCCACAGCTGCCGTGAGGCAGCCCAGGGAGGGCCACGGCCGGACGCCAGGCCTGGGCTGAGGCAGGGAGGGGAGCAGGTGGAGGTCCCATGGAGACCAAGGCGCCCCCAGGGACAGCGCCACGACGGGGGGAGGGGAGGGACCCTTCAACCCCTCCTGCCACCCTCCTGTCCCCTGCTGGTGTGTCCTGCTGGGCTGCAGCCCACCCCTGCAGCACCGGGCACGGCACAGCACAGTGAGGATAGCTCCGGGGCCAGGCTCGGGTGTGAGCCCCAGCAGGACGAGCACCGCGGAGCAGGCACACACAGGCTCGGCTCAGGTCAGGGGACAGAGGGGCCCCTGGAGGTTGGACGCGTGAGGGGCCGGCCAGTTGGGAGTCAGAGCAAAGGCCTGAGTGAGGCTGGAGTCAGTGGTGGCCCTGGGCAGCCTGGGGAAGAGGCGCCCTGGGCTGCAGGGGCCACGGCTCTGGTCCTGAGCCACGACTGTGGCAGACAGGACAGAGACCCTGGGCTCTCGTGGCCACACCTTCCTCCTGGCCCCTGGCCTCAGACTGCAGCTGACTGCCGGTCCCAGCTGCTGCCCTGGGCCCCGTCACTGCACTCCTCCCCAGGAGGCAGTGAGGGGCCTGTCCCTGGGGGAGGCCGACCTTGGCTGCGGGTCTGCTCTGGACCTCAGGTAGTCTGACTCCTCCCCAGTGCTCCCTCCCGGGCTGGCGCTCCCTCCTGGGCTGTTCTCAGCTCCTACCCGCTCCCAGCAGAAGCTCCTGGCACATCTGGTCCCGCCCAGCATCTGATCCCGCCCGCCCAGCAGCCGCGTCCTGGCGGTGCTGAGTGCCCCGGGCTGTGACGCGGCTGCTGGGGAGGGGGCACCGGGCCGCAAAGGCAGTGTCAGGTCTGCAGGGCCCGGCTCTTCCAGTGAGCTCAAGGACAGCGCCAGGGCCTTGCGCATGGCCACCACTCGGTCCCTCGGGGACAGCCGCCGATGCCACGGACTCCAATCCAAGCCTGCCCTGACGAAGGTCTCGCAGGGTCCCCCTTCCATGCCACCGGGCGGCTGGGACGTACCTGGGATCCCAGGAGGGTCTTCGTGTAATAGTCCCGTGGCATGAAAACCTCCACGATGGCCACCAGACACCAGAAGGCGTCCTCCTGCTCCAGGTACAGGAGGGCCACTGCCGCGAGCCTGCAAGCAGAGGGACAAGGTGAGCGCGGGCCCCCAGCCCCCGGATGCCACTGAGGTGCCCGCCGAAGCCGTCTCTCTCACCGGCAACGGAGACCGGATGACGAGCATGGCGGCACCAGGAGAAAGTGGCCAAAACCCTGGAGCCTCGGCCTGCGCCACCAAGCCAGGAGCATCGGTCACCCCGACCCCGGGCCCCTGCTCAGAAGCCGCTTGCTTTTTTGGTTTTCCCCTTAAATTATACTGAACTCATCTCAAATTAACAGGGGGAAGGGGACCCAGGACCAGGGACACCTCAGGTTGGACAGGATGGGACAGCAGGAGTGACAGCTGGCCATCGGTGGAGGGGAGAGGTCCAGGAGGCACAGGTGCAGACGCCAGGCCCACAGCAGCTGGGGACGCCAGGGCTCGGCGGAGCCCCAGCTCGGGGGGGCCTCTAAGGTTCACACAAGTGAACGGTGATCGGGAGGAGGGGCCCGAGTCACCTAGTGGAAGCCACCACATGAGAGGAAGCCACCATGCATCTACGGAGACTTGGACGCTCAGGGTCACGGCCGGGCGCTGAGGACCCCGAAGGCAAAACCCCAACAGAGAGCGGCAGTTGGGAGGCTTCCAGTGGCACTGCGGCTGGCGGGTGGTGCAGAGGGAAAGCCTCGGTTATCCGAGGGGCTGACTGCGGCACGCCAGGGCACCGGCACCCTGCTGCCCACACGGGCACGCTCACGTCCTCCCCAGATCCCTCAGAGGATCCCGCCTCCAGGAGTCCGCCCGTGAGCAGGGACCAGGGGAAGTTTGGGTTTAGGTGACGCACACGGCTGTACCAGGTGGGCCCATCTGCAAGCTCCTCTTGAACGCGGACTGTCGGGGAGCAGCGCGCGCCCCTTCCTGCCTTTCCTGGGCACACGCAGGCGCTGCCCCGGGGACCGCGGCGTTTGGGGACGCTGTGTCCAGCTGCATGTGGCCCTCGTCTGCAGGGCGGCACGTGGCAGCGGGGCCAGCACTCAGGGCTGCAGGGGCCCCGGCACTGAGCTGCACTGCCTTCCCGGGAGCACCAGCGCGGAGCTGGACCAGAAGTGGCGCAGCTGGGACTCTAACAGGTGCCCACAGGGGATGCCGGTGTCACAGGCGGCGGTCCCCGGGGCCCAGGCTCTCACCCTTGGCTAGCAACATCTCCACTGCCTACAACCCTGCTTTCCACGTTCACTACGCAGAGAGGAACGTAAGTGGACGGCTGCGGGGACAGAAGGCAGACACTACAGTTACGAACGGCCAGACAGCCAGGGGCAGCAGACACATGGTAAGAAGCGCCCAGTGGCAGGCGGAGTGTCGTGGAGAGTGGACGACGAGCCTGCCCCGGGAGCAGGGGAGAGGCCACCAGTGCGAGAGCCACGGAAGACCCCGTCCACAGGAAACAAGGGCTAAGCCGCATCAGAGGAAGAACTGTCAGGGGCGACCTCCTGACTCGCAAAGACCCTGCATAAACAGAGAGTGACCGCGAGCCTGCACTGCACACACTCCACAATAACGAACTTAAACCTCGGATCAAAACCCGGCTGCCATGAGGACAGAGAAGCGACAGGAGTGACTTCGTGTTCTCGCCGCTCTGCGGAAGCACGCGCGTCTCCCTCCATCGGGCCCAAGCCAGGGACATCGGAACACTAAACCCGGCTGTAGAGCCCTGGCTTTTCTTGGCCAAACAGGAAATGAGGGAGCCACTTCCCGCCTGGGCCGTGGAGAGCGGGAGGCCGGGCACCCACCGGTTGAGGCCCTGGCAGTAGCCGATGTCTGGGTTGCGCCAGGAGAAGGCGAGCAGGACGCTGCGCAGCTTCTGGACGCCCTCGGACGTGGGGCTCGAGTAGTGCTTGTTGTTGGGCAGCGTGCGCAGCAGGTCCAGCTCGATCTGCTTGGAGGCCGGGTTCTGCTTCTCCAGCGCCTTCTGCAGCAGGGCCTGGAAGTAGCCGGGCTCGGCGCCGTCCTTGAACTTCCTCCTGTGCAGGTCCACGCACCACTTCCACACCTTGGAGCGGTGCTCGTGGGGGATGCCGGCCCGGATCAGGTTCTTCAGCTCCGGGGAGCGCACCATCTCCCTGTTCATTGTGCTCGCAAAATAGTTCTCCCACTTGACGCCGGTGGAGACGTCCTGGTTCTCTGTGAGGTACAGCGTCTTCAGGTCGAGCGCGCGGACCCTGGCCACCAGCTTCTCCTCCTCGCCGTCCTCGGGCACGGTCCTGAACCCGTAGATGTCGTATTCGCTGGGGGCAAAAGCAGACAAGTCAAAGTGCTGGGGGCTTGGCAAACGACCCACAGAGCAGAGCAGAGGACTGGAGCCAGCGCGTGCACTCCAGCGAGCACGCTGCAAAACCAAAGCCACCTCCCTTCACTCGACAGGGCTAGGACAACCAGCTACCTGCTGGAAAGAACTAAAGGCGACCTCTTCTTGACAGGGTCCCAGATGGCTAAAAACCCCGCAGGTGAAAAACACAGGAATGCAACTGTACCGCAAAGCAAGGCTGTGTTTATCGGTCACACGCAGACGTACACACACTTTATGTCTCAGGAGGTATCACTTTAAGAGGTGAAGAGACGAGGAAGAAGATGTTGATGAGACATTAGGGACGAGAGGAATGAAGGCGCCAGTGGGCAGAACAATGTCCCCAGGGACGTCCGTACCCCGGCCCCTGTAACCCGTGACTTTGTCCAGCCACCCCCGAGCTGTGCGGCCTTGGGCTCCACACCTGTCCACACCCCCTGCAGATTCCACACCCGGCACCTGGGAGCTCTGGGTGCGGGAGCAGCATACGGGCCGGCAGCACATCTCTCAGCGCCACCTGAGGGGCCACACGCTGGACCCTCAGAGGAGGGAGGACTGCGTCAAGCTGAAGCAAGGCTTCCCCGGGCCTGGAGTGCGGGGAGAAGCTGGGAGGCTGCAGGCAGCAAGAGCCAGACTCGGGGTGCCCCAGGGAGGGGCAAAGGGGAGGAGCCAGAGAGCAGGATGCGCTCAGGGAATTCGGATTTCTGTGCACTGATGCTTCCTGTTTTCAGAAGCTAAGTCAGGAGGATTCCTAGCACAGGACCCACTCTGGGCGTCCAGAGTCCGTGATTTCCAAAAGAAAAACCCTGCGTGGTGCTGTGTGTCCAAGTGTGCTGGGGCGAGGGTGTCCCTGCTCGCACCAGATGCCCCGTGGGTTCTGAGCCAGGCATCCGGCGGCCAGGCAGCTTCCTCGGTTTTACCAGAACCCCTGGGCTCCCAACCCACCAGGGGTGCAGCTATGCCTCAGGTCAGGAGACACGCTCCCCACTCCTGGGAAGACAGCCCCCCCAGGAGAAAGCAGGGGCTGGAAGCATGGCTGCCCTGACGCGGCATGCAGAGCAAAGTCCGGAGCCCCCAGACCCAGGCCGAGGTCCTGCCCTACCACTGGCTGCTGGGGAGAGCAACACCCAGAGACACCCGGTGTGACGTGCGGTTCTCTGCAGACGGCTCCTGCTGCTTCAGGAGGAGGGGCGACAGCCCGGGAGCCACCAGCCCCGTACCTGACAAGGTGAGGTCAGGAGGAGGGCGCGATAGCCGGGCACCACCAGCCCCATACCTGACAAGGTGAGGTTTCAGGACCGCCTGCTCCGGCTGCTCCTGGCTCTCCACCTGCAGGGCGTCCTCCAGCAGCTGCGCGATGACGTCCCGCGCGGGGCCCTGCTCTTCCGAGCACACTGGCGCCTGCATCTCCTGCAGCAGTATCAGGTACTTGCTCTCGACCTGGCAGAGCTTGGCTTCCAGGCTGGAATACTGGAGAGAAGTGGTGGTCAGGGCCTCCGCCCAGGCGGATGTGGGGAAAGGCTCCCGAGGGCCTCTAGCAATCGGCACACTCAGACCGCGGCCACTGGGAAGTGGGCCAGAGACAGCGCCAGAGACAAGGGGGTTGACTGACGTCTCGGGCCGTCTGTTGTATTTAAATGGCCTCCCACGGGCCCCCTCTTCCTCCTAGGGGGTCTACCGCTGCAGGGTGCTGATGGCAACACGTGACCTCCTCTGGGCAGGGCTGGGGTGAGCTGCAGACGTTAGGCCAGGTGCCAACAGCAAGGGCAGGCTGGGCCACATGGAACATGGGCCCGGGTGTCCACCCCACGCTACACTCACTTGGGCCCCAGGGCCCCAGGACAAGCTCCCATCTGCCACTGATCAATCAATCAAAGCCAGTCTGGAAAGCACTCAGGAACAGGTGTGGACAGATGCTCTGAGGGTGCGCACGCTGCCACCGGGCGCCCATCACTGCTGACCTGCCCCTTCCAGCCAGAATCTCATACCTGCTCTCACACAGCCCTGCCGGGCCCCCGCCCCTCCCCTAAGACACCAGACCCACAGCATAAACCAAGCCCAGATGACCTCACTTTGGGAGACCTCACAATTGCACTTAACTCTTCCCTGAGATCTCCATTCTTGCATCTGAACAGAGGCTGCTTCTCTGTCTCCATCACAGGCTGATGAGATGGGGCACACAGCTCTACATGCAACACATATTAAGTATGTTTTCTATTGGCAGCCATCTCCCTCCAAGCACCAGGCTAAACTCTTTCTTTCTTTTTTTAAAGATTTTGTTTAAATATATGAGAGGTAGAGGTAGAGGGAGAGACAGAGAGGAAGGTCTTCCATTCCCTGGTTCACTCCTGAAATGGCCAGAGAGGCTAGAGCTGGGCTGACCCAAAGCCAGGAGCCAGGAGCTTCTTCCAGGTCTCCCACACAGGTGCAGGGGCCCAAAGACCTGGGCCATCTTCCACTGCTTTCCCAGGCCACAGTAGAGAGCTGGATCAGAAGTGGAGCAGCCAGGACATAAACCGGTAGCCATAAGAGAGGTCCGCACTGCAGGTGAAGGCTTAGCCTACAACAACACAGTGCCAGCCCCTTGAACTGGTTTTAAACCATGCTCATTTTAGGGCTAGTGCTGTGCCTAAACAGATTAAGCCGCCACCTGCAACACCAGCACCCCATGTGGGTGCAGCTGTAGGTCCTGGTTGCTCTACTTCCAGTCCAGCTTGGGCTCCGCACCCACATGGAAAACCTGGATGAGGCTCCTGGCTCCTGGCTCTAGCTTAGCCCAGCCCTGGCCTTGGCTGTAGCGGCCATCTGGGGAGTGGGCTGGAGGATGGAAGATCTCTCTCCTTCTCTGTCTCTCCCTCTCTCTCTGTAACTTGAAATTGAAAAAAAAAAAAGAGGCACGCCCATTCCAGCCACTGTCCTACCCCGCCCTCTGTCCAAGCGACCCACCTTGGCCATCAGCTCCCGCTCCCTCCTTTCTGCGTTTCTTCGTAGAGCTGAGAGTTCTAAAATCTCCTTATTGAGAAACTTATTCTGGGTTTTGTATCCTTGTAGATTATCCTGTTGCCAACAACAACAACAACAACAACACATCAGTTCCCACTGTCTGAACACTGACTCGTTATGTACGTAGCATCTCGCTGCCCCGCCCCCAAACAGCCGGGCTACGCTAAGGACCTGGGAGTTATGGGCACTTTCTTACCAGCTGCCCACGAAGCAGGAGGCAGGCACTGATGCTGGAGGAGATGGGGGCGATAATTACTCAAGGGTGGCAACTCAACTGATAACAGGAATAACTAAATAAATAGGTCTTATTTCCTGAATTTTTGCACAGATTTTATTCATTGTAAGAGTATCAAAATAAAGGCAACACCTTAATTTTTGTTTTTTTGACTAGAGAGACAGTTTCCGTCAGTTTTCATTTTTACTTATTCTCCTTATGTGTAAAAGACCACACGCATCTACAGTGACCCACATGGGAGGCCAGCACCGCAGGCCGTGGCTTAACCGCTGCACCACAGTGCCAGCCCCTAAACCTACCTTTTATAATTACATTTTCCAAGTACTTTTTGAAGCACCCACATATACTAAAGGTCAGGCATATTCAAGGTTGTATACACATAGAAAACAGACTTCTTCTGGCAACACTAACCAAGGCTTACAAAGATGACTATTTTATAGTAGACAGAAGTGTATCCAGTATTAAGATCGGGTTTTGCCTGCTGTTGGGGTTTCTCCTTAATAAATGCTCTGGCCTCACGTATCCAGTGGGTGTCGGAGACCATGTGCACATCCCACCAGGGTTTCAGTTTTTGAACTTGCACTTGAGAACCAGCTGTGAGGTCTCGGGCACACCTGGTAGTCGTCAGGTCACTCCACTCACTGTGCTGGAAGGAGCCGCCAGGTACGAGGATCGTGCACTCGACTGTCCTTCCAGGATCAACTCCACCCCAGGGGCCAAACTCCCCAGGAGCCAAAGTAATTGCAAGAAGAGGGTGGCCAGTGAGGAACACTTTGGGGCAGGTGGGATCCATAGCTTCCTGTCTGGGGTCAATGGCTGCACCCAAGCACAGCTTCTCCAACAGAACCTCCAAAACCAGAGGCAGCGAGGACTCTGAGGTCCCCCAGGCCTCCCAGCGAGGACTCTGTGCCCCCCAGGGTCCCCCCAGCGAGGACTCTGAGGCCCCCCAGGGCCCCCCCCAGTGAGGACTCTGAGGCCCCCCAGGCCCCTCCCCAGCGAGGACTCTGAGGCCCCCAGGCCCCTCCCCAGCGAGGACTCTGTGCCCCCCAGGGTCCCCCCAGCGAGGACTCTGAGGCCCCCCAGGCCCCCAGTGAGGACTCTGAGGCCCCCTCTAGCCTCACTGACAGCGGCCCCAGGCCCCCCAGCTCGCGCCTCTGCACCCAATGCCGCTGCCTCCTACCTCACCAGCGGGTCAGCACCCCAGGCCCAACATGGACTCACTCTGGTCTGGAATCTGCTCCCCCCTCAGCTCTAGCACAGAGAGGACACTGGGAGACCACCGTCCTCCTGCGGCGGTGTCAGACTGTCCCAGCTGAGCTGTGGGTGTGGGGCGTGAGCAGGTGGCAGGCTGTGCAGAGAGGAGGGGTGAGAGACAGCCTCCACAGGTCCCACAGGACAAGGACGTCCTTGGGGGCACAGAGAAGTCTCAGCTGCCTGATGGCGGGGGAGGGGCAAGACTTGACACTGAGCCAAGCAACGCAACGCGGTGGCACTAAGGGTGCATTTCCGGGGACTCTTCTCAGGACACTAATAAGGGGCCGGCACTGTGGCACAGCGAAGCTGCCGCCTGCAGTGCTGGCATCCCACATGGGCGCCGGTTCTAGTCCCGGCTGCTCCACTTCCCATCCAGCTCTCTGCCACGACCTGGGAAAGCAGTGGAGGATGGCCCAAGTCCTTGGGCCCCTGAACCCATGTGGGAGACCAGGAAGAAGCTCCTGGCTCCTGGCTTCGGATTGGCCTAGCTCCGGCCATTGTGGCTATTTGGGGAGTGAACCAGTGGATAGAAGACCTCTCTCTCCCTCTGTCTCTGTCTCTGCCTCTCTGTAACTCTGCCTTTCAAATAAATAAATAAAATCTTAAAAAAAGAAGTCCTGTTTTTTTAAAAAAAGAACATTAATAATTCTTTGACTACAGGTCTTGCTGTACTCATCGAAAGAATCCAGAAACACACAGGGCTGGCTGCTCTTCTGTCGCCCACACTGGCTCAGAGGCCAGGGCCTGGAGCGTGCACGGCTGGCGCAGGGAGTGTGTGAGTGTGTGTGGGTGTCTCACTCCTCGCAGCCTGTGTGTGTGCCCCACTCCTCGCCCTCTCACCTTTAGCCTGTGCGTGTGTGTGTACCCGCTCCTCGCTCTCACCCTCCGCCTGTGTGTGTGTGTGTGTCCTGCTCCTCGCTCTCACCCTCAGCATGTGTGTGTGAGTGCCCCATTCCTTGCAGCCTGTGTGTGCACCCCGCTCCTCGCTCTCACCCTCAGCCTGTGTGTGTGTGTGCACACCTCGCTCCTCGCCCTCTCACCCTCAGCCTCTGTGTGCGTGTGCCCCACTCCTCGCCCTCTCACCTTTAGCCTGTGTGTGTGTATGTGTCACTCCTCGCCTTCTCACCTCCAGCCTGTGTGTGTGTGTGTGTCTCACTCCTCGCCCTCTCACCTCCAGCCTGTGTGTGTGCCCCACTCCTCGCCCTCTCACCCTCAGCCTCTGTGTGTGTGTGTGTCGCTCCTTGCCCTCTCACCTCCAGCCTGTGTGTGTGTGTGCACACCTCGCTCCTTGCCCTCTCACCTCCAGCCTGTGTGTGTGTGTGAGTGTGTGTACCCCGCTCCTCGCTCTCACCTTCAGCATGTGTGTATGTGTGTACCCCGCTCCTCGCTCTCACCCTCAGCCTGTGTGTGTGTGTGTCACTCCTTGCCCTCTCACCCTCAGCCTGTGTGTGTGTCTCACTCCCCGCCCTCTCACCTCCAGCCTGTGTGTGTGTGTCCCGCTCCTTGCTCTCACCCTCAGCCTGTGTGTGTGTCACTCCTTGCCCTCTCACCTCCAGCCTGTGTGTGTGTGAGTGTGTGTACCCCGCTCCTCGCTCTCACCTTCAGCATGTGTGTATGTGTGTACCCCGCTCCTCGCTCTCACCCTCAGCCTGTGTGTGTGTGTGTCACTCCTTGCCCTCTCACCTCCAGCCTGTGTGTGTATGTGTGTGCACACACCTCGCTCCTCGCCCTCTCACCTTCAGCCTGTCCACCTCCAGCTGGTCGTGGCCGGCGGGGGCAGCCAGGGGGGAGCCAGGCCCCACCGGGGGAGGAGACGTGCTGCCCTCGCTCTCGCTGAGCTTGACGATGACCTCGTCCTTGGCCTGGATGGTCTCCATCAGCATGCCCAGCTGCTCGTTGAGCTCGCCGACCTTGCCCTTGAGTGCGCGCACCTCCTGCTGCAGGCTCTCTCTCTCCAGGCCGCACCTCTCCAGCTGGCCGGTGAGGCCTAGGATCTGGTCGTCCTTCTGGTGCAGGAGCGCCAGCAGGCCCTTGGGGATGCCCTCCCCGGGCCGGCTGCTGCTGAAGTACCGGTCATACTGCGAGGAGCGCACCGTCTGCTGCAGCAGCCGCACGAGCTCCTGCAGGAGGAGGGAGGGGAGCACAGTGACGGCACGGACAGCGAAGCCGGAACCGCGGCCAGAACTTGAGCGAGCTCAGGCTTCGCTGGAACCTGTAATGCCGAGCTTCCTCTCAAAGGCTCTCAAGGTAGAAAGGCAGAAAGCAGAGAACAATAGTGGGAAGCAGGCCACGACGGACGTGCGCCCTGCGATGGACCTCAGCTCCTGGTGGGCGAGGACGCAGTCGGCACTCTGGGGCTGACCCGGCTGCTGAGCGGTCACGGGCCGTTAGGGATGACCGGCTCAGGAAGCAGCGCGCTGTAACGGGACGTGGAAGCTCCCTGGACTGGTCAACGACTCTGGGCTGAAGCTGGGTTTACAGGGGTTCAGTGTTGGGGGCAGGAGACGGCCCCTTCCCCTGACCGGCTTAGAGGGGTCTTTGCCCTCCTTATAAATGCAGGGCGGGGGGCGGGGGGGCTGAGGTGGTGGTCATGGCAACATGAAATCTTGGGAGACAAGCACTTCTTGGGGAGACAAAACTGGCCCCGCAAAGGTCCCGGGCAGCACAAACCCGGCCTTGCCCCGTGGCCCGCGGTCCCTCTCCCCGCTGCCGGGCGGGACCGGCTACCTTCTGACTGGACAGGTCCTTCCTCAGCCGCTCCAGCTCCTCCTGCTGGCTGTGCACCTGCAGCTGCACGTCGGGGGCCGGCTTGCCGACGCCGCCACCCGCCGACGCGCCCTCGCCGGCAGGGTCCCCGCTGCTGTGCCGATTCTTGTAGGACCCGATGATGTCTTTCAAAGGGCGCTTTCCTTTGTAGGGGTTCCGTCCAAAATCAAAGGGGAATCCCGAGCCAGCCACTCCTACACAGAAACAAGACGGCGTTACGTGCCGGCCACGGAGCAAAGCGCCCTCGGACTGTGCTCCCCGGGAACGTGGCGGTGGGACTGCTGTCTGCCCTCCTTGGCCCAGCAGGGTGAGGAACGTCCTGCCCACGAATCACGTGGTCTAGCCCTGCAGGTGGGACTCGAAACTCAGTGAATCTACAGCAGGCTGCTTTGGAAGTCCAGGACTGGGTATGGCCATGGGTGATGCTATAGTGCCCAATGGCCCTTGGCAGCACAAAGGACCCCGCCCCTGGTAGATGACGACCCGAAGAGGATGCCCCTGCTGGACCTTCCTCAGAAGGCCACCGTCCGCTCACCAAGGACAACCACAGACAGCCAAGGGTCTATTGGCTCCTAATTTTGTTCGTCTGTCCTTTATAAAAACACACCAAAACGTGTTTTCTAAAAATTGTAAAAACAGGCCGGCACCGCGGCTCACTAGGCTAATCCTCCGCCTTGCGGCGCCGGCACACTGGGTTCTAGTCCCGGTCGGGGCACCGATCCTGTCCCGGTTGCCCCTCTTCCAGGCCAGCTCTCTGCTGTGGCCAGGGAGTGCAGTGGAGGATGGCCCAAGTGCTTGGGCCCTGCACCCCATGGGAGACCAGGAGAAGCACCTGGCTCCTGGCTTCGGATCGGCGCAGCGCCAGCCGCAGTGGCCATTTGGGGGGTGAACCAACGGAAGGAAGACCTTTCTCTGTGTCTCTCTCTCTCACTGTCTAACTCTGCCTGTCAAAAAAAAAAATTGTAAAAACATGTCAATGCGTGATTTAAAAATACTCATTTTTTTCTCTTAAAAACGAGTATTTAAAAATATTGTGGGGTTCAAATAAATCTTAGTACAGGTAGATTTAAATATATACTCAAAATACAAAGAGCCGCAAAGGAGAACACCTTGCACAGGGCTAATTTATATAAAGTTGGAAACAGGCAAAACTAAGCTACAAACTAAGTTGCCGCCAGGTGGGGCGGTGCCTGCGGGGGTCTGGGCCCAGCTGGCTCCTGGTACTGGGCCATCCTCATTCTCAAAGCCAGTGCTGGTGACCTGGCACGCTCACCTTGAAGCAAGTCTTTGAGCTATTATGTGTCTGATTTGGGGACTTTTCTCTACGTTACACTTCAGTTAGAAGTGTACATAAAAATAGGGGAACAGCAGAAAGAAAAGCTTAAAAAGGGAACAAGACGAGGCAGGGTAGTTCACTTCCAGGAGGGACACGGGCAGCACAGCCCGGAGCTGACTGTCGGAGCCGTCGCAGGAGCCACGAACCGAGTCCAAGAGGCTCAAGTCCACAGGTGTTTCCGTCTGCGACGCTGAGACAGGCCCCCTTTCCAAGGGACCAGCTGTTACCCGCCAGGAGCACACCGTCCCCCGGTGCTGGGCTTCTCGCCCCCCTGAGCCTCAGCTCTATGGATTCTTCCTTCCCATTCTCGCTCACGTCTGCCCCTTCGGTTTCACTCTGTCTCCAGCTGAGTCAGAGCCAGCAGTGTTTACTTTCAGTAATCCAAATCCGCGGCCCAACACTGCTCCCCTCCAGGAAGCACTCCCAGTTCATCGTGAGCCCCTCCCCCGGGCGCCCCGTGCCAGGCGTTAGGTAGCTAAGCACGCTGGATGTGGCCACAGTGTGCACCGTGGCCCATGGAACCACACATCCCACACCATGATCCTGGGGAGCACAGCAAGGCTCCCTCCCCGTGCAAATCGCAGCAAAGCTCTCTCCAGGGCATGGGGTCAGCGCTTCTTTCAGTGAGTTCCCAAAACGGCCGTTAAGGGCATCAGGCAACAGGGCTGGTGTTGTGGTGCAGCGGGTGGGACACTGCTGGGACGCCCGCGCATCTCCTATCGGAGTGCCTGGGCCTGAATCTCCACCCCTCTTCCGACCCAGCTCCCTGCTAATGCACACTGGGAGGCAGCAGGTGATGGCCTAAGTCCTTGGGGCCCTGCCCCTCACGTGGGAGACTGGGATCTTGACTTCGGCCTGGCCCAGCCCTGGCTGCTGCAGACATTTGGGGAGTGAACCAAATGGAAGATCTCTCTCTCTCCCTTCTAAATGAAATTTAGAAGCATTAGGCAAGAGGCTGACGGGGATTTTATGAATGGATCAAGCTTACAACCCTAAACCCTGCCCAACCTGAACGTCACAAGAGCACATCTCCAGCCCCAAGGGGACATTTCCCAAAATCACAAGTGACCCCTGAGCCCGGGCAGCACGAAGGAAATGAACCCAAAACACAGTCATAAAACCCACATGTGGGAAACCCTCCACATGAAGACGGGGCCTCTAAGCAGAGGTGGCAAGGGTGAGGGACGGGAAGAGACAGAGCCGTTTGGGCCGCAGGGGTCCGAGCAGGGGCACCCTCAGCACAGCGAGGCCACTGCCCCATCCCCCTGGGAGCGACCCGACTGTGCCGACGCGGAACAGACGCGGGGTCGCTGCTGGAGCTGTGGTCGTAACAGAAGTAAGTCACCGTCTCTTCGAGACGCCTACCAAACACTGACAAGGCAGACGGCTGATTCCGGGGCTCGCTGCCAAATAACCCAGCTGATGGGGGAAGCAGGGAGGGGACACAGCAGACCGAGGGAGGAAGAGAGGCCTTGGGTTCAAGACCACGGAAGCCCAGGGCTCAGGATGCCACACTCTCCTCTCTTGTGCACATTCCAAACTCGGATAAAGAGTTTTCTTTCTTTTCTTTTCTTTTTTTCTTTTTCTTTTTGACAGGTAGAGTTATAGACAGTGAGAGAGAGAGAGAGAAAGGTCTTCCTTCCGTTGGTTCACCTCCCAAATGGCCACCATAGCCGGTGCTGCACTGATCCGAAGCCAGGAGCCAGGTGCTTCTCCTGGTCTCCCATGTGGGTGCAGGGCCCAAGGACTTGGGCCACAGCAGAGAGCTGGACTGGAAGAGGAGCAACCGGGACAGAATCCGGCGCCCATATGGGATGCCGGCACTGCAGGTGGAGGATTAACCAAGTGAGCCATGGTGCTGCCCCGAGTTGTTGTTTTTTTTAAATCAACATTCCCATAACGAGCACCAGGCCTTCTGGGTATTCCACCTCTTCTTCTAAGAGTTAACTTTGCAAGCCCCTGTCTTTGTGCCCCACTGGAGTATCTGCCGGTCCCCAGGCTGGGGCAGCAGAGACCCGCAGACGCCCACTGCGCTAGCTCACACCTTTGTTTCCTTCGGGGCCCGGCTTCTTCTTGTCCTCCTGCACCATCGGGTCCTCCAGGTCTCTGGGGGGCGGGTCCAGCAGCTCCCACTCCTCATTGGTATAAAACACAGTCCTGCGGCTGTCGCTGTGTCCTCTCCCGGGCCGCAAGGAGTTCCTATCGGGGGGAAGAAATGTTAGTTAGCATCAAGTGTTGGGAGGACATGGAGAAACGAGAACTCCCACCTGCAGCAGGGGGTGCAGGGAGGGGGGCGGGGTATCAGTCATTCTTGTTACCACGGGGAGTAACTCAGCCACACACAACCAGGTCCCACAGGTGCCCACCCCAAGACCCAGCACTTCCTAAAAGTAACTCTCATGCCGGTGCACAAGGAGACACGAAGAAGAACAACCTAAACCTCCAGTACAGAACAGAGGAGTAAGCCTTAGCAGATTCATATATCCAAATACTACAAAGCACTTAAAATGCATTCATTTATTCCCCAGTTACAAGTGTCAGACATTGCACTGGATACTTGGGATATCCAAGTGGACAAAACAGAGATTCTTTAAAAAAAAAAATCTTACTTGAAAGCCAGTGAGACATAGAGACACACAGACAAGGATATCTCCCATCTGCTGGGTCACTCCCCTAATGCCTGCCAATAGCCTGGGGTGGGTAAGGCCAAAGCTGGGAGCCAGGAACACCATGTGGGCCTCCCAGATGGGTGGCAGGGGCCCAAGAACTTGAGCCATCACCTGTTGCCTAACAGGGTGTGCACCAGCAGGAAACGGGGATCAGGAGTGTGGCCAGGACTCAAACCCAGGCCCTCTGACGTCCTCTGAGACGGCACGCAGGTACCTCAAGAGGCATCTTCCCTCTGCGCCGAACACTTGAACAACACCAAGAGTCTTGTCCTTGCGGAATCCCTAAGCTACCCGTACACAGGGATAACTATTCCAGGAGTAATAAAAGAAACACTGAAGGGTGGCAGTACAGCATGACATTGTTAAATCATCAATGGGCTGGGTGTTGTGGTGCCACGGGGTGAGCCGCCACTTGGGACACCTGCATCACACATCAGGGCGCTGGTTCAAGTCCCACCTACTCTGCTTCAACCCAGTTCCTCACCGGTGCACCTGGGGGACATCAGATGAGGGCTCAAGTGCCTGGGTTTCTGTCGTCCACTTGGGAGTTCATGATGGAGCTCCTGTCTCTCGGCTTTAGCCTGAGCCAGCCCTGGCAGTTGTGACCATTTGGGGAGTGAACCAGCGGGTCACTCTCTGTCTCCCCCTCCCTCTCTCTAACTCTACCTTTCAAATAAACAGATCTTTAAAGAGAGAGAGAGAGAGAGAGAGAGAGAGAGAGAGAGAGAGAGAGAGAGAGAGAGAAATGTTCTTTGTCTTGATTATAGAGGTGTTTGTGACCGTGGCAACTCACTGGCCTGCACCCCTAAAATCCGTGAGCTGACAGGTAGGGTACGACTCCGGATGGTGTGAGGAGGACCAGCACCATGCCTGTCTCCTGAGGCGGGGAGAGCCGGCTCACCTCTAGTCTGAACCACACAAGAGGACACTCTCACCTGCACGGCATCTCTCGAGGTGTTCCTACAAAAGCCTGACTTCTGCCTTTCTCATTAAAGCGCTTTAGAATTAGGAGAATGCAGAGAAATCACACCCCACGCCCTCCTCTATCATGAGACAGAAGCGCACGAGCTCCTGCTAACTGACCACTTTAACGACGGGTCACGGGGAGCCTGGCGGCCGACCTATCCTCTCTTTACTCAGACCCAGAGGGAGTGGGCAAATCAACCACGAGAGCCCCTGCCGGGCGCAGCTAATCCCCCAGCTTTCTCAGCGCCCGGCACTGTGCCGTGCACCTGCCGGGGCCCCACAACAGTGCAGCAAGCAAGATTTTACAAAAGGCACTGAACCGCGGAGAAGCCTGTCTCAGACCAGTGCCCACGGAAGAGAAAGAAAACTCGCACACACGCCTGATCCACTTGTGCTCACTGTCTGGACACCCGCACTTCGTCACCCACGGCACTAGTTCCCATAGCCCTGACCGTGCCAGGGTCTGGCAGCACCCTCGCTCACGGGGCTGTCACCGCCCCCTCCATCAGTCTGCACTGGCAGTCTCCTGGCCATTTGCCCTCCCCCCCAAACCTTGCTCCTGTCCTGGTCCCTAGAGGGTGGACGCAGGGAAGCCCCCACCCCACCGCCAGGCCTGGGGAGAAGGACAGCAGTTTCTCAGACTCTGAACTTCCACGGGGCTTCCACCCAGCGCCCCGCCCCGGGGTTCTAGTTTCCAGCCTGCCACCAGGCCCACTTGCAAAGGGCGACGCGTTCACCCGCAGCTGACGGACAGCCGTGGTGGGCCTGGGTAAGGTCAATGCCCGAGCCAGCTCATGTGTGGTCACACCAGCTCCTGGGACTGAGCAATGACGGGTCATCCCAGGGCAGCTTCTCAGAGCCGCTCGTCCCCAAGGCGCCGGTGGCAGCAGCCAGAGCAGCTGGGCATGGGGCTGCAGGCTCTCCCGGGTTATGGGGGCTTCCTGTGGCCGCCATCACGGCTGTTCTCCGCCAGCACCCGCTCTCCTCTGACCACCTCCCAGGGCCTCGTGGGTTCTCGCAGGCAGCACGCGCAGGGCAGTCAGCCGCTCTGCTCAGAAAGCGAAGGTCAGGCACGGCCAGGCCACCAACACACCTTGACGGCTGTGGTCTTCAGGCCACACTTAGAAAACACGCATCTGGGGCCAGCGCTATGGCGTAGCGGGTAAAGCCGCCGCCTGCAGTGCCAGCATCTCATGTGGGCACCAGTTCGAGTCTCAGCTGCTTCACCTCCTATCCAGCTCTCTGCTGTGGCCTGGGAAAGCAGTGGAGGATGGCCCGAGTCCTTGGGCCCCTGCACCCGTGTGGGAAGACCTGGAGGAAGCTCCTGGCTTCGGATCAGCATAGCTCCAGACATTGTGGCCAACTGGGGAGTGAACCAGCAGATGCAGGACCCCCCTCCACCCCCCGCGCCTCTCCTTCTATCTCTGTGTAACTTTGACTTTCAAATAAATAAATCTTTTAAAAAATCGCATTTTAAAATTAAAAAAAAAAAAAAGAAAACACGGCATCACCATCAGCCCTGTCATGAAGGAGATCTCTCCTCCCAAACTCACCCACTTTGGAGTTCTGCAGCTTAGAACATCCAACTGGGGCATCCACATGGGCGCCAGTTCGAGTCCCGGCTGCTCCACTTCCCATCCAGCTCTCTGCTATGGCCTGGGGAAGCAGTAAAAGATGGCCCAGGTCCTTGGGCCCCTGTACCTGCGTGGGAGACCTGGAAGAAGCTCCTGGTTACTGGCTTCGGATCAGCTCAGCTCTGGCCGTTGTGGCCACTTGGGGAGTGAACCAGCAGATGAAAGACCTCTCTCTGGCTCTACCTCTCTCTGTAACTCCTTCAAATAAATAAAATAAATCTTAAAAAAAAAAAAAGAGCACCCAACTAAAACAGCAATAGTTAATTCAACATCCCTTTGAATGCTGATGATCACTTAGAATTTAAAAGGCGGTTGGAAAATGTCCCATCAGGTTTCCCCAGGAACTCCTTGCACAGCCAGGGACAACACCAGGGACGCAGAGGTTTGCAGCTTTAGCATGTTGTGGGCAGGAGGGGACAAGGCTACGCCCCTGGGGGCTGCCAATTAACTCCTCCCTCCACACTACAAGCCCCATCCAGGGAAAACTAGGGGGAGGCGGGGGAGAGGTCCCACCGATGGCAACAGCCTTCCCTATAGAGGTGATCTGGTATACGTCTCCGAAGGACCCCAAGATACATGTACGAACATCGGGGCGATGCTGTTGGAGATAACAGAGTAGAAACAAGCAGCTGTCCACAGCTGCGCACTCAGGAGCTAAGCTAAGACATCCCGAGCTGGCGCCGTGGCTCAATAGGCTAATCCTCCACCTTGCGGCGCCGGCACACCGGGTTCTAGTCCCGGTCGGGGCGCCGGATTATGTCCCGGTTGCCCCTCTTCCAGGCCAGCTCTCTGCTGTGGCCAGGGAGTGCAGTGGAGGATGGCCCAAGTGCTTGGGCCCTGCACCCGCATGGGAGACCAGGAGAAGCACCTGGCTCCTGGCTTCGGATCAGCGCGGTGCGCTGGCCGCGGCGGCCATTGGAGAGTGAACCAACGGCAAAGGAAGACCTTTCTTTCTGTCTCTCTCTCACTGTCCACTCTGCCTGTCAAAAAAAAAAAAAAAAAAAAAAAAAAAAAGAAGACATCCCAGGAAGTGACCACACAAAGCCCCAGCTCACAGGGGCATGGCAGGGAGAGCACAGCCTGGCGCAAGTCGGCCTCCAGATGGGAGACCAGCGTGGGGGAGGAGTAAGTGGCGCTCTGAGTCACTGTGACAGCAGCTGTGCAGAGACAGCGCACACACAGCCCCTTCTGCACACCACGCATGCACACACACACACCCACACACACGTACACATACACGCACGCACCACACACACACACACATGTGCACACGTACACCCACGCACACGCACTTCAGGGCGCAGTCCTTAGGAGGCGGCCTCAGTAGTTACTTCTGGAAGGTTCCCTTTGAAGAATTTGCACTTCCAGGAAGGCAGGGCCAAGGCTTGCTCCTGGGTCCTACAGAGGAACTAGAGCCCGGAGCATGTCCCTGAAGGGGGGAGGAGGGACACTATCAGCAGACAGCTGTGCCTGTCCCCAGGGTGCCCACCCAGGACACTGTGAGGGGGGAGAAGCAGCTGCCAAGGAGGCATGCGGGGTGGATTGAGGAAGGGGGGGAGGGGCCTCGGTGCTAGGCTGGCTCACCCTGCCTAGGGTGCTCACGTCCACCTCGCTGCCCCTGTGACCATGTAAGGCGACAGGGACTCTGCAAGAGCGACGAAATTAGGGATCCTGAGATGGGGGTTCCGTGGGGCTATCACAGGGGACCCAAATCTAACCCCGGCATCCTATGCAGGGGAGGGAGGGCATGTGCTGGAGAAGAGGAGAGGGTGACATGACCAGGGCGGCAGGGCTGAGCGAGGCAGCCACAGGCCAAGGAGTGCAGACAGCTCTACAGTGTGGAGCCAACAGCCAAGGAGACGCAAACCAAACAGCTGAGTGAGAACCAGGACTTCTGGACAGGCACGGCCCACTGCTTCCCCGGGCCTCCCTGACAGTGGAGCCGGTGCTCTCGGGGCTCGCACATGCGCCCCACCCCTTGGCAGGCCCCTCTCCATCCCTCAAGTCCTGCATCAAATCCCCTTCAAGCAAAGTTTCCCCACAGCCTCCCCCCCAGCCCGCACCAGCAGACAGGGAGGGATTTCCTCCAAGGAGGCAGCAGCACGCGGGAGCTGGCCTTCAATGGCACCTACAGCGACAAGTGACAAATGCCTGCCCTTCTCTGCCGAGGACCACATCACCTGCAGGGAACATCCCATGACGGACTGGGCAGGGGAGGAGGACACACGGGTGACCGCAGGGGCATCAGGCCACGTGGCCACGGCAGTCCTTCAGAACGGCCTTCCTCAGGCCTGGGAGGTGGCCCAGGAGAGACTACAACTTCACACTAAGGAGTCAAGGTGAACCTTCGTCCAGCAGGTAACATCCCCACATCCCCACGCCCCACGCACCTGGGCTGCATTCCAGCTTATTGCCAATGCAGACTCTGGAAGGCAGCAGGTGATGGCTCAGGTAACAGTCCCTGACAGCCACATGGGAGCCAAGGCCTGAGTTCCCATCTCCCAACTCAGACCTGCTCCAACTCTAGTCATTGTAGGCAACTGGGGGTGGGAGCCAGCCAGTATGAGCTCGCTCGCTCTCTCTCTCTCGCTCGCTCTCTCTGCTCTCCCTCTGCCTCTCAAATGACTTTTTAAAAATTTATTTGAGGGGCCGGCGCCGTGGCTCACTTGGTTAATCCTCCACATGTAGCACTGATATCCCATATGGGCACCGTTCTATCCCGGTTGCTCCTCTTCCAGTCCCGCTCTCTGCTGTGGCCCAGGAGGGCAGTGGAGGATGGCCCAAGTGCTTGGGCCCCTGCACCTGCATGGGAGACCAGGAGGAAGCACCTGGCTCCTGGCTTCGGATGGGCACAGTGCCGGCCGTAGTGGCCATTTGGGGAGTGAACCAATGGAAGGAAGACCTTTCTCTCTGTCTCTCTCTCTCACTGTCTGTAACTCTATCTGTCAAAAAAGAAAAAAAAAAGAACTGTTTAAAAAATTTATTTGAAAGGCAGAGTCAGAGAGAGAGAAAGAGAGGGAGGGAGAGGGGAGGGAGCAGGAGCGGGAGCGGGAGTGGGAGTGGGGGGGGGGGAGAGAGAGAGAGAGGAAGAGAGGTAGGGAGAGAGAGAGAATCTTCCATCCACTGGATCACTCTCCAGTCACAATGGTCTGGCCCAGCCAGGATGAAGACAGGAGCATTCAGCCCACCTCTGCTCCCTTCCCAAGCACATTGGCAGGGAGGAGGGCGGCCAGGGCAGGAACCAGCACCCACATGGGATGGCAGCTTTGCAGGTGGTGGCTTAACCTGCTTGTGCCACAACACCAGCCTCCTCAAGAAATTTATTTTTAATTAAGAAGTCACAAAACAAATTCTGAGGGTTAAGAGGAACATTTTTTAACGGATCAGAGGACAAAACAGTACTCAGCCTTTTTTGTGTTAGTGAAATTTTTCTTGTAGTCTTATGTACACCCAGGGTACACAACTCCGTGTGAACACATGTATTATTTGCTGTCAGTTCCCAGTCCAAAGTGACAGAGCTGCACTAGGAGGCAGCCCTGGCAGGGGACAGAGCAGGCAGTGGGCACAGGGCACCCCTGTGTGTACAGGGCAGGGACCCACAAGCACCAAGCAGCAGGTGCTGCAGAAACTGGGCAGTCCTGCCCCAGGCAGGGGACCAGCCCCCCTCAGACAGGCTCTCACACCCCAGGCACCAGGCACCAGGCACCAGGCACCGTGTGAGATTCAGGGGCGAGACAGCAGGATCCCAGCCACCGTGGAGCTGCCACGAGGGAGGCGGGCCACAGACAAGTTTATAAAGAAACCAGGGGCAACCCACACAGTCATGGAGAGGCGGGGGCCACGGTGCACTGAGTTAAATCGTCACTGGGAGACCGACATCCCCGATCGGAGCGACTGGGTTTCGGTCCCGCCTCTGCTCTGACCCAGCTCCCTGCTAATGCACTCCGTGGGAAGCACCAGATGATGGCCCAAGTACTTGAGCCCCTGCCGCTCACGTGCGAGACCCAGACGGAGTCGCTGGCTTCTGGCTTCGGCCTGGCCCAGCCCTGGCTGCTGTGGGCATCTGGGGAGTAATCAGGGCGTGGAGGATTTCCTCTGTTGCTCTTTCCAAATAAATAAAAAAATAAGTATGTAAAGCCTTAAAAAAATCCACAAAAAGTTCATGGAAAAAATGAATTAAAAGGTTAAGTTTATTTTGGTGCAAAAAAAGTTGAAATCCATAGTTTTTCAAAATACGTATTTCCATGAACTTTCTGAACACCCCGTGGACAGAGATGACAGCCAGTGCCGGGCACTGAAGGCAAAGCACAGCGGGGCAGAGGCTTCCCTGAGGCTAAAGAGGAGGAGCCACAGACGGGAGCAGGGCCCTGGCCAGACCCCACTGGATCTCCAAAGCCATGGCCAGCAGCTTGGCCTCCAGCTTACGGGCGCCTCAGTATATTTTTCATAATAGGAACAATTCCTTTTTATATTTTATAGGCTGAGTATTCTGGAGTATTATTTATAGTTGACAGGGTACCTGCTGAACATTCAATTACATTATCACAACAACAAGCACAGTGGGTATCACTGGTTAGGAATGGCCCCAGCTGCCTCCTGGCAGGTGTGCGGCTCGGCTGGGGCGGGGACTGGGCTCTACGGGGGGGACCGAGAACGTCGGCTCCTCAAGGGAGCTGATGACGGCGTCAAGCGCGCTGAGAGCCAAGACAGAAACACAGACAGCAATCGCCTCGTTTAAGCGCTGGCTGTGCGCCAATGCTGGGCCATTTTGAACCCATGTTTTAAAAACATGCAACTTTGGGGCCATTCACTTATAGCACAGCGGTCACTGCCTTACACCTGACTTAGGCCTTCAGGAAGCTGTCAGTAAGAGAGCAAAGAGAAACAAGAAAATCCATCAGGCCCTCGGGTCCACAGGCCAATGGTGGGCATCTGGTCTCTAGGGAAAGGGGTCCTGAGGCCCCCGTCATGAGCTCTGCCCCCTCCCCAACCATAGCAGGCCCCGCCCGCAGCAGCGTCCACCCGTCACTCAGCACCACCACTTCAGCCTCAGGAGGACGCGCACGTGCGACCACGAGAGCTCCACTGGGCAGAAGAGAACCTGAGGCCCAGAGCAGCAAGTCACCGACTACGAGGTGGCTCAGCCGGGGACGGAGCCCAGGGGCCAGTCTGGCTCCTAACCACTGTGCTCACAGCCACGGCGCAGCAGGCAGAAGCTAACTCCTGGCATCAGCTGTGACACACAGAAGTGGCCCATGCGCGCTTTCCCAGGAGGAGGATCCTCACCAGAAGCTCAGGGACACAGAGGCAGCCAGAGCCACGGAGCTGCACTCTGAAGGCAGGCGAGGCTACGGGTGCAAATGCCTGCAAACCAATGCTTCCCCGACAGGCGGAAGGCGCGCCAGCCACACTCAGACGACCACCTCTGCCGTGCACCTGCTGCGCGACCCTGAGCATTCCAGCCATTCTCTTCACTGAGAAGCCCAATGGGGAGATGAAGGGCGCGGCCCCCTCACCTACCCCACCTCCTCCTTCCCTGAATGCCAGGAGACCGCTGGGACTCTGGCAGACGGGGAGGGTGGTCCAGCAGATGGGCACACCGCACATGGAGGCTTCAGGCTGAGGAGGAAGGCAGAGCCTGGCCAGAGCCCGGGGCTCAGGGGCCAAGAGAACAGACACAGCTACCCGGGGAATGCACTGCACTCACACCTGAGGCTCAGATGTTGAGGGCGGTGTTGCTCCTGAGCTGGTCCCATCAGGGCTGCCGCCAGCGACGGACAGGCAGACAGGGACCACCACGCGAGCCCCCTTGCCAGTGCTGGTCTTCTGAGGCCTGGGGGCCCCACCACAGCCCATTCAGTCCACAGAAACCCATGTCCTCAGGGAGAAAAACACGCGGAAGAGGCCACTTTCTGAGAGGGAAGTTTGCAAAGCCAGCCCCTCCCCTCGCCACACCCAGAGACCGTGGCCTAGGGCGGACTGACCACTTCCAGACCCCACAGGCAGTGCCACCACAGCCTTCCCACCAACCTTCCTCTGCAGCGTAAGGGTCCGTGGCCCCCGCACAGATTATCCCAGAGTTAAGAACCCCTCAGCTCAGAGAAGCCGAAACCCAACACGAAAAGGCAATGCAATTCAATCTGAGCCAAGGATGCAGACAGTCCCAGAATCGGCTGCCACGCACGTGGGAAGGCCCCGACACCGTGAGTCATCAGGGAAGTGCAAACCACCACGAGATGCCCCTGCACACCCACCCCGATCAAACAGGCAGCGGCACCTCCATCCCAGAGCAGGACACACACAGACCCAGCCGAACCGGCACACGAGTGTGTGCAGCAGCACTGCTTTCAACGGCCAAAAGGTGGACACAGCCCACGCAGCCCACACAGCCGTGAGCAGACGAGTGGACAAGCAAGGCGCGTCCGATCCACACGAGGGACCCCGCCTGGCCGTGAAGGCAAAGAGGTGCTCATACTGCTCAATGCCTGAACACAGGCTATGTCTCGGGGCCTATTACACACACTGTCCAGCGTCGTCAAACTCTGAGACACGGAAGGCAAGCGGTTGCCTAGGGCCAGGGCGGTGTGAGACGGGGAGGCTGGGAGGAATCGGGGAGGGGTGTCCCTGGGCACAGACTATCTTTCTGGGGTGATGAGGAAAAACGTTCTAGAACTGACTGCAGTGACGGCTGCGTGACCCTGTGGATATGCTAAAACCCACTGAGCTGTGCATTTTAAACAGGCGAATTCTATCAATAAAGTTTTTCTTTAAAAGCGCAGCAAGATCGGTGCCGTGGCTTCACAGGCTAATCCTCCACCTTGCGGCGCCGGCACACCGGGTTCTAGTCCCGGTTGGGGTGCCGGATTCTATCCCGGTTGCCCCTCTTCCAGGCCAGCTCTCTGCTATGGCCCGGGAAGGCAGTGGAGGATGGCCCAAGTGCTTGGGCCCTGCACCCGCGTGGGAGACCAGGAGAAGCACCTGGCTCCTGGCTTCGGATCAGCGAGATGCGCCAGCCGCAACGGCCATTGGAGGGTGAACCAATGGCAAAAAGGAAGACCTTTCTCTCTGTCTCTCTCTCTCTCACTATCCACTCTGCCTGTCAAAAATAATAAATAAATAAAAAAAAATAAAAGCGCAGCAAAACAAAACAAAACAACCCCACCTCCACTCTCGCTGGCTCAGGCACAAGCAGAGAACGACACCTGGACACCTGGAGCATAGGACCCGGGCCAGCCCTGGGGCTCTGGGAGGGGGGAGGTGCTAGGGCCGCATGGCAGGCAGCCCAGCTCTGCAGCTGGGAACCGTGGGGCCTCCCACACTCTCTCTCAGTGCACCTCCGATCTGTACAGTGTCACGCACATGGCCTACCTTGCAGAGTGAAGCAAGTGAGCCTCTAGTGTGCACGTGTCTGGCACAGTGCCAGGTACAGAACAGGCCCCACGAGGCAGGAACTAAGTAGATCTCTGAGAAAGCAGGCTGCAAACAGAGCACGGCGACGTTTTACCCTCACAAAGCAAGAACTACGCTGCTTCCCAACGACTCACTTGAGCTCGCTGCCCCACTGCTTCAGGGAGTAGAAGTTAATGGCGTTGGGGTGCCCCGGGGCCGGTTGGTTGGCGGCTTGTTCTCCCACCAGCTCTCCCGGCGCGGTCTCCACGGCCAGGACATTTCTCGCTGTTTCCGCAGAGGCATTTGGGTTCGGGTAAATCATATCTGAAAGACAGGGAGACAAGTGTCAGGCACTCAGAGCGTCCACAGGAACCCTGACATCAAGCACCGACTCTCATCCATCTACCTACCTACCACGCATTATATAATGGCACCACCTCTAAGTTTTTAAAATACATTTATTTATTTGAAAGGCAGAGTTACAGAGAGGCAGAGGCAGAGGCAGAGGCAGAGAGAGAGAGAGAGAGAGAGGTCTTCCATCCACTGGTTCACTCCCCAGATGGCCGCAATAGCCAGACCTGTGCTGATCCGAAGTCAGGAGCCAGGAGCTTCTTCCAGGTCTCCCACGTAGATGCAGGGGCCCAAGCACTTGGGTCATCTTCTATTGTTTTCCCAGGTCAGAGCAGAGAACTGGATCAGAAGTGGGGCAGCTGGGACTCGAACCAGCACCCATATGGGATGCCGGCACTGCAGGTAGCAGCTTTACCTGCTATGCCACAGCACCAGCAATGACCATTTTTAATGTATAAAAACCCAATCTGGGGGCTGGCGCTGTAGCACTGAAGGCTAAACCTCCTCCTCCAGCACCAGCCTCCCATAGGGGTGCCCCTTCATGTCCCGGCTGCTCCTCTTCCGATCCAGCTCTCTGCTGTGGCCCAGGAAAGCAGTGGAGGATGGCCCAAGTGCTTGGGTCCTGAACCCACTTGGCAGACCTGGAGGAAGCTCCTGGCTCCTGGCTTCAAATCAGCCCAGTTCTGGCTGTTGTGGCTATTTGGGGAGTGAATCAGCAGATGGAAGACCTTTCTCTCTGTCTCTCCCTCTCCCTGTCTGTAACTCTGCCTCTCAAATAAAACCCTAAAAAATAAAATCTAGAAGTGGCCCTGGTGTTCTGAAGCCATTCTCATCCACAGTGGATGTGTTTCCCACAGCAAGGCTGACATGTGTCAAACCACCGGGGATCAGCAGCCTGGTTTGGGGGGAGGGAGTGACAAGAGCCTGGATTTCCCCTGGGGAAACGTGGGGGACACCTGTGGCAAAAAGTCTACTCCCCTGCATGGGACAATTTCCAGGGCAAGCAGTCAGGTAGAAAAGGCAAAAAGCAGAATTCACCAGGCTTCCTGCGGGGCACAGCAGAGCACTGGCAAACGCTGCCACTGAGGAGTGAGCCTGCACACCACACAGCAGCTCTGCAGTCACAAAGACCCTGCACAGAGAGCACGCGGGCATTTACTTCAGAATAGCAACATTTTGTTACTTAGTAAGTACATCGTAATGCTTGCTACAAGTAACACAGCCTTTGTTTCAAAATCACAAAACCCCAGTGGGTGTGAGCACCAAGTCCCAGAATCCCTGTGGAATCGCCTACCACGTGGAGTTAGGTAACAGTATGAAATCCCCCACAATAAAAAGTGACTTTAAAACAACAGTTTTGACAAGCATGTTTCCAGTTACGAGTACTTTTACTGGACACAACCTCCGTGAGAATTCGGTGTGCAATCTCAGCTTTTACAAAAGCAGCCCCGCTCTGGCAACACCAACCACCACGCTCTCTGAAAGTCAGTGTCTAACCCCTCAGCACACCGTGGGAGTCCCCGAGGGCACGTGTCCCCACAAGGGCTGCTGAGCACCGTGTAGGAGAGCAGAGCCCCGAGCTCCAGGCAGCCCAGGATCTCAGAAGCCAATCCATGTCCGGAACGGGGGCGCCTTCTGACGCCTGCGCTTTGTGGGCAGCAACTCACGTGACCTCGGTCAGTGCGGGAAAGGCTCTCAGAACACACGGAGGAAGTACACGGGTGGCATGAGGGAGTGACCGCTGTGTATCCCTCAGGCAGACCTGGCTCTGGCCACGGGAGCCCACGCGGATTACAGAAAAGTTCTAACTACGACAAGCAAGAGGGCGTGTGGGAGACAGGAGGATCGTGGGCTTGCTAACGGTCACAAGCCTGAGCTGAGGGGCAGGAGGCTGCAACACTACACGTGTTTGCTGCTGTGGTTCCAATCGAGCCGTGTACGGAGCACCGAGCACTGAGAGCCAACAACCAGCACGGCAGACTGCCCTGAAGAACAAGCGGCCGAACGTGAGCACGGCGCCCGGAGGTCACAGCGCTGTCTGCAACGCCCACATCCCGCACAGTCCTGGCTGCTCTGCTTCCGATCCAGCTCCCTGCTAACGCATCCGGGAAGGCAGTGTAAGATGGCCCAAGGCCTTGGGGCCCCTGCCACCCACGTGGTAGACCTGGATGGAGTCCCAGGGTCCTGGCTTCAGCCTGGCCCAGCCCTGGCTATCGCAGGCATTGGGGAATAAATCAGTGGATAGAAGATCTCAGTTTCTCTTTCTCTGTTCCTTTTTCTGTGTCATTCTGCCTTTCAAGGAGATAAAATATAAAATAATAATAATAATAATAAACATTTAAAAAACAGGAAATGCCAGGCCCCCGGTCACCACAGAAGCTGTCTGTGGGCCTTGGGGGTTGAGGAGGCCACTGAGGGAGAGGAGAAAGGGTGTCCCCCGAGCTTCAACCACAGCAGTGCCTCTCTTAACTCCATGTAAGAGGTCCCTTTAAGATTTCATTTGGAAAATGGGTTCCAGTAAACAGACGGAAGAAGCTGCAGCACCACGAACGCAGCCCAGCCCGTGTGGGGAGCCTGAGCAGCGCCTGGAATGCACCCACAGTGCAGGGGCCGGAAGAGGGGACTGTGCCTCTCGGAGCAGGACACGGGGCCTGCGACGGGGCAGGCGTGCACTGACTGCGAGCACGTGCGTCAGCCCACGGGCTCACAGGCACAGAGGTGGCTCCAACGCCTTTGGCTCACAGGCAGTAAAACTGATGCACAGACCCCACAGGCTGGGCTCTGCAGACCCTTGGCGGGCAAAGCGCCACAGTTCTAAGCCAAGCCAGGAAGTGCACACAAGAAGGGGTGACTGCCAAGTGCAGCCTCGCCTTCCTGTGTGGGCTGGGGGCAGGGAGGGGCTGTCCCAAACTGTCACCAGCAAAACCTCAGAGCTGGTGGCAGCCCTCAGCCCATCCTGGAAACCCTCTGAGAGGGGCTCACAGGCCGGGGGGCTGGAGACCAGGGAAGGACACGTAGGAGAAACAGCCTTTAAAAGTGATACTGTGGCTCGAGAAACAGGCAGGCGCTGCAAAAAGGTCCTGAGAAGTTCAGTTTGGTGCAAAAAGTATTTGAGGGGCCGGCGCTGTGGCACTGTGGGCGAGCCTCTGCCTGCGGCACTGGCATCCCGCCTGGGCACCAGTTCGAGTCCTGGCTGCTCCTCTTCTGACCCAGCTTCCTGCTAATGTGCCTGGGAAAGCAGTGGAGGATGGCCCAACTGCTCGGGCCCCTGCACCCACATGGGAGACCAGAAGCTCCGATCAGCCCAGCTCCGCATGTTGCAGCCATCTGGGGAGCGATCCAGCAGGTGGAAGATCTCTTTCTCTCTCTCTCTCTCTTTCTCTGTATCTCTGCCTCTCAAATAAATAAATAAATAAATCTTTTAAAAAATTTGAAATCCATGTACATGCAGGGTCTTCAAAAAGTTCATGAAAAAATTATTGCATAAATTTCAAAAATTTTTGCATTAAAATAACTGAGGGGCCAGCACTGTGGTACAATGGGTAAAGCTGCCACCTGCAGTGCCGTCATCCCATATGGGCACTGGTTCGAGCCCCAGCTGCTCCACTTCCAATCCAGCTCTCTGCTGTGGACTGGGAAAGCAGCAGAAGATGGCCCTAGTCCTTGGGCCCCTGCTCCCACATAGAAAGACCTGGAGGAAGCTCCTAGTTCCTGGCTTCGGATCGGCACAGCTCCATCAGCCAATTGGGGAGTGAACCAGTGGATGGAAGACCTGTCTCTCTCTGTAACTCTGACTTTCAAATGAATAATTAAATCTTTAAAAATAAATAAATAAAATAAACTGAGCTCTTGAATCCATTTTCCCATGAACTTCTTTGAAGTATCCTTTTAGTTCCCAGCTTAACAAGTTTTTGTCGTCACTGAAGAACAGCTATTTTTGTCTGGGTTTTGAAAAGCCTCTTGAAACTGAATTTATGAAAAGCAAGCTGCTAGCCCCTCCTCCGTGCATGTCCCACGCTGACTCGGGGAAATCACAGCTAGGACTGGCCAGTCCTCAAGGACTGAGAGAGCACGGGTGGACGTTCGTGATTGGGTCCCCTGCCCTGCAGCATCGGGGGGGATGGGAGGTCTGAGCCTGGGGGCTGCTGGCGCCTGGCCCGTCTCTGTTCTGTTAAGACATTTTCCGATGCCTAAGCAGCAACTTGGAGGGGACGCTTTGTGAGTTCTCATGGCTGTAGGTTCCAGCACAGCCTGGGCCCCTCTCCGGCTCACCGCCATCCAGGAGCCCTTCACTGGCCAGCTGTACATGTTCCCACCAGGACTGCTGGAGCCTTCCTCTCATATGCTCTCTGATCACCACCTCACTAGGCCCAGCTGCTCCACCAGCAACCTCTGCGGACAGGAGGTTCCCCTAAAACCCGGCCCACAAGGAGAGGAGAAAGAGCCCAGGCAGGGGCTGCCGTGTGCCCGTGTGCGAGCAGGAGTGTGCGAGCCCTGCTGGCAGCCGCAGACAGGTGGCCCAGCCTGGAAAAGCCTCCTCTCCTCCCCCAGACTGCGCAGGCACGGTGAGGAGCAGGTACCTCCTGAGTGAGGACGCGGTGTGCATCTCGGCACCGACAAGGAGAGGCCCTGGCCATGGGCTTCCCGGCACCCCGGCACCCCAGCAGGGCCAGCTGGCCAAGACACCAATCATGAGAACTAGACCTCTGTCTGCCTCACTCACAGATGCACACCCAACCCCCAACTCAACACACACCAGCAAAATGACTGAGCAAATAAAAAAGACACCGGCACACATGGCAGGAGAGGCTTCTGGGCCCGGGGAAGCAGGATGGGAGGCCACAGAGGCCCCTGCAGAGCTCAGCGAGGCCGCAGGAGGCTCCCCCCACACTGAGCAGAGCTGCAACCCCACCACACGGCTTCCCCGCCCACACACACGCCACCCCCGCCCTGCCCCTTCTCAGCCTGGCTTCTGCAGTGCCTTCCAACCACAGGGCTCCAGAGTACCTTGTTCCCTGATGTCCTCAAGGTGCCCGAAGTTCCTCTCCCACACCACGCTGGTGATCACCAGCAAAGGGCACTACGGAGGCAAGGCCGAGTCTCACCCCTCCCGTGGTTCCCCTCCTGCAGAGAGGAGTCACACAAACTGCCGAGGACTCCAAGGGCAGGCTGCGCGCACACGGCTGCTAGGAGGGCAGCGCTAACCTCCGCCATGCAGGAGGAAGCGTGCGGTCACGGCTTTCTGCAAGCGACGCCTCCGTGTTCAAACAGGTGCCACTGTGGTCACGAGCGCCGGCGTCCTCCGGAACCCTGGGGGAGTCCTACAGAGAGCAAGGTCTTGCAGCCCCAGATCGCTCTCGTGTTGGGGAACGAGGTCGACAGATTTCAGCGTGGCAGCTTCCAGAGGCCGGCAGGCGGGACAGGTGGACTACGCACAGTCACCCACCCACTTTGCAACCCTGAGTGACGGTAGGAGACTGCAAACTCCCATCGCGCATGCAACAGGTCTCTTACTCTGAACACAGGAATTTTAGAAAAAAAAAAAAAAAAAGAAAGAAAGAAAGAAAGCAGGCCGTTATGTGACAATGCCAGCTCCCTAACCAATGCTCATTTCAGCTCTTTCTTTCTTACAGCACTGAAATGGCCAAGAAGCACAGTCTCAGCTAATGGTGCGTATGTTTTGACACAGGTGCCGCTCCCGGGACAGCCACCACACGTAGGAACTAGTCAGTGTACTCTGAGGACAGAGAGCAGAAAGTCAGGCACAGGAATGGACATGCGGCACAGCACTGAAGACCCCCGTGGAGCACCCACACCCTGCAGGGGTTCAACTCCAGGCTCCTGCCAAGGTGCACCCTGGGAGGCAGCAGTGATGGCTCAAGTAGTCGGGCCCCTGCCACCCATGGGAGACCTGGAGCCGTGGGCTCCTGGCCCAGCCCCAGATGCAGGCACTTGGGAATGAGCCAGCAGAGAAGATCTCTCTGTCCCTCTGTCTCTCTGCCTTAACAAAAAAATCCTTAAAAATAAATAAACAAATATATAAAAAGGGCACAGGTGAGTAGCTTCCCCAGTCATGAACTGCCCAGAGAGAACTACCTCTAAGCGCCTATTAGGTCTCCTGCTAATTATAGTCAAACAGAATCTTGACCCCCTGAAAACAGTTATCATAATATCCATACAGGCATGTGCACACGCACATACCCTCTCAGTGCCCATGCATACAGGCATATACACACCCTCAGTACCTATGGGGGCTGGTCCCAGGACCGCCCCCACCATGGACCAAACTCTGCAGACACTGCATCCCTTACATAAAATGCATGCTACTGACAGGCAGCCTGCACCACGCTTTCTTTTTTTCTTTTATTTTTTTAATTTTTGACAGGCAGAGTGGACAGTGAGAGAGAGAGACAGAGAGAAAGGTCTTCCTTTTTCTGTTGGTTCACCCTCCAATGGCCGCTGCGGCCGGCGCACCGTGCTGATCTGAAGCCAGGAGCCAGGTGCTTCTCCTGGTCTCCCATGCGGGTGCAGGGCCCAAGCACTTGGGCCATCCTCCACTGCACTCCCGGGCCACAGCAGAGAGCTGGCCTGGAAGAGGGGCAACCGGGACAGAATCCGGCGCCCCGACTGGGACTAGAACCTGGTGTGCTGGCGCCGCTAGGCGGAGGATTAGCCTGTTGAGCCACAGCGCCGGCCTGTCTCTGTTACTTATGATATCCAACACTGTAAACCCTGTACACAGAGTTGTACGTTTTATTGTTCAGTAAAGGTAAAGGAAAAGTCTGTATTCAGTAGAGACCAAACTGTTTTTCCCCAATATTTTTGATCCAAGGTTGGATGAATCCACAGGTGGGGATCACACAGACAGGGAGGGCCATGTACACGTGTGTGTGTGTGTGTATACATATGTGTGTATCTTTACCCTGAACAAAGTAGTGTCCTGTCTGAGCCCCACCACCCCAGGCCACAGCCCCCTGTGCCAGAGAACAAGTGGTGCACTCAGAGTCCCACACCCAGTAAACGTCAAGACTTCAGGCCAGGGGGCTGGTGCTGCGGTGTAGTGGATGAAGCCGCCGCCTGCAGTGCCAGCATCCCAAATGGGCGCTGGTTCGAGGACCGGCTGCTCCACTTCCAATCCAGCTCTCTGCTATGGCCTGGGAAAGCTGTAGAAGATGGCCCTCGGGGTTCCCTCCACCACACTGAGCTGCCTGCCAAGGTATCCACAGGGCTACCGGTGGGAAATGCCGTCCCCTTGCTGACTTTAGATACTGACGGGTCACGTCTGTTAGAGCACAGATGAACAGGCAAGGAACGTTCCAAAGAGCAAGGCAACTAGGAGACAGGAGGAGGAGCTTCATCGTCTGCCGTAACTCAGTCATGCCAACACTCACCTCCAGTTCTTCCCACACCTGGCCTGGCTGGACGGGGCTGAGTGCTACCTGCAGGCTCTGGAAACTTCAGAGGGAAGGGGAGGTGAGCCTAGTGGTTAGGACACTCACACCCACCCCTCAGTGCTTGGGTTCAGCTCCTGACTCCTGTTTCCCAACACAGACCCTGGGAGGCGGTGGAAGTCACTGCTTCCTCCACCCTTGTGCGAGATCTGAATTGAGTTCCTGAGTCCTGGCTGCTGCAGGCATCTGGGGAACCAGCAAATGGGCCGGGCTCTCTCCCTCTCCCTCTCCAATAAACTTACGACAACGCACATCTCAGAGCACTGTCACAGAATGAAACACGCTCGCGCGCTCTTTCCCCAATCTGCCCTCTGATGAGTAAACCAGAGGTGAGGATGCCTTGTTCCTCCACTCCCTCCGTAAGCGCCTTGACCTCCGACTGAGTGCTGAACAGCGCCCAGTGCCCAGTTTCACTCTTTGCTCCTGGAGGACACCTAAGACCCGGAGAATCTAAAGGCGCAGCCATCTCAAAGGCACTCAGACCACTGCTCCTGGGATAACGTCCTGGCTCTGCCGCCCACGCTGCCCACCAGGCTCCGACTCTCCTGCCTCAACTCCCTTCCTCTCCTTCCAGGCTGCTTCCTGGCTGTCACGTCCTCAGGGAAACCCCAGCTCTGCTCAGCCCAGCGGTGACCTGTGGTGCCCTGGACTCCTTCCCCGGTGCTGACCCCAGTGCCTTCACACAGCTGCCTTGCTCCCTGAGGGGAGGCCCAAGCCCATCACTGCAGCCTGCTTGCTGAGTCCACCAGTCCCTGCCGAGGGCCACAAACTGCATCTCAGCCTCAAGCCCAAAGGAAGAGACGTGACCACAGACTCCGGACATCTTCCCCAGCCCCTCACATGGGGCTAATAAGGGCGAGGACCACCCTCCTCTCAGGGCGGCGTCTCTGTGCTGTGTCTGCAGAAGAGACTGGGGCACATGGAGCGCCTTCCATGCCAGAGGCAGGAGCGCCCTCCCCAAGGCTGCTGCTTCCCGACTGGGCTTCCAGCCGCTCCCAGGGCCCAGCGACACCGAGTCTCCAACTCTGGGTGAGCAGTCAACAGTGAGCGGACGCCGAAGCTGTGCAGCGGGGCTCGGACAAGAGAACGGGGGCTAAGTTCTCGGTGCACTGAGAGGTCGGGATACCCTGCACATGACGTGAGACGTACAGAGACCTCTCGCTGGCCAGGGCCTTAACCTGCTCAACGCACTGTGACAGCAGCAACACGGCTGGCAGACCTGGGAAGTCAGGGAAGGCGTCTGTTTCTGGAACAAATCCGCCACACACGTGCAGCCCCTCCCAGGGGTGGCAGCCCCGTGATGTGCCGAGCAGAAGGCCCAGCCCTCCACACCCAAGTGTCAGAGTCAAGCCTACAGGGTGGATGTGGCCAGCACGGGGTGGCGGCTGGGCCCTAGGAGCCCGTCATTCTCTGGACCTGCTCCTCCTCTAGTCTGAGGGCCACCTCCCCCTGCCCCCCAAACAGCCCAGCCCTGAGGCGTGGAGGGGGGTGAGCCCTGGGGCGTGGAGGGGCGGGTCCCGCCATGCTGCTCTTGCTAGAGCACTCGATACAACTGAGCGGGCAGTCACGCCCAGGAGTCAGGACAACGGCTCCGAGAAGCACTGCGGAGTCCCCGTCGAGGGTCCCCCCACAACGGACACACAGGTGTGAGGGCTGCATCCCCGGGTCCGTGGAAAGCAGGCAGGCCAGGGTCAGGACCCAGTTCACCTGTCTCAGCAAGTGCCGACCCGGTCATAAAACCTCTCCGCTCTGCTGGGCAGGGGCCTTGCTGGGCCCGAGGTCCCCACCAGGCCTGACCGTGGCTCTCGCCTGCAGCACCACTGACAACGGGAAGCTGCCCGCCCGGTAGGGATTCTCCCTGAAACTTCCTTCTGAATCCGTTGTCACCCACTGCCGAGGCGACGGGCTAGGTCGAGTCCCCTCCGTGTGGGGCTCACCTGTGCGGGGCTCACCTGTGTTGTCTCTGGCCACCAGGCCCTTGGGGAACTCGCCCCCGGCCGCTGGGGAGGAGCGGCTGTCCCACTTGGCCGCGTCCAGGCTGTTGCAATACTCCCATCTCTTCTGCTGGAGCTCCTGCAACCAGTAGGTCATGAGCTGCCGGTTAGGAGCCTGGGAAGAGGGAGGGAACACATCACGGCCACCCATGAGTGAAGAATTTTTAAAAAGCCCCAAACAAACAAAAACTATGTCTCGTGAGCACCTTGCCACGTGAGGATGACGAAGGCCGTCTCAGTGAGAGAGGCCGGGCAGCGTTGCTCTCCAGAGCTGGCCGAGCACGTGGCAGTTCTAACTGGGATAGTGAGTCCAGCTAGCGAGACACCTTCCACGCACGCTGTGGTACCGATACACGGCAGGTCTCCCGCCCCGAGTCCCGGGAGGGTGGCCAACCCGCCACACTCCACTTCGAACGGCTCGCATCTCCACCTAAAGACACCCATCTCGGGCAGGTAAGGCTGACGTTCTCGCCAGACCACACCAGGTAATGACAATGACAACGGAACCCTCGGCCTCCAAGATAGCGCCGAGAAACGGAAGGCACACCTATCACAACGGGGATGTTTCTCAGCACTGCTGGCACCAGGTCAGGACCTCCTACGTGGCTGGTAGGAATACAAGAGAACAGTTTGGGGGCCAGTGCTGTGGCATAGTGGGCTAAGCCTTTGCCTGTGGCACTGGCATCCCATATGGGCACTGGTTCAGGTCCTAGCTACTCCTCTTCCAATCTAGCTTTCTGCTATGGCCTGGGAAAGCAGTAGAAGATGGCCCAAGCGCTTGGGCCCCTGCACCTGCATAAGAGACCTTGAGGAAGCTCCTAGCTCCTGGCTTCGGATCGGCCCAGCTCCAGCCATTGAGACCATTTGGGGAGTAGACCAACAGATGGAAGACCTCTCTTTCTCTCCCTCTGTCTGTAACTCTACTTCTCAAGTAAATAAATCTTTTTTTTGACAGGCAGAGTTAGGCAGTGAGAGAGAGGGAAAGGTCTTCCTTCTGATGGTTCACCCGCCCAAATGGCTGCTACGGCCGGCGCTGTGCCAATCCAAAGCCAGGAGTCAGGTGCTTCTCCTGGTCTCCCATGCAGGTGCAGGGCCGAAGCACTTGGGCCATCCTCCACTGCCTTCCTGGGTCACAGCAGAGAGCTGGACTGGAAGAGGAGCAACTGGGACAGAACCGGCACCCCGACCGGGACTAGAACCTGGGGTGCCGGCGCCGCAGGCGGAGGATTAGCCTAGTGAGCTGTGGCGTCGGCCTCAAGTAAATAAATCTTAAAAAAAACCGGCTTGGCAGTTCCTAATGGAGCTCAACACCCACCTGCCAAGTAACCCAGCAAACCCACTCCTGCGTATGTGCCCAAGAGGAACAAAAATACGCATTCACAGAAACCATCTACATAAGGCTTTATTCGTAACTGCTCCAAACCGCAAACCACCCCAGATGCACCCCATCTGGTGCCTGACCCACAGAATGTGGCACGTCCACACAGCAAGCCGTGACTCTGTAACAAAATGGACAAAACACCCACACGACACTGGTGACGACAGTGCTCCCTGCTAAGTGACGGAAGCCACGCCCCAAAGGCTACAGCCCCGTTTACGTAACACCTTGAAAAGCCACATTAGAAAGGAAATAGCCTGTGGCAGCCAGGGCATGGGGTAAGGGTGACACAAGAGACTGTGGGGTGATGGGCTGCTGTGTGCCCGACATGGCGGCGGATCCACAGTCTACACATTGACCCACAGAGTGTCTGCCTCACAGAGCAACTCCACAATGGATTCATCGATCAAACAACCAACCCCCCAGGTGTGGGAAACCCCAGGCAGTGAACCTAGCTGTGAACACGCCAGGCAGCAGGTGTGGGTCACAGGTCTCCAGGCTGCTGACCCCTCCTCCCCCAAGCTACGGGGTCTCCAGGGGAGGAAGGTGGCCATGGCACCACTGTGAGAACCTCACAACACTGGGGCCGGTGGGCCAGCAGACAGCGCAGAAAACTGCTCCGGGGGCCTGACAGCAAGTGACAGCCTAGAGCCCCCCGGCCACCAGCCAGGACATGATCTCCAGGTGCTGGGGCTCCACCCTGGGGCCTTTTCAGCGACACCTGCACAGCCACCCACTCTGGGATCTCTGAGTATTCCCATGAAGTTCTTCCGCTCTCAGCCAAGCCAGTACTTCCTTCACTCCTTCAGCCAAGGTTAACTGAGCACCTGGGCCCTGCCTGGCGTGCGAGGACAAGCCGGCCGCAGGTTCCAGGCGCATTCAGTGCTGTGACACAGGGCAAAGAGGTGGCAGGGCTGGCGTGAGGGAAAAGGGCCAAGGCACCAAAGCTTAGGCCAGCTGCCAGCAGCAGGTGCAAAGCCTCAAAGGATTGGCCTAATGTCTGTCTGTCTGTCTCCAACACAGAGACGCCAAGATGCCTGTGTCCCTCCAGCACGCAGCTCAGCGCTGGGCACGTCGCAGGTCTGCAGTGAATACGGAAATGAAAGAGCAAACGCACAAACAGCTGATCAGGAGGGGATGCAGGAGCTTCGTGTTGAAGGGGACGCAGGCAGTGGCCAGAAAGAAAAATGGGAAAGAAGAGGCGGGCTCCAGGCGGCCGAAGAGCATGTTGGGGGCTGGTGCTGTGATGTAACGGGTAGAGCTGCCGCCTGCAGTGCCGGCATCCCATATGGGCGCCAGTTCAAGTCCTGGCTGCTCCACTTCCGATCCAGTTCTCTGCTCTGGCCTGGGAAAGCAGTAGAGGATGGCCCAAGTCCTTGGGCCCCTGTACCCACATGGGAGACCCAGAATGGCTCCTTCAGATGGGCTCAGCTCCGGCTGTTATGACCATTTGGGGAATGAATCAGTGGATAGAAGACACCTCCCCTCTCTCCCTCCCTGCCTCCTTCTCTTTCTCCCTCTCTCTCTCTTTCCCTCTCTCTCTGCCTCCCTGTAACTCTGCCTTTCAAATAAAATAAATAAATCTTAAAAAAAAAAAGAGAGAGAGAGAGCACGTGGAAAGCAAGACAGGGGGCCCGTGGCAGGGACTGGGGTACGGCAGGGACCAGGCCATGTCACTGCCGATGGACGATGTCACGGGAGACGATGAGGGGTGGTTTAGGAGTGGGGACATGGGCTCAGACCCAGAAGCCGTGAGCCCACTGGAGAGACCCACGAACGGCAGCCCTTAGTATGGGCAGTGGGCTGGCTGTGGGGTGGAGGGCGGAGCTGTCCCAGGAAGGCAAAGAGAAGGAGCACATTGCAGCAGGAGGGCGGAAGGGAGCCACAGGGCAAGTCGGGGACTGCGAGACACAACCACAGCTAAAACCAGGGCCCAGAGCCCGCTGCGTCCCCCCACTCCTCCCACAGAAGGCAGACAGAGGCCCAGGGAGGGAAGTGACCGCCCAGGTCACCCAGCAGTCCATGGCACTGCCACCCCCGCCTGCCACACTCAACTTGGAGGGGAAGCGTGAGTGCACACATACACGTGTGTGCACGTGTGTGCACATGTGTGGATGTCCTGGTCCCAGCCCAGGGAGACCAGCACAGCGGTGAGCAGAGCCCCCGGGCACCTTCTGCCCAGCCGGGACTCCACCCGCTCACCTCCTGCCTCACACAGCGGCTGCCCCACGGGCAGAGCCCTCACTAACCTCTCTGGCTGCGTCCCAGAGTGCTGGCACCAACAAATTCGGCTGCTTCTTAAAAAAAGAAAAAAAAAAAAAAAAGAAAAATTCTCCCTTTCAATCTCTGAGGATTAAATCCAAAAGGGAACAATAAGTAACCTCTAATCATCGCTCACGAAATTCCTGGGGCAGGAAAGCTTTTAGGTCACATGACAAGCATCAGGGTGTAGACATCTGGTCTACAAGGCAGACAAACCCACCTCGAGAAACGGATTAACTGGGGCTCGGCTGCCATTCAAAGAACCTGACCTCGACCCCATGCAGCTGGGGAAAGGGAGCCGGGGGGACCTCACGCTGGGGAGGCAGAACAGCGCCCAAAGGTCTGCCCCTCAGGCGGGGGAACCGAGAGACAGAAACGCAACGATTAAAGCGGAGCGCAGCAGGCAGCAGAAACCCAGGAGGCCCCTGCATCTTCTACTCGTGTGTTATTTTTATTTTATTGTAAAGATTCATTTACTTGAAAGACAGAGTTACAGAGAAGCAGAGGGAGAGAGAGAGAGAGAGAGAGAGAGCGAGCACTTCCATCCGATGGTTCATTCCCCAAATGGTCACCAACGGCGGGAGCTGAGCTGATCCAAAGCCAGGAGCCAGAAGCTTCTCTCATACAGGTGCAGGGGACCAAGGGCTCAGGGCATCCTCTCTCTACTGCTTTCCCAGGCCATAGCAGAAAGCTGGGTTGGAAAAGGAGCAGCCAGGACTCAAACCAGTGCCCATACGGGATGCTGGCGCTGCAGGTGCTTTACCCGGTATACCACAGCACCAGCCCCCTATTTTTTATATTGTTAAGGACTTTTTATTTATTTGAAAGTCAGCGTTTTAGGGAGACAGAGATCTTCCATCCACTGGTTCACTCCCCAGATGGCTGGGTCTGGACAAAGCCAGGAGCCAGGAGCTTCCTTCAGGTCTCCCACATGGGTGGCACTTGAGTCATCTTCTGGTTTCCCAGGTGCGTTAGCTGGGAGCTGGATTGGAAGTGGAGCAGCCAAGACTTGAATCGGTGCCCACATGGGAGCTGGCTAGTACCACAAAGCCAGCCCCCTACTTGGTATGTTTTTAACAGAAGCCTAATTTCTTCCTGGCCCTGCCCAGTCCTAAGTACATGTTAAATGACAAACACATCTCTTCACAGCCCCAGTCCCAATAAAACTACTCTGGATCTGCCCCAGCCACTCAGCACAACAGCCACTAGACACGTGTGGCTGAGCCCACGAAACATGGCCACGGCCTCGTAAGGAAATATTTTAGAATACCTTATGATATATTATTACAATTAATTAATATGGCTATTAACTTTACCCATTTAATGTGGCGATTTGAACATTTAAAGGTACAGATGTGTGGGGCCCCATGTTGTGGCACAGTGGGTTTGAGCCGGGACTTGAAGCGGAGCCATATGGGATGCCAACACTGCAGGCTGAGGCTTAGTCCACGACACCGCATTGCCAGCCACGTTCAAATTTGACTCATGACTTAATAGACTAATGGAATAAATAAAAACCATTAAGTTACTGGAAGAAAATGCCTGTATAATGAAACGCATTCCTGCCTCTTTTTACCTCCCATAACCACAGCTGCTTCGATTTCTACCCAACTTTAAAGACAGGGAAGGAGGGGCCGGGGCTGTGGTGTGCTGGGTAGACTCTGCCTGCAGTGCCTGCATCCCATATGGGCGCCGGTTCAAGTCCCAGATGCTCTACTTCTGATCCAGCTCTCTGCTGTGGCCTGGGAAAGCAGCAGAAGATGGTCCAAGTCCTTGGGTCCCTGCACCCTCATGGGAGACCTGGGAGAAGCTCCTGGTTCCTGGCTTCCGATTGGCGCAGCTCTGGCTATTGCAACCAATTGAGGAGTGAACCACCGGGTGGAACACCTCTCTGTTTCTCTGCCTCTCTTTCTCTCTCTCTGTATAACTCTTTCAAATAAATAAATAAATAAATATTTTTAAAAAAATAAAGACAGGGAAGGGATGGCCAGGCTGACAAGTGAGCCAGCGGCACAGCAGAAACCCACAGGGCAGGCGCTGGTAGAGGCCTCCGGGGCAGCTAGCGCCGGGGGCTCCCACCCAGATGGCGAGCACCAGGGACAAGGAGACAAAGCACCCCGACACGAGCCAGCCCTGCCCTGAAAGCAGGAGGCGCAGCGTGTGCTCCCCGGGCCAGGCTGCAGGCGGCACTCACTTCCGAACCGAGGCAGGAAGCCCCTCTGCCTGACATCTCTCTCCTCCCGGAGATCTAATTATAGATGGAGCCCTGCAGATCCGTTTCCTCAACCCACAAAGCGAGCAGGCAGAGAAAGCACCCGTGTGTCTAAAACACCACAAAGAAAAGCGAGCAACAACGACAAACCCAAACAGCTCGCAAGGCCAGGAGCAGCAGGCAGGGCTTCACACAGCGCGCGGCACAGGCCGTCCCCTCCACCCGGCCTGGGGCCAGCCCACTGCTCTGCTGAGCCCCCATGCTTCTCCAGTATTTTCACGTTCACTTTTTATTTATTTTCAGAGCAAGAGACAGAGAGAGAATTTCAACCACTAGCTCATTCCCCAAATCCCACAACAGCCAGGGCTGGGCTGGGCCAAAGCTAAAAGCCAGGAGCTCCATCCAGGTCTCTAACTCGGGTGGCAGGGGCCCAAGTACTGGAGCCGTCACTGCCTCCCAGGGTGCACAGCGGGAGAAAACTGGATCCGAAGCATAGTCGGCAGCACTCAAAAAAGCACTCCGACATGAGACACAGGCAATGCAAGTGCAGGCGCAACCTGCTGTACTACAACACCCACCCGTTGTTACTACCATTGCCATTGCCATTGCCATTGCCATTACTATCACTATTACTATCATGTTCCCTATTGGAGCAGAGAGACACACAGAGGCAACACCCACCCACTGGTTCATTCCCCAGGTGCCTGCAACAACCAGTGCAGGAGCCAGGAGCTCAATCTGGGTCTCCCACATAGGAGGCGGAAACCGGGTCACATGATCCACGGCGGCTGCCTCCCAGGTTCTGCGTTAGCAGGAGGCTGGGGTCAGGAGCTGGAGCCGGGAATCCAACCCAGGCACTCTGCTACGGGATGCAAGTATGTAACCACCAGGTAAAAAAACGCCTACTCCATTTTCCATTTATTAACAAAATTTTAATGTACCTTAGACTTTTATTTGAAATAACGCCCCCACATAAGCTATAGAGAATTTGGAAAACAGAGAAAATGCACATAACCACATCACCAGAATTATCCTTTAGCAACACTCTGATGTACTTCCTTCCAAACATTTCTTGACCCATCAACATACATATCCACCTACTCCATAAAACTGGAATGAAACTGCAGCCTCTTCCATAATCTCAATTTGCACAGTAGGAACAGTCACCAATTAAACATGCACGGCACTTAGATTTTGTACACACTTGCATTTCACCCCCGCAACAATTTCCCCTGCTGGCCCTCAGACCCTCGATCCATGGGTTCAAATCCCTGCTCTGCCACTCGACGGCTACTTGTCCAGGCCTCGACTCCTCTCTGACAAAGGAGAAATCCAATGGGGGTCGCTTGCTGGTGCCATCGTGAGGACTCAACGTGTCGGCATCCGCGAGGCTCAGAGAGTGCTGGGGGCGGGAGGCTTTGACCCGGCAGTGAAGGCCTCGGTTAAGCCCCCACCTCCTGCCACAGAGGGCCTGGGTTCCACCAGTGTAGACCCTCCTGCCGCAGAGGGCCTGGGTTCCACCAGTGTAGACCCTCCTGCCGCAGAGGGCCTGGGTTCCACCAGTGTAGACCCTCCTGCCGCAGAGGGCCTGGCTTCCACCAGTGTAGACCCTCCTGCCGCAGAGGGCCTGGCTTCCACCAGTGTAGACCCTCCTGCCGCAGAGGGCCTGGCTTCCACCAGTGTAGACCCTCCTGCCGCAGAGGGCCTGGCTTCCACCAGTGTAGACCCTCCTGCCGCAGAGGGCCTGGCTTCCACCAGTGTAGACCCTCCTGCCGCAGAGGGCCTGGCTTCCACCAGTGTAGACCCTTCGAGGCAACACTGACGGCTCAGGTCCCGGCCACCACACGGGAGAGCCGGATTGTGTTCCCAGCTTTGGCCTGCCCTAGTCCCAGCTGTTGCAGGCATTTGGGGAGCGAACCCTGGGTGGGGAGTTCTGTCTGTCCCTCTGTCTCGCTATTCTTTTTTTTTTTTTTTTTTTTTTTTGACAGGCAGAGTGGATAGTGAGAGAGAGACAGAGAGAAAGGCTTTCCTTTTTGCCGTTGGTTCACCCTCCAATGGCCACTATGGCTGGTGCACCGCGCTGATCCAAAGCCAGGAGCCAGGTGCTTCTCCTGGTCTCCCATGCGGGTGCAGGGCCCAAGCACTTGGGCCATCCTCCACTGCACTCCCGGGCCACAGCAGAGAGCTGGCCTGGAAGAGGGGCAATCGGGACAGAATCCGGCGCCCCAACCGGGACTAGAACCCGGTGTGGCGGCGCAGCAAGGCGGAGGATTAGCCTGTTAAGCCACGGCGCCGGCCCCTCTGTCTCTCAAATAAATAAGTACATTTTTTTAAAAAGAGAGCTTGGCACACTGTAAGGACCCCGTGAGTATCACCACCACAATGACCAGAGAGCTCACAGCCGCCAGCTGGCGGTCACAGTTCAGCCTTGGTCTGTGTGACTTTCTGTCAAGGGGAAGACGAGTTGAGGACAAAAACCTCTTTTCAGCATTTCAGCAGGAACCGGAAGTTCCTACAAGGTCTCCCTACAATACTGCCACGCTGATGACCCGAACAGCCAAAGCTCACTTGGAAACCCAGTGCAGAAGGGGTCTGGACGTCGAGTCTGGGGGCCCCCACGGTGTCACTGGACTGTGAGAGGGTGACTATTAAGAGTAGGTCCTGCAAAGCCATAACTGAAGTCACAAAAGAGCCACAATAAGGGTACACAGAGGGGCTCAGTCTGGAGCCTCACAGAACACGAGTCCAACCGCATGGATGGCGTTACCCCAGTGTGTTTCTGAAAAAGATGCCAACAGCTACTCATAATGAAGGAATTCGTGCTTCGGAAACTTGAGGAAGTATTTCTGGATTTCCAAGAAATGTCTAAAGCAATTCTCTCATAAAGCAATAAAAATCCCAAGACTACCACGACCATCCTGACAATGCAAAATAAACTTCAGATGGAAAATGGACGGCAACCCCAACTCTGGCAAATAACTTTAGGTTCCAAATTTTCCTTTGACTGTTTCAAAATCACAAGCCTGGAAATGATCCCCAGGGATCTGGCTCAGCATCGTGAAAATATGTCTTTTTTCCCTGGGAAGGTTTCAAAGTCTCCACTTTCAACCCACCGAGAGTGTGGGAAGGCAAAGCCCTCCCGGTCCCCTGGGAGACCGAATGCGATCTGGAAGACTGTCGGCGTCATGCCACACCCCTAAAGCAGTCACCTGAACCCCCATCTTTGTAACGCGTCCATGTGTTGGAGAGGCAGAGCGAGCGTGCGCTCCCATCTGCTGGTTCACTCCCCAGATGCCCACAGCAGACGGCGCCAGGACCCAGGAACCAGGAGTCAATCCAGGTCTCCCAGGAGGGGGACTCAATTACATGAGCTCTCCCGGCTGCCTCCCAGAGTCTGCACTGGCAGGAGCCAGAGCAAGGATTGGGCCCAGGAACTAACCATTAGGCTAGATGCCCACCCCACTATCGCCTTTCAGTGGCTGAGCCCACGCCCAAGCCCACGATCCTGGAGTCCGAGTGGAGCTGGGGGCCCTTCCTGGGAAGGCCACGCTCCCCGCCTCTCGGAGGTGGCACTGAGGGCCCCTGCCACCACCAGTGCTCAAGCACCCCTTTTAAAACCAAACACCCCGAGAGAAAGGCTGTTTCTTTAGGCCTTCAGGGAGCTTCTTTGCCAGTGGTTAACTGTTTTATAGAAGTTAGCAACTAAGGAGAAAGGACTAGGAGGGGAGAGCCCCACACGGTACAAAGGAAGTGAGGGGAGGCGGCCAGACAGAGGGCCAAGGAGAGGGCCACCCACCAGGGGAGGCAAGGACAAGGCCGGCTCCGGGCCTGTAGTCCACACGCCCTCAGCTCAGAGAGAGGGAATACGCGGCCTGCAAGTGTCCCCAGGCCTCTGTCCCTGTGGCTCCCTAGCAGCACCACGCTGCTCGATCCAGAAGTAAAACGCCTGTGGTGCCACTCCACCTGTGTGGTGGCCCTGGAGTCACACACCACCGTGTCACTCTCGCCTGATGTTTAACGTGAAGTGTTGGGAACTGGGCTGGGAGGTCTGCACCTCCCAGGTCCACCTAGCAGAGATCTGGGGGCAGGCTGGTCCCAGGAGCCTGCCCCCCGAGCCGGGGGAGGCGTGCGGATTCCCAGGATTCTCATAAGGATGAGCTGGCGTCTCGGGGGAGTGTCAGGTGGGCCCCCACTGCCGGGGTCTTGAAAAGTGCAAGAAAAATGCAGAGTATGAAAAACCCACGCATGGTTTTCAAAAAAGAATTCCTGCAGCAAAGTCAGCTCCTACTAACTTACTGCGACAAGAATGAACAGGATCCAGCTGGATGCACCAAGAGGGATGAGAGCCCCAGGGAGAACAACGTGAATTCTGCTAAGACAGACACAGGAAGAAGCAGCAGATCGACGGTGAAGGCTGGGTGGAAGCGTGGTGCAGCCACTGCCACTCTGTGAGATGTCTACGGGCACAACGTCCCGGAGAAATCAGCAGGTCACAAACGGACAACTCCTCTTAGGAGGTGATGATCGGATGCGTGGAGAAAAGTTAGTTTTGTCTGGGCCCTAACGGAAGAGAACTGATGACTGACAGCAGCCAGGACATCCAGCACCAGGGATGTCCCAGCTGGCTCAGCGGACACAGTTCTGGCGGAGCAAACTCTGCACTCAGCGGGCGCCAGAACTGTTGCACCCAGACCAGCTTCAGACGACAGCAGTGCTCTCAATGCAACTTCCAAAAAGTGGGATCAGGAGAGGGAGCACTGGGGCCGGCGCTGTGGCACAGCAGCTAAAGCTGCTGCTTGCAATGCCGACATTCAACATGGGCGCTGGTTCGAGACCCGGCTGCCCCACTTCCATTCCAGCTCTCTGCTATGGCCTGGGAAAGCAGTGGAAGTTGGCCCAAGTCCTTGGGCCCTGCATCTATGTGGGAGACCCGGAAGAAGCTCCTGGCTCCTGGCTTCAGACTGGCTCAGCTCCAACCTTTGCAGCCATTTGGTGAGTGAACCAGCAGATGGAAGATGACTCTGTCTCTCCCTCTCTCTCTGTAACTCTGTCTTTCAAATAAATAAATCTTAAAATGAAAAAATTTGGGGGGCTGGTGCAGGTAAAGCCACCACCTACAGTGCTGGCATTCCATGTGGGCGTTGGTTCGAGTCCCGGCTGCTCCACTTCCCATCCAGCTCTCTGCTATGGCCTGGGAAAGCAGTAGAAGATGGCCCAAGTCCTTGGGCCCCTGCACCTGCGTGGGAGACCTGGAGGAAGCTCCTGGCTCCGGATCGATGCAGCTCTGGCCACTGCAGCCATTGAGGAGTGAACCAGAGGATGGGAGGCCCCTCCCCCTCCTCCCCCTCCCCCTCCCCCTCCCCTCTATATGTAACTCTGACTTTCAAACAAATAAACAAATCTTTAAAAAATAAAATAAATATAAATTTTTTAAAACTCTGAAGCATCTCTTCTAGAAGAGAATTATTGACGGGAGGCGAAACCTGGCTTTCCCAGAACCATCGTAAGACAGAGCACAATCAAGGCAATGTTCTGCTACCTAGAGGAGGGAGGGGCCCCACAAGGGTCCCTGCACCAGTGCCTAGGGAGGCTCACGATTTCCCCGGGGCCAGGGAGCTACAGCTTCCGACACGGGAGTGTTCTGAGAGTCACTCAGAGCTGTGGCTGAAGACCGCCCAGGGAACGCCTCCCTGGAGCCCTGCTCCTCCCGCAGCGTCCGGTGGGAAGTCAGCAGGCACCCACCTCATGGTCCCGACTTGGCTCCTCCCAACTCTCTTCTCTTTCCTGATACTAAAAAAAAATCTTTGCAAACAGGCACTTTAGTCTAGCATTTAAGACAGCCACATCCTACACTGGAGCGCCTGGGTTCAAGTCCCGGCTCTGCCCGCAGGCTGCAACTCCCTGCTAAGGTGCACGCTGGGAGGCGGCAGGGGAGGCTCAGGTACTTGGATTCCCACCACCCACAAGAGATGCCCGAACTGAGCTCCTGGCTTCCGCCTGGCGCAGCCCTAACTCCGGCAGGCATCTGGTGAACGAACCAGAGATGGGAGGTCTCTGTTTCCCCCTCTCTCTCTTTCTGCCTTTCAATTAATAAAATAAAAACTCACCCTCTCAGGAACCCTGAAGATGCCAGGCAATGCTGCTGCCCTCCAGTGCTTCCCCCCAGTGCCCACGCGCACCCCCAGCATGTGGTCTCTGCCAGCCTCTAAAATCAGCATGGCGGGGGGCGGGGGGGACACTTCACGGCTCACAGAGAATCTGCCCCACACCGCTGCCCCCGAGCATAGAAACTCCGAATGCAAAGAAGACACGGCTGCTGCAAACCACAGAGGAGGAGGCTCGCGCTTCACGGCCCACAGACGGCTCGGTGGTTCCAGTCCACCTAGCCAGCCTCTGTGCGATGGGGGCAGGGGCCTCCCCTTCAGTGCAAGAACAGCCATCCGGGCCCGGAGGACAGCACCACGGCTCTAGGAGAGGCCACGGCAGCTGTGCGGGTAGGCACGTGCATCCTGAGCCCTATCCCATCACCCCGCGGTGGTGCCCCACGCTCCACCTGTGACCACACCCGGGAGGCGTCTCCCACACTGCATTCGAGCGCCACGGTTTCGAGGGCGCTGCCTCCCGTCAAAGGGCAAAGACGGAAGCAGGTTGGCCTGGCAGGCCAGCCAGCGGGGACAGGGCACCGAGACAGCTGCAGGAGCTGCCATAAGGCTACGGCTCACAGCGCGCTCCCTTCTGGGGCCCGAGGGCAGGGCTCCCAGAGCGGAGAGCAAACACGGGCGTCAGCCGCGGGCCTGTGTCCCTCTGCCAGCGCCTGCACCTGGGAAGAGGCGGCCTTGGCAGAGGGACGCCAGGCTCTCCCCACGAGTCACCTCGCTCAGTTCCAGCCTTCCCGCGGCGGACTTCCCACACCGGCACCCAACACAGAACAGTGACGCCCAGGATCTGAGTATCTGTGAGCCACGACCAGGGAAAAGCGCAGGCCTCCCTTCTGCTCAGAGACCCAGACGGACACAGGAAACGGGGCTCATCAAACCGTGGGGTTTACGGTGCTAAGATACTGCTCACGTGTCTGCAGGCACTGAGCCAGAGCCGCCACCAACCGGCTGTGGGACTCAGTGTCTCTGGTGAACTCTCGGTGGCAGAGCAGGCTGACCCCTAGGGCCCCTCCAGCTCTGGCGCCGGACGACAGCACAAGAGAGGCTCACGCAGGCTCCCTGGGGCCACAGGCAGCAGTCGACTCCCGCGAGAAGCCCAGTGGGGCTATGCTTAACCAAGCTGAGGAGGTGAACAGCTGGCTGGCCGTATCACATACACAAAGCCGGCCACCCGGCCTGCAGGCACAGGCTCCCCTGCCCATCAGAGAGCCGGGAAGGGGAAATGAAGACTGGGCTCTCTGCCTAGAAGTAATTCCCATAATCCAAGATCAACATCTCTGATAGCACCGGCCTGCCCCTCCAGTCTGCTGCCAGGCCTGCCAGCCAACACAGGCGGACTCACCGGGGCCTCCACTCTAGGAAGCCCCCTCTGCCCCAGCAGCACCGGCCCCGGGACAGGACTGGGGCCACACAGGATCTCAGCCCTCAAATGCCCACCTCCCAGTGACCTCACAGTCAACCTCCACTGCCCCATGAATGCTGAGCCAATGGGGGAGCGTGCAAGGCCATGCAAACACTGGGGACACACCGGCACACTAGGAGGAGCGACGGCTCTGAGCAGCCACGCTCCTGCAGGTTTTCCTGATACTCGGCCACGCCATCAGTCTCTCTGACCCTGCGGTGCTCCGAGATACTGCGGCAGAGACCATGGGCTTCTGGCCCTGAGCCACGTCCCAATCAGCGTTTTACCTTCAGGATGCCCCACCCCTTCACCCGCCTTGGCAACACACCAGGCCCCACTCAGAAGCACAAACATTCTCAGACCTCTGGCACTCACCTCCCAGAGCTGAGTGCCAGACAAACACTGTCCCTCTCCAAAGTGAGTTTTGGTTGTTTTTTTATTAAAGAGCTCTTGAGGGGCTGGCGCTGTGATGTAGCAGGTATAGCCGCTGCCTGCAGTGCCAGCATCCCATATGGGCACCGGTTCTAGTTCCGGCTGCTCCACTTCTGATCCAACTCTCTCCTATGGCCTGGGAAAGCAGTGGAAGATGGCCCAAGTGTTTGGGCCCCTGCACCCACATGGGAGACCCAAAAGAAACTCCTGGTTCCTGGCTTTGGATCAGCCCAGCTCCGGCTGTTGCGTCCTACTGGAGAGTGAACCAACAGATGGAGGACCTCTCTGTGTGTAACTCTGACTTTCAAATGAGTAAATAAATCTTAAAAAAAAAAAAAAAAAAAAAAAAAAGGCCGGTGCTGCGGCTCAATAGGCTAATCCTCTGCCTTGCGGCGCCGGCACACTGGGTTCTAGTCCCGGCCAGGGCGCTGGATTCTGTCCCGGTTGCCCCTCTTCCAGGCCAGCTCTCTGCTGTGGCCAGGGAGTGCAGTGGAGGAGGGCCCAAGTGCTTGGGCCCTGCACCCCATGGGAGACCAGGAGAAGCACCTGGCTCCTGCCTTCGGATCAGCGCGGTGCGCTGGCTGCAGCACACTGGCCGCGGTGGCATTGGAGGGTGAACCAACGGCAAAGGAAGACCTTTCTCTCTCTCTCTCTCACTGTCCACTCTGCCTGTCAAAAAATAAATAAATAAATAAATCTTAAAAAAAAAAAAACACAACTCCTGAAATCCCTTGATTGTCTCATGGCAAAGTCTCAACATTGTATAACTGTTTCTTAAGTCAATGGAAAATGTTGCTGTTGTATCTGCGGCAAGAAGCAGGCTGCCTAGAACACGGCAGGTGCTGAGAAACGCTCCCTCAATGCACGGACGCCATAAGGCTGCCTTGGCCGTGCAATGAGTGACAGCACCCACCTTCTCCCCCCGCCCTTTCTGCTGTGGGCAGGGCTCAAAGCATTTATTTCACAACAAACATATCCAAACATCCGCCAGGCAGCTGGCATCCCTGCAGGCCATAAAAGCCATGGAGAAACACAGAGGACCCTCTGCCCTCGGGAGCGACACCCTGGGACATGGCGTCAGGACGAGGTGCCCCTCAGGGAACATCCAGACCCTGTAGTCACCGACTCCAGGTTTCCCAAGATGCTTTTGGTCGACAGTGAACACTGCAGGCTCCCCAGGCACCCTCTCACCTCCCGTCCCAGAGAAGGCCTGGCAGTCGGCACACACAGGTGCCTGGGGCGTCCACCCCGAGAGTGCTCCTGGAGGGTATGTGCCAGCCGCTGCTTGGGAGTCTCCCCACTTCACAGCCATCATTTCCATTCTGCATGCGCTCCATGAGAGCGATGAAACTGCAGCACCACTGGACTCCCATCACACCCCTCTGTCCCACCTGGAACCCCCACGCCAGCCTGCCCCCAACAACCTGAGATCATGTCCACACGGCCAGGTCCCCTCTCGTCACAGGGTACCGACTGCTCGCTGTCTGCCCACCCGGAGGATCATGTCCACACGGCCAGGTCCCCTCTCGTCACAGGGTACCGACTGCTCGCTGTCTGCCCACCCGGAGGTGGGAAGATGGCAGGCCAGTGGCTGAGGGGTGCCTGTCCCCTCGAGGAAACCTCTGAGAGATGGGAGCTGCTGCCCCTCGGCCCCTCCCTCCATTTCTCAAGAAACAACCCTCTCCAAAGGGGAAGGAAACAGGCAAGAGGCACACACACGAGAGGAGCGCGTAACATCAAAACTTCCACCCTTAGCCAGCGCCGCGGCTCAATAGGCTAATCCTCCGCCTTGTGGCGCCGGCACACCGGGTTCTAGTCCCGGTCGGGGCACCGGATTCTGTCCCGGTTGCCCCTCTTCCAGGCCAGCTCTCTGCTGTGGCCAGGGAGTGCAGTGGAGGATGGCCCAAGTGCTTGGGCCCTGCACCCCATGGGAGACCAGGAGAAGTACCTGGCTCCTGCCATCAGATCAGCGCGGTGCGCCAGTCGCAGCGCGCCGGCCGCAGCGGCCATTGGAGGGTGAACCAATGGCAAAAAGGAAGACCTTTCTCTCTGTCTCTCTCTCTCACTATCCACTCTGCCTGTCAAAAAAAAAAAAAAAAAAATTAATTAATTAAAAAAAAAAAAAAACAAAACAAAACTTCCACCCTCAATGCCCAGACGAGACCATCCTGGATCACGGCTTAGCGCGAAGACGACCCGTGCTGAACCGTCAGCGCCCACCGTGCTCTGAACGTGAAAGCCACCCGCTGCATTCCAGCTCCCAGGGTGACACACGAAGAGGTGGAGAAGCAGAGAGGAGGGAGCGAGCGGGGTGCGCTCATCACGGAGACTGCGGGAGCTGGTCCGCCCCTCCCACCACAGGGGCGCAGCTGGGACACCCTCTGCAAAGCGGACACGGGAACCTCATCTTGCACTGCGCAGCCTCCAGGCTGCGGGCGCTGGCTGTCCATGTTTATCAGCTGCCCAGCCTCGGGTCCTCCGTTACCACAACCCAAACAGACTGGGAGGAAACAGACAAAAACCTATCGGTCTCTTCGCGGTCTAAAACTCTTCGCTGATTCCTACAGCTCTTAGGAAAAGACCAGGATCCTGCCCAGGCCCAAGTCCTGCAGAGGCCGGCCAGGTCTGCCCTTCCACAGGCATCGTCCCCTGCACCCCTCGGTGCCAGCTGCCACTGCGTCCACACCCAGCCTCCCAGCCAGGGGCCTCTGCCCCAGCCATTTCCTCTCCCTGCAGCCCCCACTTCCCCTCCACTCCCACGGTTCGTACGACTCAGCCTTTACAACATCGCGGCTCAAGTGTCACTTCCTCAGTGGGGTCCTCCCTAGCCCTCCCCCAGCCCTAAACGACATCAAGACCTCCTGTTATGCACCCATTGGACCCGTTTCTTTTCACACTTCCACCCTGTCCGGGCTCCGCTGTGCTTTTAACTGGTGTCTGTCTCCCACTGCTGAGCTCCACGAGGACGGGCCCGCTGTCTCACTCTGTCTGCCTCCCCAGCACCTGAGTGCCCACACTGAGCGAGCAGATGAATGAACGAACCAATGAATGAGACGTTCCTGCAGCCTTCCTAAAACCCGGGAACCCAGTGACCCACTGCCAAGGGCCACATCCTGCCCCCTGCTTTTCTTTGTACCGCCTACGCATGAAAAATGGTTTAACAATTTTAAATGGTTGAACAAACCAAAAGAATAAAATATCTATGATGTGAAAATTACATGAAATCCAAATTTCAGAGTCTATATGTAAAAACTGGAATGCAGCCACACTTGTTGCTTTTTATTTATTAAGATTTTTAAAATTTATTTGAAAGGCAGAGCTAGAGACAGAGAGAGAGCTCTTCTATCCACTGGTTCACTCCCCCCAGAGAGCCACAACAGCCAGCACTGGGCCAGGCTGGAGCCAGGAGCTTCATCTGGTCCCCCACGTGGGTGCAGGGGCCCAAGCACTTGGGCCATCTTCCATGGCTGTTCCAGACCATTAGCAGGGAGCTGGATTGGAAGTGGAACAGAAAGGACACGAACCGGCGCCCACGTGGGATGCTGGTGTCACAGGCAGTGGCTTGGCCCGCGGCGCCTCCAGGTGTTGTGGCACTGCAGTAGCAGGGGACTGAGACCCCGCCTGCATAACCACTCACACGCGGACTTTGCATAGGGCGCGCACCTGCTCTAACAGTGTGCTCTGGGTCCACACGGTGAGCATGAAACACAGGAGAGACCAGAAAGCGCTGGGCTGACTTAAATTCCTCTCCCCTGGGGAGCGAGGTTGTGCCCCTTCTGTATTCCTGGCCCCGTGACATTCAGTGGCATTTACTGAATGGCGGCCACTTTTGACGGGGACACAAACGTCACATAACACATCCACACGCTGGGGTTCTAAAGGCTGACAGCTCACACAGCAGCCGATGTCAATGCTCACTGGGGACCACCTTCTAGTCGCTCGTTCATTCATTCATTCAACAAACACCTCCCTGGGTGCCTTGTCTCAGCACGCCCACACGCAGCCCTGGCAGCCGACACCCAGTCCTCTCCTGCTCATGGCTATGAAGGGCAGGCTGTCCAAGACCGGGGCGCTGTACACCAGTTCCCAGGGCAGGCACGTGTCCTGGTTTGCAGACAGCTGCCTTTTCGCTCCATGCTCACAGCTAGAGAGCGATCACCTCTCTGGGTCTCTTTCATAGAAGCGTCAATCCCACTCCTGGAGACGCCACCTGCAGGTGCTCATTAAACCCCCCAGACTCCCAAATCCCTGTACTCTGAGTTAGTGCTTCAGCGTGGGGGGAGGGGCGGCACAGACATTCAGCCCAGGCACAGCTACCCTGCACAGCGCTGTTCTGGGAGCTGAGGGTACAAGCAGCTCCCCTGGTGAGCCTGCGCTCTGGGGCACAGAGCAGGACAGAGACTGCCCCGGCTAGGGCCTGTGTGCAGGATGGTGGGAAAAGGAAAGTCACCACGTTCCACGGCAGGTGCGGGTGGGGGTGTCCCTGCTCCTTTCTGGAGCTTGCTGATCAGCAAGCTACAACGACCCCATGACAAGTTAAGTCTCCAAAACTTGGATTTAAACACTGCTTCCAGACCGCTGAACTGCTGCCCGAGGGCCGGGCGGATCAGCAGGGCCGCTTAACCTGGACCCATCACGTCTAGTGTGCTCCTAACCAGCAGGATCACCCAAGCCGACAAACGGCTCTCATCCCCCTGAACACAGTTCCCACCCCACACAAAAGGGGCGTGAGAACAGGGGTGCACAGCTGTCCAGTTACGTGGGACTCGGCACCAACACACACGGCCACGTGAGCACCGGATGACTAGGAGAAAGGGAGCAGAGGGAGGGGCTGCATCCGCGGCCAGAAGGCTGACGCCGCTTGCTCCAGGGATGGCACAGACCTGGGGGTGCAGAGTCACAAGCTCTTCCCCCAAGTGCCAGCTTTCTCGGGAAGTATTCCACGCCTCCAACTCCAGCTGGGTGACAGGACTCCTGCACCACACACACACACGCACGCACACACGCGCGATCATCTTCTCCCAGACCTTTGCAGCAATTTCCAAATCCCCAGTAAAAGGAACTCCAGAGCCTGGCAGAGGTGAGCAGTGAAAACGTTCCTGGTGTGTGTTACTGTGTGGAAAGGACAAACCACCGCACTCGACCACCCCAAGACAACTGACGTCCACAGCGAAGACAGGAAGCGCCGGGCGTTTGGTGCAAGTGCCGGCGGGGATGCCCACCTCCCTGTCAGGGTGCCTGGGTTCAAGTCCCGGTTCCACGCCCAGCTCCAGCTTCCTGTGTTGCAGACCCCGAGGGGTGGCAGGTGATGGAGACCTGAGCTCCAGTTCAGTCTGGCCCAGCGCCAGCCACGGGGGACACCTGGGGATGGCAGTTATGTCTGGCTGTCTCTCTCTGCCTCTCAAATTAAAAAGCAAACAATAAAAAACAAGGTAGATCTGTCAGAACAGAAAAGGCAGGGAGACCGTTCCCATTCCCACCCTCAGTGGCCGCAGCCTCTCCGCTTAGCTTCACCGTCCCCGGCAAACCCCACCCGTGCTGGCGTCCACTCCCTCGTCTGTAAGACAGGGCCCTGGAGCGGCTCGCGGAGAGCAGTTCACCAAGAAACGCCGGGATCAGTTTTCACTAAGACTCAAGCAATAAAACGCTTCGGAAAAGGCCAAGAGACCACAGCTCCTCCGAGAAGTCTGAGAGACGCTTTAAAATAAGAAACATATGATAACACAAGACGCGAATTGCTGCTTTTTTTCCTTTTGTTTTTAACCCGTCTGTTAACAGGCACGGTATCGGCGATGCCACGCAGCCAGCTGCAGCGGGGCTGGGGCCACGGCCTCCCCATCGTCCCTGGGGCAGAGCTGCCCTACACAGAAGCCGGAAAGCGCACGGCAATCACTTCTCAGATCTGAAAGGTGACAGGAAGATAAATGGCCAATCTCCAGCTTTATCACCATCAAATCTTTACTCCGATGGTGCAGAGAGAACGGAACCGGTCTTCCTGAAAACACGGCCGGTGCCCGCGCTCAGGAGCCTCGCCGTGGTCGCCACACAGCCGACACCCGGCCCCAGGCGTTCCGTCTTATTCCACGACTAATTAAATTTTACATGTAAAACGTTTCCCCGTGAGTACTCACGGGGTCGGTGACTCTCACGCGGGCCAGTGTTGCCCGGGATAAACGCACGGCTTGGCGCAGCGGTTAGGACCCTGCTCGGGTCGCCCCCATCCCACACTGGAGGGCCTGGGATTGAGTCCCAGCCCTGCCCCAGATTCCCGATTCCTGCTGATGTGCGTCCAGGGAGACGGCAAGCAAGGGCTCAAGCAGGCGCATGCCTGCCACCCACATGGGAGGTCCAGCTCGGGTCCCTGGATGCCAGCTTTGGCCTGGCCCAGCCCTGGCTGATATGGGTATTTAGGGAGTGAACCCTGGAAGGGAGGTCTCTCTGCCTTGTAAATAAATTTTTAAAAAATTTAAGAACATATATTTTCTTTTTTTGTCGTTTTAAACAAATATTCTGAACATACAATAAGATGAGCAGAACAGTATAAAAAACACTGTGCACCCACCACCCAGCGTAAGAAACACGGCAAAGCCACCATGGAAGTTCTGGGTCACCCACCCCCGTCACAACGCTGCGCTTCCGTCACAGGTGACTGCCAGGGCCCCTCGCCCACCTACAGCTCTCCCCAGTCTACACAGCATGTACTCTCTCTCTCTTTTCTTTTTTTTTTTTTGACAGGTAGAGTTATAGACAGTGAGAAAGAGAGAGAGAAAGGTCTTCCTTCCGTTGGTTCACCCTCCAAATGGCCATCACGGCTGGCACACTGCGCCGATCCGAAGCCAGGATCCAGGTGCTTCCTCCTGGTCTCCCACGTGGGTGCAGGGCCCAAGCACTTGGGCCATCCTCCACTGCTCTCCCGGGCCACAGCAGAGAGCTGGCCTGGAAGAGGGGCAACCGGGACAGAATCCGGCGCCCCAACCGGGACTAGAACTTGGTGTGCTGGCGCCGCAGGCGGAGGATTAGCCTAGTGAGCCGCAGTGCCGGCCACAGCATGTAATCTTACAACCTGCAGCCCGACTCATATAACCTCCATCTGCGCTCAAAGGGCACTGATACCCATGGATTCAGTCTGATGTCTGTGAGTCAGCCACACGGACACCACGGCTCTGGGTCCTTTCTGTTCGCTACCGCGTAATATTCCATTCTACACACACACTGTGTATTTGACCAAAGGCACAGCCTGACCTCCTACGAGGCTGCCAGGTAGGCCTAGGGTGCGTCAGTCGAATCCCACACCGCCACAACCACCCAGAGATCCCCCCAAGGAGGAAAGCGGGACAGAGAGGCGCGTAACCCGGCCACGCAGCTGAGCACAGACTTGGGTGGCGAGTTCGAGTCTAAGGCTACAGCCACACTCCCAACGTTAGGCCTTGTGGCCGCTTAGCTGCCTCTTCGCTCATTTTTTTTTTTTTTTTTTTTGTTAAGAGAGCTCTCCAGTCATCTGACAGAATCTGAAACAGGACGCTCTGTTTTCTTTCTTAACAAACAATTCCACAGGAAATCCATCTGACTCAGGGTCGCTCCACATGTTCCAGGAGAAGCCTCTGCTTTGGCCGGAGTCCCTGGGACCGGCTGGGGTCAGCCCCACGTTCACACAAGCGCTCTCCACGAAGGCCCGAGGGGAGCCACACGCCGCGGCACAAACAGGCCGGCTGCACCCCTTGGGGCCGGGACACAGGGGCCTCTATGAGCAAGGGAACCAGACCCTGGCCGAATTGGCAACAGCCGAGTGCACAGAGCTCCAAGAAAGGCTTCGGGGAGCAGCTCCAGCTGCTGCTGGCGCCCAGGGCTCCGGGAACAGTCCTGTGTACACAGGGCCAGGGTGCTGGCCGGCTCTGCTCTCCACTTGGCCGGCTCTGCCGCAGCCCAGCCCTGCCCCTCTGAGAAAGCCCAGCTCTCAACACGGAAGAGAAGGGAGGCAGAGGAGCGAGGGTGGAGACTCACGGGAACCCACAGGGAGCCAGGCGGGGAGCGAGGCCGCCCAGCACCCCGGCTGCCCCAGGGAGGCTGGGCCCTGGAAGATGATGGGGTGCAGCCCCCTCGGGGCTCCCCAAGACGGGGGAGGCCTCGCGCCGGTCCCTCGCGTCTCCAGACGTTCCCCCCACCCTGCGCCTCTCCGCTGGAAGATTCTGGAAAACCCCAAATGAGCAAAGGCGGCACAAGAAGCAAACAGGCTACGGCCGCTTGCTGGGGTTGTGTCCCGGAGGAGGGGCCGGGCCGGGACAGCTCGCTCTGCTCCTCGCACTGAGTGCGGGGCCACTCGGGGAGCTACCTGCAGCCCCCACACCCCCCGGGAGGCAGCCAGCACCGCCACGCCCGCGGGACGGCCAAACCTCCCGATAAAGGCCTGGGAGGGGCGGGGGCTTGCACGGGAGGTGGGGGAGGGGTCCGCAAATCGCGGGTCTGGGGGGATCGGGGCTGAGAGGGGAAGGCAAGGGCGAGCGGCCGCGGCGCGCGTGCCCACCTTGAGCACCGTCACGGCTCCCGCGCTGTGCACCTCGAAGTGCGCGGGCGGCTCGGCACCCGCCTCGCCCGCCTCGTCGGGGCCCTGGTAGCTGAAGCAGGCGTCGGCGATGTCCAGGTGGCCGAGGGGCAGCGCGTCCTGCGGGCTCTTGAAGTAGTAGAGGTAGCAGCGGCGCGCGTCGAACACGAACCAGCGGCTGCGGTAGCCACGCAGCGGGCCCTTGCCCGACAGCTTCTGCAGGTAGCCGCACAGCCGCGCCGGCTCCCGCCCCGCGCCCGCGCCCGCGCCGCCCTCCTCGGCCCGGGCCCCGGCTCCGGGCCCCGGCATCGCCCGCCCGCGCGCCCACAGCCGGCGCCCGGGCCCCGCGCCTCGCGCCTCTGCGCCGCGCGCCGCCGCCGCTGCGCCCCCTCCCGTCGCCCCGCTCTCCGCACGGCCGCGGGCGCGCAAGGCGTCCTGGGACTTGTAGTCCCGCCCCCGCCCGCCCCGGCCCCGGCCACGCCCCCGCCTCGGCCCCGGCCACGCCCCCGCCGCGCCCCGGGCGCTCTCCGAGGCTGAGGGCTGGGGCGCAGCGGCGCCCGGGGTCTCGGTGGGTGCGGGACGACAGGGGCTATGCGTTTCCCGACGCCATCTGCTCCGTGTAGATTGCGCTTCGCTGCAATTCCAGATTGTTCCATCTGTGCGCCCTACCTGTTCCTGGTGTGAAAATGACAGCGGCCGGTGTCACGTTGCAGGCAGAAAGGCCACCACTGAAACACTTTGCCCAAAGCAAAAGGGTCAAGGGTCACGGGAGCTACTTGGGTGAGAGGCCGAATCAGACCAATTTCGCGCCTTTGAAAACACACAGAGCAGAGACGGAACTTTCTGAGCTGGACACCAAGTCACTCCTCAGATGCCCACAGCAGCTGGGGCTGCGCCAGGCCAAAGCCAGGAGCCCAGAGCTCCATCCGGGTCTACTACGTGGGTGGTAGGGACCAAGCACCTGGTCCACCACCTGCTGCCCCCCGGGGTGCAGCTTGGCAGCAAGCTGGGTGCAGACCACATCTCCCGTGTGGGACGCCAGCATCCCGACCGCTGTGCCAAACAGTTGACTCACGTAAAAACATTTTTAGGATTAATGACGTAATGTGACACTTTGTGAAATATACATTTTTATCCATTTTGGTTTCCTGGGTTTTGTTGGACCCCAAATATTCCATAGGCCCCTTGAAGGTTGGCTGGTGTGGGCTCTGAGCCTTTGTCTGAGGGACCCCCTGGCCTGGACTCTACCTGGCTCTGGCCAGGCCCAGAATAGGGTCCCCTGGAGAGGTTGCTCAGCCATAAGCCCAGGACCCCAGGGAGAGTGGAATTAGGCAGGGCCCGCACTGTGGCGTAACAGGTAAAGCTACCACCTGCAGTGCTGGCATCCCATATGGGCGCCGGGTCTAGTCCCAGCTGCTCCACTTCCGATCCAGCTCTCTGCTGTGGCCTGGGAAAGTAGTAGAAGATGCCCCAAGTCCGGGCCCCTGCACCCATGTGGGAGACCTGGAAGAAGCTCCTGGCTCCTGGCTTCAAATCAGCGTAGCTCTGGCCGTTGCTGCCATCAGGGGAGTGAACCAGCAGATGGAAGACCTCTCTCTCTCTTTCTGTCTACCTCTCCCTGTAACTCTGTCTTTAACTAAATAAATCTTTAAAATCAATCAATCAATCAATCAAAAAGGAAGTAGGGAGACCTCAGAGCCAGTGGCAACCCCTCGGCAGGGGTCCCGAGTCTCTGCCCACCTGACCCAGCCGTAGGAAGTGACCTGAGCTTTCCAAGCCTCCCTGGGGGCTTCAGAATCGACCCCAACACCCTCGGGACCCTCCCGACCTCCCCCAGGCCCCTCTGTCCTGCCAACTGTCTCAAGGTGAGCTGCAGGGCTCGAGCGGAGGGGTTTTGCCCCGACTCTCCATGCTCACCCCATCTTCCAGTAGGCAAAGTGCTGAACAAACGTAGCCTCAGTGTCCCCTCCACCACCCTGCAAACCAGGCCCCCCCCCCAAGCCTCCTACATGGAAATTTCAGAGCTGTCTCCCCTTTTAAAATTGTGTTCATTTATCTGAAAGGCAGAGTGACAGAAGAAAGTGAGGGAGAAACAGTAAGAGAGGAGAGCTCTCCAACTGGCCACAACTGCCAGGGCTGGGCCAGGCCAAAGCCAGGAGCCAAGAACTCCACTGCGGTCTCCCATGGGTTGCAGGGGCCCGAGCACTTGGACCACCTTCTGCTGCTTCCCCAGGCACGTTAGCAGGGAGCTGGGTGGGAGCCGGGCAGCCGGGGCTCAAGACCCAGTGCTCTGATGTGGGCTGCCTGCTGGCTTTGCAAGCCACTGATTAACCTGCTGCGCCACACGCCGGCCCCTCTTGCTGCCTTTCTTGTTGCCATAACTGATACCACAGACCGAGCCCTTTGTAAATAACCCACGTTGGTCTGGATCCTGACTCTGAAGATGGAGACGTTTGGCAGCGGCAGCCTTCGTGCTGGTGGGGACTCTGCCGGGTCCCACGGTGCGAGGGGCACCCCAGGGGACTGACGGTCCTGGCTCGGGTCTCCCCCTCCCGCTGTAAAGCCACAGTTTCCTGATCACCTCCCGAGGGGCCACCTCTAAGGGCCTTTAACACGTTTCAGCCTGTTTTGGACAAACACCCAGGCCAGGGCAAAAGCCACGTTGACATCATCGTCCCTGAGGCCTCGTGGGTTAAACCCAAGGTCCTGTGGTCAGGGTCAGCTTCATGCATCCCAGATATGCCCCCTCCCTGTCAGCGATGGGTGTGCTTGGTGTCAGAGGGTCTGTCCCATGCCCCCACAGGAGCCCCTGCCCCCTCGAGTCTCCCAGGAACCCAGTGACCAGAGGAAGCGGCTGACCCAGGAGGAAGTGGCCACTGTTTACTGAAAAAGGGGAAATTTGGGCAATGAACCTGCTGCCACATGGCCTCTGGGCAAACCCCCTGCAGAGCCAGTGACTCATCCCAGGTCAGTTTCCCCAGAAAGGGGTGGGTTGCATCCAGCTGCCCTGGTGTCTGTGGGGCCCCAGGAAGACAGCGCTGCCTGAGGAGGAAGACAGCGTGCGCGCCTGCGTGCTGTGCGCCCTCGGCTATAGCGTCGCCCTCTCTGGGCCATACAAGAGGAAGGATGTCCTACTAATCAGCAAGGGCCCTGACTGCCTGCCTGGAAAGGGTCCAGCGGCCAGAGGCACGGCCGGGAAGGCTGACCTCGCTCCCTCCGCCGTGCCCAGGCCACCGGTGGCTCCGCTCCTCCCAGTCTCCGTGCTCAGAGTCCTCTTGCTGTTCCCAGCGGTCACCGGCACTTGTCCCTGCCTCTCGGAACCCAGCTGCTGCTGTGGTCAGTATCAGCATCTCCCCTGGGCCCTGGGCCCCTCTGCCACTACCCACCCCCCAGGCGGGGCAGAGCGAGGCCAGATGGCTAATTACCCCCTCCCAAAGGCCCTGCCCCCAGCGCCTGTAACATGTGACTGTTACATTCAGCGTCTGGTTTGGACAAACACCGGGACCAGGGCAAAGGGCTCATGGCCCTCGTGGTCCCGGAGAGGCCTTGTGGGTCAGACACAAGGCCCTGTGGTCGGGGTCAGCTTTACGGGGTCAGCCCAGGGCTGCCCCTCTGGCTCTAGGATAGGAGTGCACGGAGCAGCCCTGCTTGGGCCTTGCTGAACCCAGGGCACGTTGGAGGGGAGGTGGCCTGGTGGGAAGCGGGGATTCCTGGGGGACTGGAGCTGAGAGTGGACAAGCGCTGAGGGCTGGCAGGGGCCGGGAAGGACCAGGGCTGTCCTCAGGGCAGGGGCTGCTTTGCCCAGAGTGAGCAGCCCCTGGCTCTCCATGCATGCCTGGAGAACCCCCACAGGGTGCCCTGTACCCACTTCCTATACTGCCAGGAGCTGGCGGGAGGACTGGACGGGAGTCAGGGTGAAGGCGTGGATCCAAAGCAAGGAAGGGGCTGTGCACCTTGGTCACCCAGCCTCCTTGGGCCTCAACTTTCTCATCTGTAGAATGGGTAAAATAGTAGCACCTGCCTCCATCCGTTGTGAGGCTTAGATGAGCTACTTAGTACAGAGGCCTGGGCACAGCCCCCAGCATGAGGGGCTCAGAAGAGCAGCTGATTCATCCCACAAACACCCATGTCCCACTCTTGGCCCCCGGCCAGTGGTGCAAGAGCCCCTGAACGCCGGTTCGAGTCCCGGCTGCTCCTCTTCCGATCCAGCTCTCTGCTCTGACCTGGAAAAAAAGTAGACGATGGCCCAAGTCCTTGGGCCCCTGCACCCACATGGGAGACCCAGAAGAAGCTCCTGGTTCCTGGCTTCAGATTGGCGCAGCTCCAGCCATTGGGGAGTGAACCAACGGATGGAAGACCTCTCTCTCTGCCTCTCATTCTCTATATGTGTAACCCTTTCAAATAAATGAATAAATAAATCTTTTTAAAAAAGAGAGAGAGAGAGAGCTCCCGTGCCCAGGCGGGTGGGGAACTATGACCCTCTGCCCTAGGGGCTCTGGCTCCCAGGAGGCCTCATTTCCCTAACAAATCAGCTGTGTGAATTCATTCTCGCTACACAGGCATCCAGGTGGCCAGGGTGTGCAGCTAATATGAGCGCACAGAAGGGAGGGAGGGGTGCTTGGAGCCTCAGGACCCAGACCCAGCCGCAGACTGAGCGTTGGACTTGCTCAGTTGCGCATGGACAGACCACAGACCACAGAGCACAGAGCACAGAGCACAGACCCAGTCAAAGTTCTGAAGAATGAGTTCTCCTAAAGGCGCTGCAGGTCTGTGCCTTGCAGGCCCCCAGGGATCCACAAGTCCCAGCTAATGGCCTGTCCTCTGCCCAGGCAGACAGAGCAGCTACTCAAAGAGCTCTTGGGTGAGGAAGGATCCTCACGGACCCGGCTCCTGCAGGTAAGGAGGCGGCTTGCACGGTGGGCAGGCTCAGGCTCTGCGACCCAGCATCACCGGTTAGCTCAGGACCCACCTGCGCCCCCCCACCCCCCGCTTGGTCCATACCACACTTTGCAGACACATCCCGGGCTGCAGAAGCTGCAGCCACAGCAGCGGCCGCTCCGTGCTAGGGGGGGAGGCTGCAGCCTTCAGAGGGGTGGGTGGGGAAGAAGAGGGGAAGAATGCACGGTGGTGGGGCTGGGGCAGGCTGCGTGCGCAGCCGTGAACTTTGAGCCCGGCCCAGCAGGAAGACTGGCCATTTGCCGGGCGTGTGGTTGGGGTTTAGGAAGGCATTTCTGGTGAGGTGGACTTGCGTGTGCAAAAGTGCAGGGGCACGGAAGACGAGGGTGTAGGGGGAGCCACAAGTCGCTGTGCGCAGCAGGATGTCTGGTTCCCAGGGAGGGCGGGGCTGGCCCAGGGCTGCCCTTGGACACCTGGCCCGGTGTGTACCGCCCAGGGTGCTGGGGGCTGGCTTACACAGGGCTTGGGTCCTTCAGCCATACTTTGGCCTCCCCAGTTCATATCCTGACCTTGGCCGAGCTGCTTTGCCTCCCCGTGCCCCTGTTTCCTCGCCTATAAAGGCCAGAAAACCACAGCACCTGCTTGGTGGGATTACTCCACGTTCAATGAATGGATGCAGGTAGCAGTGTGTGATAGGCTGGGTGTTGTGGTGCAGCGGGTTACGCCACCACTTAGAACAGCCACTCGAGTGCAGGTTTGAGTCCCAGCTGCTCTGTTTCCAAATCAGCTTCCTGCTAATGCCCCTGGGAGACAGCAGATAACGGCTCCAATACGCGGGCCCCTGCCACCCACGTGGGAGACCAGGATGGAGTTCTGGGCTCCTGGCTTTAGCAAGGCACAGCCCTGGCTGTTGCAGGCATTCAGGGAGGGAACCAGTGGATGGAAGCTCGCTTGCTCTCTCTCTGCCTTTCACATAGATGAAAAATAAATAAAGTGACAAACTGCACGGCCCCGTGCAGAGACCACGGTAAGGGCTAAATAAATGTCAGCCACTGTCAGAACAATGATTTCTCTTCTCTGTGTCGGGCTCTATGCTAGGAGCTTTACAATACACTAACTCAGTGGTTTCCAAATGACTTCTGAGCCTCTGTGTTTTGTCTTCCGTTTTTCCAAATGAGATCTCGGGCAGAGTGCTAACTGTGGAAGTGCAGCTACTTCAAGGAGATCCAAGCAGCACAGTGTCCCCCCTACCTCCCGCCGGTCCTCCCTGTCTCAGTCCCTGACTGACAGCAGGGACACCATTGCAGAGCAGGAGTGGGGGTGGGGCTGCACAGCCCCCTCCCTGCGGCCACAGCCTCCGATCCTGGCACAGGAGACCTGCAGCCTCTCCGGGAAGGTGCCCCTGCTGGCCACATTCCCCCATGCATGACCCCGTGCCCGGGTCTTCTCCTCCCTGTCTGGGGACCCCAGGCCCAGCCTTCCCTCCCTCCTGCAGCTCGACAAGCTTGAGGCTCTGCACGAGTGCTGGGCAGCGCCTGGCATCCTGCAGCCCATGGCTCATCTGCTGTGGAACCAGCTCACACGCACAGGTGCACAGGTCGCAGGGGCTCTCCTGGCTGCCTGTGGCTCCGGGATGCTTCCTGCTCTTCCTGTGTCTCCTGGATAGTGAGGGGCGGGGGCGCACTCTCATTTCTCAGTCAAGCCTGCTGGGGCCCCAGCACTGAGCCACTGAGCCTGAACACTCACCGCGTCCCTCAGGGTGCACAGGGGCCTCACAGACAGCGCCCTAACTGGCTGCACGCTCTCCGCTCCTGCCCCACGGGGACTGGAGCGCACAGGCAGGGAAGTGGCAGCAAAGGCCTAGGATTCTGACCCGCAGCGGGCTGGGCTCCCGGGCACCAGCCCCGGTTCCTCTCTGCCCCCGGCCTCCCTCCCAGATCTGCGCGAGCCAGGCTGGTCCTAAGGGGCGCCCAGTCCAAGCTCTCCATGCTGCAAACAAGCAGATGGAGGCCCAGTGAGGGGCAGCGACCTCTCTGGGGCCACACAGCTGCTCAGGGTCCAAGAGACAGCCCCTCCCGCCAGGCCTGGGCAGTGCCTGCAGGCAGCAGGTGCTTGGTGGCCCCCAGCTTCTGCCAGTCCTGACCTTTGGGGTGGGCCCTCAGCCAGCCCCTCTGCACCCAGGGCACCCACGCCTCTGGCTACAGCCCCTTCCCTCCACCCTGCTCTTGCGGGGTCTCCTCCCGCCAGATGTTTCCAGTTGAGACTCCCATGTTTCCACCTGCTGAAGGGTGAGCCCCGGGGCGGAGGGGCTGGGGGACGGACCGGGCATCTCCGGGTGGACCACAGCGCCCTCTGCCCGCCTGTGCAGGTGGTTCAGGTCCTGGCTGTGCAGAAAGATCTCCCCACTGCCACTACCATCACTGGGCTGTGCAGCCCTGGCCCCTGGGGTGGTGGGGGTGGGGCGGTAGTGCCAGGTCTGAGAGTGAAGGGACCAGCCCATGGCCACCTGTGGCCAGCAGTCCGGAGATGCTCACGGGCACTGGAACGAAGGCGGAGAGGCCAACAGCTGCCTGCGCGTCTTCCGTGGGGCGCACAGGACGATGCAGGCGCAGCCGCGTCTTCCTCCCCCAAGGCACAGGGTGCAGGGGCTGTGGGCGCCTCCCGACATGGGAAACAGAGCCCGCATGGGGGCACGCTCGTGTTTTACGACAGGAGTTCCCACGCCTGTGGACGGCATACGCCCCTGACTGGCCAGCGTGGCCCAGGAGGGTGGGCCATATCGCCCACAGGCTGCACACACAGAAGGGGGCGGGGCGAGAAGACGGGGACCGGCAGGGCTGGGTGCGTGCAGTCCAGCCTCGGGTTTTGAGAAAAGACTGCACAGCTTGGTGAAACCCCAACTTTTTTTTTTTTTTTGCACCTTGTCCTGGGCGGCGGCTGGGGGCATCGGGCCAGCACGCCCCACCACCTCTCCCAGCTCGTGGGGAGAGGCCTGGGGCATGGGGGCGGGCAGGGAGGGCCTGCAGCCCCCTTCCCTGGTTATGGGTCTTGTTTGTTTTTGCTGAGAGGGCCACAGGAAGTGTTCATGGGCGGAGATGCTGGAGGCTCCGGCTCCCTTCGTGGGCAGCTGGGAGGCCGCCCCGCCCCCACCGGTACAGAACAGGGCGGGCGGCATCAGCGGCAGCGGTGGCGGGGGGCAGGGGTGCTCCCTGCCGCCTGGGCCATGTCCTCAGATGCGGATGTGGAAGGTGCTGGAAAGAGAGAGGGCGGGAGCAAGTGACAAGGCCTGGGCCCCACAGGTCCAAGGCTCCTGGTGGGGGAAACTGGCCAGCACCCTGGGGAGCCCTGCACAAGGGCGCCATCTACGAGCCATCAGCTCCAAGGGCGGGAGCGACTGCCCAGGGACTCAGCCCCCACACCTGTGTGTCCGTCCGGCCCTGCAGGGGCCAGGAGCTGGGCCTTGCGCGTGACACTCCCCGCTTCCCGTCCTGCACACCCTGCGAGGCCAGGCTGCCCAGCTGTGGCCTGTGGCGCGCACCTGAGGAAGTCGGGGGCCTTGGCGATCATGTCCTCGAAGTCGGCGAAGCCCAGCTTGCCATCGCCGTCCAGGTCGGCCTCCTCGATGACCTTGTCGCACACCAGCACCACCTCGTCCTCGGCCAGCTCCGACTTGGTGAGCCGCGCCAACGTCAACTCCAGGTCCTCCTTGCAGATGAAGTTGTCGGTGTTGAAGTCTGGGGCGGGGGAGGGGAGGGAGACACTGAAGCTGGGGACCCGAGGGGTCCCGTCTCTGCGACCTTGTCCTTCCAGCCGGTTACACTGATGCCCTGGCAACACCAGGCACACTCTGGGGACGCTGGATCCTTGTCCCCAGCTCACAGACACCAAGGGGGTGACCCACGCTGAACACTCACAGCACCCCAAAAGCCTCGCCACGCTGGACGCACAGCCACGCCCCCAGACAGGGCAAAAAGCCAAAACCGAGGCTCCCCGGGCATCTCAGGCCACGTGCACCTGTTTCAGCCCATACTGTACCCTCTCAAGGCCCAGAGAAGCCCAGGGGTCGAGTCAAGGTCACAGCCGCCCACAGACAAATCACACACAAGTGCTGGCCTATGCTCGTGGCGGGCCTGGTCAGATTCCACGCTTGGCCAAGGGCACTGCTGCTGCCCGCGGCGCCCCGGACAGTGGCTTGGACCAACAGGTGGGGCACACGCAGCCTCCATGCCCCTCTTGCCACTTCCAGCCCAGCCGCCAGTCTGGGGTGCCCCCTCAGCCAGCTGAGCTCCAACATCAGCTCCCAGGGACGGGGTCTTCCGAGAGGGAAGAGCCCCCTCCTGCTCCCACCAGGCGGGCCCCGAGGTTCGCAGCAGTGATGGGAAAACCATCACTGTGCACGTGTGCATGTGTGCATGCGTGGGGCACGCTCTTTTTCCTGTCATTCTCCAAACAAGCCCATCAGGTGGGCATCAGTCCCCAGTACACAGGCGAAGAGGCGGGAGGGGGGGCGGGGGGCGGGAAAGGCCGGGTCACCCGCTGAGGTCGCGGCCAGGCCGAGCCCGCTGCGTCACCTCTGCAGGCTCCAGCGCACACCCCGGGGCACGCACGAGACGGGCTCTGTCTCTGCTCTCGGCAGAATCTTTGGAAACACGTGCTGGCTGGCCGGCGGGATTCCTATAGCACTGGGGGAACAGGGATTCCTGCGCCCCTTTTATAGGAGGAAACTGAGGCCTAGAAAAGTGGGTGAGACCCCCCAAGTCTCGGGCGCCGAGACCCCAGCCGCCTTTCTCTACCCCAGTGCCCAGCCTGGGGCAGCCAGGGGGTGATGCGGCCCCCTCCTCTGCTCTTATCCTGACCGGTCCCCATGCCCTGGGCTCCCCGTCACGGGCAGAGGTCAGCCCCTCCCAGGAGCACCAGCGTGAGCCATGGGGTGCTGAGGGTGGAGGGCAGGTCCCGCCTTTCTGATTGGCAGCCTCAGCGTGGGTGCACACCTGTGTCCCAGCCAAAGTCCTCCGGAAGAACCTGACAATAGCGAGACAGACGACCCCTGGGAAGGCCCAGCCAAGGTCCTGGGGACAGGTTTGTCCACCACTCTTCTGGCCCAGGACAGGGCCTCCGTGTCCTTGTCTGAAGCTGAGGACTTCATGCCAGCCCCCGAGGGCAACACGGTGGGTGGCGCTGTGGGTGCCATTCGCTCCCTTTGGCTCTGGGAGACACACAGGTGCACGGCGCCCTCTGGTGGCCGGCAAGAGAATGGCCCCAGGACACCTCCCTTCCAGAGCTCGCCACCGTGGCCCAGGCAGCCTCCCTGTCCCAAATTCAGTCTGGCTCCTCCAGCTCACACCTCCAAGCTGCCCTCCCTCCCTGATTCCTCTCAGTGTCTGGAGCCCAGGTCCACTGCCCCTCACAGGCCTTCCAAACCTGCCCACCCCGTCCCGGGGGCCTGGAGCTGTCAGGGCCGCCCCCGCCAGGCATGCCCACCCCCTTCTGCAGCTCACGGGCACCCGTGGGTCCTCCAGGCCCTGCCTAAAAGCCCCTGTCCGTGGAGCATCCTCACGCTGCCCACCCTACCCGAGTCCTCCCCTCTGTCCTCAGAGCCCCCTCTGCTGTCTCTCAGTGCCATCTGTCCCCAGGGTCACCCTGCTCAGAGAGCTGGGCGATCCCAGGGAGGGGACCAGCCGGCCCTGCATGACTTGGTGCCCTGGCTACCATGGCAGGGCCTCGAGTTGCCCATCACAAAAGACCTCGGGGTCCCCCTCACCGTAGATCTTGAAGGCGTAGTTGGCCTTCAGCTCCCGGGGCGCCGACTCGCACAGCACGGAAAACATGTCCACGAAGTCATTGAAGGTGAGGTTGCCCTCGCCGTCCTCCGAGAAGGCCTCCACGATCCTCTCCTTGAAGGGATTCTCCTGCGGGATCAGCCACGGTGATCGCCCAGCGCCCGGGAAGCCAGGCTGCTCCCGGCTGCCCCCGCCCCAAGCCTCCACTTCCCCATCTGGAAGATGGGCGCAGCAGCCAGGCCGGCCAGTCTGGGCTGTGCAGGAAGCACAGATCCCATGCGGCCTCACTGGAGGCACTGCCTCATCTGGGGCAGGGCCCGGGCTCACCCCACAGCCCAGAGCGGCCCACACAGGCTTCAGCCTCGGTGTAGGGCCCCGGGCCAGGGCCGTGCTCAGCTTAGGCCACGTCAGGCCAGGATCACAGGAGGCAGAAGGCAGCCCCCGGGGGTCCAGTAGCTGGACAAGACGAACACATGGGCCACAGGGAGTGCAGGCGCCAGGCCACAGCCTCCAGCCCCCACCCCCACCACAACTCCTCCCAAGCCACAGCTCTCAGCCTCTCTCTGCTGGAGTTCCTCCAGTCCAGCCCATACCTGGCTCGGGGACAGAACCCAGGGCGCCTGCCCGCAAAGACCTCATGGCCTCCTGGCCCCCTCAAGCCAGACCAGGTGCCTGTCCAGGACCAGGCCTGGGGCTCACTGTCTCTGGAGACCAAGCTCACAACCTGGTTGAGGGACACTGTGGGACACCTGGACCCCACGTCCAGGCCCCACAGCCCAGGCCCAGTGAGGGGCGATTTTCAAAGTCCCACAGCTCTGCGGCGTGTGCCCCAGATGCCCAAACACTGTCCTATATTGGGGTGCACCTGCCCTGTGGGGGGGCAGGAACTTGTGGAAGTGTCACTCATACGAGGGTCCTCCAAGAAGCTGGTGGGAAATGGAACGAAAGCCACGCATACAAGGGGTCTCCAAAAAGATCATGCGAACACGCGTGGATCTCCAGGTCTTTCTGCACTGGAGCGGACTCATCTTCTCATCCCATTTTCCCACGAGCGGCTGACGTCCCCTGGTGCTGGGACACCAGCGGCATCAGCTTCCCTGGGCGCTCTGCTGGAGGCGACCCAATTGTGACCCTGCCCAGATGCGCTGACCCTGAGCCAACATCTGGGAGCACTACCCAGGTGGCCCGGGTGCGCAGCAAAGGCCGAGGAGCGAGGCTGTGGACAACCCCACTGGCCTCAGCGAGACCATGGAGAGACAGAAAAGCTACCCCCATGCCCGTAGTGCGGATCCACAGGGTGCAGGCAAGGAACTCGGGCACAGGGAACCTCAGGGGTCTGCGCGGGGCCACACCGCTGCAGTGGGTGGAGCGAGGGCTTGGCCCGGATCCGCTGGCGCCTGCTGGTGCCAAGGTGCATACGTCCCAGTGCCCTGTGGCCCCGCCCACCTGCCCCACCACTGGCGCGAGGCCTGGCTCGTACCCGGAGCTCCGGCATCTGGATGATGAGGCTCATGGGCACGTGGACGATGGGGCTCTTCCTGTAGTCCATGGGGACGAGGTTGGGGGCCAGCTCGTAGAACCGCGCGTGCAGCCTTCGGGAAAACACAGGCAGAGTGCTGGAGGGGCACCACCCAGAGCCCCCCCCACCCCACCGCCCTCCGCTGACCTGCTCGGCTGAGGGGTCTGGGAGGGAGGTGGGCTCCAGGACACCCCCACCCCGGGGCCTGCAGCCAGAGCTTTTCATTTCCCCACGTGGGGCTCTCGTAAGGGTCCTCTGTGTGCCAGGCAGAGCCCCCTACTCACACCCCCTTCCCACCAGCATGCACACAGAGGCCTCGTGACTCAGTGCCCAGCCCTGGGGGGAGGGTCGGGCACACCCCGAGGGCCACAGGGGCGGAGACACTCACCCACTCCTCAGCCCGCACTCCAGGGGTTCCCGGCCCCATCCCTGGCTGTGAGTGGGCCTCCTGTGGCCTCTCTCTAGCTGGGCACTGAGGGGACAGAGCACCGCCCTGGGCCGGGCCTTCCTCCCTGGCGGGCCAGGGTTGCCTGCTCTCTGTGGTGCTCCCACCCTGTGCTCAGGGCCACATCCTCCCAGGACACACGCCCCCCACCCCCCAAACACGCTGCTCGGGCCCTTGAGGGTGGGAGGCAGCCTGACTCTGTCTCACTTGGAAGCTCCTTCCCCCATCCCAAAGACCAGAAGCCCATCCTAAGAAACTGCCCATAAAGTGCCGTGGGGGAAGGGAGAGCGGAACAGGTGGAAGTGCAGGTGCACGGGGCTGTGCCCTGGCCAAGGAGACACCCAGGCTGCTGGAGAGGCAGAGTTACAGAGAGAGGGAGAGACAGAGAGAGCTCTTCCATCAGCTGGTTCACTCCCCAATGGCCACAATGGCCAGAGCTGGGCCACTCTGAAGCCAGGAGCTTCTCCAGGTCTCCCACACGGGTGCAGGGGCCCAAGGACTTGGGCCATCTTCTGCTGCTTTCCCAGGCCACAGCAGAGAGCTGGATCTGAAAAGGAGCAGCTGGGCATGAATCGGCATCTGTATGGGATGCTCGTGCCGCAGGTGGAAGTTTAACCTGCTACACCACAGCTGAGTTAAAGAAAGAGGTAGAGACAGAGAGAGAGGTCTTCCATCCATCGGTTCACTCCCCAGTCGGCCGCTACGGCCGGAGCTGGGCCAATCTGAAGCCAGGAGCCAAGAGATTCCTCCGAGTCTCCCACATGGGTGCGGGGGCCCAAGGACTTGCGCCATCTTCCACGGCTTTCCCAGGCCAGAGCAGAGAGCTGGATCGGAAAAGGGGTGGTCAAGACACAAACCAATGCCCTTATGGGATGCCAGCACCTCAGGCGGAGGCTTAACCTACTAGGTCACAGTGCCAGCTCTAATAAATAAATCCTTTTAAAAAATAGATGTGTTTATTTTGGTGAAAAATAACTTGAAACCCACGCATCGCTCCTCCTAATACATAGTCTCCCTGAGCTTTTTGAGGGTGCCCTGTGTCTGCCCTATCACAACATCCAGCAGCAGAAACTCTATTTCCATTACTTGAACTTCTCCGGGCATGGCGTGTAAGAGCGAAAGCTTCCCCGTTTATTCCAGGAAGTTAATAAGACCCCTGGCACCAAACCCCAACAGGCAGTGCCCAGGGTGAACCAACAGCCCTGACACACAGACACCAGTCTTAGAAAACAGCACGCGTGTGCATCGAGGCCACCGGCAGTGAGACGGACAGGCATCGGGCTCACGTGGGAGGCGTTCCAGATGTGAGGACAGCTCCAGGTTTGGAAACCTCCGGCCATAAATAATCATTGCATTTCTGGCCACACGGTTGTATGGTCGCAGAAAATTCTGTGAAAAGGTGTTGTGGGGGCTGGCGCTGAGGTGCTGGCATCCCATATGGGTGACAGTTCGTGTTCTGACTGCTCCTCTTCCGATCCAGCTGCCAGCTATGGCCTGGGACAGCAGTGGAAGACGGCCCAGTGCTTGGGCCCCTGCACCTGCATGGGAGACCCAGAGGAAGCTCCTGGCTTCGGATCCAGCCAGCTCTGGCCGCTGTGACCATTTGGGGAGTGAACCAGCAGATGGAAGACCTCTCTGTAACTCTGCCTCTCAAATAAATACATTAAATCTTAGAAAAAAAGAAGCTGCTATGGCTCAGGGGGTTAGGCCACCAGTATAAGAGCACGGTTTTGGGTCCCAGCTGCTCTGCTTCCAATCTAGTTGCCTACTAACACATCTGAGAGAGCAGCAGGTGATGGCTCAAGTTCAAGGGCCCCTGCCACCCACGTGGGAGACCTGGATGGAGCTCCAGGCTCCTGGCTTTGGCCTGGCCCAGCTTCCATCAGTGTGGCCATTTGGGGTGTGAACTGGCAGATGGAAAGATCTCTGTCACTCTTTCAAATAAATAATTTGTTAAAAGTCACACGTCATATGTTTGCGGACGCGGTCCCTGTGAAGTGGGAGTGCAGAGGGGGATAAGACAGGGCTAACTTCCACTGATCACTCTGCTTACTTCTGAACTGTTCCAATGTTAAAAGTTACTAATATCGAGCCGGCGCCGCGGCTCACTAGGCTAATCCTCCGCCTTGCGGCGCCGGCACACCGGGTTCTAGTCCCGGTCGGGGCACCGATCCTGTCCCGGTTGCCCCTCTTCCAGGCCAGCTCTCTGCTGTGGCCAGGGAATGCAGTGGAGGATGGCCCAAGTGCTTGGGCCCTGCACCCGCATGGGAGACCAGGGAGAAGCACCTGGCTCCTGCCATCGGATCAGCGCGGTGTGCCGGCTGCAGCGCGCCAGTTTGGCGGCCATTGGAGGGTGAACCAACGGCAAAAGGAAGACCTTTCTCTCTGTCTCTCTCTCACTGTCCACTCTGCCTGTCAAAAAAAATATATTAAAAAAAAAAAAAAGTTACTAATATCGGCCGGCGCTGTGGCTTAACAGGCTAATCCTCCGCCTTGCGGCGCCAGCACACCGGGTTCTAGTCCCAGTCGGGGCACCGGATTCTATCCCGGTTGCCCCTCTTCCAGGCCAGCTCTCTGCTATGGCCCAGGAAGGCAGTGGAGGATGGCCCGAGTCCTTGGGCCCTGCACCCGCATGGGAGACCAGGAGAAGCACACGGCTCCTGGCTTCGGATCAGCAAGATGTGCCGGCCGCAGCGGCCATTGGAGGGTGAACCAACGGCAAAGGAAGACCTTTCTCTCTGTCTCTCTCTCTCACTGTTCACTCTGCCTGTCAAAAAAAAAAAAAAAAAAAAAAAGGTTACTAATAAAAATTTTAAATATAGACTTTTGGTAATTAAAAACTTGGAATTCCTGGGAAAACAAACAACGGTGTTTTCTGCTCTGGAGTAGAAGCTAAGGGGCTGGCTCTGGGGCGGGCGTGGTGGTACAGCTGGTTAAGCCGCTCCTTGGGACACCAGCATCCCGCGTCCATACTGCAGGGTCGGCTTGAGTCCCTGCCGCTCTGCTGCCATCCCAGCTTCCGGCTAATGCAAACTCAGGGAGGTAGCAGGTGATGGCTCAAGTGCTTGGGACCCTGTTAGCTGTGAGGGAGACCTGGATGGAGTTCCTGGCCCCTGGCTTCAGCCTGGCCCGGCCCTGGCTGTAGAGGGGGCATTTGGGGAGTGAAGCAGTAGATAGGAGTTTGCTTTCTGTCTCTCAAAGGAATTTTTAAAGATTTTTTAAGATGTTAGATGCCTATAATCACTATAATTGTATGAGAGTAACATTTCCCTCCGGAGTGCTATTCAATGCAATTAGTTATGACAATAAAATGTTTAGATATTGGAAAGGAAGAGGCAAATTATCGGAATTTGCTGGAAAACCAAAAATGGTCCTGGGAGGCTGGCGCTGTGGCATAGTGGGTTAAAGCCCCAGCCTGTGGTGCCGGCATCCCATATGGGCGTTGGTTCTAGTCCCGGCTGCTACTCTTCCAATCCAGCTCTCTGCTGTGGCCTGGGAAAGCAGTGGAAGATGGCCCAAGTCCTTGGGCCCCAGCACCCATGTGGGAGACCAGGAAGAAGCTCGTGGCTCCTGGCTTCAGATCAGCTCAGCTCTGGCCGTTGCGGTTATTTGGGGAGTGAACCAGAGGATGGAAGATGCTTCTGTCTCTCCCACTCTCTGTAACTCTGCCTCTCAAATAAACAAATAAAAAAGGTAAAAAGAAAGCACCACAGTCCTAAGGAAAATCTGCAAAGGATCAACTTCAGAATTTGGCAGCCTGATTCCAAGTTTGTGTGGGCGAAGGCATCAACAAATGCTTAAAACCCACCCTCCCTCACAGTCTGCATTTGAGGAAAATGAGGTATAAAGAAACACCTGCTGGGGCTGGCACTGGGACACAGTAGACTAAGCCTACCACGTGGCGACAGCATCCCATCTGGGCACCAGTTCGAGTCCCAGCTCCTCCTCTTCTGACCCAGCTCTCTGCTATGGCCTGGGAAGAAGCTCCTGGCTCCTGGCTTCAGACCGGCCCAGCCCTGGCTGTTGCAGCCAATTGGGGAGTGAACCAGTGGATGGAAGACCTCTCTCTCTCTCTCTCTCTCTCTTCTTCTTTCTCTGTGTAACTCTGCCTTTCAAATAAATAAATAAGTAAATCTTAAAAAAAAAAAAAGATTTGGAGAAAATAAACAGTAAGGTAACAAACAGGCAAGCACTTGGGGTGCTGGCTGTGTGGGGGGTCTCCGTAAGGAGGACCAAGGCTGGCCCCTCACTCAGGAGCCGAGCTGTGGCACTAAGCTCTCAGCTGGGGGCAGCAGGTGGCTGCACAGGTGGAAGAGCTGTGCCCTGGGGAGCCCCTGGGGAGCCCCTGGGGAGCCACTGGATCCCCGGTTATCTGTGTCTCGTTATCTGTGTCTCGGCATCACTGCCCCAGGAGCTGGGCCCCAGGCTCAAGTTTCTTCCTGGCCAGCTGCTCAGGACTCAGGTGCAGCTCACTCAGGAAGGCCTGGGGGGCGGGGGGCGCTGGCCCTGGGCCTCAGCTGTGGACAGGGGACAGGGTTCACCTGGAGGGGGTGGCCAGTCACATCGGCCATGACCGCAGCCCAGTGAGGGGCTGAGAAGGGGATGAGCCTGGCCTGGCCCCTCCAGGGATGGGTCATCCCAGGCCCCGCCCCATCTAAGGACTCTGCCCAGGGTGGGCCCCAGCCGCAGATGTGGCCACTGGAACCAGAAGGTACCACGTGGTAGGGACCAGGTCCCAGGGCTGCCCACCCTGCAGGAGGAAAGGCCTACTCTCTGGGGTCCCCAAGAGCACTAACCCAGAGGCGGAGCCTACGGGAACCAGTGACAGGTGGGTGGGGACTCAGGAAGGGGCATCTGGCTGCCCGCAGGAGCTCATTGCCACTTTGGGGACCTCGGGCCTGGCTTCAGCTCTGGTGCTGAGCTCAGAGACGGGGGTGCTGACGGCACAGAGTCCAGGGCCAGGGACACCCCAAGGCCTCTCATCCTGGAGCCGATTCCCGGCCGGGCCTTTGAGCCACTCTTTCCCCGCGTGCCAGGCTGGGGTGCAGTGGGGCAAGGGCACAGGCCTGCTTCCCTGTGACATTCTCTCCAGCTGCCCCCTGCTCCAAGGCTCACCACCGGCTTACAGGTGCCACGGCCAAGGCCAGTCATGGGGCAGCCCCACCCCTGCCTGACAGCAAGTGCTGGGGGAGCCAGGCCCCCGAGCCTACAAGCCCACAGGGCCCCAGGAAGCTGTGAGAGCGCGGGGAGTGTCGGAAAGGGGGACGTGCAGAGGAGACACAGTGGAATTGGGTCTGGAAGGGTGCATGGTGTTGATACAGTGGGCGAGATGGGGCTTTGAAGGGTGTGGGGGAGAGGTGCAGCCAGTGCAGAGGCGGGGGGGGGGGGAGGGGCTGCTGCTGCCAGAATGGAAGTGGCCTTGGCCTTGACGAAGGTGGGGCCGAGGGGGAGGGAGCCCCTGCAGCAGGGATACAGCCAGGCTGAGGGTTTGTGCCGGGGCTGGGAGAAGGCAGAATCAGCATAAGAAAGCCAGGAGCAATGTTCTGGGGGGCCCTAGCCCACATGGCTCCGGCTGTCACTGAATCCCACTGCCCAGCACCGCACCTGCTACCACTATCCCCAAGAGACACAGAGGCAGAGGGAGGGCCGCAGGCTGGCCTGTGGGGGCAGGGCTGTCAATCACATGGAACTAAAGCCCAGGTCACCGACACCAGGCCTGGGGGCTCACCCTCGCTCTGCCTCCCGGAGGCAGTGGAAGTGGGGTGACCCCAGGCCACACAGGGCAGCCTGGGCACAGGACAGCACTGCCCCGGTCCACCTAGGGCAGTCAGGGTGGCAACGGCTGCAGCTCCAGTCCCTGCCTGCCTGTCCACCACCCAGGAAGGTGACCCTGGGGCTTGCTGGCTTTTGGTGCCACCAACAGCACCCTGGGCCCAGCAGCACCCTGGGACAGGCTTCCCATACACTGTGATCCTGGGCTTCAGAGGCTACCAACTCCCTTCAGTCTCCCCACCCAGCACCCACCCTTGCCCCCAAAGCAGACCCAGAGAGGAAGGAGACCCCCCGAGGGATGGCTCAGGGTGGGGGTGCACTTCAGGACGTGCCCTTTGACTTCAGACACCCCAGGAGTGGGAGGACCCCCAGCCTAACAGACAGGGGCTCCCCACAGTGGCAGGCCTGGGACAGGGGCGCTCAGCCCCCTCTGTAGAGGGGAGGAGAAGAGTCCCTTGTCAGGAGGTCACAGCCACAGTGAAGATTAAACAAACACGTGTCTGTAATCACCTGCACGGAGCCCAGCATGCAGCAAGGCCCCACTCGGTCCCCTGTGGGAGATGGGGGCCTGGAACCAAGAGAGGCCTGGGGTCCACACAGCAGCCCCGGCTGCGGGTCCCACCCCGCCCCCTCCCTGTCCCCTCCTGTCCCTGGGGGGGTGACCAGGAAGTGGCACTTACTTGAGGATGTCCTTCTTGTTGAAGAACGTACAGTCCTGTGGGGGAAACACACACACAGTGGCTGCGCGGCCCGGCTCCTTCCTCGGCGCCAGGCAGCCACCCCAGCAGCCATGGCTGGGGGCTGAAGAATCGCTGCTACCCCCTCCACTGGGGACAGCAGAAGGTCCAGAGAATGCCCCCGATGCTTTGGAGGGCCCTGAGCTGGGCCTGGGGAACTGAGTGAGGCGGGGGCTGCAGGTCGCGGAGGCAGCACTCGGCTCCCGGGCTGATAATCTGATTTCAGGGCTCCTGTCTGGGTCGGGATGGAGGGCCTGGGCCCACAGCTCAGCCCGTCCAAGGTGAGCACCAGCCACCAGGGGTCTGCCCTGGAGTCTGCAAGGATGGCCACAGAGCCAGGCCAGCAGGGGAAGCGTGGAGGCAAACAGCACCCAGTGCTGTGCCCATTCCTGCCCCCGGGCTCCTCCGCCTTTGCCCACTGCTGCAGCGAGAAGCAAGGAGGCCTGTGAGGCTCTGCAGTGCCCAGAGCCCATGGGGCCTCCCGGGGCCATGTGCTGTGCAGAGCTGGCTCTGCTGAGGAGCGAGAGGCCACAGCCCAGGCTCCAGCGAGCAGGCCAGCCGCTGGAGACCAGGGCGACTGTGCCGCCCTTTGGGAGGGCCGAAGACGGACACCCCCGGGGTGCCCACACAGCAGAGTGTCCACAGGGTGCCCACAGGAGGGCTTCAGGGGAGCAAGCTGGGGCGATTTCCAGGCCCCCTGCAGCCCAGCAAGTCTGTCCTGAGCCACCTGCTGCTCCCCATGCTGCCTTGTCTTTCCTGGAAATGTACGGGTTTCTCCTGGTGGCTGGGGGGAGGGCTTGGCTTTGCCTCGGGCAGTGGCTGGCTCCTCCGTAGGAGGAAGCAACACCCCCCACCCCAGCCTAGCAGGGATAAGACTCGGACAGGCTGGAGCCCACGGCGGCTGACTTTTCAGCAGACCCCAGACCCCTGCAGCAGAGATGGGTCACAGTGGATTAAACCGCCACTTGTGACACTGGCATTCCATATCACAGCGCTGGTTAAGCCCCGGCTACTCCGCCTCTGATCCCGCTCCCTGCTAATGCGCCTGGGAAGGCAGCAGATGGTGGCCCAAGTGCTTGGGCCCCCTGCACTCAAGTGGGAGACCCCAGGTGGAGTTTTTGGCTCCTGGCTTCAGCCTGGCCCACACCTGGCTGTTAAGGCATTTGGGGAAGAAAACCAGCAGGTGGAAGAGCTCCCTCTCTCTCTGTTACTTTGCCTTTCATAATAAATAATAATAGTTTTTAAATGATAATTAAAATAATAAATCAATCTTTTTAAAACTATAAGTGACCTGCAGCAGGTGCAGAAGCCTGGCAGAGCCTTCCAGCTGTGGGCTTCCCTCCACCCCAGAGTTGCCTCTGGAGCCGAAAGGAGTCCGGGGGGACGGGCCAGGGCCCTCCCAGCAGACTGGGAGGAGGGAGCAGTCCAGGTTCCCGCTCCATTCTCCCCTCACGTCCCCTGGGTTGGAAACTGAGTAGCTGGGTCCTGACCCAAGCGTTGTGTGGGCGAGAGCTGCCAGAGCTCCCCCCACCCCCCACAACCCTGCCCCTGGTCCCAGGCAGGTCCGTCTCTGCATCTGCGGGCCTCAAGGCGGGGTCCTGGACCAGCTGCACCAGCAGCCCTGGGGAGCCTGGTGGAAATGCAGATTCTCTGGCCCCACACAGGATCTCCTGAATCAGAAACTGTGTGGGGCCCAGAAATCTGCATTTTAAAAGGCAGACCTTGGCTAAGGTGTGAGGTGGTCTGCTCTGTGGGAGCTGATACCTGTGCCCCCCTCTCCCGCCGCCCCTCTGTAGCCCCTGATCCAGGCACCAGTGGTCCTGGCAGCCACTCCAGTGACTCCAGTGTGCCGGCCGGGCTGGGAGCCGCATGCGTGACAGTGCACGTGGGGCTCTGAAGATCCCCATCCTAGCCTACCGGGGAAGCGGCTGTCTTCCTGTTTGACATATGGGAAAGTCGAGGCCCAGCCAACCTGAACAGCTGGCCCTGAGGTGCACACACAGCACAGGAGGGCTGGGACCCGCTCTCAGGCTTGTGTCCTCCCTGGCCACTGCAGAGAGCCGCAGGCCACCCACGATCGTCACACACCAGCCACACCTTGTCCTGCTTCTGCTGCCGGTGGGATGAGCGAGCAGAGTGCCCCGCACACCTTCCAAGCAGCTGCCACCTCCGCGGCCATGGAAGACCTCAGGGAAGGCACTGCCCCTGCTTGGCCTCACCTGGCTCCCCCGATAAATGTCCGGCAACAGCCGGCTCCTGGCTTCAGTACTGGGGGCAGAGCCGCTGTGCACCTGCTCTGCTTTCCAAGAGTTGGCCTGTTTGCCTGGCAGTCACTGCGGGGCTTGTAGCAAGTGGAATTAAAAGCTAAGTTTATTTTGATGCAAAAATTTTTGAAATCAATAATTTTTTATAATACAGATTTTCCATGAACTTTCTGAATATCTTTTATATGCGTGGATTTTTTAGTTTTTTTTCTTTTGTATCAAAATAAACTCACAGGGCAGGCATCTGGCATAGGTGTTAAGCCGCCGAAATGTCTACACCACGAATTGGAGCGCCTGAGTTTGAGTCCTGGGTCCCCTCCACTCCTGATGCCAGCTTCCTGCTCGTGTGCACCTTGGGAGGCAACAGTGATGGCTCCAGTAGTCAGATTCCTGCCAGCCACGTGGGAGACCTGGATGGAGTTCCTGGCTCCCAGTGTCGGCCTGGCCCAGCCCTGGTTGTGGTAGGCATTTGGAGAGTGAATCAGTGGATGGGTGCTCTCTCCATCTGCTTATCTCTCTCTCTCTCTCTCTCTTTTTTTTTTTAAGATTTATTTATTTGAAAGTCAGAGTTACACAGAGAGAGAAGGAGAAGCAGAGAGAGAGTTCACTCTCCAATTGACCACAACAGCTGGAGCTACGTGTATCCAAAGCCAAGAGCTTCTTCCGGGTCTCCCACATGGGTGCATAGGCCCAAGGACTTGGGCCATCTTCTACGGCTTTCCTAGGCCATACCAGAGACTGGACCGGAAGCAGAGCAGTTGGGATTTGAACCAGTGCCCATATGGGATGCTGGCACAGCAGGTGGCGGCTTTACCTGCTACGCCACAGCGCTGGTCCCCATCTGCCTATCTCTCAAACAAATAAAGAAATACATCTGAATTCCATTTCCAGGTCCCCTCGTACTCCGCCCCGGTCAGCACTTTGCTCCTGACAGCTCCTAGGGACACAGGCAAAGGTTCCAGCCCAGGTCAGGGTGGTGAGGGGCAGGAGCGAGGGGACCTCGCCAAGGAGCTGGGCCCTCAGGACGGTGGGTGCAGGACACAGCACAGCTGGGCTCGCCAGGGAACCCCCGATGTCTTCCCAGTAGGACTGAGCTCCGCCACAAGCCTGCATTCGCTCTGTCCCCTGCCCGGAGTCCCCTCCTCCTCCAGCTTGTCCAAATCCCCCCATTCTCGGAACTTCTCCAGGTGGGCTACCTGTTCCTGCTTCCTATGCGCCTGGTCTGCCCCCACCAGTAGCCAGGAGCCACGCCGTAGTCCGCGGCGGCCGGTGTGGTAGTCACCGGCCACCTGCCGCAGCACAGCCAGCCGACACCACGCGGCAACAGGTCAGCTGCACCGGCACCTCAGGGGCTCCCACCAGAGCCCAGTCCCATGACGCAGCTGGATGGGCAGTTACTCCCACTTCAGGGGGTGCCGCTGAGGCCCAGGAGGGGACAGTGGCCTGAGAGGCCACACAGTATCAACCACCCAGATGCGACTCCAACCCAAGACTTGAGAAGAGTTGTGTGGGGTCTCCTGGCCTCCCAGAGCCCAGGATTCATTCATTCATTCATTCATTCATCTGACAACATCCCCAAGTCTTCTTCAATGCCTGGGCAGGGGCTACACAGGAAGGAAGCTGGAGGGGAACCAGGGATGCGACCCAGCCTAACCCTCTGCGACCACCAGACAGACTGGGGGTGTGTGTGCACCTGGGGCCTGCTGGGTACTCCCAGCTGACCAGGCTGTGGGGAGGATGCCGGGTGGGGGGAGGCTTGGCCTGGGCAGAGGATGGCAAAGGGGGGTGGGCACCAGGAGAACTGGCCAGAGGGAGAGTGTGTTGGGCTAGGATGGGGCACCCCGCCGGGCTGGGGAATCCCAAGACGAGGAGGGGGCTGTGCTCAGGGTCTCCGCCTCCCTCCCCCGCCCCGGCGGCCCGGTGGCCTGGAGCCGGCAGGAGAGGCCCGGGAAGGCAGCATGGGCTCTTAGGTTTCACAGCTCTCATTTCTCCCACCCGGCCTGGCAAAGCCTCGAGTGGGTAACCCAACGCCGGGCTGGTCTGAGTGGGAACCCGGGCTCCCTATCCCTACAGGCTGCCTGCTTCCTGGGGCCACCTTTATCCAAGCTGTGCCCCCCTCCTCCAACTTAGAATGCCTCTTTGTGGCCCCTGCTGGGCAAAAGCCCACCCATTTCCAAGGCCTGCTCTAAGGCTGCCTGTTTCTGACCCTTGTAGGCAAAGCCGGAGCCCTCTCCTCTGCTGGCCTCCACTGCCCACTCCTGCCCCCCCAGGACACACTCCAGCCCCAGCCCCACACCGGGGCCCCACTGGAGGCGACACCCTGTCTCCTGAGGCCTGGAAGCACCCACGGGGCAGACCAGCCTCGGACCCACAGCTCCATTTCCTGGGTGAGCCCTGCCGCGCGAGGCACTGGGTACCCCTCAGCCTCTGTGCTCTCCCCTGTTGAATGGGGCTAACCATGCCCTCACTGTGATCATCGAACGAGGGCAGCGGCCACAGCTGTATGTATGCGTACATACAGCAGGTGCTCACTAAACAGGGCTCTGCTCTTGGGAACTGACGGACAAGCCCGGCTTGCAGAAAGAGGGTCTGCATTTTACCTCCACCCACATCGGGGGCCTCACGCTGCCCACTCTCCTTGCGCTGAAATAACCATTCATGAAGGCGACGGGCAGCTAGGGAGACCCTGCTGGAGTTGTGTCCTCCAGGTGGGCAGGTGACGCCACAGTCCCGGGCCCTCTGCCTGGGGGAGCCAGGGAAACCGTCAGAGGGCAGAGAAGGGGGGGCCCGGGGCCTGGTGAGTGGGGGTCCTGAGGCAGCTGCAGTGCAGGGGCCAGGCGAGGGGCTGGGGAGACTGAGGCTGTGGAGGCCACTGGGCAGCGGCCCGGGCCCAGGGCAAGCCCGGGGGGAGCTGCACTTCACCCTGCGACCACAGAATGTTTTTTGCAGGGGTGGGAGGCAATGTGGGTCCCGGTGTGGACGGCTGGCCCTGAGGTTAGGAGCCTTGGCAGGATCTAAAGTGGGGGGCGGGGGTCAGAGGGAGCTTAGAGGGGCAGCGTGGGGAGGCTGGTACCTGGCTGGGCCTCCTGTTTCAATTATGTCCATGCCAGGGCCACAGGGAGCACCCCAACTCCACACTGCTCCCGAGGGCTGATGCTCTCTTCCCAGCCCAGGCAGGACCCCAGCCCCGTGCACCTGCGTGGAGACCCGCTCTCCTTGGGCTACTTGCTGGGACCGGGGCAGGTTCCCCCCCCGGGGGGGGGGGGATTGGAGGGAGGTTCGGGTCCAGCCCCGGGCCAGGGAGTCATGGAGGCTGCATACTCGCAGCAGGGCGCGCCTCGGACGATCTCCCAATTGGGGAAACTGAGGCTCGGCAAGGGGGAATCCCCGCGCCAAGGTCACGCCGCGCGGCGAACGCGGAGGGAGGCCTGGGCGGGCGCGCCGGGCTCACCTGGTAGTTGTCCAGCTGCTCCTCGGTGAAGATGGTCTGCTTGTTCCCCATGGTGGCCGCCGCGCCGTCCTCGCCCGCCAGCCTCCCATCCGCGCCCGCCCGCCGGAGCCCCGCGGCCCTCGCCGGCCCCGCGGCGGGCAGCGTCCCACGGTGCCCGGCCCCGCCGCCTCGCCCCGCCTCGCCCCGCAGCTCGCCGCGAGGGGGCGCGCGCGGCGGAGACTCCGCCCCCGGCGCCCGCAGCGGCGCGCGCCCGGGCCGGCCCGGCTCTGCTGCGCGGGGCGCGCGCGGTGCCCGCCAAAGGGCGGCCCTGTGCGCGCCCGGTGCGGGGCCGGGCGAGCCGCCCAGGGGTGCCGCGGGGCTGGTGGCCGCGAGACCGTGCACCTGCCCGGTGCCTCCCGCCGAGGAGGGGGCCGCCGCGGCGTGAGCTCTAGGGTCCGGGGAAGCCGAGCCCTCCCTTGACCGAGGCCCTCGGGGGTTCCTCGGGGCGGATTTGCGGGGCTCGGGGATGCCGACGTGGGCGGTTGCGAGGACCTGCGCGGTCGGGCGCTTTCAGGGCAGGTGCCTTGCGGGGAGGACCCACCAACCTGGGGCCCCCTGCGCCGGAGAATTAATTTGGCTTAAGACGGATTAACACGAGGAGAGCTTGGGCGCAGGTGCAGTGCGGGGCTTCCGCGGCTTGGGGACCCCAGGAGCGGACAGTGGGGTCAACCCCGCCATTCCACACCGGCCGGTGGACTTTGATGAGGCGGTCAGGAACTTTCAAAGACGTGGTCTGGGGCGGGCGTTTGGCGTGGCGGTTAACATGTAGCTTGGCACGCTGTCTCGGATGGCAGTGCCTGGGTTCGGCTCCTGGCTCGGCTTCTGATCCAGCTTCCTGTGGGTGCGCACCCTGGGAGGCAGCTGGAGATGGCGCGAGTAGGTGGTCCCTGCCACCCGCATGGGAGACCCAGGTTGAGTTCCCAGCTCCTTACCTGTGCCCTGGCCCGGCCCTGGCTGTATGGGCATTTGGCAAGTGAACCAGTGGGTGGGAGATAAATAATATTTTTAAAGGATTTATTTATTTATTTGAAAGAGTTAGAGAGAGAGAAAGGGAGAGAGAGAGATCTTCCATCATACTGGTTCACTCCTCAAATGGCCACAAGGGCCCGAGGGCCAGAGCTGGGTGGATCCGGAGCCAGGAGCTTCTTCCAGGTCTCCCACGTGGGTGCAGGGACCCAAGCACTTGGGCCATCTTCCACTGCTTTCCCAGGCCATAGCAGAGAGCGGGATCGGAAGTGGAGCAGGCGGGACTAGAACCGGCGTCCACATGGGATGTCAGCACCCGAGGCGGCGGCTTCACCCACTATGCCACAGGGCCGGCCCCAGTAAATACTTCCTTGCAGACGTGGTGGTTCTTTTTCTTAGCGGTCCAGAAACCACGTGGGCAGCTGTACCCCAGGGTTTCTGACTTAGTAGGTCTGGGCTGCACCCAGGTGACCACACTTTGAGAATCACTGCTTCAGGGCCCCGGTTGTGGGTTGCCATGGGAACGGAGGGTCCGGGTCCCTGGGGCTGTGGGTCCCCTGTCCTGCCTGAGGGTGGTGGGCGGCGTGTTCCAGCGCTATTTGCCGCTCAGCCCTGCTGTTTCATTCACACGCGTCCTCGCGTCCTGGGAGATGCTGCATCGCTCTCCGATGGGCAGGAAGTTATTAAGCGGCCCTGGGGATCGTTAATCAGTCTTCAGAGGCCGCCCCAGCTTCCTTCATTCATGGTGGACACGTGCTGTGGGCAAAGGGCTGCATTCCCAGAAATGCCGAGAAGGCGGAGTTTTCCGGCAGAGACGGCCCTTGAAAAGGCTCTCTGGCCCTGCGGTTCCCTCTGCGCCCACGTTGGAGCTGGGGAGGCTGGGGCCCTTTCCAAATCGCACAAGAGCGCTCACAGAAGTGTCCCTGTTCCCTCCTCGGATGCCGCGTTGCCCGAGGAGGAGCCGGGATCCTGCTCCGGCACATTCTTGCACAGTTGCTCACCCACTGCTCATGTGCAGGCCAGGTGTCCCAGGTGGAAAAGCCAGAAGCTGCACACACAGGCTGCGTTTCCAGTTCTGGGAGGCCCTCCTCTCCCAGGACACAAAGCCGCCGACTAGACTAGAACATTCCCTTTAAAATATCCTCCCTGGGGGTGGCGGGACATGTCCTCCCGTGGTTAAGGCGCCCAAATCCCGAGTGGAGCACCTGGGTTCGACTCCCAGCTCTCCGAATCCCAGCTTCCTGCAACTGCGCGCCCTGGGAGGCAGTGGTGACAGCTCAGTAGCTGGGTCCCTGCTGCCCATGTGGAGACAACGGTTGAGTTCCCACCTCCTGGCCTTGATGCTCCATCCTTATTTTTTTTTTAAAGATTTATTTATTTGAAAGGCAGAGTTACACAGAGAAGGAGAGGCAGAGAGAGAGAGAGAGGTCTTCCATCTGCTGGCTCATTCTCCAACTGGCCACAACGGCCGGAGCTGTGCCGATTCGAAGTCAGGAGCCAGGAGCTTCTTCAGGTCTCCCATGTGGGTGCAGGGGCCCAAGGGCTTGGGCTACCTTCTATTGCTTTCCCAGGCCGTAGCAGAGAGCTGGATTTGAAGTGGAGCAGCTGGGACTTGAACTGGTACCCATATGGGATGCTGGCACTGCAGGCGGCAGCTTTACCCGCTATGCCACAGCACCAGCCCCACCATCCTAACTTTGACCCGTTGCAGACATTTGGGGAGTGAACTGGCAGATGGGTGCTCTGTCTTCTCTCAAATAAATGAATTTTACTATAAAAAAAATCTGATTACAATTGTTCTGCCCTAGTCCAGGCCCTTTCTTGTGAATTGTTACAATGATGCTCTAAGGAGAGGCACTGGCTGCATTCCCAGAGGCAGTGACTTCCCCAGGTGCCACCCCACGTGGAGGTGGCCACACGAAGGGCCCAACCTCGTTCTCAGATTCCCAGTCCTGGGCTTTATTGAGCTGCTCCCAGGGGTGTGTGTGTGTGTGTGTGTGTGTGAGGATGGAGAAACATGACTGCTTACCTACCTAGCGCCCAGGGTTGTTCTGGCCGCTTTCTACCTGCTGAGTGGGACTGCCGCACAAGCACCACCCAGGTCTCATTTCACAGAGGAAGACGTGGCCTCAGAGCAGGTGACTCGCCCACGGTCACTCAGCGGGTAATGGATGGATTTGAATCTGGGCCCTGATGCTCCTCTTGGTCCCACTGTCTAGGGCCGGGGAACATATGGTGGCCACGGTTTAAAGGGTGCAGCCTGTGCTGCCACTTGTGATGGCATTCCACATCCGGGTGCTGACTCGAGTCCCAGCTGCTCCGGATCTGATGATCCAGCTCCCTGCTAATGCACCTGGGAAGCCGCAGATGATGGCCCAAGGGCTTGGGCCCCTGCACCCACGTGGGAGACCCGGATGGAGCTCCTGGCTCCTGGCTTTGGCTTGGCCCAGCCCTGGCTGTTGCAGATATTTGGGGAGGAACCAGCAGATGGAACATATGGAATCTCTCTCTCTCTCTCTCTCTCTCTCTCTCTCTCTCTGACTTTCTTTCAAATAAGTAAGTACATCTTTAAAAAATAAAAGAAATGGGGCAGAGTCCTAGTGGGTTACAATCTTCTAAATGATACCACTCAGCAAGGCAGGGAAGGAGGGTGGGGACCGCAGGTGCTCATTAAGTGCCAGCTGTTTCCATTTCTGACTCACACATGGAAGTTCATTTTAAACACCAGGAGGAGAACAGGCATGCTACCAAGTACCCCCCCACACCAAGCAGATCGGATAGGAGGAGGCAAATAGGTTGGAGTAGACACGATGCGGCATTGATCTGCCCTTTCCTGCATGGTGCTCCTATTTAACCAGCCGCTGGTCTTTGTGATGAAGTGTCAGTGGTCGCAAGTTAAGAAATAAATAAATCTCAAAAATATATCTATGTATTATACAATGTTAAGGGGCCATTTTACACGCCTTTTTTGGAGTAAGTCTGGAACCTGGCGTGCGTGTCACATTAAGCGAACGTCTCCCTGGAGACGTGTCACCTCCCAAGTGTTCAGTGGCCATGTGTGGTGTCAGCACTGAACCTGTGCCCAGGGCTGCATGAGGAATTCCTTCTTGGAGACAGAGAAGGCTTCCATAAACATTTACGCATGCTCTGTGAAGTCAAGGCTAAGCATGGGCTTGGGGTTCCAGCCCCCGTGACTTTGGACAAGCCATTGGTGGTCTGAGCACTGGTTTCTTCACCTGGGCGGTGACCTTTATAGTCCCTCCCAAGCTGTCAGAGTCAGCCGGATGGGGGTGCCGTGGGGTGCAGTGGCTCCCTAGTGCCTGAGGTCCCCACCGTTCACAGCAAGGAGGCTTGTGAGCACACAAAAATATGGTTCTGGAAAACCTATAGGAGGAGGGCATGGAGCTGAGCTTCTGTGCTGTGTGTACGTCCTGGGGAAATGAAAGGATCTGTCTGGGGACCCCTCACCCCCCCCCCAAGAGCCATCAGGGAGGGTGCGTGGTGCACCTGATGTACCCCATCCCGACACAGACCGTCTTCCAGAACCTTCTCTGTAGCTCTCGCAGACGATGCTGGGTTCTTCAAAAGCCAGGCTGCAGATGACCAACACTCATTTCTATATTTGGAGGTGTGTGGAGTGAAGATTCTGATTTAACAAATCATTTCCCTGCGTGTCTCTGATGAGCGCTGGAGAATGGGACAACCATTCAGCATGCGCCTGGCCGACAGCTTCTGTTTGCACCAGCCTTTCTGAAGATGTTGTAGGTGTCACGGAATGAATCGTAGTGACCTCAGAACCCTCTGTGGGGTTTGCATAGTCCTGTTTTGCTGGTGAGAGAATAGAAGTTCAAGTTCACACATCCTCGAAGTATCAGAGTGAGGGTGGGGAGACCCAGGTTTGCCCTGGCACCTTCATCCAGAGTGGAGCTTGTTCCTTGGAAAGCGCCAGCCAGGTCCCCTGTCTGCCCTGGGGACTGTGGAGATGGCTTTCACGTTTTCACTCCATTAACCTCGCAGCCTGGGCTTGGCTACTCTAGAAAGAGTGATGGGCCGGGAGTCACCATCTGTCTTATGGTTGTTTGTATAACATCCTCAGCACTTGACCTGTGGACTTGGGCAGACAGTGCACAGCCACCTGCTGCTGTGTCAGCAAAAGGCAGCTAGGGTGGCCGGTGTTCTGGTATAGTAGGTTAAGCTGCGATGCCAGCATCCCATATAGGCACTAGTTCGAGTCTCAACTGCTCCACTTCTAATCCTGCTCCCTGCTGGTGTGCCTGGAAGAGCAGCAGAAGATGGCCCAAGTACTTGGGCTGCTGCCACCCACTTGGGAGATCCAGATGGATTTCCATGTTCCTGACTTTGGCCTGGCCCAGCCCCAGCCATTGCGGCCACTTGGAGAGTGAACCAGTGGATGGAAGATCTATCTATTTCTCTCCCTCTCTCTCTCCTCCAATCTCTCTGTAACTCTGCCTTTCAAATACATAAGTAAATATTTAAAACAATTTAAAAAGGAGGGGTGGGAGCTAGGTCAGGTCAATGTAATTCCATCACACATACCCTCCCCAGGGGCTTGCATTTCCAGCCCTGGCTTGCTCCACGGACACTATCCTGAAACCAGCTTCGGAGGATTTTCTGGCCTCAGTTCTTTAAGAAGGATGTACTTGTGAGTGAAAGACTTGCTATGCACGTGGGCCTCCCCATCTCCTCCCCATGAGAGTCCACGCGGCTCACTGTGATAGTGTGGCGGGGTCTGGGGGGCGGGGCACAGGCACTCGGGCCATCTTCTACCGCCCCCCACGATGCAGAACCAGGAAGCTGGGATCCAAACCAGCACTTGGCTCCAGGATGTGGGTGTCCCACGCAGTGGCATAACGCCGGCCCCCAGTCCTGAGTTCTTTTTTTTAAAGATTTATTTATTTATTTGAAAGTCAGAGTTACACAGAGAGAGGAGAGGCAGAGAGAAAGAGACAGACAGAGAGAGGTCTTCCATCCGATGGTTCACTCCCGAGATGGCCGCAACGGCCGGAGCTGTACCCATCCGAAGCCAGGAGCCAGGAGCTTCTACTGGGTCTCCTATGTGGCCCATATGGGATGCTGGCGCTTCAGGCCAGGGCATTAACCTGCTGAGCCACAGCGCCAGCCCCCCTGCCTTCGAGTTCTTAATGGAAGGGATTTTGCTCCCCAGGGAGTGTTTTGAGCGGATGGTGTGTCTGGTGACTGCAGTGACAGGAGGGTGCTGTTTCTATTCAGTGGCTGGGGATACTGGGTATTGTCCTGTACTGGGACACTCCTGCCCCAGTGGGGAATGTCCCCTGTCCCACAGGACTTTAAGAAATTCAGCCAGGGGCTGGTGATGTGACAAAGCGAGCTGAGCTGCTGCCTGTGGCACTGGCATCCCACGTTAGAGAGAGCCAGTTCAAGTCCTAGCTGCTCTGCTTCCAGTCCAGCTCCCTGCTAATGCACCTGGGGCCGCAGGGGAAGATGGCCCAAGGGCCTGGGCCCCTGCACCCACGTTGGAGACCTGGAGGAAGCTCCTGGCTCCTGGCTTTGGCCTGGCCCAGCCCTGGCCATTGTGGTCATTTGGGGGAAAGAACCAGCATATGGAAGATCTCTTTCTGTCTCTCCCTGTTAATCTCTGTAATTCCACCTTTCAAATAAAATAAACCTTTAAAATGGGGGGGAGCGTCTGGCGGTGTTGAGAACCCCTCTAAGTGTGAGATGCAGGGACTTCGCCTCCTGTGTCACCATGCTCTCCCTTGGGCCTGGCACATGGTGGATGCTCAGAGACTCGCTTTTGAACAATCAAGGACTTGAGGGTGAGTGCCTGGTTTAAGGGATGGCCAGCCAGCGAGGCAGGTGACCGGATCCTCAGTGAGATGGAGAAAACAGGAGGGAAGGCGGCTTGGGGGAGAGAGTGAGCCCAGTTTTCAGTGTGAAAGTTTGGAGAGCCCTGGCGCTCCCGTGGGAGATGCCCAAGGACAGTAGCTCTGCAGGCCCTGGTTAGTCTTGCGATGGTGCGGCCGAGCGGCAGGTGTGAGGTCAGAGCCTGCGCTGACCTTGCTGCCTGGCAGGCACAGCCAGGGCTCCCTGCAGGATGAACAGATCTGCAGGAGCTGCTCCCAAGGGGCTCGCCATGCACGGTGGCGACTGGTGTACCTTCTCAGACCTTCAGTGGGAAAGGCTCCTCCGCGGCAAGTATTGCACAAGGAGCTGCAGCCCCCATGGCTTCCGGGCCCAGCAAGGACCCCTGCAGGAACCCCTGTGCCAAAACCAGACTGGGGGGGCCGGCACCAGCAGGCTAATCCTCTGCCTGTGGCGCAGGCATCCTATATGGGCACCGGTTCGAGTCCTGGCTGCTCCACTTCTGATCCAGCTCTCTGCTATGGCCTGGGAAAGCAGAAGACGGCTGAAGTTCTTGGACCCCTGCGCCCACGTGGGAGACCCGGAAGAAGCTCCTGGCTCCTGGCTTCAGATTGGCTCAGCTCCAGCTGTTGTGGCCATTTGGGGAGTGACCCAGGGCATGGAAGACGTTTCTCTCTGTCTCTCCCTCTTACTGTAACTCTACTTCTCAAGTAAATAAATAAAATCTTTAACAAAAACAAAACAAAAAACCAGACTGTGGGCAACACAAGGACTCCAGGTGACTCTCTCAGACCCAGAGTCACTGCAGTAAAACAGATGGAAGGGAGCCAGTGTCCCCGGGCCCAGCTCCTTCCCACGTGGTGAGCTCCCTGAGCGGCCTCAGCTTTCATGCTCTCGGGCCGTGCGTGTAGGAGGCTGTGCCCTAGAAGCACATCCGTGACAATGTTAGAACACGGACACGTCTACAAGGTCAAGGGGCAGGGACTTTTTGGGACACATAATTTTTATTGCACAAGTAACATTTCAGGAACAAGAAAGCAGAGCAGCATTACTCATACTTGCTACAAACGGTGCAGCGTGCCAGGGTCCATCAACTGATGGGCGTGTCGACGCACTGTGGTCTGTGCACGCGCTGGGATGAGCAGAACTTGACAGCAATGAGCAGTGAAGGACGGACACGTGCAGTGATGTGTCAGCAAGAGCAGCCCTAGAAAGCCCCACACCCTTCCTGATTCCCTTCACGTTAAACGCCCAGAGCAGGCAAGTGCATAGAAACAGACTCTGAGGGACTGACGGGTGGAGATGGGAGTGTCCAAGGAGCGAGCCATAAGGAAGAGCTTCCCAGGCACTGGGAACAGCAAGTGACAAGGTGGGAGGAGGCGTGGGCTGACCCCAGAACAGTGTGCCTCAAGGTGCACAGTGGGGACTCGAGGGCAGAGAAGGCATGGTGGCGTCTGAGCACTAGGGCCCTGTGGGTTGCTGTCTCGGCATCGGCCTTTACCTAGAAAGAGATGGGACATTGCTGGCAGCCTTGGGCAGAGGCCCGAGTGTCTGACTTACGCTTTCACAGCACCCCTCTGATGAGAGATGGGTGATAACGGGGCGAGCGCAGAAGTAGGAAGACCAGTTTGGAGGCTACTACAGGTTCAGGTAAGAGATGACCTGGGTAGCAGCAGTGGAGCTGGGGATGAGTGTCCCTCTCAGCTCTACTTCACGCCTTTGGCCTGAGCAACTAGGAGACAAGAATTGGATTTTACTGAGTGGGAGACAACTGTGGAAGGAGGCAGGTTTCCTTCTAGTGCCAGCTCATGCCTGGAAAGAGGTTACAGCAGGGGGGCCAGCACTGGAGCACGGTAGGCTACACCTCTGCCTGCAGCACTGGCACCCCATGTGGGTACTGCTTTGTGTCCTGACTGCTCTTCTTCCCATCCAGCTCTCTGCTATGGCCTGGGAAAGCAGTAGAAGATGGCCCAAGTGCTTGGGCCCCTGCACCTGCATGGGAGACCCAGAGGAAGCTCCTGGCTCCTGGCTTTGAACTGGCCCATCTCTGGTTATTGCAGCCATTTGGGGAATGAAGCAGTAGATGGAAGACCTCTCTCTCTGTGTCTCTCTCTCTCTGCCTATAACTCTATCTCTCAAATAAATAAATAAGTACATCTTTTTAAAAAGAGTTATTTATTTATTTGAAAGACAAAGTTATGGATAGAGAAAAAGAGACAGATTTTCCATCTACTAGTTCACTCCCCAGATGATCACATGACTGAGGCTAGGCCAGGCTGAAGTCAGAAGCTTCTTCCGAGTCTCCCACATGTGTGCAAGGGGCGCAAGACTTGGGCCATCTTCCACTGCTTTCCCAGGTGCACTATCGGGGAGCTGGATTGGAAGTGGGACATCCAAGACTTGAACCAGCACCCATATGGGATACTGGTGCTGCAGGCCCCTGATTAACCCACTGTGCCACAGCACTGGTCCCTAAAAAGAGAGAGATCATAGCCATTCCACATTTGGCATCCCCTCTCCCCATCAGCACTTACCAAGATGCTGGAGTCTTCACACGGAGCACCTCTGTGGGCAGAGTGCTGTTCGCTCCACTCATTCACAAAGCACAGCATGGCTTCCTTGGTGAGCTGCTGAGACCTTGTCTCTTTTCTTTTCTTTTCTTTTCTTTTCTTTTCTTTTTTTGGACAGGCAGAGTGGACAGCGAGAGAGAGAGAGAGAGAAAGGTCTTCCTTTGCCGTTGGTTCACCCTCCAATGGCCGCTGTGGCCGGCACATCTCGCTGATCCGAAGGCAGGAGCCAGGTGCTTCTCCTGGTCTCCCATGAGAGTGCAGGGCCCAAGCACTTGGGCCATCCTCCACTGCCTTCCCGGGCCACAGCAGAGAGCTGGCCTGGAAGAGGGGCAACCGGGACAGAATCCGGCGCCCCGACCGGGACTAGAACCCGGTGTGCCAGCACCGCAAGGTGGGGGATTAGCCTATTGAGCCATGGCGCCAGCCAGACCTTGTTTATTTTCAAAGTGACAGATGATCCTACCATGCCTTGATGCTTTTTTTCTGTCTGGATTTTTTCCCAAGAGATGAATTCTTGGGAACAGAGTCACTGGGTGAGAGAGGAAAGCTGTGTCTCTTGAGACACATTGCTGAACTATTTTCCGAAATGACTGTAGTGGGTTTGAGGTCAAGCTTAGAGGGCAGCAGTTTCACCATACATTCAATGGTCTAGGACATGAGAGGTTTATTTGCGTCAAATAAAAGAGGTTTTCAAAAAAGTGCATACTTTAAAAAAGATCTGCATGCATTTTATTATGGTGAAGGTTGAACACGCTCTAAGTTCCTTTATGTGTCTTGGGCTGCGAATTGCTTGTTCAGGTCCTTTACCCATTTCTTTTCAAATCTTACACTTACCTTATCAATTTGTTCAATCTTTTCCTAAAATGAAGATAGACAAACACACTTAGACAATCACATTTTAAATAGAAATGCTTTTACATTTTTATTTATTTATCTCATTTATTTATTTGGAAGGCAGAGTGACACAGGGAAGAGCAGAGATCTTCCATCTGCTGGCTCACTCCCCACAAGGCCGCAACATCTAGAGCTGGGCCAGGCTGAAGCCAGGATGGAGCCAGGAAATCTCCCCAGGTCTCAAATATGGGTGCAGGGGCCTAAGCACTTGGGCCATCCTCTGCTGCCTTCCCAAGTGCATTAGTAGGAGGCTGGGTTGGAAGTGGAGCAGTTGGGACTCAAACCAGCACTCTGCTATGGGATGGTGACATCAAGGTGGTGGCTTAAGCCTCTGAGCCACTACGCTGGCCCCTGAATAAAAATACTTAAATAAACTAGGAAAACTCCATGGAAATGAACTTGTGTGCCGTTTGTAAAGAAGAAGAAGAAGAAGAAGAAGAAGAAGAAGCAGCAGCAGCAGCAACAGCAGCTGGCATATAAATAACTGTATTGTTTAGATAATTTATTCCTTAAAAATCGCTACCTTGACTTAAAACTTTTTTCCTTAGAGTAAAGCACATGTGGACTGTGTAGTGCAGTAGTCACAGGCGAGAGCCCACCTTCTAGATCTTTCTCCCCACTTCTGGCCCAAACACATCTTGCTGACGGGAGCTCCGGCACTACCCAGGGCAAAGGGCAGGGACAAAGTGGCTTGTGCCCTCAGGAACATGTGACGATCAGGACCGGGGTCTCTGGTACCCGAGGGCCGACTCAGGGGGCAGATCCAGCCCCAGGAAATAGGCAGCAGGACCGAGGCCCTGGGATTCCACACTTTCCCTGTTCGGTTTGTTGCCCGCATGTTGCACTGGTAGGGATTCAGCTTGAGAAGGCTTTGGTGCACTGGCCAGCCTTTGAAGGAAGACTGACTGCCCTGGCTTCCGAATGTGCAGGCCAGCACCCACATCATGGCTCGCTACGCATGCCTCAGTTACCCCATAGGGTTACTGGGAAGATTCAATGGCGATTGCACAAAGTCATCATAATCACAGAGCAGTGTCTATTGCCTGCTCCAGAAACAAAGGCACGGGACCTGGCCCCTGGGCTTGCGCAGTATCTTCCGGATGGTGCTGGCAGGAGAGAATGTGCTAAGCTCCCCAGCAGAGGTGGGAGCCAAGTGCCCGGCACTTGGGGTGGGCACAGGGGGCCTGAGGGTGGTCTTGGGGGCTTCCCAAAGGAACCAGCATCTGAGCTGAGTCGTGACAAGTGGCTGGGATTTTAACAGGTGAAAACGGGGCAAAAGGGCACTCGGGCAGAGGGAATGGCAGGCTCGAGGTGCAGAGGGGTAAGCTATGGGAAACATCTGGGGGCTGGCCAGCAGTCCGACTTGGCCGGCCCTCCAGGTCAGGAAATAAGGCTGAAAGAACACGGATGACAGTATCACCCACGGGAGGAGAGGCAGGAGGTTTTAGGGACAAAGCGAGCCCTGGTCAGAGCCGTGCCTGCAGAGGCCTGTGGGGAGAAAGGACTGGAAGGAGCAGGTCAGAGGGTGAGGGGGGTGTTGTAATAGCGTGAGCATGAGATGGCGGGGCCTGCAGGAGGGCAGGGTGCCAGCGCACGGAGGGCACCCACTGCGGAGAGCTATTCAGGGTGGTGAGAGGAAGGGCCGGGGCAGGGAAGGACAGCCGAGCGTCCTCTTCCCTGTAAGGCCACGGCTGCTTATCTCATGAGAGCCCTTTGGTGTCACTTCCCCTTTCTGGGCGGGTGGGGAGCCCCTGTCCCTCGTGCCTCCAATGGGAATTTTATCAGTCCTGGCTCTCTTTCTCAGCTCACAGGGCCTCTGGCTCCATGTGAAGGAGTGCAAGTCACCTTCATGCCAAAGAGTAAGTCACTGAGTTGGGGGAGTGGTGTGTGGGTCAGGCTGGCCCCACAAGACTCCCCATTGCAAGACTCGGAATTCAACCATCGCCTCTATAGCTAAGACCCTAAGGCTAGATTCCCATTTGAAAAAAATGTTTATTTAATTTATTTATTTGAAAGGCAGAGTTACAGAGATAAAGGGAGATACAGAGAGAGGGAAGAGAGAGAGAGATTTTCCATCTACCGGCTCACTACCCAGATGGCCACCACAGGCAGTTCTAGGCCAGGCTGAAGCCAGGAGCCAGGAGCTTCATTTGGATCTCCCGCATGGGTGCTGGGGCTCAAGCACTTGGGCCATCTTCTGCTGCTTTCCCAGGCACACTAGTAGGGAGCTGGATCGAAAGTAGAGCAGCCAGGACTTGAACCAGTGCCCACAGAGGATGCCAGTGTCGGGCTTTACCCACTGTGCCACAACGCGGCTCCTGGGCTCCCATTCCGAGACACTTCATAGAACCTTTGACCCTGAGTAGACAAATAGCAGCCAGTCTCCTTATAGACCCGACAGGCTTTGTCACCACAGCGTCCTCAGTGACCAGCCTCCTGTCAGTGACCAATCAAAGGAAGGCCACACGCGGTGTGGACCAACCAGAGATGCCCTCCATGAGCTGACCGTACTCTGCTCGGCCCCAAATTCTTCAGGGGTGGTCTGGGAGTTGAGTGACAGTTGCCCATACCCCTCTGCTCTGAGCTTTGCAAAATAAATACCTACTTCCTCCCCCCACCCCCGGCTTGCTGTGCGCGGGTGAGCAGACACACATCTCCGGGGTTCTACAGCACTGGGGCGGGGGGAGCCCTACGTCCTGCACCACCTAGCTGTGACCCTGACCCGAGGGTCGGGGTGGTCCCTGGGGAGAGAAGAAGGGAGGGTGAGGGTGGATTTATCTCCTAAGGGCAGTCTTCCTGGGACCCAACATGGGCTTGCATCAGGCGCCGGACTGTGGCCAAGCCGCTTGCCCTGTTGCTTCCTGCCACTTCCCACTGTTTTAATGACCCACCTGTGCGACACTTGATGGGTGCCGGCTTTCCCATTGGACTCTGAGCCCCGGCATCTGTAGAGCCGGGGGCCGGGGGCCGAGAGCAGGGATTAATAGCAAACGAGTATGAGGACCACTTCCTTATTCAAAAACCAGACAGAGGCGATGGCCGCGTAAGCGTTACATGTACGAAAATCATCCGACCGTAACCCCCGGCGAGTGCGTTTTATGATGCGCACCTGAATCCAGCGGTTAAAAACTAAAACCCAGCCGGCGCCGCGGCTCACTAGGCTAATCCTCCGCCTTGCGGCGCCGGCACACCAGGTTCTAGTCCCGGTCGGGGCGCAGGATTCTGTCCCGGTTGCCCCTCTTCCAGGCCAGCTCTCTGCTATGGCCCGGGAAGGCCGTGGAGGATGGCCCAAGTGCTTGGGCCCTGCACCCCATGGGAGACCAGGAGAAGCACCTGGCTCCTGGCTTCGGATCAGCGTGATGCGCTGGCCGCAGCGGCCATTGGAGGGTGCACCAACGGCAAAGGAAGACCTTTCTCTCTGTCTATCTCTCTCCCTCACTGTCCACTCTGCCTGCCAAAAAAAAAAAAATTAAAAAAACTTAAAAACTAAAACCGCACCGGGTCTGTCTCCCTCCGTGAGGGCCGATACGTCCCCCCGAGTCTGAACGACCGATCGGCACCCGGTAGGTACACGAGGCAAGTCTCACCGAAGCAAAGAATGAATGGAGAGGAAGAGGGAGGAGACTCCCCGGAGATCCCCGCCAGGCCGCTTCCGGGTCGCCGCTCGGCGCGGCGCGTCACCGCGAGACGAGCCCGGCGATTGGCCAGCGGCGCGTGTCCGGGGGCGGGGCCAGGGGCGAGCGCGGAGACAGCCCTTGGCTCGCCGGTGGGGGCGGGGCCTCCGGGGGGCGGGGCCTCCGGCGCGGGCGGCGCGCCTGCGCCCTGCTGCCGCTGCTGTCGCCTGCGGTGAGGCGAGGGGACGCGATGGCCGGGCCCGCGTGGATCTCCAAGGTGAGCGCTGGCGGGCCGGCTCGAGAGCTGGCTGGCGGGGTGCCGCGTGCTGGCGGGGGCGGCTGCGCGGGCTCCGATGGGGAGGCGGCGGCGGCGGCGCGCAGGGACAGTTAGGGGCGGCCGCGCCCCGGGGCCGGCGCGCTGTGTGCGGGCAGCCCCGCGCCGGGCGGCCGGGCCTGGGGTGCGGGCGCCGTCAAGGTCAAGGCGGGAGGCGCCAGCCCTGCTCCCGGCGGGACCCGGCTGCCTCGGTCCGCATCGGCCCGGGCCGGCGCCGCCGCCGTCCCGGCCTCTTCTGTTGCGGCGCCGACCACGCCGACGGCCCCCGGCCCGGCCCAAGGGTCTGCCCGGCCTCGGCCACGTCGCCGCAGGGGCCTGGGGCGCGGCGTGGGCCTGGGGAGGTCTTTCCAGGTCAGCGGGTCCCGCGGCCAGCTATTTTTCCCTATGGGAGCGCGTCCCAGCCTGACCTGTGGCGCGCCTGTGGCTGGCCTTCCCCTCTAGAGGACACAGGGCATCCACGCTGGGAATGATCGGATGACCCCTCGGCGAGGGAGACGGGGGCGCCTTCCTGCGTGGGCCGCCTGCGGCCGGGGAGCCTGAGCTGCCCGTGACATCCCGCAGGCAGGAGCCGGCGCAGGTGTGAGGTCTTGTGTGCGCAGGTGTGACGTCTTGTGTGCGATTCCCCGAGTCCTCGGCGGGGGCTCACCTGTGGCTGAAGACCCCTAGCCCAAGGTCACACAGGGTCAGTGTGAGAGCTGGGGAAGGGCCCCTAGGGTGTGGCTTTTCGGGTCTCCGTTCTGTCCGGCCTGCTCCGGCCAAGGTCAAGCAGCAAATTATAGGTACAAGGAAAAGCGGTGTTCGGCTGATGAGTGGTCTTCCAGAAATTTACCATAAGCAATTTTTTTTTTTTTTTTTGACGGGCAGAGTTAGACAGTGAGAGAGAGAGAGACAGAGAGTTATAGACAGTGAGAGAGAGACAGAGAGAAAGGTCTTCCTTCCGTTGGTTCACCCCCTAAATGGCCGCCACAGCCGGCGCTGCACTGATCTAAAGCCAGGAGCCAGGTGCTTCTCCTGGTCTCCCATGCGGGTGCAGGGCCCAAGCACTTGGGCCATCCTCCACTGCCCTCCCAGGCCACAGCAGAGAGCTGGACTGGAAGAGGAGCAATCGGGACTAGAACCCCGGGTGCCTGTGCCACAGGCGGAGGATTAGTCAAGTGAGCCATGGCACCGGCCAGCAATTTTTTTAAACAAAATTTGGTCCTACTTTTCTCTTCTGCCTTCAAAGAGAGGATCCAGAGATGCACTGTTGTTGATTTATTCAAGATTTTTATTTATTTGAGAGACAGAGAACCCCCCAGATACCAGCAATGGCCAGGACCAGAGTTGGGGGCCAGGAATTCAACCCCAGTCTCCCACACGCGTGACGGGAACCCAGTCACTTGAGCCATCAACACTGCCTTCCAGGGTCAGCTTGGGCGGGAAGTGGAGTCAGGAGCTGGGCTGGGTGTGGAACCCAGGTGCTCCCGTAGGTCTTCCTGGCACTTTAACCGCTAGGCGAAGTGCTTACCCCAGGCACTGTTATTTAGCAGGGAGAAAAAAAATCCTGCTGCTGCAATGTCGGAGCCATGGGTTTGAGTCCTGGCAGTGACCAGTGGTGTGACTCTGAGCCTGTATCTTCCCATACTTGGCTCACAGAGTCCTTGAGGCTTGAATAAAATCATGTACGTGCGGGCTCCTAATATGTGTGGGCAATCCGACACCTTAGCTGCCAATCTGTCTTGGCGCTCATCCGGCGGGCAGCGGTTTTGCACATCAGTAAATGGTTCTTGGCTCAGATAAAGGCAAGGCGGCTTTTTTATGTCACCGTGTAAACCAATCAGCCCCTTAATCGCCGGGCTTACGCTTACTACCTAATCCATCCTTGTGCGTGCGTCGCGCCGTCAGAACGAGGCACGGACGCAGCACGGCTGGCGTGGTCCGTGCAGAAAATCCTTGGTAGCAGGAGTCTGGGAGGGTGTTGCTGCTCCTGGGACGTGGACTCCTCCTGTGACCTTCGCCAGAGTCATGCGCCCTGTGGGTCAGTTTCTCCCTTTAGAGATTAGAACAGAAGGGGCCTCCGGGGCTGACCCCAGGGCGGTGGCGCTGCTGAGCCCAGGGCCAGCTGTAATTAGAGCAGCTGCATTTTCCACTAAGCTTTCGGTTGGAATACAGGATCCACAGCTCTTAGAAAAGCTTTCCGCATAGAGAAAATAATGGGTTTGTAGAGACTTGTCCTGCGCAGAAGTGCTGTGATTGTAGCACAAGCGCTTCTTGTCCTGCCGTGTGCCAGACACTACGCTGTGCGTTTTTAAGTTGGGGTTAGGCAGGTGGAAAGACCTAAACTCAGAGGTCAAGGTCCAGTCCCCGCTCCGGGAGCCTGGCCTCCGTTCTCCATCCGAACAGGGTCGCCCACACCTGTCTCGGATTGAGAGGAGTAGAACACTTTGAAATACCATGCATGCTTTTTTCATTATGCACATTTCCCATGAACCTCTTGGATTATCCCTTGTAGGTATGGATTTCAAAACTTTTTTTGGCACCAAGAGAAGTTTACCTTTTCATTCTGTTTTCCACAAACTTTTGGAAGCACCCTCATACAAGGATAATTATAAAATAGCAGGCGACCTGTGCTATGAAAGTTCTGGTCATCTTAGTGACCTGGATGCAGCACCGTTTTTAGGCTAAGGCCTTGGAGGAGGGATGGCAGGGCTGGTGGCTGGGCTGGGGACTCCTTGGTGGAGCTGCAGTTGCCGTCGGCCTCCGTGTATTTAAAGCCTATTTATTGAGCGCCCGCCGTGAGCTCCTGGGCTTGCATCTTAAATCAGTTCTGTGGTCAGGCCTTCTGTCACAACAGGAAGCCAGCCTGTGAACGTCTTTTGCCACGCGGGGAGAGGCCTGGTGCAAAGCTGTCCTCTGCCTGCCACAGCGTAGTGCACCTGCTGCTGGGTGACCCTGCCCCGGATGAAGATGTTGGCTACGGTGTTGCGCGGTGCTCTTTCTGGGCCTGGCCCTGTGTTTCAGGTTCGCCCCGAGGCCTGGCCGTGCACCCCAGCACCCACTCGTGGGCTGTCTTGGTTGGCTGGCGACCAGCGTCAGTATGTCAGCAGAGCTTCAGGCCCCCGGGGGAAGACTAGGGTGTAACCAGTGTCTTTGCTCCTTGTATTTGTCAGGAAAGTGACCTTTACAGTTCTTGATAAATTTTCATACCCTTGGTCTGTGTATCCACTTTCTCTTTTTATGTTTTTCTCATTATCATCTAATTTGACTGTACCAGTTCTCAAGGACTCAGCTGTTAAAGTTTGAAATAAACTTTTAAAATGTATATTTTTGGTGTCTGGTAATGTTAATAAGGGGGAAAATGTATCAATGTTAACATCTTAAGGTGGTGGGATTGCTGGGTGATTTTTTTTTTTTTTTTTTTTTTTTTAATCCCAGATTCATTTATTTGAAAGGGAGAGACAGAGAGAGGAAGATCTTCCATCCAAATATGGGAAGCCTGGAGCCAGCAACTCCATCCGGGTCTCCCACGTGGGTGACAGGGACCCAAGCATTTGGGCCATCTTCCGCTGCTTTCTCAGGCCCATTAATAGGAAGCGGGATAGGAAGTGGAGTAGCTGGGACTCAAACCAGCACCCATATGGGATGCTGGCATTGCAAATGGTGGCTTAATCTGCTAGGCCAGCAGGCTCGCTCCGCTTTTGTTTTTTATGTATCTTTCCCTAGTCCCAGCAAACTTGCAATAATGACTGTGTTACCTATGGGAGGGGGCTTCAGAAAGTTTGTAGAACAATAAAATTAAAGGAAAATATGAATTTCCCATGAACTATTTGAAGCCCTCTGTGTCATCAGAAGAAATAAATAAATAACTTGAAAATCTTTGGGGGCCGGCACTGTGGCACAACAGGTGAAGGTGCCGCCTGTGGCGCCAGCATCTCATATGGGCGCCGGTTTGAGTCCCGGCTGCTCCACTTCCGATCCAGCTCTCTGCTGTGGCCTGGGAAAACAGTAGAAGATGGCCCAGGTCCTTGGGCCCCTGCACCCACGTGGGAGACCTGGAAGAAGCTCCTGGCTCTTGGCTTCAGATCGGCGCAGCTCCGGCCGTTGTGGCCAACTGGGGAGTGAACCAGCGAGTGGAAGACCTCTCTCTGCCTCTCTGTAACTCTGCCTTTCAAATAAATAAATACATCTTAAAAAAAGAAAATCTGTGCTGTGAGGCATGAGCATAGATGGCACTACACATTCTTAGAGTTTATTACCAAGTGTGTGTTCTTCCTGTTTGTGGGAGACAAGACAGAGGAGGTGTGTTATGAAGGAGCGCTGGACCAGGGCACGGAGGACCTGAAGCCTGGTTCCCATTTTGCCAGTTAGTCACCGCGTGACCTTCAGGCCGTGTCGCCGTCTGGGCAGGGAGCGAGTTGTGCTCTGGTTTCCCAGGGACTCCCCACTCTAAAATCAGTGGTGACCATTTCAGGGTGTGTGTTCCCCCAGCTGGCCTGCTGGTCCAGAGACGACATAACCTAGCAGATCTCCAAAGAGAAATGACTGAAGCCAGGAGCCAGGAGCTTCTTCCAGGTCTCCCATGCAGGTGCAGGGGCCCAAGCACTTGTGCCATCCTCCATTGCTTTCCCAGGCCACAGCAGAGAGCTGGATCGGAAGTGGAGCAGCCAGGACTCGAACAGGTGCCCATGTGGGGTGCCTGCACTGCAGGTGGCAGCCTTACCCACCACGCCACAGTGTCAGCCCCTCAGCTTCTTTTGGAAATCACACACATAAAGTCAGCTTTGAAAATGTATGACAGCATTTGGGTTTCGCGTTTGCACTTGCGCGCCACGTTGAGTTGATGTGCGTGAGAAGTGTTCGCAGGAAGAGTGCGGCCGTGCGGATGTGTGGCATCAGCCGTCACAAGTGACTCCCTCTTTTAATCCTGTGTGTGACATTTCTCTGTTGCTATTAACTTAGGTCTCTCGGCTGCTGGGGGCATTCCACAACCCAAAACAGGTGACCCGCGGTTTTGCTGGTGGAGTGAGTATAATTCCGTCTTTTATTTTTTTTTTTCCTTCCAGAAGTTTCTCAAGAAAGATGCTCTGAGGTGTTTATTGCGTAGCATTTTATCTGCACTTATTTAAAACTAGGAGAAATTGGCCATATTGATAACGGATGTTGGAATCGTCGGCTAACATGCACCCAATTGCTGAGGCCATTGCACATTGAAAGGAATATTATATTACAGCTGGCCACGGAGGCCAGCCACATTAATACCATGGAGGGGCCTTGTTAAAAATAGATGGAAATTACCCTGCAGCCCGCTGCTCTATTGCACGGCCTCATTCCGGGAAGACGGTCCTTTCCAGGTCGAGAGAAAGTTGTTGAGAAGCTTCGAAACCGGCTTTGCATTTTTCAGTTCCCGAGCTGACAGTAGATTGCCCATCGGGAATGCCTGGCCACATGCAGGCCCCACCGGCTGAGCCTGCCTTGTGCAGTTACACTGGCCCCATGTCGGGGGAGGGGGGCGGGGGGGGTGTCACCTGCTGCTCCTTGCATCTGCTGCCCTCAGAGCCCTCCCTCCCCCAGCCCCAGCCCTGGCATTTGAGCCTGCGCTGTCCCGGCTGATGCCACAGTCTTGGAACCTTCTAGGACTGTGAGTTAGTGGCTTCCTCTTCACTTTTATGTTGCCTCTGTTTGGTGGGGTCGGACTTGGGTTGCCTGTTTTCTATCCTGCCATACAGCCTTGTGGGATTTATCAGACCACAGTACACTGTTTTTTCCCCATTTGCTTCCTGTACTGTGGGAGAAAAGTACGTCTGCCGGTGGCCTGTTGGCATTTGTTCTTGGCTGTCGGGAGGACAGGAAGACAAAGCCAAAGGGCTCCTAGGGCCCGGTGTGTGCCAGAGGTGCAGGACGAGCCTGGGCCTTCCAACTGCAGGCAGCTGGGCCGTGAACGGGTGGCCGCGGCGTTGCTGCTGTTACTTGAGTTCAGGCTATCCGTTTTTTAAAATAAAACATTAATTGGCCTGCTGGAGAGGTTACTTTCAAAAGTAAGACACTAATTTTTCAAGATATCTTCATATATAGAAAACTCTGGGGAGTCTCACTGGAAGAAGGCAGAGGGCCGGGGACCCATGAGTTGATGATGGAGGAGAAGCTGTCGCCCAGGCGGCTGGGCCTGGAAAAAACCAGGACCAAACCCGAGTGGGGGAGGTCCCCAAGTAATAAATGTACAGGTCCCACATGGAGAGAGAGGTCTGAATAGGAACTCGTTTGCACACGTTGATCTTTGCCTCTCCCGTACTGTCATTCCCACGTCTGAAACGCTGGCCCCGTCTTAGCTGAAACCTTTGGAGGAGTCATATGTCCACTTCCTGCTCTTGTACATGGCAGGAGTGACCACACGTGCCGTCCTCCTGGCCCTGGTCAGCTCTGCTGAGCCTCCCTAGGTGGCACTCGTCATTAAGGAGCCAGAGGCAACTGTGAAAGATGGGTGCCTCTCTTTTTCTTCTTTTCTTTGAAATGTTTGTTGTTTATTTTCACTTTATTTGAAAGATGGACAGAAACAGATCTCCGTTTGCACGTTCATTCCCCAAGTGCCCTCAGCAGCTGGGGCTGGGCCAGGCCGAAGTCGGGATCCTGGAGCCCGATCTGGGTCTCCCACGGGGGTGGCAGGGACGCAGTGACTTGAACCATGATCTGCTAGCTCCCAGGCAGCTGTCGTGAGGAGCTGGAGCTGGAACGTGAACCCAGGCACTCCGACATGGCATGTGGGGTGCCCTCGCCGCTGTGCTGGCGCCCGCCCCGAGGCTTCTCTTCACGTGAAGTCGGCTTTCTCTGAGTGCCAAGACGGCCTCCCTCTGTCGGGTTGGAAGAGTGGAGGGCGGAGGCTGTGCGAGCAGCTAGGAGAGAAGTTCTAGAAACCTCGAAGCCAAGTCTTACCGTCTCCTTTGATTTCTCGCGCTCAGGTTCAGACAGTGACTTTAATTCCAGGAGATGGCATTGGCCCCGAAATCTCAGCTGCGGTTATGAAGATTTTTGATGCTGCCAAAGTAAGTGGGCGCAAGAAATGCGCCGGCTCCCCTGGCTGCACTCGTTGCTGCAAAGCCGAGGAGGTGCGCCCCTCCCCCGAGCTTGTCCTTGCACAGGGCCGCTGTCAGAGTTGCTGGCTGCGACCGAGGTGCCGCCTGTTGTGTGTGACGTCATGGGGGCGGTCCTAACCTGTTGCTGCCTGTTGTATGTGACGTCATGGGGGTGGTCCTGACCTGTGGGTCTTGGAGCCTTGCCTGGGGTTAGGGTCTCAGAGCCCCACCAAGTCCCCTGTGTACCTCTTTCTCCCTTCCTACCAAAGTAGAGCCGAAGTGATGTGTGGGAAACCTCTGTAGGAGACTTGACGTTACTTTTTGAAAGATTTATTTATTTATTTGAGATGTCGATATATAAGAGAGAGAGAAAGAGAAATTGAGAGCTCACATTCAGTGTTCACCCCTCAAATGCCTACAATGGCCAGGAGGAAGCCAGGAGGCAGGGACCCGATCCGGGTCTCCCATGTGGGTGGCAGGAACTTCAGTCCCTGTTGCCTCCCAGCGTGCACCAGCAGGGAAGCTGGGATGGGGAGCAGGGCCGAGACTTGGGCCGGGCGTCCTGACGTGGACACGGGCGTCCCACAGTGTCCTCGCTGCTGTGCCAAGCAGCTGCCCCAGGTCTCCCGTTCCCTTCACACGAGTCATGGGTGTCCAGTGCGTTCCCAGGGTTGTGTAGCCCTCACCACAGCCAGTTTAAACACGTTCGCATTACCCAGTAAGACACTCCATACCCATCGGCCACTGCCTGTCTCCCCTTTTCTCCCACCCCACCCCCAATCTTAGGCCCCCATCACCCAGCTTCTGTCCCCATAGAGTGGCCTGTACTGGAGCTTGCCTGTAACTAGCCTTGGGCTCGGCTTCCTTGGCTTTGCACGGTGTTTCCAAGGTTCGTGACGGCGTGTCAGTGCTGCACCTCCGTCCTGGGCTACATGCCTGTGAGCTGTGCGCCCCCACCCCTCCTGATGTTCTCATGACAGCCACCTTGAGAGTCCCAGAGAAGAAAGGCAGGGGGCAGGTGGCAGCCAGAAGTGACCACGGCACTCGCCGTGGAGACGCGACCTCTCTTCCTGCAGCCGGGAGCCGCCCCGACGCCCGTCGCTCCGTCTATACCAGCTGCATGCCGAGTTGCAGTAGTCTGCTCACGCTTGCAGGGTGCCCGTCTCGGTTAAGTCTCTCCAGTTCACTGTGCTCTGTGTGGCATCCAGGCCCCGATTCAGTGGGAGGAGCGGAATGTCACTGCCATCCAAGGCCCAGGAGGAAGGTGGATGATCCCTCCGGAAGCCAAGGAGTCCATGGACAAGAACAAGATGGGCTTGAAAGGTAGCACTGGCCCAGGGACTGGGGACCGGGGTGGGTGGTGATGCCTGCAACAGGTGTTGGGGGTGTCAGAATTTCTGCGTGTCCCAGCCAAGGCCTGCCCACATACAGAGTAAAGGCATCTTTTTAGGAAGTAACTACTCGGACAAAGACGCTTTGTCCTTCATTTGGGACATTCTTTCCTCCCCAGTTAAATGATGAAGTGTTCCTGACCTGTACCGAGTGACAACATCCGTTTATATTCCCCTAGATTTATCTTTTGCTTAATTTGCCCATTTTTGTCATTTTTTTTTTTTTAAGATTTATTTATTTTAAAGACAGTTACAGAGAGAGGGGTCTTCCATTCGCTGGTTCACTCCCCAGATGGCTGCAATGGCTGGAGCTGCGCCTATCCAAATCCAGGAGCCAGGAGCTTCTTCCGGGTCTCCCACATGGTGCAGGGGCCCAAGGACTTGGGCCATCTTCTACTGCTTTCCCAGGCTGTAGCAAAGAGCTGGATCGGAAGTGGAGCAGCCAGGACTAGAACCAGAGCCCATATGGGATGCTGGCACCTCAGACCAGAGCTTTAACCCACTGCCCCACAGTGCCGGCCCCTTGTCATTGTTTTAATTCCTGTTGAAGGTCGTGATTCTTGTGACTGATTGAAATTCTGGCTTTAAAACCATAGCCAGGTCCCAGTGTGCGTCTCCTGTCCGTGACTCACTGGCCGCCAGGCCCTGACACATTTTTAAGCGATGGGAATGGAGTTGGCACCAGTTCACCATGAGAGTGAGGGTTGGCTCGTGCCCTGTATCCGATACAGCATGTGGCCGTCAAGATGAGAAATGCAGTCAGTGTCCCTGGTGTGACCATGAGGGAGAGGGAGAAGTTAGAGGCAGAACGGACTTCACGAGGCAGCCCAGCTGGGTTCGGAGGGCATGCGGGAGAGCCAGATGTATCCGTGCCCCTGGGTCTTCTTGGTTACAGGCCCCCTTAAGACCCCGATAGCGGCCGGTCACCCGTCTATGAACCTGTTGCTCCGGAAAACATTTGACCTCTATGCCAATGTCCGGCCGTGCGTCTCCATCGAAGGCTACAAGACCCCATACACTGACGTGAACATCGTCACCATCCGCGAGAACACCGAGGGGGAGTACAGCGGGATCGAGCACGTGGTACGTTCACCGCGCGCTCCGTGACCCCTGGCTTTGATTCCGCTTGTTCCCACTCCCAGCTGACAGGGCACTGCTGTGTGAGGAGCGGTGGGGGTGCCCCGGCACAGGCTGTCGGCCTTGTTTTACTTATTTATTTGAGAAAGAGACAGACAAGCAGAGAGCTCCAATCCTCTGGGGTCCTCCCCAAATGCCCACCCTTGCCAAGACTGGGCCAGAGGCAAAGCAGGGAGCTGGGAGTACAACCCAAGTCCCCCATGGGGTTGGCAGGAACCCAGATACTTGAGCTGTCCCTCTGCCTCCCAGGGTCTGCACCAGCAGGCAGCTGGGGGCATGAACCAGAGCGAGCTGCTCTGACGTGGGACCCTGGGGTCTTCCCTGCGGGGCCAGCCACCTGCTCCCTGCCTCGGACGTTTGAGTGCCTACTTCACAGGTGTGCTCTTGAGCAGGTGACCGTCTCTGCACCTCCGGGTTCCTCATCTGTGCCGTGGGGCTTGCCATACGTTTACCGTGGGCTGGGATGAGCATGGACCCCTGACACTGTGTCATGGAGCTAGCTGTCCTGGCTGCCTGCTGCCGGCCGGCGCGGCCCCACCTGTCCAGTGAGCAGGCCTTCTCCCTTCCAGATCGTGGACGGGGTTGTGCAGAGCATCAAGCTCATCACCGAGGAGGCGAGTAAGCGCATCGCTCAGTTTGCCTTTGAGTACGCCCGCAACAATCACCGTAGCAACGTCACGGCCGTGCACAAAGCCAACATCATGTGAGTGCCGCCGCCTCGCCGCCACGGGGGAGCAGTGATGGAGCCTCCCGCCCCCGTGCTCCTCTCCAGCCCCGAGCACCCGGGCGCCCACCTTGCCTCTTCTCCGGGCTTCGCCGCGGGAACCCCAGATGCGGACGAAGAGGGGCAGGAGTTCAGGTCCTGGAAGTCAGTGGAGGAGCGGAGCGTTAGCCAGGGAAGCGGAATGGGGCGTGCTCCCGCCGGGCCACGTGCTCAGGGCTGGGGGGGGGGGGCGAGACGCCAGCAGGGGGACCCCTTACCCAGCCTGAGATACCAGCAGGGGGGACCCCTCACTCAGCTTGCAAGTAGAGCCTTCTCCCTTACCTTCAAACTGGTTATAGTTCTTGCCCTTTTGTGCTTCTGGAAGGATCCCAAAACATTTCCAGCTTGCATTTTATTAACCGTCTGAGACATGACTTTAGTGTGGTCAAAATGAGACATCTTGGGGCTTCTGGGATTGAGTTTGCTTCCCTGGCTTGATCTTTTTCTTGCCGTAAGTCTCCGTCTCCAGCAGTTCTTGTCTGATTCAATCCAGGCGGATGTCAGATGGGCTCTTCCTGCAGAAGTGCAGGGAGGCTGCGGAGAACTGCAAAGACATCAAGTTCAATGAGATGTACCTGGACACAGTGTGTCTGAACGTAAGTGCGCCCTCCCTCGCTCGCGGCTGCGGCTCCTCGGCCAGCGGAGGGGCTCACCCCTTGCTAAATGCACAAATGTGTTTCTCGCAGATGGTACAAGACCCATCCCAATTTGATGTTCTCGTTATGCCAAATTTGTACGGAGACATCCTTAGGTGAGTCTGGCCAGCAGTTGATCTGGACATCTTAAATAAATGATAGCTTAGCACTCCCAATCTCAGGCGATATCTAAGTCTGTTTTCTGTGGCTGCTGGCTTTGTAAAGGGAAGAGTTCACCCTGGCTCCTTGCGTGGGGGTCTGTTGAGGGCCTTGATTGGTCCAGCTCCGGGGGGGGACGTGGAAGGGACGCAGGTGTGGGTGTGGGAGACTCGGGGTAGGGCCAGGCTCACTCTGTAACAACTCACTCTGCTGAGAGCGAGCACCCACTCCCCGGAGGAAAGCATCAGCCGGCGGGTGCCAGGGAGCACACACTGGGGGCTGTCCCTTCATCCCCTGGACGAAGCTCTGGGCTGTCACTCCCTAACCGTCCGTTCACTCCTGCCGGTTGACAGATGTTTGATCGACTGAGTGATTCCAGTATGTTTTGTCATGTATAGCTGGTAGGGAGGGAGGTGGTCCCTTAGTAACTTTTGACGTTATTTCAGACTTAGGGAAACGTTTCAAGGGTTGTATAAACAAGTCAAAGCTCAGGCTAGACCCGTGGTCTCAGGCTGGACCCTTGGTTTTCTGTTTTATTCAGTGGTGAGGCATCAGAGCCTGGCCGGGGGTCTCTTCTCCAGGGCTCCTTGGTACTCTCCACACAGCCCTTCCGTCTGGGAGCCCCGCCTGGCTTCACACCGCAGGCTCCCCCACGTTCTCCTAACCTCAGCCCCGGGATCAGCCTTTTCTCCCAGGAGCCCTGGTGGTTCCTTGGGGGGAGGACGATTATCTCAGAACTGATGTCTGGGAGCAAGGCGAAATGTCTTGTTTCTCAGAATATTCTGTGAATTTGCTTTTCTGTCCCCAGTGACCTGTGTGCAGGGTTGATTGGCGGTCTTGGCGTGACACCGAGCGGCAACATCGGAGCCAACGGGGTCGCCATCTTCGAGTCGGTGAGGCCCCTCCTCTGAAGGCAGAGTTCAGATCCCGAGTCCGGCCCGAGCTCTCGGGGCCGGTTATTAGGCTTTAACTCTTGGGTTTCTCAGCTTATCAGAAGAAAGTGATGCCTTATTTAATCTCTCAGTTATATGAGTAATTTGTTTATTTTCTTCTAGACATTTCTTTTTTTTTTTTTTTAATTGACAGGCAGAGTGGCTAGTGAGAGAGAGACAGAGAGAAAGGTCTTCCTTTTTGCCGTTGGTTCACCCTCCAATGGCCGCTGCGGCCAGCGCATCTCGCTGATCCGAAGCCAGGAGCCAGGTGCTTCTCCTGGTCTCCCATGCGGGTGCAGGGCCCAAGGACTTGGGCCATCCTCCACTGCCTTCCCGGGCCATAGCAGAGAGCTGGCCTGGAAGAGGGGCAACCGGGATAGAATCCGGCGTCCCAACCGGGACTAGAACCCGGTGTGCCGGCGCCGCAAGGCAGAGGATTAGCCTGTTACGCCACGGCGCCGGCCCATCTTCTAAACATTTCTTAAGTATGCCTCCTTCCTCTCTTAAAATCCTTTACCAAACTTTGGGCTGGAAAGATGGGCAGTCTGCATTTCTCTGTGTTTTCCCAAGGCTGACTTGCACACAGTGGCTGCGGGCGGGGGATGGTGGTGGCCCCGGCTCCCCAGCCCAGGGGCCGCTTCTGCCGCCCTCCTGCTGATGCAACTCGCCCGGGCTAGGTTCACGGGACAGCCCCGGACATCGCAGGCAAGGACATGGCCAACCCCACAGCCCTGCTGCTCAGCGCCGTGATGATGCTGCGTCACATGGGCCTATTCGACCACGCCGCGAGAATCGAGGCTGCGTGCTTTGCTACGATTAAGGACGGAAAGGTATCTGCCATCTCGCCCTCCCTGGGCTGGGACCAACGCACTTTTCCTACGTGTCTGCATGCGGGGGCCAGGCAGTGGTTCCCAGAGCTGCCGGAGCCGCTGCTGGATGGGGATTCTCAGCGTGGGCTTCCTCATCGACTCCAGGGACATGTGCGGGAAGACACAGACTTGCTATATGACGGACAGACATCCGTGCATGGTGGGAGCCAGAGTCGGGGCGGGCCCAAGCACCTGCTGCCGGGAGCAGTCTTGGCCCCATCTGTTACCTTTTCTAGGCAGTCTTCCTCTTCGTAACATTCTAAGAGGATGTGCTTTCTCTTTTTACAAAGATTTGTTTATTTATTTAAAGGCAGAAGTACAGAGAGAGAGACAGAGAGGTCTTCCATCTGCTGGTTCACTCCCCACGTGGCTGTAACAGCCAAGACTGGAGCAGGCTGAAGCCAGGAGCTCCATCCAGGTCTCCCATGTGGGTTGCAGAGGCCCAAGTACCTGGGCCGTCTTCCACTGTTTTCCCAGGCCATTAGCAGGGAGCTGGATCAGAGCAGCTGGGACTTGAACCAGTGCTGCAGTATGGGAAGATGGTGTTGCAAGCGGCGGTTTAACTCACTGTAATTTAATGCTAGTCCCCAACGGTGTACGTTATTTATTTTCGGGGTTGGTGCTGTAGCATAATGGGTAAAGCCTCCTCCTGCGGCGCCGGCATCCCATAATTGCGCTGGTTTGAGTCCTGGCTGCTCCACTTCCAATCCAGCTCTTTGCTTTGGCCTGGGAAAGCAGTAGAAGATGGCTCAAGTGCTTGGGTCCCTGCACCCACGTGGGAGACCCAAAAGAAGCTCCTGGCTCCTGGCTTTGGATCGGCCCAGCTCCAACCATTGCAGCCACTTGAGGAGTAAGCCAGCAGATGGAAGACCTCTCTCTGTCTCTCTGCTTCTGCCTCTCTGTACCTCTGCCTTTCAAATAAATAACTCTTTTTTTTTTTTTTAATTATTTTCATTTTATTGAAAGACAGAGAGAGCTATTCCACCCATTGGGTCACTCCCTAAATGCCCACAACAGCTGAGGCTGGGCCAGGCAGGGGCCTGAGCATTTGAGCAAAACCGGCTGCCTCCCAGGGTGCGCATTTGTAGGAAGCTGGATGGGAAGCAGAGGAGCCGGCGCTCAGACGAGGCGCTGTGATACGGGATGCCGGCTTATTAGCCATGGTGCGGGACACCCGTCCCCGGAGTGCGCGTTCTGGGATGTGAAGAGTGAGAGAAGATGGTGGGAGTGGGAAAGGCCAGGGCCTCCCGTGCAGGTGCAGAGTCCCTGTGTTTATAATACAGGGATGTTCTGTGTTGATACTAAGCAAGCATCTGTCCGGAAGCCATTGGGAAGTTTTACAGAAGTAGTGATCATGGCTCAGACGGAATGCTTAGCTGACTTGCAGTTCTGCATGTGGAGCTAAGTGGATCTCACTGCCCTGCGAAGAAGGTGCTTCGGTACATGGGGTGCCGAGGCACACAGAGAGGGACCGGGGGCTCTGTCCCAGCTCTCACACCTCCTGGCTGTCGTCCCCAGCGACCTTTCCTGCCTGCATGAGTGGCTGGAGCCACAGTTGGGTGTGATGGGTTTTTCTGAAAGCGGGAGGAGGGTGGTGGAGGTCGCGGCTTAGGAGGCTCACCCTCAGAGCTGAGCCCGCGTCTGGGTCCCTTCTGTTTCTCAAGTATTGTGGTGAAACGCACGTGAGGGGCAGTGTGCCTGCTGGTGCCAGCTGGGGCGCCGAGCCCTGCCACCTGTAGCCGCTGCTCCATCTATCTCTAGCGCCCTCATCCTCCCAAAGTGAGGCTCTCTCCCCACGAAACACCAGCCCCCTGGCTCCCCCCTCCCGCCAGCCCCCGGCAACCCCCTCCTACTTCCATCTCTGGGGGCGCTGGCTACTTCGGGACCTCGGGTGGACCTCTGCGTGTGTCTGCTGAGCTGGCGCCCCCTTGGAAGAGGACTCTCACGGCCAGAATATCAGCAGTGCAGGCCTGAGGCTTGTTCCCGACGGCTGCCCCCCTGGCTGCCTAGGCCGTGGTCTACCTTTGATGCTGAGGTCCCGCGGAGGACAGATGGCCGTGGGAGCTGGCGGGAGATGGATCGGCCTCGCGGGAGGCTTTGTTTGCCCGAAGAAGGAAATGGAAGAATTATGACGGGAGTGTTTCCTTGGTATCTGTCTCCCAGCCTCCAGAGACGTCTCCAGGTTTTGAAGCTTCAGAAGTCGCCACGGGCTTGATGAAGCCTGCAGTTCAGATTTGCTTTCACTTAGATGTCCGATATCAGTAAATCTTTCCTTAGGGTCTGTGCCGGGCTGGGCGCGAGGGAACGTTCTGGAAACCCTCCCTGCTTCCCTCTGTAGCAGAGTGCCTGACTCCCTGAGGAACGTTCTGGTGTCCCAGCGCTCCTGGAGTGTGTGTGGGGGGGTGACTGGGGCCAGGGCGAGCCTCCCTCTGGAGCCAGGAGCCCGGTGCGTCTCAAGGGGGTTAAACAGAACCCTGGGCTCCCTTTAGGGTGTGTTCACGTTTGCATTTTTGTGTTTTCCTTTCCTCAGAGCTTAACGAAAGACCTGGGCGGCAACTCCACGTGCTCAGACTTCACGGAGGAGATCTGCCGCCGCGTGAAAGACCTGGATTAGGCCCGCCGCCGCCGTAGCCTTGGTGGCCATTGCTCCCGCCCTGCCCTGCGCGGACCGGGCTGCGCCGGTGCCGGCGCATCTTCAGACCTGGCCTTTTAACACCTGCACCGAGATGGCGGGCGATGCCCCGGGCCAGCTTTCAAGGGACTTTTTCCAAGCGCTGGTTTTATTTATTAAACGCCCGTCTGGCCAACACCTGTCGGTGCACTCTAGGGGACTCTCAGCCGCTGTCGCTAACCATCTCATTTCACGCTTCAGTCCGCAGTGTCTCTCCCCGGCCGTGCAGAGCGGGATACAGAATTCACAGGAGAAAACATCTAACTTTCTCAGAGAAAAACCCTGTTTGCCTTGATTGATAGCGACAGGACGGATAGAAAAGGGAATAGCGGCTTAATAGCACAAGACGAGCTTCCTGCAAAGCTACGCGGACGCAGGACAAGCTGCCCGGGCGAGTCCCCGCCGCAGACCGCGAACCAACGTGTTTCTAGAGACATGGGAATGCACACGTGTGTTCTTGACATGCGTGAGTAAAAACTTTAGTTCCACAGAATAGAAAATGAGACGCACAGTTTTGGTTAGGAAGGCACAGATAATATGTTGGGTACAAAGACTCGAAGCCCCGGCTGCTCAGCTGTCAGCTGGAGAGATTTTCTGTTCTGTCCGAGAGCAGTCCTCCTCTTTCATGGGAGCCGTTTTTAGCATCCTGAATTGTCATAGCCTCTGCCGCTGGCCCTGGCCAGGGCGTGCCCCGCCCGGCATTGCCTGGTCATCTGTGCGTGCTGCGGTGGGGCATGTGGGAGCCGGCTGCCCCTGGCCTCTCCCAGAGCACCACGTCACGGTGTCAACAGCGGCCTGAGCCAAGTCCCAGAACTGGGGCGCACTTGGAGCCGGGCCCCTCCGCTTTGGACCCCCGCAGCAGCAACTGTTCCCCCTTGGCCCCTCCCCCAGGCACCTCCCGGCCCCCTCGGCCCTCGTGTGACTTTGCAAACCTGTGGTTTTGCGCAGTGCACCCAGGCCACGAGGGGACGGGTCCATTTGAAAGCTGTTCCCAGGCACACGGTCTGACTTGTTTAAGTGGCTGCTTCTGCTGTATCGGATTGTGCTCATTATCAGTGGCTTTTGGGTTTGCAGAAATAAAGAATTCCCAACCTGACCGAGACGTGCGCTTTCTCTCCGGGCTTCCCACTCTCATCCTTGGGTCGTCTTGCTGAGGTCGTCCCCGACAATGGCTGCTCACCGTGCTGAGAGCGGGAGGGCGCCCAGCGGCTGCTTTTACTAGAATATTCCACCCAACCTTTGTTCTGGGGCAGTCACACCTCCTGCGTACCATCCCGCCGGTTAAACACCTGCTGTGCCCGGAAGTGGCCCTGCCCGCTCAACTGACAGAGAAGTTGTGTTAAAAGGTTTAATATTCAAATGACACATTAAATATAATCAAACAGCAGCAGCTTTGTTAAGCATCAAGCCGGCTGGCGAGGTGGAGGGGTGGGCGCCCAGGCAGCGAGTCAGCGTCGGCAGTGTGTGGCTGAGCGGGGACTGCTCTCCCCGGGCCCCGCCCACCGCAGCCCACCAGGGGTCCACCTGTTAGGGGAGCTAACAGCTCGTTAAATCTAGCTGGGACGAAGGCCCCAGATGACGGGCCCTTCGCTTCTGGGAGGGAAGCCAACTCATTCGTCACCGGAACCAAAAGCAGTACTGAAACTATCCACACAGCGTCGGCGTGGACCCGGCCAGGCCACGCCCCCACCGGGGCACCAGGCAGATCTGCCGGGAGCTCTGGGCCCAGACTGAAGGGAGCCGGAGCTCAGGAATCGGCTTGAAAGGCCTGCTGTGGACCTACGCAGCAGGAGCCGGAACCCCGGGCCCTGGCTACTTTCTTTGCTCTTGGTAAAAGGAGTCGATGATGTCTTTGTACTTCTCCAGGACCGTGAGCCTCTTCAGTTTCATCGTGGGACCTAGAGGGGGAGCGGGGAGAAACGAGTGAGGCCTGGCTCTGTGAGACGCGTGTGGCCAAGGGCCTGGCTCAGGAGACCCGCAAGTCTGGAGCTGAGGCAGACGGGCCTGGCCGAGGAGCCGGCCTCCTGCTACTGCGGCCCCCAGTCCGCACAGGAGATGACGGGACACACACACACCCTCCCGATGGCTTAGGTCACCCTGGGACCCCGGCCTTTAGGGATGGATGAGACACAATGTTTGGATATTTTCCACCTGCCATTGCGGAAGTAGCGAGTACGAAGGCAGAGCCCGAGAGCGGTTTCTGTCCCAGGCTCTCAGGTCGTGCCCTCCGGGTCGAGCCAGCAGCCCTGTCCCAGGGACACGTATGTAGCTTGTAGAGGGGCTGTTGCCCACAGACCGGGGTCTTGGGCCTGCAGCCAGCAAGGCAGCGACACCTGCCAACAACCACGTGCTGGGCGCAGAAGTGCAGCCCCTGGGTCGCGAGCCAGAGCCCCACGAGCCAAAGATGACTCCGTGTGGGGCGACAGATGACACACGCACGGCCTCTCTGCCTGCCGGCAGCCCTGGACACTGCTTGATGGTGTGTGTTGGGGGCATCTACAAGCCCTCCTCCCCAGGTCGCTCGTCTCGGCCTCGGTTTCCCCTCTGTGGTCTGACGTCCGAGTGGCCTAACAGTTCCACCGCCATCCAGGGAGAAAGTCCCACAGACAATACCGCGGTCCCAGGCTTCTGTGGGCCCTCTGGCTCCCACGGGCCGCACCGTCCCCTCCTGCCAGCCCTGGCTGCTTCCCGACAGGCGCCTCCCAGGCCCCCCGCCCAGCCCCGGCCTACCCAGCTCTCCGCCCGAGATGGAGAAGTCCCGCTCGAGGATGGCCCACTTCTGGATGTGGTAGGGCCGGGCGGCCGCGTTGCTGTTCACTCTCTGGATGCCCTCCTCGATGGCCTGGTACACGGCCTGGTCCCGCCGCCCCACGATCTCCGACACCGTGGTGGCCCGGCTGCCCACCCTCTGGCAGAACTCCAAGGCTTGTTCGCTCAGGTTATCCGTGGGGTCCGAGGTGTCCGGGTCCAGAGTGCACTGCGAAGGCAGGTGGGAGATGAGGCCCGAGGCTCAGAGCTGACGGCATGGGCCTCCGTGCTGCCAGCTCTGTCGTAGAGACGGTTCTGGGAGGACTCTGCAGCCCTGTCTTTGGCGGGAGCAGTGGTCTACAGGGACCAGAACCGCCCGAGGCTGAGGGCGGCAGGTGCACCGTGAGAGCTGCGGGGTGTGGCGATCTGCGGGGGAGGGGTTTGCGTGGGCTGTGGTCGCCCCACCGTGCAGGCAGCCCTGACAGCAGTGACCCGAGTCCCCTGTGTGCCTTGGCCAACCAGGCCCCCCCCGCCGCCAAGCCAGAGCCCCAGGCACACCTTCAAGGTGAGCAGCATAGACAGGAACTTCCTCTGGTCCCCGATGAGCATGGCATTGCTGACGATCGGCACCTCTGTCTTTACCGCCTCCTCGATGGGCACAGGGGGCACATTCTCTCCGCCGGCCGTGATGATCAGCTCTGGGGAGACAAGGCCACGCCCCCGGCACAGGCTGGAGTCCAGGGGCGCCTGCTGACCCCCAGCCCTGGCCTCAGCCACAACCCACACAGGCCAGGAGCAGGCGGAACTGCTGGAGCTGGCCCCTCACACCCAAGGCTGGAGGCTCACCCAGCCCCCACCCATCCTCACCCGAGCCCTCATCCACAGCCCCCCACCCTGCGCCCTGAACAGCCGGCGTCACTCTCCTCCCTGCCTTTGCTTCAGAACCATCACCCCCATCACTGCGCTAAGTGCTTTATGCCAGTAACTCCTTCAGTCCTCATGACTGCAGGCGAGGAGAGGGTCAGTCACTTGTCCAAGGTCACCTGTCAGTGGCAGAGCTAAGATTTCAACCCAGGCCCAGGGGCGTGGCGGTGGCCGGCCCTGGTTAAGACACCTGTGTCCCACTGGGTTCCACTCCCAGCTCTGACTCCAGCTTCCCGCTGGCTTAGTAACTGAGTCCCTGCCATCCACGCAGGAGACGCACAGGATGCTCCTGGCTTCAGCCTGGCCCAGCCCCAAGAGTGAACCCTTGGATGGACGATCTCGCTCGCTTGCTCTCTCTGTAACACTGACTTTCATACAAATAAATAAATCTTTAAAAATAAATAAGATATTTACTTATTAATTTGAAAGGTGGATCGAGAGACGGGGGGGGGGGGGGAGGGTGTCTTCCGTCTGCTGATTCACTCCCCAAATGGCTGCAACAGCCAGGGCTGGGCCAGGCCCAATCAGGAGCCTGGGACTCCATTGGGGTCTCCCACATTGGTTGGCAGGGACCCAAGCAATTGGAAGTGGAGCAGCCAGGATTCAATTAGTGCCCCTATGGGGATGCCAGCGGCGCAGGTGGCAGCTTCACCTGCTGTGCCACAACGCCAGCCCCCGAAATAGTTCACAGGAGTTAATACGAGGGAAAGGCCACACTGGGGGCTATGTCACACCCCGTTGGAGGGAGTTCAAAAGAACTGGGTAAGTGAAGGAAGGGCTGCACCGTGTTTGTGGACTGGAAGACCCTAAATGAAGCTATAGATTCAGGGACGTAACCATCAGAATTCCGGGAAATCGACACCATGACCCTAAAATTCACATGGAAACACCCACGGCCAGGAACGGCCCCGGCTGTCTTGGACGTGAAGATTCGGGCTCCAGGGCCGACACAGCCAGACAGTCCCAGGGATAAAGCCCCAGAAATTAAGACGCTGGGTGTGTTGGCGCAAGGCTAGACCCACAGCCCAGAAAACTGGCCCCTGGAGACGGTGGACAGGTGAATTTCCAAGGAGGCACTGCAGGGGAGCGAGAAAGGCTGGTCTCAGATGCCAAGCTGGGCCAGCGGCATATGCATTCGGAGAAATGGCCCTGACCTCTGATCCTGCTATTTCTAGAAGGCACCAACCCGTCTAGAATTTGTGTTCTGGCTCCATAGCAACCTGCCGGGAGCGGGGACGCCGGGTGTCCTCGCCTGCCATTACAAGGGCGAACACGCGGTGGCGCTCGCGGCCCGCCCCAGCAGCCGCCGGTCAATCCTCCCCTCCCCCCACTCCCGCTCCCGCCCCAGGCCAGGCTCGCAGGGGACGAGGGACAGGCTGGGGGCGCTCACTCACCGCACAGCACGCCCCCTGAGGGGTCCAAGCCTCCGCAGCCATCAGCGGGCACTGGAGCTCAGTCCCACCCCTGCCAGACTGCCAGCAGTCACCCACCCCCTCCCAGAGCCTCAGTTTCCCCGTGCAATGGGGATGCATGATTCTCGCGCAGCTGCAGTGGGCATCCCACCCAACAGCACAAAGGGCGCAGCGGCTTTCCTTGGAGGACCCCCCCAGCTCTTCCGGGTCTCCAAAGGGGAGTTCTGTGAAGTCTGCCGCACGTTCAGTGTGTGTCCGCTCTGTGTCCTGCCAGCTAACAAACTGTGCTTGCACAGAACCATCCTAGGTATGCCCTTAAATCTCCAGCAGGGCCCGGCGCTGTGGCATAGCGGGTAAAGCCACCACCTGCAGTGCCGGCATCCCATATGGGCACCGGTTCGAGTCCCGGCTGCCCCACTTCCGATCCAGCTCTCTGCTGTGGCCTGGGAAAGCAGTGGAAGATGGCCCAAGTCCTTAGGTCCCTGCACCCGTATGGGAGACCTGGAAAAAGCTCCTGGCTCCCGGCTTTGGATCGGTGCAGCTCCGGCCATTGCGGCCATCTGGGGAGTGAACCAGTGGACAGAAGACCTGTCTCTCTCTCTCTCTCTCTCCCTATCACTCTGCCTTTCAAATAAACCAGTCTTTACTAACATATATGTAGTGGTGGGAGTACAGTTTATCAAGCCCCCACCCCAACCCGCCGGCCGCAGGCCACACTCACCTTTCAGGCGTCCGGTGATGTAGAGGAAGCCGTCGGCGTCCAGGCGGCCGGCATCGCCCGTGTGCAGCCAGCCCTCGGCGTCGATGGCCTCGCTCGTCTTGTCCTCCATGTTCAGGTAGCCCATGAAGATGGTGCGGCCCCACAGGCAGATCTCACCGATGCCCTCGGCGTCCTCGCCCACCAGCTTCACCCGGCAGCCTGGCACCACCTTGCCTGAGCTGGTGCGGGAGGGGCAGGGAGCTGGGGTCCCGGAGAGGCCCCAGGGGTCCCCCACCTCCCAGTCTCCCCGGATGGATGGCGGGGAGGTGTCCCCTCCCAGGGTTTTCTGTTTGAATAGGGGACTCCTCCGGTCAAGGAAAGATTTGCAGGTGAGCGAAAGAGACTGGCCTGGGGCAGGGGCGCTGGGGGCAGGCATTTCAAGGTAGCCAAGGAGGCTTCTAGCCACGCCCCCCGAACTGACCGCCGCCCCGCCCACCAGAAGTTGGAGAGCCGGGGGAGGGTCGCTCGGCCCGGCGCGCGCCCACATGCACCTGTCCACGTATGCTGTGGCCTAGGCGCTCACCTGTAGAGCCGGTAGTTGTAGGGGCTGGACATGAAGTGGGGCCCCGTGGTCTCGCTGAGGCCGTAGCCCGCGTACAAGCGGATGTTGAGGCCCAGGAAGAAGTGCTGTGTCTCGGCCGTCATGGGGGCCGCCCCGTAGAAGCTCTTCTGGCACTTGGCGAAGCCCAGCGCCTGGCGCACCTTGGCCAGCACCAGGTAATCCGCCAGCCTGCTCGTGAAGGGCTTCAGGTCGCTGGCGGCGGAAGGAAGGGTGCTCACGGGCTCCGAGGCACAGGGTGGCAGCCAGAGGGTCCCCACTCGCACAGGCCTCCTAGGTGTCTGAGCTGACTGGTTGGTGCCAATGCCCAGGCCCCTTGTTAAATGGCTGTGCCCCCCGAACGCGCGTGCAGATGTAGGGGTGGGATTGTGTGCAAGCAACAGAGGAGCGTGCACATCTGCACACACGGGAGCACGCGTGTGCAGAGGCTCAGCGCGTAGGCCCCTGCACACACGGAGACACAGCGGATGACCCCATCGGAAGCCTGCACGTGCTGGGCTCATGCACTCTTGTTTCTCCAGACTGCACATGGAGCTGCGTGCTCACAGCCATGCGCACACACCCCGGGATGCACGATACCATGGCACACACTGCCACGCTGCCCGTTTCCACGCTGAGGCCAGGCCAGGGCGTGTCACTGGTTCTGGGGGGTTCTAAAAAGCCATCACAAGGGTGAGCTCTGAGCGTCACCGGGGACGCTGGGGTGGCCGGGAATGCTAAAGCCCCTCAGCTGTGGCCCCTTTCCCAGGCACTTGCTGGGGTCAGGGGGCTGTGTCAGGAGCCACTCCCAGGGGACTGAAGCGAGTTGGGCCTTCCAGGGAGACCCCCAAGATGGGGGCTGGGAAGAGGGAGAGGCCCCAGCTCGGCCACTGATGGGGTCCCTGTCCGCGGGCACGGGGACAAGCCTAGACAGTCAGATCCTTGCCTGTGTCTTGAGTCGTGACCCAGCCTGGCCACTTCCCCAGGCCCCCAGGCCCTCGGTACCTGTGAGGGCAGGTGAGGTTCTGCTCCAAGGTCACCGACATGGCCCACAGAAGCATCTTGCGCCGGATGAAGCCAGACTGAGCCGCCACCTCCTGGATGCGCTCCATGATCTTCTCCCACACCCGCGGCACCCCCATGTGGGACGTGGGCTCCACCTCGCGCAGGGTGTTCACCAGGCTGCCCTGCCCTCCGCCGGGGAGAGAAGGCAGGGTCAGGCCCAGCCGGGGCCGGGAGGCCGTGCACCCCCACAGCACGCCCACTGCACATGCGTGCCGGCGTGGGCACACGTCGGCTCCAAGCTGGCCCCTCGCTTTTGTTGGCGAGCAGAACCTCAAAGTCGCCAGGTACCCGGGGGCCGGGTGCTTTGGGGCTGCCCCGCTCCGTCCCTTCCAGCCCTGGTGGGGCTGATGCTTCATTCCTGTAACTCCAGCGCAACCCCGCCCTCCCCCTAAGCCGTGTTTGCTCTGGGAGTGGACAGGTGTCAATGTGCGGCCGCTGACACAAGGCTGGGTCAGGGTGGGGGTCCTGGGAGTTCCCCTCACTGTTTCGAGGGTCCAGAGTGGGCGTCTTGTGCAGGGTCTAAGACACTGCTTCCTGTTCCAGCTACTGGGCAACCTCGGAGCCAGCAGGTGATGGCTCAAGAGCTGGGCCCCTGCACCCACATGAGAGACCCGGATGGAGTTTCTGGCTCGTGTCTTTGGCCAGGCCTAGCCTTAGCTGCTGGGGGCTTTTGGGAGTGGACCAGCAGATGGAAGATTCTCTCTGTCTCTCAGATTAACCCCCCCCCCCCTTTTAATGAAATAAACGTCCAAAGACAGGTGCAGTTCATGGGGCTGGGACAAAGGAAGGGGCGTGGCTGCCTTGTGACCTCGTGACCCTCTTTGAAGCCCGCCAACCCCAAACAGCCAAGTGGACCCAGGACCCCCGCCTGACACCTGCTATGTGGTGTTGTCGGTTTCTCTTCCTGTCTGCTCCTGGGGAGTCAGGCTGGGCTAATGGCTGGCTGGTCAAAGAATTCCTGCCCTGCCCACACCCTCCCCTGCCCCGCACACCCACCTGACCCCGGGGGGCACACTGACCTTCAGGGCGTCGGGCTCGGCGAAGCAGACCTGTGCCCCCCACTGGATGCCCGTCCACAGGTCGTAGATCTGGGCGGCAATGTGGCTGAGGGGCAGGTAGCTGACCACCACCTCCTGCTGGACCTCCGCGGGCTGGATGTCACCCGCCTGGCTGCCGTAGCGGGCTGTCCACGTGATCTGGGGGGGCGGAGGGAGGCAGATGGGCCCCAGCGGCGTGCACAGCTGCGGTGGGGGCTTGGAGCTGTGGGTTTGAGGCCCCCCCCCGGGGGCAGGCCTCCCCTGCCTCCCCACTCCCTGCCCCCCAGGTGGGTGGACCACCCTGCCAATCCCGGCCGCGGCCCGCCTACGTTGTCTTGGCTCAGCATCACGCCCTTGGGGTTGCCAGTGGTGCCCGAGGTGTAGACCAGCGCGCAGCACTGGTTGGGCTGCTGGGCAGCGATGATGGCGTCCAGGGCCTCCTCGGGCACGTCTTTTCCCAGCTCCATGAACTCCTCCATCTGCAGGGGCGGGTGAGCACAGGGGAGCTGTTGGCGGAGTCTGGGGCGGGGTGGCCAGCCCCGCCCCCACCGCCACCACCGCCGCCACCCCCAGGTACCGTGTACACGTTGGCCATCGGCTTAGGAGGGGGTTCCCGGTACATCACCACGGCTTTCAGATGCGGTAGATTCTTCCAGATCTGCAGGGGTGGGACCCCCACCCCGGGTTTCAGCAAGGCCAAGGTCACCTCCCAAAAGCAGCCCCGTCTCCCCAGGATGGTTCTGTTGGGCCAAGGCTTTGGGGGAGCCCCACCTCTGACCTCTGACCCGGCAGCACCCCCCCAGTTCCCCAGCGTGAGAACTTGGGGACGAGGACAGTGGGGGTAGGTGCCCCAGACACCCCCGTCTGGGGAACACGCCCTGTGAGCACACATGGAACACGGTGTGGCCATGGGGGCAGAGCTGTACAGTGGTCCTAGGAGGAATAATTCAGTGGAAAAGGGAGGGGGCATTGTGGCACAGTGGGTTAAGCTGCCACTGGGACTCCTGCCTTCCACATCGGAGCCCCTGGTTCGAGTCCCGGCCACTCCACTTCTGATCCAGCTCCCTGCTAATGCGCCTGGGAAACAGTGGAAGATGGCCCAGCTCCTTGGACCCTGCACCCGCATGGGAAGAAGCTCCTGGATCCTGGCTTTAGACTGGCCAGCTGTGGCCTTTGTGGCCATTTGGACCAGTGGGTGGAAGATCTCTCTCTCTCTCCCCCTCTGTCTGTAACTCTACCTCTTGGATAAATAAATAAAATCTTAAAGAAGAGGGTTCTCTCCAGGAAGGGCAGAGTCTGACTTCCTTCATGGAAGCCTGGAACGGTCACCAGCGTGGACGGCCACCGTGTTGGCAGTTTGTCCAACCCCTGCTCTGTACAAAGGGCTTTTCGCACTTGGTTTTGCAGTGAGCGCCATGGCCTGCAGAGGGAGCTGTTTTACAGCTTTGACCTGGGAGTGCTGTCCAGGGAATTCTGTCTTAGCGACTGGGCTGCCGCCTGGGCCTGCTACCTGCAGGAATTTTTTTTTTTAAATGCATTTATTTCTTTGTAAATTTATTTGTTTCGAGAGGCAAAAGATTTAGTGTGTGTGGGGGGGGCTTCCATCTGCTGGCTCACTCCCCAGATGCCCACAACAGCTGGGGCTGGTCTCTCATGTGGGTGGCCGGGCCCAAGCACTTAAACCACCATTGCTGCCTCCCGGGGTGCGCGTTTGCAGGAAGCAGGAGTCAGGAGTGGGAGCAGGACTTGGGTCCGGGCCCTTGGTATGGGCCGTGGGCGTCTGACTTTGTCACTCCCAGCCTGCAGTGCCGTCCACCCGTGAGACTCGAGTGCCCAAGGTGTCAGAGCCCGGTGCCACCCGCAGGCGCACACCCGTCACCCCACTGTCCTGATGGAAAAGCCACGCAGGCAGCGCGCTGCCGGAAGTCCTAGTGCGGCCCTGCCACTCCCTGCTTGAGTGACCTGGAGCGTGTCGCTTGAGTGTTCCAGGCCTCAGCTTCCTCACCTGCCAAACAGGCAGGCAACGTTGCCCAGCCTTGTGTGTGTGTGCACGTGTGTGTGTGCATGTGTGTACATGCACGTGTGTATGTGTGAATGTGCATGTGTGTGTTTGTATGTGCATGCACATGCCTGTGTGCATGTGTGCACGTGTGTATGTGTGCATGTGTGAGTGCATGTGTATGTGCATATGCATGTGTTTGTGTGTGAGTGTATTATGTGCACGTGTGTGCACGCATGTGCATGCATGTATGTGTGCATGTGTGTGCATGTGCATGTGTGTTTGTGTGTACACGCACATGCCTGTGTGCGTATGTGCACGTGTGTATGTGTGTATGTATGTGTGTGTGCACGTGTGTATGTGTGTGTATGCGTGTGTTTTGCATGTGTGTGTTCATGCACGTGTGCTTGTATATGCACACACATATGTATATGTATGTGTTCATGTGTGTTGTGTGCACGCATATGCTTGTGTGTTCATGTATATGTGTGCATGTGTGTGCTTGTGTGTGCGTGTATGTATGTGCACGTGTGTATGTATGTGTGTATATGCACATGTGTGCATGTATGTGTGTGCTTGTGTGTGCATGTGTTCACGTGCATGTATGTGTGTGTGTGCTGGTATGCGTGTGTGTTGGGTGGACTGCTGTGGAGGGTGAGTGGAGACCCCAGATGGGAGGCCGCTGAGCTGAGGGGACTCGCCGAGTCTGCCCCAGCCCACACCCTGCCCCCACACCTTCAGAATCTTCTCCAGCTGCTTCTGCGTGTCGACCACGATGACGTTGGCACGGCTGTCCCGGGCGATGTACTGACAGGCCTCTGGGGAGCTGGTGGTGTAGATGCCGGTGACGATGCCACTGTCGGAGACCCCAGAGGATTTGGTCTGGGCAGGTGCGCAGGGCCCACCCCGACCCCCATACCTGGAAGCCTCCAGCCCCCACCAGCCCCAGTGGCCCAGGCAGGGTACCCCGGGGAAGCGCTGGGACATGGGGGGCGTGGGTCGGGGCCCTCTGCAAAGTTCTCTGCCCACCTCCCACCCGTGGAGACCCCACCCCCACCCCACCCCCCCGCCACTCACCCCGCAAATACAGTGCCCACCGCCGCGAAGAACCACTCCGGGGAGTTGAAGCCGAGGATGGCCACGCTGTGGGCTCGCTCCAAGCCGAGCTCCAGGCCAAAACAGACGGGCCAGGTCAGCCGGGCAGGGAAGGGGGCCCTGCGGCAGCTCCTGCCCTCCCACCAGGCTGCGGGGGCCCTGTGGATTCATCTCAGGGACCACCGAGCCAGAGACTTCCCTGGGGGGAACCCGTCGCTCTACCGCGCAGCCCCACCCACCGGAGTGAGCCGCCCCTCCCCTCCCCGGGAAAGGAGGCCTCCAGGGCCCTTGCACACTCAGGGCCCTGCCTAGGCGGCGCTGGGGAGGCAGGGCTGGGGGCGGCCGAGCCGCTCACCTTTAGGAAGCTCTTGGCAGCCTTGCGGGCGATCAGGTAGTACTGGAAGTAGGTGACGTGCTCCCACTTCCCCTGCCGCTTGAAGCCCAGGGCGCTGAGCTCCCCGTACTTGTCCAGCGCCTCATAGAACATCCGGTGCACGGTGTACGGGAGCTGCGAGCAGCCGGGGTCCATGCGCAGGCGCACGCGCCCATCGGCCCGAGTGGTCCAGAGCGCCTCCTCTGCGGGCGGAGACCACGGCCTGAGTCAGGCCCCAGGGGGAGGAGGAGGCCAGGCCCCCAGGCAGGGGTGCGAGTCCAGGGCGGCTGAGCCTTCTCCACTCGCTCCTCAGTCTTCCCCGCTCCGGGACCCCGTGCGGGCTGACCCCAAGGACGCACAGCCGTGAACATCAGCCGCTGCCATGCAGCCCTGGCATGGGAGAGCGGGATGGAGAGGGGCGGGGCTGAGGGGGCAGCTGAGTCTGGGTTCATGACCTTGACCCTGACACTCCTGCTCGGTGGGTGATGTGCTCTTGACCAGTCCCTCCCCTCCCAGCTGTGCTGTAGCCTGCAGAGAGCCAAGGGGGTGGGCGGGGATGGGCAGGAGGGGGAGGCTGGAGCCCAGAGATTATGGCCAGCTGCATCCCCCATTGGAGTGTCCAGGTTTGATGGCCAGCTGCATCCCTGCCTGACTCCAGCTTCCGGCCGGTGCAGACCCGGGGAAGCAGCCGGTGATGACTTAAGTCGCTGGGTGGCAGGGGCGAGCCCCGGATGGAGTCTCGGGCTCCTGAGGTCAGCCTGATCCAGCCCTGGTCCATGCGGGCATGTGGAAGTGAACCAGCCCAGGGGAGATCTCCGCCTATCTCCTCTGCCTCCCTTTTTCTCTCTCAAATGAGGCTGAACACGAGGGAGACTCAAACCCGTGCCCAGAAAGAAGCCGGGTGCCAAAGGCCAAGGTGAGCAGAGGCAGGGCAGTGCTGAGATCTGTTGCCAGGTCTCCCCCCCCCCCCCCCCCCGAGCGGAAAGCTTTGCACTTTTACGGCCGCTTTGGTAGACAAGAATTTGCTCAGTGCGGGGCAGGCATTTGGCTTAGCTGCTAGGAGCCCAGTGAGGCGCCCGTGCCCCGCGCCTCTGCACCTGCTCTGTGTCCAGGCCCCAGCCCCTGGCTCCAGCTGCCTGCGGCCACAGATCCTGGCAGGCAGCAGGGAGGGCTCAGGTAGCTGGGTTCCAGCTCCTGGCCTCAGCAGGGCTCAGCCCCCGGCATTGTAGACACTTGGGGGAGTGAACCAGCAGGTGGGAGCTCGGCCTTTGTATCTCATAAACAGATAAAACTTAGGGGCCAGGGTGTGGCGTAGCGGGGAAAGCTGCTGCCTGTGATACCGGCATCCCAGACGGGCGCCAGCTCAGGTCCCGGCTGCTCCACTCGGGCGCACCTGCTATAAAGGAGCTGGATTTCAGCCATCTCAGAAAAAACCCACACAGCTCAGGAGCTCTAGTGTGCCACCTGGTGGCTGTGCTCAGTACTGACGCACTCGGCTCTGCACTAAGGGGTGATTTCAAGTATTCTTGTCATGTAAGAAATAGCTATGCCTGACCGGCGTTGTGCCAGAGTGGGTAAAGCCTCCACCTGCAGCGCTGGCATCCCATATGGGCACAGGTTCGAGTCCTGGCTGCTCCACTTCAGATCCAGATCCCTGCTAATGCACCCAAGAAGGCAGCCGAAGATGGCCCAAGTGCTTGGGAACCTGCATCCAAGTGGGAGACCCAGAAGAAGCTCCTGGCTTTGTCCTGGCCCAGCCCCAGCCATTGTGGCCATTTGGGGAGCGAACCAGCCGATGCAAGATCTCTCTCTCTCTTTCTCTCTCTGTATCTCTGCCTTTCAAATAAATAAGAATCAATCTAAACATGTTTTAAAAAGAGCCACCAGAAATAACTCTGAGCATTCCTGTTAAAAATAATTATTTAAAAATTTTAATTATTTAAAAAAATTATATGGACTCAACCAAACATAGCCATTAACCAATCAGCATCTTCAACCCCTGTGCACCAGTGTCCACTTGGTTCACAAAGTCCTCGGAAGGAGGAAGGCCAAGGCTGGGTGAAGGGAAGGCTGCGCTGCCAGCCCCATGGGGAACAGGTGGGGGACCACCGCCAGCATTGTCACCATGGAGACGGGGAAACAGAATTCCAAGTTAGCAGCTGAGCTGGGGCAAGACCTCACTAGGTCCTCGAGCTGCCGTGCGGTGGCTGGGGCCTGGTTAGTGAATAGAGGGGAGCCCTGGGGGCCCTTGTCCCTGGGGGGCTGCTCAGAGCTCAGGGGAGGAGGGAGCCTGCACCAGCCAGGCCTGCTGTGCAAAGGCTATGAGCCTGGGGGTGGCCCCTGGGCAAGTCGCTTAAGCAATCGGGCTGTGCTGCCAGTTCTTCAAGCCATCCCACCTCTCTACCTGGCCGGTTAACAGGTGCACAACCGTCGGTTCTGTCCCAAGCCCAGGCTAAGATCACGACCAAGGACACAGCCAGGACCCGGTGGCTGCCCCATCACCCAGCAAGGCAGCCAAGTGGCTAACAGGCACCCAGTCACCCAATCTGAGTGTGGAGCGCCAGGTGTGGGGCAGCCTGAAGGCCAGATGACTTCAGCGCTGGGCTCTGTGGGCAGAGGGGGATATGTGCGGGCAGGGCCCCGGGGCTGGGGGAGGTCACGGGCAAGAGATGAGTGACTGGCCTGAGAGTCCCAGGACCAGGGAGCACCCCCCGCCCCCAGCCCCCATCTGCGGTTCCCACAGCATCTCTGCTCGCCACCCTGGGCTTTTGCTGCCTTCTATTTGCCTTTGCTTTGGGAACCCTGCCGGTCTGGCTGCCCCAGCGGATGCTCTCTGCTATGGCCTGGGAAAGCAGGGGAAGACGGCCCAGGTCCTTGAGCCCCTGCACCCGTGTGGGAGACCTGGAAGAAGCTCCTGGCTCCTGGCTTCGGATGGGTGCAGCTCCGGCTGTTGTGGTCATCTGGGGAGTGAACCAGCGGATGGAAGACCTCTCTCTGTCTCTGCCTCTCCTTTCTCTGTGTAACTCTGACTTTTTATTTTTTTAGTCATGTGTTCCGCCTTCCCGATGGCCCCGAGTCCTTTTTTTTTTTTTTTTTTTTAAGATGTATTTATTTATTTGAAAGAGTTACACAGAGGCCGGCGCCGTGGCTCACTAGGCTAATCCTTCACCTGCGGCGGTGCCAGCACACCGGGTTCTAGTCCCGGTCGGGGCACCGATCCTGTCCCGGTTGCCCCTCTTCCAGTCCAGCTCTCTGCTGTGGCCAGGGAGTGCAGTGGAGGATGGCCCAGGTGCTTGGGCCCTGCACCCCATGGGAGACCAGGAGAAGCACTTGGCTCCTGGCTTCGGATCAGCGCACCAGCCGCGGCGGCCATTGGAGGGTGAACCAACGGCAAAAGGAAGACCTTTCTCTCTGTCTCTCTCTCACTGTCCACTCTGCCTGTCAAAAAATTTAAAAAAAAAAAAAAGAGTTAGAGAGAGAGAGAGAGAGAGAGAAGTCCTCCATTGACGGTTCATTCCCCAATTAGCCGCAATGGCCAGAGTTGCACAGATCTAAAGCCAGGAGTCTGGAGCTTCTTCCAGGTCTCCCATGTGGGTGCAGGGGCCCAAGGACCTGGGCCATCTTCTACTGCTTTCTTCTACTGCTTTCCCAGGCCACAGCTGAGAGCTGGATAGGAAGAGGAATAGCCTGGACTTGAACCAGCACCCATATGGGATGCCAGCGCTTCAGGCCAGGGTGTTAGCCCGCTTCGCCACTTTCAAATAAATAAATAAATCTTCAAAAAAAAAAAAAAAGAGAGAGAGAAGGCCTGGGAGGGGCTGGGGTGGCCGCAGGACAGGGAAGTGGTGACCGGAGCCTTGGAAACGCCCAGCCCGGGGGGGTGGGGGCTCCTGGCTGGGCCCTGGGGCTGCAGGGCTGTGGGTGCAGGGCTGCCCGCCTCGGGATGTGGTGAGCCAGCGATAAGGAGAAGCACCTGCCAGGAACATGGCAGAGCGGTACAGGATGTACTGACCATGGGTGGGAGCTTGTGGTTCCTGGTGCCCGAGGGGATGGGTGAGGGGTGCAGCTCGCGCCCTCCCCCCCCCCCCCCCCGGTTCCCGATAGCTTCCTGACACGGGTCAAGGACCCTGAGTCCCCTGCTGTGGCCTGGCCGCTGGCTCCCCAACCTCCCCATCCACCCTATGGGGTGGGGGGAGGGGGAATGGACCAGGTGCTCGCTCTGAGCTCATCCTGGTCCCTGCTGTCCCCCTTTGGTCCTGCTGAGCCCGTGTAGGGGACAAGGGGTCCATCAGACCCGGCATGGGATGTGAAAGAGTGGCACACACAAGCCAGGCCCTGGGAGGGGACAGCGGGGGTGGGGAGACAGCCACGCAGGTGCCGGGAGGCCAGTCTGAGGGCCCCCAGCAGCTCCGCGTTCCTGGAGTAACCGCTTGTGCCCATCTCACAGACCATCTCTGACCACTGCAGATCCTGGCCCCAGCAGAGGCTGAGTGACACGGGGCCTCTTCCTGCTCCTCGGCGCCCAGCTGCAGCCCAGAATGCCAGTGTGCCCTTGGACCATTGGAGAAGGGGCCGAGGGAGGCCCACACTCACCCAGGTCCCCGATCTCACAGCTCCCCAGGGGCTGTGGCAGTGGGATCAGCCTCCCGGCCAGCACCTCAGCCAGCCACATCTTCCCCTTCTGCAACCAGGGTTCAGGGCGTGCGCAGCACAGCCTGGGCCCCAGAACTCAGGCTTCCCGGGCCTCAATGGCTCCACAATGAATCCTGATTCACCCTTCGAGTGGGGGGGCTGCCAGCTGGCCTGCTACGTGGAGGGCCTGGCCGGACCTGGAGGGGACAGTGCCGTGCACGGTGCCCCTGTCCCCTGGGCTGGCTCCTACCCTGCACCGAGCCCCTCTCCAAACCGTGCCACCCACTCCCCTGAGCCCCCAAAGCCCCATGTGACCCCACACGTGCCTGGGACACACCGGCCACCGCAGCTACCACCTGGCCCTCCCCGGCAGCCGGCTCCAGCTGGCTAAAGAAAATGGGGCGAGGACGGCGACCCTGGGCTGCCCGCTCCAAGGAGGAGCCGGCCGCTGGCCAGGTCGCCCCACGCTCGAGAGAGGACCTAGATCCTGGGCGACAACCAGCGCCCCACGGCCTCTCCTGTTTGTTTTTCTAAACCGTTGCCACAGTGCGAACAAAAGCCGGCCTGGTGTGCCGGGCTCGTTTGGATAACTCATCAGAGTAAACAGCCCGGCCTTCCTTGAGGCAGGAGGCCGGGGACACACGTGACCTTACAAGCCTCAGAAGCAACCCTGCCCCTCGCCCCGGTGAGCTGGGCCGCCGCCTGGACGTCGCCTGGCCTGGGCTGAGGCCCTCCTTGGCCCCCGTCTCCTACCTCTCTCTATAGGAGAAATCTTCCCCGACTCCCTCCATCACACGGGCAGCCGCCGCCATGGCCGTGAGGACAGGGACGTGGTGCCCCCCCCCCAACCGGCGCGGGGCGGCTCACCTGGGCCATTCACCTGCACATCGTTGGCCTTCTCCTGGGCCCGGGGCTCGAGTGTGTGGCTCAGGGACTCCTTGGTCAGCGTCTGCCTGTCAGTCAGGGAGCTGGTGGGGACAGGAAACAGTCGTTAGCACCAGGAGGCCGGGTCTGAGCTGCGGGACCCCCCCCCACCCGGGGCGGGGGCACCAGCGCCTCCTCCGCCTGCAGGCTCCTGGGGGTCTTCCATGGAAGGGATGCCAGCAGGTCCAGGACCTCAGAGGCCCCCATCCCAGCCCCCTCCCCCGCAGGCTCCCAGGGCTGGGACACGGAGACCCAGGCCCACCGTGCTGGAATCTGCTGTGTGACCCTGGGCAAGTGTCTGCCTCTCTGGGGGGGCTCAGCGCCCTCTCCTCACCCCTGGCACGCCCTCCGTCGCCTCCCAGGCCTGGCGACCTGCAGCCCAGGGGTTACTGGGCCCCCACTGTCATCTCAGCCTTGCTGGCCCTCAGCACCCTTCCTCCTCGGGATGCACCCGGCCACAGCTCCCAGGGGGATGAGCAGGTGGATTTTTGTACACAGCTCGGGACAGTGCCGCGCTGCACAATTGCGCAATGCCAGGGACAGCGTACACAGTCACCAGCTATGTCAACAGAGCCCACTGCGGTTGTGCAGTGTGCAACCTGTGCAGCTGGTCATGGCAGCCCTGAGGGTAGGACCCTGGCTCCAGGGAGTCCCATCTGTGTGTCAGGGTGGGGCTAGCCCTGTCCCCGCCCAGAACCCAGGAAGCCGGGCCAATTACCTGCTTCGCACATTCGGCCTTACTCCTTGCTGGTACTGCAGATTCAAACTAAGTTTGCAAACACACTTGGGCCCACCCGGCAGCAGTCTGGTTAAGAACCTGAGACAGACACCAGGAGGTTACGAAGGGAGGGGACCCGGAAAGGGGGAGGAACCCAGGGCGGGGGTGGGGGAGGGCTGTGCTGGCCCCTGTTGAGGCCTGACAACCTTGGTGTAGCTATGGTGACCTCCAGGGACAGCAGGGTGACAAGGCCGGCTTCAGGGTGAGGCCTCCCGTGCCAGGCAGAGGGGAGCAGAGGTCTTTGGGTACCTGGGACCTGTCCTGCTTCCACTATGGGACAAAGGAGATGCTGTGATGTGGCTCGGTGGCCCCCGAGCTCTGGGCTCAGGCAGGAACGGGGTGAATGCATTGGGCACAGGGCCCCACACTTGTGCTGCCCAGGGTGACACTGTGACCCTAGCACCAGGGGCTCCGGCCTGACCTTGACCTGAGCAGCCTTTGCAATCCACAGCTGCAGAGCCACCTGCAAGTTCACCCCGGGCCGTGACCTCCCGGCAGGCGCAGAGTCTGTGTTTAACACCTGGCCATCGGCGTCCCTGCCACCTCGTTACACTTGTGTCAGTGAATGGCAGGACAATGACGACGTGAGAGCCAGCGCCCCAGGAAGCCGAGGCCACGCTCTGCCTGTGCCCCTGGCCTGCTGTTCCCCGGGAGGAGGACGCGGGCGTGGGAAGCCGCGTCCCTGGACTTGGCCAGTTCCTGCCCAGCAGCCTCCCTCCCGTCGGCGAGTAGTGGACTTTGGTCCAGCGCCAGGACTTGGATGACAGGGCCACCCTTGCTTGCTCTGCCGCTCGCTAGGGCCTTGGAGATCGGAGACTTGGGTGGGGGGAGAGGGAGGAGGGGCGGGGGGGGGGAGAGAGAGAGAGAGAGAGATCTACCCACTGCTTCACTCCCCAAATGCCCACGACAGCCAGGGCCGAGCCAAGTCAAAGCCAAGAGCTGGGACCTGCATCCGGGTCTCCCACGTGAGTGGCAGGGACCCAGGTACTTGAGCCACCTCCTGCTGCCTCCCAGGGTGTGCATCAGCCGGAAGCTGGAACCCAGGCCCTCTGCCATGTGGGACGTGCTGTGCTGTGCTGACATCTGTCCCTGCAGCACGTCCTTGTCCCCTGTCTCAGCTCAGACGCCACTGGCCTGGCTGCCACTTGCCGCGGGGCCACTGCCGGCCCGTCATCCGCGTCCCACTGCACAGGGTCCTTTGGTGGCAGAGTGGGCAATGGCGCAGCCGCACAGCCTGGAATTGGAGCTCCCGACACCAAAGACGTTCACAGCGGAACCGATCGGGACCAATCGGGACCGGATCTTACGCCAGTCCGAGCCCTGCGCGGCCTCCGGAGCCCTGCCCGGGGTTGGCGGCTGTTCTGGGCGGGACACACCGTCACCTGTCCCGGGGATGAACGCCGTATTCCTGTCTTTCCGGAAGATCCTACTCTGCTGGAACACAGTGCTCCGGAAGCTGGCGGAGTCCCAGAGCGAGGCCCCGAGCGGACTAAGGTGGCCGTGGTGCAGGGACAGTGACCGAGGAGCCTGGCTGGCCTCTGTGTTCTGTGTTTTGACAGTTCTGTTTATGTAGGGGCTGGCGTCCTGGTGCGGGGAGCTGACATCGGTGACATCGGCGACACCACCATCCCATATGGGTGCTGGCTGGAGTCCCGGCTGCTCCACTTCTGACCCAGCTCCCTGCTAATGCGCCTGGGAAAGCAGCAGAAGATGGCCCAAGTGCTTGGGCTCCTGCACCCACGTGGGAGACCCGGATGGAGTTCCTGGCTCCTGGCTTCAGCCTGGCCCAGCCCCAGCCATCTGGGGAGTGAACCAGCAGATGGAAGTCTCTCTCTCTCTCTCTTTGCATTTCAAATAAATAAATCTTTAGAAATTTTATTTATTTGAGAGGCAGACTCACAGACGGAGGTGGAGCTAGAGCGGCCGTTTGCCCACAGCAGCTGAGCCGGGAGTCGGGAGCCCAATCCAGGTCTCCCATGTGGGACGCAGGGACCCCACGCCTGAGCCAGCATCGCTGTCTCCCAGGTCCGCACTGGCCGGAAGCTGGGGTCAGGAGCGGGAGCTGGGTTTCTGTCTAGGTTTTGAGTTCCGGGGAGGAGGAGGAGGACCCTGGGAGGGCGGCTCCTTCCCTTAAGGGGGACAAGGCAGCTTTGGCAGGGCGGGCTCACGCTCTCAAAGCAAGAAAACAACAACAACAACTGGTTTCGCTTCTGCCAGCAGCTCGGCAGGAAAGACAGCCAGCAAAGGGCGTGTCTGAGCGAATCCGCGTGGGGGAGGCAGAGGAGGCTGGGCGAGCCCCCCCCCCCCCATCATCTCCTGCCAGAGGAGCTGATGGGAACCATCGGAACCCAGAGGTTGCCCAGGCACCTGTACCCCCCCCCCCTCCAGGAAGCCCTCCTAGATTTTCCTACCACCTTCTCACCTTCCTACCCGGGAAGCTGCCCGAGAGTGTGGGTCACTCCTGACTCAGCCCTGCCTCCGGCCCCGGGGACCTGCAGCTTGCACTCAGGAAGTGTTGGTTGGGTCCAGCCCTTCGGCGGTTGTCCTTGTGTGTGTGTTTGTGTGTGTGTGTAGCACCTAAATCTGGGCGAGCCCACATTCTCCATGAAGATCTGTTTCCTGCTTCTGTCTACTGCCCTGAGCCCCTGGCCGGCAGCCAGCCAGGCCTCTGTTCTGTGCTCAGCGAATGCTTGAAGCGACGTAGAGCTGTCCGGGCTCAAAGCTCTTGACCAGCTGTGTGGCCCCAGACAGGTCAGGGGGCCCCTCTGAGCCTCCGCTTTCTGCCTGTAACCCAGGGGGAGAAACGGGAAGGTGCAGGTGCTTAGTACTGAGTTGGTGCTCATCCTGATGCCCAGTGGGCTCTCCTGGGTCCTTCGGGAGTAAGAGGAGATGGAGTGGGGAGAGAAGCCCCCAGCCCAGGCCGGGGGTGCAGGTTGAGGCGCTGAGCCTGGGGGCCAGGGTGGGGGGCAGTGGGGACCCTCATTCCTTACACAGTCCTCAGGCTGGCGCTGGCAGCCCTGAGCAGCAGCACCTCTGGCATGGTGGGGGGGAGGGAGCTGCGCCCCACGCGCGCTGGCCCAGGACAGCCCCAGAGAGGCCTGGCTAGGCCCAAGCGCCCTGCAACAGAGACACAGCGTGAGTCACGGCCCGGCCAGCCGGCTGGCCCAGGGGGCAGTCGCCCTCCCTCCTGGGCGTGGCTCACTGGCTCCTGCAATTTACAGCCTGGCGAGCTGGGCGCCAGGCAGAGCGGCACCCTGCTCTGGGGGGGTGGCCGCCTGGGGGCTGCTCCGGTCCCTCAGCTCCCCGGGGGCCCAACCCTGTTCTCTGGGAGCTTCGGACCGCGCTGGCTCCCTGGCCTGCTCCTAGCAGGTGTCACCTCTCCCTGCTCAGGGGGCCACAGAGGGGAAAAGCTGCCTTCCAGAAGCCTGGAGAAGGTACTTGCCCACCCCCCTGGGGGGGGGGGAGAGGGGGAAGGCACATTACCTAAATCTTCCCTTTCCCCTGAAAACCCCACACAGGGGAAGCCGGTGCCTCCCGCAAAGCCCAGGGCCCCCTGCTAAGTGACCACTCAGCGCAGAGGAGCTCCCCTCCAAGCTCCGGCCCCTGCCAGCGGCCTCCTGCCCCCGGGACCCAAGCAGAGGGGCTGCCCAGGAACGCCCGCGGGCCCTGGCACTCACCTTCCTCCCGGGCACAGCGGCAGGCACAGGGCTCGCACCCCCTCTGCTCCCGTGGCTAATGCATGGTGCGAATGGGAGCCGGCGGCCGCTGTGCCCGGGGTTCTGGGTGATGAGGCAGTGGGGTTGGGCGTGTGTGGGGACCCGCCCAGCCCGCCCTGGGGCTGCAGGTGAGGTGTGGCCTTGGATACCTCTGACCTACATGGCACGGAGCCCCAACTGCCCACCTGTGTGACGCTTACATAACTGGGGAGGCAGCTGAGGGACCTGCCGGTGCGGGTTGGAGAGGCAGTTTGTTGGCAGGGATCCTCAGCAGAGCCTGGGGAGACACTGCTCCCGCCATGGGGCCCCCACCTGGGAGCGGGCCCAGGGCCCCCGGGGCTGGGCAGGGAACTGGCGCTGTTTTTTTTTTTTTTTTAAACCATTTTTCCTTTGGTAGTCACGCGTGGCATCCTCTCCACGGCTCTGCCATGTAGGTGTCCCGAATGGCCCCATTTTCCAGACGAGCCGACAGACACCCTGCTTTGGTGCTGTGCGGCCCGCGAGAGGAGGGCCTGGTGGGCACTGTATCTGCAGGGCTCCCCCCCCCCCCCCCCCCGAAGCCAGGACACGGCGTACGCGAGGTTCACCCTTTACTAACATCATAAAACTCAGTCAACCCTCCCTCCGGCGCCCGCCTCCGGAGGGCCCCTGTTTCCCGGGAACAAACTTCCCCACACCTTGAACTTGGCCTCCCAGTGCCCCCTCCCCCTCCCGCCTCTGCTATCTGGCACCGGCAGGTTTCCGGCAGCTACTGGCTCTCTGCCAGCATCTTCTCAAACCAGGGACCCCGCCCGCCCTCCATGGGAGCCCCTCCCTCCCATCCCCACCCTTGGGTCCCTGGGGGGCTGTCCTTGTCCCCTTTGGGAAGTGTACCCACCCCTTCATCTTTAAATTACCACCTGCCAGCCATGGCTCCAGAACTCCAGGCAGCCTCTGGGGACGCTTGGGATTGGACGCAGTGATTTTAAGGCCAAAAGTTCAAGACTCAGAGGGAGCTCCAGGGACGGGGGGTGTGTGCAAAGGCCCTGCAACCCCGTCAGGGGGCAGACGGCGGCCAAGTCACAGCACCAAGCCTGGAGGTCAATGCTAGCACCCCAGCTCCCAGGGAATTCTGGCCCCCACCCCTGCCAAATCCCGAAAGCCTCTTTTCCCAGCAGCCCTTGCCTGTTGCCATCTCGAGACACCCAGCTAGTGCTGGTGGGTTGTGCACCTTCGGGAAGCTCCCTGCCTCCACCCCCTCCCTCCTCGCTGCTCCACAGTCCCCAGTCCCCCACAGCCTGAGCAGCGCCCCGTGGGACTGTCCCGTTCCTCGCCCCTCCCCTCCTATCCCCCTGGAGGCTGTGCAGCAGGCACCCCAGACCTGGGTCCTGTGCCCTGGGTGGAGTTTTCTCATGGAGGAAGCGGGGCAGGTGCTGAGTGCAGTGTTAAGGACAGACGACACTCGGGATGCCCCCGTCCCGTATCAGGTGCCTGGTTCCGGTCCTGGCTCTGCCCCCGACCCCGACACCAGCTTCCTGTCCCTGCACACCGCCCTGGGAGCCAGCGGACTCAGCCCCTGCCTCTCACATGGGAGATCTGGATTGAGTTCCTGGCGCCTGGCTTTGGCTTGGCCCAGCCGGGCCCTTGAAGGCATGTGGCAAGTGACGCAGTGGGTAAGAGCTTGTTCTCTCTCTCAAATAAATAAAATGAGTACATTTTAAAAAACCAAATAGAAGAGGATTGGGAACCTCAGCAGTTAGAAAGCGGGGCCTTGGGCTGAGGCAGAGACCTGCTGGGGACCCAGGCTCCTCCCACCCGGGACCCACCAGAGGACCAGACTCGGGGCAGGCACCCCGGTGTCCTTGACCAATGGAAGTCCAACAGGAGTAGGCCTCCCGGGGAGCCTCACCCCCTCCAAGGTTCATCCCAAGTCCACCTAGGCTCCTGCTTTGGCAGGTGGAGCAGTCTAGCCAGCCAGCTCACTTTTGACCCAGTTGCCTGTGCCTGGGGTGTTCTGGCACGTGGCACCGAATCCCACTGCCTGTTACCGCAGACGAGCTTGGCACAAGCTGTCCGAGAGCTGGGCCGTACCCAAGACAAAGGTGCCTGGACATTGGGACCCGTGGGTCTTCCCTCGGGACCTGCTTCCATGGTACGACCTTGGGCGAGTGCCTGGTGTATGAGCAGGGTGGGGAGGGGAGACGTGTGATCCTCGCACACCAGAGGGGGTCTCTGCCCAGGGCTCACGGTGGGGCTGGCAGCATAGCAGCAGGAGCTGGCTCTTCTGCAGGGGTGGGGGCCTTGGTTCTGCCAATGGCCGTTTGGAGATTTATAACCTCATCCGTGGGACACACAAAAATCATCAACTTAGAAATGAGCCTTTGAGGGGCACCGGATTCTGCCCCAGTTGCCCCTCTTCCAGTCTAGCTCTCTGCTGTGGCCCGGGAGGGCAGCGGAGGATGGCCCAGGTGCTTGGGCCCTGCACCCACATGGGAGACCAGGAGAAGCACCTGGCTCCTGGCTTCGGATCAGTGCGGTGCGCCGGCCGCAGTGGCCATTGGAGGGTGAACCAATGGCAAAAGGAAGACCTTTCTCTCTCTCTGTCTCTCTCTCTCACTGTCCACTCTGCCTGTCAAAAAAAAAAATGAGCCTTTGCCGTAGATGTCTTGGATTTTGAGTGCCACCTGCGGCTGCCCTGGCAGGGCCCAGCCCAGGCGATTTTGGATGCTCCTCACACCTGGAAGGGGTTATATGCCCCTTTCGGCTACGCGAGAACTGGCATTCTCCGAGCCATTTAGAAAACCTAAATGAGCGGAAAGATATCTTCGCATCAAGACATGTAATGTGAAGATGGTGACACTTGGGGCCAGCGCTGTGGCATAGCAGGTAAAGCCACTGTCTGCAGCCCATATGGGCACTGGTTTGGGTCCTGGCTGCTCCACTTCTGATCCAGCTCCCTGCAATGGCCTGGGAAAGCAGAAGAAGATGTCCAAGTGCTTGGGCCCCTGCACCTACGTGGGAGACCCAGAAGAAGCTCCTGGTCCATGGCTTAGGATCAGCCCAGCTCTGACTGTTGGGGCCATTTGGGGAGTGAACCAGAGGATGGTTCACTGTCTCTCGCTCTCTCTGTAACTCTCCATTTCAAGTAAATAAATAAATAAATCTAAAAAAAAAAAAACCTAAACAACGGTGATACAGCTCAAGTTGTCATATGAGTCAACACAATCCCTGTGCAAACACCAGCCGACTTCTTTGCAGAATTTGACAAACTGGTAATAAAATTCATAGGACAATCCAAAACAAGGCTCAGAAGAGCCAAAACAATCTCTTTTTTTTTTTTGCCTGCCTGCCGGGGGCTCTAGCTTCCCTCAGAGAATGTTTATGGGGCCCGGGGACGCCTGCAGGTGTGCTCCTGAGGCCGGCCACTGCCTCTAGCTAGCAGCTGGGGCCAGTTGGCAGTGCCGGCTGGGCAGCCTCCTAGAGCCAGGGGTCAGGCAGGCTCCGCGCGGGCGAATGGCCTACCCAAAACAATCTTTTTTTTTTTGGACAGGCAGAGTGGACAGTGAGAGAGAGACAGAGAGAAAGGTTTTCCTTTGCCGTTGGTTCACCCTCCAATGGCCGCTGTGGCCGGCACATCTCGCTGATCCGAAGGCAGGAGCCGGGTGCTTCTCCTGGTCTCCCATGAGAGTGCAGAGCCCAAGCACTTGGGCCATCCTCCACTGCCTTCCCGGGCCACAGCAGAGAGCTGGCCTGGAAGAGGGGCAACCGGGACAGAATCCGGCACCCCAACCAGGACTAGAACCCGGTGTGCCGGCGCCGCAAGGCAGAGGATTAGCCTGTTAAGCCACGGCACTGGCCTAAAACAATCTTTTAAAAATTATTTATTTGGGCCAGCGCCGCGGCTCACTAGGCTAATCCTCTGCCTGCGGCGCCGGCACACTGGCTTCTAGTCCCGGTCGGGGCGCCGGATTCTGTCCCGGTTGCCCCTCTTCCAGGCCAGCTCTCTGCTGTGGCCGGGGAGGGCAGTGGAGGACGGCCCAAGTGCTTGGGCCCTGCACCCACATGGGAGACCAGGAGAAGCACCTGGCTCCTGCCTTCGGATCAGTGCAATGCGCCGGCCGCAGCGGCCATTGGGGAGTGAACCAACGGCAAAGGAAGACCTTTCTCTCTGTCTCTCTCTCACTGTCCACTCTGCCTGTCAAAAAAAAAAATTATTTATTTGAAAGAAAGAGAGAGAGGGAGAGGGAGGCAGTGCTCCCATCTGCTGATTCATTCCTCAAATGGCCGCGATGCCCAGAGCTGGGACAGCGCCGAAGCCAGGAGTCAAAACTCAATTGAGGTCTCCCGCAAGGGTGGTAGGGACCCCGTTACTGAAACCAAAATCAGAAGCTGGAGCTGGAAATGGAACTTTGGGATGGCCTTAATTGGCATCGATTTTTTTTTCTTTTTCTTTTTCTTTTAAGATTTATTTATTTGAAAGGCAGAGAGAGAGGGAGGGGGGGGAGGGAGGGAGGGAGGGAGGGAGGGAGAATCTTCCATCCCTCCCCAAACGGCTGCAGTGGCCAGGGCTGGGCCAGGCGGACGTCTGGAGCCTGGAACTCCATCAGGGCCGCCTTCTGCTGCTTTCCCAGGTGCATCAGCAGGGAGCAGGATTGGAAGCGGAGCAGCTGGGACTTGAACTGGCGCTCTGAAAATGGGGTACCAGTGTCTCAGGCGGTGGCTTAACCTGCTGCACCACAACGCCCACATAATTGGCATCTTAACTGCTGGGCTGAGTGAAGCTGGAGGACTTCTAGTTCCTGATTTCAAAGCGTGCGGCAAACCTGCCTGAACCCAAACGACAATGACATCAGGATGAACACGCAGAAGAATGGAATGGAGTGAGAATTCAGAGATCAGCTGAGGTCTGCAATGAACCGATCTTCAGCAAGCAAGGCCAGGCCATCAAAAGGCAGGAGGAGCAGTTGTTCCGGCACCTGCTGCCCCGGCGGCTCAGTGTGACCGTCCACAACAAGTTAGGATGCCTTCCTCACGCCGCACACACGAGTTAACTCAAAGTCTACAGAAGGTCTTAGGAGAAATTATCAGTGCATCTTTGTGATCTTGAATTAAGCAAGACCTTCTTGGATAAGATACCAAAAGCGCAAGCAACACAAGGAAGAACAGATAAATCAGACTTTGTCAGAGTTAAAATCTTCTGTGTTTCAAGCGATACCATCGAGAACGTGACGAGCTAGCTCACAGAAAGACGGGAAAGGCTTGCAAATCGTACCTGCGCTAGGGGAAGTGTATCTAGAACTCACAGGGACCTGCTACGATTCACTAATAAAAGGACAAATCAGCTAATTAGAGCTGGAGCCAAGGATTTCTTGACCATTTCTCCAGAGATACACAAATGGACGACAGGTGCACTGGAAGTTGCTCAACGTAACCAGGCACCGGGAACTACAGATCCAAACCGCAGCGATGTGCCAGCTCATGTGAGCGGGACAGTGCTTACCACAAAGACAATAGTGCAGTGATGAGGATATGGAGACCCTGGGGGTCTCCCTGCTGCTGGTGGTGAGACCACCAGCACTCCCTGCTTTGGCCAACTTCCTGGCAGTTTCTCCAAGTGTTGTGCAGAGAGTTATCAGGCGGCTCAGCCATTCCACCCCAAGCCAAGCCGAGAGAAACAGAAGCAGGTGCCCGCACAACAACTCACACACATGTGTTTACTGCAGGATTCTTCATGATGGTCCAAAGGTGAGAACAGCCCGTGGGCGGATGAATGAGCTAACAGAATGGAACATTTAATGGGATAGCAGGTGGCCATAAAAAGAATGCAGGACTGATCCATGTCTCTGCGTGCATGAGCCTCAGAAACACGCCAAGGGAAGGGAGCCAGTCACCGCAGGTCGTGTCTCGTGATGGGCCATGTAAACGAGATGCCCACAATAGGCAGATATACAGTCACAAAAAGGCTAGATTTTCTTAGGGCTACATGGATTAAGGGGAAATTGGAAGTGGCGAAAATATTCAAAAATTGATTGTGGTTATCGTTAAATAACTCTAACTTTACTAGAAAATTTCTTATTTTATTTTTTAAAAATTATTCATGGGGCCAGCGCTGTGGCATAGCAGAAAAAACTGCCTCCTGTAGTGCCAGCATCCCATATGGGCACTGGTTCAGGTCCCGGCTGCTCCACTTCTGATCCACCTCTCTGCTGTGGCCTGGGAAAGCAGTAGAAGATGGCCCAAGTGCTTGGGCCCCTGCATCCACATGGGAGACCTGGAAGAAGCTCCTGGCTCCTGGCCTCGGATCAGTGCAACTCCGGCCATTGCAACCAACTGGGGAGTGAACCAGTGGATGGAAGACCTCTCTCTCTCTCTCTCTCTGGCTCTCCTCTCTCTGTGTAACTCTGACTTTCCAGTAAATAAATAAATCTTAAAAAAAAGAGGATAGAGTGGCCCCCGACTCTGGGGACGATCTGTGGGGACTCCTGCTAGGTGCGGGGCTGGAGGAGCCACCAGGACATAGAGATGCACCGTCCCAAATCCCCACTCACCGCGGGTTCCCACTGCAGCTGACAGGGGTCTGGAGCTGCCCCAGCCCCTGCCGCCGGCTGCTGGGTGGGGAGGGTCCCCAAGCATCGTACGGGAGCCCCAGGGGCGAGGAACCAAGGTGTCTGCCAGCGGCCAGGGCGGAGAGTGGAAAAGGCTGTGTGGAGCTGGCTCCTGGTGGATGCTGCACCAGCGAGTGGTTTTTCTATCCCTGTGCCAACACCACGTGCTCTCCAGCACCATGAAGGCACTTCAAAAAGTTCATGGAAAATGGATTTAAGCCACAAGTTAACTTTTTGTGCAAAAACAAAAAAAATTGAAATCCATGCCCACAAGCAGTCAAGTTCATGGGAAACTTGTATTATGGAAAAAAAAATGCATGCATTTCAAAAATATTTTGCACCAAAACAAACTCTTTTTCTTTTGAAAAAATTCTTTATTTGAAAGTGAGAGTGACAGAGAGAGAGAGAGAGAGAGAGAGAGAAAGAGGGAGAGAGGAAGAGAGGGAGAGACAGAGATGTTGTATCCGTTGTTCACTCCCCAGATGACCACAAAGGGTAGGTCTGGGCCAAGCTGAAGTCAGGAGTCCAGAAATCCACTCTGGGTCTCCCATGCAGGTGCAGGGGCCCAAGTATTTGGTCCATCTTCCACTGCCCTCCCAGGTGCATTAGCAGGGAGCTGGATCAGAAATGGAGCAGCCGAGTCTTGAATTGGTGGCTCATAGGGGATGCCAGCCCCACAGCCAGCAGCTTAACCACAACTCCACCCCACCATTGCCCTGACTTAGCTTTAATTCCATTTTCCCAGGAACTTTTTGGAGTTTCCTCCTAAATCTATTTTTGTAAATGAAAAAAGAAAAGGAAAAAAGCTTTGAGGGGCAGAGACACAGAGGGAGAGACACACAGACACAGCCCCCACCCACTAGTTCTCTCCCCAAAAGCCCACCACACCCAGGGCTGGGCCAGGCCAAAGCTGGGAGCTGGGAACTCCACTCAGGTCTCCCCCGTGGGTGGCAGGGACCCGCTGCCTCTCTGAGTGTTGTCGGCAGGAAGTTGGGGCCACAATCGGGAGCTGGGCCTGAGACCTGGGACCCAGGTCCTCCGCTGCGGGACACAGATGTCTTAATCACAGGCCACGGGGCCACCCCTACGCCAAGTCTTGAAATCAGGTCGTGTTGGTTGTTTTGGTTCGGCCAGGTGTGGCAGGCCATCTCTCAATGACTCCTGCCTTCCAGGCTCCTGTGGAATGTGGGCTGGTCCCAGCGACCCACTTCTAACGAGCAGAACCTGGCCGAAGTGAGGCGCTTTCACTTCAGAGAGCAGGTTATGGGAGGAACATGTCTTTCATTCTGCTGGTTCTCTCTTTTTTTAAAAAAATTAGTCTTTTTTTTATTTATTTGAAAGGCAGAGTTACAGCAAGAGAGAAAGAGGAGAGAGAATCTTCCATCTGCTGGTTCACTCTCCGGGTGGTCACAACGGCCAGCTCTGGGCCCGGCTGAAGCCAGGCGCCTGGAACTTCATTCTCTCCCATGCGGGTGCAGGGGCCCAAGCACTCTGGCCATCCTCTGCTGCTTTCCCAGGTGCACTAGCAGGGAGCTGAAAGGGAAGTGGAGCAGCCGGGACTCGAACTAGGGCCCATATGGGATGCTGGCATCGCAGGAGGCAGCTTAACCCTCTATGCCACAGCACCGACCCCCGTTCTTTTTTTTTTTTTTTTTTTTCTTGCTCACTCTGTTAGGGAGGCCCACGGAGCAAAGGCCTGTGGGAGACCAGGCCTTAATTCAGCAACCTGCAAGAAGCCTGCCACCCACCCATCCACAGGAGCAAGCCGGGAAGTGCCTCCTCCCCTGCTGAGCCTCCTGATGAGGTTGCAGCCCTGGCTAATGGTTTGATGGTAACCCCAGGGGAGACCTTGAGCCACAGACACCTGGCTAAGCCACACCGAGATTCCCAACCCACAGGAGCTGTGAGATCACAATTGCTTGTTATTGTTTTTGTTTTCATTTTGCATCATATTTCCAGATGGACTAATATAAAAGCCAAACTATAAAATTTCTAGTAGAACATTTATGACCTTGGCATAGGCAAAGATCTCTTGGAATGGACACAACTTACTAACCATAAAAGAAAAAGTGAGGGGCTGGCATTGTGGCATAACTGGGCAAGCTGCTGCCTGTGACACCAGCATCCCATATGGGCACTGGTTCAAGACCCGGCTGCTCCACTTCTGATCCAGCTCCCCGCTAAAGTGCGCCCTGGGAGACAGCAGCTGATGTCTCAAGTGATTGGGTTCCTGCCACCCACGTGGGAGACCAGGCTTCCAGCTCCTGCCTGGTCCAATCCCAACTGTGGATGGTAGTTCTCTTCCCTGAAATAAAATAAATAAATAAATTTGGAAAGACCCCAGGTCAGACCTCCGCGTTCCACACTGGAATACCCGGGTTCAGTTCTCACTCTGGCTCCTGATGGAAGCTTTTTGAAAACGCAGATCCTGGGAGGCTGCCATGATGGCACAGGTGCTTGGGTCCCTGCCAGCCACACAGGTGACCTGGAGGGAGTTCCCAGCTCTCAGCGTGGGCCTGGTTTAGCTTTGGATGTTGTGGGTATTTGGGGGGCACAAACCAGTGGATAGGAGTGCTCTCTCTCTCTCTCTCTCTCTCTGCCTCTCAAATAAGTAAATAGTTAAAATATACAGAAATTCCTAACAAGCCCTTGAAAATATCTTCAATGTCCTGATCATAAAAGAAGTTAAAACCACACTGGGATATCACCATTCTCCCACCAGCAGCGCTAAAATTCAAACAAGTAAAGATACCTCGCATTGACAGAGATACGGAAACGCACACAACCACCACTTTGGAAAACTCCTGGCAGCTTCTTTCAACACACACGTGTCTTCTGACCCAGCACTTCTGTTCCCAGGGATTTCCCCAGAAAAATGAGGGCGACAGAAGTCCACAGAACACCTGCTACGGGGACGTCACGACAGCTTTGTTCAGAAAACCCCCATGCTGAACACGACTCTGACGCCGAACAACAGAACAGAATAATGAAGCAGCTGTATTCCCAGCAACACCTGTGACAACCTGGGTGGGTCCCCTGAACGGTGTGATGTGGAAAAGGAGCCAGACCCACAGCGTCCATTCTGTTTGATCCCCAACTGGCCGCAACAGCCAGAGCTGTGCTGATCTGAAGCCAGGAGCCAGAAGCTTCTTTCAGGTCTCCCACGTGGGTGCAGGGGCCCAAGGACTTGGGCCATCTTCTTCTGCTTTCCCAGGCCACAGCAGAGAGCTGGATCAGAAGAGGAGCAGCTGGGACTCAAACCAGTGCCCATATGGGATGCCAACACTGCAGGCGACGGCTTTACCCGCTATGCCACAGCACTGGCCCTAGATGCATTTTTTTAAAAAAAATTATTTGAAAAGCAGAGTCATAGAGAGAGATCTCCCATCTGCTGGTTCACTTCCCAAATGGCCGTAATGGAACCAGGGACTTCTTCCAGGTCTCCCACGTGGGTAGCAGAGGCCTAAGCACTTGAACCATCTTTTATTGCCTTCCCAAGTGCATTAGCAGGGAGCTGGATGGGAAGTGGAATAGCCAGGACTCGAACCGGCGCCCATGTGGGATGCTGGCACTGCTTTGCCCACTGCACTACAGTGCTGGCCTCAGCAGATGCATCTGTGTTTCACAGCATCTTGGGGCCATAGTCTGAGCAAGGCCCTAGATGTCCTTTACATGGTCACAGCCTTGAATGTTTCCAAAACATCTTCCCAGCTGGTGCTCAGATGCACTTCAGACCCCTGGCAAGGAGCCAGGGTCATCTGAGGAGTGGGCAGGGCCAGGATTCAGGGATCTCTTACAGGATCTGGAGTGGAGACAGAACACTGTGCCATCGCCACTGTCCCCAGATGAAACCGTGTCTTTCCAGGGGTGAAGAGGTTGCAGGGGAGTTCCCTGTCCCTGGAGGGATCCAAGTCAGAGTAGAATGTTGTAACAGAATGGGTTGGACTCAATGAATTAAAAAAAAAAAAAGTCCCTGGGGCCAGTGCTGTGGCATAGCAGGTTAAGCTGCCACCTGTGATGCTTCTAAGGGTGCCGGTTTGTGTCCTGTCTGCTCCTCTTCTGATCCAGCTCCCTGCAAATGGCCTGGGAAAAGCAGAGGAAGATGGCCCAAGTGCCTGGACTTCTGCCACCCACGTGGGAGACTTGGGAGAAGCTCTTGGCTTGTGGCTTCTGCCTGGCCCCCGCCCTGGCCACTGTGGCCACCTGAAGAGATAGAAGCAGATGGAAGATCTCTCTTTCAAAATAAATAAATCAATTAAAAATAAATTTTAGTACACGTGCTGCTGAAGCGAGGACAATTAAATTACCAACATCGTGGCCACCATGGTGGCGTAGCAGGTTCAGCTGCCTTCTGAGATGCCAGCATCCCATATGAGCGCTCATTCCGGTCCTGGCCAATCCAGCTCCCTGCTAACGCACCTGGGAAAGCAGCAGAAGATGGCCCAAGTGCTTGGCCCTTGCACCCACGTGGGGGGCCCGGAAGGAGTTCCTGGCTCCTGGCTTTGGTCTGGTCCAGTTCTGGAGGTTGTGGCCATCTGGGGAGTGGACCAGTGGATGGAAGATCTCTCTCTCTCTCTCTCTCTCTCTAATTCTGCCTTTCAAATAAATTTAAAAAAAAATGCATCTGCAGAATTTAGTAGAATGTTCTATCGAGGACAACATGTAGATGAGTGTGAGTATAACTTTCTGTCCCTCTTTCTTTCCCTCTTTCTGTAACTTTGCCTTTAAAATAAATCTTTAAAAAAAAAAAACTCCAACATTTCTAAAACATGTATGATTGTGATAAAACATATAAGCTACAGTTAGCCACTTTTAGGGTGGAGTTTCTATGGCACTGATCACTTTCCGTCTGTGTTTTATGCCTTACGACACCTGTCACAATTACACTCCGACAAGCACCCATAGAACTATTCCTTGTGGCCCATCCTAAGCTTGCGCTCCTGTGCTGTGACCCAGTGCCTGGCACGGTGCCAGCTGCTTAACAAGAAATGATTCGGACTCCCTGAGTGCACAGCGACAATGAAGATATCAGAGCATGAAGATAAAAGAGAATAACCGTGTCTCTAGGTCATGGGCAAGTGGGGGAGGTGGCTGTGGGGGCAGGAAAGACGTCCAGATCTAGGAGGCCTGGAATGTTCTAGATTCTTCCGGACACCTGTGTGATTATGCCCCCCCCCAGGCTCCACACCCCGAAGGGGGTTAGCTCGTTCCCTGGCACCCCAGGAGCTCTGTCAGGAGAAGCATCTTGGCGCTGAGCCTACAGCAGCTTCTGGGGACTGTCCCACAGCCTGGCTCTTGGGGGGCATCCCATCAGCACCCCTGTCTTTGGGCAGGCAGTGCTGGGAGAGGCTGGGAGCCCTGATGAGTGTGGTTCATAGAGCTGGCCCAATTGACGCCTCTCTCCTTGTCCCCCAGCCTCCAGTCCACCCCAGGCCCAGCCTCCCTACTCGCTGCTACACCCACCTCCCCAAGCCAGGCTCTGTCCAGGCACCTGCTGCGTCCATGCCTCTTGTGGCTCCCCCCCTACCCCCAGCCTCCTCCACGTGACACCTGGCTTAGCCCTGCTGCTGCCCTGGGCACCACAGCCTGGCAAGGCCAGGACGAAGAGTTCCCTCCCCCCATAGGGCTTCCCTGGGCTCGGGGGGGGGGGGTGGTGCTGGTGGCTCTGCTGGACAGGGGCAGTGGGCGTCCCGATGGGTGGTGTGGTCAGCGGCTGCAGCCTCCAAGGGCACAAAGCACACGAGCTATCAGGCCGGGGCCAGACCTGTCCCAGCTCGGCCCAGCCGGTTGGGCTTCTCCTGGCCCAGCTGTGTCCCCGCAGCCCTGCTCTTGGCGCTGCACCAGAGAGGTCCGGGGCCAGGCTGGGGAGCGCACACCTTCCTCTGGCTCTCTACTCTCCCTCTCTGCAGCCCTGGCCCGTGAATGCAAGCCCCTGGCCCCACGTGTGGGCAGCTGGCAGGCCGGAGACAGTGCCCCTGGCGGCTGGGGTTGGCCTCGGAGGTGCCGGGAAGCCGAGAGAGAGAGAGAGAGAGAGAGAGAGAGAGAGAGAGAGAGAGAGAGCTGAACAAGAGCTGGAGGGTGTCTCCCCATGGGGCAGGTTTACCTCCCCCATTTTGCCGATGGGGAAACTGAGGCTCAGAGAGAGGGCGTGGGGCCAGGGCCACAGAGCAGGTGAGGAGCAGAGCTGGACCAGAACCCAGGCACGTGCCTTCCCCTCTGAGCAGGGTTTGAGGGTCGCTGTGGCTGGGACAGAGACCCTCGTGCCTTTGCCAGTGTCGTCGCGGTACACCCGCGGTACCTTCTACGACACCGTCCTCTCTGAGTTTGCCCAGAGGATGACTGGGGCTCCGGGCCTGGGTTCCAGCCCTTCTCCTCCCCGCTGGCCTTGCGGGCGGCCTTCCCTGCACCAGGCCTGGGCTGGACACGGTCTGGTCTCCTGCCTACGGCAGCTCCAGCCAAGCAGGCCCAGGCCTCCAGGGACTCTAGCCACACAGGCCCCTCCACCACGCCTTGTACCACGGGCCTGAGACCCAGCCTGCAGGAGACACTGGGCCCCCACTGGACCCTCACTCCGGTGCACAGGGGCCCTTGAGGACTGAACTTGGGATTCATGTGCAAGGGCAGAGCAGCTCATGGGGGTGGGGGAGCGGAGGCGGCAGCGCTTGGGGGCCTGGAGCAGACCTGGCACCACCTGCCATGGGGTGCGGAGGCCGGGCAAGCTCCCTCCAGGCTCTGACCCTCTGTGGGGTGGCCCGGGTCTAGGCCGGGGCCTGCTGTTTGAAGCCTTGTGGTTCTCCGGAGACTGAGGGCAGGGCCAGGCGTGGTGACATTCCCTCCCCTCCTGCCCGTGCAAGGACACCTCAGGTGCTCTGGTCAGGAGCTGCTCCCCTCTTGCCCTTGGCCGCACCCCACCCCCCACGCCGTGGGCCCGGCCATGTCTGCTTCTCCCTGCCTCCCGGGTCCCACACTCCTTGGATAGACGGCCGGGGCCAGAGTGGGCACGGGTGAACATCTGATGGATTGAATCGGTAGGCATCGTGCAGGGGCCGGAGGGGCCTCAGCCACCCTGAGGGCCAGGAACTCCCCCAAGCCACCGGCCCACGGGCGCCAGAGCCTCCCGCTGCTCTTGACCTTGTCTGTCATTGGACCCCTGCCGCGGGCCCCCAAAGAGGCAGGAAAGCATTCTCAGCAAGAGAGACCCCCCACCCCCGCCTCACGATGTGAGCCGTCCTCTGTGGGCCTCTGCTGGGAGCAGGCCCTGCAGGGACTCCAGACCCCAGACCCCGGTTCCCGGCCCTCGCTGCCATCTTCCAGGGGGGAAAAGCGGCTTGCCCAGGTTCACACAGCAGAGTCACGGGTGGAACGGGCCCCAGTGTCCGTGCGCAGAGGCCCCGCCACCTGCTCACCTGGACCCCAGGCTGTCCCGGGTGGTCGCCATGCTGGCGTCTGGCCTGCTCTCCTCGGGGGCTTCTCTGCTGTCCGGTGCGGTGGGGTCCCCGGGGGCACAGCCGCAACCAGCTCCAGAGCTGTGTGGCATCTGCCCGGCTCTCCCACGGCCAGGGCTGTCCTTGAGTGGGCCGTGGGGGCAGGCAAGGGGCGGGCGTAGGGCGGGCAGGGGGCGGTGTTGGGGGGGAGGTGGCCATGGGACTGACCCAAAGGAGCCCATTTCCTCTCTATTTTTAGCAGCTCAAAAAAAAAATGCTCCTCAGTGGCAAAGTTGCTCGGAATTAAAACTTTCCCTTTCTTTGTGGCTGTGTTTCGTGGGAGAAGAGGAGAATATGAATGAGCTTAGTGTTTTTTGAGATGCAAATGCAGCCCTGTTCTCCCAGGAGGCCAGGCCAGTGAGCCCCCAGAAAACCTCCGGCCTGGCTTTAAAAGGCCACTTAAAGGGGCTTCCTCACAGCACGAATCTGGACCCAACTGTCCACACCGCAGCCACCGGGCCTGGCTGTCGGTGGAGTGTGCGCCGTGCGGCGCTGGAGGCCCGAGGGGGACCTAGGACCCTGGGCTGGGGAAAGGAAGCAGCTTTGGCCAACAGCGAGGGCCACCGTGCAGGCCCCCACCCCCCACCCCAGGGAACACCTGACCCTGAACCAGGTTCCGGCTGCCTCACATGCGTGCATACACATGGGAGATTGGCCTTCTGTGAATTAAATCCAGAAATCTCCACTCGGAGCTTCCCTGAGTGTTAGTTCTTTGGGCCAGAAAGTGGGTGGCCGAGGTGCAGCCCCCACACCCCGATCCCGGGGCGGGGCTCTGTGTGTGTGTGTGTGTGTGCAGTCCTTGCTCCCTGGGTTCTGGGAAGGCTTCCTCTTCCATCTGCTGGTTCCCTCCCCCGATGCCCACAGCAGCCAGGCTGGGCCAAGACCTGGTTGCAAGGTGTCCGGTGCGTAACAGATCTTCCCAGGCAGACGAATCGATTCATTCACAGGCTTTTATTGGGGTTCCGCTCCCGGGCGAGGTTCCCGGGTCCCAACAGAGCAACAGAGCGGGGGCCGGGGAAGTCGCACGTCAGAGATTGGGAGAGCTCCTTTTATAGATTCAGGGCATGGGGGTTAAAGGTTGAGGCGGGTCTGATCCTCATTGGTTGACCTTTAGGCACCCGCGGGGACCTTGACAAGGACTTTTCTTCCCCGGATGTAGGCCTCTCCGTTCCCGGAAGTGTAGGCCTTCCCTCCTTGCGGATCCCAAAGCTGCCATCCCGACCTTTTGATGATAGGAAAGGGGGCGACGATGAGACTCTCTGGCTACTTCCTGCTGACTGGGGACGTCGTCTACAGGGGCCCGCTGGGGGTATCTTGGGGCTCCGCAGGGACAGGCATGTATGGATGGAGAAGCATCTGGTTGACTGCCTGGTTGCTGAAGGCCTTGGTTCATTCCATTATCACCTGCTGTAAACCCTTAAACAGGCACTGTAGTATACAAGTCAGGGTGAGAATAGCAGCCAGTGATCCTAAGAGTGGCATTAACCAGGTAATGAAAGGATTTCATAGAGGAGAGGAAATGGGGGGGGGGGGGTCTCTGGGCCCTCGTGGGGACAGTTTGATGGGCGTGGTTTAAATCTGATCCCAGCCAAGACTGGGAGAAAGGCCACTCAACTTTTGCAGGTAGAGGGGTTTGTCTGTAGAGAAATTCTGAATAATCATACAACATTAAGTGGAGGAGAGGACCATCAGTACACACAGGTTGGGAGCAGAGCCACTGATGTTAGAGTAGAGGCTATGATTACAAAGGAATGAGGCCCAAGTGGGCTAGACAGGGTCTAGAACAAAGGACAGGGTCATTATTAGAGGACCCAAGAAAGGTGCTGTCTAAGCCACAGCTAAGTTTGCTGATTGAGAGGCAAATAAAACCTGACAGAAGGGGCTTGATAGTCATTTGGTGGGCTCTAGGCCTTATAAGTTAAGAGGCCCAGACCTGTCTGTCTCTTCACATAGGGTACATCTTAAGGCAGGTGTGAACCTCCTTGGGGAAGTCACCCTGTTGACTTCCATTACCTAGCTGATCTGGGAGGAGAGCTGGCCAGGTGAAGGCAGGTGACATCTCTAACAGGAAAGTCACAGTTCTGCCTGCAGTGTTGCTGACCCTACTTGACCATCCCCTCAGCTGCAGTGGTCACTTTGGAAGTTGGGCTGAGTGAAGGGCTTTTCAGCTTAGAGCCAATAAGATCTGTGGCTCTGACCTGGGCGTCCTTCGACTTCAGTGCAGGTCCATTTCCAGTGATCCAACTCTTGGCTGGCAGAGCTGCCAGGGCTCTTCACAAGCTGACTTCTGCTGAAGCCCAGGCTTACCACACTGAAAGCCACTGCAGTGGACTGGCCTGTTGGGTCTCCTTGAGGGCAGATCACTGTACAGATCAGCCATTAATAGGCCTGCCACCCATTGCTTCTGATGCCTAGCTTTCGGCGCCATCTGCAAGGTGTCCGACGTGTAACAAATCTTCCCAGGCAGACGAATCAATTCATTCACAGGCTTTTATTGGGGTTCTGCTCCTGGGCGAGGTTCCCCAGTCCCGACAGAGCAACAGAGCGGGGGCCGGGGAAGTCGCACGTCAGAGATTGGGAGAGCTCCTTTTATACATTCAGGGCATGGGGGTTAAAGGTTGAGGCGGGTCTGATCCTCATTGGTTGACCTTTAGGCACCCGCGGGGACCTTGGCAAGGACTTTCTTCCCCGGAAGTACAGGTAGAACCTCTCCATTCCTGAAAGTATAGGCCTTCCTTCCACGCGGATCCCAAAGCTACCACCGCCACTCGGTCTCCCCCCAAGGGTGGCAGGGACCCTAGTCCTTGGGCTGTCTCCTGCTGCCTCCCAGGGAGCACATTAGCAGGAACTGGAAGGGAAGTGGATGTGGGATTCTATCTCGGGCATCCCTAGCAGTGGCTTGGCCTGCTGCACCCCAATGCCGAGCCGTTGTCCTCTAAGGATGCCAGTCACTGGGCAAGAGCCAGCCCCAGTCCTGTATGGCCCCCTGCTCACTCATCACATCTGAAAAAACTCTTTGCCAAGAAGCTCGTGTTCTGAGGCCCTGGATAGACACAGGTTTGAAGCAGACACAATTCAATCCTGTAGAGATCTTCTATAGGAGCAGTGGGCAGGATTCCTATCGGATGCCCCCAAGAAGGGCTGTGGGTCCAGCCCGGCCACAGGGCAGCCAGTAAAGTCCACAGTGCTGGACTCAGCCCTACGAGGCTGCCTGGAGAGTCCTGCTCAGGGCACAATGGATCAGAGGCATGGGGGCAGGGGGTGGGACCCCCCACCTTGGTGGTCTTGGGCAGCCGCCCCGTCCTGCTCTGGGATAGTGGGGAGGAGAACGGAGGAGAGGCTGTGTCTGCTCGCTCCCTCTCCCTCCCAGCTGCTCGCTTTTGGTAGCTGCTGTGTCCTTGTCCTTCCAGCCAGGGCTTGGGTAGGAGCCCCTCCCGGCCCACCCCAAGGTTCCCATGGGACAGCAGCTCCTCCCCCAGCCTGGTGATCCCCACGGAGGCCTGCATGTGACAGTGGGGGGACCCCAGGAACAGGGAACCCCCAGATTGGAATGCAATTCTTGCCTTTCTGCTTATAAGCTAGGTGAGCCCCAGCGTGGACACAGGTGGGGGTGGGGGTGGGGGTCTGTGACAACGGCTTTTTGAAGGTGGCTGTGAGGATCGAAGCTGAAGATGGGAACATGGTCCGGCACGGAGCCTGCCACCGGGAGGGGCAGTCTTGCGGCACTGTTCCGTCTCGTGGGGTCACCGTGTTTTTGATGGGCTCCCCTGACCCCTGCCACTCATGTGCACCTCGAGGGGACTGAGTCCCTCCTCTGACCCACAGGGAGACAGAGGCGGCGACGCCCAGAAGCCAGGATAGCAGAGCCTGTGCCTTCCCCGGCAGAGATTAGATACCACGATGGGGCTGGCACAGGTGGGGAAGGTGGAGAGGATGGGGGACAGCATGTGCTGAGCGGGAGGCCTCGTCCTCCGTCAGCCCTGGGTGAGCAGCCTGCAGCTGCCCCAGCCTGTGGGAGCCGCCCAGAGCACACTGGGAACCTGGGCCTCCAAGGGCAGGGAGGTGGCCATGGAGCACCTGCTAAATGCCTCCTTCTTTTTTAGGATTTTTTTTTTTTAATTTGAAAGGCAGAGGGAGATACAGAATGAGAGAGAGAGAGAGAGAGAGAGAGAGAGAGAGAGAGAGAGAGAGAGAGACTGTACATTCACTGGTTCACTCTCTAATGGCCACCTGCTGGAGCTGAGCCAATCCGAAGCCAGGAGCCTGGAACTCCATCCAGGTCTCCCACATGGGTGCAGGGGCCCAGGCATTTGGGCCATCATTGGCTGCCTCCCAGGAAGCACATTAGCAGGGAGCTGGATTGGAAGTGGAGGTGGGCACTTTGATATGGGATGATACTGGATGTTCCCAATATAAAGTCCTCATACATCTCCTCCCTACTGCCACCAGCAGTTGCTTAAATCTTTCTCAGAAAGGCCTCCACGACCACCTAATGTCATGCACAAACCCCTGCCCGGTACCCCATCCACTTTCTGTCTGTCTCTCGCCGTCGCTCCGACCGTCATCGCATGCCAGCATGCGGTGTGGTGACCCGTCTGCCATGCAGTGCTCGGGAAGGCGGGGATTTCTGATTCTCTTGCTCCTTTCTGCCCGCCAGACTCCAGAACAGTGCCTGGCCCAGAATAGGTGCCCGGTAGCTATTTACCCCACCAGTGGCCGGTGAGCTGCGCGTGCGCCGTGCTGCACTGCGGGCCCTGCCCAGCAGCGTGGAAAACAACCTCTTGGGAAATGGTTCCAAGCTGAGTCGGAGACTGTGTGTCCTCGTCCACTTCCTGTGACTATAAGGAAGTGCCCGAGGCAGGCTAAGTTTATAAAGGAAAGAGGTTTGATTCAGCGCACAGTTTTGGAGGCTGGAACTCCAAGGTCGAGAGACCCCATGGATTTGGCCCCCCAGGGAGGCCCTGGTCTGTGGTATCACAGTGGCAGGAGTGTGTACAGGAGTGAGAGTTCACGGTAGGAAAGAGTGGGGAGGGGTCTGTCGCACGCTTCTATAGGAACTCACTCCCCAAGAACCCACTCGGCAGCCCCAGGGGACACATGAGGTCTGGGCCTGTTAAAAGTCTCACCATCTCTCTGGCCGGCGCTGTGGCACACCAGGTTCTAGTCCTGGTTTGGGCGCTGGATTCTATCCTGGTTGCCCCTCTTCCAGGCCAGCTCTCTGCTATGGCCCGGGAAGGCAGTGGAGGATGGCCCAAGTGCTTGGGTCCTGCACCGCATGGGAGACCAGGAGAAGCACCTGGCTCCTGGCTTCAGGTCAGTGAGATGCACAGTCCGCAGCGGCCATTGGAGGGTGAACCAACGGCAAAAAGGAAGACCTTTCTCTCTGTCTCTCTCTCTCTCACTATCTACTCTGCCTGTCAAAAAAAAAAAAGTCTCACCATCTCTCATGCCACCACGGTGTGGGCCCAGCCCCCACCAGGGGAGCCCCTGGGGGACACTCTGCCCCAGCCACAGTGCCACGTCATAGGAAACACGACAGAGACTCGCAGGCACTGGGCACAGCCGTTAGGACACTGCTGGGGACGCCTGCAGCCTGCAGCGCAAGGCCGGGATTCCAGGCCCAGGTCCACTTCCGTTCCACTCCCTGCTACCGGGCACTGTGGGAGGCAGCAGGAGATGGCTCTAGTACTTGCTCCCACCCCCTGCACCACCCAGGAGGGAGACCTGGGTTGGGTTCTGGGCCCCTGGTTTTGCCGTATTTGCACCACTCAGCTATTGTCCATCGTTTCATATCTTTCTTTTTAAAGATTTTATTTATTTTATTTGAAAGAGTTACACACACAGAGAGAGAGAGGTCTTCCATCTGATGGTTCACTCCCCAGATGGCTGCAAAGGCCAGAGCTGCGCCAACCCAAAGCCAGGAGCCAGGAGCTTCTTCTGGGTTTCCCATGCGGGTGCAGGGGCCCAAGGACTTGGGCCATCTTCTACTGCTTTCCCAGGCCGTAGCAGAGAGCTGGATGGGAAGTGGAGCAGCCAGGTCTCAAACCAGCGCCCATATAGGATGCCGGGGTTTAGCCCAGGGCGTTAACCTGCTGCGCCACAGCGCTGGTCCCCATTGTTTCATATTTTTCTTCACCACGACTCACCCTTAAAATTTAGCTCCCTGCTAACGGCCTGGGAAAAGCAACAGAAGATGGCCCAAGTGTTTGGGCCCCTGCCAGCCACGTGGGAGATCCAGATGAAGCTCCTGGCTCCAGCCTGGCCCAGCCTGACAGTTGTGTCCATTTGAGAGTGAGCCAGCAGATAGAAGATTCCCTCTGTGTCTCTCCTCTCTCTGTAACTCTTCAAAATAAATAAATGAAAGTCTTTGTTTTTTTAAAAAAACTCTGCGTCCACAGTAGGCACGTCAGATGCCCATGTCCTACATCAGAGAACCCGGGTTAACTCAGCTCTGGTTCCTAACTTCAGCGGACCCAGGGAGGCAGCCTGATGGCTCAGGTGGTGGTCTCCTGCCGCCCATCCAGGGAGACCTGGATTGCATTCCCAGCTCCCAGCTGCAGTAGTCCCGGCCCAGCCCTGACCATTGTGGACACTTCAGGAGTGGACCAGAGGATGGGAGCTCTCTGTCTCTCAAATAAATAAAATGTGTGACCATGATACCACCTGTCGTATTTTATCATGGGACAGTTTTGGAATCAACTCTGGAAAAAGCGTGATGCCCTTGATTTTGTTTCCATTAAAGGAGGGGAGTGTTATTGATCCTGACAAGGTACAGCTGGGAGAAGGTGGCCAGTGGGTGGCAGCAGGGGTCACTCAGACCCTCATGGTACACGGAGGGCATTGCCGTACTGGAACTATGGGATAGCAAGCATTAGAAGGCGGCCAGAGGGAGCTCCGAGGAGTGAGGTACCTGGTGGCACACAGGTGTCATTTATGGCCGGTAGATCCAGCTGTAGAGGGAGGAGGCTGTGTTTTACACCCTGGGGAAAGAGGCAGGAAGGTCAGACACTTTAAAGAAAGAGGGGCCGGGGGCCGGCGCTGTGGCACAGCGGGTTAACCCGCCACTTACAGTGCCTGTGCTCCACATTGCAATGTCTGGTTCGAGTCCTGGCTGCTCCACTTCCGATCCAGCTCCCTGCTAATCCTCCTGGGAAGGCAGCAGAAGATGGCCCAAGTGTTTGGGTCTCTGCCACTCACCTGGGAGACCCGGATGGAGTTTCAGGCTCCTGGCTTCAACCAGGCCCAGTCCTGGCCTGGCCATTGTGGCCATTTAGGGAATGAACCAGTGCATGGAAGATATTCTCATTTCTCTCTCTCTCTTTCTCTTTCCCTCTCCCTCTCTTTCTCCCTCTCCCCCCCACCTTTCAAATAAATAAATCTTTCAGAAATTTAAAGAAAGAGGCCGGCGCCGTGGCTTAACAGGCTAATCCTCCGCCTTGCGGCGCCGGCACACCGGGTTCTAGTCCCAGTTGGGGTGCCAGATTCTATCCTGGTTGCCCCTCTTCCAGTCCAGCTCTCTGCTGTGGCCCGGGAGTGCAGTGGAGGATGGCCCAAGTGCTTGGGCCCTGTACCCGCATGGGAGACCAGGAGAAGCACCTGGCTCCTGGCTTCGGATCAGCACGATGCGCCGGCCGCAGTGGCCATTGGAGGGTGAACCAACGGCAAAAAGGAAGACCTTTCTCTCTCTCTCTCTCTCACTGTCCACTCTGCCTGTCAAAAAAAAAAAAAAAAAAGAAAGAAATTTAAAGAAAATTTAAAGAAAGAAGGAAAGGGTGCCCCTGGGCCTGGGGTAGGAGAAGCATTGCTGTTTTTTAACATCAGTTCTTCCAGGCTAAGTTTTTGACAGCGTGGACGTGCATTGCTAGGATTCGATTCGTCTTCCTTTTGAAGTTTTCAAATACTGCACCTGGGACCCGGCTTGAGGCCCACAGGAGCAGCAGAACAATGGGCTTCTGCTGACCCCTGCTGGCCACAGCGCCTCCTTCCTGCCCAGGGTTTCCAAGCGCCCAGGCTGCCCCGATCACCACTGCCAGCCCCAGAAACACACACACACACACACACGCCCAGGAATCCTCTGTCGGCCTGCAGTGAGCCCTGGACACCGGGGCTCAGGTCTCAGCTGCCAGACCCCAGTGCTCTTCCCGGGTTCCTGTCCCAGGTTTGGGGCCCAGGCTCCGGGGCAACTTTGCTGCAGCTCCGAGACGCCCCTCCTGCAGGCACAGAGGAGAATCTGTGAGTGGTGCCTGGTCTGGAGCCATCAAGTCCTGTGGAGGAGGAGGTGAGCGGGAGCAAACGCAGGTGCCTGGCCACCCTCGTAGGGTCTGTGCCTTCCTGCCCACCTGGCTCGAGGCCGTGAGACCTGTGTCCTCAGGAGCCGGCGGGGAGGCGGCGCAGGGGGAGCACAGTGGCACAGCCCAGGCCAAGCCGCCCCCCTCCCCGAGTCTCAGTTTCTGCTTCTGAGAAAACTGAGGCACAGGACGTAGCCTAGCCGGGCGAGACAAGGGCTTGTGGCACTGGACAGCGACACGGGGTGTGTCCAGGGACAGGATACCTCCCTGTGGCACAGACCCCCAACATCAGGCTCCCAGAAGCAGGTGTCTGAGTCCCGGCCAGTGCCCCAGGCCTCTGGGGGCCAGGGCAAGGCAGGCTGGGGCAGATCAGCCGTGCTCACCGGGGGAGCTGTACACCCAAGCATGGAGAGGTGCTGCCTGTCCAACCCCCATGTCCTACTTAAAGAGAAACCCCCAAGGTGTGGGGGAGGGGCAGGGGACAGGCAGGGGTGGGGTGGGGGAGACAAGGGAGGCATGATCAGCAGCCCACAGGGTGGGAGCCGGAGCCCCCCGCCCCGCTCCTTTATGTCCACAGGGCCCTGGAGGGAAAAAAAGGGTTAAGTTCAGGCTCAGGGGTCAGTGGCTGCTTGCTGACCTCCAAGACAAGGGAGGAAGGTCACAGTGCTTGCCCTGAGGCAGTGCGAGAAGCCCGCAGGGGCCCAGCTGCTGACCAGGTTACAGGCCCAGGGAACGGGGCCTGCTTGTTCCCAAGGAGCCAGGGACCTCCCTGTGCAGGGCACAACCGCGGCTGAACGGACCGGCACCCTTTACTGTCACGCTGCCCAGGGACCGAAGAAACCAGGTTTTTCTTTTCCCAAGCAGGGATCTGACGTCCCCAACAGGCCAGGTCTCAGTTCCAGAGTTCGGCTGTTTGCAGGGGTGCAGGACGGGTGTTGGGGGGTCTCTGAGGCATAGACCTTGCTCGCCCCTCCCCCTCTGGAAGAGCAGAGCCCCAGGCAGGGGGAGCCATGGAGTCAGCCTGGGATCAGCCCCTCAGGAAGACCCAGGCACGCAGGGCTGCGGGAGGCTGAGTCAGGGGAGGGTGAAGACCCAGGGGTGAGCCAGCCCTGCTCTCGCTGCCTTGCAGGGATGGTCCAGGCCCAGCAGGCTGACCTCCAGCAGCTCCGGCCTTTCCTACCTCCTCCCGGATTCCACAGAGCACCCCCCATCGCCCACCACCAGCTAAGGTGCAGGGGGGCCTTGCTGTGTGCTCCGTGGTCACCCTCAGCCAGATGGGCACGAGTAAACGTGGCGGGTCCCTCCCTCCACCCCTGCCCTTCGCCTCTGACTGTGCCAGTGGACACCATGGGGACACAGCACAGAGCAGCCCTGGGCTGCGTGCGTGAGTTCCAACCCAGCTAGCAAGCAAGTCCCAGTCGCCAACGGCATCACAAACAGTACTGCTTTTCTTTCTTTTTTTTTTTTTTGACAGGCAGAGTGGACAGTGAGAGAGAGACAGAGAGAAAGGTCTTCCTTTTTGCCGTTGGTTCACCCTCCAATGGCCGCCGCGGTAGCGCGCTGCGGCCAGCACACCGCGCTGTTCTGATGGCAGGAGCCAGGTGCTTCTCCTGGTCTCCCATGGGGTGCAGGGCCCAAGCACTTGGGCCATCCTCCACTGCACTCCCTGGCCACAGCAGAGAGCTGGCCTGGAAGAGGGGCAACCGGGACAGGATCGGTGCCCCGACCGGGACTAGAACCCGGTGTGCTGGCGCCGCAAGGCGGAGGATTAGCCTGTTGAGCCACGGCGCCGGCCCTCAAACAGTACTGCTTTTCTAAGCAATCTCTTTTTAAAAATTTTTTAGAAATTTCAATGTTTGTTTACTTTTTTTTTTTTTTTTTTGACAGGCAGAGTGGATAGTGAGAGAGAGAGAGAGAGACAGAGAGAAAGGTCTCCCTTTTTGCTGTTGGTTCACCCTCCAATGGCCACTGTGGCTGGCGCATCTCGCTGATCCGAAGGCAGGAGCCAGGCGCTTCTCCTGGTCTCCCATGTGGGTGCAGGGCCCAAGCACTTGGGCCATCCTCCACTGCCTTCCCGGGCCATAGCAGAGAGCTGGCCTGGAAGAGGGGCAACCGGGATAGAATCCGGCACCCCAACCGGGACTAGAACCCGGTGTGCTGGTGCTGCAAGGTGGAGGATTAGCCTGTTAAGCCATGGCGCAGGCCAACATTTGTTTACTTTTCTGAGAGGTAAATGAGGCTGGGCCTGGAGGCCCCAGGGGATGCCCATTGCAGGAAGGGGCCGGAGAGGAAGAGATGAGAGGCTTTGAGGCCTGAGCCCCGCTCTGCTGTCTTCCCAGGTGCGTGAGCAGGAAGCTGGATCGGAAGCAAAGCAGCAGGGACTCATTCTGGCTCTCTGATATGGGATGCCGGTATCACAAGCAGCGGCTTAACCTGCCGCACAATGCTTGCCCAAGGGTTTCTGATTACGTAATTTATATACGGTACATATTCATACACACACAGACACCTATTCATGTCTACGGATGCCGCCGTGTATCGCTTAACAACAGAATCAGCGATGCTGTCGCTGAATGGTCACAAATTCTACTTGCATAAACCAAGATGGGGCTGACGTTACCGTGTGATAAACTGCCAGGCCCAGCGGCGCACAAGCAGCCCACCATGGACGCCAAGGTGACCTTCCACACCCCTCACGGTCCTATGATGCACCTGCTCTTTTACAGATGCGAAACGCAGGCAGAGAGAGGAAGCGATTTCGCCAAGGCCGCAAGGCTGGGAAGTGGCGGAGCCACCTGTGCTGCCAACGGGTTGATTTTCTGGACGCAAAGTAGGAGGCAGCAGAGTGGGGCTGTGGCTCTGGCCACCTGAGCGGTGCCAGCAGCCTGAACAGGCCATCTTCAAGTGGGCGTTTGCTCATAAGGATACCTTTGGGAGCAGTGGGTATGTTCGTGGTCTCCAAGTGAGGCTTCCTGGGTGGATACACCCATCAAAACGTATTAAACGGCACACTCCAAACATTTGCAATGCCTTGTGCATCAGTTGTGTCTCATTAAGGGCGTCTCATTGCTCATCACAGGAGGACAGCAAACTGATAGCCACGATGCCATGGCATAAAAACGTATTTCTACGGTAACTCATCTGTCTTCTGTGTCTTTACTGCCACGTGCAGACAGGATACATAAAATTCATGATCGCATCTAAGCACTGCTTTGACAATTTTGCTGTGCTTCCGAACAGGGAAATGTCTTCCAATTAAAACTCAGAGTTACAATGACTCAAGAATCATTTTACAGTTTTATATTACTGAAAATGGAACACAACGTAACTGCTATTTATAACAACAGAGTGATCTTGCTGAAATAAAGTAAAAAAAAAAGTCATGGGCTATACATATATATACAAGCATACTTCAAACGGTTGTGGGAAGATGGAATGAATAGAGAAGTTTATTTAGCTGCAAAAAAGTTTTTGAAATTCAAGCACAGATTTTTTTGTAATATCCTTTCTCACGGACTCTGACAACCTCCTCCTCCTCTCGCAGCCCCTGTCACCCCTGGGTTCTCTTTCCGCCTCTCTGGGGGCTGCTCCTCATCCTTCCACCTCCGACTGGCAGGTGCTCCCCAACCGTCTCCTGGGCGCTGCCGCCGCCCTCTCTCTGGGCCAGCTGTCACACCCCTCTCTGAGGCCCAACCCGCCCAGCCTCCCCCCAGGCAGCTCCTGCTCTGAGCCGTTCACGGCTCCCCAGGACCCATCTGAGGATGCAACACACTCCTGAAGGCACCAGGAGTCCAGGGTACTTGCCCCTGCTTCCCTTCCCACACGGGGTTTGCCCCCCACCAGGGCACTGCACCACCTGCCTTTCTTCTGTGGTCCCTTCCGCATGGCTCCCCACCCTCCCACCCGCCCTGCTCAAGGTGGTTCCAACATGCAGGCCTGTGGCATATGCCCCCTCCTCCGTGAAGTCCTCCGGGCCTCTCCCCAGTCTCGCGTGGCTCTCATCCATCACGGGACTCCAAGAGAACCTGTGCCAGGATTCCTCCCATGCTTGCGTGGACTGACTCCCACCCTGGAATCAGGGGCCACGGAGCATTCCACACCGCGGTTTCTCCTCTGCACCACGTCTCCCCAGCTGTAAAATGAGGTGGCAGAATTGCAGCAGCATCTCTTAAACATCGCTTGTGCAAGTGCCACCTACTCACTATTCCTTTTTAAAAATTTTATTTTCGGGCCTGGCCTGCAGCACCAGCATCCCATATGGGTGCTGGATTGTGTCTCAGGTCCTCCACTTCTGATTCAGCTCTCTGCTATGGCCTGGGAAAGCAGTAGAAGATGGTCCAAGTTGCTTGGGCCCCTGCACCCATGTGGGAGACCTGGAAGAAGCTCCAGGCTCCTGGCTTCAGGTTAGCCCAGCTCTGGCTGTTGCAGCCAATTGAGGAGTGAACCAGCAGATGGAAGACCTCTCTCTCTCTCTCTGCCTCTGCTTCTCTGTAACTCCACCTTTCAAATAAACCTTAAAATTTTTTTTTTCAGTTAGGCATTTGGCCTAGCAGTTAAGATGCCCACGTCCCATTATTGATAGTGGGGTCTGGCTCCAGACTCCAGCTTCCTGTGAGTGCAGACCCTGGGAGGCAGCAGCTGGGTTCCTGCCACCCATGTGTGGGATCTGCATTGAGTCCTGGGACCTGGTTCCAGTCCCTGACCCAGGGCTTCTGTGAGCGTTTCAGGAGAGGAACTCTCTTGGCCTCTTATGTTTTTAACCCCCCCCCCCCCCCGGTGTGATGCCTGGATCCCGCCCCTGAAGCTCTGTAGTAGCGCAGCACACTGCCCAGTCACAGGGGCTTTTAGAAGCTTCCGGGTGACCCCCACAGCAGCCGGGGTTGAGGCTACAGGGCTAGGAGCCTTCATCTGCCCATTCAATCCAAGAGCCCTGAGGCTTTGTCTCTTCCTCTGTCTGCAACCCTACCTCTCAAATACATAAATAAAATATTTTTAAAAGATGTATTTATTTATTTGAAAGTCAGAGTTACACAGAGAGAGGAGAGGCAGAGAGAGAGAGAGAGAGAGAGAGAGAGAGAGAGAGGTCTTGCTTCCATTGGTTTACCTCCCAAATGGCGCTGCAGCCAGCCCACTGTGCTGATCCAAAGCCAGGAGCCAGGTGCTTCCTCCTGGTCTCCCATGTGGGTGCAGGGGCCCAAGTACTTGGGCCATCCTCCACTGCCTTCCCGGGCCACAACAGAGAGCTGGACTGGAAGTGGAGCACCGAGACTAGAACCAGAGCCCATATGGGATGCCAGCGCCGCAGGTGGAGGATTAACCTACTGTGCCACAGCACCGGCCCCCATAAAGCTATATGAACAGTCAGTAATAGCTGGGTAGGAAATCCAAAATTCCTGAGCTCCAGTTGTGAGTTCCCTAACCAAAGCTTACTGTGTCCAAGGGCACAATTCAGAGAAAAAACAACAACAACAACAACAAAAAACAAAAAACAAAGTTCCCAAGAACAGCCATGAGCAGGGTAGCTTCTCTTGGCCATTACATATCATTTCTCATGTCCACGGGAGACATGGAGAGAGAGGCAGTGCTGGCTGCAGCCACAGGACCCCAAACCAGGCCAGGGGATCCTAGGGAGTGGCCAGGAGCCCGCTGATAAAGCGAAAACACAGGCAGAAGCCAAGGCTGGCCCGGGCAGAGGGGCCTGCAGTGCACTGATAGCAGGGGGCCAGCTGTCCCCACCCTGGCTGCTGCAGGAGGTCTGATCATGGCTCCCAGGGCACATGCCAGGAGCTGGGAGCAGCCCAGGGGCGTCGAGGGCTATTACTGTGCCCTTCCAGGCAGCCTCCCGGGCCACCCCGTCAGGTCAGGGTCCAGCCATGCGACCCCCGTGATGTGGTGCACGGCACGGCAATTGCCCATCAGATTGGTTCAATCAGCGCAGGTGCATTGAGGACGCCCGGAGGGGAGGGGGCGTGGATCCCCTCGGAGGACCTGGGGGATGTCGCCCTCTCATCTCATAGACGTAAATGCCCACATTGGGGGGGGGGGGGGCATTTACTGGCCTCCCAAGGGTGGGCAGCAGACAGATCGCTGTCCACACCCAGGGCCAGCTAAGGGCCGTTGTCCAGATCTGGAAGGCTTGGGGGTCCACCTCAGCCTTGAGAACCCCCCAGCTGCTGTGCACCCTCGAGAGACGGGACCCCAACCCAGTACAGGGCGCCCCTACCCACGCCCCCCAGCCCCTCAAGAACGCAACAATGTGGCGTAGGCCTCCGGGGCGCACGCGGGCGGTGACCCCACAGAGGGGGGCCACGCCCGTGGGAGAGGCCGGGTGGGGTCCGCGGGCCGCGCCCGCAGCTCGCCCAGCGCTGGCCCTCGGTGCGCGCGGCCCCCCAAGCCTCTGCAGCCTCCAGCCAGCCGGCCCCACGGACACGCGCAAGGGCAAGGGGGCGGCCTCGCGGCGGCGGGCCGGTCGTCGGAGGGCGCCCTTCACGTCCAAGCCGCCTCCCAGGGGCCCCGCCATGGCCCGGGGCGGCTCCAGCCAGACCTGGCGCTCCGGGGAGGCGGAAGGGCGGCCGGCGGAGCAGGCGGCCGAGGACTCGGGGTGAGCGGGCCGCCGCCGCCGCCGGAACCTCCGCGAAGGTTCTGGGCCTCTGTGGCGTCACCGGCTCCTTGCGGAACCTTCCGCCGGCGCCCAATAAAACCCGCGCGGAGGCGCCGGCGGCTCGAGTGCGGCGGTGCCGGGCGCGGAGGTCGGCCCGGCGGGCGGGCGGGCGGGCGGCTGAGGGGCGGCGGCCGCGACCGTGACCGCGACCGCGACCGCGACCGCGACCGTGACCGTGAGGCGCGGGCGGGCGGGCGGCGCGGGCCAGGGCCCCGGCGGGCGTCCCGGCCGCGCTGACCGGCCTCGCCCGCCCCGGCCCGCAGAGACAAGATGGTGAAGGAGACCCAGTACTATGACATCCTGGGGGTGAAGCCCAGCGCCTCCCCGGAGGAGATCAAGAAGGCCTATCGCAAGCTGGCGCTCAAGTACCACCCGGACAAGAACCCGGATGAGGGCGAGAAGGTGCGGGCGGCGGGGCCGGGCCGGGCGGCGGGGGCGGGCGAGGCGCCGCGGGAGCCCCTGCGCGGCCGGCCCCCGCTGCGGTCCGCTCGTCCAGCGAGCGCGGGTCGCCGGGGCTGAGCCCTGGGAGCCCGTGCTGGGCATCGCTGCGGGAGAGGCAGCCGGCGAACGGGGAAACTGAGGCACCCGGGGCCAGAAGTTGTGTCCTTGCCCGGGGACGCGCGGGATGGAAGGCGTTTTGTGCTCCTGGTCCCAGTGGGTGCGGAAACCCTAGGGCTGAGCCTGTGCCTGGGACCAACCCGGGGTCTCTTTTGAGAAGGTCAGGGTGCGAAGGGCCCCGACCTATCAGCGCATCGCATTCGAGGCTTCCTGTGGATCCTGGGTACCAAAAATAAGCCGCAAAGGGCTCCGCGTTGTAGGCGACTGGATTAATCTTTTTCACCGTGTTTTCAGGAAGTCTGCTTTTTGTCCCAAAGGAGGCACTCGAGCCACCTGAACAGGTGACTTGAAGGTGCCTCCCGGCTCCTTCTTCCGCCTGACGTTTTCCTGTGAAACTGTGGATGTCCCAGATGGGTTTTGAGAGGTGGGGCGGTTGCAGTAGCTGACAAGGTCCGCTCCCCACCCCCCACCCCCACCTGCCTGGTGTGGAGAGCCGATGGAAGCACCTGTCCTGGTGGTTATCCCAGCTGGAGGAAGCTTGGAGGGTGGTAGCAGTGATCAAATATTTATATTTAGCCACATCTGCCGATTGTGGCCATCACCAGGTTGAAATGCTTCCCTCCCAGACCGTGTGCCTGCCCCCACCCCCTCCAGCCCTTTCTCATCTATATTTAGGTGGGTTACTGTAGCTTTTAAAGCCCTTGGCTTTCTCCCTCGGGTTGGTGATTCATAGACACATTGCGTGCGTGCATCGTAGTTGGTTTCTCACCAGCTCCTGTAAGGAAAGAGCCTGGGCTGGTCGTGGCCTGAACAGCTGGCTCGTGGCTGCCTGTGGGCCAGCCTTGTGACCCTGGGCTCAGGTCAGACCTCATGCTCGCCAGGAGTTCGTGCCTGGCTGTGTGCGTGCACGGGTGTGTGTTTTTGGTGTTCCAAAGTTTGTCTGTTTACACTAGACTTGTTTTAAACTGAAAATTATTTATAACCAAGCAGCGAATTAGTGTCACATAAATGAGGCTCTTAGGAGTGGGGACTTTCAGGTCTCTCCTGGATTTTTTTTTTTTTTTTGGAGGGGGGACATGCTACTGCCAGGCGTATTCTCCTCTGCCTGTGTTTATGAAAGTAATAAACCTGTTAGTGTAGTTGTCAGGAGGTGGGTTCTGAAACACCGGTCCACTGCTTAGCCTCCGTGGACACTGGTTGCTCGTGTGATACCCGTATTCCATGCTGTGATGTGCCCAGGCCAGAGGCTGTGTCCCCACGCCTGCTCCTGAGCCGAGGGTCCCACTGTGCAGGGTCGGTGTTGGGAGGGTCCCTGGCTGGCCATGGGACTGAATGGCAATGTGATGAGAAGAAGTGAACTTTAAGAAATGTCGGGTGGGACCGGAGGGCAGAGAGCCCGGTACAGGTGCAGACAGGCAGGGGATTGGGGGGAGGTCTGCAGAAATCAACGGGGAGGGGGTGACGAGATGAGACGGGGGCTCCTCCTCTGCTCCTACTGTGTGCCGGGCGCTTTGCAGGCCTCTGCTTTTCTGTGTGTCTGTATGTGGCTCTTTGCGCTTTGCCTGTCTCAGGTGGAACCTTGGGGTTTTTTTCCTCCTGAGTTTGTCACTGTATTATTCATGTCTCTTCAAAAATAGACTCAGCCAGTCCCGTCCCCCTTGTTCTGGGACAGCTGAGACGGCCGTTGGGGTGCCGGTCTTTGTTTTCTGCTCTGTTGTCCCCCGTTGCTAGGCACTGGGTCGCCCGCATTTGTTGTCAGACGCGCTGCTCTGCTCGGTGTGGAGTCGCTACTTGTCTGGTCTGCGTGTGGTTGGTTTTCTGCAAGACACGGTGGGTGGCCAGTGGCCGGTCAGCAAGGCAGTCCCTTTCCGGGGCCAGCGATCAGGGGAGTGTTCTGGGCTGTGGCTCTGTTGAGATGAATTTGGTCTTTTGATTGATTTCGTTGTAACTTTTAGTTTGCATAATAGAGTTTGATGTTAAAGGGTCTTGAAAGAGCCCAACAGTGCAGGAAATCCCAAAATCCGAAGGCGAGCCCACCCTGGACACATCCGCTACACGCACCCTGGGTTCTGCCTTCCAGGCTTTTCCCGGCGGGGAGCCTGCGTGGTCGTCCTGTGCATAGACTTTAGTTTTCCTCTCTTTGCTTGGTATTTGATCACAAGTCAGGACGCAGCCTTCAGACCGTTTGCCCTGGCTGCAGAGCGAGCGCTTCCAGTGCCGGTCACGGGCAGGGCACTGGTTAGACTCGGAGGGCGGGGTCCCTGGAGGTTGAGGGGCCCCTGCTCTGGGTGGTCAGTGCCCCCACCCCTGCGGGATCTGATCGAACCCATCCCCGGGGTGTTCTTTTTCCACCCTTAGAGGGCTTCTGGCAAGTGCGAGTGCTGTGCATGTCCAGGTATTTGGTGAGTGTGTCTAGTGGACACTGTTATCTGTGTGTGCCCTGAGCTACACAGGGGCCCAGGAACGTTCCAGGGGCCTCCTTGTCCCGTTGCTTTCCGATCTGGGGGTGCAGAGACTACCTGCACCCCAAATTTGCTGCGGGGGGAGGGGGCCTAGTGACTGAGACCTACGCAGCAGAAGTGGTACGGAGAATTAATGTATCCAAAGACCGTGTGCCTTGTGCAGGGCGAGACTGAATTTCCTGGCCGGCTACTTTGGCGGGTGGGCTCTGCTTCTCAGATGTTGATCAGCTCCCTGGCAGGGGCCGGGGGCCAGGGGCGCTCCAGCACCTTGGTCAGTGTCGGTGTTTGGTCCTCGTGGCCTGGGCTGCACTGTTGGTCAGACCGAGCTGGACCCCTCTCCTTCATGTCTCAGTTTTCAGGACCCAGCCATTTGTTTACCAAATACATCCCCAGTGCCTTCTGTGGACTGCACACGGTTCTAGGCTCAGGGCTGACAGAGCCCCCAGCCCCGTGGTCATGAGGCTCGGGTCGCAGTGGGCACGCGGCATAAGCAGTGAGGATGGGAGTGGGCTTAGCTGTGGCCTTGGTCAGGGCGATGGCAGTGATGGGCAGAAGGGTGGTTGGCGTAGGTCAGTGTGCTGGTGTTTATACCTGTGGAGGAGATGGGTGTGGCACAGTGAGCACCTGCAGACCCTCCCCTCAGCTTTGCATGTTGGCTTCAATCATCTCTACAATGGATTGCACATCCCTGCCCATCGGAAGCTTCTAGAGCCTGGATTTTCAGATTGGGGTGCTCAGCTACTAACATCTATGCAAATATTCCAAAGTCCAAGAAAACCCCAATCCTGAAATGCACGTTTAAGACAAGTGTCTAACACAAGGGGTGCTCAGCCTTAAAGCAAGCTGCGCATGTCACAACCATGCAGCCCCAAACACATTTCTCCTGGGAGCAAGCGTCCTTGTATTTAACCATCGTGTAGATACTACAGCCAAAACGTCTAACGTGGAGAAAGTCACATTTCTTCCGTCGTCCCAGCAGCCATTGTCTCCCAAGCGTGGAGCCAGCACAGGACCCAGGCGGATCCAGCTTCCTTGTGTAGCAGTGGTAGGAGGCAGCATTGCAGTGTTCAAGGTGGGGTAGTAGGGAGCTGCTTGGGTTTGACCTGGAGGCTGGGATGCCACGTGGGACACGGGGTGCCTGGGTTCGAGTCCCGGCTCTGCGCCTGGTCCCTGGAAGGCCTCGGGTGACGGCTCAGTTGGTTGGGTCCAGGTCATTCACACGCAGACCTAGATCGAGCGCCTGACTCCTGGCTTCAGCCTGGCCCAGCCCTGTGCATCGTGGGTGTTTGAGAAGTGAACCAGCGGGTAGGACATCTCTTTCTCTCTGCCTTTCAAATTAAGTAAAATAAATGAATTTTAAAGTTTATGGAAAATTGAATTAAAAGAAGCTTATTTTGGTGCAAAAATGTTTTAAAATCCACGCGTCGTTGTTTTTTCATGATGCAATTTTTTCCCCACGAACTTTTTGACTCCCCTCACACGTTTCGGCGGGAGGCTGCACGTGGTGTTGTGTCCGCTTCGGTTCCTCCGGGCACAGGCTTGAAGGCAGAGGCAGTAGCAGGAGGCCAGGTGCGGAGAGGCGAGATCGGCGCCCGAGGCCGGGTCTGCAGCAGCACCTGGCCGGCCCGTGGACGCTCACAGGTGCCGGTAGTGGAAGTCCACGCGGTAAACCGGCAGAGCAGCCGTAGCCCCCGCGGCCCTATTTGGCTTTAGACTTGGGCCCTGGCACCACCTCAGTGCATCGGAACCGGGCTCTGCTGCTTCCTGCCGGCTGCAGCCAGAGGGGGGCGGCACCCCTCCCCGCTGCTTTCTCTCCCTGCGCCCCTTCCCCAGGGAGTAGGTGGGAAAGGTGGTCCCAGGGGACCAACTCTAGCCCGGGCCTGCCCGTTACTGTTTTGTATTTCTGTCACAGGCTTGCTTAGTGACACAACCCAAACCCCTCCGTGTCATAACCTCTCTCCTCTCTTTTCTCTTGCGAAGTTTAAACTCATATCCCAGGCATATGAGGTGCTTTCCGATCCAAAGAAAAGGGACATTTATGACCAGGGCGGAGAGCAGGCCATCAAAGAAGGCGGCTCGGGCAGCCCCAGCTTCTCGTCGCCCATGGACATCTTTGACATGTTCTTCGGCGGCGGCGGACGGATGGCCAGAGAGAGGAGAGGTAAACGCGGGGCCGATCTGGGTGCTGGCGCGGCGGGGGACCGTGCTTCGCGGGCATCGTCACGTCCAGGGTTCCTTGGCTTTGACCATTTTGCCACCTGTCTGGCGTCCAGGCAGCCTGCGAACTCTGAGTGTGCTTCGGGGTTGTGGGACACCCTCCAGACGCCACGTGGGAGGGGGTGTGGCAGTGGGTACAGAGGTTGGCTTCACCTTGTCCTCTTTCCCTCTGTGGTTGGCGCCAGCACCCGCGTGTCCGGGTGGGCGGCCGTGGCACCTGCTGGGGTCCTTTGCGATGCCTCTGCCGAGAGTGCCTCTCTCCTCCTCCCCAGCCCCTCCTTGTGACAGGGCGCCAGGGCCGGCGACCCCTCTGGGGCTGATGGGCTTGGCTGGGCTCCGTGTGGCCTGGTTCTCTCAGCCTTCCACGGCAGCTTCGTGCCATTGATTGGGCACTGGGTTTGCACAGCTGCCCCTCCCCCCGGCCTCTGCCCCGTCTGCCGTACTCCTCCTTGGGATCCAGAAGCCAAGTGGGGGACCAGGCTGGGTGGAACTCTAGACAAAGGCAGGCAACATCAGCTGTGCAGGGGGTTTTGGAAGTCTGGTTTTGGTCACTGAGGGGCCCCTGGATAAATGAAGCTATGTTTGTTCTCACACTGTAATTCGCTTTGGGCTTTGAAAACCCGGGGTGCCAATGCTGTGGACGTGGTGTGCGACAGCGGCCAGGCGAGCGGCAGGGCCCAGTCTTCCCTGGCCTCTGATCTGCTGCCTGCGCCTGTCATCAGTGCTGTGGCCGTGCTGTGTCCTACCCAGCTCTCTCACCGACTTGAGATGGAAAACTTCACGCCGTTAATTACATCATCTCTCAAAGGTGGCAGCCAGTCAGCCAGGACAGCTTGTACCAGAGACCGGGAGAGCCACGGGCCGTGTGGGGAGGGTCCTCATGCCTCCTGGCCGGACAGAAGGGCAGAGCCCGGAGCAGACAGACCCCCAACCTGGGACAAATGCAGAAACCAGATCTCGGCAGAGGAGAGCACTCCTGCATGGCCGCGAGCCACCAGAGGGCCCCCGAGAGGGAAGCACCTGCCGGCCCGAGGAGGAGCCGCAGGACACCCTGGGCCGCCCCTGCTATGTGGCCTTCATCCCCCTACTGGGACAGGGCCGGCCTCTCCCTGGGAGGTCTCGGACAGACGGGGGGTGGGGGGGGGTGGGGGTGGGGGTGGGGTGTCCCTGCGCGGCCCGCCTTCGCCTTCTCCCCGTGTGAGCGCTCTGTCCTCAGATTTGATAAAGACCTCGATAAATGACTAATTGGCTCATAGCAAGAGAGGCCGAGAGCTCTGGTGGCTGGCGCAGGGCCAGGCTGCGGCCATGGAACCCGCTTCCAGCCGGGAGACCAGCCGGGACCCAGCGCGGGGCTCTCTGGAGGCCCCCAGGCACGGGGCGGGTGGGCGATGTTCACGCGGCAGGCCGTTTATCGTGCGAATACTAACCCGGTTTTTTTCTCCCTTGGCAAGGCAAGAATGTTGTGCACCAGCTGTCTGTAACCCTTGAAGATTTGTATAATGGAGTTACAAAGAAATTGGCCCTCCAGAAAAATGTAATTTGTGAGAAATGCGAAGGTAAGGTAATTAATTAATTAAGTAAGTTTTGAGTGACTCTCACAGTCCCGAGCCCTAGATCCAGGGACGTGTGTGTTTTATGATTCACAGAAAACTTATTTCTCTTTTCACTTGTGGGCCTCAGGCAGAGATTGAGTGGGGCCCGAGGCCCGGGGCTTTCTGTCCCAGGGCAGGGTTGATTCCGGCCGGCCGCATAGTCCCTCCGTGTGTTGACAGTTATTTGAAGCGTTTAAAAACCAAGTCAGGGCCGGCGCCGTGGCTCAACAGGCTAATCCTCCGCCTTGCAGTGCCGGCACACCGGGTTCTAGTCCCGGTTGGGGCACCGGATTCTATCCCGGTTGCCCCTCTTCCAGGCCAGCTCTCTGCTATGGCCCGGGAGTGCAGTGGAGGATGGCCCAAGTCCTTGGGCCCTGCACCTGCATGGGAGACCAGGAGAAGCACCTGGCTCCTGGCTTCGGATCAGCACGATGCGCCGGCCGCAGTGGCCATTGGAGGGTTAACCAACGGCAAAGGAAGACCTTTCTCTCTCTCTCTCTCACTATCTACTCTGCCTGTCAAAAAAAAAAAACCTTAAAAACCGAGTCAGTCCACCTGGCCCCACGGTTGGCAAACCCTCCTGTCAAGGGCCGGGCAGTTAAGCGTCCCAGGCTCTGTGGCCCTCCCTGTGCTGCCATGGCCCGGATCTGCCATCTCAAGGCTCAACCGGCCCTTGAGTTTTCATGAAAATTCCGGTCTGGTGACGTCAGACCAGAGCACCCCATGGAGGGACGGCTGAGCCACGCCCCGCGGCCCCGGTGGACAGGCCCCCACGGCCCCTGCCGCTGCAGGCACTGGTGGGCATGGATGGCTTCACCTGCGGGAGCGGGAGTGGAATACAACACGTGTGATGAGGCTGACACAGCCCAGACCACACGTGCTTGTGAGCGGATGCCGTCATCCGGAGGTGGTCCGCCGGCCAGGCTCAGCCAGAGCCTCCCACGTGAGGACCCCTGCCCCAGGGCCCGGGCTCGGCTCGCTGCCCTTCCGCCCGGTGCACAGGGAAGCCGCAGCTGTGTTCCTGTGGTCTGTGCAGGCGTCGGCGGGAAGAAGGGGTCGGTGGAGAAGTGCCCGCTGTGCAAGGGCCGGGGCATGCAGATCCACATCCAGCAGATCGGGCCGGGCATGGTGCAGCAGATCCAGACGGTCTGCATCGAGTGCAAGGGCCAGGGCGAGCGCATCAACCCCAAGGACCGCTGCGAGAGCTGCAGCGGCGCCAGGGTGACCCGCGAGAAGAAGATCATCGAGGTCCACGTGGAGAAAGGTGAGGCCGTGTGGGCCCCGCCTCCCGCCGCCCGCTGCTGCAGCGCGGTGGGGGACAGGGGGTGAGCCGCGTCACCGCCCCGGCCTCTTGCCGTCCTGCGTCCTGAGACCACAAACAGCCTCTGTCTAAGCGTTTCCGGGGCTCAGGGTGTCACGTGGCCCCGTTGTGGAAAGGGCCCTCCTCCATCTCAGAGATCCCCTGGGACCCTTGGGGCGCTCTTGCTGAGCTGGGTTGTCCCGTGACTGAGGGGACACGGTCGGTTCTGTCCTCCGCCTCTCTCCCCACTGCGGTCCCTCCTCCATGCAGCGCCTCCTGCCCCAGTCCCCGTGGCTTCCTAACCTGGTGAACAAGAGAGAATCCACACCCGCCGCCGCGGGCGCTGTGGAGGGATTTCACGCACACGCGTGTGCCCACGCCAGCTCTCGGAGGGGGCCCGGGCTGGCCGCCCCGCAGCCGTGGCCAGAGCCGTGCGCTGAGAGTGGGTGGTGGCAGGAGGCAGCAGCGGGCCAGGGCAGGCACACCGTGTGACCGTGCTGCCTGGCCGCTCGGGACCCCGGCCCCCGCCTCTTTCCTCGGCCCCTGCCGCCCCAGGCCTGGCTGCGGGTGGGAGGCTGGCCGACTGCGACCCCCGAGCCCGTGAGGCGCTAACCGCGGGGCGTGCTGTTCCGTAGGTATGAAGGATGGGCAAAAGATTCTGTTTCACGGCGAAGGCGACCAGGAGCCTGAGCTGGAGCCTGGCGATGTCATAATTGTGCTTGATCAGAAGGATCATAGTGTCTTTCAGAGGCGAGGCCACGACCTGATCATGAAAATGAAAATCCAGCTCTCTGAAGCTCTGTGTGGCTTCAAGAAGACGATAAAGACGCTGGACGATCGGACCCTGGTCATTACGTCCAAGTCAGGTGAGGCCCGGGCGCCGCGGGCCCCCAGCCCAGCTCCGGGGCACCGCAGCATCAGGAGTTCTTTATTCTCTCCCAGAACAAAACAGCCAGTGTCAGCGGGGAGGGGCCGCGGCGGGAGTCTTGGGAGTCGCAGATTTGAGCTGAATCTGCCCATCAAACTTGTAAAAAAATGTGTTTTTGAACCAAACAGCTGAGGACAGGCACAGCACGCGGCTCAGCAGTGGGCGGCAGCGTCCGCGGGCGCGGCGGTGGCTGGGCCGTGAGCAGTGCTGCTGGGCGGGGTTGCTGTGCCTCTGGCCGTCCGAGGGTGGAGGCCACGGCAGGTCCGGGAGGGCACGGCAGCGTGCTGGCTTGGGCCGGTGCTGAGGGTGGACAGGCCATCAGGCACAGGGGCCGCCGTGCCCCCTGCCCTCCCTGCCTGCACCCCCCTTTCTGGCCTGGCTCCCTCTGTCGCCCACCTCTTTTGTTCTTCTTCCGCCCCCCTTTCCTGGGGATAATGTGAGATGACATTTTAGATCCAGGCCTTGAGCTTGTGGGGGTTTTTAAAACTTGGGCTCTCCAGTTTGGGGCAGAGTCTGACATTTGCAGAGCGTGTGCGTGTGTGTGCGTGTGCACACGTGTGTGCGTGCTTCATCGAGGACTGGAGGAGGGCCGCTGTGGGCGGGACTCGCTCCAGCATTTACAGCAGACACCTAGGGCCGCAGTCCACACGCCTCCCAGGTGCCCGCTTTCTCCCTCGCGGGAGGAGGAGTTCGAGGCCACAGGCTGCCCGTGCGCGGTGTGGGGCCCAGGCCCCCATGTGTCAGCGGCACTGTAGGCCGTGGGGGCTGGGCCACGTCTGCGTGCAGCTTCTGTGGGAAGGCCCGTCCCGGGCCATGCGTGGATGCTGAGGTCTTGGGTCAGCCTGCGGGACTGGAGCCCGGCACCTCCACCGGAACCAGGGAGCGGCAAACCCCGAGGGCCCTGCTCTGGCTGCAGCGCAGGAGGGGCTGGGTATCCCCAAACTTCCTGCTGCAGGCACTTTCTGGGGCGATTCTCTGCTTTTTCTGGGCTCTCTCTTCACCCTTTCCTGTCTGCGCTCCCCCCCCCCCCCCCCATTCCTGCTCCTTCCTCTCCTCTCCCCCTCTGCCGCCTCCTACTGGTGGCCTGCCACGCCTGCTGGAGCCCGGCTTCTCCCCCAGCACCAGTCTTCCCTGCGTGGTCTCACAGCTTCCCCTGAGCAGCAGCAGGTGCCCGACAGGGACTGAGAACAAACTCAATTCCAGAGACGGACCAAGGACACAGAGCCCTGGCCGCCGCGGCTCCTTAGCCCTGGCCGCCCTGCCCTCTGCTGTCCCCCGCCCAGCCTTTCTGTCCCTGTGTGCGTCCAGACCCTTCCGTCCGTCCTGGGAGGTCTCGAGGCCTCAGAAACCGAGTGGGGGGGCCACTTGCTCCCCTGCAGAGGAGCCCCCCCAAGGAGCCAGGGAGGAGCCTGCAGGTGGCCCCCAGCAGCTCTCAGGAGGGTCCCCGTCGTCGTGGGTGGGATCCTGTTTGGCAGGTCATGGGGACGGAGCGGGGGCCCTGGCGCAGAGGCCCCGCCCGTCTGACAGCCGCCCTCCCCCCCCCCCCCCCCCCGCAGGTGAGGTGGTAAAGCATGGGGACCTGAAGTGCGTGCGCAACGAGGGCATGCCGGTCTACAAGGCGCCCCTGGAGAAGGGCATGCTGATCATCCAGTTCCTTGTAAGTGCGTGACCCCGCGACCCCGCGACCCCGCAGCCTCAGCCTTGGCCCAGGCAACCAGCAACTCCGTGCGCGCTCTCCCGCAGGTGGTCTTTCCCGAGAAGCACTGGCTTTCCCCAGAGAAGCTGCCCCAGCTGGAGGCCTTGCTCCCGCCCCGGCAGAAGGTCCGGATCACGGACGACATGGAGCAGGTGGAGCTGAAGGAGTTCAACCCCGGCGAGCAGAGCTGGCGCCAGCACCGGGAGGCCTACGACGAGGAGGACGACGGGCCCCGGGCCGGAGTGCAGTGCCAGACGGCCTGATGGGCGCCAGCGCCGCGGCGTGGCCAGCACGTGGTGAATGTAACGTTGGCACAATGAAAATGGCCTCGCTTTCACGGCCTCGTGTTTGGGGTGTCCTGTGTATGTGTTCAGCATCCTCCACTGCTGAGTGTCCTCTTGGTTTTTTTTTTTTTTTTTGGTTGTAACTTAAGTTATAGCTTAATTTATATTTAAATGTTTTAAGTGTCAATCACCTCTCGTCTCCATATGCAATCTGTTCATTTCCATCCTCAGGATCTCCGCTTCCTGCGGCCGTGCCGACCGGTTCTGGCTCTGCCGGGGAAGCACAGCCCGGGCCAGCACAGCCCGGGCTGTGGGGCCTGCGGCCCGGCCCATCCCTGGCTCTGTGGCTCCCCCTCGCCCGCCCTGCCTCCGTGGAGGGCGTGGTCTCGGGGCTGCGGCTAGGACACTGGGAACCTCCATTCTAGGGGACCCTGGGTGGGACTTGCTTCGCCGTGCCCGGTTCTCACCATACGGGCTCTGCCCCCGGAGTCTCAGGCGCCTTAGTTCTGCTCTCTGGGCCCTGCCTGGAATGGCTTTGGCCGACCGTCTCCTGGCGGTTTTGGAACCTGCCAGGTCCTGCGGTGAGGACAGACCGTGTTCTCAGTGGTGGCCCCGCACGTGTTCTGTGTGTTTGATGACTTTCTGTTGACAGCCTTTGCGATGCTCTCCCACCCAAGTGCTTACTTGTAAACATGAAACGTGCCCACGCGCCCAGCAACCTGAGGGCCCAGCAGAGGCCCTGGGCGCAGGCTGGTGTCGGCCCCACAGCACCGCCAGCCTCCTGACCGGTGTCCCGGGTGGCTGCGGGGTCTGGTGTTGTCACCTCTCTCCCAGACTCTCCCTCCCAAGGGATAGTTGCCCATTGCACAGCCGTATCACCCGGGGCTTCCTGCACACTAGGCGCTGCGCGCCGGGCCTGTCTCCGAGAGCTCGCTGGGGGACAGGTCTCTCCTCTGGGCGGGCAGGCGACAGCTTGAGTTGGGGTGACCTCAGCCTTAGCCATTACTCTTTCCCTCACTCATGAAGAGCTCACTGCCTTCGAGAGGTGGGACCACCTGCCAGGTGTACCCTGGATTCCTCACGTGGCCCAGACCTTGGTGGGGGCGGTCAGAGGGCAGCTGAGATGGGCGGGTGGGGCGAGCCGGCCGCATGGACAGTGCTAGCAGTGGGCTGCCGTTTGCTCCAAGCACGGAGCCCACCTGCGCCCACGTGGACCCCCAGTCAGCACAGACAGAACCCACTCCTCCAGCTGAGCCCGGGTGAACGCCCGCCCCCCGTGGCCCACGGCTCCAGGCTGTCGTCTGTGCTGTGCCTTCCTAATAATTGTTGCTAAAGAATACTGTCTGGCTGGCGCTGGAGCAGTTACGTGCAGCTCCTTCCTGTCCGAGCGGAACCTGGAGGGGTTGTGATTGACTTACTCCACCTGTGCACCTGTCACTTCCGAATTAAAATGGAGCTGGATGAGACACAGCGGCTCTGCCTCTTCTTCCTGGGAACACAGACGAGCAGCGTTCAGGGCAGCCACCTCCACTCAGGGCCGGCGGGGAAGCTCCCACCCTTGAGGAGCTCATGTGGGGGGGTGGGCTGACCGCACGCACGGGCCGCTCGTCCTGGGAAGAACCAGAGGAGCGAGAGGGGCAGGGGGGAGGGAGGAGCCAGGGTGGGAAGGAGGCTCGCTCGGCCTGACAACGAGCTGAAGCGAGCTGCCCACTGATGGCAGCCCGGGCGGCGCCAGGTGAGGCAGCGAGACAGGTGAGGCACGCCCAGTCCCTGGCTGCCCAGAGGACAGTGCGGCCGCTGGACCGCGCCAACTCCTCTCGCTGTCCCGGCAGCCACAGGGTAGGTGAACAACGAGCGTTTTCAAGAAGGCGCTGTTTGCATTAAGAATGCTTTATTCACGTTAGGGTACGGACAGCATTCCCAATGCAATGGAAAGATTTGCACTGTATCTACAAAACTCGAGTCTCGGCGGTATTTCTGTACGGAGAGCCTGGCAAGGACGGGAATGTCATGGCGGAGCCTTCTCGGCGCAGCCCGGGCGCGCGGGCTCCGCTCACACGGGACAGTCGTAGACGTGGATCTCCTGGTCATCACCAACAGACACGACCTTGGAGCCATTTCCGTTGTACTTTACTCCCCAGACCTAAAATAAAACAAGAAACACAAAATGTGCCCTGCTGAGGCCTTCATTCCTCACTCGGGAGCTTGTGAACAGCAGCCTCGCTGTCTGCCCACTCTGAGTCTAGATGTTCCTGCGCTCTCCGCACCGGAGAGAACAGAGCCCGCGCCAGCCCCGTCCCTGTCAGCCCACAGGAAGGGCTGTGCCGCAGCAGAGACCACATCCGGGAGGAAGCCTGCCAGGCCCCGAGCTGCTGCCTGCGCTCCTCACCCAGCCCTGTGCCCCGGCCACAGCGTCCAAGGCCCGGCGGCTCAGGTGCTTTGTGGGCCACCGACTGTACCTGCCACGTGAGTGAGCAGGTTCACACCTGCTCCCCAGACAGCACTGCCGTGGCCACAGTTTCCCTCAGGAGTAACAGGTGGTCGGCCTGTCACCTTGACCTTGGTGTCCAGCCCTGAATTCACATGATGGCCTCACTGCCACACTGGCCCCTGCGTCCAAGGTGAACAGCCAGGACTGTGCCAGGCAAGACTCCAGGAACAACCCTGCTAACTTTAAGCTGCACTCTGCTAAGTTCCCCAGGGCCTCTGCGGCTCAGTGGCTGGGACCAGCAGCCCCGGCGTCACCTGGGAGCTGGTGAGAAATTCACCATCTTAGACCACGTCAGCCCCGGCGAGTCGGACTGCCCCCAGCCCAGCGCCCCGGACACAGAAGTTAGCAAGGCCAAGGATGGCGAACGAGCTCCAGTGTCTACTAGCTTAAAAAAAAAAAAATTTCAATCTCCTATTTAAAAAAAAAAAAGTGACGGGGTCAGAGCAGCAGAGCCCAGAGGGCAGGCCCCTCCCGAGCTGCCTGGCTGGTGGTGCGCCAGGGCCTGCGGCGGCAGTCTCTCGAGCAGACACTTGAAGGCTGTGCTGCTAGGGACAGGCCTCATGGGTCACTAGGCTGACGCCACCCACCCACCCCGCCACTGCACAGGAACATGGCAGTGGCCAGAGCAGTCAGGGTCTGCCACCCTCGACTCTATAGCAAGGCGGGGAGAGGAAGCTGCTGGCACCGCGGCTGAGCGCGCCAGCCACCCAGACAAAGGAACGTCAGGGTGCTTACGTCATACCTGATCCTGGTGATCAAAGAAGGTGTGCACGCAGGTCCTCGTGCCAACGTCCCAGACCTTCACACTCTTGTCAGAGGAGCTGTTTAACAGAGCGAGTGGCGCTATCAGACAGCAGCTTGGCAGATCTGAGGCTGGAAGGCGTTCGACCCGGAGGCTCCTGCTCGCTCCCTCCCTGGCTTACCCCTCCCCCCCAGCTCGCTGGGCTGGAGCAGGTGGCTCCCTCCCCATGCGGCAGCCGCGTGCCTGACCAGACCGCCTGCCCTGCCCGGCCTCTCACTCCATGCCCTGGCCGGCTCAGACACCCACCTGCTCCCCAGCGGGGGGAGGTCTGCTTGAGCTTCACAGTTTCAGGGTGTGGCCCCCAAGGCAGCAAACTACTGAGCAACTTTTTTTTCCTTTTTTTTTTAAGATTTATTTGAAAGGCAGAGCAACAGAGAGAGGATGAGAGGGAAAGAGAGAGATTCTGATGCACTGGCTCACGCCCCAGATGGCCACAAGAGGTCTGGGCCAGGCTGAAGCCAGGAGCCTGGAGCCAGGAGCCCGGCCTCCCACAGGGCTGCGGGGAACCAGGCACGTGGGCCATCCGCCACTGCCTTGTCGGGGCGGTTCTCTGACACAGGATGCTGGTGTCGCAGGTAGCGGCGTACGCCAGTGTCTTCCTGTTTCCAGCTGTGCCGACCGCCCTGGGCCGGAGCAGCAGTGAACACGAGGTCTATCGGGGTGGGCGATGTGGCACGGTAGGGGTGGGTGATGGGGTACAGTAGGTTACACCGCCACTAGGGACACCCGTCAGGTCCCGCCTCAGCTTGCAATCCAGATTCCTGCTGAAGCGCCTGGGAGGCAGCAGATGGCACAAGTGCTTGGGTTTCTGCCAACCCCAGGGAGACGCTGAGGGAGTTCTTGGCTCCTGGTTTTGGCCTGGCTCAGCTCCTGCTGTGGCAGGCATTTGGGGAGTGAACCAGCGGACGGAAGATCTTTTCATCCTTCGTCTCTCCCTCCATCTCTGTTGCTTCGCCTTTCAAATAGTAAAATTTCAAAACCACTGCATCTATCCACGTGCACAACACCTTACAAAGAGATCTGTATGTACCGCTGGAACACAGGTGCGTCTTAGAGTATCTGTAGGTAGAACCTAGATTTCTAAGAAAAAGCGGAGGCTGTGCTAGAGAATGGGGCTTTATCCTAGTTATGGACGACCGACCTCACGGCTGAAGCTGCAGAGGACAAAGGCTCCCTGGGTTTTAAAGAGTCCCACAGCTTTCAAATCTGAGGGCGACCGACACAGAAGCCAGGCCTCCTCGCCCTAGCGCTCAGACGCAGCTGAGAACTTTCCGTACCTGGAAACAAAGTGCGTGTCGTCGGGACAAAAGGCGACGTTCAGCACCCAGGAGGCGTGTCCGCTCAGCGTGCCAGCCAGGTTGGCGTGCTGCCTGCAAGGGGAGAGGCGCCAGCAACTCAGACCCGTCAGCACGTGCATGTGCTCACACAGTGAGTGATCACTGACCCTGCCCAGACCCCTGGGCCGCACCTGCGCTCCTTCTCACGCACGACGCAACACCAGGAACCCCACTCCCAGTGCAGTGGCGTCATGGCTGGCAGAGACCAATTTTCCTGCAGCACCAAGCCTGCCAGGGCTGACTGATGCTGCCGAGAGTTGGATCCAGGTCAGGCAGTGCCCAGGCGCCCAGGGCCACTGAGCAGGGTGTGCGTGGGCCGTTCTGTGATGCCAGCACCCTGTGCACAGGGCCCACAGCCTCCCAGCCAGGCAGAGCGCCAAGAGGGACTCTACTGCCCACGTGGCCTGGCCTGGCCCACGCGCACAGTGCATTTTCTAGGACAGGGAAACCAATACCTATGGCAGGAGCGCAGCCCGGGGCCCAGCTAGGTCAGCAGTTTTGACTGGGTCAGGCCTCGAGGGAGGAAAGGGGGCCCACCTTCCGCTGGACCCCTCGTCTACAGATGGGGCCGGCTCTCTGGCTGTTGGAGGAGCAGTGCCACGGTGGCAGCCAGCGGCATGAACGGAAGCCAGACATCTGGGAACCGCCACCATCCATGCTGGCCCCGCCGCCGAGCGAGTACGAGCCCAGACGCTGTCCGTGTGGCCAGCGCCCTCCTCAGCTCTAACTGCCCACGCTCAGTTCCACTCCATGCTACTGGACAACTTCCGGCCAGCAGCGGGCGCCCACACGCAGGGCAGCAGCGCCGTGCTCGGTGGGCATCCCTTAGTGTGAAGAGCAGAGGGCGGGGCACAGCGGGGAGGGGGGGCTGCACAGGCTCCCCGGGAAGAGCCCTCAATGCTCAGGGACGACCCCTCCCTCTGACCCCAACAGGCAGGAGCCTGCACAAAGAGGCCCCACCAGACCGAGGGCACACACGCAGGCACGGAGTGTCCCTGCCACCGGAGGCCGGCGATAGCCCACGCTCCATTTCCTCGAGCGCACAGCACTGCCTCACCCAGAGAACGCGGTCGGTGAGAGCCTCGGCCGAGGATGAGCGCCGCCGGCCCCTCACCTCCCAGGCACCTGTGCTCGGCCCCCTGCACAAGCCCTGAGCGCCAGACTCCAGCAGGCCGGGGGGAGGGGGGGGCGCTCCTGCTACCAGTAAGAGCGCAAGGCGGGCACCAGAGCGAAGGGAGACACCGCGACCCGCACAAGGCCACTTACACATCATAGATCTTGATGTAGCCGTCGTCTGAGGCCGTGACGAGGAGCTGCGAGTCCGGGGAAAAGGTTAAGGAGCGAATGGGCATGGCGTGGCCTGGAATCGAGAAGCCCGTTAATCTGGGTGGTCGCCTCCGCACAGCCCCTGCGCCTCACCCCTTTCCACGGGTCTCCAGCCGGCGCCCTGCCTCCTGCAGAAGCGGCAGCTCACCCTCCACTCCCTGCCCGGGCCCACGGGCCTCCACACACGGGCAGACGGGGCCTCCACGGAGCGCCACACGGCTGCTGGGGCACGAGATGCGCCTTCCCGGCCCAGTCCTCTGTGGCAGGACACGGGGGCTGGGATCCCCCCGCCAGAGGCCAGCAGAGTGGACAGCAGCGCGACGCCTCCATCGGCTTTCACAGCCTCGGCAAAGAGGGCTGTGTTGCAGCCACAGAGTTCTCTCGAACCAAGAAACAAGCCGCTCGGCAGCTGAGACAGGCCAACACGTCAATCAAAAGCAAGCTAAATCACGAAAACCCACAGTTCACGCTGCCCTAACTACGGATCTGTCTACTGCAAACTACGCTGACAACACTGAGACGTGGAGGCCTTCCGGCTTCCCCAGACTGACGACAATCCGTGGACCTAAGGCGTGGAGCCAGCAGGAGGCCGCCCGCCCCGGCGACCCGGTCTGCACAGAGACACGGAGCGATACCTTCCAGCGTGTGCAGAAGCTTCCCGGTGGCAATGTCAAAAATATTGATGATGCCGTCGATGGCTCCGCTGGCCAGGTACTTCCCGTCGGGACTCTGTTCAGAGAACACAGGAAGGCGCTGAGACCCCGTGTGTTACGCTTTCCCCATCAGACCCAGGCGAGCCTCCTGCGGGCTCCAGGCCCAACGGGCTGGCTGGCAAACGCCAGCAGTGGACAGCGGCTGCCCCACGAGACCCCTGCCCGGTCTGCGCCAGGGGCCAGAGCAACCTGAAGACGCAGCCAGAGAGAAGAAGGCAGAGCTTCCTTACGTAAGCAATACTGAGAATGAATTTTCCTCTTGTGTCCAAGGAATACTCCTTCTTCCCACTTTCCACACCAAAAATGTTCACTTTCCCTACGTGAGTTCCTGTGGCCAGATACTGGGAGTCGGGAGAGAAGGCCAAAGTCCAGGCATCCACTGCACAGAGAAAAGAGAAAATATGGAAAGAAGAGATCCGACCCGAAGACACAAATTGTTTTTAAACTGCAGAAATGACGTCTTGCTTTAGAAAACAGTTGGGAAGATGTTAATTTTTTTCTTTTTTTTTTTTTTACCAAGTTTAATTTTAGCCTAAGTTAGTCTATATTCTGTTAGTTTTAACAGAAACAGGACAACACCAAGTGCTAACAAGTACGTGGACAACAGGGCTGGCACCTTGTAGCTCAGCAGGTTAAGCTGTCTCCTGGACGCCACGCCAGCGTCCCACGAGTGAGGGCGGGTCCAAGTCCCGGCTGCTGTACTTCCAAGCCAGTTCCCTGTTAATACCCCAGGAAAGCAGTGGAAGTTGGCCCAAGTGCTTGGGCCTCTGTTCCCATGTAGGAGACCCAGATGGAGTTCCAGGCTCCTGGTTTGACCCAGTTGAGCCCTGGCTGTTGCAGCCATTTGGGGAGTGAACTAGCGGATGGAGGACCTCTCTCTGTAATTCTACGAATAATTCTCTGTAATTCTTTCAAATAAGTAAATACATATTAAAAATAAAAAAAGACAGACAGACTATGGACCAACAGAGCCCCCCCTACGCTGGCGAGAACGCACAGAAGGGCGGCCCCTCTGAACACGGGCCCACGGTGTCTTCAGCGGAAACACTCCCCCGACACCCAGCAGCTCCACTCCCCGGCAGCGAGGGGAACAGGAACAAGCGCCACACGGAGAAGAGTCCACCGGCGTCCCGGCGGCTCTACTCAGAGCAGCCCCACCCTGGAACCGGGCAGCGAGTGGAGCCCAGAGCGGGCTAGCCCACCCGTGGACACCACCCGGCAACCGAAGGCAGGCCGGGCTCCACCCAGATGCTGCAGGACAGGAGCCCCAGGGCAGCACAATTCCACGCCGCGTGATTTCACACAAGGCAGGGCTGCAGCGGCACAGGGCAGACCCGCGGCTGCCGGAGGCGGCGAGGGAGGGGAGCGTGGGGAACTTGGGGAGCACGGAGGTGTCTAACACCGCGCTGGGGCAGCGACGGCACAACCGCGGAAATTAGGAATCACGCCGCCACGGCGGGCTTCACGGTGCACGCGCAGGGCCCATCTGACCCCAGTTAGGCCACAACAGGGTAGGTGCAGCAGAAACACCCCAGGCGGGGGTGACTGACAGAGGTTTGCCACAGAAGAGGGGAGAGCAGCTGTCTAACAGGGCTCGTGCCCAGTGATGCGGCACTGCCAACTGTCGCCTCCCATCCAGGCCTCCGGGGGCACCAGGGCACCTCGGAGAGCTCGCGGAAGCCACCACCAAGATGCCACTGGTGGTCTGGAGCCACGGCCTCTCTTCAGTCCTCTCCTGCGCTTCTCTCCGGCCCACTGGTTCACTCCCTCAGATGAGAGACAACCCAGGGCTGGGCCAGGCTGAAGCCAGGAGCCAGGAGCTTCTTCCGGGTCTCCCACGCAGGTGCAGGGCCCAAGCTCTCGGGCCGTCTTCTGCTTTTCCTGTCCTGCATTAGCAGACAACTGCACAGGAAGTGGAGCAGCTGGGACACGAACCAGTGCCCATGTGGGATGCCCGCGTCCCAGGCAGTACCTTAACCTGCTGCGGCCAAGAAGCCGGCCCCTTGAGTTCTCTTTAAAATAAAATTTTCCTGAAAAATGTTACACACATACTCAATAATAAGTCATTTATCTTTTCGTTTTACTTATGAATAGTTTGTTTCACAATTGAAATTTACTTCAAAGGTGCGCAATTAACCAGCAAGACCTAAAAATGACGTATCTACCTGTCAGAGAGCTGCTTTTTAACTTTTATATTTATTCCCAAATGAAGGCGCGTTTATGCCAACAGGAATATGTTTTCCTTTAGTCCTATTGTAACTAGTCACTTGCAGGAGTAACAGTTTTTGTTCTGCAAAGTTTAAAAACCCCTTCTAAATTATTTTTACATTTCCCAACTGTTTGGCGATACAGAACTTTTAGTACCAAATGTTCTTATGCTCAAAATAGAAGGAACAAATTTTATCCCTCAGTTAAACCTTGCACTCTAAGATTTCAGAATCTGATAATATGTTAACTTTTTTATCTGAGAGGCAGACAGAAGGACAAAGACAGAGCTCTCTCTGCTCGTTCAGTCCACGACAGCTTGGGATGGGCTGGGCTGAAGCCAGGACCTGGGAACGCCCTCCAGGTCTCCCATGTGTGTGGCACAGAGCCAGCTACCGGAGCCGTCACTGCCTGCCGCCTGCAAGGCCGTGCGTTAGCAAGCAGGAAGCTGCAGCCGGGAACTGGAGCCAGGACTTGAACCCAAAGCCCGGCACTCTGAGCAGGGAGGCAGGTGTTCCCACCGGCACAGCACGCAGTGAGCACCTCGATGACTGAGCTCGTTGATCATGGAGTGGCCGTCCTGAACCACCTGGCACTCGGGGCTCTCTGCTCCCACCTCATTTCTTCAGGGTGGCCGCTGGGCAGCTCCAGCCTGGCTCAGGGCCCCGGCAGGATCTCCCTCATCTCGGCTTTCTGGTCCTCACTTTCTTCAGATCTGGGGCGGTTCTCTTCCTTTTGGCGAGCTCACATCCTCCACACGTTCAAGTCGGGTGTTCAGTGTCCACCTCCCCACTTGGACGAGACCCAGGGTCCTGAAAGGGCCCATCAGATGAATCCAGCGGCCTGCAAGCTGTCCCAGGCAGCGCCCGCTCCTGTCACTCAACCAAGGAACTGTTTACTGTTTAACGGCCTGGTCTAGCCTCGCGGACCATCTAAAAAGAAAATGAACCCGAGCCCTTCGCCCTGCTCAGCGTCTTGTTCAGTGCTAGCAGCAGCGTCCCCAGCCTTGCCTCAAGACGTCCAGGACAGGGCGCTGCTGTAGGACACACGCACCAGCCTTGCACTCGGACCAACCCAGCACTCACACCTTCGGCCGCGGTGTGCCCACACAGGGACATGGCCTCACAGGCCCTGGGCCTCAGGGGCCCAGACGAAAGCATAGTAACTGGGCAGCCTCTTCGGAGCAGAGCCTTAGGAGTCTGTCCAGGACAGTGTGGGGCCCAAGCGCCTTGGAAGCCATCAGCAGGACAAGGGCACAGGGGATGATGGCAAGTCTCTGGGGAGCCAGTGTCTGGGTCGCTCTTCCAAATACACAACCCAGCAGATGCTTGGAAAACTGTGTCAGTGGATCCCAACCAGGGACCGGAGAGGCATATTCTTTAAAAAAAAAACAAAACCCTCTATAGGAGTCAGAGTCACAGATAAGGACCCTGCTTTGAGGGAAAATGAACTTGGTTTCCAGAGCTCCCGGCCTCCTTGCCAACTCTGGGAACTTTTCTGTCAATACAGGGAGAGCCTCGAGTGGCCACTGGGCACGCCTGGCGGGAGGCAGACCACAGTGTTCCCGAGACACCAGGCAGCCCGGTGGGCTCTGTGCGCCCTCCACAGCCGCCCCCGCTTGGGCAGAACGTGCCCTGCAGTCCCTCAGAAAGCGACCAGAGGCTGAAGGCTCCAGGAAACACAATGCCGCGTGCTCCACGCTGACCCGGCCCACTGAACTCGCTCATGCCCATACAGACGCCAGACCAGAGGATGCGACCCTGCAGCACTCAAAAGTCACTGACATTGTTTCTTGCGAAGTGTCCCTCCCACCACAAACTAGAACTCAGAACCTGAACCGTGGTGAGCAGTGTGACCACAACACACAGCCGTGAGGACGCAGGTTTGACATCCCAGCTTCTGCCAGCAGTGAAAGTTTGACTCGGAACAGCGTGAGCGGGGGCAGGCACCCGTGAGTGGCTGAAACGCCACGCGGGATGCCCACTCCCGTGTCAGAGTGGCCGCGTGCCAGTCTCGGTTCTGCCCTGGATTCCAGCTTCTGGCTAATGTGCACCTGGGAGGCAGCAGATGACCGCTCAAGTGGTTGGGTCCCTGCCACCATGTGAGACCTGGACTGATTTCCCAGCTCCTGGTTTAGGCCTGGCCCAGCCCCAGCTACTGCAGCCATCCGGGCAGTGAGTCAGCAAAGAGGAGCCTTTTTTGCTTTGTCTCTCTAATAATTAATAATAATAATAATAATACAGCCGGTGTGGTGGTGCAGTGGGTAAAAGCCACCACATGTGACACTGGCATCCCATATGGGCACTGGTTCATGACCCGGCTGCTCCACTTCTGATCCAGCTCCCTGCTAATGTGCCTGGGAAGGTAGCAGAGGATGGCCCAAGTGCTTGGGCCCCAACGCCCACATAGGAGACCCAGACGGAGTTCCAGGCCCCTGGCTTTGGCCTGGCCCAGTCCTGGCTGTTGTGGCCACCTGGGAGTGAACACCAGATGGAAGGTCTCTGTCTCTCTTTCTCTCTCTGTAACTTTTTCAAATATCAATCTTAATGGAGGCCCTCTGGGCCATCCAAATACAGGTTTACAATCTACACTGGCAGTTCTGAGACAGGAAGCTTTGAAAACCACAATGCCTAAGGTTAGAGCCAATTTTCAGTAAGCAGCAAGGCGTGATCGTCAGCGACATAAGGCTGTCTGCAGCCTGCACGTCCCTCACTCGGCACAGATGAGCCCGGCCCTGCTCCGGGGCACTCGCCACCGTGCCAGGCCGGCGCTGTGCCCAGCCCCACTGAAGGTATGAAATGAGACCCGGTTCAGAAACCCACACCAGGTCAAGAACCTCTCTTATTGCCCCTAAAAGTAAAACTCTTACCAGGTCCTGCATCTATAGACTTTATCTGTTTGCCATTTTCTAAGTCCCAGAGACGGATGTGCGCGTCGAGAGAACTGGACGCAGCAATGGGCAGGGTGTGGCTGATGTCCACGGACACCACCCCCAGCTGATGTCCCTCCAGGCTCCACTGCAGGTCCAGCCGCTCATCACACCTTCAACGGGGGACAGAGAAACACATGTCTTCACACCCGACACTGAACCCGGCACCTGCGATCCTGGGTGCCTGGAGCTACGCTTTCCCCAAGGCCTCGGTGAGGCAGAAGCAACTGCAGAGCTACGGGCCGCCAGATGCAGCCAGGTTTCCACTCGGGACTTTATTTTACCCCCACACCGCTGCTGCTTTCTGGCCGCGGAAGGGCGAATGCTTCCCGGGCTGCAACCCGAGAGCCCCGGGGTCACCTTCCCAGGCCGGCGGGGGCAGGGGCGGGCGCTCACCATTTCCAGACCTTCACCAGGTCGTCCAGGGAGCCCGTCACCACCGTCTCAGTGTTCTCCTTCTTGTTTGTCCCCCAGGCAACTGACCAAATGGCATCGTCGTGGGCTAGAACGGAAAGTGCTTTGTTTACCCAGTCTCTGGCGGCAACCGCAGAGTTTACTGGGACAAAATGCTCTTCAACATGGCAAGGCATCCGCCGCCCACGTCTGCTTCCTTGTGCTGAAGGGGCTTTCCCACAGGCTTGCCCTGGCACTGTGGGCACACAGGAAAGCTGCAGGCTGTGCCGGGGCCCTGGTCCCCAGGTGGTCAGGCACACACAGAACAAGCCTCTGAGCTCCAAGCCCCACGCCCCACGGCCCTGCCTCTCGCGTGCTGTCGGGCCTGCAGCAGACTGCAATGGAAGCTGCTTGGCTACAAGGGAGACCACTAAGGAACACCCGTGTCCCCACCCGGCCCCGCCCTGCCGAAATCCTAAACTTGGTGAAAGACAAGTCCTACAGCTTCTCAGGGACCAACAGCCACTCGACTGGAAAACGTACAGGTCTAAACACCAGACACGGCCTCCGCACGTGGCTGCCTGTCACAGGCGCCCTCAGTGTGCTCAGTGGGCAGTGCGGGCATCAGTCAGCCTCACACCCGTGGTCTCACGATCCTTCACGACCACCTATGGAGCAGGCACCATCAGCATGGCCTGCACGCCAGACAAGGAAGCAGGGCTGGCGCTGCGAGTAGTGGGTAAAGCCGCCCCCTGTAGGGCCAGCATCCCAAATGGGCGCCAGTTCTAGTTCCTGCTGCTCCACTTTCGATCCAGCTCTCTGCTATGGCCTGGGAAAGCAGTGGAAGATGGCCCAAGTGCTTGGGCCCCTGCACCCATGTGGGAGACCCAGAAGAAGCTCCTGGCTCTTGGCTTCGGATTAGCCCAGCTCTGGCCATTGCAGCCATTTGGGGAGTGAACCAGCGGATAGACGATCTCTCTCTCTCTCAGCCTCTCTCTAACTCTGCCTTTCAAATAAATTGATCTGTAAAAATAAATAAGTAAAAGGAGCCCAGAAGCCCACCCGAGGTCACAGAGGTAAGAAGGGGCAGAGCTAGGGTTCCAAGTCCATCCTCCACGAACTCAAGTCCTCCCTAAATGCAGGAGAGCAGGCCACACTGCTGGGCCTGCAGCGCTGTTGTGGACACACAAATGTGCCAAGTGCACAGGGGGGCGCTCGCCACGCCTGGCAGCCGTTCTCCAGGGCCACAAAACTAAACAGCTGCACACACAGCAGCAGTCGGCGCGCAAACTCGTCACCTGGACTGGCTGGCTGGGAAGAAAGCTTCGGCTTAACCGCCACACCACCTGCACGCCACCTCGCTGGAGTGGAGCAGCGCCACTGGATATGCCAGAGTTCTGGGCCTCCCTAGCCCCCTTAGGCTGCAGTTAGAAACGAGACGTACGTGGGCAGCCCACACATGAGCGCTGCCCCTTCCAGGTGAGCCCTGTGCTCCTGGTGAGCCAGCCCACACTGCACCTGCCTCCTGCTCCCCTTCATGCCTCTGCCCCTGCCCTCCCACGCGCCCAGGGGCCTCGACAGAAACCCAGCTCACTCTCACACTGTCTGTCTTCACTACGGGGCAAAGGTCCTGGGTGGGCGTCCCTGCACTGGCTGCAAGTGCTCAGCCCTGGGGACTGACGTCAGGTTCTGAGTTCAAGTGTCCCCCCCCCCCCCCCCCCAGAGGAGCCGGCATCCACCGCGTTCTACAGCCGGGGCTGCCGTCTTCCTCACGTGGGAAAGCCCTCCTCGGCCCGAGTCCCCGGTCTGCCATCTGACTCCTGCTTTCTCTCTTTCGTTCCTTTTGTCACGTGTGTGTTAGGTGTCTGCTTTCAGCTGCCCCTGCCGACTCTTCAATGAGGGTGAGCACACCTGGGCACCGCCTGTCTGGTGCACACGGCCGTTCAGAGCAGAATCTGCTGGAGCTGGCAGGCCCTTACCTTGCTCCTGTTTGAAGAGAATGCTGTACTAGAAGAGAACAGAAGCCAGGTTAACTGCCGCCCGACCCGACTCCAGCTGTCCCGACCCCCCGGAAGCGCGCTCCCCATGAGGTGCGGTCGCCAGGGTCAGCCACTTCCTCTGCTGTCGCCCTGTCCCCCTCAAGCTCCCCGACTTGCACTCACACAAGATGTGTCCAGTCGCACCAGGGAAAAATTAGTTCTGGAAGAAAGTGATACCCTCTCCTCCCCTTCCATCACCCTGTTGCCCAGCGAGGGACTAATAAATAAATGATGTTTTCTCTCTCTGCGCTGGCCACCAGGAAGCTCGCAGGACACAGCGTGGTTCCACAGCTGTGTGGATGGCACAGCCTGTTAACTCTGCCCTTCAGTGCATCATAGACACGTTTCCCTAATTCATCTGCTCTGACCGCTTTCTCACGGTTTGTTGTGAACCTATGCTTTTAAGCTTTCTTGATTCCTCTCTAAACTGTGGCCTTAGATAAGCAAACCTTTCCCCGGTGCTACCTGACCCTAGCTAGGTGAGCAGGTGCCCAGGGCCATCCAGCTCTTTAAGAGCAGAGCGAGAATTAGGGCTGGCTTCCCGACCACACACCCAGACACCTGCTGGCCAACCTGCCAGAGCAGCCGACACAGGCCCTACCCGCCTGCCCCGACATGGGCCTTACCTGGTTGGTCATCTCCTTAAGCAGGGGTGAAGGGCTAAAGGCCGACAGCTCTGTGGAAACAACACCAGGACTTCAGTCAGGGGGTGTCATCGGGACAGAGGGGGCTACAGCTGGCTCCCCTCGACCAAGAAGATAAAGCAACCCTTCGTGAATGGCACTGTTCGAACATCTCGCTAAGGGTTGGTCCCTGGGGGCCCCCCTCAAGAGCCCAGCCAAGTGGGGGGCTCCTCTCTCCCTGCTGAACCCCGGGACTCAACAACACCCACTCCCATCACACGGTTTCTTCTCCCCACATCCGACTGCGGGGACCATTCTCTGTCTCTGGCTGCTCTTTGCAGAGACAAAAGCACAGGCCGCTCTCATTTGAAACATTCATTCAAAACCCAACAGGAAAAGCATGGGGAAACCCAAAGGTAGCCAAGTTCTTACAGCCCATGCAGAGGTCTCCACCCAGCATGCCCTGGAGACAACAAGCGTGCAAACAGCGCAGGGGCTGCAGGGAGGCAAGCATCTTCAAGAAATCAGCTCTGCTAAACACAGCAAAGTCACTTCATGAACAGATTTGGGGCTGGCGCTGTGGCGTGGTGGGCTAAGCCTCTGCCTGCCCTGCCAGCATCCCATGTGGGCACGTTTGTGTCCCAGCTGCTCCTCTTCTGATCGAGCTCTCTGCTGTGGCCTGGGAAAGCAGCAGAAGATGGCCCAAGTGCTTGGGCCCCTGGACCCACGTGGGAGACCTGGAAGAAGCTCCTGGCTTCAGCTCAGCTCAGCTCCAGCAGTTGCGGCCATCTGGGGAGTGAACCAGTGGATGGAAGACCCTCTGTCTGTTTCTCCCTCTCAATGTTGTAGCTCAGTGCATTAAGCCTTGGCCTACAATACCAGCATCTGATATCAGAGGGCCTGTTAAAGTGCTATCCACTTCTTTTTTTTTTTTTTTTTTTAAGATTTTATTTATTCACTTGAGAGGTAGAGTTACAGACAGTGAGAGGAAGAGACAGAGAGATAGGTCTTCCTTCCGTTGGTTCACTCCCCAAATGGCCACAACGGCCGGAGCCGTGCCGATCCGAAGCCAGGAGCCAGGAGCTTCTTCCAGGTCTCCCACCCGGGTGCAGGGGCCCAAGCACTTGGGCCATCTTCCACTGCTGTCCCAGGAAATAGCAGAGAGCTGGACCGGAAGTGGAGCAGGCGGGACTCGAACCAGCGCTCATACAGGATGCTGGCACCGCAGGCGGCGGCTCTACCTGCTACACCACAGTGCTTGCCCCCTGTGCTATCCACTTCTAATCCAGCTGTCCACTAAGGAGCCTGGGAAAGGAGCCTTGGAAGATGGACCAAGTGCGTAGGTCCCTGCCACCCATGTGGGGGATGAGAATGGGAGTTCCTGGGTGCTGGCTGCAGGCCACCCAGTGCTGGTTGTTGCGGGCATTTGGGGAGTGAACTCTCTGTTTGTCACTCTTCAAACAAAAGGCAGTGGCTTTAATTTCTCAGCTACACTAAGCGTCCTTAGTATTCTGTGTATGACAGACCCCTCCAGCAGCCTGGTAGAGCGCATCGCCCTTGTCAGGAGGTCGTTAGGACATGAACATGCAGGAGCAGAAAGCAAACCAAGCAGTGGGCTCTCGTGACTCAGGTGTTCTCCGAAGTCGCCCCAAACACTCAGCAAAGTGAGCCACTGCTCTTCAGAGCCTCCGGGCGCACCCTCCCCGTCAACTGAACACACAGCGTGCGTCAGGTGTGGCTGTGGAAGGGCACAGACTGGACAGACGGTACAACGTCACTAATCCCGGGTCAGGCCTGACCACAGCTTACAGAACACACGGCTATTCAGAAGACACCGCACAGCCTTCCTGCGCTTAGCGGCCCCCGGCGCCACGGCTCCAAACAAGGTGACACCTGCTGACAGGGTGAGGACAGACAAGGAGGCAGGGTGTCACCTGCCGGGCCTCATCTGAGAACAGGCCCATCAGCCTGCGACTTGTCACCACCCTATACATGTCCAAGACAGCAAAGGCATTGCAAGTGCTGACTTTAGGGACTTTAGAGTCCTGCCCAGGACAGTAGGGCTGGCGCAGCATTCCACCCTCTTTGCTGCCAACCTCGGCCTCACAATTAGCAACGGGAAGGGATCAAGCATCAAAAAGTAGGAGGGCTCGCAGAAAGACAACTCCCAAAAAGCTTGCATGCCCAGGCTGCTCCACTTCCGGTCCAGCTCCCGTCGATGGCCTGGGAAAGCCGTGGATGATGGCCCAATGCTTGGGCCCCTGCCACGCACGTGGGAGACCTGGATGGAGTTCCCGGCTCCCAGCGACGGATCGGCCCAGCCCGGGCTGTTGTGGCCATGTGGGGCGTGAACCAGCGGGTGGAAGACCTCTCTCTCTGTAACTCTGCCTTTCAAATCAATAAGTCAGTCTGCACACAGATGCGCTCACTGGACGCTCACAGCCCCATGTCAGTAGGCAGTCTTACTTCAGCTGCACTTTCCTTGGTGGGAACAGCGAGGTTTAGGTCAAGGGCGCTGCCCCGAGGCTGGCCTGACGCTAAAGGATGCACGGTCCAGGACGGCGGAGACAACTCCGCTTGCTCCACTCTCTCACCCCCTAACGCAATGTCAGAGCTAAGCGACGCCCCCTCCCCTCGCCACCTGATCTCTTTAGGAAACTTTCTCAGCCAGAATTCACGGTTCACCCCTCAGTGCTCCAGACACCAGCACCAGCGGACGCCGGTAACGCCAAATAACGCGAAGCCAGCCTCCCGCCGCACCTGCCCGATGCCGGGGCGGCTGCCACCTAAGCCGGCGTGCTCCGCTCCTGGAAAAACTTCCGTTAAGACGGGCTTTCCATCCAGGGGGACCTCGGGGCTGCACACAGGATGCAAGAGCGGCCACCGATCAGCCTTGTCGCTCCCCTGGTGGCCCGGGGCTCCGAGGGGCAGCCGGGGTGAATGGAGTCACGGACGCCGCCCTCCAGCCTCGCGGCCTGCGGCATCCTCGCACAAATCTGCTCAAAGGCAGCCGCGGGGCCACCCTCGCTCAGCCACCGGCCGTCAGCGACCCCCACAACCGCCCCTGCCAACGGCCACGAGTACCAACTCACCACCGCACTGCCCGGCTGCACGACTGACGCCGGGTTCGACGCGACCGCGGCGCACAATGATGTGCTCACGAAGGGGCGGGGCATCCGGGCCGTCCCGCCCCCAGGGCGCCTAGCTCGCGTCGCAGCGCCCCCTACCGTCACTATGCCGCACGTGCGGCAGACAGGGAGGTGAGGGGGCGGGGAGAGGGGAGAAAGCCACGCCCCGTTCCCAGCAGAGGAGAGGGCGGGGCCTGCTCCCGGAAACGCGGTTGTTAGCTTCCGGCAGGCGGCGGCCTGGGATTCTGCCTTCCAGGTTGTCCATTTGTACTGAGTTTGGACTGGACTTGATGACTTCTAGGGTTCTTCTTTTTTTTTTTTTTTTGACAGGCAGAGTGGACAGAGAGAGAGAGAGAAAGGTCTTCCTTTGCTGTTGGTTCACCCTCCAATGGCCGCCACGGCCAGCGCTCTGCGCCGATCCAAAGCCAGGAGCCAGGTGCTTCTCCTGGTCTCCCATGCAGGTGCAGGGCCCAAGCACTTGGGCCATCCTCCACTGCCTTCCCGGGCCACAGCAGAGAGCTGGACTGGAAGAGGGGCAACCGGGACAGAATCTGGCGCCCCAACCAGGACTAGAACCCGGTGTGCCGGCGCCACAAGGTGGAGGATTAGCCTGTTGAGCCACAGCGCCGGCCTGGGTTCTGTTGTTTTTGCGACGTCCCTTGAGTGTGACAGATGTGCAACCGAGTCGGACGGGAGGAGGCCCTGCCGCTCCTGCTCGCTGGCCCCCCCGCCCAGGAGGGACGAGGTTTTGTGGGGTAGTGGAATGTGCAGAGCGGGCCCTGACGGGGTAAATCCTGGTTCAGCTAGGTCCTGGGAGAGACCACAGCCTCTCTTGCTTAGAACTTGAAGTTCCAAAGGATTCTGGGAGGTGACAGTGCTGGGCGGTGGGCAGTGGGCGGTGCACCTCCAAGTCTCTCTCAGCTTCCCTCCCCCTCGTAGCTAATACTAAATAAGATCCCGTCTGTTAGGACCATCTATCTCCCTCTTTTCAAGATTTATTCATTTGCAAGGCAGAGTTAGAGAGAGAGGTCTTCCATCCGCTGGTTCACTCCCCAAATGGCCGCAACTGCTGGGCCTGGGTCTCCCACGTGGGTGCAGGGGCCCAAGCCCTTGGGCCATCTTCTGCTTCCCACAGGGAGCTGGGTCAGAGGTGGATCCGCTGGGTTTCCATTGGCGCCCGCGTGGGCTGGCGGCGGCCCTGGCTACGCCACCCCTCCCTGGATGTCCTGGGTGGAAGTGAGCAGGTTTCAAGACTGAATTGTCAGAATTCTCAACACGGCATCTCCTAAAAGTCAGGAGAGCCTTGTGCCCATTTTGGGTGCACCTGGCCAGAGGCATTGGCCCTGGGTTTGAGGCCAGGCAGTGCCCCTCACATGGGCCTAAGCGCCGAGTGGGCCCTGCTGTTCAGGCACTTTACACAGAGCTGAGCGCACAGACACCCCACCCTGGCCGGGCCCTGGGCTCCCCAAGTGCGGGAAACAGTTAACACCAGCCCCGCAGAGCAATGGTTTCTGGGAGTTACGAGATGAGAGATCTCCCTCCCTGACTTGGTCTCGTGTGTGCGGCCCCTTTGTTTTTGTTGGTGAAGTTTGTAGGTTTCAGAAATAGAGGGATTATAACGTGAATTCCCCCAACCTGAGGATACAGGGACATTTTTTAAAAGTTATTTATTTGAGAGGCAGAGACAGAACTGCCGGCCACTGGTTCACGCCTCACATGCCTGCAGTGGCTGAAGCTGGCCCAGGGCACAGCCAGGAGCCGGGCACTCAATCCAGGCTTCTGCTACGGGTAGCAGGGACCGAGCACTCGGGCCGTTACCAGCTGCCTCACAAGGTGCAACACTGGCAGGACGTTGGGGTTAGGGAAGCAGCCAGGGCCCAAACCCAGGTGCTGCGATATGCGCTGTGGGCCTCCCACAGGTGTCTAAACTGCCAGGCCAACAGCTGTCCTGTCGCTCCATCCGGGTCTCCTACGTGGGCGACAGGGGCCCAAGCACTCGGGCCATCTTCCATTGCTTTCTTAGGCTCCTTAGCAGAGATCTGGATGGGAAGTGGAGCAGCCAGGACTTGAACCGGTGCCCATGTGGTTGGGATATGGGATGCCAGCATTGCAGATGGCAGTTTAACCCATTGAGCCACAATGCTGACCCCAACGAAGGCTTTCTGAAGACATTCCAGTTCTGTAATTAAGAAATCCAAATCCTTCACTTAAAAACAACACTTTAGGGGCAGGCGCTGTGGCGCAGCAGGTTAACGCCCTGGCCTGAAGCGCTGGCATCCCATATGGGCACCGGTTCAAGACCCAGCTGCTCCACTTCGATCCAGCTCTCTGCTATGGCCTGGGAAAGCAGTGGAAGATGGCCCAAGTCCTTGGGTCCCTGCACCCGCGTGGGAGACCCGGAAGAAGCTCCTGGCTTCAGATCGGTGCAGTTCTGGCTGTTGCAGCCAATTGGGGAGAGAACCATCGCATGGAAGACCTCTCTCTCTCTCTCTTTCTCTCTCTCTCTCCCTCTCCTCTCTCTCTCTAACTCTTTCAAATAAATAAATAAATCTTTAAAAACAACGCTTTAAACACCTGCTTCCACCCCTTGTCCCCCAAGAAGTAGGCACGTGGCCTTAACAGTGCAGCTATGAAGCAGTGATAATTAGCCTTTTTGGGGCCATGAATGGTTTTGGCATTTGATGAAGTCTAGGAATCTTCTCTGTTCCCATGCATACAAACAGGGCTGGCCCCGTGGGGCAGTGGGTTAAGCTGCCGCTTGCAACGCTGGCATCCCATACCGAAGTACAGCTGGTCTTTCAATTCAGCTCCCTGCTAACGTGCCTGGGAGAGCTGCAGATGATGGCCGAGCGGCCGGGCCTCCAGACAGGGGCTGTACCATCACTGGCCAGAGGGTGGCAGTCACGGCCCGCACAGCGCAGGCGCCGGCCCCTCCCTGGCTGCTCTGCACACGGAGGCCGTGGCTGCCCGCTGTTGAGGGCTACTGGAACTTAGCCCAGGACCTCTGGGGCCTCGAGGTCATCACCCTAACCCCTAGGGGTTTTCAGAGTGTGTTCCCAGACCAGCAGCTGCTGCCGCCCCTGGACTCAAAACATGACACCTACAGATCCAGAAACGCTGGGGGTGGGGCTGGCACTCTGCAGGCACAGCCTGTAATGGGGAAGTTGCCAGCCCCATGTTGCTCGCTCGGAGGCCCTGCAGATGGAGCTGCAGGGGTCCCACCTGTGACCTCACAGGTCCTGCCATTGAGATGCCCCGGAGAGCTAGAGAGAGAGGAGTGTGGGTTAAAAGGCTTGTAGTGGGGAGGTGGGGCTGGGGACAGCTGAGGCCTCCACCCTGGGCACACACCTTGCACAGGGCTGCAGCCTGCAGGCACGGCCGGCTGGACGGACTTCCTTGCACCCAGCCACTGTTCAGGGTCAGGTTGCAATTCTACGCCGGCTACCAGCTGCTGGCCATGGCTCGGTGGCTATTACCAGCCCATGACTGCTCTGCCGGTGTCCACTCTCTAGGCTTCTGTGGGGTCAGGCTGGGATGCTCTAAGGAACGGGGTGGAAGATTCCTGCCACGGAGCTCAGGCTGGCTCTTTCTTGCCAGGGCTCCAGGGCTCCCTCAACAGCAAAGGACCTTCTGGTCCAAGAAGCCCCCGCCCATCTGATTCTCCCCACACCAGAGCCCTGGGGGGTGGAGTTGGCCCAGCAAGAGGATGGCTAATCCAGAGCAGGGTGGGGACTATAAACAGGCCCTAGGAGTCCCCACGTAGGCCACGTAGGCAAAGTGTAGCTGGAGGGAGCCAGGCCTGTTCCAGGGGGCAGGTGGATGGGGGGCTTGATGAGATAGGAGAGGCTGGCAGGTGAATGTGCCCGGGAGGGTGGAGGAGGGTCTGCCTGGCCTGGGAGGGCCTCTGAAGAGCAGGTGCCAGCGGTGTGCTGGGAGGCCTTTAACAGGCTGTCTGCTGGGGCAAAACTGAACTGGTTAATAGCAGGTTCCTCTTCTCTGATGTGGACCCCGCTCCCAAGGGCAATGGAAGCTGCTGACTTGATGCTGTTGGTCCATGCCCGCATGGGGCACTAGGAAGCTGTGTGGGCCAGCTCCAGCACCCCCAGAATGCATGGGGGCATCCACACCCTGTGGAGTCCACTCTGGAGGCCGCCAGGAGGTGGTATCCTCTGGGGACAGCTGGGAGCGATGGTGGCAGTAGGATTGAAGTAAGGGCCAGGGTGGGGACGTCAGGGAGATGCTGGCCAGAGGGCACTGGGCTCAAGGGGGCGAGGTGGGCTCGGGGCAGAGTGCCCACGGCCTTGAGGTTCCGGTTGGAGCTTGGAAATTCCCTTCCCGCCGCAGTGAGGCCCAGAGGGGCTGGCCAGGGGCACCAGCTTGCCAGAGCAGCAGGGAGTTTGCATCCAGCACACCTGTCAAGGTGGCTTTAGAGCAGCTCCCTTGAGTGAGCAGACGGTGAGCCGGGACCAGAGCCTGTGTCACCAGCTGCAGGCACCGCCTTTCTCTGGCAGGATGAGACCACGTGGAGAACTTGCTGTGCCCGGGAGGTGGCCAGAACACGGGACCTCAGGTCAGCAGCCGCAGTGTCATTGTCACTGTTGCCGCTTTCATTCCTACTGTGTGCAGTGAAACTGGGCCCTCGCCCACACTGCCTCCCTGGCTGTGAAAGGGGCCATCTCGAGCCCCCCGCCCCTGCCCTCCCTGGGCCCCGGGTCAGCCGTCCGTCCTGTGAGGCCGCTGGCTCTGCGCTCCTCCCAGGGTTCACCTTCTGACCCCCACATGCTGCTCTTGCCCGTGGGGTCCCCAGCACTCGTCTTGTGGGCTGTGAGCTGCCTGTGGGCCCGCAGTCCAGCAGCATTTTCACAGCCTCCGGGGCTTTTGCTGTGTCCCTGCACCTCCCTTCTGCCTCTCCTCCTAGTGTAGCCTCAACCCGGTGATCGGTTCCGCGTGAGTGTCCACCAGCTTGGGTCTAGCAGTTAGGGCGCCCGTAAAGACACCCACACAATCACGTCAGACTGCCTGAGTTCTAGCCACTCCAGCTTCCTCAGATGTGCGCTCTGGAGGCAGCAGGGCCCACGGGGGAGCCTGGCTGGAGTTCCCAGCTCCTGGATCCAGCCCTGGTCCAGCCTGGCAGTTGTAGGCATTTGGGAAGTGAGCCAGCAGGTGGAAGCCCTCTCACTTTCTCTTTCTCTCCCCCACCCCTTTCTCTCTGTCTCTCTGTCCCCCATCACCACCCCCAGGCATCTTAAATGAAAGAAAATACTAGGTGACATTCACACAGAGGGAGGGCACTACTGCCCGGGGGGCAGCCTTGACCAGTGGGGCCTGGAAGCTGCAGGGACAGTTCTGAGACAGCTGACACGGGGCTTTGGGGCACTGGTGGCCAATCAACAAGGCATCCTTGGGGCCGCCGCTGTGGCGTTGCGGGTGAAGCCGCCACCTGTGACGCTGGCATCCCATACGGGCGCCTGTTCAAATTTTGGCTGCTCCGCTTCCAATCCAGCTCCCTGCTATGGCCTGGGAAAGTAGAAGATTGCCCAAGTCCTTGTGCCCCTGCACCCACGTGGGAGACCTGAAAGAAGCTCCTGGCTCCTGGCTTCGGATCAGCCCAGCTCTGGCCATTTGGTCATCTGGGGAGCGAACCAGCAGGTGAAAGATTCTGTCTGTCTCTCTCTAACTCTTTCAGAATAAATAAATAAACAAACAAACAAATAAATAAATCCTCTATGTGGCTTTTTCCTCCTTTGTTTCATGCTCTCCCCCATTCCGCTCCCGGGGGTCACCTCCCTGAATTGGCCTCTATGCAGCGGGCTTGGTCTCAGGTAGGGACAGTTTCCAAGCACCCATGACTGCCAATAATCTACCTGCTGGAGAAAGTGGGCCGGGTTTTTGTATGATACGTTTTCAATCCCTTGCATTCACAGATGATTTTTTTCTTTTGAAAAAATTTTGTTTTCATTTTATTTGAAGGTCAGACACACACAGAGATCTCCTCAAATGCCCACCACAGCCAGGGCTGGGCCAGGATGAAGCCAGGAGCCAGGAACTCCATCTGAGTCTCCCACGTGGGTGTAGGGACTCAACTACTTGAGCCGTGGCCTGCTGCCTGTGGGGTGTGCATTAGCAGGAAGCTGGCTTGCCAGTGAGGAGCTGGGACTTGAACCAGGCACTCTGTGCGTATACCACTCTGTGGGTATCCCTGGCGGCAATGTAACCGCCATACGCCCGCCCCCAGAGATGATTTCTTGGGAAGAGGCTGCATGTGGGTAGGGTACGCTCTGCAGGGCCTTGCTCAGCCCGGGGGGAGGGATACAGAAGGCTGGGACCCCAGGCCCTCTGCGGACTCCAGTTCCAGGCTCCTGCAGAATCGGCGCGGTCCACTCTGGGTCTGTGTTTAAGAAGGCCCTTCAGTGTCTGCACCGTGGAGGAGCAGCCCAGGCCCGGGGCTGGCTCTAGGGGAGGACACGGGCTGGAGGCAGGGTCCAGGTGATCAGAGCTCTCTGCGGCACTCAGGGCCTTGCCCCACTGTGTGCTGCCTGCTCGCAGCTCCCCACAGCTCTGCCTGCGACCCCGTTCCCCTGATCGCATGATCACACGTACGAGGGGCCCTCTGCCCTGGCCAGGGGCCCAGGCAGCCCAGAAGGGCGCTCAGCTCCGGCCTGGCAGGGCACAATTCTGTCCTGAAAGATGATGGCTCCTGGGGCCAGGGCTGTGGGGCTGAGGGTTCCTGCTCTATAGGAGCTGCCTCCCAGGGCCCCACGGCAATTAATTTGGCAGCTCTGTGTCCAGGGGTAAGTGGTCTTTGAGCAGCTTAATGTGTGCACGTCAGGAATGAGTTATGGGATTCGCCGCGGGCTGTGACCGTGCCTCCCCCCGGCCCCTCGTCCCCCTGCTTTGTCATCCGGGCTCTGTGTTTGCACGTGTCATTGCCCGGCCACCCCCTGGTCAGCGGGCGGTCACAGGAGACTCATTGGAGACCCATTATCGGCCAGCGGTTGTGAGGGATGAGGCAGGAGCTGGCCCATCTGCCGCACATTAGGCCTTTGTCTCGGGGCCGGCTGGGAAGATGAATGAGGTCTGCATTCGGCCTCCCCTGCCTGGGGGACAGCAGGGGCCCGGGGCAGAGCTCGGGCTGGGGGACGCCCGTGCCCACTGTGTTCTGTAGACACGAGGGCTCCAAGAGGCTTGTTTTGGGGGTCTGGAAGGATGCAGAAGGGGAGAGGAGCCTTGCGCGACAGGTGTATGGGATTTTGGCTTGATTCCCCCCACCGCGTCCCCAGTACAGTCGAGGCTTGGCTTTGTGGGGCTGGAGTTTACTTGCCTTGGGCAAGCGTGGCCAGCCCGTGTCCTAGCCCTTACTCTTACTCACTCACTCCTTACTCTGCCCTGGGGGCCTGAGGCTCGGGGAAGCCGGGGAGCTGTCTGGGATCATCGTGGGTGTGAGCAGCAGGGTGGGGACCAGCTCGGAGGTGCTGAGCTCCCACACACCCCCGGCGCCCAGTCTGCTGGGCGCAGATCCATCTAGCACCCCCTCAGTGAATCTGGACAAGCTGCGGGTCTCTAAGGGACAGGCCAGGGCCAGCAGAGACCCTTGTTCCTGTGGGGGCTGGGCTGGCCTCTGCGGGTAGAGAGACAGGCTTGGTGGAGAGGGTCACTCAGAGCAGCAATGTGATAGGGAAAACCCAGATTGGCCAGAGCCATGTGAAGGCCCGGGAACTCAGCGGCTCACCAGCCTTCCGGGGCTGCATCCCAACTCCTTGGGCTGGTACCCGATGTCCTCTTGGGTTCTACCCCGAGAAGGCAGCCGCGTCTGAGCTCCTGGGGAGCCTTCCTCCGCGCCCGCACAGCCCAGCTCCAGGCACTCCCACGCTACGCCACTCACACTCCCTGGTTTTGGAAAGTGGCATTCCCAGTCTCTCCTCCGATGGCCTTTCTGTGCCAAGCGGGACCTGGGTTCCCAGCCAGGACACCCAGCCCCCATAGGAGCTCCGTGGAGGATGGAGGGAATGAAACAGCCATAGGCCCTTGGTCCTGCTTGCCAAGGTGTTCCTGTGCACCTGCCCTCTGCCCCAGCAACCCCGCCCCAGGACAATTCCTAAAGGACAAATCCAAAAGCAGAAGAAAAAAAGGACCTTGGGGCCGGCGCCATGGCTTAACAGGCTAATCCTCCGCCTTGCAGTGCCGGCACACCGGGTTCTAGTCCCGGTCGGGGCACCGATCCTGTCCCGGTTGCCTCTCTTCCAGGCCAGCTCTCTGCTGTGGCCCGGGAGTGCAGTGGAGGATGGCCCAAGTCCTTGACCGGCATGGGAGACCAGGATAAGTACCTGGCTCCTGCCATCGGATCAGCGCGGTGCGCCGGCCGCAGCGTGCCTACTGCGGTGGCCATTGGAGGGGGAACCAACAGCAAAAGGAAGACCTTTCTCTCTGTCTCTCACTGTCCACTCTGCCTGTCAAAAAAATAAATTAATTAATTAAAAAAAAAAAAAGGACCTTGGGAGACACAGATGTGTCCCCATGCCCCTTGATGCATTAGAATGGTCAAACCCAAAGTGTCCAGTGGAAGGGGACTGTGTGACATAAATTAGCATATGAGAGGTCCTCAAAAAATTCACAGAAAATGTGTATAAGGAAAACTGTACGTGAACTAAAACCAATTTTTTTCAATATTTATTTACGTGTTTGGAAGGCAGAGTGACAGAGACAGGGAGAGAGAGAGAGAGAGAATGAGAAAGAGGTCTTCCATCTGCTGGTTCACCCCCCAAATGTCCTCAACGATCAGGGCTGGGCCAGGCTGAAGCCAGGAGCCTGGGCCTCCATCCGGGTCTCCCAGGTGGGTGCAGAGGGCCAAGGGCTGTCTTCTGCTGCTTTCCCAGGTACGTTCTGGATCAGAACAGCTGGAGCCACCGGGACTTGAACCTGCACCCATATGGGATGCCGGCATTGTAGGTCACAGCTTAACCCGCTGTGCCACAAAGCCAGGAGGGGCCTCTGTTTTACATTCTGCCTTTCCAGTCCAGCAGCCGTGTCCCCACTCTCAATGCTGTTCTGTTCATCTGTTTACTCCCCTGCGAATGCCTATGGTTTTAAAGTGCTGAGGCTTGAAGACAACCTTCTGCATCTGGTTTGCCAATTTCCCTTCTCCTCTTTCTCCTTTCTGGTCCTAGTTTTCTTGATGATTTACCCATTCGCATGAGGGTATTTCAAAAAGTTCATGGAAATGGAATTAAAAGATACGTTTATTTTGGTGCAAACAACCTGGCATCTCTGCATACGAGGGGTCTTTAAGAAGTTCATGGAAAAAGCTTGTTATGCAAAAAGCTATGCTTTTTTTGCACTGAAATAAACATACCCTTTAATTCTATTTTCCACAAATTGGCTGAAGTAGCCTAGTAAAAACTTAGAGCCCACTTGCCAACTATGAAAAGTCTTGTCAGTGTTTGGATGGCTATTGAATCGCATAGAGCATTTGAGGGGAGGATGAACAGTGTCAAACTATTGAATCATCCCATTGCATTATTTAAAAAAAAAAAAAAAACCATGGTGCTGGCATTTGGTGCAATTAAGCTAATGCTGTGGCATTGGCAACCATATTGGAGTGCCGGTTCGAGTCTCAGCTATTCTGCTTCTGCTAAGGCAACTAGGAAAGCAATGGGAGATAGCCCAAGTACCTGGGTCCCTGCCACCCACGTGGGACACCCAGATTGAGTTCTTGGTTCCTGGCTGTTGTAGCCATAGGGAAGATTCTCTCTCTCTCTCTCTCTCTCTCTCTCTCTCTCGGTTACCCTGACTTTCGAATAAATAAATAAATATACCTTCTAAAAAAAAGTAAAGCAAATATCCTACCTCTGCATGGAAAGTGCTTTTGTTAGGAAACTAAGAAAAAATGGGGTTCACATTTGTCTGATGCCGTGTGGTCACCCCATAACAGCTGTGGAGGTGAAACACGAAGAAAGTATAAACACACAAATAGTGGACTTGGGGGGGCTCCATTTTCTAATTTTTCTATAAAATATTGTTACTTAGGGACGGGTGTTTGGTTCAGTGGTTAAAAGACACCGCTGTGCCATCCACATCCTATACCAGAGGGCCTGGGTTCAAGTCCCAGCTCTGTTTCCGATTCCTGCTAATACACACCCTGAGAGGCAGCAGTGATGGGCCAGTGGCTGGGTCCCTGCCACCCACGGGGGAGACCCAGATGGAGCTGTGTCCTTCTGGCTTCAGCCTGGCCCAGCCCTGGCTGTTGTGGGCATTTGAGGAGTGGACCAGCAGATGGAAGATCACTCTGTATCTGTCTGCCTTTCAAATACAATGAAAATAGGTTGAAAAAAATTTCAATTAATTTTACTTAAAAAATTTGTGCTCGCATTTTCCCAAAGAGGGGCACTGACAAACCAAAACACATTCTCAGAGGGAGCGCAGCCTTGGGGGGGACTCCGGTGCATCCCCTTGAAACAGGCTCGCTCCGTCACCCTCCCCATCTGACCCATATCCACCCGCAACTCCAAACCAGCCTGGAGCAAAACACATTCAGGCAGCAATTACTGACCTGTACGCACTCCGAGAATTGCCCAGTGAGACCAATCTGTGACCTCTCTGGGCTGGCAGCAGTGAGCCACACCACCGTTTTGAGCGTGTGGTGCATAAAAAATCCCAACAGAAGACTGAGCTGGGTGCAGAGCCTTCTGATCCAGCTCCCTGCTAATGCACCTGGGAAAGCAGTGGAGGATGGCCCACGTGCTTGGGCCCCAGCACCCACGTGGGAGATCTGGAAGAAGCTCCTGGCTCCTGGCTTTGGCCTAGCCCAACCCAACCCGGGCTGTCAGGGCCATCTAGGGAGTGAACCAGTGGATGGAAGATTTTCTCTCTCTCTCTCTCTTTCTCCCCTCCATAACTCTGCCTTTAAAATAAAATGAAATAAATCTTTAAAAAAAGATAAGTCACAGGCTGTGAACGGTGGGGAGGTGGCCATCCCACAGTCTCACCCAACCTCACAAATGCCCCTCAAGGGCCAGAGTGGTCTCCCAGTCATACAGAGGAGGACACGGTGACTCCGGGGGGTGGGGCGGGGAGAGTACATCCTGTGATTTCCCAAAGACTTCTCCCAGCCACACGGAGGGCAGCACCCCTGCCCTGCTGTCAGCCCAGTGGAGATGGATGGGCCGTCGTTAATGAGTGAGGGAGTGGGATCCCCTCGCATGGCCGCTGGGCCTGGCCTCCTGGAGTCCCACAGCTCGGTGACTGCCTTCCTTCATCTGTGCCCTCCAGGTGACCGTGCAGGAAGCGTCCCCGCCCCCTGTAAGGCCGCCTCCTCCCGTCTCTGGGACGCCCAGGCCAGCTAGAAACAGGGCGTCAGGAATGAGGCTAGGGCACTCAGGAATGGCAGGGGAGAGGCAGGAGGCAGGTGGCGGCCTCCTCCACCTGGGGGTGAGCTCACCTGGGACCCCCACCCCCATCAGCACCACCACCTCACACAGCCCACTACCCACTGCTTCCTACGGAATGTTCTAGGATTTTATCCTTACACCTCTCTAGCCAGGGGAAGGCGGGACACACCATCTGATCAAAGGCCTTAGACAAAGGCCCCCTGCCCGCCCCACCAGAGGGGGATGGGTAAGGAGCCTGCCAAGCTATTACCATTCAGATCCCAGGCTCCAGATGCATGGTGCCCCCAGCTCCACCTCTCCTGACTCCTCCCCAGGCCGACTGCCAAAGCCCCTTGGCTCTGGGCCCCAAGGAGGAGGGCACACAAAGGCCCGGGGTGGGGGAGAGGGAGGAGGGACGAGCCCCAACAGCAGCTGCTGTGTGGCCGTTGTGTGTCCGTGCGCAGCCAGCTGCAGAACCTGCTGGACAACCCCACCCTCACTCACAACACCAGGGGCATCTCTGACGTCTCCTGTGCGTGGCCCTGGGCTAGGCCTGGACACTTGGGATGTGCGCGCTGGGGGTGCGCGGATGAAGGCCTGGAGGGCCGAGGGAACTGCCAGAGTTGGGGACGAGCGGGGAGGCACTTTGCGCTGTCTGAACGAGGTTGTTCTAGGCAGAGAGACGGGAGGGAGAGCGGGACAGAGCTAAAGACACGTCCAGGGCCTGTGTTGTCCTAGCAGCAGCTGTGGGGGAAATGAGGCAAGGCGGACCCAGGCCATGAAGTCCTCCGAGCCGGGAGGGTCCCACCTGGTGCCACAGCTGCCTGGGAGGCTGGGAGGTCAGGGGAGGCTGTGGGACAGATGCTCAGGAAATCCAGGGGCGTCTGTGCCGGGCAGCATCCCCAGGGCCTGCTGGGGTGTGGGAATGGGCACCCACAAGATCCGCACTTCCAGGGATCTCAGGGAGGTGCAGGCCCCTCCACCCCCGGGGCCAGCTCTCCATGGTAGATCCCCAGCCTGGTCCCACTCCAAGCAGCCAGCAGGCACCCACATCCCCAGAGCTGGAAGAACAGTGCCGTCCGTGGGCAGACTGTGGCTGAGAAAGCCCCCCACCCCCACCCAGGAAGGCAGCTCTGACTGTGCCAGGGGCCATGCCAGCCGCTCTTGGGACCTCGGTTCCCCCAGCTGCACAGTGAGAGATTGAAGCCCTGCCACACCCACCTTCCATTTCTGAAATGTGTGCAGAACCTGGTGGCTTCCCCTGCACTGCCCCACCCCCACCCCACCCGGTCATGGCCGAAATGGAACAGGAATATCATGTATGCCATGAGGACGTTCAGACTGGGGCCCACGGGCTGCCCCCGGCCAGGAAGTCCAGACAAGGACTTGGGGCTGCCCTGTGCCCTGCCTTTGCCTCAGAGCCATGGCTTGGGCCTCGGCCACACTGGAAGGCAGGTGCTGTTTTCTTACGTTTGTTTCTAAGTGGGCGTGGGAAGGGGACATTCCTTACTCCCTATCCTGGGAGGTTGAAAGGCCCCATAACTAACTCCCAGGCCTGTGATCCAAACACAAAGTGAGGGCTGGCGTTGTGGCGCAGCAGGGTAAGCCACCACCTGTGATGCCGGCATCCTATGTGGTGCTGGTTCGAGTCCCGGCTGCTCCACTTCTGATCCAGCTCCCTGCTAATATGCCTGGGAAGGCAGTAGAAGATGGCCCAAGTGCTTGGGCCCCTGCCACTCGTGTGGGAGACCTGGATGGAGTTTCTGGCTTTGTCACGGCCAAACTCTGGCCACTGAGCCATTTGGGGAGTGAACCAGTGGATGGGAGATCTCTCTCTCTCTCTCTCCCTCCCTCCCTCCTTCTCTCCCCTCTCTCTCTCCCTCCCTCCCTCTCTCTCTCTCTCTCCCCCCCCCATAAGCCTTTAAAAAGAAAATCACAAGGTGAAAACATGGCCTCTGATTTTCACCCTGGGTTCTATGGAAGGGATGGTGGGCTGTATCCAGGTCCCAGGCCCCAGTCACTGGACACGGCGGAGGGCGGGTGGAGAGCTGCCAGGAGGCTGGCCGTGCCCGGGAGCTGCTGGCAGCTGAGGGGGCGGAGGTAGCAACAGAGCCCATGAATCATATTTACAAACCCCCAGGCGCGGAGAGAGCGTTAATTAAATATTCACATCCTGCGGGGCCTCTGGGAGCCGTGGAGAGGAGGACATGATCGCGGCTCCGCAGGAAGCCCGGTGCCGCCGGAATGCGGTGCGGGCCCCAGGTCTGCGGCAGCAGCCAGACAGGTCTTATTACGATGATGAATTTCTGTGTTATCTGTGCTCATGCAATCACCCCCACAAGGCTGGAGGGTTCTCTTCATCACTCACAGCCCAGGCTGGCGCAGCCTCGGCAGGAAGAAGGGGGGCGGGGTGGAGGGGAGAGGCGTCCCCTGCTCTCATGCCAAAGCTTTCCTGAGTCGGGGCCATTAGGTCTGGTGACCTGGCCCGGTGGAGGCCTGAGGCTGGGGGCAGCCTCAGGTGGGGCTCTCGGGGTCACCCAGCTGCCTCATTGATCGGGAGGAGAGAATGGATTCCCGGGACATCTGGGAAGGCCGAGGTAGCTGCACTGCCCCCCGCCCCCAGGAGGCACAGCTCTGGCTTCTGCAGGAGCCCGGGGCCTTCTGTGCACCACATGCCCCACATCCGTCATTCTCGATTAAGGAACGCCACCGCGGCATTGTCCTGGAGACGCCCGGCCTGGGGACCAGGGGGAAGGAGGTGGGCGTGGCTCTCAGCTGAAAAACCATTCATCCCGGCCCGGTGATGGAGCACCCGTGACCGATCGGCATTGTGCCGCGCCCCGCACGTGCCGCAAGGGGCCGGCCCGAGGTGATTGCTCAGGGAAGAATGAGTGTCGCTTTCTTTATGGACTTTCAAAGGCACCATTTGGCATCCCGAGCAGGGCGATCGATGAGAGCCAGCTGACCCCCCTGTGGCCACCTTCAGGCAGCAGGTGGATGGGCAGCCGTGGTCGGAGTCCCCGTCACGTGCTGTGTGCGCTGTCAGCACAGAGCCGGGCAGCCACCCTCCAGGCCCTTCCCCGGTGCTGGGCTGTTGGACATCAATTTAGCTTCTCTTGCACGGAAAGGGGAGCTGGAACAGTTGCCGTGTTTGCTGATAAATTATGGCCACGCGCCCCAGCTTTGCAGGCTGGAGGATCCCAGCGCGGGCATAAATCAGAGTAGTGAAAGCGAAGGCTGTCGATGGCCGGGGCAGGCATTCACTCAGCAAACCTCTGCGGAGCTCCCGCGAGTACACGGGCCCGTACGGAGGCAAATCAGGGACAGGCTCAGCCTGCAGAAGTTCCACAGGCCAGTGGGGCTGGCAGCTCTCACAGAAGAGGGTGATGAGCCCGGCGGGAGCCTGGGCTTTGGAGCCAGTCCCACTACCACCTGGCTGTGCGGCCTTGGGCCAGCGCCTTAGCCTCTCTGAGCTGCTGTTTCCTCGCAGCCATGAGGACATCCACCTCACTGGATGGTTGTGAGAATTAAATGCCGGGGGCTGACATTGTTAAGCCGCTGTTCACAGTGCTGGCATCTCATATCGGGAGCGCCGGTCGAGTCCCGGCTGCTCTACTTCCGATCTAGCTCTCTGCCAATGTGCCTGGGAGGCAGCAGGTGATGGTTCAAGTTCTCGGGGCCCCTGCCACCCACGTGGGAGATGTGGATGGAGCTCCTGGCTCCTGGCTTCAGCCTGGCCCAGCCCTGGCTGTTGTGGACATTTGGGGAGTGAACGAGCAGACGGAAGATTCTCTCCTCTCTCTGTCCCTCCCTCTCCCTCACTCTGCCCTCCAAATGAATAAATCTTAGAAGAGAAAGGAAATCAATGCAGTGCAGCCCAGCACCTGGCACCCAGGAGCGTCAGTCCCCGCAGGCCCCCTCTCATGGGGAACACTGAGGGCTGTGGGGGCCGGAAGTGGCCGTGCTTGCCCTTGCCCGGGGTGGGGGGAGGGAAGGAGGAGGTGAGGCGTCACAGAGCAGGTGCTGCCGGGCTGAGTCTGCAAGAACAGAGGCTGGGGCTGGTGCAGTGGGCGCCGGTTCAAGTCCCGGCTGCTCCTCTTCCGACCCCGCTCCCTGCTAATGCGCCTGCGAAAGCAGCAGAGGATGGCCCGAGTGCCCAGGGCCCCTGTACCCACGTGGGAGACCTGGATGGAGTTCCAGGCTTCAGCCTGGCCCGATCCTAGCTGTTGTAGCCATTTGGTGAGCCAGCGGATGGAAGATCTCTCTCTGTGTCTCTCCCTCTCTCTCTGTATCTTTGCATTAAAAAAAAAAGAATAAAGAGCAGAGGTGAGAGGGAAGTTTTGCCGGGAAGGACTGGGAAGCACAGGTCCCCCCGCCCTGCTGGCCCTGCCCAGCACTGGGACAGATAGCACCTTCAGGTGGGGGCTCCGAGGCCACGCCCACCACGTGCAGATCGGGCGGCGCTACGAATCCCCGTGCAGCCGCTCCGGGCTGGAGCCAGGCCCGAGGATGGAGAGGGACTGGATTCAGAAAGAAATGTGCGTGGGAACCCAGGATGGAGGCGAGGGCAGCTTGGCCGCAGCAGGGACACCCCCCATACGGGTTCCGGGCAGAGCGATTCTCAGCCCCACGGAGAGGTCACTCCAGGGCGTGCAGATGCAGGCAGGTGGAACTGAGATGCAGGCGCACGCAGGTGTGGACGACACACGCCGGAGAGGTGCGGACAGCTGGCGGGGAGCGGTCACACAGGCTCACGCCTCCCGGGGAGGAGGCCCTAGAGAGCACGCATGCGCAGTGAGCAGGCTCACACGCTACGGCACAGGGGGTGCAGGCACGCGGAGAGAGTCACAGGCCATGGAGACCCGGGTGGTCAGAGTACACGGCCTACAGGAAGGCCCATGTCCTAGGAACCCCTCGGCCCCAGGCAGTTTGGGGCAGCTGGCCACCCTAGCTCAGAGAAACACAGCCACACAAAGGTGTAGACACACACGGAGCAGGTACACCCTCTGCACCCCAGAGATGGGCTCACTCCAGATGCAGACACACGAAGACCACCCCCCCCCCCCCCCCCGATGCCTACAGAGCAAACGAAAGGGCAAAACTCCAGCCCTGGAAACAAACACAGGCCAGGCAAATTTTTTTTTTTTTTTTTGACAGGCAGAGTGGACAGTGAGAGAGAGAGAGAGAGAAAGGTCTTCCTTTTGCCGTTGGTTCACCCTCCAATGGCCGCCGCGGTAGCGCGCTGCGGCCGGCGCACCGCGCTGTTCCGATGGCAGGAGCCAGGTGCTTCTCCTGGTCTCCCATGGGGTGCAGAGCCCAAACACTTGGGCCATCCTCCACTGCACTCCCTGGCCACAGCAGAGAGCTGGCCTGGAAGAGGGGCAACCGGGACAGGATCGGTGCCCCGACCGGGACTAGAACCTGGTGTGCCGGCGCCGCAAGGCGGAGGATTAGCCTGTTGAGCCACGGCGCCGGCAGGCCAGGCAAATTTTAAAGAAAGAACAAAAGCAGCCAGTTGAATCACTAGGCTAATGGGAAGGGGGGGGGGGGATCAGAATGAGTGACAGTGGCAGGGCGGGGCGGGGGGCGGGGCGGATGTCCTCAGAGCCTAGGCTTGTTCTCCGACCTGACTCTGCAGGTGGATTAACCGTTAGCAGCCAGGTCTACAGAGGTCCTGCATGGACTCTCCCCCAGCTGGCAACCCCTCCCATCCCCAGAGGGCTGGGGAGAATTCAGTGATGTGTGACTCCAGCCTCCCGTCAGGCACACACTCAGCTCATCTGTGCTGTCACCACACACACCCAGCATTCTTTTCTTTTCTTTTCTTTTTTTGACAGGCAGAGTTAGACAGTGAGAGAGAGAGAGAGAGAGAGAGGTCTTCCATCCACTGGTTCACTCCCCAGATGACTGCAACAGCTAGGGCTGAGCCAGGCCAAAGCCAAGAGCCAGGAGCTTCTTCTGGGTCTCCCACGTGGGTGCAGGGGCCCACACACTTAGGGTCTTACTCCTGTTTCCTCTGCTGGTCCCTTGCTGGCTTCCGAGAAGTGGTTTCCCTCCGCCCTGGTTAAAGCCGTCTGGCCCGAGAGTTGGCAGCAGCCCGTGTGTCCTCCCCGAGGTTCATCGGGATGGGGTGCATCTTGGGTTTTGTCTGGGGACCCAAGGCTCGCCCTCTGCTCTCAGGCTGTGGCCTCTCCCATAGCCACCTGCAGGACAGTGTGTTCCAGGCCCCAGGGAACCAGCTGCACCCAAGACTTTCAGCAACACAGTGCTCCCAATGGAGACCCAAAGACCCACCCACAGGCCCAGCTCTGTCACGAACAGTTATGGGACCTCGGGTAAAGTCATGGAACATGTTGGAGCATTGGGCACAATTTCCAAGTTCCTCCCAGCACTTAAATGCCACAGTCTAAGGACAGGAACCTTTCTCAACTCACCCACGCAGGGCTCCAACCGTGCCTTTCCCTGGCCAGAGGTCGCTGGCACAGGCCCCTCCCGAGACAGCCGGAGACATCGGTGGGGGGAGGAGTGGAGGAGTATGTTGAGACCCCCCCCCCCAGCTCTATTTTGTTCTCTGCTATAGAAGTTTTCTGATGGGGGCTGGCATTGCAGTATAGCAGGTTAAGATGCGGTTTGCAATGCCGGCAGTCCATACCAGAGTCCTGGTTGCTCCACTTCTGATGCAGCTCCCTGCTCATGGCCTGGGAAGGCAGCAGATGATGGCCCAAGTGCTTGGGCCCCTGCCACGTAGGAGACCCGGATGGAGCTCCAGGCTTTCTCTGTATGTGTGTGTGTGTGTGTCCCCTTTTCTCCCCCTCTCTCTGTCACTCTACCATTCAAATAAATAAAAATAAATCTTGAAAAGATGAAACAGCTTCCTAGCGGGCCAGGGGGTCGGTGTGAATTCCTGGAGTGGACCCACGGTTTCCAATCCTGGCTGTGCGTTGCAGTTTTCCATACAGCTCTTCAAAGTCTGCTGCTCCAAGCCACGCTCAGGGACGGTTACGTCATAGTCTCTGGCAGAGGCAACCAGGGTTAGTGTGCGCCTGGAACTCCTGGTCATTCCCACAGGTAGCCGGGTTTAAGAAGAGCGAGTCTCGCCGGCGCCGCAGCTCAATAGGCTAATCCTCCACCTAGCGGCGCCGGCACACCGGGTTCTAGTCCCGGTCGGGGCACCAGATTCTGTCCCGGTTGCCCCTCTTCCAGGCCAGCTCTCTGCTGTGGCCAGGTGGTGCAGTGGAGGATGGCCCAAGTGCTTGGGCCCCGCACCCCATGGGAGACCGGGAGAAGCACCTGGCTCCTGGCTTTGGATCAGCACGGTGCGCCAGCCGCAGCGTGCCACTCGCGGCGGCCATTGGAGGGTGAACCAACGGCAAAAGGAAGACCTTTCTCTCTGTCTCTCTCTCTCTCACTGTCCACTCTGCCTGTCAAAAAAAAAAAAAGAGCGAGTTCTCACACTTGGGTGCGATGCAAAGCAACTGGGATCCTGGCGACGCAGCAGAGGGCCTGGGGCCTGGGGCTCTGCATCCCTAACAAGCTCCAGGTACACCTGAGTGCTGGGTCTTAGTCCACCTGTACAAGGATGGACTGGGTCTGAGGAAAGGTAAGTGCGCCGCTCGCCCGTTCCCCAGCCTCCCCAGCCTCCCGATCCCGGAGACAATCAGACGCAGTGGGGAGCCAAGTCTAGCAAGGACTCATTTACTTCGTGCGAAACAGAACCTTTTATAGTACAAAACTGCAGAGTCATTGGGGCAGGGCTAAGGGCCAACCAATCACTTAAAAAAATCACCTTACGGGGGGATTTCTATAGGACTAGCCCTATGTCTATACACTTGTTACTAGTTTTGTTACCTCCCCTGATGTTGCACAGCCAATTAGTTTTAGTGGTAAACAACTTTGGATTCCGCCCACCTTACTTCCTTTGGGCACCATCATGTAACTAATTTCCCCACACCTGAGGGAACTGGTGCACAGACCACAGGGCCCAGCCAACCGGGAACTCCCTCCGGTCAGGGGACCCAGGGGCTGATGCCTCCTGAGGCCTGGCTGTGGTTCTCAAACCTCACCAAGGTGGGAGGGGTCTCCTGCCAGCCTCCTGGGTTTCTCTGCCCTCTGTAGCTTGCGCCCAAGCAGGGTTCGGAGCACCTGCCTCTCAGTAGGCCAGACTCACGTCCACAGCCTTCAAGGCCGAATGAGAGCAGAGAAGCCTGGCAGGGCGGGGGCAGGAGGCCTGGACCATGCCCTCCACCAGCTCTCACTCCTGGCTCGACCGGGCTCCTGTCCTCATTTTGGTAGGGATGGGCGGCTTTAACAAGACAGAATGATTGTCTCATGGCCCCAGAGGCCGGAAGACAGAGAGCGAAAGGTCGCAGGGCTGGTTCCTTCCGAGGGCCCTGAGGGAGGGGTCTGCTCCAGGCCCCCCTCCGAGGCTGCGGATGCTGCGCGCCTACCTGCGACTCTGCTCACTGTGGTTCTTCCGTGGGTGTCTTGTGTCCTGGTTTCCCCCCTTTCACACGGGGTGAGGGCCCACCCTGATGACCTCCCCTCGACTGGATGACTTCTGTGTCCAAATAAGGTCACTTTGGGTGATGCTGGGTGTTAGGACTTCAACATGTGAGTTGGGTGTGTGTGCATGTGTCTCTGTGTGTGTGCAGGTGTCTTTCTGTGTGTGCAGGTGTCTATGTGTGCACGTGTCTCTATGTGTGTACTCACGTTGTGTGCACATATGTTTCTGTGCATGTGTTTGTGTATGCATGTTTATGTGTGTGCACGTGTCTGTGTGTACGTGTCTCTGTGCACCGTGTGTATGTGCATGTGTTTCTATGTGTGCACGTCTCTGTGTGTATGCATATGTTTGTGTGTGTGCATTTGTGTGTATGTGTCTCTCTGTGTGCCTGTTTCTGTATATGTGCACATGTCTCTGTGTGTACATGTCTCTGTGTGTGCACGTGTTTCTGTGCGCACGTGTTTGTGTGTGCATGTGTCCGTGTGTGTGCACTGTTTGTGTGTTCATGTGTTTCTCTGTGTGTGCACATGCAGAATTCAACGTGCACGAGGTTGTCCTGCAGGAGGTCGGTCCCAGGAGCAGTCAGAAGTCCGCTCTGGCCGGGAAACCACCGGAATTCTCAGGCTTGCTGGCGTTTAGCACCTTGGCTCACGCAGTGCCACTGCGCATGGCATCTGTCCTGCCCTGGGGCAGTGCCACCCTCTGGTGAGCTGCAGCACGCGCCCTCCAGCAGGTGTAACAGCTCCCCAGGCCCCTCCCTGCCTCCTGTCCAGGTCACCTCCCAGCTCTCAGTGCTCCTAGCTCCCCCACTGCACCCCAGGACACAGACCCTCTCCATCACTTCCTTTTCCCGGACTTGCACATTGTCAGGGGGCACCCCTTCCCAGGAGTCCTCCTGGACTGCCCTGGCATGGTCACTCCTTCCTGCTGATGCTGAATCTCTCCGTCTCTCTCCCATCACAGTGCCTGCGACAGGGCGCTAATTAGGGCTTCCTTACCGCTCTGCTTTCCCTCGTCCCCCCTGCCCTGTGGCCCGTGGGAGTTGGAAGCAGCCTCACTCATCAGCTCGCTCAGACCCCGGAGTGAGACTCGTCCTGGATTCAAATCCTGGCTCTGCCTGTTCGTCCACCGTGACCCTGGGCCAGTCAACTGACCCTTGACACTCAGTTTAAAAATCTGAAAAATGTGGGGCCGCCGCTGTGGTGTAGTAGGTTAAGCCTCCGACTGTGGCGCCAGCTTCCTATATGGGTGACAGTTCGAGACCCGGCTGCTCCACTTCCGAGCCAGCTCTCTGCTGTGGCCTGGGAAAGCAGTGGAGGATGGCCCAAGTGCTTTAGCCCCTGCACTCACGTGGGAGACCTGGATGAAGCACCCTGGCTCCTGGCTTTGGATTGGCTCAGCTCCAACCATTGTGGTCATTTTGGGAATGAACCAGCAGATGGAAAACCTCTCTCTGTGTCTCTCTCTCTGAAATTCTGCCTTTCAGGTAAATAAATACATCTTTTTAAAAAATATGCAGAATGTATATAGGAGCAAAACCCAGAGGGTTTGTTGAGGTCTCCGTGGGTGCTGCTAAGCATGGGGTGGATAAATGAAGCAGTCACTCGGAGAAGCCAGGCTCCCGTGGGGGTGGGTAGACAGGCCAGGAGGGATTGGAGCACGGAGTACAGTGTTTACTAACTCGTTTTCCCTGTCCATGCGTGGGTGCTATTTTCATTTCCATTTACAGAGGAGGGAGACATGGAAGGCCCCTCTGATCATGGCTGGCCCCATCTCAGTGGCTTCTCAGGACGGAAGCACCCGGCCCACAGAGACGCGGCTCCACCACGGCCCTTTCTCCTGGCCCGGGGATGAAGCAGCTGCCCAAGCAGGTGGCCGGACATCCCAGGCTCCAGAGATGGCCCAGGAGCCAGAGATCCCTGGGGCTGCCCCTTGCTCCTCGGTGCAGCCTGCAGCCAGCCACCTCCTCCTCCCTGGGCCCCTAGGGGCCCATATGTATAATCAAAACCCAAGGAGTGGGGCAGCCGGGCAGCCAGAGCCTGGCTTCACCTGCCAGCCCAGTCACCTTGCGCCTGGCACTTCCTGTCGTGCAAATGAGCGTGCGCCTCACAGGTAAAGAATCGAGGAGGACGCGTGGAGCACGCAGCAGAAGCGCAATAAACGCGAGCCCCTGGCATGCATTTGGCCCTCTGACTCCTTCCCCAGTGCCCCTTCCAGTCCGTTAGTCGAGAAGAAGCCCACCATCAGGGCAAGCACAGCCCCACGCCCATCTCTCCTGGGACTCCAGCTCCTCTTTGTGGTGTTTCGCTGACTCCCAGATTGTCCCAGCCCCGTGCCCCAAAGACCCCCACTGGGACCCTCTTCAGAGCCCCGGGGTCTGGAGACTGAACTCTGACCTCCATTCTTCCCGCATAAATGGAGCCAGCCTAAGGGCGTGGGGCCAGGCCAGCTTGGGGGGAGGGGGCCCTGGTAGGGGGCTGAGGCCCTGGCCTGGCGTGCCTCCAGGCGAAAGTGCAAAGCTCAGCAGAAACATGGGGGCCAGGGCTGCAGGTCGGTGGCCCGGGAGGCACTGGCAGTGCGCAGCGTGCAAAGGCTGCCAGCCGGGGAACAAAGAGGAGTCTTGGAGAGAGAGGGCCTTGGCCTGGGCGCCTGGCTCTGAGGACGCCACATCGGGAGAGGATACACCGGAGGTGGCCACACCCCATGGGTCAGGGCGGCCAGCCTGGGAGGTTCTTGGTGGTGAGGGGGCTAGGGGATACAGAGGTCCCAGACGGGGATCCCTGGATCCCTTCTACAGACCCTTGCAGACCGTCAGCCCCGGGCCTCTGCCTCTACCACGTCCTCTGCCACGATGCCCCTCCGCTTGGTCTCTGTGCACAGAGCCCCGCCTAGGCCTGGCGTTATATTCTCAGGAAGTTCGGAGCAGCCAGAAGTCAGAGAGCTTCGCCTGAGCTCCCCCACATGACCCCTGGCCCCTCCTAGCCATCTCCACGGGGGCCCAAACTGGATGTGGAGGACTTCATTCTTCCCGGGGCCATGGCCTCTGACTTCCGACCCTGCGTCCTCGCCAAACACGGCGAGAGCGTGGATCTGCCCGAGGAGCTCATTGCCCCGAGTCCTGGTGCTGCAGAGGCATGGAGCAGCTTTTCCAGTCCAATAATGAGGGGGTTCTTTCTTTTTTAAGATTCATTTACTTATTTGAAAGTCCGAGTTACACAGAGAGAGGAGAGGCAAAGAGAGAGAGAGAGAGAGAGAGAGAGAGAGAGAGAGAGGTCTTCCATTTGATGGTTCACTCCCTAATTGGTCGCAATGGCCAGAGCTGGGCCGATCCGAAGCCAGGAGCCAGGAGCTTCTTCGGGGTCTCCCACGTGGGTGCAGGGGCCATCCTCCACTGCTTTCCCAGGCCATAGCAGAGAGCTGGATCGGAAGTGGAGCAGCCAGGACTAGAACTAGTGCCCATATGGGATGGCGCTTCAGGCCAGGGCGTTAACCTGCTGTGCCACAGTGCCGGCCCCATGAGGGGGTTCTGAAGGGAAGTGCACATGCGCCCGGCACTCTGGAACGTGCTAGAATCCCACAGACACAGAACTGAATGGTGCCTGTGCAGCCATGGGCGGCCAAGAGGGGCCAGCTGCAGGTCGGTCAGACACGCCTCTACAGCAGTCTGAACAGACCATAGTGTCTCGCAGCTGGCTTGTAGCTGTAGTTGCTAGCGCCAACTCCCAGTGTCTTGCTGTCCGCCCGCGGCAGCCTGGCCGGCCCTGCACACGGGTCCTTCCACCTCAAAGCCTCCTGGCCTTCCGACCCCTCCCCTGTCCCCCTGCCCAAGCCCTGTCCTGCTCCACCTCCCTCCCTGTCCGCCCGGGGCCGGTCCTCCCCACCCCCCCCTTTCCCACCTCCTTCCCTGTGTACTCCACTCCTCCCTCTCTCTCTGCCTCGTCTCCCATGTCCACCAGGCCGTCTCCTGTGCATGTGTGTGAGTCCCACTGGGGGCTGGCAGCCGGCACTGCCCTGCTCCCGACCTCTGCGGAGGCTAGCGCCATGGCTCTGCACCTGGAGTTGGCCCCTCCCAGTGCCAGCGACCCTCCCTCGTTCTAGGCAGGAAGCACAGGGCACAGAGACGACATGGAGAGCTGCCTTCTGTCTTCGGGCTTCCTTGCCTGGCCGGCAGACACTGTCACCTGCACTCCGGCTCCCCGGGCTCCCACCTGGGCCCGCCTTCCCTGTGGCATCAGCCATCAGCCCGTGACTATCTTGACACCCAAGCCCACGCGAAAGGCAGGCAAACAAAATTCTGGACACTGCATTGCCGCTCCCTCCTCCCTTCCCCCACCCAGTCAAGCTTTCCAAAAGCCGTCCTGGAGTTCTGATTCCAGTTGCACCCTTTCCTCTCCCGACTCAAGCCCCTGCAGCCCTCCCGGCCTTCCCGCCGCCCCCGAAAACCGCTCCAGCCATTGCTTCCGTGACCGCCTCTGGAGCAGGTGTCACTGCTTTGTGCTGTGTCCCTTACTGTGTCTGCCCCCCGCACACCTCACCCATCCTCACGTCTACAGCTGCCTGCTGGCCCGGGGTGGCCTCACACCCCTGCCTTTATCTCAGACCTCCCAACCCACCCCAGGTAGAACTCATCTCCTGCTCAGGGGCTCCCCACAGCAGCAAATGAGAGCACCTGCGGCACCCCCAGAGCCTCCAGCTGCCCCTCCCCACCCCTGTCAGTAGTGTCATGTTGGGGGGCCAGGGAGACGCCTAGGATGGCTTCCTAGGCCCCACGCAGGACCCACTGCATCCAAACCTGTGGGGCTAGGGCCTAGGAATCGGAATTTCTGGACGGTTCCCTGCCACTCCGGGCTTCTCTGAGCCAGGTTGGAATTGAAGCCTGGCTCGCTCACCCAGCCCTTCCCAACGCTCACCTCTTGGCCCCTTTCTGCCCACAGCAGCGGCCACTGCAGGAGGACCTGGCTCGCCTCCACTCGGCGTGTTCCGTGGGCTCCCTCAAGTCCCACCTTCCGTGTCCCTCCCTTCCGGCTCTGCACTCCAGCCAAGCAGAAGGACACTTGGGCCCTGTCCCCCGCAGCCCGCGTTCCCTCTGCCCCACCAGATCCAGGACTGCGTGTGACCCCCAAGTTTCTAGATTTCTCCCCTGGTTAAGCAGTGAACTCCCAAGACAGGATCTGGGCCTGGACTGGTCACTGGCCTGGGAAAGCAGTGGAGGATGGCCCAGGTGCTTGGGCCCCTGCACTGTGTGGGAGACTCAGAAGAAGCTCCTGGCTCCTGGCTTCGGATCGGCGCAGCTCTGGCAGTTGTGGCCATGTGGGACTCCAGTGAACCAGTGGATGGAAGACCTCTTTCTGTTTCTTCCTCTCTGTCACTCTTTCAAAAAAAAAAAAAAAAAAAAAAAAGACGACTTCGGTGCAGGCTCTCAGCTTAGCTGCCCTCCTCCGCCGCCTGCCCCGGCCTTCCCTGCCCTGCGTGGCCCCCAGGTCCCCCTGTGAAGTGGGGGGCTTGCCTGCAGGGCAGCCCCCGCCTCAGCCCCTGCCCCCTACAGCAGCTATTTGATCTGCAGATCTCGGCACTAAATGGAAACGCAGGGCCCCTTGTTAAAAACCCATTAAGAATCTCAAGATGACAATAGCAGAGCCTTCCTGCTTTTCCATTCCCCCATCCAAGCAGGCCCTGTGAGCTCACAGCCCTGTGTGACTGCACAGGTCCCACAGCCATGAGGCCGGCTTGGCTCATGCACCCTCCGGCCAGGGCCGGCCCCTTGCCCAGCCTAAGCTGCTTTCTTAGCTCCCTGGGGGCTCCGTGCAAAAGCCCAGCCCCGGCCAGGACCAGAAGGCATTAGCCTGGGCTCCCCCTCCCCCGGGCCCTGGGGGATCCTCACCCCCACACTTCCATCTTTCTCAAATCAATGCGGGGTTATTGGGCTCACCTGGCTGAGCCTGAGGCTGGGGACAAATCGACAAACGCTCCATCACTGCCTTCCAGGAGTTCCGGGGGTAGCAGTGAGCTGAGTTACGACTCAGAAAAGAGCAGGACCAAGCAAAGACCCTGCCGGTGCCAGGAAATTAGGAAACCACTTTCCACCAGAGAGGCGGCACAAGCACGGGTTTTGATGAGTCAGCAAGATTTTCTTTGTTTGAATTCTTTTTTTTAATCAACAAGATCAAATTTATTCTAATTTCTTTAAATTATTTCCACAACAGCATACTTGAGGTAACACTTCTGCAACACTGTTAGTGAGCCTTTTTCTCTTTTTTAAAGATTTGTTTATTTATTTGAAAAGCAGAGTTACAGAGAGACAAAGAAAGAGATCTTCCATGCACTGGTTCACTCCTCAAATGGCCACAACAGCTAGGGCTGAGCCAGGTTGAAGCCAGGAGCCTGGAACTCCACCCGGGTCTCCTACGTGGATGGCAGGGGCTCAAGGACTTGGCCCATCCTCTGCCGCCTTCCCAGGTGCATTAGCAGGGAGCTGGTTCGGAAGCAGAGCAGCCGGGATTCGAACCAGTGCTCACATGGGATGCTGGCATTGCAGGTGGCAGCTTAACCCACTGTGCCATGATACCAGACCTAGTGAGCTTTTCACTGTCCCTACATCATAGAGCACACCCTATGCCTATGTCGTCACGGGTTGACATCACGCGTTTCAAAAGATGTCCATCCATGATACAACATTTCCAACTCTTGGGGAATATCCTTAGGTAATTAATTATTCTGGTCAAGAAGAAAGCTTTATAAAGACAGAGACATCTTTTGTGTGTAACAATGTAGAATTGACAAGTGAGATCCCACTATAGGGACATGATTGTGGCTAAATAACCTACAGTTTCCTTAGATGAGGGCTAATTTATGTGACAAATTGAAGCTAGAAAAGGTTAGGAAATATTTATGAAATTAAGAAAAAGAGGGGCTGGCGCTGTGGCACAATAGGTTAATCCTTCACCTGTGGCGCCAGCATCCCATATGGGCGGCGGTTGGAATCCCGGCTGGTCCTCTTCCCATCCAGCTCTCTGCTATGGCCTGGGAAAGCAGCAGAAGATGGCCCAAGTCCTTGGGCCCCTGTACCTGGGTGGGAGATCCAGAGGAGGCTCCTGGCTCCTGGCTCCTGGCTTCGGATTGGCACAGCTCCGACCATTGCGGCCATCTGGGGAGTGAACCAGTGTATAGAAGACCTTTCTGTTGTTCCCTCTCAATGCCTGCAACTCTACCTGTTAAATAAATGAATGAAATCTTAAAAAAAAAGAAATCACAGTTACTGATGAGTATATATATATATATATATATCCATATGCAAGTAAATATATATGTGTGTTCCAAAGAAACACAGATTGAAATACAGTTAGTGAAAAACAGTTGTGCTAGTTTCCAGTTTTTTGTTTTGTTTTAGATTTATTTATTTGAAAGGCAGAGAGAGGGAGGTCTTCTATCTGCTGGTTCACTCCCCAAATGGCTGCAATGGCCAGGGCTGGGCCAGGCCCAAGCCAGGAGCCAGGAGCCTCTTCCAGGTCTTCTGTGTGGGTGCAGGGGCCCAAGCACTTGGGCCATCTTCCACTGCTATCCCAGGCCACAGCAGAGAGCTGGATGGGAAGTGGAGCAGCTGAGACTTAACCTGCTACGCCACAGCACGGGGGGGTGGGGGGGTGGGGGGGGTTCTGCAGTCTTCTTTAATGACATCGCACAGGATGAAAATGAACAAAGGAAACAAGTTTTAGGGCGAATTTGAATTTTAAAGGGAATTTATTTAATTTGAAGGTTCAGTTTTTAACACTCTGCCATGTTCACACCATAGGTAGATACTCCGTATGTACACAGACACACTATTTTTTTCCCTTGGCAACAGGGATGGCAATGTTACAAAACCTGGGATTCATGACAACAGTTGTGGAAGGAAGGATGTATTGTCCCATACCGTTCAGTGAGGCGGGATTTTCTTAATCAGAGATGAAAGAGAGCTCCTGGGGAGGAAGGCTTGGAGAGGAAGAGATGGAGAAGATTCTAGAATGCTGCGCTGCCGTGGGAGGAGCGGGGTGCAAAGCCCGAGGTCTGCCCGGAGAGCTGTGTAAGAGCCGCTGGGTAGGTGCTGTGTAAGAGCCGCTGGGCACGTGCTGGTCCTCCTGGAGCGAGACTCGGGCTTCAGCCACGGTGCCTCCAGGCAGCACCCGAGAAGCCGGGCGCAGCCTCCCCTCTGCCTTCCTGGCCTGGGGCCCCTGCCCGGTCTCAGCGCTGCCAAACAGGAGCACCTGCCCGGCCTGGGGCTCGCTCAGTGCGCCCCTCCCCACCGCACTCACAAAGGTGCAGTGTGGCCTGGGCTCCCTCCTGCCCGGCCTGGGGGACCCGCAATCTCCCGCAATTCTCCCCAGTGCCCAGGCCCGCATTGGACCGGGCAGGGAGAGGAAGGCTGGGCGCACAGGGGAAAGGTACGAACCGGGGATGAGCAGAGAGTGTCCCCCGTCCCCCAACGGCCCCACTCCCACCCCCCCACTTGAACTTCACATTGTGGATATTTTCAAACACACACACACACACACACAGTGATCCCCTAAGTTCCCACCGCCCAGTTCCCCCAGCTCTCTCCCAGCACGCCTCTGCAAAGCAGGATGTGTCGCCGGCCTAAGCGCACAGGCCTGCACCCCGGGAGGCTAGGGGACCGAGAGGGGCGCGGGTGGGCGGGGACCCGGGCCGGGGCCGCGGGGGGCGGGGGCGGGGCCTGAGGGGCGGGCCCGGGGCCGGGCGCGGCGGGGGGCGCTCTCCCCGTGACTCAAGGCGCGCGCGGCCGGGCGCACCGCGCCAGTCTCCGCCTCGCAGCTCCCAGTGCGCCCGCCGCGCCGCCGCTGCCCGAGCCCGCGCCGCCTTCCCGCCGCCGCCGCCACCACCGCCACCATGCCCAACTTCGCCGGCACCTGGAAGATGCGCAGCAGCGAGAATTTCGACGAGCTCCTCAAGGCGCTGGGTGAGCGGGCGCCGGGGGAGGCGCGGGAAGCGGCCCCGAGGTGCCCCGCACGCGGAGAGGGTGGGCGTTGGGGAACCCCGGGGGAGGGGGCGATCGCGCGCTCCGTTTCCAGGCTTACCGGGTGCCGGAGCGGCGCGCGGAGCCCAGGACCCCCGACGCTGGGCGCGCGTTCGCTGCAGGGGCGGCGCCTCCCCCGACGGCTCGGCCTTTATCCCGTGCCAGACAGGCGGCTTTAACTCGGGGAACCCCGTTTTGAGAACAGGCTCTGCCCCGAATGCACCGTGCGGCTCGCTTCTCCGAACCTCAGTTTCGTAGCCCGAAGGAAACCGAGCGAGGGCGCGGGGGCGCGTGGATCCCCGGTGCCAAGTCGGACGGCGCGGGGACCGGAACCTAACGGGTCCGGGGCTGGGCGGCGGACGGGGGCCAAGACCCTGGGGCCCGAACCAGCGGCGCCGCCTGCCCTTGCCCGCTCAGGTGTGAACGCCATGCTGAGGAAGGTGGCCGTGGCGGCCGCGTCCAAGCCGCACGTGGAGATCCGCCAGGACGGAGACCAGTTCTACATCAAGACCTCCACCACGGTGCGCACCACCGAGATCAACTTCAAGGTCGGAGAAGGCTTCGAGGAGGAGACGGTGGACGGGCGCAAGTGCAGGGTGAGGCCCCCGCGGAGCCCGCGCGCCGTGCCTGGGGCCCGCTGCGGCCGCGGGAAGCCGTGGCCCGGCGCCGCCCGCCCGTGGCGCGCCCTCATTTTGCAGGGCGTGTGCACCGGCTGCCGATTGTGGAACCTGGCTGTCCAGGGCTCAGGAGAACGCCCCACCCCCGTTCGCCCGCCGCCGCGTCCCTAAGCCGCCTCCTAGGAACTGCGAGCGGCTCGGCGCCCCGCGCTGCGTCTTTGCGGGGTGCGGGAGCAGGAGGGCGGCGGGTGCCGCGGGGCTCCCGGGACGCGCTCTCGCCTCCGTTTCCTGTCGCAGGTGGAGCCTCGGCTCTCGCGTCCCGCCCCGCGGGTCCCCGGGGCCGCCAGGGACCGCTCGGCTTCCATTTCCAGCGGTCTCGACGGCCCCAGCACGCCTCCCAGCTCGCCCGCAGTCAGGTTCCTTAAAAGAATGGTGCAATCGTTGCGAAAGCGACTGCGGCTTCTGGCTGGGAAGATGGGCTCAGGGCCCCTCTCTGAGTGGTCAAGGGTAGGGTCATTACATTTCTGCAGAGGGCTGAGCCAGTGGGCTGAAGCAAGGGGGTGTAGAATCCTTTTTTTTTTTTTTTTTAATTGTAAGAGCAAACATTGCATTTGGTGAGGTCCAGGCAGAAATCATCTCTCCTGGGGTCACTTATTTTAAAAGCAACAGCACCTCTCCGTGCCTTTCCCTGGGGCTTTAAGTCTCAATTCCACAGTAGTAGATAGCTCCTCTATCCTCTCCTGAGTGGTGTCAGTCTGCCCTGGTCCGCCCCGGGCCTGGGGCCTCCTGGAGACACAGCCCGCAGGAGCAGGCTGACCCCCGGGGGCCGTCCTCTTTGGCTCCTGGAATTGGTGTGACCTGAAAATGATGTCCAGGCTGCGGGGTCTGAGGCCGGCGTCTCTGTGGTTGGCAAGCAACAAAAGAGCAGCTGGGCATTGTTAGAGAGAGGGGCTGGGGAGAGGGCTGGGCAGGGACAGGGCTGGATTTGGGGGACGTTCAATGTGGCCACTGCCAGGGAGGGTGACCCCGGTTTAAAAACAATCACCAAACCCGAAGGGTCACACGGAGTCTGCACAGTGAGGCTGTTACCCTGCCCCTCCCCTCCCCCACTGAATCCTGAGTGTTAGTTAAAAAGTGGTTTTGTGCACATTCAGCAATGCCCCACCCCCGCCCTGTCCAGCTGTACCCCCCCCCCTCCAGGAATCCACCTCAGACCACAGTAACATTTTTCTAGAAGGGTGCACCCTGGGAGTCGGACCACAGTAACATTTTTCTAGAAGGATGCACCCCGGGAGTCGGACCACAGTAACATTTTTCTAGAAGGATGCTCCCCGGGAGTCGGACCACAGTAACATTTTTCTAGAAGGATGCTCCCCGGGAGTCGGACCACAGTAACATTTTTCTAGAAGGATGCTCCCCGGGAGTCGGACCACAGTAACATTTTTCTAGAAGGATGCTCCCCGGGAGGTGCAAGGGCTCCTATCCTGGGAGCCTGAGACACGGGCTGACCCTGGCAGGCTGCACGCTCCACCTGACGGGGCACAAAACGTGGCCCCCAAATCTGTGCAGGGAGCCTGCGTGGTGATAGACACGGAGCCTTGACCGCGATGTAAAACGTGGCGGTTCTGATGTGACAGTTCCTGTCGTCAGCATTCAGCTCGCTTCGCGGCAGTGTCGGTTTTGACATAAATGAGTCCTGGCTTGCGTCCTCAAGGCTTTGCTGCTCCAGTGGCTCTGCGTGTGTGCATTCATGCATACATGTGCGTGTGTACATGTGTGTGCGCGCGTGTGTGTGAGCCACAAGGTGCATTCCCACCCCATACAATCCACAAGTAGCCCCCTGAACGTGGGCCCCGGAAGGCTCAGCCGAGACGCTCCTGTGCCCGGGGACGGGGAGCCTGTGTTGCTTCCCACGCTGCCATAATTCTCCCGTGTTCATTGTTGCCGCCGCTCCCGCTGGCTGCCGGGACCCTCATTCCCGTCACTAACGGGTTTCTTGCCGGCAGAGTTTACCCACCTGGGAGAATGAAAACAAGATCCACTGCACGCAGACCCTCCTGGAGGGCGATGGCCCCAAGACCTACTGGACCCGCGAGCTGGCCAACGACGAGCTCATCCTGGTGAGGGCCCTTTGACCTGGAAGCAGTCCTCGTGCTCGGGGGCGCGTGGGGCGGGGGGGGGTGGTTTGTCCCCTGGGGTGGGCCACAGAGCCATGCTGGGCTTGGGCCACCTGTTCAGAGAAACACATGGTTTGCCCTGGGTTAAAATTGAGCAAGATGACGGTGGCTTGGGCTGGAGGAAGTTATTGTTAGAGGGTTGACAGCAGAGGGGCTGACATATCCCCAGCCAAACAAAAGACCGGCGGTGGGGAGGCCAGGATGCAGACCCCCGTAGTTTGGTTACACATGTCCTCCTGCAGAGGCTGGGTGGAAAGACAGACCAACCCGGTCCTGCTCCTTTTGTGTCTCTGAGCTCACTGAGCTTTCCCCGCCCCCACCCCCACTAGAGACGGGGAGGGCTCTTGTGGGCAGCCGGGAAATCCCATCCTCCTTCCCCGTCCCCTCTAGTTCCGCCTGCCCGGCCCGACTTAGCGAGCGTCACCCCCAAAATGTCGGGTGTGGGAGCCAGCGAGGTGTGCCAGGGAGGGCTCCCCTGCTGGGACCTGCGCAGGGACCTCACTTCCCGGGCGCCATCCTCGTGCTGGAAAATTAGGGGTTGAGCTGGAGTCTGAGCCCCGAGGTCCCTTGGAGCCCTGAAATTACATGTTTGCATGCAAGGAGCCCTCCGTGGAGCTGCGTCTGTGTTACGGTAGCTGCTCGCTCGCGCTCGCTCTCCTCCTTCCCCGGGATGATTTAAAACGCTTTCTCCTTTCATCACGAATGCCCTGGCTTCGTTTTGCAACCTGGATGATGTTGTTTGCAGAGAAACATGGGGTTTGGGGGGTGGTTTGAGGCTGAGACTCTTTCCTGGGACCAGCCAGAGACAGCAGAGCGGGGGCCGATGAGAAAGTTCCTGAGTGGAGCTGAGGGTTAAGAAGGACCCGTTTGCTCTGAGCAGGTGCGATTTTTTTTTTAAGCTGAGTAGTACCTGAGCAGCCGGCGTCACAGGCCAAATTCTGCCAGAAACAGCCCACTGGTTCCAAATCCTCCCCCTTTCTTTCCCCCCCTCCCCCCTCCTCTCTCTCTCCCCCCTCCTCTCTGTCTCTCTCTCTCTCCTCTCTCTCTCCCCCTTCTCTCTCTCTCTCCCCTCTCTCTCTCTTTCCTCTCTCTCCCCTCCCCCCTCCCCCTCCTCTCTCTCTCCCCCCTCCTCTCTCTCTCTCTCTCTTTCTCTCCTCTCTCTCTCTCCTCTCTCTCTCCCCCTTCTCTCTCTCTCCCCCCTCCTCTCTCCCCTCCTCCCACCCCCCTCCTCTCTCCCCTCCTCCCACCGCCCTCCTCTCTCCTCTCTCTCTTCTCTCTCTCTCTCTCTCTCTCTCTCTCTCACACACACACACTGTCTCCCCACAATTGTACACAGGCATCCTCCCCCGGCTCAGGCTCAGCCAACATATATACAAGTCTCAAAGGAAGCATTAACTCTTGGCATTTGGGATCCAGAACGTGGGCTTTTGTTTCAAAGATTATTATCATTAATAAATCTAAAACGCAGGGCGATGCAATCTCCATGTAATGAGAGGTGAATTATTCTAGTTAAGTTGAAATAAGCTCTTCCCGAGCCAGCCATAAATTACCCCTGGGCCCTAAGTTGCCTTCCTTTGAAAACTGAGTCTACCCCCTCAAAGCACTCTGGAATATTCTACAGAGAGTTTCTTTCGGGAACCATGCTAGCATAGTTTACAGGCAGAGAAAGCCATTTTCAATGTGGCTGGAAGTACGCTGATTCTTCTCTTGGGCGAAGCCTTTTGTTAGCCCCACACACTTTGGAGAGTTCTGGAGAGCCGGCCTGGCTCGGAGAGGTGCAGGCATTTGAGATGGGGATTGATGGCGGGGGCTCTTGCCCTCTGGCCCAGCCCCATGCACAATCCCCCTGCACACAGAATCATCTGTGATCTCTACCCCGGAAGCAATTACAGCTGTGCCGGCCCACTCGGGGGGATCCCCAGTGTGCAAACACGCTCGAGATGGCACTTGCCGCCTTAGCGCTCACGGAGGACGAGACGGGTTTTCCCGGAACACACGTGCTGGGACGATGTCCTCGCCAATGTCCCTGAGCGCATCCACGACCCCCGAGGGCTCCGGGGCTGAGAGTCTGCAGCCCCCAGGCTGACCACGCTCAGCCCTCAGTGCGGTGCCCTGTCCTGCACCCTGGCTGCTCTGAGAACCTGGACGGGCAGAACCTCCCAGCCGAGAAATGTCCCTGGTTCTGTGCAGACAAAAACCGCCCCGTGGCAGGCGGCAGACTCCGCAGAGTTGTTGGTTTCTGTTTTTTTTTCTAACGTGCACATTGCTTTCCACACTCCGCCTGGGAGAGTCCCAGGAGAGCAGGCCTGGGAGTCATCGCCGGGTTTTGGAAAAGCCGAGACGACGGCTTACTTAGAAGAGGTCTTGTTTCAGGGGGCCAGAAGAAAAATGTCCTCCTACCTCTGTGGGATGACTCGGGTCCAGCACGCCAACAAAGAATGTTAACTGCAAGGGGCCTTGGCAATCATCTTGTTCCATCCCCCGGCTCCCCGCCCTGCCTGCCCTGGACGGGCTGGGGGAGGCACAGAGTTGCCCCAGCTTACGCAGCTGTCGGTGGCTGGAGGGACAGAATGTGTATGTAGCCCACGCACGCACATCCTCCTGGTGTGCTAGCACCTGACATAAGGGAACGCCGTGTAGCTAGAACTATCTGTTGTGTACAGTCAGGCCTTTTTTTTCCCCCCCACAAATATTTTTGGTCAGTGCTTGGTGGAATTTATGGGTCTGGAACCCACGGATAAGGAGAGCCAGGGGTACTTAGTCAGCATCCCGGGCCGATAGCTGCTTCCTGGAAAGCAGTGTTGATGCTGATCCCAAAGCAGTCCCATCTGGTTGCTCCGTGCCAGACCTCCTGGCTCCAAGTGCCCCAACTCCTCGCTCTCCTAAAGCCACAGAAAAATCCAGAACCGTCCCCCTGCTTTCAGCCTAACTCCAAAGCCCAAGCCGGGGAGGTGGCATCCCTCTGCGGCACACCCAGGTTCCAGAAGCAAAGGACGTCTGTGCAGGGCACAGGGCCGTGGGGACAAAGCCCCTGAAAACCCCGGGCGCACCGGAAATGGAGAGCCTGTCTCGGGGCTGTCCACGGGGCAGCCGGCTACCGGCTCTGCCGATGCCTTCAGCGCTCTGGGCGGCCCTCTGCCCTCACTGCTTCTCCCTTTCTCCTCCCCCGCAGACCTTTGGCGCCGACGACGTGGTCTGCACGAGGATTTACGTCCGGGAGTGAAGGTGGCCTGTTTGGGCCTGCGCGTGAGACAGGACGCAGCCCTCCCCGAGGAAGAGGTCATAGGTGTGGGCTCCAGCTGCCCGTCCCGACCCTGTGAACGATAGATGACCCCCTTTGCCCCCGACAGTGTTGTAGTGCCCCCTTGCCCCCTCCCGGCCCCCTCCAAGTCTCCTGTCTCCCTGGTGCTCTGTAGTTTCGCATTTGCATGGTTTCCTGGGCCATTAAACTGCTTTGATGTCTCTCAAGGCTCCTTCCTGCTCTGGATCGGCCCTCGGTTCCCACGCGGGGATGGGGGGTGTTCCACGCCTCCTGGTTCGGTTCGGTGGTGTGGTGCTTCTGCCTGTATTGGCTGTGTAAGCGGGGCACCCCCAGGCTGGCTGGAGGCGGCCGGCAGGTCCAGCTGGGGTGGGACCTCACGGCGCTGGCTTTTGGGTGGCATGAGTTGGCATGGGTGGCTGCCAGTGGGGGAGAGAAGGCACCTTCCAAAGGCACGATTGAGCAAGGGACCGTTTGCCAGGGCAATTACAAGGCAAAAAGAACCAGCCAGGGCTGGGGAGGCCCCCAGAGACTGGCCAGACAGACCACCAGTGCCATTGCCTGGGAGAGGGGCCGCCCTGGAGGACAGAGAGGGCTGCTGCTGGGACCCACGTGGCCCACGTGTGGGGTGAGAGGGGGCGTGGCCTGGAACAGGGGGACAGGCGCTCGGCCCTCCCACCTTTCACTCTCTGATCCACCTAGCTGTCACACCAGCTGGATCTGGGGCCCAGACGCTGGGGAGTAGCAGGGAGGCCAGGGTGGGGGAGGGGCTGAATGTGTCAGTGGACATTAACCCACAGCCTGGCCAGCTTTTAGATGTGAAAACCAGGCGAGTCCATCAGCATTGCTGTTTCCTTCCGAGACAAACTGGGGAAATCAGGCGTGCCTGCACTCAGCCGCTGGCTCGGCAGCTCCCGCATTGGAGAGGGAACGCACGCGCCCTCTGCCTCCCCACGGGCCCCAGCCCTCGTTTGCACCCCTGCCTGGTTTCTCCCCTCGCAGACACAAGGGCTCCAGGCAGAGCCAGGTCAGACTCGGCTGCCAGCAGGGCGTGGCTAGGGACAAACCCGGAGGAGGCCCTCGAAGGCCCAGGTGCAGGTGTGAATGAGGTCATGCTCCTCCCAGATCCTCACGCCTCCCACCTCCCCAGACCGCACCCCAACGCCTGCCCCGGAACTCTCTCAGGAGGGGGCCCCTGGGGTGCATCTCGCACCCGGGCCTGCTTGATGGGGCTCTGTGGGTCACTTCCGCTCTGCATCCCCACAAAAGCACCAGTGGCTCCATTTCCCACAGCCTCAAAGCCACCGGGCCCTGAGACATCTGGGGTGAGCTGGGCTCGGATCCGTATAGGAGAAAGCCTGACGGGGGGCCCTGAGAACATCTGCTCATGCCCAGGACCTCTCATAGGTGGCCCTTTGTGCGAACCACCTTTAAGTTCCTGCTCTACTCCATGCCCCTGTGCCCCTGGGACCAGTGGGTGCAGGCTCCCTGCCATCTCCATGCTACTGGGGTTTTCTCCCCGGGGGCTGGGCCAAGCGCACTGCCAGCGTCCTACAACACAGTCACACATGGCAGCGAGCAGAGTGCTGGACGGGTCGCTCCTAGCGTCTTGCAGGAGGGGCTGGAGCAGGGCCTCTCAGGGAGGGTCTGGGTCATGCGGAGGGCGGGGAGACAACGCAGGGCCCACCTGACTCAGGAGGGAGGGTTCTGAGCTGGCCACTCGGGCACAGGTGGACAAGGTACTCATGGGAGTTCACATCGAGGTTGCAAGGCCTTGACGTGGTAGTCGATACGCCGAGCTCCTGCTGCTGCACCGTCTTCTCCATGGGTGGATTTGCTGCTCGGGGGCCCTGTCCCGCCATATTGGGATGGCAGAGGGGGGCGGGGGCAGGAGGCTCCTCCCCTCTGCCGACTCTGAGGACCAGCGGTGCCCATCATGTTTCCATCCGTGACCTGCTCCTTGGGACACGTGGCTCCTACTCCCATTCACAGGGGAGACTGGATGAAGCTCCTGACTCCTGGCTTCAGTCTGGCCCAGCCCTGGCTTGTGTGGTCATATGGGGAGTGAACCAGTGGATGGAAGGTCTCCCTCTCTGTTTCTTCCACTCACTCTCTCTCTCTCCTTCAACACGAGCTTTCAGATTAATACATCATGTTTGTTTTAAGATTTTATTTATTTATGTGAAAGTCAGAGTTACACAGAGAGAAAGAGAGGGAGAGGCAGAGAGAAGAGGTTCTCCATCCTCTGGTTCACTTCCCGGTGGCTGCAATGGCCGGAGCTGTGTCTAACCGAAGCCAGGAGCCAGGAGCTTCTTCCAGGTCTCCCACGCGGGTGCAGGGGCCCAAGGCCTTGGGTCATCTGCTTTCCCAGGCCATAGCAGAGAGCTGGATCAGAAGTGGAGCAGCCAGGACTCGAACCAGCGCCCCTGTGGGATGCTGGCACTGCAGGCAGTGGCTTTACCCACCACACCACAGTGCCAGCCCCTAGCTCAGAGTTTGGGAGGCTGAAAGTCCAAGATGTGTTTGGCCTCTGCTGAGAATCCTGTGGCTACATGCCAACATGGCTCCTGGCATAGTGGCTGCAACGTGTGTGGAAGGAAGAGGCCACGAGGTGAGACGGGAGGCCAGAGCGACCAGGGAGGGGCCAGTGACACCTCCAATGACCACTAGGTGTGAATAACCCAGTAGGTGTGAATAACCCAGTAGGTGTGAATGCAGTTACTGCCATCTGAGCTTTGATCGCTTGCTGTGGATAAAGATGATAATACCTGGCCTGGTTGGGTGGGGGTTGGGGGCTTAAATGAGTTAAAGTAGGTAAAATGCTGGGAGCTCTCTAGATTTCTACACAAACCAGGCCCTCCAGCCACGAGGGTCCAGACCCCAGGCCCACTCCTCTGGGCCTCTGATGCTTTGCATGTGCAAGGCCAGCGCCCACCTCCTCCAGGGGCCCTTCCCTGCCTGTCCGCGCCTCCCGAGGTGGGAGCCTTTTGATGTCTGCTCACAGTACCAGGGCCACGACCACAGCCTCCCTCGTGCACGTGGCCTCCTGTTGTGGTCCCGAGCTGTCATCCCACATCTCCGGGTCCCTGTCATACCCGCCCAGCAGACTGGTCCTGCAGGGTTGCTCTCACCAGGCACTGCTGAGCTGACTGATGGACAGCCAGCATTTTCCAGCAGACCTGAGCCACCCTGAGGAAAGTCCTCCAGCTGTGGGGCAGCAAACAGCGGTGCCCAACAGTGGGAGGAGCACCCAGGGGGATGTAGCAGGTGCACACCAATTACACCGGGCAGAGGTCAAGGCCCCACTGCAAGAATAACGTGACTTGTACAAGGCTCACTGCTGTTGAATAGAAAGATTGAGTTTAATTATTGATTTTTTAAAATATATTTATTTATTTGAAAGGCAGAGTGACAGAGAGAGAGATCTACCCACTGGTTCACTCCCCAAGTGCACTTGAGCCATCACACCCTGCCTTCCAGCACATTAGCAGGAAGCTGGGTCGGAAGCAGAGTAGCCAGGACGTGAACCAGCTCTCCATTCTGGAAGGCTGGCCTGGCAAGCAGCGGCCTAACCTGTTGTGTCGCAGTGCCAGCCCTATTTATTTTAATTATTGTTAATTTATTGACCCAGCATCACTCTGAACCACCTTCTCCACACCCAGCCCTCCCCTCAGAATCAGGGAGATCGAGGGCTTATTGGAACTAGATTGATCATGTGACCCAGTTCTGCCCAATGAGATACAAAAGGAAGTCAGCTAAGGGGCTTCTGGGAACGACCTTTTCTCCCTGACAAGGGAGGAGAGCTTGAACAGCTAACTTCTGGACCCGCGCTGTGGCGCAGCAGGTGAAGCTACTGCCTGTGGCGCTGGCATCCCATATGGGTGCTGGTTCGAGTCCCTGAAGCTCCACTTCCAATCCAGCTCCCTGCTAACGCACCTGGGAAAGCAGCAGAAGATGGCCCGAGACCTTGGGCCCCTGCACCCATGTAGGAGACTCAGAAGAAGCTCCTGGCTCCTGGGTTCGGCCTGGCCCAGCCCTGTTAAGGCCATTTGGGGACTGGATGGCAGACCTCTCTCTGTCTCCTTCTGCCTCTCCCTCTCTGCAACTCTGTAGTTCAAATAAATTAATAAATCTGAGAAAGAGAGAGAGAGAGAGAGAGAGAGAGAGAGGAAGGAAGGAAGGCAGGCAGGCAGGCTAACTTCTGCCTTTTGCCTCTGAAAATGGTGTGAGGTTGTGATACCCGGAGCTGGTGCAGCCGTCTGTGACCATGACCAAAAGGCCATGAGACTCTAAGAGACGCAGCCCCCGCCTGTCTTGGGTGTGTTGCCATGCGATTTCAAAAAGAAGCAGAAAACCCCTGTTTACGCTGTGGCTTCCATACTTGCAGCCAAAAGCACTCCCAAGGGATGTGCTGAGGTGACGTGAAGGACAGACGCCAGCCCGGCTTTTGGGTTTCCAGGACACCTTGTCCCACATAATGACTCGTGGTGCCACAGAACTGGAGATGCACCCCCTTGCTCAGAGCAAGAACACCGGTAGAAACTAACGTCCTGTGGAAGTCGGGACGCCATTCCTTACGGGGACACTGTTCCCAGTCCCCTGTCTTCTGTCCTCTCTCATCACGTGGCAGCCCCCACTTCACAGCGCTCAGCGTGGACGGGAGCGGCCTGCAAATGCAGCCCTCCCAGCCCGACCTGGCCGCACGCTCACTGCTTTCCAAGGCACCTGTCTTCTGGGGGGTGCCCTCGGGAATCTCCCCTCCTTCCGGGCACTAGACTCAATGCCCCCGTTAGGGTCCGGAAAGTCCTTGGGCCTTGTGAAAAGCCTGGCTTACACCTGTATCTTCCCTCCCCAGTTACAGCAATGGTGCTGTGAATAAAGAAACGCAGGATGTGATCTTCACAGGGTCTCCGAAGGGGTAGAGAAATGCAGGTCGCAGTGGATTTGGACTTATCCCAACCCATCGGAGCCCGCCCTCAACCAAGAGTGGACAGAAACCAGAGGGCAGAAATGATCTGCCCAAGGTCATCATTTTAGGTGCTGGTCAAGATCAAGGGGACAGGAGCTGGTACTGCAGGGCAGCAGGCTAGGCCGCCGCTTGCAACACTCACAGCCCCTATCAGAGCGACGGTTCAAGTCCTGGCTGCTCCACACCCACCCAGCTCCCTGCTACGGCAGATGTGAAGTCTGCCAAGACGATGGCCCAAGGACTTGGGTTCCTGCCACCCTCGTGGGAGACCCAGATAGAGCTCCTGGCTCCTGGCTTTGGCCTGGCCCAGCCCTGACTGTTGTGGACACTGGTGAAGCAGCTGATAGAGGATCTCTCTCTGTCTCTCCAACTTTCTCTGTTGCTTTGCCTTTCAAACAAATCAATGACAAAATTTTAAAGTGATCCAGGAGATGGCTTGCTCCCGGTTTAGCTGCCTTTTTATAAAACTCTTTATTGTAGAGAACTTCAAGTGTGAGGATCATCAGGTGACCCCTTGCCCTCACCACCCAGCTTCAGCCACCACCCGGCCAGTCTCGTCTCCTCCACCTTCCCCTCCCCAAATGTCACCTATAACCTTTCAGTCGGCGTCTCTAGAAGTTAATAATTCCACTGGACATAACTATGACTCCACTATGACAACTTGAAAATTAACAATCGGTCAAATATCCCGCTAGTGTCCAGCTCTGCTGATTGCCTCACGGCTCGTTCTTGTCCTGTTTGCGCAAATCCACATGAATCATCCTTCTTAAAGGAGTGCTATGTCTCACACACCTTTCCTAATCCGTAAACCCCCTCTTCCAGAGTATTTGCTGGAGAGACTGGTTATGTAGCCTGTGGAGCTTCCTGCAGACTGGGTTTGCACCACTACACTTCTGTGTTGTTGCTTAGCCTTGTCTCTTTCCCCTGTATTTTCTTGCAAAGTGGTCATGAGATCTAGACGTTCAGCTAAGATGCAAGATTTATTTATTTATTTTTATTTGAAAGGCAGAGTGACACACAGAGAGAGAGAGAGAGAAACAGAGGGAGAGAGGTCTTCCATCTGCTGGTTCACTCCCCAATTGGCTGCAACAGCCAGGGCTGGGCTGGGCCGAAACCAGAAGCTTGAAACTCCCTCTGGGTCTCCCAGGTGGGTGCAGGGGCCCAAGCACGTGGGCCATCCTCTGCCGCTTTCCCAGGCAGCCAGGACTTGAGCCCGTGCTCTGATATGGGATGCTAGCGCCCCAGGTGGCAGCTTAACCCCATGCGGGCCCCTCAAAGTTGATTTTGGGGTAGCAGTACCTCTAGGGGGTGCACCGTGCTTCCCTACAGTGCCTCCTGGTGTCTGGTTCCCTCGCTTTCTGTGACATTAGCAGCCCTTGGTGATCACTGATGAGACTCACGGCTTCATTGGAAGTGGTAACATGGGGATATTCTAATTCTTTTTTGGAAGATTTATTTATTTGAAAGTCAGAATTAGAAAGAGAGAGAGAGAGAAAGTCTTCCATTCGCTGGTTCCCTCCCCAAATAGCTGCTTCTGCCCAAGCTGGGCTGATCCAGAGCCAAGAACCAGGGGCCAGGAGCCAGGAGCCAGGAGCTTCTTCCTGGTTTCCCATGCCAATGCAGGGGCCCAAGCACTTGGGCCACCTTCTACTGCTTTCCTTGCAAGAATTCAAGGGGTCACATGAGAACAGCCTTCTGGGGGCGTGCCCCCAATGACCTAAGACCTCCCGTTGGATCCCATCTCTTACTGATTCCACTACCAGCCACTAGTGAGGACCAAGCCTGCAACGCCGGGAGTGTGGGCACACAGTCAAATACAGTCGCCTTTGTCTGCTGCCCAAGACAGGTCAAGAAATACTCTACTGTCACCAATGCCATGTTCTGCTCTTTGAGGATGGCACCTCCTCCTTGTCACTGAGTGGTCTGGGGCCAGTGTCTCTGTGGTAGGGGATGGAAGGGGCAGTAGAAGACTTGGGGGCATTTGTCTGCAATTTAGCATCACGCTCTGAAGCCAACCACCTCCAAGGGGATGGGGATTTGACAGGCAGCGGTCACTTCCAATCAAACCTCCCTGGAGGTGGGGTTAACATTCCATTCTTTGGTAGGAAGATTAAGCACAGTTTCTGGACAGAAAGCAAATTCTCACAAGGGCTCTGCAAACATTCCATGCTATATGTGTTACACTTGGGTAATGTATCTTCCTTGGAAAGTTACCTACAGGACTTGGAGCAATTAACTTAGTAAAAAAAAATAAATGATAGTCACCATTTTATAATTCCATTTGTTTCCACCAGAGAGGAGAACTCATCAATTATGGCGGATGAAGAGGGGCCTGGAGTTCATAAAATGGAACTTGGCCAAATTCTCTTGGAATTGTTGTACCCAGGGGAGGCAGGAGTTCGAGACTCTGGTATAAAAACAGAAAAAAACCCAGTGGATTCAAAAACAACATGTAGGAAAAATTTATGGCAACATAAACACTTGCAGTGAGCACAATAAAAAATGAAAACTCTGAGAAAGTCTGGGGGAAAAAAAAATCTCATTCTCAGACATACGTGAAATACAACGGAAGTTTTGCCTTGCTTTTCCCTCCAGTGGGGAACAGGTTCAGAAAAATGTGAGACTCCGTTTCTCCCCTTGCTTTACTTGTTCTGTGTGATGACCAGGGTGGGCTGGCTCCACTCCAGGAGCTCCCAGGGCTCGGTGCTGGCTCTCGGGGGCCTCCCTGCTCATCCGTGTGAGGCAGAAGCTGCCGGACCAGGGACAAGGGCCGGGCTGCTGCCTACGGCTCCCCAAGGACAGCCCCAGTGTCCACCAACAGGACAATGGTGAGGCTGCGCCGCGGGCCGCGGTCCTGGGTACCTTAGGTTCCCCAGGGAAGAGTGTCATGTCTCTTTTAGTGGAAAATAGTGAAGCTATATGCTTAGCTTTTTATGCCGGAGAAATAAAAAAGCCCAAAGCCCAGAGGATACGCACACACGCACACACACATGCACACACACACACTCTCTCTCACCAGCTGTGCAGAGGTGACCTAGAGGAGGCCCCCCGCCTGGCTGCCATTGTTTCTGTTTTCCTGGAATCCAGCTGACCCAGCGTGATTAATTCTGTAACTTAAAACATTTCCATTTGTAAAGTAAGATTTTTTAAACATTTATATATTTATTTTAAAAGGCAGAATTACAGAGAGAGAGAGAGAGAGATCGTGCCTTTGCTGGTTCACTGCCCAAATGGCCGAAACGGCCGGGCTAAAACCAGGAGCCAGGAGCTCCATCCGGGTCTCCCACGTGGGTGCGGAGGCCCAAGCACCTGGCCCATCCTCTGCTCCTTTCCCAGGCGCGTTAGCAGGGAGCTGGTTGGGAAGTGGAGCAGCCGGTTCTCGCTCGTACAGGCTGCAAGCTCCGTGCCCCAACGCTGGCCCCGAAGCACGATCTCTAGCTGTCTAGTGTTGGCCTCTGAGCCTGGAGTCTGAATGTTCCCGTAATCCCAGGTGATTTCTGATGGCGCCACGGGCCAGCGGCAGCGGTCTCTCTCGGCTCTCTCACTTGATGGCCCCAGGAGGTTTTGCTGAGTCAAGACTTTGGGAAAAAAGAAGACCAGAGCCCCACGAGAGACAAGGAGACAGCAAGGAGGACAGCAGAGCGCTGGAAACAGAACGAGCGAGGGCCCAGGCACGGGCTCGGCACTTTCCAGGGTCCATCCCACCTGTGTCCCCCGGGACATGCACAGCAAACTCTGGGGCCCAGGCGGGGATCTGTATGATCAATCTCCCCATTTTAGAGACAGAAACACTGAGGTTCCCAGTGTTTGCGTGCCATTCACTGGTTGTGAATGGCAGAGCTGGGATTAAACCCCAGCCAATGCTCTCGCCGCCCCTCTCAGCCATTAGGGACAGGGAGGAGCATGTGTCTGGTCTCAAGGTGTTGCATGGGAGAGGGGGGAGGGGCAAAACAACACCGGACATCCGGTTGGGGCCGCCTATGCTCCACACTGCTCCATGCTGTGCGCTTTGCACGCATTATTGCTTAAATATTTTTATACCAATTTGTTTTACTGGAACGACACAGAGAGAGAAAAGAGAGTGTGACGTCCCATCAGCTGGTTTAATTCCCAAATGCCTACAATAGCCCAGACTGGGCCGGGCCAAAACTAGGAGCTGAGAATTCCATCCGGGTCTCCCACGTGGATGTCGGGGACCCAACTACTTGAGCCACCACCGGCTGCCTCCCAGGGTGGGCTTTGGCAGGAAGCTGGAGTCAGAGCAGAGCTGGGACTCCGAACCTAGGCACTCCGATACAGGGTGTGGGCATCCCAGCCAGCTTCGTAACCACTGAGCCCAACGCCTGCCCCCAGAGATGAGCACTTTTAACCCACAGTAAGCCAACTAAGTGGGTCCTTTGTTTACCCATTCTACAGGTGCTAAGACTGAGGCTCAGAGAGGCTAGATACTTACAAGTTGGTATTGGGATTGAACCCAGGTCTTCCAGCAGAAGAGAAGAAACAGAGAAAGAGACAGGACGGGGGAGGAGGTGGCAGAGAGGTGGGCGTGCTCCTCGGATCTCCGCGGGGCTCCTGTTTCTTAGGGCTGTCATTACCCCACATGGCCAGTGCTCCTGGAGGCCCCCTGCCCTGCCCAGCCCCCTCCTGCAGTGCAGGTCCCCTGTCGCCGCTGACAGGTATCCAGTTTCACAGAGAATGCGTGCTCCCACCTCTGGTTTCAATCAGGAGCCGGAGCTGAGCCCTAGAGCCGCTGCCCCGCAGCCTCCGGGAGGCCCACCAGGAACCCAGCCACCTTCTCGTCCCTCCAGACCGCCTGGAGCAGGGCCCCTGTCCTCCGGAGGCCCGCCTGGCTGGCGGCCCACGGGTGTGCCGCTCAAGGCCCCTTGTTTGTCTCCGGAGGCCGAATGAGGTCAGACCGACAGCCTCGGGGGCTGAGGTGCGGGGCTCACCCCTCTCTGTGGCTGTCTTCTGCCGGCACTGTGGGGAGTGAGGCTGGGGCGGCAGGGGAACAAACCTGTTCTCTTCCCAGCTCCAGAACAGAGCCCACCTGGGCAGCTCCGCCCAGCCCGGGAGGGCCCCTTGCACCTGCTACCTCTAAGCACATGGACCAGGGGCTGCCACCAGACAACTGGACAGCCAAGAGCCACGGCTCGATGCGGGCCCCAGGGAGCTCCCAGGTCATCCGGGCCAGTCCGGGAGGAGCGAACATCTGAACGGGAACCCAGAGATGGGGGGTGAGGGGAGTTCCAGGCAGCCTGCAAGGTTGGTCTGCACAGTTGCCTCCGTGTGAATGAGGTAATGGGACCCCGTCCAGGCAGCCATGGAAGCCACCTCGTTCTCTCCTTGCACAGTGCCCAAACTATGCAACTGTACTAGCGGCTCTGGAACCACGGGCAGCCAGATTTCGCTCGCCCTTCACGTGTCTTTCCCCTCCTGGTTACAGATCCCCACCCCCGGTTTCTCATCGTGGGGTGAGTCTGGGTGGTTACTTAGGCCTAAGCCACGGCGCCTCCTAGCGGTCAGGGCTGACTCAGTCGAAGTCTCCCAGAGGCACCGTGCTGGCCTCACAGCCCCGGGCTTATCTCAACCCCACAGCCAGCTAGTACGGCTACAGCAGGGTGTGTCTTCTGGCTGCCGTCCCAAAGGCCGTTCCGTGCCCTTCTCAGAACCCATCACGGTGGCCACGTCTGATACTCAGACTTTGCCTGAGAACGAAGTCAACAGCAGAAACACGCCCAGGTGAGAAGCGGGGGGAAGTGGATTGCACTCTGACAGGGCTTCTGGAACATTCCAGTAGAAGAGCCAATAGCTTCCCTGTTTGGCCCACTGTAGTCTGGATTTTTATGCCTGTCTTCAGGGCTCGGTGTTATGGAAAGAGCGGCCAGGATTCAAGCCAACAGGCACGCAGCCTGCAGAGCACTGAAAACCCAGACCCAGCGAGCTCTGGCTAGGTGGGGGAGGAGGCCCGGGCCTGGAGTCTGGCTAGACCCACGCAGAGTGTTCTCAGGGGGCATCGGGTACTCGCCCCACCCTCAGGAGCCTGCGGCAAGGCCAGGAGCCCTCAGCCGGGGGCGGTGTCTGAGCTCTGGGGCGCGCCCGCAGGAAGGACGTCTTTGCTGGGCTCCTTGGGAGCCTGGTGGGACTCCTCTCACACGTCACAGTCCCCTCTTGTGCCCCGGGACCGTTGCGGATGCTGGCGGCCAGCTGGGACACCCTCCCCGCTCTGTCTCTGTAGCAAACGCCCACCCGGCCGGCAGAACCCAGCCCCAGGGTTGCTGCTTCTGGAGAACCGTCCGTGGCCACTTTCGAGCATGGCTTGCACGCCCTCTGCCTCTCCTCCCAGCCAGAGACAAAATCTGCATCCCACCCTCGGCTCTGCTGTATCCTAGACATCTGGGACAGCTGAGGGTGTCGGCAGCGGCGCCTGTGTCCTCTGGGGCTAAGCCAGGGAAGGCCAGGCGGCATCTGTCCTGTCCACTGGGCACACTCTAGAGACGCTGGACTTGTGTCCTGGGCAGAGCACCTCTCCCTGGGGAGACCGCACTGCTGCCTCCTCCACCTGTTTTCTATGAGTTCCTCCTGTCTGGTGCCAGCAGAGCCCTGGCCACACCAGGCTGCAATGGTCTCCCTCCCTCCATGCCCGCTTCTCCATCCGCTGGTTCACTCCTCAAATGGCTTGCCACGGCCCAGGCTAGGCCAAGCTGAAACTAGGAGCCAGGAGCTTCCTCCCGGTCTCCCACGTGGGTGCAGGAGCCCAAACACTTGGGCCATCTTCCACTGCTTTCCCAGGCCATCAGCAGGGAGCTGGATCAGAAGTGGAGCAGCCAGGACTCAAATCGGCGTCCATATGGGATGCCAGTGTTGCAGCCTGCGACTTAGCCTGTTGTGCCACAACGCTGGCCCCTAAGAAATCTTTCAAAGAGAAGCCCAGCGGGGTGAGCAGCCACAGCTCCTTTGGAAGCCGGGATGTGAGGGCACCAGGGATACTGGTCGGAGAGGCCCCCAGCGAGGAGGCCCTGAAATGCAGCCCCTGGGGTTCACGACAGTATCAGGCCCCTTCCATCAGCCCCAGCTGTGGACAGCGCCAGCCACTGAAGAGGGAACTGGCCCAGGCTTGGGTCAAATGGCCTTCACCCTGCAGGAGAGAGAGCTCTGGGGCCCCGGGTGGGGACCATCTCAGAAGCAAAGGTGCGACCTGCGCTGTGGCCCTTCTGGCTTAGTCTTCCTCCTTGGGATCCAGGAGGCAGGGGAGGGGGCCGCACAGAGCCGGAGGCGTGGGTGAAAGTTCAGCCCCCAGCAGCCCCCACGCACGAGCGCCTTTGGGGTGACGCGAGCGGGGCTGCACGGGCGTGCCCCTTCCCTCTGGCCTCGGGAGAGGGGTCAGAGCTCACGGCAATGTTCGCAGCAGGCAGCTTGCATTTGTGGCTGTGAGCTAGCAGGGAGGCGGGCTCGCACACGTGGGCCTGGGCGTGAGCGTGCATGGAGGTGGAGTGGCGGCCCAGCCCCGCCAGGTGACCTGCAGACAAGCCCCGCTTGAGGCGAGGTGAGAGGGCACGGCCTCTTGGCGACAGTGGTTCTGTGGACCCTCAACGGCCCCCCTGTGTGCACAGGGCAGAGGGCTGGACCCACGACCCCGCTGGGAGCTGGGCTGATGCGGGGGCGGCAAGCTGGGTCCTCTCCCTCAGCTGGGCGACCCTCGACTGCTCCCTGCCTGTCCTCTTGATGGGGCCACATGACTTGCCCGGCCCCAGGGAGCCACGTCTTCCTCCCATGTGTGCACCTGGGGCTTCGTGCTGCCCCCCCGCCCCGGGAGCGGGAGCGGTGGTCCCTGCAGGCAGGCACCAGGCCAGGTTCTCTGGCACCGGGCCCAGCTCCAGGCTGCCAGCGGAAGCCCCGGGGTGGGGGGCAGTTGCCTAAGTGGCTGCAGATGCGCGATCATCTCTCGCAGGCCAGCTCTGGTGCACAGAGCAGGGCATTGCTCCCCGCCCCTGGCCCTGCACTCCGTGCCCTCTCTGGGGGCCGCGTGCCCTGCCCTCCAGAGCCAGGCTCTGGAGAAGACACGGTTTGGAGAGGACACTTGTGCAACACACGCGTGGAAAATGCGCTGTGGCATCCAGGTGGGAGCTGCAGCCACTGGAGACGCCGGGGAGGTTTTCCTGTCGCTTTCCAATGGAGGAGGACAGCAGAGGTGCCCTCGCCAAGGTCCTGAGCAGGGCCGTCAGCTCATAGCTCATAATGGAACTGGGTCCCCAGCCGAGCCAGTGGATGAGACTCATTGCGGCACATATGAGTGCAGGTTTGGATCCCGGCTGCTCTGCTTCTGATCCAGCTCCATGCCAATGTGCCCGGGAAAGCAATGGAAGATGGCCCAGGAGCTTGGGCCCCTGCACTGATGTAGGCAACCTAGATGGAGTGCCAGGCTCCTGGCTTTGACCTGGCCCAGCCCCAGCCATTGTAACTATTTGGGGAGTGAATCAGCAGATGGAACATTCTCTCTCTCTCTCTCTCTCTCTCTCTCTCTCTGTGTGTGTGTGTGTGTGTCTCCCTCTGTCTTATTCTTTCTCTGTAACTCTGCCTTTCAAATAAATGAATAAATCTTAATATTAAAAAGAGGGGCCAGCATTGTCACATAGGGCATAAAGCCACCACCTGTGATGCCTACATCCCATGTAGGTGCCAGTTCGAGTCCTGGTTGCTCCACTTCCGATCCAGCTCCCTGCTAATGGCCTAGGAAAGCAGCAGAAGATGGCCCAAGTGCTTAGGCCTCTGTTCTGGAAGAAACCCCTGGCTCCTGGCTTCGGCTGGGCTCCGTCCTGGCCGTGCAGCCATCTAGGGAGTATAGCAGTGGGTGGAAGATCTCTCTTTCTCTCTCCCTCTGCTTCTCTGAAACTCTGACTTTCAAATTAATAAATAAATCGTTTAAAGGAAAGAAAGAAAAGTGCCTATCATGAAAAACCTACGCATGGTTCTCAAAAACATTTTACATCAAAGTGGTCTTTTCATGCCATTGTTGCCGGAACTCGTTGTGGTCCCCTTGTGTGCTGCTGTGTGAACCCATCGAGTGGGAGCCGTGTCCAGGGAGGACTTTGTCGTGGCTAGGCGTGACTTTGTCGTGGCAAGGCGCGTAAACCATCTATCGAGAACGCGTCACAGTGTGACGTCATGTGAATACCGCGGTGACTGTCGTGGCACCAATCCCAGGTGCTGCAGCACCGCGGGGGTCTCTCCTGGGTTCAAAGCCAGAGGAAAAGTTGCATTTCAGGTGGAGGGGGTGGAAGATAAACATCCCCTGTGCTGCCGTGTCCCACCCCAGACCCCAGCCCGAGCACTGCGTGGGTGGGCTCCTTGGTCCTCTCTCTGCATCTGGGGGCTGGGGGCAGGAGGGTTTCAAACAAAGGAAGCTGGGGTGTGGGGGTCCTCTCTAATCCTTGCCCCTGCCGGGGTGGCTGAGGGCGTGGCTGAGCAGCACAGGGGGGCTCCGTGCCCTGTGCACCCAACCTGAGCCTCCCAGTTAAGCAGGTTCCGGTGACACCGGGTAAGGTGTCGCTCCAATGCCCACACCGGGCTGCTGCTTCCTGTGCCTTTGACCCTAATGTTTGCTCTAAGGGCGGCCTGGCACCTGCCCCCGTGGGACGTGAGAGGCAGAACCCATCCTTCTACGGTCCTTTGGAGAAGTCTTTGTGACTTGAAACCTGTGACATGGGCCCAGTTGTGGTTACACTAAGGGCTGGGGACCATTTGCTGGAGACAATTAGAGGCAGGACCAGAAGAGAAGAAAGTGGGAATTGTGGTGGGGGGCAAGGAAAACTCCCTTCTCTCTCTTCCTAATTTTTAATTTATTTTCATTGTATTTGAAATACACAGAGACAGAGAGAGACAAAGAGATACCTTTCACCTTTGGTTCACTCCCCAAACGCCCACAACAGCCAGGGCTGCACCAGGCGGAAGCCAGGAACCAGGAACTCCATCCAGGTGCCCCTTGTGGGTGGCAGGGGCCTGAGCACTTGAGCCATCACCTGCTGCCTCCCAGGGCGGGCGTTAGCAGGGAGCTGGATCAGAAGTGTAGCTGGGACTTGAATCGGTGCTCTGATACAGGAGGCAGGAGTCCCTAGGGGTGCCTTAGCCACTGCGCCCAACGCCACCCACCCTGAGAAGTTTCTTAAAGAGAAGTGCCCTGAGGGCTGGTGACAGCAGGTGACAAGGGGAAAACCTCATTCAGCATCCCAGGGCCCAACGGTACCAACGGGGGAGAGCACACCTGTGTCCAGCCCCGCCCCCTACAAGCCAGGTGATGCCGGCAATCATTCCTACGAGGCTCTAAGCCACATCGTTCTCATCTTCCAGTGAGACGAGGACACCAACCCGGCCGGCCTCGCGGGGTTGTTGTGAGCCTTGATGAAAACACACGGGGCGGGGAGGGGGGGGGGAGCTTTGAGGATCTGTAAACACTGAGCTCTTGTGAAACGAGTTCACATGCAGAGGGCAGGGTGTGGCTGTCGTCGGGACACGTAGGGTTGCTGGGTACAGATGTGCAGGTTGTGCGCTGTTCAAAAGAGTTTGGCATTCCTACTTTGCTTGCCAGATATCCATAGCCAGCCCCTTCCCTACTTGCCAAGCCATTTGCCCTGGCACAGGGCTGTGGAAAGCACGGCTCCTTTGTGCCCAGTGTCCCTGCTTGGCCGCACTGGGAAGGGGGGAGCAAGACGGCCCTCCTGCCTGTTCTCCGGTGGTGGCTTGGGTGGAGCTCTTCCACGCCGACTTCTTCGTGAAGATAGAACGGAAGAGCTCCGAGCTGGTTTCTGTTATCCAGGGGATAATAAGCCATAGACAGGATTGTTTCTTCCTTCTTAACACAACAGTAAGACAGCAGCCACAGCCCACACACAGATGCTACTGCAGGGGTCACGGCGACCTTGCTGTGTGCTGAGGTCACGGTGACCGTGCTGTGTGCTGAGGTCACGGTGACCGTGCTGTGAGCAGGGGTCACGGTGACCGTGCTGTGTGCTGAGGTCACGGTGACCATGCTGTGAGCAGGGGTCACGGTGACCGTGCTGTGAGCAGGGGTCGTGGTGACCGTGCTGTGTAGGGGTCGTGGTGACCATGCTGTGTGTAGGGGTCGTGGTGACCGTGCTGTGTAGGGGTCGTGGTGACCGTGCTGTGTGTAGGGGTCACGGTGACCTTGCTGTGTGTAGGGGTCGTGGTGACCGTGCTGTGAGCAGGGGTCGTGGTGACCGTGCTGTGAGCAGGGGTCACGGTGACCGTGCTGTGAGCAGGGGTCACGGTGACCGTGCTGTGTAGGGGTTGTGGTGACCGTGCTGTGTGTAGGGGTTGTGGTGACCGTGCTGTGAGCAGGGGTCACGGTGACCGTGCTGTGAGCAGGGGTCACAGTGACCGTGCTGTGAGCAGGGGTCACAGTGACCGTGCTGTGAGCAGGGGTCACGGTGACCGTGCTGTGTAGGGGTCACAGTGACCGTGCTGTGTGTAGGGGTCACGGTGACCGTGCTGTGAGCAGGGGTCACGGTGACCATGCTGTGAGCAGGGGTCACGGTGACCGTGCTGTGTAGGGGTCGTGGTGACCGTGCTGTGTGTAGGGGTTGTGGTGACCGTGCTGTGAGCAGGGGTCACAGTGACCGTGCTGTGAGCAGGGGTCGTGGTGACCGTGCTGTGTGCAGGAGCACCACCCCACCTGCTTTGTGGGCCGCCCAAGGCAGCGAGGTCATCCAGAGCTTTTATTTGTTTTCCCTCGGTCTCCTTTTTTTAAAGAATTATTTTATTTATTTAAAAGAATAACAGAGAGAGAGGGAGGGAGAGAGATCTTCCATCTGCTGGTTCACTCCCCAAATGGTAGCAACAACTGGGGCTTGGCCAGGCTGAAGTCAGGAGCCTGGAGCTCCATCCGGGTCTCCCATGTGGGTGCAGGGGCCCAAGCACCTGGGCCATCTTCTGCTGCCTTTGCAAGCACATTAGCAGAGAGCTGGATCGGAAGTGGAGCAGCTGGGACTCGAACCAGCGCCCATGTGGGATGCCGGCACTGCAGGCACCACAACGCCGGGCCCCGTCATGACTCCTTGAATCCTGCCAGAACTCTAGTTCTGGAGGTTTGCCAAACTCCCACTTGCTCGCTCTGACGCCTACACGGAGAACGAGGTTAGTCCCCGAGGTTCCGAGGATGGGGGGCGAGGTGACCATCCTCGTGCTGGGGCACAGGGGCTGACTGTGGGACGAGTGTGGAGGAGTCAGAAGCACCCACAGAGGAAAAGCAGTGATCGGTGGGCGCCCCAGACCAGGGAGTGGCAGTGAGGCTGGGTGGGGAGGCCTGGAGGGAGGCGGGAGATCAGGGAGAGGTGGGGGGAGCAGAGCCGAGGGGGGACATCCTAGAGGCTTCTGACGTCCCAGCCGGAGCAGCAGGAGGTAGGAGGTGCAGGTGGGGGCGTGGCATGGGGCCATGGGTGTGTCTGGGACATGGTGCCCCATTTTCTGGAGTGGATGTTTGGCCCAGTGATTAAGACACCTGCATTCCATGTGGGAGGGCCTGGGTTCAAGTCCTGCCTCTGTCTCCTGACTCCAGCTTCCAGTTAAAGCACACTCTGGGAGGCAGCTGTGGTGGCTCAAGTACATGGCGGGGCGGGGTGGGGGTGGGGGGGCTGCCACCCAGGTGGATTCAGTTCCCAGCCCCCGCCATCGTGGGCATTTGTGGAATGAACTAGCAGATGAGAGCTTTCTCTCTCTCTCTCTCTCTCTCTCTCTCTCTCCCTCTTCCTCCCCCCCCCCCCCCGCCAAATAAATAAATGAAATATTTAAAAAAATTAAAACCTAGTACCAGCGCTGTGGTGAAGCAGGTTAAGCCTCTGCCTGTGACCCTGGCATCCCATATAGACACCAGTTCGAGTCCTGGCTGCTCCACTTTCGATCCATATCCCTGCTGATGGCTTTGGAAAAGCAGGGGAAGAAGACCCAAGTGTTGGGCCCCTTTACCCACATGGGAGACCCGGAAGAAGCTCCTGGCTCCTGGCTTTGGCCTGGCCCAGTGCTGGCCGTTGTGGCCATTTGGGGAGTGAACCAGTAGATAGATCTCTCTCTCTCTGTCTCTCCCTCTCTTTGTGGCCGTTCCACTTCTGATCCAGCTCCCTGCTAATGCACCTGGGAAAACAGAAGATGGCCCAAGTGCTTTGGCCCTGCCACCCTCATGGGAGACATGGATGGAATTCTTGGATTTCGCCTGGTCCAGACCTGGCTGTAGTGGCCATTTGGGGAGTGAACTCACACCTAGACATCCAGAACGGTTGTCAGCTGCCCTGAGCCAGGGCTAATGTGAGTAACTCCACCTCCACCTCCCCCATCTCCCCTGTGGCATGGAGGGGGAGACAAGCTGGCTTCCCGTCAGACCCTGGGAGGAGAGGGGCGTGCTTGTGTGCTAACTTATCTCCCCTCAGGGAGACATAGAATTGGGCCGTAAAGAAGACGTTTTATTATTTAGCTTGAACATTAAATTTTATCGGCGTGTAGCCTGTGTTTCATTATACCAGACAGGAACATGTACTTAAAAATGAAATGCTGGAACGTTACCCTGGCCTGTGGGAATTCTCACACTGGGGCCACTGGAGAGACGCTCGCTCCCGACCTTGCCCGCCTGCGGCCATCACCTTGACATTCACCGCATCGCCTTCGGGATGACGATGGGACCGCAGCTCCCAGCACTGGGTCCAGAGCAAGCGTTGGGATGTCGGAGAGGAGAGCCGAGGGGCTCCTCTGTGACAGCTGTCCCCTGTCGCCAGCCTTTCACTCTTTGTCATGTCTTACCTCCTGCTCCTTTGTTCTCCGCAGGGCTCCGCAGAGCCGCTTCTCAAATGTTCACGACCCGGGATCTTTTTAAAACAGAGTCTGAGTCAGTGCAGCTTCGTTCTAACGCACTCACTGCGATGCCAGTGTCACCGGTGTCGGTCCCCACGTCAGGAGGCAAACGACTCTGGACCGGCAGGGTCCCACTAACTACACGTGGTTCTGTTCGTGCTGGAATGTTGCAGGGTAGCTCCTCGGCCGCACCAGCCACAGGCCCATTGTCACAGATCGTGCGACAGCTCCCAAAGCCACAGCTGCAGGAAACGAAACCCCAGAAATGTCACAGGGCACTGTACCCCCCCCCCGCCCCGGGAGTGGCCAAGGGCAGGCACAGAGCCACGTGAGAGCAAACGCAGGTACAGTGCATCCCAGGTGAGGTGCACCTGTGTACATGGGGTTGGGCCTCTTCCTCCGGCCCCGGCTCAACACCGCAGGCCCGTAATAACCCAGATAGCCATTGTATCTGGGATGTGCAGGAAACTTGGAGCAGCCACTTCTCTGCTACCTATTCCGGGGAGTAGACTCCTGGCGAGGAGGGCTTCCAGCCCAGGCCCCCTCCCCCCCCTCCCCCTCTGGAATGTGGCAGAGCAAAACCCAGGGAATGTGAGGGCCCTAGGTCTGCTGCTTCCAGTCCTCTGAACATTTCATTCTGGAGGGAGGTGGGGCCAAGGGAAACTGCCAGGGTATTGAGTTGATTCTGCACACATTGGAGCAATAAAGAAGGGAGAGACTCGGCTGCCTCCTCTCACTCTGATTGGGGCCGGCAATGGCTGCAGCAGTTCCTAGCTGGGGAGGGCGGGAGGGCGGGAGAGATTTTCCAAGAATGCCTTTCATGTGGGCCCGGAGCTGTCATTTTCCTGGCAGTGTTGTCAACCAGGGCCTGGGGCGGTTTCCCAATGTGCAGTTGGTGTGCATGTGGCCAGCTCCAGTGTTCGCTTGACTGAGACGCATGTACCCTCCCGGGGCGGGGGTGGGGCAGCCCCCCGGAGTTCACGGCCCCACAGGGCTGCAGGGGGATGCCGCTGGGGGGGAGAACTGCTGGCCCCAGCTAAAGCAGCGAGGGGCAGGCCTGGCCCTGGCCCCAGGAGGCCTCCTCTCTCCGGCCTGGGCTCTGCCCATTTGAGCACTTACACACATTCCCAGCAGGTGAGCCGTCCACCCGGCTGGCCACACGGGGGGCAAGAGCTGCAATCCGGCCCTTACCGCCGTGGACTTGGAGCGTTTCCTCCATGGGCCTCAGTTTACTTATCTGTAAATAGGGGATAACGTGATTTCTCAGGGCTGCTCAGCGTGTGGCTGACAGCCTCAGGTGCTAGGTGAGGGCTGATGGCCAGGTGCTGGGTGCTGGGCAGGGCCGTGGGGGAGAGGGGACCCGGCCCTTGTCCTCGCGGAGGGAGCTGTGTGGTGAGGGAGGTGGATGTGCACACGGGGGATCCATGTGCTGCAGTGTGAGATGGTGCCTGTGACGGATGCGACAACGGGAGCAGGAGAAGGTGATGAGGGTCTGTTCTCAGCCTGTGCTGGCTGAGCTGAGCTGAGAGGGATCGAGGTTTTCTAGGCGAATAAGGGAGGGGAGGACAGCCCAGGCTTGAGGGACAGCATGTGCAAGGGTCCTGCATAGGACAGTGCTTGGGAGCCCATGAGGGACCAAAAGAGGATGGGTGTGGACGCAGCACTGAGGCACAACGGGTGAAGCCTCGCTCGCCACACTGGCATCCCATGTCAGAGTGCCTGGTTCAAGTCCCGGCTGCTCCACTTCTGACCTCGCACCTAGGAAGGTAGCAGATGATGGCCAAGTCCTTGGGCTCCTGCCTCTACGTGGGATACCCGGATGGCGTTCCAGGCTCCATCCGTTTGGGACCATTTGGGGAGTGAACAGCAGATGGAAGATTCTCTCTCTCTCTCTCTCTCTGCCTTTCAAATAGATAATAAACAAATCCTTGTTTTTGTTTTTTGTTTTTTCCTTTTCAAGAGGATTGGTGTGGCTGCATGGCTGAATCAGGGTCCCGTGGAAGGAAGAGAGACCAGAAAGGGACTTGAGACAGATCTGTCCACCTTGCCTCTGCCAGCCCGGGCGCGGTGTGAGGCCGTGGACAATGCCTCTGTCCGCAGACAGCTCCCAGTCCACCCGCCCAGGAGGAAGACGATAGGTCCCCTGCAGTGTTCGTCGGTGCACCATCTACTGTGGCATCGTGGGCCACGAGTGTGAGGAATTAAGCTGGCACTAAAACCACCGACCTCCTAACACACGCACCAAGCCCATCCATGGGACCAGAGAGCAGAGCAGTGCCGGTGCCCCCGGAGGCCCCGGAACGGTTCTGGGAGAGCGAATCTAGCCTGGCCAGGAAAGCCGCTGTTGTGCACGGCGCCCTGCCTTGCCCGCACTGCGCACTGGCCTCTCTACAGAGAGCTGGAATGTCCCAGTGAATCACATCCTCTCGGCCTCCCAGCCACACGGATGGTTTGCATTAGAGCACCCTGCTCCGTTCCCTCTGCCTTCATTCTTTCCTGATGAGGCTAGAAGGCAGGCGGCGGATGAATGAGTGGGGCGACAGAGGCCCCCGGCCGATCTGACGGAGGCTTCCGCCGGGTCCGCATGGAAAAGTCCACCCCAGAACCAGAAGCCCCTGGCCGGGGGACAGGGAGCCGTGTTGCCATCTCAGATGAAGGCCCCGGGCTTCGTCCTGGCCCAGCCTGGCCATTGTGGCCATTTGGGGAGTGAACCAATGAATGCAAGACCTCTCTCTCCTTCTGTCTTTCAAAAAAATATTTATTTAAAAAATATTTATTTATTTGTTTGCAAAGCAGAGCAACAGAGGGAGGGAGGGAACAGGAGCAGGGAGACAGAGAGAGAGCGAGATCTTCTGTCACCTGCTTCGTTCCTTCAAATGGCTGCAACAGCCAGGGCTGGGCCGGGCTGAAGCCAGGAGCCAGGAGCTCCATCTGGGTCTCCCATGTGAGTGACAGGGGCCCCAGCACTTGAGCCATCGTCTGCTGCTTCCCAGGCACATCAGCAGGGAGCTGGATCGGAGGTGGAGTAGCTGGGACTGGAACCATACACCCTGAAACAGGATGCCATGCCGGCAACACGGCCAGCAGAGGCTTAACCCACGCACTGCGTCGCTGGCCCCCAAGTCCACACTCCGCACAAAGCTGTAACTGAATGGAATTTCAGCTGGCGAGCCTCATTCTGGAAGGTGATAGACATTTAATCGCAGTCGATCGGGGGTTTCCCCTCCCGGTTGTATGTCAGGCTGCGTGTAAACTCCGGGGAGGTTTGTGGAGGACCAGGGCAGTGCCAGGGAGATGCTAAGAGTGAAGAAGCTGTGAGGAGAACAGGTTGTGCACAGAGCCAGACGGCCTGGGTTCAAGTCCCAGCAGTGCTTCCTCCAGCCCTGGGACCTGGGATCAGTGACGTAACCTCATCACAGCCTCCACGTCCTTATCTGCCTTCCAGGGTCACGGTGAGGACCGAGCTCATGCCGTGAACCACCTTGGGTCCAGTGCCACCTGCGTTGTCTCCTCTTAAATCCAGGTGCCTGCCCTTGTTCCCCTCCCCCACTCCAGTGGCCCAGCCTCTCTGGGTCCCCGGGACCCTGGGGCCGTATCCAGGCCGTTCTTGTGCACACGGGACCACAAGGCGGCACCAGCATCAAGCGGGACCCAGGGAGCTTGGTGAGGGCTCTCTGGGGCCCCGGTCGGCCTGGACACCACACAGTTGTTCCTTCCGCACCTGCTTACACCCGCCGGACCCCTGACCTAGCAGGGCTCACAGCTCAGAGTCCCTCTGCCTGGTCTGGCATCCATAGCCTTTATCTCCCTCTGCCTCCTCTCCTACTTTCCTACCAAGAACTCTGTCCCCTAAATATGCCCTCACCCCGGGCTTGGGCATCTGTGACTTCCAAGCCAAAACGACTCCCACTCGCAGGCTCCACTGTGTCATCCTCCCCTCAAGCAGCCGACGAGCGAGCCTCCGGCTGGACCATATGCAGGAAGGGACCAGCTCCCAGGCTAGGGGCAGAGGCCGTGTGTGTGAGGGCCGGGGTGAGAGGGGCCAGCTGAGATGGCCAGTGTTTTCCCCGCAGATGGCAAGGACTCAGCCCAGTGTCAGTACTGGACACTGGACACTGCTGCTGGACTGAAGGCTGACCCACCCCAAAGAGAGCTGCAAAGCCCTCTGGGTGGGAGGGGGTGCTCCTGGGAACTCTGTAGCGAGGGCAGCGGGAAGCGTGTCCTTGCCGCAGCCGACTGGCGCGGCCAGCCACTGCCCGCAGGTGCACAGGACGCCCCGGGCACCCTGCCAGCGGCTCGTGCCAGCCCAGGAGTGCTTCCTGCTATCCTGCTCAATCAAGCTGTGCTGATTACACCATGGGACTCCCCGGGGCAGAAAGAGGACTGGTTTTCTATGTCCTTCGAAAACCCATTTCCATGGAGACCTGCGCCTCTGCATTCCAGCCGTACTGTCCTCTTTGCTGGGCCTTGGGCTCTCCGAGCTTGCGGTCACCCCAGGGCCTTGACACTTGCTGTTCCTTCAGTCCAGAGATAGCTCTGCCCCCGACAGCCACATGGCTCCCTGTGTCACCTTCTGCAGGTGGCCATGGTGTCAATGAGATCTTCCCTGACCGTTCTATTTCTTTTTTTTTTTTTTTTAAATTTTTGACAGGCAGAGTGGACAGAGAGAGACAGAGAGAAAGGTCTTCCTTTTGCCGTTGGTTCACCCTCCAATGGCCGCCGCCGCGGTAGGCGCGCTGCGGCCGGCGCACCGTGCTGATCCGATGGCAGGAGCCAGGTGCTTCTCCTGGTCTCCCATGGGGTGCAGGGCCCAAGCACTTGGGCCATCCTCCACTGCACTCCCTGGCCACAGCAGAGAGCTGGCCTGGAAGAGGGGCAACCGGGACAGGATCGGTGCCCCGACCGGGACTAGAACCTGGTGTGCCGGCGCTGCAAGGTGGAGGATTAGCCTAGTGAGCCGCGACGCCGGCCAGACCGTTTTATTTCAAACTGCTCTCTTCGGGGTGGGCGTTCAGTCTAGTGATTAAGATGCCTGTCCTGTATCGGAGCATCTGGGTTGAATTCCCTGCCCTGGCTCCTGACTCCAGATTCCTGTTAATGCAGACCCTGGGAGGCGGCAGGGTCGGCTCCAGAGCTTGGGTTCCTGCTGCTGGTATGGGAGACCTGGGTGGATTTCTTGGCTCCTGGCTCCAGCCTGGCCCAGCTGCAGCTGTTGTGAATGTCTGGGGAGTGTCTGTCTCTGTTTCTGCCTCTCAAACAGATGGCTCTTCTACCCCTCCTCATTCCCCCCTCCCTTCCCCAATTTATCCCCCACCTCGCCCCTGAGGTATTTAGCACTGCCTGTCCCAGTAATTGCTCACTGTCCTCCCTACCACGTGAGGGCTGGGACTCTGTCTTGTTCACTGCCTTGGTTTTTGAAAAATATTGTATTTATTTATTTGAGAGGTAGAGTTACAGATAGAGAAAGGGAGAGGCAGAGAGAAAGGTCTTCCATCCACGGGTTCACTTCCCAAACGGCTTCAACGGCCGGAGCTGAGCTGATCCAAAACCAGGAGCCAGGAGCTTCTTCCAGCGGCTTGGCTGAGACCACACGGTTACTCCGCAGAGCGGGGGAGTCGTTCCCTGAACACATCTCGCTTATTCCAGGTTTCCGCGGGTTAGCTCAGACGTGGCCGGCATCCACTGCTCTGCCTCCTCCCCTGCTCCCACTGCACAACCTCTGCTTGGTGCAGGCACAGCCCCGCCGCCTCCTCCAGGAAGCCTTACTGGGATCCTTCCTTCCCCTGACTCCCAGCTCCTGTGTTCTGGCTCATAGAGTCTGCCCAGACCCGGAAGTTGTGCACGAGGCCTGGTGCAACCCCAGGCAGGGGCTGCCTTTTCCCATCTGGATGCCCACTTGCGCCAGCCCCCAGGAAGGGAGTGGGAGCGCGGAGCTAGAATCTCTCCCAGCTCAGTCAGTCTTCCCGGCCCCCTCCTTACTCCTGAGAGCCGAGAGAGCCAAGGGAAGCACACTGATGTGTTGCTGACCCCAAACTCAAAAGAACAGGAGGAGAGGTGGTGGCTCCGGCCTCGGTCTACCTGAGCCACGCCTCCAGGGCAGCATCTGCCATCAAGAATTCTCTGAAGCCCTGAATACAGAACGGTAGAACAAGAGGTCTAGACCAATTTCAAGTTCAATCATGAAGCTGCGAGCAAGTTGAAAAATAGTTCTTCCCCGATGAGCAACCCCCCACCCCATGTGGTCCCTTAGCCCCCACCCCGCAATGGGGAACATTAAGCCCAAATAACCTTGGAACTCAGAGGCCGACAGCCTGGCAGCAGGTGCACCCACAGTCAAGACCACGGCTCTCAAGAGACTCCAAAGGGCCAGCGTTTGCAAGGAAAGCGTGGTAGGGACAGTGCAGCCAGACCTCCCAGCCTCGCTCCTCTACCCTTCTCCCCACCCCCAACCTCGCCAAACAATTCCACCTCCCGCTGACAGCCCAGAGAGGAGAGGGGACCGGGCTGGGGCTTCCAGCTTAGATTTCACATAATGAGCCTTTGGAATCCAGGAAGTGATTACAAGCCCGCTGGGGAGGGACCACCTACAGGTCCTGGAACCGTTCGCAGCTCTCCCACATGTCGGGCTCTCCAGGAAGCTGCACTAGGATGAGAAAGGAAAAACAAAGCACCGTAGAGGACAGAGCCGAGGAATTCCGGGGCAGCGGCGGGAGCACGCCGGAGTGACCCTGGGGTCCGAGGAGTCGTGTCTCGGTTTTTAACCACCACCAAGCGGACCAGGAAGGGCCAGAGCTATGCTGACAATGCCACCTGCTCATACAAGTGCTGCCCACCCATTTGATTGGCATACCTGTCTTGTAAAAGCACTTCACAATTAGGCTGCCTCGCCTATAAATGGGACTGAAAACGGAGAGAGAGGCAGTGTGGGTGCCTGGGGCCACGCAGCCCAGAGGGGGCTCAGCGAGGCCTGGGTCTCGGATTCCTTGTCCCTGGTGCTGTTAACCCACCTGATCATTCTCACCCCAGTAAGAACCAGGAAAAGGCAGCTCGGCCTAGAATCTCAGCCGCTGGCCTCTTGTCTAAGTGGCTGAACTGTTCAAAGTGCTGTCTCCTCAAGGGTGCTAGGTTTGGGGTGGGGTGGCCATCGAGAGCCCTGGGTGCTGGGCACTGCCACACCCTCGCGTGTCCTCCCTAGGCTGCTCTTTTGGGGGCGTGGGGACCTAGCTCCTCGTCTTAAACTGGCTCAGAGAGGTATAGCGTCTGCCGAAGGTCACACAGCTACAAAGAGGTGGAGCCAAAATTCAAACCCGGGGCCTGTGCCCCTCCAGGGTGCCCAACTCGGGGAAGATGGCAGTGAAATCGGAAATGACCCCCTAAAATTTACACTGAAATGTGGCCCCTTAAAGTTCCCTAGAAATGCTATCCGGGGTGCCACACGTGCTACCGGAATTTGGGGTGCCTTACGATTTCACCACGGGCTCATTACTAAATCCCCCATATTAATAAGCCCGAGAGGGCTCTTGCCTAATATTTAGAGAATTCTAAATACCGGCACAGATAAACGAGGCAGCATGGTACGTTTTAAGCTTTTATTTAGTGAAAAAGATGCATAGGAGAGTGAGAGCTTTAGTTAAGAGAGAGAGGTGAATGGGGGTTCTTACCAAGCACCAGGAACCAGCCACGTGGAAGAGCATCTAGGCCTGTATCTGGGCCAGGAAGCCTAGAGCACATGGCCCGAAGGCTGTGCGCCCTGGAGGCAAGGGGCTACAGCAAGCCCCCTCCTAGCAAGAGGCCAGGGAAGAAGAGCAGCCCGGCCACACCGTGTCCGGCTTTTAACCCACTTCCAAAAGGGCGTGGTTAATTAACCTGATTGGCTGGTGGGCACCCAGGCGTGGCCAGGTAGGGGAATGAGGCCACACAGGGGTGTGGCAAAGGCATCAGGTAGGGTCATGAGGTCACACAGGGGCGTGGTGAAGGCGTGGTCTTCCAGTTCACAAATCTGATCAATTTTAACCTGTATGCCTGCCTACTTCACCTGGAGCCATCCAAGGAAAGGAAGAGAAAACTGTCCCTTTGAGGCCAAAGGGTCTTAGTCATAGATGGAGGTAACAGCTCCCAGGCCCTGGGCGGTCACTCCATCCCGCAGGCAGGCAGGCAGGCTCTGAAATGCCTGTTCTCTTCTGCTGTGGCCACTTAAACAGCTTTTCCAGGCGTGTAAGACAAAGTTTCACAGAGCCGGGGCTTGTGGAGAAAGATCGGAGGCAGGGTCTCTGCACACCAGCCCCTACCCCTGCCACAGCCTTGGGCGTGCAGTGGGTTGGAGTGGGGGTGGGAGGAGGGTGCTGGCCAGGGCGAGGCTGTAGGGAGCTAGCAGGGCCAGGGAGGGGAGGTCCAAGTCCTGCTCAGCCTGGGGCCAGGCCCAGATTCCAATCCTAGCAGACAAAGCATTACACAATCCTCCTTAGTGGCATTGACCAAGAAGGTCAGAGTGGCTCGGTCCAGGCTCTGGGCCGCCCTAGCCAGAGGGGTGGGGGTGGGGGGCTTGTGTGCATGTGGGTTTCATGAGCTCTAGGATTTCTGCTTCCCAGGGCGGGTTGGGGGGTGGGGGTCTGCCTAATGCCCCTGGAGAAGGTAAGAAAAGCAGGGGGCGGCTGCAGCCTGGGTCGGGGTGCAGATGAGGGTGGGCCATCTGCCCACGGCAGCCTGGCTGGGGTGCTGAGCAGTGATTCAAACACCAAGGCTGCCGATGCTGTGTTAGGCCCAGGGCCAAAGCACCCATAGAGGCTAGAGGTGGGGCTGTGAGGCCAGCAACTCGCACAGTGAGAGGCAAGGCAGAGGCTATTAGGAACGCAGAGCTAGGGGCTGGCATTTGGCCTAGTCCGAGTGCCTGGGTTCGAGTCTGGTTCTGCTTCCAAACCCAGCTTCCTGTTAATGCACACCCCGGGAGGCAGCAGTGATGGCTCAAGGACCGGGGTCCCTGGCACCCATGGGAGACCTGGATGGAGTTCCTGGCTCCTGGCTTCAGCCTGGCCCAGTCACAGCTGTTCTGGGTACTGGAGAGGTACACCAGTGTTCTCTCTCTTGCCCCATCAGATCACCTGCCAGCTTGTTAGGGCTGCAGCCCCCAGACCTGCTGGAGCTGCAGTTTCGTGCTGTCTCAGGGCTGCCACGTACCGTCCAGCTGCACAAGGACGACCTAGGCTCCAGCGCCCTGGGGTTCTCGGGTCTGAGGCTCGATGGGCCCGTGTTCTAAAGCCAAGGACAAACACACAGATGGCAGTGCCAACGTGGGCCACACAGGCAAGCACGGGCCTCAGCCCTGCTCCCAGGAGAATGTCACCGAGACAAACCACGGCTTCGGGGCCACTGGTTAAGCTGCTGCTTGCGATGACAGCGTACATACTGGAGCACTGGTTCAAATCCTGATCCAGCTCCCTGCTAACGCACCCAGGAAAGGGGAAAGTGGGAGAGGATAGTCCAAGTACCTCCTGGGGCGGGACCCGGGATGGAGTTCCTGGCTTCTGGCTTTGGCCTTGGACCAGCATCAGCCATTGCCACCATTTGGGGAGTGAACCAGCAGGTGGAACATCTCTCTCTCTCCCCTATCCCTTACTCCCCTCAGCTCCATCAGACACAGGTCAGCCCAGAACACAGCCGCCCCAAGGTGAGGCCGCACTGCCTGCGTTCTCCCGGCTTCCTGTGGAGCCCTGGGTGCAGACAGAGGGAGGAGGCAGTGTCTCTCCCACATGAAGGTGCTCAGAGACTGCCAGAATGGGAAACGGCCCACTCCTTGGGAGAAGTCATGTGCTCCATCTCCCCCTGCCCTCGAAGCTGCTTTATAAACCCCTCGCTGAACGCCTGGCTCCTCTGCTTCCACACCTGCCCGACCCCTCCCCTGCCACGCCCTCCCCGCTGCTGCCCAAGTCATCCCAGGATGTCCATGCATCCCCTTGTCACCTGAGCCCACTTCTACCCACTTAGGGCTCTGCTTTCTTTCTTTCTTTCTTTCTTTTTTTTTTTTTTTAAGATTTTATCTGTTTCAGAGGTAGAGTTACAGAGAGAGAGAGGAGAGAGGTCTTCCATCCGCTGGTTCACTCCCTAAATGGCTGCAATGCCTGGAGCTGAGCTGACCCACAGCCAGGAGCCAGGAGCTTCTTCCGGGTCTCCCATGTGGGTGCAGGGGTGCAAGGACTTGGGCCATCCTCCACTGCTCTCCCAGGCCACAGCAGAGAGCTGGACTGGAAGTAGGGCAGCCGTGACTTGAACCAGTGCCCATATGGGATGCTGGTGCCGCAGGCAGCAGCTTTACCTGCTACGCCACAGCACCAGCCCCACAAATCAATAATAAGTTACTCAGTCCAGCATTTAGCTGACGTCTGATGTGGTTATTAAAACACAGTTCAAGGTCGGCGCCGTGGCTCACTAGGCTAATTCCCCGCCTGCGGCGCTGGCACTCCGGGTTCCAGTCCCGGTTGGGGCGCCGGATTCTGTCTTTCTCTCTGTCTCTCTCTCTCACTGTCTAACTCTGCCTGTCCAAAAAAAAAAAAAAAAAACCCACAGTTCAAAGATGCTAGGATCCATCAGTCGTTAGACACGGCCCTGACTTCAGAGATGTGAAAACGGTTTCATTTGTCGACAGGAAAGGCGCCCCAAAGTCAAGGATGTGTGGGAAACCCCCAGGCCCCAAAGCCTCTCGACGCACTGTCCTCGGTGGCTCCCCAGGCTCGGCAGCCGCTGGTGGGGCTCCCTCTCCATAGAAGACTGTTCTGGAAGTGCTGATCTAGCCCAGGGCTCTGATTCCATGGGTGGGGGGAGACTCCCTGACTCAGCTGGTGACGTGTTGGAGACCCGGCCACTGATCGGCACACTGGAGCCTCCCACGCACCCCAGCACCTGGGGCACCTGCCGGTTTTCAATCCACCTTCTGCATCCACACTGCGGATGTGGGCCCTTCCCCCTCAAAGCCCCAGGGACCCCAGGACAGGGCGCTGTCCCTCTGCACGGGGTAGCTGCCGAGCCTTTGAGCCACGTGGGGAGGAGCCGGCCCAGACATGACGCCTCGGCTTCCTGCCATGCTATCGTCACGTCTGACAGGCTGTGACCCTGCAGGGGGGAGATGCATGACCTGGAGGGAGCTGCTGAGCCATGAAGGCCCCAAAAGCCCTGGGCCACGAGGTGGTCCCTGCTCGGAGAATTGGCCAAAGCCAGCAGAGCTCACGGCCTGAGGCAGCCTTGCTGGGCCATGGTGGGCTTCTACTCCGGCAGGGTTGAAAGGCAGGCCCCCACCCTTCAGCCCTGCCAGTTCTGGGTCACGCACGGGGGGGGGGGGGCAGTGGTAGAGCCACAGCTCAAGGCCCTCCCCGCCATTGCTCAGTTGCCACACGCAGAGCCCCGTGGGAGGGAGGTGGAAACCCAGGTTCCATGTTATTGCATTGCCATAGAGCAGCTGTGGGGACCCAGCGGGTGGGCTTCAGACCTCATTTGTGAAGTCCCGAGGGAAGGCCTTTCATTGCAGTCTGAGGGCGGCTTTGTTTTAAGAGTGCTTTGGGTTTCGCTGGCTAAGGTCGCGGTAAGCAGTTCATCAAGTGGTCAACCTCAGGGTGGGGCTTGCGGTTGAACGTGACCATTTTCACAGACCAAGGGGCTCCCCACCTTCCCCCCGGGACGCACACATGACGGGTGGTGTTGACTCACACACACGACTCACCCAAGTGCTTGGGCCCCTGCCACCACGTGGGAGGCTGTGAAGAAGCTGCTGGCTCCTGGCTTCAGTCTAGCCCAGCCCTGGCTGTTGAGGCCATTTGGGGAGTGAACCAGCAAATGAGATCTCTCTCTCTCTCTCTCTCTCTCCAACCCTGACTTTAAATAAATAAATAAATAAATAAATAAATAAATAAATAAATAAATAAATCTTAGCCAAGAAACTCCACCTGGGTCTCCCATGTGGTGGCAGAGGTCCAAGCACTTGGGCCATCTTCCCTTGCTTTCCCCAGGGCCGTTAGCAGGGAGCTGGATCAGAAGAGGAGCAGCCGGTTCTGGAACTGCTGGTGCTCCTGTGGGATGCGGGTGTTATGGGTGGTGGCTTAACTGCCCTGTGCCACAGCACCAGCCTCAGAATAGTTTTCCTTCAGTCCTTAGGGACCAGGCTCCTCCTCCTTAGGGACCAGGCTTTGCCGGAAGTGGGGGGGCAGTGCTGGCTGCTTCTCCACCTCACAAGATCAGTTCCTCCTGACCTCCCCTGAATGGCACGACTCACACACAACAACGCAGCCACACACACAGCAGGGGAAACACTTGGGCACCCAAGACACCTGCTTTGGAAACCTCCTGACAGCTGAGCCTCCACCGTGCTGCAGACAATGAACTTTGGGACCAGCTCTGTGGCACAGCAGGCTAAGCCACCACCTGCAGTGCTGGCATCCCATATGGGTGCTGGTTCAAGTCCCAGCTGCTCCACTTCCCATCCAGCTCTTTGCTAATGGCCTGGGAAAGCAGTAGAGGATGGTCTAAGTCCTTGGGTTCCTGCACCCATGTGGGAGACTCAGATGAAGCTCCTGGCTCCTGGCTTTGGATCGGCCCAACCCTAGCTGTTGTGTCCATTTGGGGAGTGAACCAATAGATAGAAAATCTCTCTTCTGTCTCTATCTCTCTTCCTCTCTCTCTTTTTTAAACTCTGTCAAATAAATAAATAAATCATTAAAACAGAAAAACCAATTTAACAGCTTTGTCCTTGGTGCGCATGGAGTGTATGGGCTGCACGTGGCTGCTGCCCTCGTAGACACAGCCACTGTTCCTTCTTTTCTGTGTTAGCTTAGATGCAAGGACCTGAAAGAGTCTAACCCACATCTTTTAATTCCATTTTCCACACACTCCTCGTGTAAGTGTGCAAATGGAAGAATCGGCTCTGTCTCTGTCAAGGGCATATTGAACCTATCCAGGTGGAAGTACAGGGAGACTGAGGGCCCACATCCCATACTCACAGTGGAGACTGTGCCCAAGAAGCCGCCAAAGAGGAGCGAGGCTGCAGGACGAGGTCCATGTCCCTCCCTCCCATCAGACCCAGCTGACGCAACTCGCAGGTCTTCTGATCCCTTGGCCACTTGCTCTGACCTGGCCACTACTGCAGCCGTGAGCTCTGTGGGTTTCTGCGGTGCCACCTGAGGCTGACCAGCCCTGTGACCAGAAGCTGGGTCCTTCCATGGCTCTGGGACTAGAATGAAACGGTGGGTGTGGGATCTGGCTTGCCTGATGGCTGCCCAACAGGGCTGGGGGGTGGGCGGCCATTGTGGTCGTTTGGGGAGTGAACCAGCAGACAGAAGCTCTGTGTATGTGTGTGTGTGTATGTGTCTCCCTCCCTCTCCCTCTCTCTGTAATTCTACCTTTCAAATCTTTTTTTTTTTTAAAGATTTTATTTTATTTATTTGAGCAGTAGATACAGAGAGAAATATCCTCCATCTGCTGGTTTACTCCCCAAGTGGCTCCAACAGCCAGAGCTGGACCAGTCCGAAGCCAGGATCCAGGAGCTTCTTCCGGGTTTCCCATGCGGGTGCCGGGGCCCAAGGACTTGGGTCATCTTCCACTGCTTTCCCAGGCCACGGCAGAGAGCTGGATTGAAACAGGAGTGGCCAGGACATGAACTGGTGCCCATATGGGATGCCGGCGTCACACATGGAGGCTTAGCCTACTGTGCAACAGCTCTGGCTCCTACCTTTCAAATCTTAAAAAAAAAAAAAAAAAAAAGGAGGAGGAGGAGGAGAAGAAAGAGGAGGAGAAGGAGAAGGAGAAGGAGAAGGAAAAGGAAAAGGAGGAGGAGACACACTTGGGACACCCGCATCACATGTCAGAGTGGTTATGTTTGAGTCTTGGCTCTGCTGCCAACCCAGCTTCCCACTATGTGCACCTGGGAGGCAACAGGAGTTGGCTCAGGTAGTTGGGTCCGTATCACCCACGTGGGAGACCTGGACTGAGTTCCAGGTTCCTGGCTTTGGCCTGGCCTAGCCCCAGGACAGTTGCAGGCATCTGGGGAATGAGCCAGCAGGTGGAAGGTTCTCTCTCTCTCTCTCTCTCTCTCTCTGCTGGTGAAGTAAAGTGAACATTAATTAAAGGAAGAAGCGGCCTACGGCCTGCCTTGTCGTCAGCCTGAGGGCGTTGTTACCTGGAGAGCATGGTTCTTCATGATTCTGAGTCAAAGGTGATTGTGCCCTTCGGAAGCAAATTCATTCTTGCTTACATTTTTCTAGAAAAGGGATACCCTACTACACTCTGACGCCTGCAGACATGTGACAGCTCCATCAGAGGACATGGGACAATTCTACAGGACAGGAAAGCCCGAGCCGTGGTTTCACGGGCAATGCACCTTCTCTGTTTCCAGTGGCGCCTCTTAGAGCCGGCGACCCCGCATCCCACGGAACGCGCTTCGTAAGCATCCCCACTAGCCCTTACAGAGTGCCTTTAAACGCACAGTACCCAGTCTACACGGATGATCTCCTCGAATCCACTCCATGGCCCTGGGCTTTGCTAAGGAACAAGAGCAGGAAGTCACTTGTTCAAGGCCAGCAGCTGACGCGCAGAGCTGGGACCCATCCCAGTTGGACTCCACTGCCTGGGTGTGCTCAGCTTCTCTACCCTGTCCCCAGAGGTGGTCCCCCAGGGCGTGGCTAGCAATGGCCAGAGTGGCAGAGACAATGAGACCACGTCCAGCTGCCTGTGGGCCGGTTTTCCCCTCACCCCACTGCCTCTCCCAGTTCCCAGCACCCCAGCCAGAACCAGGCTCACTGCACATTGTCACATGGGAGCCACTGCTGGCCTCCGAGCTTGCCATGGGAAATAAAATCCATGTGCCGTGGCAGCTGAGAGGGGCTTCACAGGACGGAGATGCTGGCTAGGCTCCGGGTGAAAAAGGTAGTCCCAGGCCAAACCCACACCTCTGCAATTTTCCTTTATTAGGAGGGTCCTGGCCGTGTAGATTCCACCACACTGTGGAACGGCATGGAGTCCTTGCAGCCCAATGCCAGGGGGAATGCATGCAGGGCCTTCATTAATGTGCAAATAATAGAAACCTAGCACATGTATCCTATTAGCATCATCAAGACTTCCTCCCCTGCAGCAGAGGGGGGCCTCCCTGCCACATGGGGTGAGGGTGGGGTCGGGGGTGCAGGGAGGTGGGGGGGCATCACAGTAGGAATCAAAGACCTGTGTCGGACTCTGAAAACGTGTGTGACCTTGGGCAAGTCCCCAGGCTGCGCAGGCCCCATGTCCCCGCTCCCTTCACATGGACATGCCAGTTTCTGAAACTAAACGGGGGCTCACGTTCCCTCTCCCCCAGAAGCCCCGTGAGGTCTGGTTTCCATTCTCATCATCTTTCAGGGCCTCCGAGCAAGTTCCGGTGCCCCGTTCCCCTGCGCGGGGATAACTACTTCCACCTGCCGTGGTAATTCCTGCCCGGGACAAGGAAAGCCCTTGAGGAGGCAGGCCTGCCCTGCATATGTGGGAGAAGCTTGGACCGCCTCTCCCCCTCCCCCGCCCTGCCCCAGCACTGCAGCCACCTCTCCCCCTCCCCTGCCCTGCCAGAGCACCGAGGCCGAGATGGACGCATCCAGAAGCCCCAGCGCCTGTGTTCCGGGAGCAGGAGCTTTGCTGTTCTCTGAGCACGGAAGAGGGTGGGCTGCAGAGTCTTGGATTACTCCCTGCCTGTGCGGGACCGGAGCCATGGAGTTGGCAAGTCCAGCGGTTCACTGCACAGACTCAGAGAGGGGAAGGGTTTGCTCAGTGTTGTGCAGCAACCCGTGGGGGCAGAGCCAGCACGCCGGTCTGACTCCCACCCAGCCCTGGGAATGAGGCAGCCCTGGGGAGTACGGCTAGGATGGAAACCCAGCCCTGCCTCTGGCTCAGCGGGGCCTCCTCTGCTTCCTCCTCCTTAGAATGGAAACATCTAAGAGGAAGGGGGTGAGCACCCACGGGGCGATGAATCAAGCCCGTGCCGTCTACGGCTTAAAGCCAGAGAAGAGCCAAGTGGCCAGGGCTTTATTGACGATGCTGAGAGAATACTGCCAACCTGCACACACGGGGACTCTATGCTGAGACACCAAGCAGGACACGGAAAATCTCCCATCGTTTGAGCACGTGAAAAGACATGGAGGGGGCAGGCATTGTGGCGCACCGGGTTAAGCCACCACTCGGGGCCCCTATCCAATCCCAGTTCCTGCTAATGCGCAGGGGAAAGCAACAGAAGATGGCCGGAGGATTTGGGTTTCTGCTATGTACGTGGAAGACCCAGATAGAGTTCTTTGCTCCTGGGTATGTCCTGGCTCAGCCACGGCCGTTGTGGCCATCTGGGGTGTGAATCAACAAATGGAAAATCTCTCTCTCTCTCTCTCTGTGGACCTCTGCCTTCCAAATAAATAATGTTTTTGGGGGGCCCGCGCTGTGGCGTAGTGGGTAAAGCCACCGCCTACAGTGCCAGCATCCCCTATGGGCACTGGTTCGAGTCCTGGCTGCTCTACTTGTGATCCAGCTCTCTGCTATGGCCTGAGAAAGCAGTGGAAGATGGCCCAAGTGCTTGGGCCCCTGCACCCAAGTGGGAAAACAGGAAGAATCTCCTGGCTCCTGGCTTTGGATTGGCGCAGCTTGAGCTGTTGTGGCCATCTGGGGAGTGGACCAGTAGATGGAAGACCTCTCTCTCTGTCTCTTTCTGCCTCTCCTCTCTCTGTGTAACTCTGCCTTTCAAGTAAATAAATAAATCTTTTTAAAAAATGAAAGAAAAGATGTGATGTTACAGAAACCTGGGGTGGGAAAACTCCATTCAAACAGGCACCAGAGACAGCGGAGGAGCCAAGCAGTTTAGGACCGCCAGGGGCTCGGCTGGAGTCGGCTCCTGAGACCCGAGCCACCATCCCGAGTTTCTTACAACATGTACAGGTTCATCAGCGTCACACCTTAGCCGTCACGGCATTGGTGGGTTTACATTACAGCCTACGTGACCTAGGACCACACTTCCAATGGCCGGTGGGCCCGGTGTGTTTGTAAAAGAGATACCAAGGGCAGGTTTATTAGGGCAGATTTATGACTGGAGTTACAGAAGCAGAGCTTAGGACCTCTTCCCTCCCTAGACAACCCCCCCAACTGCGAGCAGCCACTTTTCGAGATTTGTGGAGGTGGGGGGAGTCCTCCTCTTCTTTGTCTCTGGTTGCTGCTGTGTTTCCTCCACAGTGGAACCTCACTTGTTAAAGGAAGAGACAGGAATCAAAGCTGCCCTGGGCATCACCGTGAACTGTTCCTCAATAAAGCTGGTTTTTTTCTTTTCTTTTTTTCTTTTCTTTTTGACAGGCAGAGTGGACAGTGAGAGAGAGAGAGAGAGAGAGAGAGAGAGAGAGAGAGAGAGAAAGGTCTTCCTTTTTGCCATTGGTTCACCCTCCAATGGCCGCTGCGGTCGGCACATCGTGCTGATCCGAAGCCAGGAGCCAGGTGCTTCTCCTGGTCTCCCATGGGGTGCAGGGCCCAAGCACTTGGGCCATCCTCCACTGCCTTCCCGGGCCACAGCAGAGAGCTGGACTGGAAGGCGGGCAACCGGGACAGAATCGGTGCCCCGATCGGGACTAGAACCCGGGGTGCCGGTGCCTCTAGGCGGAGGATTAGCCTGTTAAGCTACAGCGCCGGCCAAAGCTGATTTTTTTCAAACTTTACCCTGATCTTGGGAAAGATCCAAAAGTCATGGGGGGAGGTGGAGGGAGTGGTCCTGTGGCACAGTGGATAAAGCCTCCGCCTGCAGTAACGGCATCCCATATGGGCACCGGTTCAAGTCCTGGCTGCTCCACTTCTGATCCAGCTCTCTGCTGTGGCCTGGGAAAGCAGTAGAAGATGGCCCAAGTGCCTGGGCCCCTGTATCTGCATGGGAGACCCAGGAGAAGCTCCTGGCTCCTGGCTTTGGACCAGCCCATTTGAGGAGTGACCCAGCGGATGGAAGATCTCTGTCTCTCTCCCTCTCTCTCTGTAACTCTGCCATTCAAATAAGTAAATCTTTTAAAAAATAAAATGTTAAGACACTGATTAAAATGCCCCCGTTCCATATCAGAGCACCTGAGTTCATGGCAGGTTCCAGCTCCTGACTCCAACTCTTCCAATGTAGACCATGAGAGACAGCAGCAACACAGAATAATTGAACACATTTATGGGGGGCAGCACATATATAGGATATGCAGCAGGTTTTGATCAAATTTGGATCGTTAGCATTTCCATTTCCTTATCACTTATTTATATTTGGAGTCTACGAGCAGTACATAGACTAATTTTAAAAAACATTTAGCTCACTGGGCTAATCCTCCGCCTTGCGGCGCCAGCACACCGGGTTCTAGTCCCGGTCAGGGCGCCGGTTCTGTCCCGGCTGCCCCTCTTCCAGGCCAGCTCTCTGCTGTGGCCCGGGAGTGCAGTGGAGGATGGCCCAAGTGCTTGGGCCCTGCACCCCATGGGAGACCAGGATAGGCACCTGGCTCCTGCCATCGGATCAGCGCGGTGCGCCGGCCGCAGCACACCAACCGCGGCGGCCATTGGAGGGTGAACCAACGGCAAAAGGAAGACCTTTCTCTCTGTCTCTCTCTCTCTCTCACTGTCCACTCTGCCTGTCAAAAATAAAAAAAATAAAAATAAAAATAAAAAAAGATTTATAAAAAAAAAAAAACATTTATTTATTTGTTTGAGAGGCAGAGCTACAGAGAGTGAGAGGGAGAGACAGAGGTCTTCCAACCACTGGTTCAGTCCCCAGATGGCTGTAACAACCAGAGCTGAGTCAATTCAAAGCTAGGAGCCAGGAGCTTCTTCCAGGTCTCCCATGCGGGTGCAGGGACCCAAGGACTTGGGCCATCTTCTACTGCTTTCCCAGGCCACAGCAGAGAGCTGGATCGGAAGTGGAGCAGCCAGGACTCGAACCGGCACCCACATGGGAGGCCAAGCCTACTACTCCACAGCGCCGGCGCCCTCTGACGGTTTTTAAGAGACAGAGCGACAGACAGCAAGATCTCCCATCCACTGCTTCTCTCCCCAAATACCCGGGCCAGGTCAAAGCTAGGAGCTGAGAATCTCATCCAGATTTCCCACGTGGGGGACACTCAGTCTCCTGCGCCATCACTTTTGCCTCCCAGAGTCTGCATTAGCGGGAGCAGAGCCCGAACTTGAACCCAGGTACTCTCTGTGGGGTGCAGAGAGCACCACTAGATCAAATTCCCACCCCGAGGCTAGACGTGTTTTATATGAGTGCTTGGAACTTGTCGCTGCCTAAGGATCTCCCATAAAAAGATTGGGATGTTCAGCCCTTGCCCTCGCGGATCTACTCCATCTGGTCCCTTGCACCCAAGTCCTTCGTCCCCCAGGCCCGTGCTCTCTTGTTGCTCCTGCACAGATGGCACTTGGGATCACCCAGAGACAAGGCCGGCTTCTGCCAAAACAGGGCTGGCTGGGAAGATACTAGGCAGGGACGTTGGGGGGGGGGGGGGGCGGGGAGGGCGAAGGCGCGCAGTGCTCCCCAGAAGCCCCAGCAGAGCACGAGCGCCCCCCCACCCCCCACCCCTACCTCCCACCCCTCTATCCCCCCCCCACACACACACACACCCCACCCCCCGGCCTGGCTGCGTTTGCCTTTTTCTGCTTTTTGGCGTCTTAGTGCTTAGTGTTTCCAGGTCATTCCCCTGGCCCGGCCCTCCCCGGCTGCACTATAAATTTCCTGTCCACTTCCCGGTCTTGGCGCGGTCCAAGACGTTGACTCAAATTTAGGAAACCAAGAAGCATTGTGACTGCATCAACCCTGCCTCTGGAGCGGCTCATTTTTATTTTTACCAAATTCTTTGATGTTCAAACAGAACCGAAACGAGGGCAACACTGCCCTTCTTAACCCCCTCCCCCTCCCCCTCTTTGTCTCGGACTCTTAATGGGAGTGGCAGAGCAATCAGTAAGTGAATTGGGCTTTTGAAATCATTAACAAAGCTTTTAAGGAGCCCATGAACTTGCAAATAACAGCTACAGAAGGTTTTAATTAACATGATGTTGGGAAAAAAGTCACTTGACCTTCACATGCCCTTCTTTAAAAAGTGGGATAATGAGACCGGCCACCTGCCTAGCGCACCGAGGTCCCGTGCTCCTTAATGAGACAGGTGGTGACAAGGTGCTGGGAGGCCCGCGGAGCAGACGGGGGCCGTATAAAGCTCTCCAAATCCGAACTGTTATAATGATGCCTGCAACCTAAGACCCCGTCATAGCCAGACTCCCTCTGGTGACCAGTTTAGCACTCTGTATCAAATACGTTTGCAATTAATTGGCTTCTGCGGTCTCTCAGGAGCTGGGCGTTGCAGATTGACCTGAGACACAGTGTATCTCGCAGAGGGAGACTGAGAGGAGTGCTCCTGCTGCCTCTGACATCCCAGGCCCCTCGCACTAGATGACCGCGCTCTGCTCTCCTCCAGCTTTGCGTATGAAAGCCAAGGGCTCTGGTGCACGGTTTGGGGAGCGCACAGTTTGGGGGGACGTCTTTACCTGCATCACCCTCAGACCTCAGCAGCACGGTTAAATGGAAACAGGTGCCAGCTTGCTCTGTTCGGGCCCAGGAAGCTAAGCTGAGACAGGCGAGATCCCGTACCTTGTGGGGGATTGAGAGCCCAGGCCTGGCGCGGAGAGACCCCCAGCTGGATTTGGTCCAGGTCCTCTCGTCTTCCTGGGTGTGGTTCTACAACCAGGAGGAGCAGGTGGAGGTGAACACAGAGCAGGATTTACTGAAAGTCAGAGAGCACACCCTCAGATGTGCGTGCAAGCAACCGCAAGAGAGAATCGCGCCCTCCCCCGCTAGGGTCACCCTCTACAAGTCCGCTGTCAGCGTCCTCTCTCTACCTTTATGCGTCTGAATAAGTGGACACGAGGCATTCACTGATGTCACTGGAGCAGGTGCACAGCAGCTCTGCAGCTAACAGCGATGGTGGCAGAGTCCTGTTGACCAGAGGGACTTCCGGTTTGTGGCAGCACCAGTGTGGCTCTGGAGCCGGCGGTGTCCGATCACAGCGAGGTAGCGAGTTCATCTAGGATTCGCTCGTGTAACCTGCAGGTTTGCAGGTCTCCTATCCGCCCTGCAAGGCCTTGCGCACTCCTGTCGTGGGTCATTTTCTTGCTTACATGAGCTGGAACGGGTCCTCTCCCCTGTCAAAGGTCCCTGGCCAATCAAGAGAGCTGACACAAATAGTTCCAAGGACCACAGGGACACGGTCGAGCTGAGCTTTCGGGAATAGTTTGAAAAACAGTCACCAAGGGAGCTGCTATTTACTGCAGCTAGCACAGAACAGGGCAGATCCTGCAAGAAGACTGCTCCGTCCTCTGGTTCACTCCCCACGCGGCCACAATGGCTGGGGCTGGCCCAGGCCGAAGCCAGGAGCCATGAATTTCATCCAGGTCTCCCACGCAGGTGCAAGACCTGTGCCGCCTTCCACTGCTTTTCCCAGGTGCATTGGCAGGAGGCTGGATCAGAAATGGAGCAGCTGGGACACAAAGTGGTGCCCATATGGGATGCCAGCATGGCAGGTGGTGGCTTAACGTGCTACGCCCCAACTCTGGCAGTTATATTTCCGCACAACATAAAGGCAATGTTTCCAGGAAGAGTAAGAGAGTGTAAGGATTTCAGGTGCTCCATTAACCCTTGAGTTGCTGCAGAAGCTTGCAAATGCCTCAGGCCCTCTCTTGCATTGGCAATGGGCAGGTGTAGTGGGAACATTCATTCACAAGGCCCAGCGGGGTCCATTGTAGGAGCACGCCCTGGACATCGGACCCAGGAATGGGGTATCTCCTCTAGGGCTGTGGGCTCCTGGCTGCAGGTATCTGAGGAGTGTCAACCTGGCTGGCTTCTGTTTGACCAGTTTTCCACCATGACTGCTTCCAGCACTGTCGGCACAGCCTCACCCAGCAAAAACCTTTCCAGCTTGAACACTTGAGTGGTGGGGCTGGTGTTGTGGCACAGCATGTTAAGCCTCCACTTGTGACGTTGGCATCCTCTATCAGATCACTGGTTCGAGTCTTGGCTGTACCACTTCTGATCCAGCTGCCTACTGATGTGCCTGGGAAAGCAGCAGAAGATGGCCCAAGTGCCTGTGCCCCTGCCATCCATGTGGGAGACCCGGATGGAGCTCCAGGCTCCTGCTTCAGTCTGACCCAGCCCTGGTTGTTGTAGTCATTTGGGCAGTGAAACAGTAATTGAAAAAAAAGAGCTCTTTGTGTTTTTCCCTCTCTTTGTCATTCAAAAACAAAAACAAGAACTTAAAGTCACAGAAGCCACTGTGACCAGAATCAATAAAAATACCTTACTTCTGGGGGCCGGCGCTATGGTATAGCTGGTGAAGCTGCCACCTGTGGTGCCTGCATCCCATATGGGCGCCGGTTCGAGTCCTGGCTGCTCCACTTCCAATCCAGCTCTCTGCTGTGGCCTGGGAAAGCAGTGGACGATGGCCCAAGTCCTTGGGCCCCCTGCACCCATGTGGGGGACCCTGAAGAAGCTCCTGGCTCCTGGCTTTGGATCAGCACAGCTCTGGTCATTGCAGCCATCCAGGGAGTAAACCAGTGGATGGAAGACCTCTCTTTCTCTCTCTCTCTTTCTCTGCCTCTGCCCCTCTGTAACTCTGCCTTTCAAATAAATAAATAAATCTTTAAAAATCTTGCTTCTGAGAGTCTCCACGCTGGGTTCAGTGTCAAGTCTCCCTTTGGACGGGCTGCAGGGTGAGTTGATTTATGCATCTATTCAACCAATACGTACTGAACCCTGCACAGCTGCCATGGGCCAGTTCTGCATGGGATACAGCAGCTAAGTCCTTGCCCCGGGGAGCCTGGCGGGAGACAGACAGCAAAGCAGCGGAAGGCCCAGCATGCTCTTGGCAGCTGTTTGGCCTGGAAGTTAGATGTCAGTTTAGACACCCACATCCCACTGCAGAGCGCCCGGGGTTTCATTCCAGGTTCCGGTCCCCAGTTCCAGCTTCCTGCCAGTGTAGACCCTGGGAGGCAGCAGAGGTGGCTCAAGTAGTTGGGTCCCTGCCACCCACATGGGAGACCTGGATGGAGTTCCTGGCTTCTAGCCCTAGTTGTCCATTGTGGGCATTTGGGGAGTGAACCGTAGATAAGAGCTCTGTCCGTGTCTCTCTCTCTCTCTCTCTCTCTCTCTCTCTCTCTCTCTCTCTCCCTCTGAAATAAAACCAACCAAAGAAAAAGGTATTGCATGGTAGAAGCTGGGATGTGCCGTGAAATAAGAATAATAAATGTGTACCTAGCCAGCGCTGAGGCTTGCCTTGAAGGTAGACATTCAGGAATGCCCTCACCAAACAAGGAAAAGCAGAGCAGGGCGCCCAAGATTGGGAAGGGACAGGCGTGTGGACGCAGGGAGCAGTGTCCCAGGCTGAGACCTGCCAGCCCCCAGACCCAGAGAAGGTACTGTGCATGGTGCTCAAGGCTGGGCGGGGGTCTCCCAGACCCTGGCAAGGACACGGCAGAGGTCCAGCAGAGACTGACCCAAGCTGGCTCCCATCGCAGTGCAATCCCTGTGCTGGCTGGGTTGACTCTAGCCAGGAGGCTAGTTAGGGGATGTGGGCTCAGACCAGGATTAGGTATTTTATCAGTGGGGAAGAGTGGGAGTTTGCAGGGCACACGCCCAGGGCACCAGGGCTTTAACCTTCTGGGCAGGGGGTGAGCCTTCTCGAAAGCAGGTGCTCACCGCCAGCCTGTCTCTCTTCCAGGGCAGCCCAGCTCAGGAGGCTCTGAGAGTCCCACAGTGCTTCCGGTACATGCAGCCTTCTCGTGCAATCGAGCCTAGGGGGCTGGCTCCTTGGAAAGGGCCATTTGGGGGGTCTCAAATGTCGTGTTAAAAATTCATCGTTGTGGCTGGGCTGGAAGATGCAGCTGGGAGCATCATTCGCTTATTGTTCCCTCTGCGTTTCATTAAGGGATTTCCTTTAGGGTCTGTTTAACGCTCTGCCTGTACAGAGCCTCCCGCTGCTGCCCCCCAGAGGCTACTCTGCCTAACAGCAGCCCGAGCAGTAGCTCTGGCACTTGCCTGGTTCTTTTCCCGGCACAAACCACTCTGCACCAAAGAGCCCTGGGAGCAGTGAGCAGGGACCGGGATCTAAGAGGGTCAGAGCCCCAGAAGGGGTGCGCACGCCTGGCCTGGAATCCGGTTTCCCATTGCAAGCAGGACCCAGGCTGTGTACAGAGCTGTTACATCAGCGGGCTCTCGTGTTCTCTGGGTGCTCCGACATTTCCAGTGTTTATGAAATCCATAAATTAAACTGGACACGGGGTCCGCCTCACCTCAAATTCTTCTCAGGTTCCTCTCCCCCGAGGTGTCCCTCCTGGCACCCAGCACTGTCCTCTGGCCACCCAGGAAACCGCAGGGCAAGGCAGGTACTCCCAGAGCCGGCCCTTTTCTCTTGCTGTGTTCCCATCAGCATGGACTGCCCTCTCCCAGTCCCATCGACCGACCGATGTGCGCTCATGAAGGATTATATTTTTCAATGTCCCCGAGCTTCAGCTTTTTTTTTTTTTTCTTCTTCTGTCCAATGAGGCTAGTAAGAATATTTACCTTCAAGGTTATGATGAAGACAGCACATAGCTTATGCACGCCATCTGGACAATGTCGGAGACATCCATAAATGGAAGACATTCTTTTAAAATAGATTCAGCCCAGACATTGTTTTTTTTTTTTTTCCTAAGAATTTTTGCTTTGATTCCCACCCAGTGGGGTTACATGCTGTTCACCTGTGCTTCAAAGGCTAGGGCAATGATTTACCGAGGGCTGGATATGTATCCAGACTGGGATAGAACCCCAGGGTAGGCAGACTCACCCCCCCCCACCCCCAGCCCTCCAAAGACACCCACAGCCCGACCCCCGGAAGCTGTGACTGTCATGTTCCCTAGCAAGGCTGCAGTGGGGTTCAGTTTGCTATTCTTCTGACTGGAGATTCCTCCAGACTGTGCAGGGGGGCTCGGGCCATCTCATGCATCCATGCAGGGAGGCTCGGGCCATCCCGTGTGTCTCCTTGGCAGTGGCAGAGGGAGGAGGAGAGTGAGAGGAAGGTACAATGGCAGAGGCCAGGATCTGAGCGAGAGCCCTGCTGGCTTCCAAGATGGAAGGGCGCCGGGGAATGAGATGCGGTCAGGAGCTGGAGGAGCTGGGGGCACTGAGTTTCCCAGGGGTCTTCCGGAGAGGAGCGCGGCCCAATGGCCTCCTCGACTTCAGTCCATGGAGACCCGTTTCAGACCCAGACCCAGACCTGGGACAGACAAGAAACGCGTGTGGTTTTAAGTGATCACTTGCTAACAGCCACAGCTGGCAATGAACACAACCCCTCGCGGACATTCGAGTGGCACAACAATCCAAGTAGTCGGTGTTCTCACGCTCGCTTTACAGTTGAAGAAGCTGCCGCACACAGAATCTAAGGATCGTGCCCAGCACCGCACAGCTGCGAGACGGCTCTGCCAGTTAGGTTGTTCGATGTAAGTCCCCCAAATCAAAAAACGCAAATCGACTTAAACTACTGCCAAAGGCGAACTGGTTATCAGAGGCAGTTCAGAGACCCACCCGACTCTCATCTGCGACTCTGGAGTTGGGTGGCACCTTGCGCTTGAACCCAGAAGGAGCTGAGCGGAGGGCGTGGGCTTCAGAGACACGCAGGGTGGGAGAACGCAGATTCTGAGCAGAGAGGAGCTCGGTCCTTTCCCAGCGGCTCTCCTTGTTCAGATAAAGGACAGAGGATTTCCTTGCCGTGCCTGCTAAGACACGCCTGACCGGAGAGCTGGCTGTTATCCCTCGCTGTCTCTTTTTGTTTGTTTGTTTTGAAGGCCAGATAAACCACTTAGAACTTCAGCATAAGTAACTGCATTTTGGTTTGGTCTGTTGGGCCTGTTGCAGGAGCCTGCTCCAAGCCACTGACCTATAAATTTTATTTGACACAAAAAGGCAGGATTGTTGGCTCACAACACTGAAAGGAACTCTAGAAGAAGTTCTCGTAGGGGTTGGCGCTGTGGTATAGCGGGAACAAGCCGCTGCCTGCAGTGCCGGCATCCTATATGGGCGCCAGTTCGAGTCCCAGTTGCTCCACATTGGAACCAGCTCTCCTCTATGGCCTGGGAAAGCAGAAGAAGATGGGCCAAGTCCTTGGGCCCCTGCACCTGCATAAGAGACCTGGAAGAAGCTCCTGACTCCTGGCTTTGGATTAGTGCAGCTCCAGCCACTGCAGCCATCTGAGGAGTGAACCAGCAGATGGAAGACCTCTCTTTCTCTCTCTGCCTCTCCTCTCTCTGAGTTAACTCTGACTTTCAAGTAAATAAATAATCTTTTTTTTAAAGAAAGCCTCCTTCTCTCAGAAGCCCCAGGAAGTCTTGTGATTTGTTGCTTCTGCTATAATTATATCCCCAATTCCTGAGCTCAGAAGTGGGTCCAACAGTGGACCAGTGACAGGATGGCAGGAGGGAACTTCAAAGGATATTCAGAGTTGCAGGAGGAGCAAGAAATGGATATCAAACGTCCACAAAGATCCTGAGCACAAAGGCTCCGAGTTCAAACCCTGTGCCCCCGCCCCCCATCATCTCCCACTTCAGACACATCATCGTGGTCTGTTTACTTCTCAGCGTTCCTGCCCCGGACTTAGGGGCGAGCCCACAGCCATCCCGATGGCTGCTGTGTCCCCAGCGTGTGTCGCAAGGCCTGGCTGTGATCAGCTCTCAGCTTGGTCGGCAGGGCTGCCTTTCCTGGCAGGTGTGCCCTCGGGGCTTGCTCAGTGCACCTGTCTGTGACGCTGGAAGGGAGCGGTGCGGACGCCCCTGCACCGGGCTGCCTGGTCCTGGGATAAGGTGAGTGTGTCCGTGGGAACAAGCAGTGGCTTAGATTCAAGCTGGTTTGGGTTGGACGCTTCTTGGCTGGTAGCTGAAGCATCCTCACGGAAACCAGGCCTTCCAGGAGCGTTCGCAGATTGAAAGGAGACAATACAAGAAGCACTCAACAAGGTCCAATAGGTGTTAGCCTCATCATTTTCATTACCACATTCTCTATTTACGGGCTCCCCGAGGGCAGGCCCCACCCTCCTCACCAGTAGCGAATGCTCACGCAGCACTGAACCAAATTGTTCAAGTCATTACCCAGCCAGAGCCAAGCTTCCATCAGATGGATTTTTTTTTAATCTAAAAAGATTTATTTATTTTTTGGAGAGGCAGAGCTACAGACAGAGAGAGGGAGAGAGGAGAGAGGTAGAGACAGAGAGAGAGGTCTTCCATTCTCTGGTTCACTCCCCAGATGGCTGCAACGGCCGGAGCTGCACCAATCCGAAGCCAGAAGCCAGGAGCTTCTTCTAGGTCTCCCACGTGGGTGCAGGGGCCCAAGGTCTTGGGCCATCTTCTACTGCTTTCCCAGGTGCATTAGCTGGGAGCTGGATCAGAAGTGGAATTAGGAAAAGAAATAATTAGGATCTTATTGTGCCATATGTAATATAGAAGATAAAGCAATTACAGCAAAATATTAATGGTAAATAAATCTGGGTATAGTGCATAAGAAAATTATTGTAATTATCTGGTACTTTTTCTATATTTTTTTCCAAAATAAAAAATTTAATTAGAAGAAAGAATAGAGATGAACCAGCTTGGACACTGTCCAGGATGCTGATCTAAATAGGTACTAAAATTACCACTGGAGATGTTACTTGAAAATGTACTGTGGAAACAGGGGTTTGGTTCATGTGTACCGTAAACGGAGAATGGATTAGTCGCTCCGGGGACAGGGGTGAGGAAGGGGCACCTTAGCAGGAGAGCTCATGCGGTTGTAGGAGGGCAGTCTGAGGACCGCTGGATGTGCATTCTGACTGTAGAGGGGGTGGTCACACAGATCTACGTGTAAGCACACACCCTAGAAAGGAAAGTGTGTGAAACCGCCCGAATCGGAAATCGGGGGGAGGGGGGGGGGCGGAAGGACCGCATCAGCGTCAGTTCCCTTACTTTGTCTTTTTTTTTTTTTTGACAGGCAGAGTTAGACAGTGAGAGAGAGAGAGAGACAGAGAGTAAGAGAGAGAGACAGAGAGAAAGGTCTTCCTTTTCCTGTTGGTTCACCCAACAATGGCCGCTGCGGCCAGTGCACCGCGCTGATCCGAAGCCAGGAGCCAGGTGCTTCCTCCTGATCTCCCATACAAGTGCAGGACCCAAGGACCTGGGCCATCTTCCATTGCCTTCCTGGGCCACAGCAGAGAGCTGGCCTGGAAGAGGAGCAACCGGGACAGAACTGGCACCCTGACCGGGGCTAGAACCCAGGGTGCCGGCGCCGCAGGCGGAGGATTAGCCTAGTGATCCACTGTGCCGGCCAATTCCCTTACTTTGATATCACGCTGTGTTGCCTGGATCCCAGGCTGCCCTCTTCAATTCAGCTCTCTGCCTGCGGCCTGAGAGAGCCTTGGAGGATGGGCCAAGTGCCTGGGCCCTGCACCCGCGTGGGACACCCGGATGGAGTTCCAGGCTCCTGGGTTCAGCCTGGCCTAGCTTTGGTCCTGCGGCCATTGGTGGTGGTGGTGGTGGTGGGGCTGAGCCAGCAGGTGGAAGATCTCTCTCCAACTCTGCCTTTCAAGTAAAATACATAAATCTTAAAAAAACAAAAACACAAAGTGGTGTTGGTTGGATAGGGTGTAGAACTCCTGGTTTAATTTCTGGTCCATGAGAGGCCTACTGAGGGTCTTCGGGAAAATATTCTCTTTTCTGATAAAAAGGGAGAAGCGCTCTGGGTCCCTTTCCCTCCCGCTCTTATGGTGTAGCTGCGATGAGGTCATGCTGCCGTCCCCTGGAGCAAAGCCCGGTGCTGAGGGGTGCAGCGCCAAAGTAGCGGGCCTGGGTCTTTGATGACGCCGGGGCTTCGTTGTGCGAACTCTGGGACCGCCTACTGCGGACATGGTGAGATAATTACAGGTCTGGGGTGTTTAAGCCGCGGTTAGCTGGGTGTTCTCTTGCATGCATTTAAAAGCACGAGAAACACAGCATGTGGACAATCACACTCAAGTGTAGAAGTGTTTTAACTGAAATGCAGGACGTGAGGGAGGCCATTTCTTCATGCTCCCAACCCAGACAGGGAGGCAATCAGAGAAGACTCCCTGTAGGAAGTGACAACAGATGGACAGAGGACAGAAGGAGGAGCAGGTGCTAGCCCCACGGGGAAACACAGAGCGCTCCAAGAAGAGCGACCGCGATCCTCCAGCGGTGACGGACAGGGGATTCCGCCTAAAAGGTCTGAGCAAAAGGGTAGAACAGCACGCGTGAGGGCCCAAGTCGGACACGTGCGCGTGTGCATCCGCCTGCAGGGAGTTCAAATCCCGAGTCAGCCCGTGGGAGCTGGGGAACGCTGGGTAAGTTACTTAATCCCTTACTGTGAAAAGGGAGCTTACGCAGCGCTCGGGTCTTCCTGAGAAACAGCCATCTAGACCTGCAAGCCTTGAAGGGAATCTATCGCTAGGAAGGCGGATACGGCGGGACATCGGGGCCTGCGTGGACAGGGTTTGGGTCAGCGGCTGAAGGCGCCATGGACAGAATGTGCCGGTTTGCCGCTTGGGCAAGTGCACGCGCTACTGATGGCCCAGGTGCAGACGCAGCCGTGGCTTTAAGGGGAAAACCGCCGGCGCGGCGGCTCACTAGGCTAATCCTCCGCCTGCGGCACCGGCACCGGCACCCCGGGTTCTAGTCCCGGTGGGGGCGCCAGATTCTGTCCCGGTTGCCCCTCTTCCAGGCCAGCTCTCTGCTGTGGCCCGGGAAGGCAGTGGAGGATGGCCCAAGTGCTTGGGTCCTTCACCCCATGGGAGACCAGAAGAAGCACCTGGCTCCTGCCTTCGGATCAGCGTGATGCGCCGGCCGCAGCGGCCATTGGAGGGTGCACCAACGGCAAAAAGGAAGACCTTTCTCTCTGTCTCTCTCACTATCCACTCTGCCTGTCAAAAAAAAAAAAGGGGGGGGGGAGACCAGGAGTTGGGTTTCGGGGTGCTGGTCCAGCAGGTACCAGGGTCACACCTCCGGGCTTAGGAGCAGCGCCTGGATCCCAGCCAAGAGAGAGGCCGAGAGGGCCGGGGAGAACTCGGGGAGACTTGGGGTGCACTTGCTGCCCGGGGGGAGGAGCGCAACCTCAGGGGTAGGAAGGGACGGCAAATGCAGGCTCTGGGACCCCAGGCGCCGGGGCAGGCTTTTCTCCCCGGTGAACGCGACGACGTCAGCGGGCCCCGGAAGCCGCGTGGGAGATAAGGCGCCCCGCGGCGGGGCCCGCGGCGGAGAGGACGCGTCAGCACGCTGCGCACGGAACATCTCCCGCCAAAGCACCCACCCGCCCGCGGCCCGGCCCCGCGCTCTCCAGGCCGCGCGTGGGGCTGCCCGCGGCTAACGTCTGCACGATCCGCTTCCTGAGCGGTTTCCCGCGACCGCTCCCCGAATTCTGCTTCCCGCCCCGTTCCCGAAGACCCCCAGCAGGAACCCGCCCCCACAGCCCCACCCGGGAACCCCCCAACATGGACACTGCAAGCTACGGCCCAGCAACGGGTCGCTACGAGGGCCACGCTAGTGACGCCAACGCCACAGCCTCTCCCCCGCGCCCCGCCCACGCTCGCGAGAACAGCCGCGGCTGCGCCCCGAATCGCCTTCCGCGTAGCCCCGCCCCCTGCTCTTTCTTTGTTTCCCCGTCGGAAGATCTCGCGGGAGTTCGGCGCCAAATCCCGCGAGCGCAGACCCGGGGCTGTCTCCGCGGCTCTCGCGGTGTTTGCGCGCGACACAGCTTCCTTCCTTCCTCCCTTACCGAGTCCGCCTGTCTTCCTCCCCCTCTTCCCCGCCCGGCCTTCCCCCCCCAGCCTTCCCCCGCCGGCCCCCTCCCCGCGGGGAGAATATGGTCTCCGGCGATGGACGCCCCACGCGCAGGTCAGTTGCGGGCCGCCGGACGCGGTCTGGCTGCTGCAGGCGCGCGCTGCCCGGCCGCCGGGCCCCCTGGCTGCTGTCGGCCGGCGTCCGAGGCGCTGGCGCTCGGCTTGGGCTCCCCTCGAGGCCTCGGGTGTCGAGGCCGCGGCCCCGGGCCTGCTCGCCCCTCACGCCCTGCCGCTCCCAAGCAGGGCCGCCCTTGAGGCCGCCGGCCTGGACTCGCAGCTCCCGGCGCTGGGCAGTGACCCCTGGAGCGGGGAGCAGCCGCCGTCTTCCCGCCATGGGCTTCGGGGAGGCGGGGGCCGGGGCCGGGGATCGGGAGAACCGGGGGATCGGGAGAACCGGGGGGCCGGGGCCGGGGGTCGGGAGAACCGGGGGGGCGGGGGCCGGGGGCGGGGGTCGGGAGAACCGCGGGGGCCGGGGCCGGGGGCCCCGGGGGCCGGGTTCGAGTCCCGGGGGCCTGGTTCGAGGGCCGGGGGCCGGGGTCGGGGTCCGGGGCGGGGACCGGGGCCGGAGCCGGGGGCCGGGTCTCCCGCGGCTCGCCCGTTCGTTCCGCGGTCGCTCTTGAGCCGCTCCCTCCCCCGTGTGCCTTGGGAGCCCGGCGAGGGGCGGTCAAGGCCGAGGTCTCGTCCCCCGCCCACCCTCTCAACCCCCCTCCCCCCGCAAAAAAAAAAAGGCCGAAAAAAACCGAGAAGACGCTGCTCATTCTGAAAGTGGCCTGGGCCGGCCGCTTCTCGTTTTGGACGGCGGCCCCGGCCGTCCCGGGGGTCGCGCCCGCCCACCGCCGGGAGCGTGCACAAGAGACCTGGGGGCGCTTTGCAGCCTCGGGCTCCCGGCCACGGCCCCCCACGAGCGTGTAGAAGCTGGGGCGCGGGAGGCCGCCTCCCACCCCCACCCCCAGCCCGGCCCCCGGCCCCACGGAGACCGCGCCGTTTGCCTGGGTGTTGTGTTGCCCTTTGTCTTCGGACCTAGTGCGGTCTTAGTTTTTGTTGTGCCTGGGTTTTCGGTTTTTACTGTGTTTGAATGCTCTGTAACTGTCTTTTGACTTTCGGATTTTTTTTTTTTTAAATTTCTAATGTCATCGCGAAGTTTTCTCGTTATTCTGCCTGTACTTAGGGAACTTGCTAGACCCGCCTCTCCCCAGCTCGCTCAGGCGTCTTGTAAGCCGTGTCCTTTTCCAGGGCTTTGCAGTACATTGCAGAAGTGAGTGATCTGGGACTGTCCGATAGGGTGGGCCGGGGCGACCTGTCGGCTTAATTACGATTAAGTCACTGCCGCCACACGGCCAGCGCTCAGTAGCCACGTGTGGCCAGTGGCTGCCTCACTGGACAGCGCAAACCCAGCAGAGACATTGCAGAGAATTCTCTCGGATCACGCCGTTTTTACTTTGAATAAACTAGTCGTAGCTGTGTTCAGTGCGAAGCTGTTTAATGAACACGTGATTTTTCTCCCCTGCAGGATCTGCCTTTGAGTACCTTATTGAAACGTTAAGTGGTAGTTCACATAAGAAGTTCTTCAATGTACCCAAGCTTGGAGGCACCAAGTATGGTAATGTCGCTTTACATTTTTTTTAAATTTGTTTAGTTTTTGATAACTAAAATGCATTTGTCTAGCCGAGCTGAAAAGGTTTTAAATTTCCGTCCACCCTGTTGTAAGAGGTACACCCACATTTATCGCTAAAAAGCTCCTCTTGGGGTGGTTTTTGTTGGAGAAAGAAGAAAGCCTGTGACTTATTCAAAAATCTACATTGATTAAGCAGTAAGTATTTTCCCCTGAAGAAACTACTGTTGCAGTTTTTGGTTTTGTTTTGCTTTTTAAAGTTTTGTTCATTCGAAAGGCAGAGAGATGAAAAGAGAGACAGCGAGGTCTCCCATCTGCTGGTTCATTCCCCAGGTCTGCAACGGCCAGGGCTGGGCCAGGAGCTAGGAACTCAGTCCAGCCCTTCCACGTGGGTGGCAGGGACCCAGCTACTTGAGCTGCACCTGCTGCCTCCTGGGGTGCGCATTGGCAGGGAGCTGGAGTCAGGAGCAGAGCAGGACTCAAACCCAGGCAAAATCGCACCTGCTGCGCCAGTCACCTGTCCTGTATGTTTGGTGTTGTTTGGCTTTGTTTTTTAATATTTACAGTTTATCTTTGCATGGTAGCTGGATCTTCTGGATCTTTTTTTTTTTTTTTTTTTTTTAATGATTTATTTATTTATTTGAGAGGCAGAGAGAGAGAGAAAGGTCTTCCGTCCACTGGTTCACTCCCCAATTGGCCACAATGGCCGGAACTGGGCCAATCCGAAGCCAGGAGCTTCTTCTGGGTCTCCCATGTGGGTGCAGGGGCCCAAGGACCTGGGCCATCTTCTGCTTTCCCAGGCCATAGCAGAGAGCTGGATGGGAAGTGGAGCAGCTGGGACACGAACTGGTGCCCATATGGGATGCTGGCTTATTTTTACCCGCCCTGCCACAGCGCTGGCCCTTGTTTTGTTCTTAGAAAGCCTGACTGATGTTACTCCACAGCAGTTCATGTGTCTTGCTTTGTCACATGGTCGGTGCCCCAAGTATTCCTCGTGCTGTTCTTTGGCTTGGAATCGACAGCAGCGCCCGGTGATCTGTGTGGCTCTCCAGGACCCGCCCCCCTCGTGCAGCAGACACCTACATGCACCTGGCTCCGTGGCCTCAGGAAGCTGAACTTGGCCGCCCTCCGGGCTGCTGGATGCGAGTTGAGTTTAGTGATAGTTGAGAAACTGTCTCACTCGGGGCAGTGAGGGGAAGACTGTGTCAGAGTGAAGGTTACTCTCTGCGAGCTTCCCTGTGAGAACTGCATGAAAGACAGGCACCAGATCTCCTGCAGGGCCCTGGAGGGAGCTTCCCTGTAGTCTCGAGGTTTTGGTTGTTCTCCTTCTTGCATTAAATAAGAGGATCGTTCTTGTAATTTTCCTGTAGATTTTGGATAAATAGCTGCCGTGTGCAGGTGTTTTGCGAGGTTTCGGTATCGTGGCGTACCTGACGTCTGTCGTAGAGTCAGGGTGCCATTTAAAACACGAGCGGTCTGCTGTACCTTGCATGGTAGTTGCGGTGGTTTGCCAGCCATGCCGGTTAAGAGAGCTTGGTCTTCGGCGCCTTGTGAGTTCTACATTTATTTTATTCCTTCAGTGGTGAGGAGTTTACATTAATTCTGAAAAGGGAACAATGAAACTGATGGCAAACAAGAAAGACCTTTTATTTCCTTTCGCCATATGAGAAGAGTGTGTGAGGGGGTAAGTAGATAATTTCTATGGAGCTCTTGTGGCGGTGCACCTACTTGATGAGTGGCCTGTATGTGCCAAGTGCAGGGGATGAAGAACAACTATGAGGTGCATAGGAAGGTAGGGACTAATTCTGTGAAAGTTAAGTATCTCTAAAGAAAATAAGCTGGCATGGGCATCTGTACTTAACATTTTTTAAGGTTTATTTATTTGAAAGTGTGAGAGGGAGAAGGAGATCTTTGATCTGCTGGTTCACTCCCCAAATGATTGCAGCACCCAGCATCTGGGCCAAGCTGAAGCCAGCAGCCAGGAACTCCCTTCTGGTCTCCCACGTGGGTGGCAGGGGTACCTCACTATCTTCTGCTGGATTGGAAGCAGAGTAGCCAGGACTCGAACCAGCACTGCACTATGGCCTGCAGGCATCGTGAGTGGCAGCTTACTGTGCTGTACCACAGTGCTGGCTTTTTTGCTTTTTTTTTTTTTTTTTTTAAATTAATTAATTTATTTAAAAGGCAGAGTTACAGAGAGGCAGAGAGAGAGAGAGAGAGAGGTCTTCTGTCTGCTGGTTCACTTCCCGGATGGCTGCAAAGGTCAGAGCTGCGCCTATCTGAAGCCAGGAACCAGGAGCTTCTTCTGGGTCTCCCATGCGGGTGCAGGGGCCCAAGGACTTGGGCCATCTTCTACTGCTTTCCCAGGCCATACCAGAGAGCTGGATCTGAAGTGGAACAGCCAGGACTTGAACTGGCACCCATATGGGATGCCAGCACTGCAGGCGGCAGCTGTACCTGCTACACCACAGCGCTGCCTCCCCCCTCCCCCTTTAAAGATAAATTTACTTATTTGAAAGGGAGAGTGACAGAGATAATTTCCATCCACTAGTTCATCCCCCCAAGGTGTCTGCAACACCCGGAGTTGGGCTAGGCCAGAGCCAGGAGCTCTGTCTGGGGTATCTCACATGGGTGGCAGGACTCATCTGGCTCTGAGGTACATTAGCAGGCTGTGTCTGAGACATGGAGGAGCCAGGACTGGAACCAGGCATCCCGTGTGGAATCGTGTGTCCCGAGCAGAGGCCTGGCTTGCTGTGCTACAGCTGCCCTGTATATGACTTTGAGAGTACATGCGTAGATAACCAAAATCGAGAGTTGCCCGAGTCTTTACAGCCATGCTGAATGGAATCGTGGGATGCTTGTAAGCATAAATGCCTTTAAAATAAATTTGTATTGGGATCAATACCATGGTTTTCTTCATAGAGTGTGTATTGTGAGAGTTTATGAAAAATTGCCTTAGTCATTTCTTAAAAGGGAAAAAAATTTCCAAAGAAGAATGGACTTTTAAAAGAAAGGAGCACCTTGGGTACAGAGTATTTTGTTTGTTCAGTGTCAGAACAGAACCTTGTTGGTCATGGAGACCCGATGGAGTGTGCACAGAGGGGCCCTTGCTTCGGCAGTCACCAGGACTCAGGGCCGCCGCATCCTGACGCCTGCCAGGTCGAGAGTCATGACAAGTAATTACTCATCACTTTATTAGGGAGTGATGAATGAAGAGTGCGTGCCGTCCCTTGTTTATGTCGGGGAGGACAGACAGTTAAGAACCACTGTGTGAGCTCCGGGCTAACTGTAGAACAAGAGCGCTTGCAGTGCCAGGACTTAAAAGCACTGGAAAGGCACAGTTACAGAGAGAGGGGATTCAGGTCTTCCATCTGCTGGTTCACTCCCCAAATAACCGCAATAGCTGGGGCTCGACCAGGCCAAAGCCAGGAGCCTGGAACTCCATCTGTGTCTCCCATGTGGGTGACAGAGGCCCAAGCACTCGAGCCATCTGCTGCTGCTCTCCTAGGCACATGAGCAGGGAGCTGGATCCGAAGGGGAGCAGCTGGGACTTGAACTGGCCCCCGCGTGGGATGCTGGCGTTGCAGGTGGAGGCTTTGCCCCCTGCACAACACTGACCCCGCTTTGATTCTTTTGGTTGCACCTCCAGGCGTTGTATTCTTGTTCCAAGAAGCTGGAAAGCAAAAGAAGAAAATCCCTACACACAGGCTTTTGGCTCTTGGGCCAAAATGTCAGGGGCCACTCTTACCTTAAGGAAGCCTAGAATAGGAAGGGTTTTAGCATTACAGCTTTTACAGGAGAGAGGGAAAGAGAGGAGGCGGGGCACGGTGGTGAGTGAGCCGGCACGGTGGTGAGTGAGCTGGCCTGGGCCATCTGCCTTGCTGACTGATGTGCTTCCCTACTTCCCTTATCTCATGAGTACAGCACGGGCACGGGAGCGCTGCTGCTTACTGCCGCTTTCTCTGTGCGTCCCAGGTTTGGGCCCGGTTGCCTTTATACACGTGGGCACGCAGACACTGGTGACGCTTCCATCTTCGGTGGTCTCACTCCGGGGAGGTCAGGCACTCTGGTGTTGACCAGCAACAGAGACTTGGAGTGACTCAGTTGCAGGTCTCTGAATGGGAAAGCACGCCTGTGTGCAGGGAGGGGGAGACATCCCTGTTGGCTGGAGTAGTTAGGCTGCTTTCTGAGGAGTGGAGCCTTGAATTGTGTCAGACAGCGGGCATGAGGCAGCCAGTCCGTGTGGGGAGTGGGAGTGAAGGTGAGAGTGAGGAGGAGGATGGTGCAGGCGGGGCCTGGCTGGAGGGGGCATTTATTTCAGGCTGGGAGTAGCTGTTGGCAGTGGGACTTTCATTGGGGCTCTTGGTCATCTCACGCACCCTTTCCTTGTTCCTGCCTGCTGGCTTGTGCAGCCGCAGTGCCCCTCAGTCTTCAGTAGAGCCAGGGCTTCGTGTCTTTGAAAGGCGATCTGTGTGTGCATTCTTTAGAGTTCTTCTTGTTTGTGACAATCATGAAAAGTCAAGAACACCAGACACCACAGGAAGCCCCATTTGTATGTGTATATGCAAAAAATATAAATGTGCTGCTTTCAGCAAAAACACAGTGTACATTGTTCCGTAGCCTCTTCTTCCCACCTGCTGTATCATGCACATCTTTCCGTGTCATTGAATACAGGTGTCCCTTGCCATCGGTATCTGTTTGGTTTCTGAGTGAGGGGCGTGAGTTCAGGTGGAAAGGGGTACCTGCGCCTCTGCGGCCTTCTCACGGCTGCACAGTGCTGTTGTATGAATGCATCATGGTTTAGTTAACAGACCTTTGAGTGTTTATTTTATTTATAAATAAAGCAGCTATAAGTGCTGATTCTTAAAAAAAAATATTTATTTATTTATTTATTTGAAAGGTAGAATTACAGAGAGGCAAAGAGAGAGGGAGAGAAAAGGAGAGGCAGAGAGAAAGAAAAGTCTTCCATCCAGTGGTTCACTCCCCAGATGACTGCAACAGCTAGAGCTGCGCCAAACCAAAGCCAGGAGCCAGGAGCTTCTTCCAGGTCTCCCACGCGGGTGCAGGGGCCCAAGGACTTGGGCCATCTTCCACTGCTTTCCCAGGCCACAGCAGAGCTGGATCAGAGGTGGAACAGCGGGACTGGCACCCATATGGGATGCTGGCACTGCAGGCGGTGGCTTTACCTGCTACGCCATAGCACCAGCCCCTTTGCTGATTTTTCTGTGGAAGCTCATCTTGTACAGAATTGTTGGGTTGAAGATGTGCTGTTTCCTACACCTCCATCATACACTTTTTTTTTTTTTTTTTAATTTATTATTAGGGAAACACAGCAAGCTCACTTACCTCTGATTTCCTCTCCAAATGCTTGTGATGGCTAGGGCTGGGACCAGGAGTCAGGAACTCAGTCCAAGGGACCCCAGTTACTGGAGCCATCACCCCTGCCTCCCTGGGTCTGAATTGACTGATGAGAGTCAGGACTTGGACCTGAGAACTGAACTAAAAATTTTGGTGAGAAGGATTTTGAAATACACACGTAATGAGGAGTCCTTAAAAAGTTCATGAAAGGGGACGCAGTAGGTGAATCCTCCGCCTGCGATGCCGGCATCCCATATGGGCACTGGTTCTAGTCCTGGCTGCTCCTCTTCCGATCCAGCTCTCTGCTATGGCCTGGGAAAGCAGTGGAAGATGGCTTTGCGCCCCCGAACCCCTGTGGGAGACCTAGAATCCTGGCTTTGGATCGGCCCAGCTCCGGCCATTGTGGCCATATGGCCATTTGGGGAGTGAGCCAGCAGATGGAAGACTTCTCTCGTCTTTCCCTCTCACTGTCTGTGGCTCTACTTCTCAGATAAAGAACTAAAATCTTTAAAAAATAAAAAGCTCTTGAAAATGCATGTTATGAAAAAATTGTTCATGGTCTTCAAAACTATTTTGTATTGAAATCAGCTTAGCTTTTTGTGCGTAAAGATTTTTTTCACCTTTTATTTTTATTTATTTTCATCTTATTTGAAAGGCAGAGAGCTAGAGACAGCACGACAGCCAGTCGGTCCGGGCTGAAGCCAGGAGCCCAGAATTCAGTCTGGGTGTTTCACGTGAGTGGCAGGGACCCACATACTGCTGTCCCTCTGGGTGCAGACTAGCAGGAAGCTGGATTGGAAGCAAAGCGGCAGTGACGTGAAGCAGGCACGCGGACATGGGATATGGGCATCTTAGCGCCGTTTTCCATGAACTTTTTGGAGTTCATGCGTGTGTGCTTCTGCACTTTCTTCAGTAATAGACATTGTTTTTCTTTTTTTCAAACTTAGTGAAAAAAAAAAAAACCTTAGAGAGAAATCTCTGTTACGTTTTCTGATTTAGACTCTCTGAATGGCAATGTTTTTTTAAAAGGCAAAAAAAAAAAAACAAGGTCAGTTTCCATGTTGGAAATCAGCCCTTCCTAGCCTGGTTCTGGTAAGAAAGAGATAGTATCTTATTTTTTTTTTTTTTTAAGATTTTATTTAATTATTTGAGAGGCAGAGTTACAGACAGAGAGGGGGAGAGTCAGAAGGAAGGATCTTCCATCCGTGGTTCACTCCCCAAATGGCCGGAGCTGGGCCAGTCGGAAGCCAGGAGCTTCTTCTGGGTCTCCCACGTGGGTACAGAGGCCCAAGCACTTGGGCCATCTTCTGCTGCTCTCCCAGGCCGTAGCAGAGAGCTGGATGGGGAGAGGAACAGCCGGGACACCAGCTGGCGCCCATATGGGATGCCGCCACTGCAGGTGGAGGATCAGCCAACTCCAGTGCAGCGCTGGCCCCAGATAGTAACCTGACTATGGTGAGGTGTGGGCATGAGTTCATCCTGTTGCCGAGTCAGGTGGGGTTGCAGGCTTTTTAAAAAGTTTTATTTTTAAGGGTTTCCTTAGCCCTGTAATAAAGTTACATGCTGTATTCCACCTGCCTGACGCCCACTTCCCTCTTTTTTTTTTTTTCCCCCAGATTTATTTATTTATTTGAAAGTAAGAGTTACAGACAGGGAGAGTGATCTTCCATCTGCTGCTTCATTCCCCAGATGGCTGCAACAGCCAGGGCTGAACCAGGCTGAAACCAGGAACCAGGAGCTTCATCCCCATGGGTGGCAGGGGTCCAAGTAGTTGGGCTATCTCACTGCTTTTTCCAGGCCATTAGCTGAATGGAAAGTGGAGCAGCTGGGACTTGAACCAGGGCTCATATGGGATACTGCTGGCAGCTTAACCCGCTACGCCACAGTGCCAGCTCCAAGAAGGCTTTCTAGAACAGATTCCTAATCTTTTCCCTGGGGCCCTGGTCTTGAGCAGGATTTTCATGTTTCCCCTACAGGTACTGCTGCTCACTGTTGGTCCTAGCCCTCTCTTTCCAGAATGGACTCCCAAGACCACCGTCTCTGTGGGACTTCACAGGCCCAGCACACTGTGACTCCAGTCCTGAATGTTCCTCCCTGTGGTCTGGTGGTCTCTCTCAGTGTTGTCTAAAGCTTACCAGCTGTTAATGTTGATACTCCCCGGGGGTGGTTCCTTCATCTACTGTTTCAACCTGGAATTTTCCATTTTTGCAAAGACAGAACTCTTTTTCCTTGCTTCTTGGTGAACAGGCAGGGTAGTTTTAAGTTTACTATATGCAGACACAGTGAGGGTACGAGTCTTAAGTGATTTCCCTAGGGTTAAGACATATCTTTTATGGGAGGAAACAGTTTTAGATCCTTATCTTATGATTTAAAATAGAAACCGGCACCCGCATGTACTCCTCTGTTTCCCACCTTAATAATGGCAGTAATAAACTGCTTGTATGTATTGTTTACTGTATCCAGTTCTAAATACTTAGAATATCCACTTGACCAAGATCGCAGAAATCTGATTCCACATCTCCTGCTTGTCACAACACAGGTTGCAAGCTGGTGCTTCCAGAGCCAGAGAGGCAGTTGGAACAAGTGGATGGCCTGGGTAGGGAACATGTGCCCTTTATAAAGGGTGAGGTGCTGGTAAAATTACCCACCAGGTTTTTATCTTGAAGCCAGAGCTTTGTGGTTTCTTTTAAATTTATTTATTTATTTTGAAAAAGTTATAGAGACTGTGGGGGAGACAGAAAGAGAAATCGATCTTCCACCCACTGGTTCACTACCCCAGAAGGCCACAATGATCAGGGCTGGGCTAGACTGAAACCAGGAACCAGGAGCTTCATCTGGGTCTCCCACCTGCGAACACTTGGTTTATCTTTCGCTGCTTTTTCCAGGCCACTGGCAGGATTGAGAGTGAGGCAGCTGGGACACATTGCAGGTGGTAGCTTTACCCACTATGCCACAGCACCAGCCCTGCAGAGATTGGTATTTTCATGTGAAAAATTTCTGGGTTTTAAATGTTGGCAGTCAAACTTGAAAATGTTAAAAGTCTGCAGAAGAAACAAAACGTGCGTAGGCCTGCAGCTTGTGACCTGTGTACTGAGAGGTGCACTGTACTGCCTGGTGCAGAGGGAGCCGTTCAGCCTGGAGTAGCGGGAAACCGGGGGGGCCTTTCCCTGGCTGCCTCCACCCGAGACGCAGAGCTCAGCGACTGTCGCAGAGCCTGAACCGTCTGCTGGCCCTTCCACGAGTTACTGTACCAGCTCATTTCAGAAGTGTGATCCTGTAAGTGATGCTATGACACCAGCAGTTTTACACCATTGGTTCTGAACCAGAATGGTGGGAATGAACAAATGATCTCAGTTGACCGCAGAAGGGTCGCTGAAAGGGTTTTAGGGTCCTCCAGGAGTCCTGGGGCCACACTTGGAAAACCACAGGTTCAGGACGAGTCATGGGAGTGGGAGGATGACCTGGAGAACCTGGACGAGAGGAGGTGTGATGGTGGTGATACACGTAGGCAGGCAGGGCTGTGAGAGGTGATGAGGGTGGTGTCCAGCGGCTGGCGTGAGCATCTGCGCAGGTGGAGATAGGAACAGGGCAGCGAGGACATCCAGAATTCACCTTAGGGTACTCAGGAATTTGGGGACATGTCAGTATATGTTCAAGAGGCTTTTTTTTTTTTTCCATCGGGGGCTAGGGGGACTGTGGTATTGAGATAGATGTGGGAGCAGCTAAGCCCCTATGGGAGACAGTATAGAATGAGAAAAGCGGGAGCCTGGGTAGGAATCCTAAGCAACTCCTGCATGTAAGATCAGGGGAGGAGTGGAGGCTAGCGGGTGTGAGAGCTGTAAAGGGTCTTAACCCTCACCGTCCTCGCAGGTCTGCACGTTACCCTGACAGTTCCACAGATGTGGGCAGGGGGTCTGGCCACTCGCGTGTCAGATGACGGACAGTGTTTATCCAAAGCTCAGCAGTGCCCTCAGTATCAGTAGTTGTGTTGCTCTCCCAGGCTCCGGGTTCTGCAGGGCGGTATGGAAGAGGGCCGGGGAACTCCGGTACACACATTCCGTCACGGGCAGTGAGCATGTCTGCCCTTTGCTCCAGAGGGAGACGTCTTCCCTCCAAGGCTGTGCCTAGACGTCCTTTAAGGAAAAGGCTAGAACAGAGGCAGGCGTTACGTCTGTTCTTGCGTCATGCAGAAATGGGGGATGGGAGACATGGGACATTGTCTTCCAGGCATTGTGGAAGCCAGTAGATAATGTTCCCAGGAGGCCATTGTTCATCCTGTGCAGCGTTGCTGAGGGGAGATCAGGACTGTCAGGTGGAGAACGTCGGGCCATGTAGAGCCCACAAAATCATTGTGTCTGGTCAAGGCTGCCGCAGGCAGGGCTCAGAATTCAGTCAATCTACAGCAGGCTAATTTTAAGTTGACAATTTTTTATGGCCCATGAATGATGCTATAAATATCCACATGGCCCTTGGCAGGCAGAAGGTTCCCACCCCTGCTGCAGCTGGACATGAGATGGGTGTGGGCTGAGGGAGTGAATGGAAGGTGGAAAAGTAGGCACCAGCAACAAAGATAATTCTTTAAAGAAAAACTTGGTGGAGAATTCGAAGAAAGCAGTTGTTGGAAACTTTAATTTTGTTAAACCAAGACTAGAAGCTGTTTAAATGTTGTTGGGAAGCTTCCAGTTGAAGGGTTGTTTTAAAAAGTAAATAAGAAAGGAGAGAGGACGGGACTGGGTGCTGACTGCCTGGGAGTGGGCTGCAGCAGTAGGAGGCGTCCTGTTCTTCCCTTCTCCGCCCGGGAAGGGTGGGTCCCGGGGCTTGTGGGTCGAGGGCAAGGCCAGGTAGGCAGGAACTGTTAGCTTTTAGGGAGAGTGGAGGAAGGCATGAATGAATTGTTGGGGAGTGTGGAGAAATAAGCAGGTAAGAGGAGCAAAGGACAGATCTGGTGAGCAGTGGAGACCCAGCAGACGTTTTCAGCGTGTGTCTGTCTGTGCTGACCCCGGTTGCCATGGGCTGATGACTAGTTTGTTTCTCTTCCTCCTCCTCACCCCACTGAACAGCACAAGAATGGGTGTGGTGGGAAATAACAAGTGCTGGGGTGTGCATGGAGAAACGTAACCTGAACATTGCTGGTAGGAATGTAAAATGCTGCCAATTTGGAAGACAGGCAGTTTCTTAAAACCTGTTAAACATAGATTTACCACATGGCCCAGCACGTGGAAACACTCGTCCACACAGAGGTTTGCAGACAGATCTTCGCAGCAGCATTCGTGATAGCTGGAAACTGGAAGAAGCCCGGACGCCCTTCAGTGGGTGATTGGATGGGCCACACGTGGCACGTGACGGCGTACTGCGCAGCAGAGATGCTGACTGCAGATGCTACAGGAGCGTGCTCGGTGAGAAAAGCTAGCCAGCGAGACCTTGTGTGGTGTCACCCAATCGCCAGAAATGGCACGAGTAGATGTGTGGTTTCCCGGGATGTGGGATCTTTTTGGATGATGGAAATGCTCTCAAACTGATGGATGGTGCTGTTTGCATGACTCGGTGCAGTTACTAAAGATTCATTAAATTATACACTTGGAAAGAACAACTTACAGTATAGGCAAAATATAATTCACAGTTATTTTTTAAAAATGAAAGGACTTTTTTTTTTTTTTAATATTTATTTGAAAGATTTACAGAGAGAGGTAAGGACACAGAGAGAGAGGTCTTCATCCGCTGGTTCACTCCACAAATGGCCGCAGTGGCCGGAGCTGAGCTGATCCAGAGCCAGGAGCCAGGAGCTTCTTCAGCGTCTCCCATGCAGGTGCAGGGCCCACACTTGGTTCGTCCTCTGCTGCTTTCCGAGACTCATTACAGGGAGCTGAAATGGGGCAGCCAGGACTCGAACGGGCACCCATGTGGAATGCTGGCGCTGCAGGCCAAGGCTTTAATCTGCTGTGCCACAGCACTGGCCCTGAAAAAGGACTGTTTTTTTATGAGCAAGGAAATGATATGGGGTGCACCAGTTTCAAAATAGGGTCATTGTTTTCTTGGGCAGATCAAGTTGAAAAAAAAAAAAGGGGGAAGAGATGAAACCGAGTAGACCCCGAGTGCATAAGGAGGGAAGGTGTGGGGGCCAGGTGCCGCCAGGTGAGGGAGGAGGACACGCGTGCTGAGGGGGTCGTCAGCGAGTTTGGAAGTGCAGGGAGTTTTTATGATGGCAGCGTTGGAGCGTGAGACTATGCGGCGACAGGGCTGGGAGAAAGGACCTTCCTGAACGCTGTTCTGTTCCCAAATGGGCGAGACAGGCAGAGCATCTGTGCCCGTTTTTCCACAGTTGCTGGCTTGCTGTCTACTTCGATAGCGCTTCTGGAATATGCCTGTGGGCCTCCTTTAAGGTCTAAATGAGGTAATGTATGTGAAGCACCTCAGAATTTGCCCCTCAGTGGGTCCTAAATAACTGCTTATGTTATTGTTTAAAAAGTTGAGGAAAATTATATTTGTTAGTGCATAACAAGTTAAGCCAAAAACTGTGGCTGTGGAGCGGCAGTACACATTGATCTCTTACAGTTCCCGTATGTCGGGTTGTGGATGCCTTAGCTGGGTAGCGTGAGGTAATGGGCAGGTGTCCCGGGCGCAGAGGCCGGCGCCTGCCCTCAGGGCTGCGTGCTTGGCCCGGTACAGGCTTCCGGCTTCTGGCCAGGTGATTCAGAGAGGAAGCCTGAGGCCGCCGTGCTTCCCTCGGCGCGCCCTGGAAGCCACACAGCCGTGTTGGCTGGCCACATAGGCAGAACTGGTTCAGTGCAGTCTGAAGTACACCAGGGAGGGGAGGGTTTGGAGTTGTCTGGAGACAGCTACCACGGCGGGGGAGAAGGGGATGTTCGTTTCCATCTTTTCTTGCAGTAGGCAAGTTAATTAAAGCTTTGCAATTAGACAGAATTGTAATAGTGCTTCTTAATGACAGTTATTTCAATAACAAAATGCCCAGTTAACATCTGTGATTAGCTTTCCCTCCTAACACTCTTTGAAAATTGCTTGTTAAATTTTCAAATGATAGATTTTATTTATTTTTAAAGATTTATTTATTTATTTGAAAGTTACACAAAGAGAAGGCGAGGCAGAGAGAGAGAGAGAGAGAGGTCTTCCATCCGCTGGTTCACTCCCCAGATGGCTGCAATGGCTGGAGCTGCGCCGATCTGAAGCCAGGAGCCAGGAGCTTCTTCCGGGTCTCCCACACGGGTGCAGGGGCCCAAGGACTTGGGCCATCGTCTACTGCTTTCCCAGGCCACAGCAGAGAGCTGGAATTGGAAGTGGAGCAGCCGGGACTCAAACTGGCGCCCACATGGGATGCCTGCACTTCAGGCCAGGGTTTTAACCCACTGTGCCACAGCACTGGCCCCTCAAATGATAGATTTTAAAGCCCCCACCCAGGTAATAAACACACAAAGTAGTAGTCCCTTAATCCCCCGGTTTCTACTCCCCACAGAATATTTTCAATTCAATTGATGGCTTTTTCTGTACTAAATAACTTTGTTTATGTACAGCTTTGTTTTTTGATTTTTTTCAATTTTAGGCCTTTCAGTTTTAGACTTTCCATGATAGAAAATGACAATTTGACACTTCTACATATGAGAGTATATCAAAAAGTTTGTAGAAAAATGGGATGAAAAGGTAAGTTGCTTTTGGTGCAAAAAAATTTGAAATCCATGCAGTTTTTTTTCATAGTACATCTTTTCTATGAACTTTTTGATGACCCCAGAAATGCAGATTTCAAAATTTCTTGCACCAAAATAAACTTGACCTTTTAATTCCATTTTCCATGGATTTTTTGCAGTATCCTATCCATGTGACTCATCATGATTTTTGGTAAGATAAATATTGAATGTTGTTCTGACTACTAATAGTTCTCAACCAGTCCAGGTAGCAAATGGTGATGACATCTCATTTCTCTTAAAATTTTGTATTTTTACTAGATTTTATTTTTAAATGTAAATGAAGTTTGTTTTTATTTTTCCCATTTTATGTGAAAGACAGAGCTCTTCCACCTGCTGGTTCACTCCTCATGTGCCCACAACAGCCAGGGCCGGGCCAGGCTGAAGCCAGGAGCCTGCACTCCGCCTGGATTTCCCATGTCGGTGTCAGAGACCAAAGCACTTGAGCGTCAACCTGCCTCCCAGGGCACACATGGTCAGGGGTTTGCATCAGAAGCAGAGTAGCTGGGACTTGCAGCCAGGCATTTGATATGGGATGTGGGTGGCCAAAGCGATGACTTCAGCACTGTGCCCACCCTGTTGTGTCTTGCGTGGTTTTCTGTGTCCTTAGTCATCCCCACACTCTTCACAACAGCTGACCTCTGCCCCGTGTAGTCAGGTAATTACCAGCTAACTTCTCCCCTCTCTGACAGTGTCCCATCTGGACTTCATCTGCTGCTCCATTTGAGGCCGATTGCTCTGAGTCTTTTGTCCTTGAAGGCCTCCTGGCTCTCGCTCCTGTGCTGAACACTCTGTTCTAGATTTCATGGTTTTCTAATTTTTCTGCTCTTGTTTTATATGGCATATCTTCCAGTAGCTTCCTAAGAAAGGGTGCTTGGGAAATAGATTTTTGATACCTTGCATAATTAAGTGAAAGTTTGCCTAAGTGTAAATTTCTAGGCTGGAAATTATTTTCACTTGGAACTTGGAACACATTGTTCCATTGTCCTTTAGTTTCCCTTTACTTTTTGTGAGAGAGAGAGAGAGAGAGAGAGAGATTATCTGTCTATCTTCTGTCCACTGGTTTACTCCCCAAATGGCTGCCACAACCAAGGCTATTCCAGGCCAGAGCCAGGAACCCAGCACTCCATCTGAGTCTCCCAAACACCTGGGCCAACTTCCACTGCCTTCCCAGGTGCATTAGCAGGGAGCCGGATTGGAAGCAGAGCAGCTGAGACTTGAAGTGGCGCTCTAGTATGGGATGCCTGCACTGCAGGCAGCAGCTTAGCTCACTGTGCCACAGTGCTGGCCTCTGTCCTCTAGTTTCTGATGCTCCTGAGAAATCCAGGAGATCCCAGGTCCTCCTCTTGGTGTTGGACACTTCAGCTTCAGAGTGCTACGGGTTAGCACTCACCTGCGCACTTTTGTTTTCCTGGATTTTGTTGGTTTTGTTTCTCCTTGTGGGTTTATAGTGTTGATATTTCTCATCTGTTGTCTTAGTGGGATTCAGGAGGGAGTAGAAGTAAGTGCTGTGTTTACCATGTTTAATTATCTAATGGAATTCTTAAAAAATATTTCTGAGATTGTTTTTGTAGACTGATTAACCAAATTAAAAGGTTAATCTTGTGTATTACCTTTGATGATCTATTTTCCTTCTTGTTATTTCCAAATGGTCTATTAAAAATTTTTTTGGGGCCAGCGCTTGTAGTGTAGTGGGTAAAGCCGCAGCCAGCAGTGCCAGCGACCGGGCTGCTCCACTTCCGATCCAGCTCTTTGCTATGGGCTGGGAAAGCAGTAGAAGATAGCCCAAGTCCTTGGGCCCCTGCATCCACGAGGGAGATCTGGAAGAAGCTCCTGGCTTCGGATTGCTGCAGCTCCAGCCATTGCAGCAATCTGGGGAGTGAACCAGCAGATGGAAGACCTCAATCTCTCTCTCTCTCTCTCTGCCTCTCCTTCTCTCTCTGTGTATCTCTGACTTTCAAGTAATTAAATAAATCTTTAAAAAATATGTATATATTTTTCCCTGGGCTGACATCATGGTGCAACAGGTTGAGCCTCAGCCTGTGACATTGTCATCCCATATAAACTCTGGTTCAAGTCCCAGCTCCCTGCTAATGTGCCTGGGAAAGCAGTAGAAGATGGCCTGAGTACTTGGACCCCTTCCTCCTAATGGGAGACTCAGATGGAGTTCCTGACTCCTGACTTTGGTCTGGCCCATCCCAGCCATTGGGGACATTTGAAGAGTGAGTGAACCAGCAGATAGAAAATTGGTATTCTTGGGGCCAGCACTGTGGCATAGTGGGTAAAGCTGCTGCCTGCAGTGCCGGCATCCCATATGGGCACTGGTTCGAGTCCCGGCTGCTCTACTTGTGATCCAGCTCTCTGCTGTGGCCTGGAAAAGTGGTGGAAGATGGCCCAAGTCCTTGGGCCCCTGCACCCATGTGGGAGACCTGGAGGAAGCTCCTGGCTCATGGCTTCGGATTGGCGCAGCTCCGGCCATCGTGGCCAGTTGAGGAGTGACCAGATTCTTCTCTCTCTGTATAACTCTGACTTCCAAATAAATAAATTAATTAATTTAAAAAGATTGGTTTTCTTGGGGCCTACGCTGTAGCATAGTGGGTAAAGCCAACTGCCTGCAGTGTAGGTATCCCATAAGGGCTCTGAATCTTTAAAAAAAAAGGGGGGGGGTTTGTTTTGTTTTAAAAAAGGCCATCCCACTTTCTGAGATGGCCTCACTCTTACTGCAGCCAAGGAGGTCCGCGTCGTCGTTGCTGCTGAGTCCTCCTCACGTTGCTTGCGGTGCCTGCTGCTGTCTGTGCACTTCTGTCTGTGTTTTGTGGTCTGGACCTCAGTGGGCTCTGACGTCTGGACAGATGCCACGTCTGCTTAGTTCTCTCAGCGCTGGAACAGTCTCGAAGGGTCAGCAAATACTTTTTTTTTTTTTTTTTAAAGATTTATTTATTTGAAAGGGAGAGTTACAGAGGCAGAGGCAGAGAGAGAGAGAGAGAGAGAGAGAGAGAGAGGTCTTCTATCCACTGGTTCACTCACCAAATGGCTGCAACAGCTGGAGCTGCGCTGATCCGAAGCCAGGAGCCAGGAGCTTCTTCCAGGTCTCCCTAGCAGGTGCAGGGGCCCAAGGACTTGGGCCATCCTCTACTGCTTTTCCAGGCCACAGCAGAGAGCTGGATTGGAAGTGGAGCAGCTGGGACTCAAACCAGCACCCATATGGGATGCCGCCACTGCAGGCAGTGGCTTTACCTGCAACACCATAGTGTCTGCCCCAGTAAATACTTTCTTAATGAAAAAAAAAATATATATATATATAGGGAGAGAATAGTATAATGCATTATGTCTTTATCAGCCAGGTATCATCATTTCATTAGTGTTTTTCAAATATTCCTGCATTTTCTTAACTGAAAATATTGTCCTATATGCATAGCTGGTGTCTAGAAGGACTGACAGAATCATAGTGTCCTTCTTACACTCAGAAAATAGTCATTCCTTACTAAAGTCTAAAACCTGGTCCAGTTTAAATTTCTCTGCCTCAAAAGTAATTATTAATTTGGTTGGTTCAGCTGATATCCAGATACGGGGTGCACACCCAGTGTCTGGCTGTGTCTGAAGTCTCTCAGTCTCCAGCAGTCCTCCTCCTCTCCCTGCTGCTCTAGTGCTCTGTCCTGTGGAGCGCACCGCCCTCTGCGTCTCGCAGGTTGCTGCTTTCTGGTTTCACTGCCTTCCACGCTCCCTCAGACCTCCTGTTAACTGAAAGTTGAAGCTGCTGTCTTGATGAGACTCGGGGTATTTAAGTGCACTGTTTGTTTACTTTTGCAAGAACATGTCCTAATTCAGGATGGCGAAGGCCTGTTCTCCCAAGGCAGCTGCAGCTGGGACCTGGAATTCACTAACTCTATAGCAGGCTGGATGGCTGGCCTGTGAATGATGTCACAAATAGCCAAAATAGCCAGGGGCCCTTGGTGGAACAAAGGGGCCCTGGCCCTGGCCTTGTCGCTGCTTGTTTCTGTTGTATGAGGAGACGAATGGTATCTATAATGTCTCACTCTGATGGCAGTGAGTCTAGTTGTTAGCAGCCTGATGACCCCTACCTGTTCCCCACACACACAGAACCTTCTGATGGTAGTGCTCTGTATGATCATTGTCTAGATCCATTCACATGGTGCTGCTCATTGGTGGTTTTTCTAATTACATCATTCTAACTTTGTTACAAATGAGTTAATAAAAATTTTAATAAAGAACTTTGAGTTAACTACTTGGTGATTTGAAAGCAGGAAAGGACAGTAATGATTGATTTTTCCCTTTGTCACCTTTCAGAAGTTGCCCTAGCAACTTCACTGGTGATGGTTGCAGGGGTTTTTAAGAGTCAGTGTGAACTCAGGGCTGTTAATATGTCTGACAGGTGTCAGTGAATTGCAGTCAGCAATCGCGGATGCTCACCTCAATCCAGTGGTGTCCCCATTAGTCTTTGGTAACTGATAGAGGATGTCATGGGCTCATTTTGTGTATCATTCTTCTCCAGACATAGAAATTGGCCATTTCTCCTGAGAGCTTTTTCATTTTTTTAGATGAGAAATAGTATGTACAAACAATAAACTGATTCGCCTAGGAGTTTGTTACTGTTAGGTTGTCATTGTTTTGGGTGTGTTCAGTGGATAGAACTAGGAAATATGTGTGTTTTTAGAAAGAGAAGAATAAAGCATGAGTTCATACCCTTTTTTTCAGTTGAAAAAACTGAAATTGTAAATTTTTTAAATGTAGCTACTCTGATTTTGTACATGTGTATCATTCCTCAAGAAACCCTTGGTTTCCAACCATAGGACAATGACAGTGCTAACGACTTAATGTGGTTTGTTTTCTCAGTCATTCTTCTTTTCCTTAGTGTATATCTCACTGAGGAGCCCAGTCGGAAGTGCTGTGTGCGATACATGCTGGGTTCTTCAGATCAGCCTTGCATTGTTCTCTTGGGAAAAAATGCTGTAAATGTATACTTTAAAATTATGTTTTATTATTATTATTTTTAAAGATTTATTTATTTATTTGAAAGGCGGAGTTACTTCCCAGATTGCTGGTTCACTTCCCAGATTGCCGCAATGGCTGGAGCTGGGCCGATCCGGAGCTAGGAGCCAGGAGCCTGGAGCCTCCATCTGGGTCTTCTTTGTGGGTGGAGAGGCCCAAGCACTTGAGTCATAGCAGGGAGCTGGATCAGAAGTAGAGCAGCCAGAACCTGAACTGGCGCCCATATGGGATGCCGGCACTGCTGGCGGTGGCTTTGTGTAGCCGCTGTGCCACAGCGCTGGCCCCATTAATTATTTTGCATGTGTGTGTTTAACCTCCTTTCTTGAGGAAAGGTGGTCTCCTGTGAACATGCTCATGCTGCTTAATTTATTTTTTTTAAGTATACAGGAAGTCCTTTACAGGATTTTTTAAAAAGATTTATTTATTTATTTGAAAGGCAGAGTTACAGAGAGGCAGAGACAGAGACGGAGGGAGAGAGAGGTCTTCCATCCGTTGGTTCACTCCCCAAATGGCTGCAGTGGCCGAAGCTGAGCCGATCTGAAGCCAGGAGCCAGGAGCTTCCTCTGAGTCTCCCACATGGGTGCAGGGCTGGATCGGAAGTGGAGCAGCCAGGACTCGAACCAGTGCCCATGTGGGATGCCGGCACTGCAGGTGGCAGCTTTACCTGCTATGCCACAGCGCTGGCCCCATCATGCTGCTTTTCCCTTGAGGACAGAATTCTGGCGATCCCTCCTGATCAGTGTGTAGAACCCTTCATTCCTTTAACTGCAGGGTAGTCCATCATGTGAATTAGCATGATTTATTCCCTCAGTCTTCCCTGTAAATACTGAGGAAGCACTGTGACAGAATCTGATGCGAGAATTAAATATGACTAAAAGTTTAAAAATAGCAAAATCTGTCTCCTTGATACCCTTAAACTAGTAATCAAGAGTGAATGAGTTTCCCTGAAATGAATTTTAATCACCCAAGCGTCCTAATGGAGGTTAGGCAGTCTAACCATTTTTTTTTTTTTTTTTTGCCACAATAAGAGGTTTTTTCATTATTGTGTTGAGTTGACATTGTGTGCTTTTCAGTTTTTTTGTGTCTTCCCTGAACATCAGGTGTTCATTTTTCACGATCACAGGCTGATAGGCCCAGATCAGAGCGTCTCTTCCTTGGAGGTTTCCTTCTGCCTTTTGTGTGGCTTTGGGCTTAGAGTAGTGAAGTCAGTTACAGAAAGCCTGCTGTTAGCAGTGGGTGGTGTCGTATTCCACCTGAGCAGTGAATGTTTTTGAGAGAAAAATGCATCTTTTTGTTATTGTGAGTTTTAGATTCTGTAGGTATGACTGTTCTCTTACTAATAGTGATCTTTTCTTTTGGATCAGATGTTCTGCCTTACTCAATACGGGTCCTGTTGGAAGCTGCTGTACGAAATTGTGATGGCTTTTTAATGAAAAAGGAAGATGTTATGAACATTTTAGACTGGAAAACCAAACAAAGCAATGTTGAAGTGCCCTTTTTCCCAGCCCGTGTTCTCCTTCAAGATTTTACGTAAGTGATAGGTTTTTTTGCATAGCGAATTTTCATTGTTCCCTTATTAAAAATCAGTCTCCTTGGTGGATGGCTTTTTTTTAAATTTTGAAGGTTGGTTAATGATTTTAAAAATTTCCCTTTCTAAAGTGAAGCAATTCAATAGAAACTAGACATGTATTTCTTAAAGCATTTATTCTTAAACCATTTATTATTTATTTTTGCTTAATTGCCTGCCTGTTATCTCCACATAGCTGATAGGTTTCTCAGACAACCCGCCCAGTACTTGATTTCTTGACTGCCCGGCCCGCGTCACCTGTTCCTTTCTAAGTCCTCTGTCCTAGTGACCGGTACCATTGCCTCCCATTGGTTTAGGCCAAAAATCTAGGAGTTAGCCTTGGTTCTTCTTTGCTTAGTACTGCATATTCTGTCAGCAAGTTCCGTCAGCGCTACCTGTGAAATGTGTCTGTGTTCAAATATTTCTTGCCATCTGTACCACTGTCACCCTGGTCCTAGCCCCTTCCTTCTATGGACGACGGCTGCTGTAGTCTCTGGTAGTCTTGCCTCCACACTTGCAATCTGCAGTCTGTCTTTTACATAGTAGATGGAGCGGCTTCGTTAAAAATATTAATCAGGCCCCATCATTCCTCCATGCACCAGTTGGCTTCCATCAGACTTAAAAGAAAATCCCAAGTCTTTACAATAGCCTGAAAGACTGCCTGGAATTAATCACCGGAGGAGTTAGCCTTGGCCTAAGTTTTAAAGGGTCCTTAGAGTTAGCTAGAACATTCCCTTCTCGTGTCCACCAAATCTGATTTGTGTGCCGCTGCTCTGGGTACCTGGTGTGTAGTACTATCTCAGTACTTACTCTGTAAGCATTTCTATGCCTTCGCTACAAATTCCGTGAGAGCCAGAACTATGTGTTACTTGTCCTTGTTTCATTGGTGTCTAGCACATTGAAGGCATTTGGTAAATACTTGTTACAAAAATACGTGCATGTCAGTTGTTTATTAGACAATATAAAAAGCAGTTAAAACCATATTATGATTTGACCATTTTTTGTTTTGTAGTGGAATCCCAGCTATGGTGGACTTTGCTGCTATGCGAGAGGCGGTGAAGGCTCTTGGAGGTGATCCTAAGAAAGTGCATCCTGCCTGCCCGACAGATCTCACAGTCGACCATTCTTTACAGATCGACTTCAGTAAATGGTACCTAAAGACGCCATGCAAGTTAACCAGAGTGTGTGGTGTGGACGGAAGGTAGAGGTGGTTTGTGCCAGAGGAAAGTGTGCTAGCATACAAGAGGACAAAAGTCAGTGCACTGGCCAGGTTTCTTGTACACAATCTGAGTTTACAGCTGTTTTCACCTTGTGTGTTTTTGTTGCCATATTGGATGGAAATGTATAAGCTTTTTGGAGTGATTATCTGAGTTCAGTCTTTGTTTCCTTTTTGTTTTTTGACCTACTTACCTTTCAGAGAGTATAAGGATTTGAGCCATGCATGTCTTTAATTAATTGACGATTGGAAACACTGAGCTCACTACATACAGCTCTGTTTTCCTTCCGCTGAGATAGGTTTGTTCTATTTCTGAAGCCCCTTGACCAAGGCCAAACTAGAGAACACGCATTTCTGTTGCCGGGCATCACCATTCTCTTACACTTCCTGGAGTGACTGAGTTAGACTCCAATTTGTTGCAGCCTGTGGGAGACTTTGCCTTGTATTTTTAGACTATAGCTCTGAGCATCTCCTAGTTTGTTAGATGAAAGAAAAAAAATTTATTTCCGAATTCTTTTTTTTTTTTTTTTTTTTGACAGGCAGAGTGGACAGTAGAGGGAGACAGAGAGAAAGGTCTTCCTTTTTGCCGTTGGTTCACCCTCCAATGGCTGCTGCGGTAGGCGCGCTGCGGCCGGCGCACTGCGCTGTTCCGATGGCAGGAGCCAGGTGCTTCTGGTCTCCCATGCAGTGCAGGGCCCAAGCACTTGGGCCATCCTCCACTGTACTCCCTGGCCACAGCAGAGAGCTGGCCTGGAAGAGGGGCAACCGGGACAGGATCGGTGCCCCGACCGGGACTAGAACCTGGGGTGTCGGCGCTGCAAGGCGGAGGATTAGCCTACTGAGCCGCGGCGCCGGCCTATTTCCGAATTCTTGATAAAAGTTATTCAGGCTGATAGAAAGAACATGAGAATGATTTAATTGAGTGTGTAGCATTATGTTTTTATCTTCATAAATTAAACTAACCTGTTTCTGTTCTTGTTTTTTTTTTTTTTTTCTTTAAATCTGAGATTTGATTTTGTTAAATGATACATTAGCCTTCAAACATCATCCAGTTACCTCCGGGGAGTGTTGCTCTTGTGTATGTTATTTGAAGACCTAACTTTTCCGTCATTTGAGATGGTTTTATTTTGTTTCCTTTTCGGCATGCCAGTGCAATACAGAACGCGCCGAATCCTGGAGGTGGTGAGCTGCAGAAGGCAGGCAAGCTGTCTCCACTCAGAGCGCAGCCCAAGAAGCTACCCTGCAGAGGCCAGACTGCCTGCCGAGGGCCCTGCGACTCTGCAGACCTGGGCCGACACCCGGGAGCCTTCGCTTCGCAGATTGAGAACACGCCCATCCTGTGTCCTTTCCATCTGCAGCCAGTGCCTGAGTATGAGAGCGCTCTGTTAATGAGCATTGGTGCAGGTGGCTTTGCACTTCGGGAGGGGTGCCTGAGTGGGAGACTTGCTCTTTTGACGTGTTAGTGCCAGGTGGTTTTCTCTTGACGAGATCGGCCCCTTCCTGCCTGATGCCTGGTGCGTTGCCCTGACACTCAGGTGCTAGATTGCACTCTCATTGTATTTCCTATTTTTCTGAAAGAAGCAAACTTAAATAAAATGATAGTCTATCATTCTCGATTTCTGCTCCTTAGGAAGCAAACCTCTCTTCAGATGTATCTGAATAGATTTTGTATCTATGACTGATGCAGGCAGAAAACAGGATCCCATTTTCAATTGGGTTTTATATTTTTGTGAATTTGTGTATTCATACGCTGGTTCTCAATCTTGATTTCCCATGGGTATCAGGTACCCAAGTATTTGAGCTATTTTTTGGTGCCTTCCAGGGTGTGAATAGGGAGCAGAACTGGACTGAAACCCAGGTACTCCGTGTGGGATGCTGGCGTCTTGAGCGGCGTCTCCATTGCTGCTCCGAGTGCCCTCTCCTCCAGTATTTTATAAAGCCACGGGCTACAGTGAGCTCCTATGCTTGCTCTTTCTAGCAATTCGATATAATCCGTGTGCTTGGCTCTCAAATCGTGACAGGCTCGTGTGGTCACTCCTTATCCCTGCTACCTGTTAGTACTGGTAGTTAGCAGCCTGTTGCTTTTGAGGTTAATGGCTTTTGTATGGAAAATAATTCCTGGAAAGGAATATTTATTGATTTAAAAATAATTGATTCTTTAGTTGCCTTTTTGTAACTTGCAGAGAATGAGTGAGTTACTGTATATTTTCATTTCTAAAAATTCAATCAAATTTCCCCTCAGTTTTGCCTCTAAATTAAGAAGTATTGTATTATAATTCTTGGCTGTGTGATGTAGTAAAGAATTCTTTTGTGTTTCTTAGTTCTGTGAAATGTTAATTGTAGGTTCAAGCAAGAAGTTGAGGGCTAGAACGTTGTGAGCATGATATCTGACACTTGAACTCAGTGCCTGATTTGCAGGCCGGTTCTGAGCACTGCGTGTTGTGTGGCCCTGTGTCGCGTCGTGCAGTGGAAAGGTGAAGTCACTCCAGTGGCTCCAGAAAGCTGTGTCCCTGAGGTCCTGAGAAGAACCTCGCTGTGCTGTGGCTTCAAGTCATCAATGTGCAATGAATTATTTTTTTTAAGTTTTATTTTTATTATTTATTTGAAAGAGTTACACAGAGAGAAGGAGAGAGAGGGAGAAGTCTTCCATTCTCGAGTTCACTCCCTAACTGGCCGCAGCAGCCAGAGCTGCACCGACCCAAAGCCAGGAGCCAGCAGCCAGGAGCTTCTTCCAGGTCTCCCTAGCAGGTGCAGGGACCCAAAGACTTGGGCCATCTTCTAAAGCTTTCCCATGCCATAGCAGAGAGCTGGATCGGAAGTGAAACTGCTGGGACTTGAACCCACACCCTTATGGGATGCCAGCACCGTAGGCGGTGGCTTTTCCCGCTATGCCACAGCACTGGTCCCGCAATGAATTATTTATTTATTTATTTATTTTTTTGACAGGCAGAGTGGACAGTGAGAGAGAGAGAGAGAGAGAAAGGTCTTCCTTTGCCGTTGGTTCGCCCTCCAATGGCCGCCGCGGCCGGCGCACTGCGCTGATTCGGTGGCAGGAGCCAGGTGCTTCTCCTGGTCTCCCATGGGGTGCAGGGCCCAAGCACTTGGGCCATCCTCCACTGCACTCGCTGGCCACAGCAGAGAGCTGGCCTGGAAGAGGGGCAACCGGGATAGGATCGGTGCCCCGACCGGGACTAGAACCCGGTGTGCTGGCGCCACAAGGCGGAGGATTAGCCTGTTGAGCCACGGCGCCGGCCATATTTATTTATTTATTTTTAAAGATTTATTTATTTATCTGAAAGAGTTACACAGAGAGAGAAGGAGAGGCAGAGAGAGAGAGAGAGAGAAAGATCTTTCATCTGCTGATTTCACTTCCCAACTGGCCACAATGGCCGGAGCTGTGCCGATCTGAAGCCAGGAGCCAGGAGCTTCTTCAGGGTCTCCCACACAAGTTCAGGGGCCCAAGGCTTTGAGCCATCTTCTGCTGCTTTTCCAGGCCATAGCAGAGAGCTGGATCAGAAGTGGAGCAGCCAGGTCTTGAACTGGCGCCCGTATGGGATGCTGGCACTGCAGGCGGCAGCTTTACCTGCTGTGCCACAGTGCCAGCCCCTGTCCCTGTTCTTTAAAAATACTGACAATCAGATGACTGCAGATCCTGGAGGACCTGTGTAATCTAGGTTAGATTGACGTTTAGTCAGTGTCTAATCTCCAGCTGGCGGGTGGAATAAATAGATGCTGTTTGCAATAATTTTTAAAAATATCTATTAGGTAAAATTAGTTTCCCCACAGTGGTATGATATTTACTGCTTAGAGGTGAGTTATTGTTGTCCTTAGTTGAAATAATTAACATAAAATGCATTTATGATCCATTTAAAGAACACTATTGATAAAAAAGAGCCCTCCATTTTGGGTGAAATGAATAAAAGATTTTCACCAAAAGCTGTTTAAACCATAAGTGTGGTCAGGTGTTACTGCCACATGTCAATAATCAACACCCATTTCCCAGTGTAACCGTGTAGGAGCTAACTGTTAAATAAGCAGGTACAGGCCCCTCCTTTTTTTTAATTGCAGTGGAAAACAAAACACCATGTATTGAGCTTGTAGCCAAGTCTTTCATAATAGTGCATTTTAAGTATAGCTTTGGACACTGGTGTGGGCATTGCTTTGTTGTACCTAGTAAAATAGTAACTCCTTTCTATGCCTGTCAGGGAAGTTATTTAAAGCACAACTTCCTTGTTGGAAAAAAAAAACAGAACTATTCTGAGAAGTCTAGTAAATTGTTCAAAGGCTTTAAGAAAGTGCATAATACACAGAAGGAGAAATACTTAGAAGCAAGGCTTTTCTGTAAGATGTGAATTTAACAACAGCTCTTCTTTGCAGACCTGAAACAGTGTTAAAAAATCAAGAAGTAGAATTTGGCAGAAATCGCGAGAGGCTTCAGTTTTTCAAGGTATAAAAGATTTGGGGAAGCTTTTGTACTGAAATTTGTGAAATATTGATAGGTGCAATTTTTTATTTGTATCTTTAGTGTGTTTTTAAAATTTATTTATTTGAAAGGCAGAGTTACAGAGAAAGGAAATGACAGAGAAAGAGAGATCTTCCAGCCGCTGGTTCACTCTCCAGCTGGCCACAGTGACCAGGGCGGGGCCAGATGGAAGCCAGGACCTTCTTCCGGGTCTCCCACATGGGTGCAGGGTCCCCAGGCACTTGGGCCATCTTCCACAGCTTCCCCAGGTGCATGAGTAAGGGGCTGGCTCAGAAGTGTGGAGCGGCTGGGACTCGAGCCAGCGCCCCATGGGATGCCAGTGTCGCAGGTGGTGGCTTTACCTACCGTGTCACAAAGCCAGCCCCTCTTTGGTGCTTTTTAAAGCTGTTATGGTAGTTGAAAGCTTTGTTCAAATAAAATCTTACTGGAAACCCCAGTGGCAGAAGTGTCTGGTTCAAGGGAATTTGGCGAGTTTGTGTCTGGGGTCTTCCTGTCTGCTCATCTCTGAGAATCTTTGAAACACGAATAGATCATTTACTGGAACTATTTGAACATATTTCTTTGACCTAACTTAGTTTTGTTTTAAATATCTGTAAAGCAGATATGTTAGGTTGAATATCTGCACATTTGTTTTTAAGGATGTACTATAAACTTTGAACTGACCATATTGGACATTGATTATTTTTATGTGTCAATATATTTTGATTATGAATACAATCACAGTCCAGTACTAACACTTGTATTTCTTTGAACAAAATCTAGTGGAGTTCCCGAGTGTTTCGGAATGTGGCTGTGATCCCTCCTGGAACTGGAACGGCTCATCAAGTAAACCTAGAGTATTTGTCAAGAGTAGTGTCTGAGGAAGAGAACCTCCTCTTCCCAGACAGCGTGGTCGGCACGGATTCTCACATAACCATGGTGAATGGCTTGGGGATTCTAGGCTGGGGTAAGTGCGCCAAGAACGTTGTAACAGAACGTAGATGGTGGGTGCATACCCTCTCTGAGGCTCAAGACTTTGTGAACTGAATAGTAAGAGAGGTTTTATGAAAAGAGGTTTGTCCATGCCCAGCACAGCTCTGCTGCCGGTGAAGTGAGGGTGAGGGTGAGGGTCAAGTCCTTCAGCACCTTTTCCTGACCTTGGTTATGAATCCAGATTCCTTAGCGTTGTATGCAGAGCCCTTCCCAAGCTGGTGCTCTGAGGCCCTTGGCCACACAGGCCTCAGAAACCTGACCCCCATTTCCTGAGTGGGCCATGCTCTCTGTCAGGCTTCGCACAGACCGTTGCCCCTGGCAGAAGAAATTGTGCCAACTGCAGCTTTCATTGTTGAAATATGGTCACAGTCCACCTGCTTCGAGGCCGAGCTTGTGGCCTCCTGAAAGCCTGAACTTGCCACACTGAATGAAGGGTGCCTCGCTCTGTACTTAACTCTTCACAGGGTGGCACAAGATTGCTAGGGTGTTTCCTTTTTCTTTAGATTGAGCTTCTTGAGGGCATAAGGCTGGGTTTATTCACACTTGTGTCTTTCACACTCGTGTCTTAGCACCGTGCAGTGCCAAACATAACGTTCAGTGAATGCTTGTTGGGTTGTTTATGTGGGTGGGGTGATTCCTCCCAGAAGGGTTGTTTGCAGTCTCTGCAGGACGAGCAGTTAGCAGATCTGTGTAAGGTACTGTGTAAGACGAGGTTGTGAAACACCCAGAGATAAAGTGTCTTCAGATGTGCTCCCTGATCCACCTGTTCTTTCCTTAGGGGTTGGAGGCATTGAAACAGAGGCTGTGATGCTTGGTCTGCCAGTTTCTCTTACTTTGCCAGAGGTGGTTGGATGTGAGTTGATGGGGTCATCAAACCCCTTTGTTACATCCATAGATGTCGTCCTTGGCATTACGAAGGTAAGCATAAGGTGATAAGGTGTGGTGGCTCTCTGACTTAGTGGACGGTGACTGTATTGGGGATCAGGACTTTTGGGTCATTCCTCTATCCTTTGGACTCTCACGTTAATGACATCATCATAATTATCACAGCAGTAATAGAGATATGTAATGTTTGCGTTGTATGATTGTTGTCACTGTTCACTGAACATGTTAATTTATTTGCTCCTCATTAAAAGCCTGTGAGATAGGTACTGTTACAATCAGCATTTTAATTCTGAGAAATCTGAATGTTTAAGGATTGAACAAAGGGGCATGGGGCTGAACAGGAAGTGATCAAACAGGGATTCTAATCCAGCAGTCAGGGTCTTGAGTCCATGAGGGTACCATTATATCATTGCCTCATTTTCTTCTGACTACATGACATTTAGAAATGCCATACTAAACAAGAATTTGATTGCCTCTCCTTTACTATTTAATCATTACATTAAATGAAGCATTACTACATAATACTTTAAAAAATACAGACAGTAGACATGATGGTATCAAATGTTTCTGTGGGCTATTTTAACATTTTTTTTTTTTTTTTGAAGTAAGATGCAGAAACTTTTTGTATGGATTTGAAAATATTGACTGCATACCTTTAACAGCTGTCCACAAGAAGTGCTAATTCTCCATTCTAAATTTCTGGTTTTCACTCACTTTGTCTTAATGATTAAGTCCTGGGGCAGGCATTTGGCTCAGTGGTTAAGATCCTGCTGGGATGCCTGCACCCCGTGTAAAATGCCAAGGGTTGAGTCCTGGCCCTGCTTCCAGTCTTGCTTCTTGCTAGTTTGAGGGTGTTGGAGGAGTGAACCAGCAGATGGACAGTCTCCCTCTGTCTCTCTGCCTTTTTAATAAAACAAAAATAATTAATCTTTGAGGTGTCATTTTAAGAAGCACTTAAAAGTGTCCCTTATGTAGTTCTATTGTGGATCCCAGTGTCTCCGCATTTTGGAGGATGGTTTAGTCTGAAGGCTTCCAGGTTCCCCACAGGGTGAGAAAACACTCATGCCTCCCTGGCAGCCTTTGGTTCTTCTTCCTGTTTGGAGGAAATGTGCCATCTTAGGGAAAAGGTTGATTAGTGGATGCACCAGATCAGAAGTTACATTGAGGAAGCAGGCTTGTTCCCAGAGGAAAAGGAACAGCTCATGTAGAAAAGTCCGTTCTTCAGACATCCTGAGTCACGCTGCTTTTCAGATCCCTCGGGCTCTGCTTTTCCCTGCACAGTGTTACGCTGTGTTCTTGACATGTTAGCATGCTGATGTGGTATGTATGTTCACATTTGTTGAATATATTGTTTTGAGGTCCTGTTGTTGTTCTGTTCGTTATCTTTAAGAGGTTAGTCCTGTATTGTCTAAAACATACACTGCGATGCCTCATTAATTTGAGGAAGGTAGCATTTGGTGTAGTGTATCTAATACGTGTTTTCTGTCACCCTCGGAAATAGAATCGTAAATGTAAGGAAATGTCCTTGTGTAAGACGTGTTCCTGTAAGCAGGAATTCGGGTTGAGTGATCCCTAGCACCTCTGAAATGCTAGGGTTCCTTTGTACTTAATCACTTCAGCTCTCCCTGTGCCAATCAGAGACAGTTTTACAGCCTAGGAAAGATGTGTGGCTACCCTTCATAGTCATGAAGAACGTTCCGGGGTGGGAGTTTGACCTGGCAGTTACGGTGCTGCTTGGGACACCCATCTCTTCTTTTTATTTAATTTTTAATTTTTATTTATTTTTCGTCTACCCATCTCTTCCATCAGAGTGCCTGGGTTCAAGGCCGGACTCTGTTCTCAATTGTAGCGTCCTGCTAACGCGTGCTCTGAGAGGCAGCTGGTGATGGCTTAAGTACTCGGGTCCCTGCCATTCACCTGGACCTGGGAGACCCAGGTTGAGTTCCAGGCTCCTGACTTTGGCCTGTCTTAGCCCTAGCTGTTGTGGCATTTGTTTTTTTTTTTTGTTTTTTGTTTTTTGTTTTTTTGACAGACTGGATAGTGAGAGAGAGAGAGACAGAGAGAAAGGTCTTCCTTTTTGCCGTTGGTTCACCCTCCAATGGCCACTGCGGCCGGCGCATCTTGCTGATCCGAAGCCAGGAGCCAGGTGCTTCTCCTGGTCTCCCATGCAGGTGCAGGACCCAAGCACTTGGGCCATCCTCCACTGCCTTCCAGAGAGCTGGCCTGGAAGAGGGGCAACCGGGATAGAATCCGGCGCCCCGACCGGGACTAGAACCCGGTGTGCCGGCGCCGCAAGGCGGAGGATTGGCCTGTTAAGCCACGGCGCCGGCCTCTTTGTGGCATTTGTGATGTGAGCCAGCAGATGGGCACCCTCCCCGCCTGTAAAATTTACTTGTTTATTTTTGTTTATTTGAAAGCCAGAGAGAGAACATCCATCCACTCTCCAAATGCCTGCAACAACTGGATCTAGGTCAAGCCAGAGCCAGGAACTCAGAATTTATCCAGGTCTCCCATAAGGGTAGCAGGGACCCAAGAACTTGAGCAGTTATCTGCCTCCCAGGGTGCTCATTAGCAGGAGGGTAGACTGGAAGCAGAGGTGGGACTTGAACCCCAGCACTCTGATATGGGATGCAGTTGTTCAAAGCAGCAACGTACCTGCCACAACACCCGCTCCCCCCACCCCCGCCATCCATCTCTGCCTTTCAAGTAAAACAAGTACAAGCTTTTGAAAATAGTTGAAAAAGGGGGCTGGTGCTGTGGCACAGCAGGTTAACAGCCTGGCCTGAAGTGCCGGTGTCCCATATGGGCACCGGTTCGAGACCGGCTGCTCCACTTCCGATCTAGCTCTCTGCCATGGCCTGGGAAAGCAGAAGATGGCCCAAGTCCTTGGGCCCCTGCACCCATGTGGGAGACCTGGAAAAATCTCCTGGCTCCTGGCTTTGGACCGGCGCAGCTCTGGCCATTGTGGCCAGTTGGGGAGTGAACTACTGAGTGGAAGACCTCTCTCTCTCTCTCTTTCTCTCTCTCTCTCTCTCTAACTCTTTCAAATAAATAAATCTTTAAAAAAAGATAGTTGAACAAGAAAAAGCTATTTTAGAAGAAATGAAGTTTGAAGCTACATGTTAAATCCTACCAAAATTGAATTTATTTATAATTAGTAATATTGCCAGTATTTGGGCTGGTAGCTATAATTTGGAGAGTTTTGTTTCAATGCACAGCTCATCACCACTTAGTGTTTGTTAAATCTGAGATGCCGTCAGTGGTTGGAGCGCGTTGTCTTATGTGCTGCTAGGAAAAGAGGGGGGCTGCCAGCTAAAAAAACATGCGTCCCAGTGCGCCTGTTCACGGAGACGCTGAGTGTGAGCTGTGCAGCCTGACCTGTCAGCCCCTTTCTGCCCTGGTTGTCCCCAGTGCGCCTGTTCCCAGAGACGCTGAGTGTGAGCTGTGCAGCCTGACCTGTCAGCCCCTTTCTGCCCTGGTTGTCCCCAGTGCACCTGTTCACGGAGACGCTGAGTGTGAGCTGTGCAGCCTGACCTGTCAGCCCCTTTCTACCCTGGTTGTCCCCAGTGCGCCTGTTCCCGGAGACGCTGAGTGTGAGCTGTGCAGCCTGACCTGTCAGCCCCTTTCTGCCCTGGTTGTCAGCGACGTTGGGCTGCCTTGTGTGGACTGTGAAGATACTTGCGGAACTAAAATGAGTTGATATGTCCTAACAATGAAAGATCTCATTCCTTCAGTACTGCCAGAATTGGCTTAAAAATTGGGTTTTATAGTGTTCAGGGAATCCATGCTAATCTTGTCTTTGCGATTTTCTGTGTGTTTCTGTGTTTTTGTTCAGCACCTTAGGCAAGTAGGAGTTGCTGGAAAGTTTGTCGAGTTTTTTGGCAGTGGCGTTTCTCAGCTGTCGGTCGTTGATCGGACTACAATAGCAAACATGTGTCCAGAATACGGTGCTGTCCTCAGCTTTTTCCCTGTTGACAATGTGACGCTGAAACACTTAGAACACACAGGTAAGATCGTGACCCTGAGATGGAACGTCTGCCGACGGTATTGTGCGACACATTACTGCCTCGCTTGTGTCAGTGAACGTTCATCACATTCTCTTACTTTGAACCAACGACTCTCAGACTGCGTGTGGTGACTTTACAGAGACCTCCACCCCTGATGGCAATTTAAAGGGGTCACTCACACCACTGGCCCTCATGTCCCTCCCTTCCCACCCGTACTCGGGGCACAGAGGCTGCATGTGATGCAGTCAGGCTTGTGCACATTCACACCTGTCCGTCTCCACGCAGGAGTAAAGGAGCAGCCGGCAGGAGAGGTTGGGAATCAGGGTTCTTGTGGAAGAATAGCAAGTGCGTCATGTTGTGAAATCCAGTCTAGGTTCCGAGTGTTTTTAGCATCTGTTTGTTTGTTTGTTTGTTTTATCATCTTATTAGGGACATGGACCACTGTTGTATTGTTTTTTTTTTTTTTTTTTTTGAAAGGCAGAGTGGTAGGAGAGGAAGAGACAGAGAGAAAGAGATCTTTCCATTGGTTCACTTCCCAATTGGCTGCAGCAGTTGGGACTGGGACTGGCTGAAGCCAGGAGCCAGGAGCTCCATCTGTGTCTCCCACGTGGGTGCAGGGGTCCAAGACTTGGGCCATCTTCTGCTGCCTTCCCAGGCATATCAACAGGGAGCTAGATTGGAAACAGAGCAGCTGGGACTGAAACTGGCACTCTGATATGGGATCCGGCACCTCAGGCCGCAGCCACAGTGCCGGCCGTTTTATTTATTTGAAAGACAGAGTTAGGGAGAGAGAGAGAGAGATTGACTGATTGATCTTCTGTACACTAGTTCACTCCCCGAATGGCTGCAATGGTAAGGGCTGGGCCAGGCCAAAGCCAGGATCCCGGAATTACATCTGTGTCTCCCACATGGGTAGCAGGGGCCCAAGTGTATGGGCCATTTTCTGCCTCTCTCCCAGATGCATTTGCAGGGAGCTGGATGGGAAGTGGAACAGCTGGGACTCAAACCAGTGCCCACATGGGATCAGTGTCACAGGCCGTGGTTTAACCTGCTGTGCCACAATGCTGACCCCTGTTGATTGTTTCATTTATGAGAGAAAATATTTGTGGGGCCAGCGCTGTGGCATAGCGGGTAAAGCTGCCTTCTGCATTGTGGGCATCCCATAGGGATGCTGGTTCGAGGCCCTGCTGCTCCATTTCCAATCCAGCTCCCTGCTATGGCCTGGGAAAGCAGTGCAAGATGGCCCAAGTGCTTGGGCTCCTGCAGCTGCGTGGGAGACTTGGAAGAAGTTCCTGGTTTTGGATTGGCCCAACTCTGGCCATTGTGGCCATTTAGGGAGTGAACTAGCAGATGGACGACCTCTCTCTTTCTCTCTCTGCCTCTGCCTCTCTGTAACTCTGCCTTTCAAATAAGTAAATAAATCTTAAGGAAAAAAAAATGTATCTGTAAAACCAGAAGGTGTTGGTATTTGGTAAGGCTACTGTTCTTCAGTTTCTTTTTTTTTTTTTTTTTTATTCCATCCATTTCCCTTTGTAAAGAGATCATTGCTAAGCTACTCATCTCCAATCATAGAAAGTTTGGGGGATGTATTCTGTATTCTTCAGCTTGGGGCAGACAGATAAGTCAGTGACTGAAATGCAAAATGGATGGCTGGCTCTGTTGAACCTGGGTGGAATGTTCCTTATAAAATGGGAAACTTCCCTGTATCTGGTTTTGGGTTGCCAGAGCATTCCAGAGAAATGATTAGAGGTGCCCTATTATTTCACATTAATCTTACTACTTCACACTAATCTGAGTTAAGATATTTGTGGTCTGCTATGTAACAAATTATCCTAAACTCAGTGGCGTTGAACAGCAGTAATCCTTCATGGCTTGTGGGTGCAGCGGGCCAGTGGCTCAGACAGGGCGCAGTGGGGACATGGTGCCCTGCTTCACGACATCGCGGGTCTGAGCCGTCAGAGTCTGACACAGCCTGGAATCCTGAAGACTCCCATGCTGGCTGACAGCTGGGGCTCAGTGAGATCCACAGCAGACCACACTCCCACGTGTGCTTTCCCCAGGAGCTCTGGCCTTCTCACGGCATGGCCTCGTGGGGAAGGCGGGAGAGGGGCCTGAATAGGTGTGGACAGCGGTTTTTCGCCCAGCTCTGGGTTTCAGAACTCCTTAACAGATTTTGTCCCTGTTCATCTTTTCAGGTTTTGACAAAGCCAGACTCAAGTCCATGGAAACATACCTTAAAGCTGTGAAATTGTTTAGAAATGACCAGAATCCTGGAGAACCTGAGTATTCCCAGGTACATACAGATAAGCCACAGACTAGTAGTTAAGGGCGTACATTCTGGTTTGAATCCCAGCTCTAAGCCTTATAGCTGTCTAACCTGCTGTAATTGTTCAATCTTTATGCCTCAGTTACCTCTTCTCTAAAATATGGTCAAACGCAACATAAGATTCTTAGATTAAATACAAATGCATACAGTAAGTGCTCAATAGTGGCTTTTTTTAAGAACTTTTATTTGTAACCCAATCCTTTGATTTTATTAATTTTTAAAAAACTTTTATTTATTTATATAAAAGTCAGAGTTAACACAGAGAGAGAAGAGGCAGAGAGGTCTCCCATCTGCTTGTTCACTCCCCAATTGGCCGCAACGGCTGGAGCTGCGCCAATCTGAAGCCAGGAACCAGGAGCTTCTTCCAAGTCTCCCACGTGGGTGCAGGGGCCCAAGCACTTGGTCATCTTCCACTGCTTTCCTAGGCCATAGCAGAGAACTAGATTGGAAGAGGAACAGCCGGGACTAGAACCAGCGACCATATGGGATGCCGGCACTTCAGGCCAGGATGTTAACCTGCTGCACCATAGCACTGGCACCTGATTTTATTAATTTTATCTAATTCCTATATAGTAAATTTTGTAGCATTTTCTGGTCCTGTTATTAGTACTGATAAAGATTTATTTATTTGAAAGAGTTAGAGGAAGAGACAGAGAGCAAGACCTCTCATCTGCCAGTCCACTCCCAAATGGCCGGGTCTCGATCAAGTCGGAGCCAGGAGCCAGGAGCCTCCTCCTTGTCTCGCCTGTGGGTGCAGGGGCCCAAGCACGTGGGCCATCCTCTGCTGCTCTCCCAGACCACAGCAGAGAGCTGAGCAGGGAGCAGCTGGGACTGGTGCCCACATGGGATTCTGGCATCGCAGAATAGCTCCACCCGCTGTTCACAATGCTGGCCTCCTTTTTTAGTATTTAAAATTGACTCAATTCTGTAACTTTTTTTTGACAACTACTATTCGGTTCCTCCGAAGCAACGATTTTGGTGTCTCTACTTCTGCTTTATGATTGTGCCTTGTTTTTATTGTTGTTTTTGAGATTTGTTTATTTATTTGAAAGGCAGACTTAGAGAGATGAAGAGACAGAGAAAAGTCTTCCACCTGCTGGTTCACTGCCCAGATGGCTGCAGTGGGCGGAGCTGGGCCAGTCTGAACTCCATCTAGGTGTCTCCCATGTCTGTGCAGGGGCCCAAGCACCTGGGCCATCTGCTGGTGCTTTCCCCGGCACATTAGTAGGAGCTGCGTTCGAAGTGTAGCATCTGGGATGCTGGTGTCATTGAGGGTGGCCGCTTAACCCTCAACTGGGGCAACCGGGACAGAATCCGGCGCCCCGACTGGGACTAGAACCCAGTGTACCGGTGCCGCTAGGTGGAGGATTAGCCTGTTGAGCCACGGTGCCGGCCTAAATGTTTGTTTTAAAGATATTTTATAATCTAAGTAAATAGTTTATCTGTTATAAAATTATATTGAAATAAGTTGAATTCACATTCAGGGAAGTCTTAACTTAAATAAAATTCATTTTCTAGGAGTGTGTCAGGCCTGTAACAACTTGGTGTAAGTTGTTAAGCTAATTTTTACAAGAAAATCTCTTTTTTCCCCAGCCTGCTTTTTCTTCATGGCATGTGCCAACCTGTACACTTGTTTGTCTTTTCCCCACTGGGATTCCAGTGTGTGCTTTGGGGCCAGGAGCGTGGTTTGGCTGGGTCTCGGGTCCCTGGCAGACGTTCAGGAAGCACGTTAGGCTAGTAAGTGAATAAATGCAGACATACTGAAGACCAGCATAGAACCACAGGGATTGAATTTGTGTGGCACTTTGGGCAAATATTTCACCTTCTCTGATAGTTTTCTAATTCCTTTTGCTTCCCTTGGACTTAGTGTTTTGTCTACATTAAAAGAAAACAGAGAGGCCAGCACTGTGGCAGAGTGGGTAAATCCGCTGCCTGCAGTGCCCGTATCCCATATGGGCACTGGTTCAAGTCCCAGCTGCTCCACTTCCAATCCAGCTCTCTGCTGTGGCCTGGGAAAGCAGTGGAAGGTGGCTCAAGTCCTTGGGCCCCTAAGCCTGTGTGGGAGACCCAGAAGAAGCTCCTGGCTTTGGATTGGCCCAGCTACAGCCATTGTGGGCATTTGGGAACTGAACCAGTGGATGGAAGAGTTCTTTCTCTACCTTACAAATAAATAAATAAATAAATAAGAAAAATAAAAACACCAGAATTATCAGTGAGCCAACTATTGCTGCTAATGCTTAAAAAAAAAAAAAAAAAGGGAAACAGAAACAAATAAAAATAATAAAAAATATTGAATGGAAAAAATGGAAAAACTTGTGTGGTAGAATAAAATACAATACATTTATCTGGAAAAAATCCTGATCACATAAAGAAACTAAAATGTCAGGATACTGATTTTTTTTAAAAAGGTGTATTTATTTGAAAGAGTTACACAGATAGAGAAGGAGAGGCAGAGAGAGAGGTCTTCCATCCACTGGTTCATTTCCCAAATGGCCACAATCACTGGAGCTGCGCCAATCCGGAGCCAGGAGCCAGGAGCTTCTTCTGGGTCTCCCATGTGGGTGCAGGGCCCAAGGACTTGGGTCATCTTCCACTGCTTTCCCTGGCCATAGCTGAGTGTTGGACTAGAACCGGTGCCCATATGGGATGCCAGCACGGCAGGTGGTGGCATTACCCACTATACTGCAGTGCCAGCCCTCAGAGACAATACATTGATGACTGGCAGAGGCATCTTGTTACAACAGGTTTATCATTATCAGGAGAAAACATTTGAGGAGCTCTGCTTTTTATACAGCTAATTCAGTTGGTGGTGTGGTAGTTTGCCTACTAATTTGCTAGCTTGTCTTTAGCAAATGTTCATATGCTTCACAAATTTAAATGGGCTGATTTTACATTTTGATTTTTGGGGGTGTATTTTACCGTTTAAACAAACCAGTGTTCAAAGACATGGGAGTGTAATGATTCTCCTTTAGAAAGTAATGCTTGAATGGGAATCTCTGTTAGGAATTCTGATTCTGTCTCTGCCCTTCTCCCCGTCTCCCAGGTCATCCAGATCCACCTGAATTCAATAGTTGCGTCTGTCAGTGGTCCAAAGAGACCTCAGGATAGAGTTGCTGTGACAGACATGAAAAGTGATTTCCAGTCTTGCTTGAATGAAAAGGTTGGTTGCTTTTATTGTTGTCTTCGTCAAATGCCTTTGTGCTAAATAGTCAAGATCCAAGAAAGTGACGTGTTCACTCAGTCCCCATCCATATTTCTATACGGTCACACCAGCATTCACACATTTATTGCTTCTGACCAGCATGCAAGTCAGTTTTGTTTTGTTTTGTTTTTAAGATTTTGTTTATTTGAGAGGTAGAGTTACAGACAGTGAGAGGGAGAGACTGAGAGAAAGGTCTTCCATCCACTGGTTCACTCCCTAGATGGCTGCAACGGCCGAAACTGCGCCGATCTGAAGCCAGGAGCTTCCTCCGGGTCTCCCACATGGGTACAGGGGCCCAAGTACTTGGGCCATCCTACACTGCTTTCCCAGGCCATTAGCAGAGAGCTGAATCGGAACTGGAAGACCTGAGACACGATCCAGCACCCATATGGGATGCCGGCACTGGCCCCACACGGTCAGAACTTTGAATGTTCAATCATCAGCCAGTGAGGATCTGCTATGTTTTCTACCAGTCTTTTTTTCCTCTACATATCCATAATGCTTGTTTTTTTTTTTTTTATGTACAAATTTGCGTAGGTTGGATTTAAAGGCTTCCAAATCGCAGCTGAAAAGCAAAAGGATATCGTGTCTCTTCAGTATGAAGGAAGTGAATATAAGCTGTCTCACGGGTCCGTGGTCATCGCTGCCGTTATCAGCTGCACCAATAATTGCAACCCTTCCGTCATGCTCGCTGCAGGTAGGTGTCCTTCACTGCCGTAGGTTTTCTTTTCCTTATTTTTTTGCTTCTCTCTCTCTCTCTCTCTCTCTCTCTCTCTTTCTTTCTCTCTCTGTCTTTTTTTTTTTTTTTTTTTTTTTTTTTTTTTTTAGTAATTTTGCTTTTTTAAAACGTAAAAAAATTTTTTTGTGTTGTGACTTACCTATTAGTTTCAGGTCATAGCCAGGTTTTTTTGTGTTAATTTAGAAGTACAGTTCATTACCCAAATTGCAAAGATTTTTTTTTTTAAAGATTTATTTATTTTACTTGAAAGTCACAGTTACGCAGAGAGAGAGAGAGAGGGAGAAAGGTCTTCCAACCACTGCTTCACTCCCCAGATGGCCGCAATGGCCGGAGCTGAGCCAGTCCGAAGCCAGGAGCTTCTTCCAGGTCTCCCACGTGGGTGCAGGAGCCCAAGGACTTGGGCCATCTTCTGTTGCCTTCCCAGGCCACAGCAGAGAGCTGGATTAGAAGTGGAGAAGCTGGGTCTCAAACCGGCGCCCATATGGGATGTCAGCACTGCAGGCGGCGTCTTTACCCGGTACACCACAGCGCCGGTCCCAAATTGCAGAAATTTTTATTTTTTATTATTTACTTATTTATTTTTTGACAGGCAGAGTTAGAGAGAGAGAGAGAGAAAGGTCTTCCTTTTTTCATTGGTTCACCCCCCCAAGTGGCCGCTACGGGCAGCGTGTTGCGGCCGGCGTGCTGCGCTGATCGAAGCCAGGAGCCAGGTGCTTCCTCCTGGTCTCCCACTCGGGTGCAGGGCCCAAGGACTTGGGCTATCTTCCACTGCCTTCCCGGGCCACAACAGAGAGCTGGACTGGAAGAGGAGCAACCGGGACAGAATCCGGCGCCCCGACTAGGACTAGAACCTGGGGTGCCAGCTCCACAGGCAGATTAACCTAGTGAGCCGCGGTGCTGGACAATTGCAGAGGTGTTTTTTTTTTTTTTTTTTTTTCCATTTTCAATTCTCTTTATATACAGAAGATCAATTTAGTATAAAGTAAAGATTTCAACAGTTTGCACCCATATAGAAACACAAAGTGAAACATACTGTTTGAGTACTAGTTATAGCATTAAATCACAATGTACAGCACATTAAGGACAGAGATCCCACATGAGGAGCAAGTGCACAGTGACTCCTGTTGTTGACCCAACAAATTGACACTCTAGTTCATGGCACCACTAACCACCCTAGGCTCTTGTCATGAGTTGCCAAGGCTATGGAAACCTTCCAAGTTCGCCGACTCTGATCATATTTAGACAAGGTCATAAAAGACAGGGTGAGGATAGTAACCAATGATCCTAAGAGTGGCATTAACCAGCATTAAGTGGGGAAGAGGACCATCAGTACACACAGGTTGGGAGTAGAGCCATTGGAGGTAGAGTAGAGGTTATGATTACTAATTGCAGAGATTTTTAACAAGGGTTGTAAATGAAATCAGATTGTATAAACTATGGAGCAATTTGTTAATAGTAGAAGACTGTGCGTGGTAAGTGTTAGATTGTTCTTAGTTTATTATGATTGTGGCTTTAAAAATGGTTCAGTTAATGATATCTGTTATACCAGAGATCTTCAGAAAGTTTTTGGAAATCATGTATTATGGAAAAGTAACACTTGCATGTTCTCTGTACCAGAGTAACCACCTTTCAGTTCCATTTTCCACGAACTTCTGCGGTCCCTTCTGTGTGCACAGTTTTCTAATTGTTTCCTTGAGGCCACAGTATCAACGTGTACCTTAATAATTTACAACCTAAGGGCTTACATGTCTACTGCAGTTTTTAATTTGTTGTTAGTAATGCAAATCAGTAGAATAAAGCGGTCACGATGATGGCAGTAAGTTGATGAGTATGGACTTTCACTGTAATCTGAATCGGAGACTGGTCGGTCACGGAATCTTGCTTCCTGCTGCGGTGTGAATGATGGGGAAGATGCCTGTGCTAACCAGCCTTGTTTGTTGCCTGCAGGTCTTTTGGCTAAAAAGGCTGTGGAAGCTGGACTGCGAGTTAAACCTTACATCAGAACCAGCTTGTCCCCAGGCAGTGGCATGGTTACACATTACCTCAGTTCAAGCGGAGTGTTACCGTATCTCAGTAAGCTCGGGTGAGTGACAGTCGCCACTGTTGACACTGATGCATGTCAGGCAGCAGGTGCGGAAGCTGCCGCCTGTTACAGCCTTTCCTGTGAAGAGAAGATGGGACACGCATGCTTTAGTTGTTGCTCAGCCAGCATTGACTGGACATGTGCAGTGAGCAAGACACTGTGCTGGCTGCTGAGAGGAGGGAGACCTGGCCTCTCCCTTCAGGATACGGAGCAGGGAAGACGAGACAGCACAAGCCAAACCAGGTGGCAGTGACGGACGGTCTAAGTGATGCTACCAAGTCATACTTAATTTTACTTTATTTTTTAATTTAAGATAGTTAAGATTTATTTAAAAGGCAGAGTTAGAGTGAGAGAAGGAGAGAGAGCTTCCATCTGCTAATTCACTCCTCAAATGGCTGCAATGGCCAGGGCTGGATCAGGCCAAAGCCAGCCACCAGGAGCTTCCTCAGGGTCTCCCACGTGGGTGCAGGGGCCCAAGCTCTTGGGCCATCTTCTGCTGCTTTCTCAGCCAGAACTTGAACAGGTATATGGAATGCCTACATTGCAGGTGGCAGCTTATCCTCTGTGCCATACACAACGCCGGGCCCAGTACTCAATTTTTGTGAGTTGTGTAGATCTGTTGAGACTGGGATCTTACAGATTGCGTTTATTAACTCAATAAATTGCCATAATTGAGGTTTTGTGAGGTTACTGGATCTCTAATCCATAAAGTTGTCCCTGAACGTTGGAGAAAATTAATTTTGCATTTTTTATTACATGCTGATTGTGTTTTTGATGTATCTTTTGGAACGTATCTTCTCACCTAAATTATCAGTTCCTTTGTGAGTGTGATAAAGTGTAGGTTTCCTGCTTTTCCAACAGTAGTTGAAGCTGGTTTAGAGGATTATATTTCTAATCTTCTAGCCATGTTGTCTTGGAACTGTTTTCAGAGGCTCCAAGAGAGTTTTAATTGGCTGAGAATGGATTTGTATATAGTGAGTGCTGGGTCAGAGCACCTTTTTTTTTTTCCTAACAGGCAGAGTGGACAGTGAGAGAGAGACAGAGAGAAAGGTCTTCCTTTTCCATTGGTTCACCCCCCAATGGCCGCTGTGGGCAGTGCACCGCACTGATCTGAAGCCAGGAGCCAGGTGCTTCTCTTGGTCTCCCATGCGGGTGCAGGGCCCAAGCACTTGGGCCATCCTCCACTGCCTTCCCGGGCCATAGCAGAGAGCTGGCCTGGAAGAGGGGCAACCAGAACAGAATCCAGCGCCCTGACCGGGACTAGAACTTGGTGTGCCGGTGCCGCAGGCGGAGAATTAGCCTATTGAGCTACGGCAGCGCCGGCCCAGAGCACCTTTTTAAGGTCTTCATTCCAATTGTTATGGGGCAAGGTCCTCTTGGCACTTAACAGCTTAAGGAAACCCCGAGGATGGAGATACAGTATGAGTTTTTTAAGAGGTCATGTTTTATTCCTAGCAAGTAGTATCTAAGGGATTCCTTTGTGTGGTGTGGTCGGTGCTGTTGACCTGGCAGGGATTGTTGTGTGTACCGGGGCTCCTGAGGGTTGTGTAGGGTTCAGGTAACACGCGCGTGCCAAAGGGTCAGATGTGGGATAACATAGCGACGGAGGTGAACTGTGGGTTGTGTGTGCTGAGCGTTCTCATTGTAGGGATGGAAATGAGAGAAGGCTCGTCCTTTCTTTACAAACATGAGATGCTGTCCAATCACATTTACTTTCTGAAATGCAGGTTTGAAATAGTTGGCTATGGATGTTCAACCTGTGTGGGGAACACAGCACCCTTGTCAGAAGCAGTTTTAAATGCAGTAAAGCAGGTAAGAGGTGTGCATTTGCAAGATGTCCCAGTGGGTTGTGCTAACTGCGTTCTCTTACTAGATTGTAGGAAGTACAGTTGTTGCATTGAGAATTCTGTATCCCAGGTGAAGATGGGTCAGCAGATCATTTCTGGCTTAGACGTAACGTCCTGATAACGTAAGGGGTTGCTCACTCTGTTTGCCGGATTCATAATTCTGGGCCTAAACGTTACTGCTGGGCTTTTGGTTGTCTTGCCCTCAGAACTGTAATGTTGGAGACTGCTTATATATGATGATCCAGGTGTGTTGCATCTCTTGAATATATTTGTATGTGTGTGTTTTTTTTCAGGGTGATTTGGTTACCTGTGGAGTTTTTTCTGGAAACAAAAATTTTGAAGGTCGTCTTTGTGATTGTGTTCGTGCCAATTACCTTGCCTCTCCACCCCTAGTGGTGGCTTATGCCATAGCCGGCACAGTGGATATAGATTTCCTGACGGAGCCTTTAGGTATCGTTCCTATTATTATGTATGTATGTCTGCACACACCTTTTTTCCATAAAAATTGTACCATCTTTGAGATGCTTCTTGGACCATCTACTTTATGATGTGTTTCAGGAAAATTGATGATGCACAGTAATTCCTGTGCTCGTGAGAATCCAAGTGTGTGATTCTTCCAGCTGCTTAAGTGAGCAGCCTGTTGTTGAGTGATTTACTTGATTTCTGTGATATGTTTTTGAAAAGGTTTGAACATTTTGAGGGGTTGTTTTTTCGCCATAAATACCATGCTAAAATCTTTTTATCAGGGACCGACCCTACTGGCAAGAATATTTACCTGCACAATATTTGGCCTGATAGAGAAGAAGTTCACCGGGTCGAGGAAGAACATGTTATATTCTCCATGTTTAAAGCGTTAAAGGAAAAGGTAGAGGTAAGAGAAGGACTCACTTGTTTGCAGAAATAGTCTGAGTTACGTGTTCTTTTATGCATCCTGCTTTCTGGATAGAATAAAAATTACACTGTTTTTAATCCTTGGTTTTTAGTGAGTGATACTCATTTTATATCTGGAATCACTAATTTTAAAAAGAACAGAGTTTTAGAATTTATTTACTTACTAAAAATGCGTAGCGCTTATCTAATACTTAGTACTGTGTAAGCTCAGTCCTTGTCCTTGGCTCCCTGAATGTGGGCGCGCTTCACAGAGACTGCCCTTGCTGGTCCTTCCCGCTCTGGGGCTTCAGAAAGATGCCTGGGCCCTTGTGGGAGTCCCTGGGTTCCTGACGCCAGCATCCCACCAGTGCAGACCCTGGAGTCAGTGTGGCGATGGCCCCAGCCCCGGCCTAACCCCAGCTGTCATGGGCATTTGGAGAGTGTTCCAGCAGAGGGGAGCGCTCTGTCTCTCTCTCTCTCTGCCTCTCAAAGAACCTTTTTTTAATGTAAAAATTGGTAACAGCAAACAGTGAAATCTCTCTCTACAGTTCTCTAGCCTTTTACTTTACCTGCCTTACCAGTGATGTGGAGGATTTTTAAAGTTTTTATTTATTTATTTATTTATTAAAGATTATTTATTTGAAAGAGTTACAGAGAGGGAGAGAGAATCTTCCATCAGCTGGTTCACTCCCCAAATGGCTGCAACGGCCAGAGCTGAGCCGATCCGGAGCCAGGAGCCAGGAGCTTCTTCTGGGTCTCCCACATGGGTACAGGGGCCCAAGGACTTGGGCCATCTTCCACTGCTTTCCCAGGCCACAGCAGAGAGCTGGATTGGAACTGGAGCAGCCGGTCTTGAACCGGCACCTATATGGAATGCCAGCATTGCAGGCGGCAGCTTTACCCACTATGCCACAGCGCCAGCCCCAAAATTTTTATTTATTTATTTGAAAGACAGAAACAGAGCTCTCCCTTCCATTGATTCACTCCTCAAATCCTGCAGCAGCTGGGGCTGGGCCAGGCTGCATCTGGGTCTTGGAACTCGATCCAGGTCTGCCATGTTGGTGGCAGGGATCCAGCTGCTTGAGCTGTCAGTTGCTGCCTCCCTGCATGCTCATTGGCAGGAATTGGAATGAGGATTGGAGCCTGGACCAGAACCCAGGAGCTTCCATATGGGATACAGGCATCCCGAGTGGCCTCTCAACCACTGTGCTAAGCATCTGCCCCTCCAGAATTTTTTTTTTTTTTTTTTTTTTTTTTTTGGACAGGCAGAGTGGACAGTGAGAGAGAGAGACAGAGAGAAAGGTCTTCCTTTTTGCCGTTGGTTCACCCTCCAATGGCTGCTGCGGCCAGCGCACCGCACTGATCCGATAGCAGGAGCCAGGTGCTTCTCCTGGTCTCCCATGGGGTGCAGGGCCCAAGCACTTGGGCCATCCTCCACTGCCTTCCCGGGCCACAGCAGAGAGCTGGCCTGGAAGAGGGGCAACCGGGACTAGAACCTGGAGTGCCGGTGCCGCAGGCGGAGGATTAGCCTAGTGAGCCGCGGCGCCGGCCCCAGAAATGGTTTTGTTTTTGTTTGTTTGTTTTTAAGATTTATTTATTTGAAAGCGTTACACATAGAGAGGAGAGGCAGAGAGAGGTCTTCTATCTGATGGTTCACTCCCCAGTTGGCTGCAACGGACAGAGCTGCACTGATCCAAAGCCCGGAGCCGGGAGCTTCTTCCAGATCTCCCACACGGGTGCAGGGACCCAAGGACTTCTACTGCTTTCCCAGGCCGTAGCAGAGAGCTGGATCGGAAGAGGAGCAGCCGGGACTAGAACCGGCGTCCATATGGGATGCTGGTGCTTCAGGGCGTTAACCTACTGTACCACAGCACCAGCTCCTTTTTGTTTATTTTTTTAAGGATTGGTTTAGTTATTTGAAAGAGTTACACAGAGAGAGGGAGAGAGAGAAAGATCTCCCATCTGTTGGTTCACTCCCCAAGTGGCCACAATAGCTAGGGCTGAGCCAAGCTGAAACCAGGAGCTTCATCCAGGTCTCCTGTGTGGGTAGCAGGGCCCAAGCACTTGCCCATCTTCTACTGCTTTTCTCAGGCCATTAGCAGAGAGCTGGATCAGAAGTAGTCAGCTGGGACAAACTGACAATGCATGGGATGTTGGAGTCACAGGCAGTGGTGACTCCCAGAAATGTTTTTATGTATATACAAACGCACACACATATATACAGATTTTTTTTGGTCTTGAGAGTCACACAGAGTTTTAATCTGCTAGTTCTCTCGCCAAGTGCCCATAACAGCCATGGCTGGGCCAGGCTGAAGCCAGGAGCCAGGAACTCAATCTGATTGTCCTACATGGGTGACTGAGACCCAAGTACCTGTGCCAGCCTGCTGACTCCCAGGGTGCTCATCAGCATGACACTGAAATTTAGGTTAGAGCCAGGGCTCCAATGTGGGATGTGGGCAGGCATCCTAACCTCTTGGCCAAGTGTTCACCCCCAGACCTTTTTTAAGAATAGAATATAAATATGAAGACAGAAAGGTACTTATTGAACCCCTTGTGTGTGTGTGGTACTCTTTTTAGGTGTTTGAAATCATCAGTTTACAAAACACAAAGACAACTTCTACATATCTTATGTAATCAAAAAATAACTAATACAAGCTGTGTTGTCAGTGTTGCAGTTTTATATAGAGTGAAAGGATATCTTTGCAAAGTTTTGAAGCAAGTTAGGAAGTAGATTTGAAGGAAGTTTTGTGTAAGAGACATTAAGGAGGGAACTTTAATGAGAGCAGTATGGAGACAGTGACTGCGGACCATGGTAGGAAATGTCACAGAGCCTGGTGGAAGCAGAATCACCCTGGGAACCTAAGCCGTTGTAGCAGCCTGAAGTTTGTGGAACGGGCAGCTGTGTGAACTGCTGGTGAAGACACCAGGTCCCACATCAGATACCCAGCTGACTGTTGACGCCGCTTCCTGCTGGTGCAGATGCTGGCGTGGAGGCTCGGGCAGCTGTGATGTCTCAGGTAGTTGGGGTTCCTGCCCACATGTGGGACCTGGACTGAGTTCCTGGCTTCTGGCTCCTGCCGACGTGGGCAGTGAACCAGGGAGTGAGAGCTTCTCTGGCTCTGTCTCCCGCACTCCTGTTTCCTTCCTCCCTGTCTCTGCACCTGTCAGATACATTTTACCCTGAGTGAGTGAGGGGAGGGCCTTTGGAAGGGCTGGACAGAAGAGTGTCATAATCTGCTTAGAAGGATCGCTCTGCTCTGAAAGCGTGCTGGTGGCTCGGTGTTGTGGTGCGGCAGGTTAAGCCACCTGCTGCAATGCTGGCATCCCGTGCGGGTGCCTGTTTGAGTCCCGGCTGCTCTGCTTCCCATCCAGCTCCCTGCTAATGGCCTGGGAAAAAACTGGAAGCTAGCCTAAGGGTTTGGGCCCCTGCCATCCACATGGGCGACCCGGATGAAGCTCCTGGCTCCTGTCTTGGACTGACCCAGTGCTGTCCATTGTGACCATCTGGGGAGGGACCATTGAATTGAAGATCTCTCTTTCTCTGTGTCTCCTCTGTAACTCTTTCAAAATAAATAAATTCTTAAAAAAAAAAATGTATTGGGGTGAAATTGAGTAAGGAGGGTAGAATCAAGAAGAGAAATTACTCTTGTCCTGGTTAAACAGTGTTGATGGAGTGGAGAGAAATTGTGATGTTTTAGATAGAGTTTAAAACAGAACAAGCAGTGATAGGGGCTGGTGTTGTGGTGCAGGGACTTAAGCCACTGCTTGTGACACTGGCATCCTATATCAGAGCACTGGTTCAAGTCCCAGCTGCTCCACTTCTTATCTAGCTTCTTGTGAATGCACCTGGGAAGGAGCAGAGGATCCACGTGGGAGACCTGGATGGCGTTCCTGGCTCTAGGCTTTGGCCTGACTAGTGCTGACTTCTGCAGGCATTTGGGGAGTGAATCAGTGGATGCAAGTTTTCTCTGTCTCTTCCCCTGTTACTCTCTCTGTCTCTTCCCCTGTTACTCTACCTTTCAGATAAACAAATCTTAATAAAAGGAATAGGCAGTGACATAAGACAGATACATTGGAAGATGGCAGTTTTTCTCAGCGTTAAGGTTCTTCAAGATTAACAACACATAAGCCTCACATACCCAGCTTCTCTTGTGTGAAGATAGATCTAAGTTCATTGCCTTTTTTGGACTCTGTAGAATCTTTATGTTCAGTTATGTTAAAATGTAACTTTAAATGTTCCCGAAGATTCAGGTATTAGAGTTTGAAGAGCAGATCTGTTCGTTTTTGTCCAGTACATCAGGGTTTAATGGAAGACGCCCTCAGCTTTCTTTGACCCTTTTTTGTTTTCCTTGTGACCTGGGTGCTGCTTTGTTGCCTTTGACATTTTCAGAAACTTTCTGACTGCGTTTATCTTTCTCCTTGTTCATCCCCACAGACTGGAAATAAGCGATGGCATTCCTTAGAAGCACCTGATTCAGTTTTGTTTCCGTGGGACGTAAAGTCTACTTACATCCGATGTCCTTCCTTCTTTGATAAGCTTGTAAGCTTTACCCTTTGATAAGCTTTACCCTTGATAAGCTTTACCCTTTGATCCTTAAAGAATGTAATAAACTGAAAGTGCCTGTGAGGAGTTCAACGCCTTGGACCTTTATCTTGTAGACCAAAGAACCAGTTGCACTGCAAGCTATTGAGAATGCCCACGTCTTACTGCACCTGGGGGACTCTGTCACCACGGATCACATATCTCCCGCGGGGAGCATCGCCCGGAGCAGTGCTGCTGCCAAGTACTTGACAAACAGAGGGTGGGTCGAGGGTTTCTGTTTTGTTTTCTTTCTCTCTGGGGAAGAGGCTTCTCATGGTCGGGCCTCTGATGCTATCCTGATTGTTGTGTTTGAAGCAAGGTCTTTGCTTGTAACTTTAGAAGTTGAACATATTGGTTTAGTGCTCGCTTTGGCAGCACATATACTAAAATTGGACAAAAGTGCTTGTTTAAATGGAGCCCTTATAGTATAAACGAGCACCTGACTGGATACGAGATACTCTCTCAGAGCTGCTTTGTTCCTTACCATGTGGCCCAGTCACTTGGTTCTAGTTAGCTTCCTTTTATTGGAGTGCAGTAAAGGGGTACGTAGCCCAAAAGTGTGTGTTGGGAGGCTAGGATTGATGTGTACCAATCAAAAGACAATGAATTAGTGCTTAAAATTATACATTTAACAATCAGCATGAATGTGTAAAGGACTTTGATGTAGGGGATTAGAAACCCAACACTGGGAAGATTTTGTTTCCACACGATTAATAATGTAGAGTCGCTCTGCTATTGAAGAGTTGTGTTGACACCAGAGACGAAAGTTTTGCTAAAGCAGAAACTGCAGCGTTGGACCTGATTAACTGCTGAGTGCTTATTCGAAGCTTGAGCCGTTCAGATGGTGAGATTTTTCCACAGAGAAGTCTTATCAGTGCTGTGTAGCTTGGTTTGACTGGTGATAAAACTGGAGAGCTTTTATCACAGAGTAGTAAGAACTAAAGGAAGTCTGCTTTCTCACACTTTTTGGTTATGATTTCCATCTTGATGATAATTGTGACAGTTTCCATAAAAGAAAACTAGTCACCATTTCTCTCGGATACACACTTTTCATATATAGTATATGTTTGATATAAATTTCTTAGCTCATTTAATCCAGTAATTCTGGTTGGTTTGCATTTCCTAAACATAAAACACCCAATCCCTACCACTCTGGACCTGAAGTAAGAAATTTAAATGTACACATTTAGAGTATTGTTGCCTCTGTGTGAAAGACCAAATTAGAGGCTAAATAAAGTTGGGTTGTTGGGTCTGGCATGTAGCACAATGGTTTCAGCTGCCACCTGTGCCACTGGCATCCCTATGAACACCGGTTTGAGTCCCAAGTGCTCCCTGCTAATGTACCTGGGAAAGTAGTGGAAGATGACCTGAGTGTTTGGGTCCTGGCTACCTATGTGGGACCTGGACAGAGGCCCAGTCTCCTGACTTCAGCCTGGCCCAGCCTCGGCTGCTGCATCATTTGGGGAGTGAGGCAACAGATGGAAGATCTCTGTCTCTTCCTCTCTCTCTCACTCTGACTTTAAATTTTTTTTTCTAAAAGTTGGTTGTTGATTGTTCCTAAAGTCATTTCTGTAGTTACTAATTCAGTAGCTGTGAACACCCCACTAAGGGTACTCACCCATACTGGGGTCAGTTGGTCAGTCCCTTCCTCCTTTCCTCCCCCTCTCCCTCCCTCCCTTCTTCCTTTTTTTTTTTTTTTTTTTAAATTAACTGATTTACTTATTTGAAAGGCAAGGAAAGGGAGAGAGAGAGGGCGATCTTGCTTCTGCTGATTCGCTCTCCAGATGACCTCTGCAGCCATCCAGGTCTGTGACGTGGGGGCAGGGGCCCAAGCACTTGGGCTGTCTTGCACCGCTTTCCCAGGCGCATTAGCAGGGAGCTGGATCAGAAGGGGAGCAGCTGGGACTCAAACTGACACTCCAGTGTGACCCATTGCACCACACGCTGCACCCCCAGCCCCTGTATTATGATTTCTAAATACCGTTCCCAATAATAGGAACTGTTCTTGGAGATTGATTGATTCCATATCTGGGACTGGAAAATGTCCAAGATGATTTTGCACGTCTTCGACCAGAAGCAAGGGAGCTGTCAGAGACCATCAGGCTTCTGTCAGGGATTTTAGAACCAGCTTGGATTTGTCACTGTTCAAAGATGGGACACACTGAGCACCAACAAAGCAGTAACTAGAAACGACTTGAAATGCGAGGAATATGTTTTCATCTATCAGTTGGTGATGATTCTAAATGAAAAAAAGTTAAATTTCTTATGTTTGAAAGATGTTAGGGAATCAGCTCATAATTTTGAAAACTGATAGGCTGTCAAGCCTTTAGTGTTTCTTGCATGAAATGTATGAATACAACCAAATCATTACTGAAGGAAATTTTACCTTTCCTGAAGATTTGGAGCCTTAAGAAAAAGGGGAGGGCCCAGCATTGTGGTATATCTGATAAAGCTGTACCAGCATCCCATATGGTTGCTGATTATTGTCGCAGCTGCTCCACTTCTGATCCAGCTCCCTGCTATGGCCTGGGAAATGCAGCAAAAGATGGCCCAAGTCCTTGGGCCCCTGCCACTCATGTGGGAGAGCTGGAGGAAGCTCCTGGCTCCTGCCTGGCCCAGCGTTGGCTGTTGAGACCATCTGGGAAGTGAACCAGCAGGTGGACTATATCTTTCTCTGTCCCTCCCTCTCTATAACTCTGACTTTCAAAGTTCATAAATCTTTTTGTTTTTTAAGGGGGTGGGAGTGGGGAGGACGATGAATGTGTGAATTATGGTAGCGCCATCTTAGGGTCTGATGAAACAGCCAGCATAGACAGTTATGATTCATGGCTGTGACAGTGGGGACCGAGACAGCGTCAGGTGCCTCCTGAGGGGCACGCAGGACCTGTGAAGCTTGGTTGCCAAACGCTTGAAGTCCAGGTCATTGGATCTGACATCTGATTTACAAAAAATTCAGGGGACCAGAAAGCATGTTCATGGGAATACAGTAAACGTAGTCCAGATACAGAGAGCTATCCTACAAGTGACCCGGTCTCTTCAGATGAAGTACAGGGGACGCACAGATAAAAGGGACTTGAGACCAGCTGAATACATTTAGGAACTGTAGTTTGAAGGCTGATTTGAACTGACCAACTTTCAAAAAGTAGTATGGGAAAAGCCAGGGCCATGTGAATATTGAATGACTATCTGGTAGTAACAGATGACTAGATTTTCCTGTTGTGGGAAGTGTATAAGGATGGTATATGTATTTTATTTTATTTTATTTTTGACAGGCAGAGGTAGAGAGAGACAGAAAGGTCTTCCTTCCGTTGGTTCACCCCCCAAATGGCTGCTACAGCTGGCGTGCTGTGCTGATCCGAAGGCAGGAGCCAGGTGCTTCCTCCTGGTCTCCCATGCGGGTGTAGGGCCCAAGCACTTGGGCCATCCACCACTGCCTTCCTGAGCCACAGCATAGAGCTGGACTAGAAGAGGAGCAACCAGGACAGAATCCGGCGCCCCGACCGGGACTAGAACCCAGGGTACCAGCGTCACAGGTGGAGGATTAGCCTAGTGAGCCACGGCGCTGGCCAATGGTATATGTATTTTAAGAGTCCATATCTTTTGGAGAAACATAATGAAACAGTTAAGATAGACACCTGAGTTTTGCTTTAACACAGTCTAGTGGAGTTTATAAATTTTGGATACATTTTACAATTCACTATTGTGTAATTATTTTCTATCTGGAGTGAAAACTGACTCTGAGAATTTTATTGTAGCCTTACCCCCCGTGAATTCAACTCATATGGAGCCCGAAGAGGCAATGATGCTGTGATGACAAGAGGCACATTTGCAAATATCAAGCTTTTCAATAAATTTATTGGAAAACCAGCTCCCAAAACCATCCATTTCCCATCAGGACAGACGGTAAGGGCGCACACCGCGCGTGAGGCTGCGGACCTGGGGCGGAGTGTGTACTAAGTCTTTGTGTTTGGTCCACAGCTGGATGTGTTTGAAGCTGCAGAGCTGTACCAGAAGGAAGGTATCCCGCTGATAATCTTGGCAGGGAAGAAATACGGCTCTGGAAATTCAAGAGACTGGGCTGCCAAAGGACCCTACTTACTGGTATTGGTTCTTCAAACTTCTTAGCATCTAAAGTCAGAGTTACAGAGAGAAAAGAACTTCACCTGCTGGTTACTCCCCACTCGGCTGCCAGAGCCAGCACGGGCCAGGCCAGAGCCAGGAGCTTCTTCTGTTCTCTCACATGGGTGCAGGCCATCTTGCGTTGCTTTTCCCAGGCCATTAGCAGGGAGCTGGATCAGAAGTGGAGCAGCTGGGATCGAATTGGTGGCCACATGGGGAGCCAGCTTCACAGTGGTGGCTTTATCTGCTGTGCCGCAACACCAGCCCCGAAAGAATTTTTCATATTCCCTGTTGTCAGAAACAGCCTGTTGAAACCCATTTTGCTTACTTGGGTTTTTTTAGTGGTTATTCAGTCCTCATTGCTAGGGTATTTTGAAATGTTTGTGGTAAATGAACTAAAAGGTGTTTATTTTTGGTGCAGAATGTTTGAAATCCATGCATAATTTTCTCATAATGCACATTTTCTGTGAATTTTTTGAAGGCCCCTTGTATTTATGTATTTTTTTTTCTGCTAGCCGTTTTGGAGAATATTTTGTGCTGATCTGGCTGGGCTGCATTTTAATATCTGAACTTAATTACGCATTTTCTTAGGTGACAAAATCAGTGTGGCAGAAGTATCTACCTTACGGTATAATAATAGGATGTGGTGGTGCCTGTGAGCCTGGGAAGCCTTTCTCTCAGGACTGTTCCTCTGGTGCGGTATCCCTGGTCTGTGGGGAGGGCAGTCACATGGCTGTGCGCCTGCCCCTTCCTGTTCTCCAGCTGTTCTCACAGGGGGGCTGGAGGAAGGCTGCCAAGCGCACCCTCAGCGCCCATCTCACCCACCCCCTGCTTTCTTGAACTTCCTTAATTTAGTTTCTTCCTCCAGATATAAACACCCTAAGGAGTTGTAGCAGTAAACCAGATTCTCTAATATTTCTGAGATACTATTTAGAAGTATTACAAATATTAATGATAGTTACAGATTCCTTTTATTCTAAACATTTCTCAACTTATTTAAAAAAAGATTTATTTATTTGAAAGGCAGAGTTACAGAGAGAGATGTTCCATCCACTGCTTTACTCCCTAAATGGCTGCGGTAGCCTGGGCTGAGCCAGGTGGAAACCAGGAGCCAAGAACTCAATCCGTCTCCCACGTGCAGGGGCCCAGCACTTGGACCATCATCCACTACTTTCCTAGGCACATTAGCAGGGAGCTGGATTGAAAGTGGAGCAGCCAGGACTTGAACCCATGAGCATATGGGATGCCAGTGTTGCAGGCGGCGCCTTAACCCACTGCGCCACAGCACCAACCCCTCATTTATGTTTTTCCGTGGGAAGCTTTCCTCATACCATGAGTGGTCTTTGGCCAGCCCCACAGTTACACATGAAAATCTGATCCCAAGCTCCAGCCGTGGCTGGCTTTTGTCCACCCGGGAAGCTGGGGACCAAGCCCTGGCTGTGGGTGCCTGTGATGTCTTCTAAGACAGCTGAATTTCCTCAAGGAAAGAGACTCAGGGTACAGTCACCTGTGCCGCCCCTCTTTCCAGCCTGGCGTTCTCAGGCCAGCCTGTCCCTGTACCCAGTGAGCCTCGGTCCTGAGGTGATCCCAGCAGAGCCATTGGCATGAACGCTGGGTCTTTGGTGTTAACAACGACTTTATTCATCGTATGTGTAAGGTACAGTGAGCACGCACTCAGTGTGTCTGTGGTGCTACATTTTTGGAGGGAGAGAAGAGGTGAGCAGGAAGACAGGACTAAGGTAAACTGGCCTAAAAGGCCCTTGAGCGAGACCCAAATTAGAGCCTCTTTGGCTTGTTCTCTGTGGAGAACAGACAGTTCCCCTCCCAGCATGGGACCCACCTTACTATGGGCAGGCTGGGGAACCGTTTTTCTGCCGAGGGCTTTAGATATTTCTTTTTTTTTAAACAGGCAGAGTGGACGGTGAGAGACAGAGACAGAGAGAAAGGTCTTCCTTTTCCATTGTTTCACCTTCCAATGGCTGCTGCGGCCAGCGCATCTCGCTGATCCGAAGCCAAGAGCCAGGTGCTTCTCCTGGTCTCCCATGCGGGTGCAGGGCCCAAGCACTTGGGCCATCCTCCACTGCCTTCCCGGGCCATAGCAGAGAGCTGGCCTGGAAGAGGGGCAACCGGGATAGAATCTGGCGCCCCAACCGGGACTAGAACCCGGTGTGCCGGCGCCACAAGGTGGAGGATTAGCCTGTTAAGCCACGGCGCCGGCTAGATATTTCTGACATCATCTGTGGGCAGATTTATTGAATTTCGAGTCCTGCCTGTGGCTGTCTTGGCAGGGCCAGACCAAGTGATTTCACAGCCCTCTTGTTCCCCACCCCTGCTCTGAGACTCTGCAGTACTGCCAGTCTTCCAAGAACTCTGGATTCTCAGGTTAGCCTGGGTTCCTACTGTAAAGTGACTCGGACCTAGCTTCAGCCTCCTCATCCCGTTATTTCAGCCTTGCCTGCTGTATCAGTTATCCTTGGTTTGTAAATGTTTGGGGAATTTCCTCGGCTGCCTCCCTGTCACGGGTTTCTACCTTCGTTACGCCTTATTTTGGTATTCCATTTCAAGAGAGCGTGTTGGGCACTCATTCATCCCAGCAGGTGAGGCACCCACGTTCCATTTCCGAGGGCCTGGGTTGGATGCTTGCTCTGCTTCCTGCAGCCTCCTGGGAGACAGCAGCGAGGCGCAAGCGGTTGGGTCCCTGCCACCCAAGAGGGAAACACAGATTGAGTTCCCGGCTCCCAGCGTCTGCTCTGGGCCAGCGTTTGGGTCAGGAACCAGCAGATGGGGACTCTTCCTCTGCCTTTTAGATAAGAGAGAGTTGACCTGTCTCAGCTGTGCTGTGAAGGCCGCCCCATCTGCAGAGCCCTGACGGCAAGGTGGGCACTAGAGGTGGCTGACAGGGCGTTAGAACAACGTCGGGAGCTCCTTCAGGTGCAGGGGTCATCTGTCAAGAGCCTTTGTGAACACCGGTCCCAGTGTGGGGTGTGAGGGTAAAGTGTTCAGGAAAGATCATAGTAAATCTTTCCCCCTTGTAAATGCTCAATAAGTCAACTTTCAAGCGTGAGTAAAGGAAATGAAATACTCATTTATTACAGGGTGTGAAAGCTGTTTTGGCTGAAAGTTATGAAAAAATACACAAAGATCATCTGATTGGAATTGGCATAGTTCCACTTCAGTTTCTTCCAGGAGAAAATGCAGAGTCCTTGGGCCTGTCCGGCAGAGAAACGTTTTCTTTAACCTTCCCTGAAGAACTCTCTCCTGGGATTACATTAACTATAAAGGTATCTCCCAACTCTCAGATCTGGGATTGCACTCCGCTAGCTGGAGCGGGAAGCAGCGTCGCAGCGAGTCGCCTGCCAACACCAGCATAAGTCACGCGGTGTGAGGCGGCACCGTGCCCTGCACCCGTGTTCATGTCACACGCTGTAAGGCAGCACCGTGCACCCGTGTTCATGTCACGTGGTGTGAGGCGGCACCGTGCCCTGCACCCGTGTTCATGTCACGCGGTGTAAGGCAGCACCGGTCCCTGCACCGTGCACCCGTGTTCATGTCACGTGGTGTAAGGCGGCACTGTGCCCTGCACCCGTGTTCATGTCACGTGGTGTGAGGCGGCGCTGTGTCCTGCACCCGTGTTCATGTCGCACGGTGTGAGGCGGCGCTGTGCTCTGCACCCGTGTTCGTGTCACGCGGTGTGAGGCGGCGCCGTGCCCTGCACCCGTGTTCCTGTCATGCGGTGTGAGGCGGCGCTGTGTCCTGCACCCATGTTCGTGTCACGCAGTGTGAGGTGGCGCTGTGCCCTGCTCCCGTGTTCACGTCACGCGGTGTGAGGCGACTCTGTGCTCTGCACCCATGTTCATGTCGCGTGGTGTGAGGCGGCGCCGTGCCCTGCACCCGTGTTCATGTCACGCGGTGTGAGGCGGTGCCGTGCCCTGCACCCGTGTTCATGTCACGTGGTGTGAGGCAGCACCGTGCCCTGCACCCGTGTTCATACAGGTCGTGTTCTGTGGGAGCAGAGGACACGGAATGCTTACTGCAGCAAGGAGACGTGGAGGGGAATACCCTAACCTCCTGTGTCAGCGTCCACTTTGTGATTTTCGGCTCTCTGTGCTGATCTAACTTTAACGCAGGAGTGTGCGCTACTCCCGTAGAAAGCAGAGCTAGCTGAGAGCTTGGGGTGACAGGGTGGCTTTACCACTCAGGGAGAGTGGCAGCGTTGGTGTGAGACCAGGGACATAGAGTAATGTCCCCAAATAGTAGTCAGCCCAAACCCCTTGACTTATGGTTCTCGCAGTGTACCATTTGTGATTTAGAATCAGAAATGAAGATTCTGTTTTTCTACTTAGCTACAAAGCCCAGAGTCAGGTATATCTCAGTGTTTTCCAAATAGCAGAAGGGTTTCTAGAGTCAGAATGTCTGAAATTAGAACCAGGAAAAATAGACAGCATAGGCGGCAGGTGTAGTCACTGCCCGTGAGAACAGACGGCCTGAGCACAGGTAGACAGCACAGGCGGCCTGTGTAGTCACTGACCGTGAGAACAGACGGCCCTGAGCACAGGTAGACAGCACAGGCGGCAGGTGTAGTCACTGCCCGTGAGAACAGTCGGCCCCGAGCACAGGTAGACAGCACAGGCGGCAGGTGTAGTCACTGCCCGTGAGAACAGACGGCCCCGAGCACAGGTAGACAGCACAGGCGGCAGGTGTAGTCACCGTGAGAACAGACAGCCCCGAGCACAGGTAGCACTGAGGGTTTACCACTCACGTCGCATTTTTTTTTTTTTAAGACAAGTTCTGGAAAAGTATTCAACGTGATTGCTGCATTTGAAAACGATGTCGAGGTAACATTGTACAAGCATGGAGGCTTATTGAACTTCGTGGCACGAAAATTCTCCTAGTATCTGCCCATCGGGGAGAGACTGCTGCGTGGCGCCGCAGAGCCCTGCGCTGAGCTGGCGCCACCGCGGAGGTGCCGGCGGCCCCAGTGCACTCAGTTATCGTCCACGGATGTAGTGATTACGAATCATCGCAGGGACTGAAATGAAGTCTTCTTGATTTTAAATCATATCCGAATGGTGCTATTAACATTGCTAAAATCAGCGTGTGAAGTGTGTTGTTGAAGAGACCTGTAAGTATGGGGAGGGGTGTATTTTATCAGACCATTTGTAAATAAAGGCAGAGTTTGAACTTGTTGAAGATTCCTGTATGGGTAACCTGGAGTTGTCTGCTCAGCTTTGCTCCTGTACTCTGCTACTGTTTGTTGGTTTAAGATCAGCACATTGGACTAGAAGGAGGTAGACTCTGAAACTGTGGAAGTTGGAATCTGATCTATAAAGGACTTTTAAGTCTGTTAATTCCCTTTTAGCAGTGCGCTGGACACAGTTGGCATTCTTAGTTTGTGAACGAGCCAGGTTTATCGTAGACTCAAGGATGAACTTGCCCCAGGTTGCAATCATTCTGTCCACCCCAGCCAGATCCTCCGTGGAGAGGCACTGCAGCGGAGCACAGCTGACCGCTCGGCCCTGGGCAGCGACCACGAGGGTGAGCCTCCCCCAGGGCAAGCCCTCTGGCGAGCCGCGCCACTTGATTTGATTCTCTTGCTCACTTTCTGTGATGCTATAACTCCCTGTGACCTAGTTAGGTACTGCTAACTGAAATTCCATACTTGTTTTCTAGTTGCTAAAGAGAACTTGAACCATTAAGCTCTGTGCCGGCCCCCTCTAGACTCTTAAATGACCCACCCTAAAGGACATGGATGCTCAGCTCTAGGCATTTTTAAGTATTGCTGTTTCTTAATTATTTAAGTTGGTTTGAAATCATTGTTTTGCCTGGGTCACATGGTTTCTGTTCATTCTGTTACGTTACTGTGTGATCCAAGCTGACCGTAAGGGCGAGATACTTCAGTTGTGGCTGAGTGCTGTGTATTCCCGACACACGAGTCTGCCCACGTCAGACGGGCCGCGTTAGCTCCAGAAGATGTCATGCTTAGCAGGTGCAGGGCCGTGGTGATTTTTCCTGCACGTGAAGATTTACATATAAAGCAGTTACATCCGTGCAGTTCCCAGCCAGCTCACGCTGCTCAGAGTGAAGACTTGCAAGCTAAAGATGCTGGGACGACAGCCAGTGGGCAGCGACCACTGAGAGCCACGCACAAAGTCAATCATGGTATCTGAGAGTATTTTGCAAATATGTACTTAAACAGGAAGATGGATGAGTTTATCCAGACAATTTCCCTTCTGTAAATGTTTGTGTTTTCTTTGGTACTTGAAGCCATGCTTTGTTCTTCATATATACTGTGTGTCTCTCAGTGCATGTATGTTTGACTCACGTGAAAACATGAGTTGGGGTGGAGAATTTACAAGTTAAATGTTGGACACCTGTTACATGCTTTGAAAAACTGGTCATTCCACATTAGGTGGGTGGGTGGGGTCTGTGGAAGGCACACTCGACATACAGTCTGTAGGCAGAGGCACGGGCTGGTCATCATGGCTGAGCCTGGGGTGAGAGACGTGGGACACAGGTGACACTGGCCGCCTGTGAAGGAGACGTCGGCGTCTCCAGGCCTGCTGGTGCAGTGGTGATACAAGCAAATTGTGTATTTCAGGAACAAAACCAAAGTTCCCTTAATCAGCTGCTTGTATACGTTGGAGCAAGTGCTTAAATAGCAGGGTTATAAGTTGGGGAGAGTCGTAGCTGTGTGTCCCAGTGTGTGTACCTGGTAATTCTGCCTCTAGCCAAATGCTGTGTTTACAGAGATGTGGCATCTGCTGGTTTTTATTGTTTTATTTACCTCCTCTATGACTGCATCTGGGTAATTCTGTGTTACAAAAGGGAGTGTAGAAGCGCAAGGAAAAGCAAGTCCGTGTTGTGAACTTGGAAGTTCAGTTTCAGCAGCAGTTTCTACCTTGTAAACAGCACTGTGCTACACACTTTTTTTTTTTTTTTTTACCTTTGGGTTTGGTTTTGCTGCTCCTGAAAGATGAAATCAGTGACAGTGTCATCCTGCCCCTGAGTTGCCGTTATCCCTCAGAGGTTCCCACGATGGCAGTGGCCCTGTCCAGCTCTGTCATCTGCTGACATTTGAATGAGAGCTGTCAGAAACCTGTCAGATCGCTCAGTGTTTCCCATTGGTAATCGGACAGCAGGTGTACCAAAACAAAGCAGGTGCGGCTGAAACCTCAGAGTTGCGGCTGTTGGCACGTACCGTAACGAGGTGGTTGTGTCCACTTTCTCTGTGATGAGTGACACGAGAACAGTTCCTTGACTGACATTTTTCTAGGGTTGAATTAAAAGACTCTTCTGCCTTTAGATTTAGAGGATACTAAAATCCTGGCTGTTGACCCTCAGTTTGATTTGGAGTAACGAAAGGGCAAGGGGATGGACGTGACAGCATTTTCCATGGGTTTTCCCCCGATGGACAGTAGTGCCGATGTTTCTATCAGTTTTACACATAATATGTGGTGATGAGACCATGTATCTCACTGAAGTAACTATAAATCATTGTCTATTATTTAAAGCCAACAAAACAGTGTAACAGTTGTAAGTTCAATAATGTTAAGTATTGTATAGAAATATATTGGAGGCAAAGTCCAGTTGATGACAATTGTGTATATGTTACTGATGCTGTAAATTATTTTTAATAAAGAGAATTGTATTACACTTGACTCTTGTTATAAAATATTTTGTGGCAATTGAAAATCAAAAACCATGACTTACAAAGCAGTGGGCCGCCATCCAGAAATTGCTGTCTTCAGACATGCCGTCTGGGTGTTCCGACACCAGTCATTCCACGTGGTGACTGTAGGTCTCATCCTCACACTCTTCCCGCTCCAGGGCTGATGAGAATGAAATTGGGCTAAAGCTGAACATGATTCAACGGTGGTGGCAATGAGTATTCACATTTTGGAGTTGGGAAAACCTCTCATGCAAAGTAGAGTGGAGGTTCTATGTATTCTTTTTAAATTTTTTCGGTTTTAAAGATTATTTTAGAAGTAGAGTTGCAGACAGAGAGAGGGAGAGACAGAGAGCTCTTCCATCTGCTGGTTCACTCTCCCAAGTGGCTGCAGTAGCTGAAGCTTCGCCAATCTACAGCCAGGAGCTTCTTCCAGGTCTCCACGTGTGTACAGGGGCCCAAGGACTCGGGCCATCTTCCACTGCTTTCCCAGGCCACAGCAGAGAGCTGGATCAGAAGAGGAGCAGCCAGGACCAAACCAGCACCCATATGAGATGCCAGCACCTTAGCCCACCATGCCACAGTGCTGGCCTGCTCTTTTTAAAGACTAAAAGTTTTACTTAAGCACACAGCTCCTACCTGTTGGTTCTCTCCAAATGCCTGAAACAGCCGGGAGTCAGGTTATTGCAAGCCAGGTCTCCTGTGTGGGTGGCGGGGACTTGACTGCCCGAGCCATCTGCCGCCTCCCGGGGTCTGCATTCGCAGGAAGCTGGAGCAGGGGATTAAACCAAGCCCTTCAGTTCGGGCATCCTCAGGGGCATCTTCACCACCAGGCTGAAAGCCCTCGCCGGGCACTATGCATCTCTTTTTAAGATTGACTTGAAAGGCAGAGATCTTCACGGGGTCACTCCCCGCGTAGCTGCAGAAGCCATCACAGCCATATTGAAGCCTGGAGCCAGGAAACCACTTTGGCTTCCACATGGTGGCAGGGGCAACACGTGGACCATCTGCTTCCCAGGCGCATTAGCAGGGAGCTGGGTTCGCAAGCAGAGCAGCCAGGACTTGGACTCCACCAGGAGATGCCGGCGCCGCAGGCATAGGTTCTCTGCTCCGTCGCAGAGCAGTCCCTGCGCAGTGCTGTGTGTTCTGGGCCCCAGTGCTGGACACCACCTCATTTGCTGCCTGTCTGTCAGTGATCCCAGGAAGCAGCACCTGCAGCTGGGAGTTGAGACTGTGGCTCTGTACCCCTACGCGATGTTTTTGTCCACGGATCTAAGGGCCATTTCTCCCACTTTTAATAGCAAATTAAGTGAGTGAGTACGGTTTATCAAAAACGTGTTCGTAATCAAAACTGGCATTTTATTAGGGCTTCCTAAGGATGTTGGTGCAGTATTCTGAGCGGTTCGTTGCAAAGGCAATAACACAGGATGTGCTGATGGGAACACCCAGGCTTGGAGGAAACCGGAGGGCACCTCTGACTTGCATGTAGTCTGCTTACGGTTTTCACTTGGTGCATGTTTTGCCTTTTAATTGTTAGTTTCCCTTCAACTGTGTCGTGGTACTTAGATGTGAATCGTTTTGATGATTAGTTTTCCCGAGTAGATGGATGTGTGACTAAGACCTGCGTTTGGTATACTTAAAAAAGGAGTATCTACCGCAAAAGCAGATGTGCCTGTAGTCCCTTACACAAGATTTGCTGTGTAAGGACAATTGTGTTATCACCGGATTTTTGTTTGCCTGGTGTTGATGCTGAATTTTTGAGCATTTTAAACAACCTGCACAATATAAAAGGTATAACTAGTGGGCTGCTAGGTTTTTCTTTAAGATGTATTTGTTTAAATGGCAGAGTCTCAGAGAGAGAGAGAGAGAGGTTCACCCCCAAGATGGCCACAACTGTGGAAGCCAGGAGCCAGGAGCTTCCTTAAGGTCTCCCACATGGGTGGCAGGAGCCCAGGCACCTGGACCATCTTCCACTGCTTTTCCCAGGCCACTAGCAAGGAGCTGGACTGGAAGCTGAGCAGCCAGGATTTCCAACCAGTGACCATGTGGGATGCCAGCATTGCGGGCAGAGCTTTATCCGCTACACCACAGCTCTGGCCCGGGGCTAGTAAGTTGTATAGGCCATTGTTTCATGATACAAAGTCTTGTCTACAACCTTGTTCTGCAAATTGTTCATCTTGTAGGACCTCCAGTATTTGAACTCTGTGAGTCACTACCTAATGTGTGCCAGTGGCAAGGTGGAAAAGAAATGTTACTATAGTGCTGACATGACACATCTTAGATTGGTGGAGTTTTTATTTTTAATTTATTTCTGAGACAGACGCAGCTCCTGTGGCTGGTTCACTCATGAGATGCTTCCAACGGATGTGGGACGGGGCCGAAACGGGGAGCCTAGAGCGCAATCCAGGCCTCCCACGTGGGTGGCAGGGGCCCAGCTACTTAGCCTCTGCATTAGCAGGGAGTTGTGAGGAACCAGAGCCAGCAGGTGGGACGCAGGCGTGTTAGCCTCTAATGGAAATGTTTTTAACCATGGTAGCAGCGGAATGGGCGCAGCAGCCGGGGCGGGGCTCCAGGCCAGCAGGATCCGCGGGCTGGAGGAAGGCCGTGCACCTGTCCCGGCCCGCGCCTCTGTGCCCTGGGCGGCCGAGAGCCTCAGCTCGCAGCTGTCAATCACGAACCCCGGCAGCAGCCTCCCCGGCGCGAGCCCCCAGCACACTTCCCCGCCGACGTCGCTGCTGCTCGCGGCCAGCGCCGCTTCTCCTGGGGGCCCCGGGTTTTCGTTCTCCGGTCCGGGCCTCTAGTTTGTGTCCGGGGAACGCGGTCAGCCCCGACCCCCGGGACCTCTGATCCGGACGCCTGCAGCTCCCGGAGCCGGGAGCAGGTGCGGCAGAGATGGGGGCGGGGGGCGCAAGTTCTACCCAGACACTTGGAACCCAGAGAGAAGGCGGCCACGGCGCGGCCACCTCGGCCAGGACGCGGAAGAACTGCGAGGTGCCGGTCAAGAGCCCAGAGCCCGCTAAGTGGCTACTCACCCCTGGACGGGGCGGGACCTCAGAGAGCCAATCAGGAGCAAGTTATGGAAAAGAGGCTAGTTCTGATTGGGACGCTCGCCGAGAGAAGGCGGGATCAGGGCTGCAGTTAGCAAATCAGAAGTCGTATATCTGTGCGCTCCCAGCCCCCGGGGCGTGACCGGGAGGGGAGTCCCAGGCTTCAGAGGCGAGCCTGCGTCTCCAGTAGTCAGCGCTGACTGGGCGCTGAGCGTTAGGAGGAGCCAATCAGAAGACAGGACTCCCAGGGCGCGGTGGAGGGCGGGGCCCGGAGCTCGGGCTCCGCCTCCCGCGCGAGTGCGGGGCTGCGGCCAGAGTCCGCGACCGCAGGGAGCCGAGTCCTCGGGACGTCGGGTCGCGGCGGGTGAGCCGGGGTGGGGCCCGCAGAGGCGAGCACGGGTCGTCCGGGCGGGGAGGCTGCCTGCGTGCGGGGCGACCCCCGCACTCCGGAGACCTCACCGGGACCCGCGGGCTGACGCCGCCGCCTGTCTACACCGGCAGGGCCGAGGGCGCGTGCGGGGACCCGGGGCGAAGGTCGGGAGAGGCCGGCGGAGAGCCGGGGCTTGATGGAGCAGCCGCGCTTCCTGAGGGCCGTCTGCGGGCAGGACACCCCGTGGGCCGGGCCCGTGGGAGTCGCATCCCCTCCTCCACCCACGGGGGCGGTGAAGCCGGGGCGGCTCTCACGAGATCTTTCCTTACTTCGGGGGCTGGCGGAACCCGGGCTGTCAGCTCTGACCCGGAGCCTTCGGGGGCTGGCGGGACCCGGGCTGTCAGCTCTGACTCGGAGCCTTCTGGGGGCTGGCGGGACCCGGGCTGTCAGGTCTGACTCGGAGCCTTCCGGGGGCTGCTGGGACCTGGGCTGTCAGGTCTGACCCGGAGCCTTCGGGGGCTGCTGAGCCCCGGGCTGTCAGGTCTGACCCGGAGCCTTCGGGGGGCTGGCAGGACCCAGGCTGTCAGGTGTGAGACCCGGAGCCTTCCGGGGCTTGGCGGGACCCGGGCTGTCAGCTCTGACCTGGAGCCTTCCGGGGGCTGGCAGGACCCAGGCTGTCAGGTGTGAGACCCGGAGCCTTCCGGGGCTTGGCGGGACCTGGGCTGTCAGGTCTGACCCGGAGCCTTGGGGGGCTGGCGGGACCCGGGCTGTCAGCTCTGACCTGGAGCCTTCCGGGGGCTGGCAGGACCCAGGCTGTCAGGTGTGAGACCCGGAGCCTTCTGGGGGCTGGTGGGACCTGGGCTGTCAGGTCTGACATCAGGAACCCTTGTATCAAAGCAGAAAGGCTGTGTCAGCCCGAGGAGGAGGAGGTCCAGACGTCAGAGTTCTTCGTCAGCTGCTTTTCCCAAGCCTTGTACAGGTCCACCCAGCTGACCACGATCAAAGTCCTGGTTCTCCTGCCTCTGTGACCCGGACCACAGCAGGTGGCTTGGAAGTCATTACTTTTTTTTTTTTTTTTTTTTTTAAGATTTATTTATTTGGGGCCGGTGCTGTTGCACAGTGGGTAAAGCCACTGCTTGCAGTGCCGGTATCCCATGTGGGTGCCAGTTCAAGTCCCAGCTGGTCCACGTCAGATCCAGCTCTCTGCTGTGGCCTGGGAAAGCAGTAGAAGATGGCCCAGGTCCTTGGGCCCCTGCACCCGCGTAGGAGACCTGGAAGAAGCTCCTGGCTCCTGGCTTCAGATTGGTGTAGCTCTGGCCATTGCAGCCAATTGGGGAGTGAACCAGCGGATGGAAGACCTCTCTCTCTCTCTTTCTGCTTATGCCTTGCTGAATTACAGAGAGAGAGAGAGAGAGAGTGAGGTCTTCCATCCACTGATTCACTCCCCAAATGGCTGGAATGGCCAGAGCTGGGCCTATCCAAAACCAGGAGCCAGGAGCTTCTTCTGGGTCTCCCACACAGGTGCAGGGGCCCAAGGACTTGGGCCATCTCCCACTGCCTTCCCAGGCTATCAGCAAAGAACTGGATCGGAAGTGGAGCAGCTGGGACATGAATCGGCACCCGTGTGAGATGCTGGCACCAGAGGCAGAGGCTTACCCTACTGCGCCCAGCACTGGCCCCATGGAAGTTGTTACTTTTGTTGGAGGTAGGCCGACTGGAGAGTAAAACCTACCTGCACCATACATGTAAGTGAGTGAGAGCCATCCACTGACTGAATGAGCTCTTCAGACTCCCTCCTGGCAGGACCTCACAGCCTTAAGACCAGTTGAGCAAAATCGCCTGGAGAGCTCTCAGTCTGGGAAATGCTGGCTTTTTTTGTTTGTTTGTTTGTTTGTTTTTGATTTATTTGAAAGAGTGACGGTGGGGGGTGGGGGTGGAGAGACAGAAAGGACATCTGTCCATCTGTTCACTCCCCAAATGGCTGGCTATGACGGTCGGGGCTGGGCCAGGCCAAAGCCAGGAGCCTGGAACTCCATCCAGGTCTCCCACGTGGGTACAGGGGCACAAGCACTTGGGCCGTCTTCTGCTGCTTTCCCAGGCCACAGCAGAGAGCTGGATCGGAAGTGGAGCAGCTGGGACTAAAACCGGTGCCCACATGGGATCCTGCATCCAGGTGGCGGCTTTACCTGTTGTGCCACCACACTGGCCCAAGTGCTGGCTGTGATGATGTCAGTTTTTATATGATCAGTTGGGCACTTCTGCCCGCTCTGTCCAGAATGGAGACACACAGACACACAGCGGCGTTCAGATGCTGCCTTCCGAGTGCCAGTGCCCCACCCTGCCCGGGTACTGTCTCCCTGGGCTCTGTTCCCCCACCCTGCCCAGGTACTGTCTCCCTGTGCTCTGTTCCCCAAGCCTGTCCTCAGCTGTCAGTGCCCCTGCCCTGCCCGGGTACTGTCTCCCTGCGCTCTGTTCCCCTACCCTGCCAGGTACTGTCTCCCTGTGCTCTGTTCCCCAAGCCTGTCCTCAGCTGTCAGTGGCCCTGCCCTGCCCGGGTACTGTCTCCCTGCGCTCTGTTCTCTATGCCAGTGTCTGCCCTGCCCGGGTACTGTCTCCCTGCGCTCTGTTCCCCCGCCCTGCCCGGGTACTGTCTCCCCTGTGCTCTGTTCTCTTTGCCAGTGTCTGCCCTGCCCGGGTACTGTCTCCCCTGTGCTCTGTTCTCTTTGCCAGTGTCTGCCCTGCCCGGGTACTGTCTCCCTGCGCTCTGTTCCCCCGCCCTGCCCGGGTACTGTCTCCCTGCGCTCTGTTCTCTATGCCAGTGTCCGCCCTGCCCGGGTACTGTCTCCCCTGTGCTCTGTTCTCTATGCCAGTGTCCGCCCTGCCCGGGTACTGTCTCCCTGCGCTCTGTTCCCCCGCCCTGCCCGGGTACTGTCTCCCTGTGCTCTGTTCTCTATGCCAGTGTCCGCCCTGCCTGGGTACTGTCTCCCTGTGCTCTGTTCCCCCGCCCTGCCCGGGTACTGTCTCGCCTGTGCTCTGTTCTCTATGCCAGTGTCTGCCCTGCCCAGGTACTGTCTCGCCTGTGCTCTGTTCTCTATGCCAGTGTCTGCCCTGCCCGGGTACTGTCTCGCCTGTGCTCTGTTCTCTATGCCAGTGTCTGCCCTGCCCGGGTACTGTCTCCCTGTGCTATGTTCTCTATGCCAGTGTCCGCCCTGCCCGGGTACTGTCTCCCTGTGCTATGTTCTCTATGCCAGTGTCTGCCCTGCCCGGGTACTGTCTCGCCTGTGCTCTGTTCTCTATGCCAGTGTCCACCCTGCCCGGGTACTGTCTCGCCTGTGCTCTGTTCTCTATGCCAGTGTCTGCCCTGCCCGGGTACTGTCTCCCTGCGCTCTGTTCCCCCGCCCTGCCCGGGTACTGTCTCCCCTGTGCTCTGTTCTCTTTGCCAGTGTCTGCCCTGCCCGGGTACTGTCTCCCTGCGCTCTGTTCCCCCGCCCTGCCCGGGTACTGTCTCGCCTGTGCTCTGTTCTCTATGCCAGTGTCTGCCCTGCCCGGGTACTGTATCCCCTGTGCTCTGTTCTCTTTGCCAGTGTCTGCCCTGCCCGGGTACTGTCTCCCTGTGCTCTGTTCCCCGGCCCTGCCCGGGTACTGTCTCCCTGTGCTCTGTTCCCCGGCCGGTCCTCAGCTTCCTCGCTGTCCTCATCCGTGCTCTGGTCTCGCGCTGCAGAATCCGTCTTTGTCCTTTTACTCTGAACCCTCCTGGTCGCCTTTCTGCTCCGGCCTGTGTGCTCCTAGAGCTGCTCTTCAAGGCGCAGGGACCCTCTGGAGGGCCACGCCTTCCGCTGCCCAGGGCACATCCGTGGCGTTGGGCGTCTTCTCCCGCCTCCCCTTCAGTGCCGTTTCTGGCCCAGGATGTGGTACGTCCTGCATGAAGCCGGTGGTGGGGACGTGGGAAGTGGCGCTCAAGGCCCCCTTGGAGATGCTGACCCTGGCCGGGAGCGCTTCCCCGGTGGTCCTGACGGTGACAGTGGCCGTTGCCCACTTGGCCCGAGCCTTCGCCTCCAGTCTCCTCCACAGGCGCCTCCTGGTCCAAGACCAATGCAGAGTCAGAGGGTATCAGCACAGCTGCACTCACTGGCACCGTATTTCTCCCAGCTCAGCAACTTTTTGTTACACTGGCTTTTTTTTTTTTTTTTTAAGATTTATTTATTTATTTATTTGAAAGGCGGAGTTACAGAGGCAGAGAGAGAGGTCTTTCATCCCCTGGTTCACTCCCCCAGTGGCCGCAGCGGCCAGAGCTGGGCTGATCTGAAGCCAGGAGCCAGGAGCTACCACATGGGTGCAGGCGCCCAAGGACTTGGACCATCTTCCACTGTTTTCTCAGGACGTAGCAGAGAACCGGATCAGAAGTGGAGCAGCCAGGACTCGAACCAGCACCCCTATGGGAGGCCAGCACTGCAGGCAGCAGCTTTACCCACTACGCCACAGTGCCAACCCCCAGGCTGACTTTGGATGGCCAGAGCTGCCGTGTTGCTTTATGCTGCCTTTTAAAACAGGTCTCTGCAGACAGAGCGTAACAGCCCACGGCCAGGATGCCACAGGCGTTTGGGGAGTGAACCAGTGGATGAGAGATCGCTCTCTGCCAACAACTACAACAACAAATATATAGAGAATTGTAGAGTAGAATTTATTTTTTGTGCCAAATTCAGAATGACTGTGACACTGCTAGCATTTGGAGAGTTGAGCACCTGCCCCGGGATTTCATCTGGGAGCTACTGCTTCAGCCCGTGTGGTAGTCTCTGTCCTGGCTTTATGTGCATTTACGCTTGGAAAGCCCCCAGCACACGTGTGGGGCACAGGTGACGCGGCGGAAGTCTCAGGCATCTGGGCATTGTCGCCGTGTCCTCGGGCAGCGGCCATCTGAGTGGATTAACTCGCTTCTGAAAGCCGGTGCCATGGTCAGAAAAGCAAACACGAGAAGTAGTCGTCAAGGATGTGGGAGCAGCTGGCAGGAGGTGGAGACCCACAGGTGGCCCCAGGGGCAGGGAGAGCCGGCTGAGGGGTGGGCGTCTGAGGTGTAGACCCTTCTTAGCAGGTGAGTGGTCCAGGCGGGGAGGGGCCGCCTAGGAGAGCCCAGCGTGTACACCTCCCCCAGCTGTAGCTGTGACGGACACGGAGCAGACACGTGGTCTGATCGGCGGAGCTCTGAACAAGTTCTCATCTCCATTCTTGTCCCGGCCGGTTTCTCCCAAGGGTGAAGCATTCCGTGAGGTTCACAGATCTTCATTTATTTAGGTTTTAAACTATCTGTTTTTAAAAAATCATTTGTTTATTTGAAAGAGGGACAGAGAAAAAGGGAGAAACAGTGAAATCTTCCAGCCGCTGGTTCGCTCCCCAAGCAGCGCTGAGATCCGGGACTCCAGTGGCGCAAGCAGTGGCTGCACCTGCATCACCATGGCAACCCTTATGCTCAGTTTTTTGGTTTTTTTGGTAAAGACTTATTTATTTTTTTGAAGAGTAGAGTTACAGACAGTCTTTCATCTGCTGGTGCATTCCCAAAATGGCCGGAGCTGGGCCCATCCGAAGCTAGGAGCCAGGTGCTTCTCCTGGTCTCCCATGGGGTGCAGGGCCCAAGCACTTGGGCCATCCTCCACTGCACTCCTGGGCCACAGCAGAGAGCTGGCCTGGAAGAGGGGCAACCGGGACTAGAACTCAGCACCCATGCAGGATGCCGGCACTGCAGGCGGCTCCTTTACCTGCCATGCCACAGCGCCGGCCTCCCCTTGAAGCTTTTCTGTCTCCATCTCTGCAGCCTGCCCGGCTTCGTCTGATGGCACAGCCCCCAGTGACCACATGAGACACCTGCTGGGTCAGTCGTGTAGGGTTTCACACCGTCACTCACCCTGCAAGGCCCTGCCTCGGAGCTGCAGCCGCCGGGTGTGTAACCGTGGACGTCTACGTGGCCCCTGTGTCTGCACGGTGTTGTAGTGCAAGGTCACAGCCAAAGTCAGACCTGAAGTCGGAGGCTCCTTCCCCTGCGGTGGCTGCCGAAGCACGAGCACCTGCTGCCGCCACCCCAGCTCGCTGTCGAGCGCTGCGAAGTCGTGGTTGGAACTTTCTTCAGAGATTTCAGCAAAGACTAACCTTGCCACCCCGAAGACAGCGCCCTCTCTACGTCTGACTCCAGTAGCGTGCTGCTCTCGTCCACAGGCTTCCTAGCATTTTCCCCTTGAAAAACCCTTCCACCGGGGGAACGTAGATGCTGACAGGTAACACCCGTGCCAGTCAAGCTCCGCGCGCTAAACCCCACGTGCAGGGACACCAAGGCTTACCCGGCTGCCAGCACTCTCGACACAGTGGCCGCACGCACGCTAGGAATAGCCCTTAGCTGTTCTGATTTCCCTCAAAACCTGTTGATGAGACTTGTTTTTTTTATAGTACTACATCCTTTGAACAGCAGCCAAAGCCATACCCTGAAGTGCAGCACACTCCCAAAATGCAATCAGTTGTTTGCAACTTAATATGAAGGAAGAGTTGGGGACAAGTGTTTGGCACCATGACAAAGATGTTGATTAAGACCCCTGCATCTTGGGGCCGGTGCTGTGGTGTAGTGGGTAAAGCTGCCGCCTGCATAGCCGGCGCCGTGGCTCACTAGGCTAATCCTCCACCTGCGGCGCTGGCACCCCTGGTTCTAGTCCCAGTCGGAGCGCCGGATTCTGTCCTGGTGGCTCCTCTTCCAGTCTAGCTCTCTGCTGTGGCCTGGGAGGGCAGTGGAGGATGGCCCAGGTCCTTGGGCCCTGCACCCGCATGGGAGACCAGGAGGAAGCACCTGGCTCCTGGCTTCGGATCGGCGCAGCGCCGGCCATAGCGGCCACTTGGGGGGTGAACCAACAGAAAAGGAAGACCTTTCTCTCTGTCTTTCTCTCTCACCATCAGTGCCTGTCAAAAAAAAAAAAAAAAAAAAAAAAAAAAAAAAAAGCTGCCTCCTGCAGCGCTGGCCTCCCATATGGGCACTGGTTCGAGTTCTGGCTGCTCCACTTCTGATCCAGCTCTCTGCTATGGCCTGGGAGAGCAGTAAAAGATGGCCCAAGTGCTTGGGCCCCTGCACCCACATGGGAGACCCGGAAGAAGCTCCTGGCTCCTGGCTTCAGACTGGCCCAGCCCCAACCCCAGCCTTTGCAGCCATCTGAGGAGTGTAGCAGCAAAGGGAAGATATTGCATTCTCTCTCTCTCTCTCTCTCTGATGCTGCTTCTCTCTCTCTCTCTCTCTCTCTCTCTCTCTCTAACTCTTTCAAATAAATCTTTAAAAAAGAGTATTTTTCCTTAGGCTGTAGTAATTTCTTTTCATCCCCAATTTTTAAAAAGATTTATTTATTCACTTATTTACTTCTTGCAAGGCAGAGTGACACAGAATAGGGAACAGAGAGGGGTCTTCCATCTGCTGGTTCCTTCTCCAAATGCTTGCAGCAGCCTGGGCTGGACCAGGCCAAAGCCAAGAACGAAGAACTCCACGCTGGTCTCCTACATGGGTAGCAGGGACCCAAGCACTTGGGCCATCATCTGTTGTTTCCCCAGGCACATTACCAGGAAGTTGGATTGGAGCAGCCGGGACTTAAACCACAACTCCAATATGGCAGGCAAGTGTCACAAGCACTACACTGCCGGTCCCTGGTCCCTGTTGCTGAGCCTCTGACCCAGCTCCCTGCTAACGTGTCTGGGAAGGCAGTGGTGATGGCCCAAATGCTTGGACCTCTGCCACCCACGTGGGAGACCCGGATGGAGTTCCAGGCCCCTGGCTTCAGCCTGGCCCAGTCCTGGCTGTTGCAGCCATTTGGGGAGTGAACCAGAGAATGGAAGGCCTCTCTCTCTCTCTCTCAAATAAATAATTTTTTTTTTTAATTCAAAAGGTGTGGAGTAAGCTGGGTGATGGTCCTTATAATTTAGCAAAACCATGGCTACCAGAGATCACTGTATCTGAACTTACCTTTTTACGAAGACCGATGGTGGCGAGTCGAAGGCCAAGGCCAGGACTGTGGCTGGGTTCTCATTGTGACTTAGGACATGACTCTAGGCCAGTGACTTCACCTCTCAGGACCTGAGCTTCCGCTGGGGAGGCGACAGGAGGAGGACGGAAGGGACAGGGTGACCCCAAAGTGCTCTCCTGGCCTGCGTTCTCTCCCTGGGAATTGCCGTCATTCAGAGCGGTAACCCTGAAAGTCATTTAGATACAAGGGTTTTTATTCACCTGCGGAAATATCCACTTAGCTCATTGCCTGCCCGGATCATTTTTAACCTTATTCATAAAAGTAAATAAAGAAGTAGGGAACTCGTTCTCTTGAGAAAAAGCGGTTCAACAAATGAACTCGCACCACACCCCTTTCTGATTTATTGTCCTCTCCCTCCCCGCAGAGGCGATGTCCAGCGGAGAGGATTCTCGGTCCCGGGCGCTGGCCAAGCCGGCTTTCACGGAGGCACAGGCCTCTGCCTTGGTGGAATCTGTCTTCGGGTTCCGAGTGTCGAAGGTCCAGCCCCTTCCCAGCTACGACGACCAGAACTTCCACGTGTGCGTCTCAAGAAGCCAGGACGCGGCCGACGGCCCCGCCGAGTACGTCCTGAAGATAAGCAACGCGGAGGCCAGCAAGCACCCCGACGTGATTGACGTGCAGAGCCAGATCATCGAGTTCCTGAGGGCCGCCGGGTTCCCCACCGCCTCCGTGTGCCGCACCAAGGCAGGCGGCCTGAGCTCCGTCGTGGCCGTGGGTAAGAGGTGGCCGGCTCACCGGCCAGCACCTGTCTTCACGCGGGCGTCTGCCTCTGACCCCGGGTAGAGATATGGTCTCAAGACCAAGTGCGTGAGTCCCGGTGATGTTTCCCAGGAGCTGGGAGAAGCCACAGCATCACCACAGTGGAGACTGGAGCTCTGATTTGGAAGAAGTGAGGGCAGCGATCCGGGGTAACCAGGATCTGGTAGTACTGATGGGGACCTGTAGGAACCGGGGGCAGGGGGGGACATTTTTTGTTTTGTTTCATTTTGTTTTTAATTTGTGCTGCATCTGGAAGTACTTCTTTCTTTATACTCAGTTCTGTTGGGTTTGTCAAGATTTATCACTTAAACATTTTTATTTATTTATTTATTTATTTGAAAGGCAGAGTTACAGAGAGACAGAGGCAGAAGCAGAGAGAGGTCTTCCATCCGCCAGTTCACTCCAGAAATTGCCGCTCTGATCTGAAGCCAGGAGCTTCTTCTGGGTCTCCCATGTGGGTACAGGGGCCCAAGCACTTGGGCCATCTTCTACTGCTTTCCCAGGCCACAGCAGAGAGCTGGATCAGAAGTGGAGCAGCCGGGACTAGAACCAGCACCCATGTGGGATGCCGGCACTGCAGGCTGCGGCTTTACCTGCTACGCCACAGCGCTGGCCCCTTGTGGGTTTTTTTAATCAGGAACTACTTGGATATTTGTATTTACTAGACTGGTAGTGGATTCTGGTGCACACAGGAAAATCCTGGCTTCCCAGGTCTGTCCTTGTACTGTCTGGGGACCTTGGGCACACTCTTGGAACTCCCCCATCTCCGATCCTGGCCCGCAAGACTCCATCCATTCTACTCCTAAATGCTGAGATCCACCCAACTCCGCCCTCTGAGCAGCAGCCTGGAATCCACTCCTAGAATGTTTGTCCCTCTGTTTATGTTCATTGTTTATTTTATATATATATATATATATTTTAAAGATTGATTAATTTTTGAAAGGCAGAGTTACAGACAGGAAGAGAGAGAGAGAGAGAGAGAGATCTTGCATCCTCTGGTTCACTCCCTAAATGGCTGCAACAGCCAGGGCTGGGCCAGGAGGAAGCCAGGAGCCAGGCTCTCCATCCGGGTCTCCCATGCGGGTACAGGGGCCCCGACACTTGGCCCCCGAGGAGGAGGAGGTGTGCAGGTTGCACACACAGGCCGTGCCTCAGTCTACCGAGAAGCCTGTATTCCCCAGCGCTTGTTTCTATGCCTCATTTCCCTCAGGTGCAGCCTGGGAGGTGGGGGGGCTGTCAGCATTTGCTTACGTGATTTCTGCCTGGAGCCCCGGCCAGCAGGGCTGACTGTCATTTATTGGTATGGAAAGGGCCAATTCCAACTTTTTTATGTTAACTTTTACTTATTTGAAAGAGACAGACACAGAAAGATGTTTCTGTTGGTTCACTCCCCAAATGTCCACAACAGCTGGCACTAGACCAGGCCAAAGCCAGGAGCCAGAGCTCCATCTGGGTCTCCCATGTGGGTGGCAGGAACCCAAGTACTTGAGCCATCACCTCCCAGGTACTAATAATTAATAATTCCTGTGCATTAGCAGGAAGCTGGAGTCAGGAGCAGGGCGAGGACTTGAACCCAGGCCCTCCCACGTGGAATGCGGGCACCCTAGGCTACCTCTTAACCACTCCATCACATGTCGGCTTCCCAGTGCTGTTCAGGTTTGTCTGTTCTGCCTATTTCATCCACTCAGCACTGTGGCCTAGAATTCTGCTGAGTTGTTTAGGTTGGTGCATTTTTGCCTCTTCTGTAATTTTTATTCTTTTCAGAATAAAAGTTGCAAAGACCAAATATCAGCTAATTTTTTTAAGAATAGTTGATGGGCCAGTGCTATGGCACACTGGATTAAGCCACTACCTGTGTCACTGGTATCTTATATGAGCACCGATTCTAGTCCTGGCTGTTCCGCTTCCGATCCAGCTCTCTGCTGTGGCTTGGGAAAGCAGCAGGAAATGGCCCAAGTGCTTGGACCCCTGCACCTGCGTGGGAGACCCAGATGGAGTTCTAGGTTCCTGGCTTCGGCCTGGCCATTGCGGCCATTTGAGGGGTGAACCAGCAGATTCTCTGCCTTTCAAGTAAATAATTGTTATAAAAAGAAAATGCTCCACTGATGGGCGGTGTCTTTCGGTTCACAGACAGGGGCTCCAGCATCAGGAGCTACGTGGTGAGGCTGCTCACCTACCTGCCCGGCAGACCCGTGGCCGAGCTGCCCGTCAGCTCCCAGCTGCTGTATAACATCGGGAGGCTGGCTGCCAGGCTGGACAAGACCCTGGAGGTATGACTGTGGGGCTTGTTCATTTGTTTATTTGTTTCAAAGTTCACTTATTTATTTGAAAGTCAGAGTTCAAGATGAAGAAAGAGAGAGAGATCTTCCATCCGCTGGTTCACTCCCCAGTTAGCCACAATGGCCAGGGCTAGGCTAAGCCAAAACCAGGAGCCAGGAGCTTCTTCTGAGTCTCCCATGTGGGTGCAGGGGCCCAAGCACTTGAGTCATCTACCGGCAGCTGGTTCGAGTCCCTGCTGCTCCATTTCCTATCCAGCTGCCTGCTGATGTGCCTGGGAAAGCAGTGGAGGATGGCCCCTGCACCTATGTGGGAGACCCCGGTGAAGCTCCTGGCCCCTGGCATTGGCCTGGCCCAGCCCTGGACGTTTTGACCAGCAGATGAAAGATCTCCCTCTCTGTCTCTCCTCTCTCTGTAACTCCACTTTCAGATAAATAAATAAACCTTTTTTAAAAAACACTAGGTTATAGATGACAGTAAGGAGCAGTGGTGGGGGAGGGGCCTTGGAAGTTTCCAGCAGACACAAAGATTTGTAATTTCTGTCACTCTGAGGCCCGGTAGGGGAGACACAGAGGGGCAGGAGGCCACTAGGATGCTGGTGCTGTGGCCAGGTTCAAGATATATTGGAGACATCAGGCTGCAGGTGGATCGCACGTCAAAGATGGCCGCCGAGAGGCTGGGGTAGCTGTATCGCTTAGCACCAGGGCGAGTGCATCAGCCCAGGCTCCCCTCATGGTTCTGTCTGCAGCCAGTTCTGTCCAGTGTTATCAGGGGCAGCAGATTTTTTTTTAACAAAGAGTATTATGGGACAGCAAGTTACCATGCAATGAGTAGGCAGGTAACTATTATGGGATGTCAGGACAGTGTGCCGCTAAGGGAAGTTTGCTGTCAAGCAAAGGCTGGGAGAGGCTTTATTGTCCATGGTTTTAGCCCCTCCATAGAACTCACTGCGGAGTTGGTGGGGTGAGAAGGAAGCCACAGGGAAGCCCCCCCCCATCCCGCCACCAGGCCTGTCCCAATCCCTGGCCTGATGGCTGGCCCACTAGGAGGGCCTTGGAAGCTTGGCTAGGTTCCAGGGTCGGGCAGCCCAACTCCCACCCACCCTGCACGCAGAGAAGCTGAGGTCTGAAGCCGGATGTCCCTCCTGGGGGAAGCAGGGCCCTGAGATCGCCACTGGGATTTGGATAGGGAGCGCGGCGACGTCTTCACCCTCGGCCTGCCTTCTGCCTTCTCTGTGGGCGCGCTCATCCACCTATTGCCATACGCATCGCTGTCATGGGGACGGCGAAGCCAGCTTCAGAGGGCGGCAGGGCCACATCCCCGCCGACACTGGGTCCCGCGCAGTAGCCACCTGCTGCTTGGTGTCCGAGGTATTTTAAGTTGTCCTACAGGGCACAGGGGAGCTGCAGAGAGAACCAAGGAAAGCCGTCCCCCCTTGGTGTCGTGGTGAATCGGAGCTCATCCCCTTGCCTAAGCTCACCCTGCCTACGCAGGGAGGAAGTTCTGAGTCTTTTCCTTAAGTGCTGGGGGCTGCACAGTCTGTGGAAGATAAAGCGCAGTGTGGACCCGGCAGTGCTCTGACCGCTCAGCTGGGGATGTGGCTGGGCCACTGCGGTTTCCGGCAGCTGGCCAGGGGGATCCAGAGCAGACGGGAGCCCCTGGGCTGGAGGGGACTGGAACTAAGAATTCGGAAGAGAAGGCGCCACCTGGCCAGTACCGGCAGCTCGGTGCTGTTTGGACCCTAGACTGGAGGGCGAGCTCAAGAGTCGCAACTTTTTTTTTTTTTTTTTTTTTAAGATTTATTTATTTACTTGAAAGAGTTACACAGAGAGAGGAGAGGCAGGGAGAAGTCTTCCATCCACTGGTTCACTCCCCAATTGGCCACAACGGCCAGAGCTGTGCTGATCCGGAGCCAGGAGCCAGGAGCTTCCTCCAGGTCTCCCATGCAGGTGCAGGGGCCCAAGCACTTGGGCCATCTTCCACTGCTTTCCCAGGCCATAGCAGAGAGCTGGATCGGAAGAGGAGCAGCCAGGATTAGAACCAGCACGTTTATGGGTTGCTGGTGCTGCAGGCAGAAGCTTAGCCCACTACACCACAACACCAGCCCCTGAAAGCTTGTCTCTCTCTCTCTCTCTCTCTCTGCAGCTGCCTTTCAAATAAATAAAATAACTCTTAGAAAAAAAAAGGCTATCAGGAATATAGAGAAGTCAGATCTAGTGCAGAGTTCGTGTTCAACAAATATTTATTGAGTACCCATATAAATGAGATCTTTATTTTTTTAAAGATTTTATTTATTTTTATTTAAGAGGTAGAGTTACAATGAGAGGGAGAGAGAGAGAGAGAGAGGTCTTCCTTCCGTTGGTTCACTCCCCAACTGGCTTTAATGGCCGGAGCTGTGCTGATCTGAAGCCAGGAACCTCCTCCTAGTCTCCCATGTGGGTATAGGGGCCCAAGGACTTGGGCCATCTTCCACTGCTTCCCCAGGCCACAGCAGAGAGCTGGATGGGAAGAGGAGCAGCTGGGACTAGAACCAGTGCCCATATGGGATGCCAGCACCTCAGGCAGAGGATTAACTTACTGCACCACGGCGCCGGCCCCAAGACTCATCATTCCCGTTACTAACCCTGTCAGAGCTGAGCCCTCCTGCAGATACAGGGCTAAAGGGCCCCCACTGCGATGCTGACTCTGAGCCTCCCCGAGTAGGCTGGCGCTCTGGTGGAAACCCACCAAGCGTTCTATTTCACCTTCTTTATAAATAACAGTATTCGAGTAGTTCATGGAAAATCTGTGTAATGAAAAACTACTTGTAGATTTCAAATCTCTTGCATATAAAGAAATTTATATTCTCTCTTTCTCTCTCTCTCTCTTCAATAGAGATAGGCAGACCGAGCTCCCATCCACTAGTTCACTCTCCAAATATCTGCAATAGCCTGGACTGGGTCAGTCTGAAGCCAAGAGCTGGAAACTCCATCCAGGTCTCCCGTGTGGGTGGCAGGGACCCAACCACTTGGGTCATCATCTGCTGCCTTCCTGGTGTGCGTTTGCAGGAAGCTGAATGGAAACAGAGCCTGGGGCGGTGCTGTGGCACAATGGGATAAAGCCCCAGCCTGCAGCGCCGGCATCCCATTTGGGTGCCGGTTCTAGTCCCAGCTGCTCTTCTTCCCATCCAGCTCTCTGCTGTGGCCTGGGAAAGTAGTACAAGATGGCCCAAGTGCTTGGGACCCTGCACCCGTGTGGGAGACCTGGAGGAAGCTCCTGGCTTCAGATCAGCTCAGTTCTGGCCATCGCGGTCATTTGGGGAGTGAACCAGTGGAATAGAAGTCCTCTCTCTCTCTGGCTCTACCTGTCTCTGTAACTCTGTCTTTCAAATAAAATAATTCTAAAAAAAAAAAAAAAAGAAAGAAAGAAAGAAAGAAAACGGAGCCTGAACTCAAGCCTATGCACTCTAATAGGGGGTGCAGCTTCCGACCGACAACTCTGCTGTCACGCCCCACACGCCCACCCCGCAACTTGTCTCTGAATTCCATTTTCTCATGGCATTTTAAGCACCCCCACCCGCATAGATGCATAGTGAAAATTTCAAGCAGTGCTGAAAGGTGTCACATGAAAATCGCGTCACCACCATCTCCATTCCTGCTTGGAATCCACCTCCCCGTAAGAGCAGCTCCTCACGGTGGCTGCTGTACCTTCTGCTTGCTCTGCAGAGCACGTCACACCCGGCAGTAAGGAGACTGGAAGTCTCGTCCCGTGAGGAATCCCGTGAGGATGTGGAAAGGCTTAGTCTGCAGAAGGGAAGGCTCAGGGCAGGCAGAAGTGCTGAGTTCAAGTATCGGGGACAGTCATGTGGCAGAGGCATGCATCCGGTTCCAGATGGCCCCAGAGGTCACAGTGAGACCGGTGGACACTGCTGGGGAGGTAGCTTTCAGCCCAACAAAAGGAAGAAATAGAAAAAATACAAAGTGCCAGAGTCCATCACAGGCAATGTCTCAGTATTATTGACTGTGATGGTTTTCTTCTGTATGGGTGTGTGTGTGTGTGCCTCTACAATGAAACGCAGTATAAGGCAGGCTCAGAAAGATTGGAAGGCTCCTCACGTCAATGGGTGCCCGTGTGGCACCCTGCAGCCCTCACTCGGGGACAGAGATCTGAAGTCTTGAGACCCAGGCCCTCCTACGGCCACAGAGTAGCAGGTCACTAGCCCTCTGCGAAGCTCAGTTTCCCCGTGCATACACGGATGGCCACAGTCACTGCGAACTTTAGATAGAATGGTTAAAGTCTGGGCCCAGTGTTGTGGTGCAGCGGTTAAGCCAACATCCCATAGTTAGAGCAAGTCCCAGCCGCTCCACTTCCAATCCAGCTCCCTGCTAATGCACCTGGGAAAACAGTGGAAGATGGCCCAGGTACATGGGTCCCTGACACCTGCGTGGGAGAACCAGGTGGAGCTCCTGGCTTCTGTCTCTGGCCTGGCCCAGCCCCAGCTGTTGCAGCTGTTCAAGGAGTGAATCAGTGAGTGGAAGAGCTCTCTCTGTCAACCGCCTTTCAAATAACTAAGTAAATCTAAAAGAAGAAGAAGAATGGTTGAGGTCTACAGGCCCTTCCAAGGCCAGGATGTCTTATCCCAGGAATATCTGTGAATTCAGAGGGTACGGAATGGTACCTTGTAAGCGGGCACTGCTCGAGGTGTGGAGCCACAGTGGTGAACAAAACAGGCCCCTGGCCCTCAAGAGCTTAACTGTTAGTGAGGCTGACCCGGAAATTAATTAAGTGAGTTACGGCAAATGCAGATGGCAATAAGGTAAGAAGAAGAAGTCAGCAGAGGAGAGGGTCGCGAAATGTTGGAGAGAAGGTGAAATTTTAGATGGTGTGGTCAGGCAGCTCTTGTAGAGAAGGTGGTTCCTTGAGTAAAAACCTGGCAGAAGGAGGGCACTACCCATGTGACCCACTGCGGAGAGCAAAATCCGTGTTGGGGGTTGGACCGCGGCAGGTGCACTCGCTGGCCAGCAGGGGGCCGGCACAGTCCAAGCAGAGTGAGCAGGAGCAGAAGCTGAGGTCAGGGGGGTCACCAGGGGCTGGGGTCAGGTGAGGGGGTGAGAACAGTTCTGTAGAGCTGCCTCGGATTCCTCGCGTCAAACTCTACAATCCGGGGGCCAGGAGTGAGGTGCTGCCTGGGACGTGTGCACCCCCTATCCGAGTGCCTGGCTGCTTTGTAGCTTCCTGTACTCTGGGAGGCCTTGGGTGACGGCTTAAGCACTCGGGGCCCTGCCACCCACATGGGAGACCCAGATGGAGCTGGCTCCCGGCTCTTCCCGGCCCAGCCCCAGCTGGTGTGGGCATTTGGGGGAGTGAACCAGCAGATGGAAGACCTCTCTCTTTCTCTCTTTCTCTCTGCCTTTCAAGTAAAACAAAAACAAATAGCAATGTTTTAAAAGCACCTGTGTGCACACCAGTGAAGGAGGGCGTGTGCCCCGAAGCCTGGAGCCCCTGCACAGACAGGAAGGCGTGATTGGCCTGTGGGTTAACGTGCCCGCAGTCAGTGCACATGCGTGACTGTAAGAGGTGGCCGGCTGTCCCCGGCCGGCACTCCCGGCCACTGGGGGGCACACGGCGGCCCTCTCCGAGGTGCGCGTCCTGCCAGCAGGCTGAGCGTTTCTTGCTTTGGGGTTTAGGAGTTCCGTCACCCTGGGGTACGTAGTCTGCGTCGCGAGGACTTCATCTGGAACCTGAAAAGCGTTCCTCTCCTGGAGCGGTACCTGGACGCCCTGGGCCCGGGCCAGAACCGGGCGATCATCGAGCAGGTCATCGAGCTGTTCAAGCAGGACGTGAGGACCAAGTTCAGCGAATTTCGGGAATGTGAGTGCCCCCCCCACCCCCACTACGTAAGTGCTTTGCGCCATAAAACCGTGGAGGTGCAGCTCAGCTGCGTCAAATCCTCAGCCCAAGGTGCGTGCTGGGCGCAGTGAGTGGGTCAAGCTGCCGTTTGGGGTCGTCCCAGCCTGTGCCGGTCCCAGCGGCTCTGCGTCCCGTCCCGCTCCCTGCTAACGTGCCTGGGAAGCAGTGGATGGTGGCTCAAGTGCTTGGGCCTCTGCCGCTCGCCTGAGGAACCTGGATGGAGTTCCAGACTCCTGGGTTTTGCCTGACCCAGCCCTGGCTGTTGCGGGCATTTGGAGCGAACCAGCAAATGAAGATGTCTCTCTCTCTTTCTGTCTCTTTGCCTTTCAAATAAATAATCAATCTTTTTAAAACTTCGTTTACAAAGTCTTCAACCTTTGCCATACTATTCCACTGTCTTTTAAGTTGATCCATTTGGAGTTCCCCAGAAACCTCTTATTTAAGGAACACAAACTTCATGCATTTCATAAGTACAGCTTTAGGAACACAGTGGTTCTCCCCACTGTGCCCACCCTGCCACCCACACTCCCACCCATCCTCCTCCCTCTCCTAGTCCCATTCTTATTTTTTACTCAGATCTATTTTCAATTAATTTTACAGACACAACGATTAACTCCATACTAAGTAAAGAGTTCAAAAAAAGTGTGAAAATAAAAAAGTTTCTCAGCAGCCGAGACAAGGGCTGTTCAAAGTCGTCAATCTCAAAGCGTCAGTTTCATGAAGCTCCCTCTTACACATCACAGGAGTCCACTTCTTTTTTTTTTCTTAAATATTTTATTTATTTATTTGAGAAAGAGAGTTACAGAGAGGTAGAGAGAGAGAGAGAGAGAGAGAGAAAGGTCTTCCATCCACTGGTTCACTCCCCAGATGGCTGCAAGTGCCGGAGCTGTGCCGATCCAAAGCCAGGAGCCAGGAGCTTCTTCCGGGTCTCCCACATGGGTGCAGGGACCCAAGCACTTGGGCCGTCTTCTGCTGTTTTCCCAGGCCACAGCAGAGAGCTGGATCAGAGGAGAAGCAGCCAGGACTCAAACCGGTGCCCATATGGGATGCCGGCACTGCGGGCGGCAGCTTTACCCGCTACTTTACCCACAGTGCCGGCCCCAGGACTATATTCTCTTGTATGATCTTCTGAACTTTTATCTCAGGTCTATCATCCATCTGTAAGTTGTTTTTATGTGGCGCATACACTTTTTCTTAGGCTTACACGTGTTCCCACCACGCTGTATTGAAGCGACCGCCCCTTCCCTGCTTTGTCTGGGCCCCACCTCTGCTGCAAACTGTGCCCTGTTTGTTCCTGTGGTCTCTGAGCCTGTCTCTGCTCCCATGCACCCGTGTGCCTCAGCGAGGGGGGCTCAAGCCACGGGAACAGACACCCCTCCGCCGTGGCGGGCCCACATGCAAAGGCTTAGTTCTAGCTCCAGTGACACACCTACCGTGGACTCGCTCCGTTCTACCCATCCTCACTTTGGGATGGAGACTGATCGTACTTTCACCAACCCAATTCCTGCCATGGTATTGAGGAGGAGAATGTAGCCAATTGTCTGCTGGCTCTTCAGCCTCCGGCCCTGAGATGATGTCCCTTGTGCCCCTGTGTCAGTGACCAGCAAGTCACGTGGCCCGCCAAGCCACAGCGCCAGCCCCTGGCTGCTCCACTTCCTCTGCACCCACGTGGGAGACCCAGAAGAAGCTCCTGGCTCCTGACTTCAGATCAGCACAGCTCTGGCTATTACGGCCATCTAGGGAGTGAACCAGTGGATGGAAGACCTCTCTCTCTCTCTCTCTCTCTCTCTCTCTCTCTGTCTGCCTCTGCCTCTCTGTAACTCTGTCTTTCAAATAAATAAATATTTTTTAAAAATCCACCCATCTATATAAATAGGGAGACAGATTAAACAGATAGATACTAAGTTTTATAAATTTCCCTTGGGGCTGGCACTGTGGCATGGTAGGTTAAGCCCCCACCTGTGGCGCTGGTATCCATATGTGTGCTGGTTCAAGTCCAGGCTACTCCACTTCCAATCCAGCTCTCTGCTGTGGCCTGGGAAAGCAGTAGAAGATGGCCCAAGTCCTTGGGCCCCTGCACCCGCGTGGGAGACCTGAAGGAAGCTCCTGGCTCCTGGCTTCGGATCAGCCCAGCTCTGGCCATCATGGCCATCTGGGGAGTGAACCAACGGATGGAGGACCTCTCTCTCTCTCTCTCTCTCTCTCTCTGTCAGTACCTCTCTCTGTAACTCTTTCAAATAAATAAAATAAATCTTTAAAAAATAAGTAAATTTTCCTAAGAGGACTTCTGCTTTTTTTTTTTTTAACTTAATTTAGTACTAAATGCTTGATTTCTAAAATGCTAATGTGAATTTCATTCCTAATTTCACTTTTTGTTTGTTGCTGGTGTATAGAAATAGCATTTTCTTGTAACCACATAGTTCCCAAGTACTTTCATTAATTCAAATAACTGACCTCAAGATGCTTCAAACATACACAGTGGTACCATCTGTAATAATTACAGCTTTATGGAGGAAGAAGCAGTCCTTGTGTTTCCCTTCTCTGTTCTCCTTCACTGAGCATCCTTGTGTTCCCCACCGCCCCGCCCAAACCCAGGGGAATGAATTATGTAACCGTTGACCGTGACCGCTGCCTTACGCCTGTATAACATTAAGGACATTCTTCGGGACAGGAGTTGGGCATAGCGGTTGAGAGCCCGCTTGGGGCGCCTACATCCCACACAGGAGTGCCTGGGTTCGGTCCTGACTCACTCCTGCTGTTGTACCTCCTGGGAGGCAGCAGGCAAGGGCTCGAGGGCTTGGATCCCTGCCACCTGCGTGGGAGAACCGGATTGAATTACACGCGCTTGGCTTTGGCCTGGCCCAGCTGTGGCTGTTACAGGCACTTTGCGGGTGAACCAGCAGGCCAAAAAAAAAAAAAAAAACAAAACAAAAAACTTTCTACTTTTCAAAAATATTAATTAATTAAAATAAAAATTTTAAGAAGTTCCCTTCTGTTCCTGGCTGCTAAAAATTTATATGATGAATGAATGTTTTAATTTTACCCAACATTTTTATGCATAGCTATCAACATGGTCATACTGTTTTTCTTGGTTGATATGGTAAATTACATTGGTTGTTTGAACGACAGACTTATAGGGGGCGGCGGGAGGAGAGAGAGAGAGAGAACTTCCATCTGTTGGTTCAGTCCCCAGGTGGCCACAATAGCCAGGGCTGGGCCATGCTGAAACCAGGAGCCAGGAACTCCATCCAGGTCTCCTAGGATGGGGGGTTAGGACTGGGGCCATCCTCCGCTGCATTCCCAGGCACATTAGCAGGGCGCTGGACTGGAAGTGGAGCAGCCAGGCCTTGAGTGGTGCTCATACAGGATGCCGGCACCGCGGGCAGTGGCTTAACCCACTGCACCGCAGCACTGGCCCCTGACCCTGTACTTCTGGCTGATCCCAGCTAGGAGAGAAAGGGACAGAGAATGAGCTGGGCTATTAAATACCCGTCTCTACGCTTCGCTTTCAGGTATCAATCATGGGGACCTTAATGACCACAATATCTTAATACAGTCCAGCAAGACAGCCTCTGGAGATACCGTAGACCAGGTGTCCGGGATCCTGGACTTTGACGACATGAGCTATGGCTACTATGTGTTTGAAGTGGCCATCACCATCATGTACATGATGATCGAAAGCAAGGACCCCATACCGGTGGGCGGTCACGTGCTGGCAGGCTTTGAGAGCGTCATCCCGCTCACCGCCGCCGAGAGGGGCTCTCTGTTTCTGCTCGTTTGCAGTCGCTTTTGCCAGTCGCTCGTCATGGCTGCGCACGCTTGCCGGCTAAACCCCGAGAACCGGGACTACCTCATGGTCACGGCCAAAACCGGCTGGAGGCACCTGCAGCAGCTGTTCGAGATGGGTCAGGCGGCCGTGGAAGAGATCTGGTTTGGAACGGCCAAGTCCTACGCATCCGGGGTTGCCGTGTGACCGGGTGAAAGTCGCGTCGTTAAAACAGCAGGACCAAGTCCGGTTTCGTGCAGGGGTCACTCGCACAGCATAGCTAAAAATGAACTGATGGACAAGATCGGTTCTGAATGTGACGAAACATGTGTGAAACCTCTCAAGCTCTTCAGGCCATCATGACCACTTTTTAAACTTAAGAAAGGGCGGCAGGGACGGGGCAGGGGACAGCTGCATCCCGCACCAGAGGGCCTGGCTGGAGTCCCACCTCCACTTCCCAGCCAGCTCTCTGCAAACGGGCACCCTGCCAGTCAGCAGATAACGGCCGAGCGCTGGTCTCCTGCTGCTTATGTGCAGACGGGGCTGGAGTTCTACCTCTTAACTTCAGCCCGGCCCAGCCCTGGCTGTCGTAAGCATTTGGGGGAATGAACCAAGGGATGGAAGACTCTCTCTCCCTTTCTTTCTTTCTTTCTTTCTTTCTTTCTTTCTTTCTTTCTTTCTTTCTTTCTTTCTCTCTCTCTCTCTCTCTCTCTCTCTCTCTCTCTCTCTCTCTCCTCCTTCCCTCTCCCTCTTGCTTTCCAATTAATAAATAAAACTCTAAAAATCTACTGGGACAGAAGTAGTGCCTGAGGACACGTGTCCTGTGATCCCCTCTGCCTTGGGTATGGAACACACACGATGATGTCATTTTGAGTCAGGTAAGTGCTTAGGTTCTAGTCCAGCCCTGAAATCAAGGACTTCGTTAAACATTGACAGGAATTGATAGAGAGCTGGATAGAGATGAAGCAGTCGCATATTTGAAATAACCAGACACGATGTACAGACCTGGCTAGACCTCCTCTCACCCTGCTGTCCCTGGCCTCCTGTCACATTCTGTGTAGCTGGTGGCACGTGGCTTTGCACAGGGGGTCGTGGTTGTGCAGACACCTGGTCGGCGAGCACCTTGAGGCCGGAAACTGTGTGCAACTTGCTCTTGTCTCCTCCCCGCTTCTCCTCACACCTGCAGGAGTGCCCTTCCCACGGGAAGATCTTTCCTTACAGGAGTTTGCAAAGTGAATGCCGGCTGGAACATGCACTCTAAAATGCACCAGCAGTGCCTGGTGCAGTTACGTGAGAAAACGTTCGCCTTAGCCTGAGAGGGTGGCTGGAACTGCAGCTCCAGAGACGGATGCCAGGAGACACTGGACCTGCAGGGAAGCAAATCGAGACGTCCAGACGAGCCCACTGAGCCCTGAGCTCCCGGAACACGGGGGCCGGGGGAGCCCCAAACAGAGAAAAAAAACGTCCCTGTAATTTAATCTCTGGCTCTGTGAGGAGGTGGCAAATGGGATGAAGCTCACTGTATCCTCGGCTTACATCCTACTGCTGTGCTTCCTCCAGTCCTTTCTCCCGTCGTGGTTTTAACCACTCTTCTACCGATGACCAAAGTTCATGCAGACGCCCTCTCGGTGTGTGTGAGTATCCATTGGGTGTATATCTGACTTGTCTACGAGTAGGCATTGATTCTAAATGTTTAGCTGCCTACCTACCTCACTCTGCTTCCCAAGCTAAGTTTCTCTCTCAATGTTCTTGTATCTATTTTTAAAGTTATGTTGATTTGTTTTTTGGAAAGGCAGGCGACAGAGAGCGAGAGTGAGAGTGAGAGCGAGAGTGAGAGAGAGAGAGCGAGCTGGTATCTGCTTATGCAGCCCCCAAATGGCCACAACAGGTCCGGGCCAGGCTGAGGCCAGGATCCAGGGACCCCATCCTGGGTCGTGCATGGGTGTCAGGGACCCAAGAACATGGGCCATTATCTGCTGCCTTCCCAGGGGTTGCAGCGGGAACCTGAATGGGAAACTGAGCAGCTGGGGCTGGAATTGGCGCCCCTGTGTAGGATGCTGGTGGTGCAAGCAGCGGCTGACCTCATTACGTCACAGCACCAGGCCCTGCATCGTTTGTCACTTCGCTGTCCCTCCACTTCTCAGAGCTGGGGTGATGGTAGTGCCGACCTCACAGTCGGATTTCAAACGAGAAAAACAGAGTGCTTGGCACCTGGCTGGCACCTGCTACGTATTGGCCACACAGTTGTCCAAACTCAAAACACCGAGGAGCTTTGGGCTTACCTTTCTCATACTTAATTAGCGAGTCCTGTTGGGTTCTTTGAATCATAGGGCTTCAGCCCCATGGGCCCTTCCTGCCTTATGTATGTCAGTAGATAACAAAAGCTGAGCATCGAGGAATCTTCACAACACACCCACGAGGGAAATACCACTGTGATTAACACTCACGTTCAGGGAAGGAAACAGATTTAGAAGTGTCGTTGCCCAACAAGAGCCGGGGCCTCCGTCAGGCCTTCCTGAACCAGAGACGCTCTGCCCACTGGCCCGGGCGTGGAACGTCCAAACCATGCGGCCTGGCCTTGCCCGGGCGACAGCGGGTGGGACTCAGAGTTCGGTGGATCTACAGCAGGCTCGTTTGGAAGCTGGTAATGGTGTGTGGCCCGCGATGACGTCATAAATACCCGGGCGGCCCTTGGCAGAAAAACGGTTCCCCATCCCTCCCAGGGCCCCTCGGTACTTGCTCCCCTTCCTCCCTCCGCTCCTTGGCTTCTTAGACACAGACACGGGAAGAAATAAAAACAAATAAAAGCACTTGGGCTTCTCAATCGTTGTTTTTATTTTTGTTTCACCAAGAGACAAGACAGCTGCCATTCTCTGGTTCACCCCCCAAATGCTCACAACGGTTAGGATTGAGCCAGGTGTCCCACGTGGATGGCGGGACTCAACCACGCGAAGCATCACCTGCTGCCTCCCAAGGCCTGAGCTGGCAGGAAGCTGGAGTCAGGAGCCACAGGCACTAGTGGGGGTGCTCAGAGATGCGACGTGGCTGGCTTAGACACGAGGCCTAATGCCCACCCCAGATGATGGCTTTTAGTCCAGCTTGTTCATTCAGGAATCTGAGGATCGGAAGAATGGACTGAGCCTTGGGTTTTACTCCCGGACCACTTAGGTGATGAAACTCTTAGAGTCCCTTTGGGACTGGGTTTGCTAACGTGGATTCCCCGTCAATGAGCCTGCAAAGCAGATCTTGCCGATCGCTGCTTCATTTTTTCTATATGCTGCCTTGCACTGATGTCTCCTGTTCGGTTTTGTTCTAGCTTACCTCCGATCCATCAGTTCCGTGTGTTCTACAAACGCTTTGGTGCCTCTGATGGCTAATTGTAGGTCGCCAACCTGATTGGGTTAAGGGATACCTGGATAGTGGACACAGACACATTATTCCTGGGTATGTCTGCAGGGGTTCCTGGAAGAAGATCCGTCCTCACCGAGGTGGGTGGGCATCCTGCAGTCTGCTGAGGGTCCAGACAGAAAACAGGCAGAGAAAAGACAAGTTGGCAGGGCAGCCATCCTCTCCTGGCTCAGATGTCGGAGATCCAGGTTCCTGGCCTTCAGGCTCCAGGCCCGACCCTAGCAATTCCCTGCCCCGTTCTCTCCCCAGGTCCTCACCAGGCCTTGGCCTCAGGCTGAGCCTCACAGTCACATGAGCCAATTCCTGTAATAAAGCCTCGTAGATACATATACAGGGGCACGTCACCACGTTCATGGAAAATGGAGCTCAAAGATAAAAATGTGACCTTTAAGCATAAACTCTCTCAAGTTCAAGACCCATTTGTGAGCAGTGATACCACTGAGTCCTTTGAGGATCCTGGGAGTTTAACTGGGTCAGTGCGGTCTTTATTAATGAGGAACGGGTGTCAGTGTGTCCCATCCATCCTGTGTTCTCTGAAGAACCCGAGTACAGTGGCGTGAACGCAGACGACGCACTTCCTGTCGCCTTCAGAACCTCGCCCACGGCGAGATCCTCAGGAAAGGACAGCTGAGTGGACAGCAGGAGTGACCACACCGCCACAAGTGCCGGGTCCCCGTGGGGACCAGCGAGCGGTCCCGCATCCGCTACAACAGAACTTCACCTTCCAGCCCCCTGTCCTTGGTGTGCCCACCTAACTCCTTCATAATCGAGGAAGATAAAAATCCTGGTTGCATATGTTGCCACGTGACGTTCAGGAAATCCTGATGGCATCAGCTCACTTTTATTCTACCCTCCTGGTGTCTGTGGGCCCTGGGACAGCGCGTCTCTGCTCAGCAGTGCCTGGCCCCTCAGCTGGGGCGAGAAGGGGTCAAGGAGTGAAGGACCAGAATCCTCCGGCCGCCTGTGTGGCAGGTGAAGCTGGGACTTCTCTGGGTTCTTGGCCAAACCTCTCCGTGTGGTCCACACAGCGCCCGGGTCCCAGAGGGACCTTGTACAGCGGTCATTTCCGTTGTAGTCCCAGGCTCACCCAGATTCAAGGCACAGAGCCTGTCGGTGGGAAACAGCAGTGGCACGTGACAGCAGAGCACATGGGATGGGAGATGTCGGGGTCTCATCATCCCACACATCGCTGCCATCCCGTCTCCCCACTGCGACAGGAAACGGTCTACCGCTGAAGGCACTCTGCATCGAGGCCTCCCTCGGTCAGTCCCTGCAGGAAGGGCCCTCGGAAGTTCGTGGGAAACACCTGTTATGAAAGAGCTGCGGATGGATTTCAAAGTGTGCAGGTCCTGCGATCTTCCTGAAGTTCTGTGGTCTCCGCGGTTCAGCGCTCTCACCTGCAATCATTACTCGGCCTTCCCTCTTTGATCTCATTTTAAACTGAGAAATCTCCTCACTTAAAAACTGAATTCTGCGGGGTAAACCAAGGCGGCGGCGGGGCCCTGGGTCTGGGCGAGGCCCTCTGCCGCTCTGTGTGTGTTCACCCCTGTGTCCCTGGGAGCGGAGATGCCGGGGGAGACCCCAAAACCCAACTCAGCTGTTGGGTTCTGTTGCACAGTAGGGGGACTGTCCATAAGGTAACGTGCTGTGCATGTCTCTTTAACCTGGAAGATGGGATTTGGGTTTGGTGATTGGACTACCGAAAACATCACATCGCACCCCATAAATGTGTACAATTTTTGTATGTCGAGATTTTTAATTAAAATAAATTTTTTTCTAAACAGTTCATTTTCTTTTTCTTTTTCTTTTTCTTTTCTTTTTTTTTTTTTTTTTTTGACAGGCAGAGTGGACAGTGAGAGAGAGAGACAGAGAGAAAGGTCTTCCTTTTCTGTTGGTTCACCCCACAGTGGCCGCTGCGGCCGGCGCACCGCGCTGATCCGAAGCCAGGAGCCAGGTGCTTCTCCTATTCTCCCATGCGGGTGCAGGGCCCAAGCACATGGGCCATCCTCCACTGCCTTCCCGGGCCACAGCAGAGAGCTGGCCTGGAAGAGGGGCAACCGGGACAGAATCCGGCGCCCCAGCCAGGACTAGCGGCCTAAACAGCTCATTTCTTTCTTTTTTCTTTCTTTCTTTTTTTTTTTTTTTGCTTGTTCATTATGTGCTTTATTGAAGACAAAAGTCCCAAAACACATAAACAGCTCATTTCTAAGCTACCTGCTTCTCAAAACTTACCCAGATCCAACACTGTTGCACCCTACATAAAAGACGCTACCCGGCCGGCTGCTCCTAGGGGGCGACTGGGAGCGAATGAGGCTAACCCAGCCCTGGACCCCTTCCAGCCTGCGGACCCCTGACCGGGTGCAGCGGCTGGCGCTGGGCAGGAAAGGGCGGGAAGGCGAGCTGGGCACTTCCAGGAGATCCTTCCCAAGTGAGAACGCCGGGAGGCGGCTGGAGGCAAGGTGCGGTGCGACGCGGCGGGGACCGCCGTGGGGCCCCGGGCAGGAACGGGAGCCACAGGCGGGCGCCCGCTGTCCTCCCCCGGGCCTGTGACCAGCGGGGAAGCAAGCGGAGGTAGAGGCGAAAGCATAGGAAACAGAACCCCGCGCTCGGGCCGCCTCCCGCCCCGGCCAGAGTCCCCGGCTCCGCCCCCGCGCCGGGCCACGCCCCCCGGGAAAGAACCCCGCCCCTCATCTCCCATTGGGCGCCCCGTGCTCGCCCCGCCCAGGACCGCTTCCGCGTCCCCGGCCGCCCCGCCCCCGGGCGGCTCTGCGCACGCGCGGGGGCCATATTAGCGGCTCGCACTCCGGCGGCGGCGGCGAGTTTCCTCCCCGGGAGTCCGTCCCTCGTGTGGATTTCCAACTCTTCCGTGTTTCCTCTCGGGTGAGCCTGAGCCCGCTGGGGGGCGGAGGTCTTGAGTCTTGCGCGCCCTGTGGGCGGAGGTCTTGAGACGGCCGGTTTCGGCCTGCGGCGGCCGAGCAGCCGCGGGCGCGATGACTCTGCACGGGGCTGGCCCGCGCCGGCCACCGTCGGGCTGGCGTGGGCCGGGCACGGGGGCCGGGGGCCGCACGCGGGAGCCCGGCGGGTGACAGTTGGCGCTGCCGCAGGTGCCGGTGAGCCCGGCGTCAGGGTGGAGGTGCCGAGAGCCGTGGGCTCCCGGCCTGCTGTCGCGGCGCCCTGCCGTGACCCCTGCCCCGACCCCTGCCGGTGCCGCTGGCTCCTTCCCTGGCCCCCCAGCCCGAGCGCTGGCCAGAGTACCGCTCCGTTCCTGGCGCCCCAGAGTCGCCCTGGGGAGCCCCGCACTGACAGAGCGAAAAACCCGCCTCTCCCTGGGTCAGCTGCTCACCTGCCCGGTCCTCACTGCCAGGATCCGGGCCGAGCCTCGCGCGTCGGGAGTGGGAGTGGGCGTGGGGGCGCTGCGGGGTCCGGCCGCTCGCCCAGCCCTCCGGCGTCCTCGCGATCTGTCTCTGTCTGCCCCTTGAGCCAGCCTGCCCCACTGCCCTTTGCTCCCCGTTTCGGCCCCGTCTCGCTCTCCCGTCCCCAAGTGACTTGTTTCTTAAGTTGATTTTCTCCACCCGGCTCTCGGTGCCTCGCCCACGCTACTGTCCCATTTGTGTCTGACCCCCTCGCCTGACTGTCTCACCCGTCCCGGCGTCCCAGTACCCAGCACGGGGCCTGGCACCCAGCAGGTGCACGGCAGAGCTGAGCTGGGTGGAGGGTGTGACGTGATGCTTTGTTGTAAATTGTGGATTCCGTTTCTAATGCCCATCCTCTTCTCTTCCCAGAGCCGCGTTATAAAGCTCAGGAACCATGGTGAGTTGAGACACGCGTCTGATAGCGTCAGGCGACCTCACGCACGCCGGGATGTGTTTCTGAGGGTGTGGGGGCTGGCCTGCGCTGGGTCGGAATCACGGGTGTTCTTCCTTTGCAGTCTCGGAGATACGACTCCAGGACCACCATCTTTTCTCCCGAAGGTAAAGTACAGATTGCTTCGAGCTGCCAGAGCAGTTCTTCAAGTGTTGGACTTGGGGAGGGGAGCGGGGCTGCCGACGGTTTTTTGTAGTTGCCGTCTGTGCTTTTCGTAGTTTGCAGCACTTAGGTTGCTGGGTGGACCCGGTACGGCTCTCGGCGGCCTGCCGGTGCCCGGACGTGTTCTTTGGGATGGGTAGTGTGGGAGCGGCTCCTCACGGCTTTGTCCGCAGGTCGCCTGTACCAGGTGGAGTATGCCATGGAGGCCATTGGACACGCGGGCACCTGCTTGGGGATTCTGGCCAACGACGGTGTTTTGCTCGCGGCCGAGAGACGCAACATCCACAAGCTTCTGGACGAAGTCTTCTTCTCCGAGAAGATTTACAAGCTGAACGAGTGAGTGGGCTCCCCACGCGGAGCTCTGGCTGTGGCCCTCGCCGGCCGCTGCTCTGTGAGCCAGGCTCTGCCCGTGGCGGCGTGCAATGGAAGCGGGTGGTGTGTTACGTTTTACCTAGGCACGGGGGGGACCAGATGCTTCGAGGACACGCCTCACTGTAGGGAGATAGAGCAGGGTGAGAGCCGTCACGCGTGTGCAGGTCCAGGCTCCGGGGTGAGCCGTGTGGCCCTGCGTCTCACGCCCTCCTAGACTGACAGCAAATGAAATGAATAAGCCAGAAGTAGCTGGCACATCAGGGGTTCTCAGAGTGTTTGGAATGGCAGCTCAGGAATGAGGTTGGATGACAGGGTTGTCACAAAGGACAGGCCCCTAGGGGGAACCGCGTGGCCAGGCCCTGTGTGCTGGGTGACGCTGCTGTTCCATGTGGGTGCGGAAGTTTGCAGCCAGGAGAGCTGGCGGTGCTGGGTAGAGACTTTCTCTTCAGTCGGGGGGCCTGCAGGGCCTGGTGATGACCGCATCCAGGGAGCAACGAGGGCCGCCCAGCAGCTTGGTCAGGCGCGGTGGTGGTGGGTGTCTGGGTTGGACGAGAGCCTGGGCCGCGCCCTGGAAACCCCGTGGGAAAAGTGGGCTGCAGCCCTGTGGGAGGCCAGCTGTGGGCTTCCTGGGCAGGCCGGTGACCCTGCGTCTGCCGGAGAACCTGGAGGGCGCATTTCTTGATCTTGGGTGTTGAGTGACATCACCGCTGTGGCTCCTACAAAGTAAAACTCAAGTCGTTTTCTCCCGAGGGTGAAGCGAGCCCGGTGACTTTCTCATGGCTCAGTGCTCTGTGAGGTGGGTGGGAGCTGTGGCTCACAGGCGTCCCCCTGCTCACACGTCCGTCTCTCTCCCTCCAGGGACATGGCCTGCAGTGTGGCGGGCATCACTTCGGACGCGAACGTTCTCACTAATGAGCTGAGGCTCATTGCGCAAAGGTGTGGTCGCGGGGACAGAGCTGGGGAAAGTGGAGGTAGCCTGGGAGGGTGGCGCTCCGCTCGCTTCCGCAGGCCGGGAAGTCACTGCAGATCCAGTCGTTGGAAGCAGTGGTTTTTAAAACTTGCAGTGTTGCTTACCCTGAGTCTGTTGGGATGTGGATGTATTCCCACCCCCGCCCTCCTCTGCGGATGGCAGGCTCCTGTTACCTTGTCCCCAGGCCTGGTGTTCCCCTCGGAGGGTGTTTCTTTAGCCTGTGTCTGGTTTAGAAGAAGCTGCTCTCCCCTCTGTCCTAGGTATCTCCTACAGTATCAGGAGCCCATCCCCTGTGAGCAGCTGGTGACAGCGCTGTGTGACATCAAGCAAGCTTACACACAGTTTGGAGGTACTGATTTTTTTTTTTTTTTTTTTTTGACAGGCAGAGTGGACAGTGAGAGAGAGACAGAGAGAAAGGTCTTCCTTTTGCCGTTGGTTCACCCTCCAATGGCCGCCGCGGTAGTGCGCTGCGGCCAGCGCACCGCGCTGTTCCGATGGCAGGAGCCAGGTGCTTATCCTGGTCTCCCATGGGGTGCAGAGCCCAAACACTTGGGCCATCCTCCACTGCACTCCCTGGCCACAGCAGAGAGCTGGCCTGGAAGAGGGGCAACCGGGACAGGATCGGTGCCCCGACCGGGACTAGAACCCAGTGTGCCGGCGCCGCAAGGCGGAGGATTAGCCTGTTGAGCCACGGCGCTGGCCTGATTTTTTTTTTTTTAAAGATTTATTTATTTTACTTGAAAGAGTTACACAGAGAGAGAAGGAGAGGCAGAGAGAGTCTTCCATCCGCTGGTTCACTCCCCAATTGTCCACAATGGCTGATCAGAAGCCAGGAGCCAGGAGCTTTTTCCGGGTCTCCCACGTGGGTGCAGGGACCCAAGGACCTGGGCCATCCTCTACTGCTTTCCCAGGCCATAGCAGAGAGCTGGATTGGAGCAGCCGGGTCTTGAACCAGCGTCCATGTGGGATGCTGGCACTGCAGGTGGTGGCTTTTACCTACTACACCACAGCATCGGCCCTGGTACTGAATTTTCAAAAAAGATTTATCTTATTTGAAAGGCAGAGTTAGAGGGAGAGACAGCAGTATCTTCCATACCCTGGTTCACTCCCAAAATGACTACAATGGCCAGGGCTGGGCCAGGCTAAAACCAGGAATCAGGAGCTTCCTCTGGGTCTCCCATGTAGGTGCAGGGGCCTGAGCACTCGGGCCATCCTCCACAGCTTTCCCAGGCACATTAGCAGGAAACTGAATCAGAAGTGGAGCAGCCAGGACTCAACCCAGGGCCCATATGGGTCACCAGCACGGCAGGCTGTGGCCCAACCCACTGTACCATATTGCCAGTCCCAGTACTGAATGTTTCAGAAATTTTATTCCAAAAAGTTAAAGTGTTTCATGAGTAATAACCTTTTTGAGACAATAAAAAGAAATTGAAAATTTAGTAAACACATCATATGTTCCTGCTTTTTTTTTTTTTAATATTTATTTGAAAGGCAGAGTTAGAGTCAGGGACAAAGAGAGCGAAGTCATCCATCCGCTGGTTCACTCCCCATATGGCTACCATAGCTGGAGCTGCGCCGATCCAAAGCCAGGAGCTTCTTCTGGTCACCCACACGGGTGCAGGGGCCTGAAGACTTGGGCCATCTTCCACTGCTTTCCCAGGTCATAGCAGAGAGCTGGATCAGAAGTGGAGCAGCCAGGACTCGAACCGGCACCCATATGGGATGCCTGCACTGCAGGCTGCAGCCTTACCCGCCACACCACAGCCACTGGTCCCCCATTCCTGCCTCTTGAACAGACCTGATTCACCATGTCAATTAGCCTGAGTTTTATTAATAGGTTGTTAAAAGGCCAAAATCACATTTTCAAATCTGGAAACGAGTTGCTTTTTACATCATAATGAAATTCAGTGCTGGTCCCATGTTTATTTCATTTCTTAGCTGTATCCAAATCCTAGAAACAGAAGTGGGATTTGTGCTGGAGCTTATCTGTGGTGGCCAGAGTGTACAGCAGTTACTAGTGCTTACCCTCACTGAGCCCCAATAACCATAGTGATGCCACTTTAGATGGTTGTTCTTTTTCTTTGGTAAAGGCAAGCGTCCCTTTGGTGTCTCCTTGCTGTACATTGGCTGGGATAAGCACTACGGCTTCCAGCTCTACCAGAGTGATCCCAGCGGGAATTATGGGGGCTGGAAAGCCACCTGCATCGGAAACAACAGCGCAGTGAGTTTTCCGCCCGCACCCCATACCTACATAATTGTGTACTGGTGATGGAAACAAGGTCTTCAGATTAACTTTTGAAATGTATTTGAAAATCTGAGGTAGAGAAAGATAGAAACCTTCCATCTGCCCACAACAGCCAGGGATTGGCCAGCCCAAAGCTGGGAGCCAGGAACTCAATCTAAGTCTCCCAAGGGGTTGGCAGGGACCTCACCTCTTGGGCCTTCGCCTCTGCCTCCCAGGGTACACGTTGGTAGGAAGCTGGAATTGAAAGTGGATCTGGGACTCAAACCTGAGGACTCCAGGTGAAGGGTGTTTTAAGATCTCTCCAGCAGCCCTAATGTGGTAGGAAGATGCCTTTAGCTTCTGTTAGTGACCGTCATAGGTCCTGGTAATATATTGGGGTTTGTTGGCTGCATTTATAATTCAAGGTGGTTTTCTGTTAGAAGTTGTAAAAGTGTAGGTGTGATTTTTTCCTGTTAGTTTTACACTCTGGATTCTTTGACACATCCCCTGGGAGACAGCAGATCCCAGGCGCAGGCCCCAGTGGCGAGCACCCGTGCCCCGCTCTCCCCAGCACCCCCGTCCACCTGCCCTGCCCTCAGAGTCTTCACCCTGGGTGCACTGCTAATAGAAGTTCAGGGATTTTTCTGGTAGACAAAATGCGAACACTAAAAAGTGGGTCTGTTTTATAGGCTGCTGTGTCAATGCTGAAACAAGACTACAAGGAGGGGGAGATGACCTTGAAGTCGGCGCTCGCTTTAGCGATCAAAGTGCTCAACAAGACCATGGACGTCAGCAAGCTGTCCGCTGAGAAAGGTAACTGCTGTGCTCCCTGAGCGTGGGCTTGGTGTGGCAGCTGCTGCGTCCCTGACCGCCGTCTCCTTCATGGGACTCTGGCCCTAGGAGTCAGGTGGCCTTTTACCTGCTGGCTCAGTGAGAACCTGGGGTGTGGGGAAGTGGAGCGGCTGGACCAGAGTCAGCACGTACGTGGGGGAGCCACGGGCCCGCACTGCGTCCCGGGTGTGCAGAGCCTGAGCCTGATTGTCCTCAGAACTCCCGGCTGGGGGAGCCTGCGCTGCGTTGCCTTTGCTGACGGTGGTTGTCACTGCTCACGTGGTCTCTGCGTGTGCGCGTCGTCACGTGCATGTGGGCAGGAGACTGTGGTGGCGCTCTCTCCAGGATGTGTGGGCTGCGCTGTCTTGTGTGAAGCCCACTTAGCAACTCCAGACCCTCTGTATTGACCCTCGGTTGTGTGAGTGTACAGCGGTATTTCTGAGTGATGGTTTTCAGGCACTGTGTGCGTTACTGGAACTTAGCTCCTGGTGTTCCTGAGAACGTCATTTGAGCATCGCCTGTTGTATATCCCCACGTAATGTCAAGGGAGCTCTGCTCAGTTTCCCCGACATTCCCATCCCCTCCGTTATCTTGGCTACTTTTGTGTAGAGCCACGGGAGCTACTTGCCATGGCCTTGAGACCTTCATAAATAAGTGTTGTTTCTGGTTGGAAATTCAGCCTGAGCCTGCGAGCTCCCAGCGAGAAAGTCCTGGGTGAGAACTGTCGGCGGCCTGTTTGCTGAGGGAGTGACAGGGTGGGGCGGGCGTGGAGGAGGAACGTAATCCAGTGACAGTGGCCATCAGAGCAGAGTACCCATGAGCCACTGCGAGCAGGAGGCCTGGGCAGAGGGAGCAAGGCTCGGCGGACGCGGGGCCGGTCCCTGAGCGTGGCTGCCCCTAACACAGATGTGTCTGTTTTTAGTGGAGATTGCCACGCTCACGAGAGAGAACGGAAAGACGGTCATCCGAGTGCTCAAACAAAAGGAAGTGGAGCAGTTGATCAAGAAGCACGAGGAAGAGGAGGCCAAAGCCGAGCGGGAGAAGAAGGAGAAAGAGCAGAAGGAGAAGGAGAAATAGGAGAGGCGGGCAGGCGGGCGGACGCTCACTCCACACTGAGAAAACGCGGGCGGGCTCTTCCTCCCACGCCCAGAAGATGCGGACTGTTTTTAACTGTGCCGCGGGGACCGCGGACGTGCGACGCCGACCCGGTCCTTGGCAGTCCCGGCCGATCCATTACCGTATTGTGAGGATGGTGATTACTCTTCACGGACATCTTTATCCCCCCACACACCCTTTTTTGGAATAAAACTTGGAAAGAATGGAGATGGTGAAGGGAACGTTGTGTGTCGCATTTGTTGGGAAGAGTGCCAGGGCTGATGGGCTGTGTGCTTCCCGTGCCTTGGTCCCCTGTGGGCCACGGGATGGCCCATCTGTCCAGGGATGGGTCAGAGGTGGAGAAAGGCAGAGCCGATGTGCAGGTGTGGCACAGGAGGCTGCGGAGGCCGGGTCCGGGGCGCTGCAGTCAGCAGCCGCAGCCGTGGGGAGGACGTGGGAGGACGTGGAAACCAGCCGAGAAGGGTCTGTTTGACCACAGGGAGCTCCGTCCTGGAGCAGGCGGTGTCGTGATAGAAGTGGTACAGAAGCAGACGGACAGCGTTGCATCTCCTGGGGTGTGGCAGGAGTACAAACCGGACGTCCCTCAGCCCTGCTGAACTAAACCGGGTGGAGCAGTGCTCTGTGCGGGTGGTGGTTCTGCAGGTGGAAGTTTGAGAAATGTTTTGTTACATTTGAATCACCTGAGTCGCTTTTAAAATTCTTTTCATGTATTTGAAGGAGATGTTTGGACTACGGGTTCACTCCCTAGCGTCCCGGAACAGCCAGGAGCCTGGAACTCGGTCTGGCTCTCCCAGAGCGTGGCAGACTCACATAGCTGAGCCGTTGCGTGCTGCCTCCCAGGGTGCACGTTACCAGGAAGCTGGGTCAGACGCAGAGGGGCCAGGACGCTTACCCAGGCGCTCTGGCGTGGGATGTGGGAGACCCAGGTGGCGGGGTGAACCACTGCACCACACTGCCTGGGCTGGGGTTGCTGTCGCGGCACAGCAGGTTAAGGTGCTGCCTGTTCTGCTTAAAACTGCTCAGAGGCGCTCATTTCCTATGTGTTGATTCATTCACATAGAACTTGGCCAGCAGCACTTTGAAGCCTTCTGGTGCGTGGGAGCCTTGGACGGCATTGGCGCCGTAGGAAACCAGTGGAATACGAGTCCCCCCCAAAAAGCACAGAAGTGTAAAAAGCGTGCCCAGCATAGACCCCAAGAATACATAGGGTATCCTGGAGGTCACCCAGGGCACTTGGCAGGCGGGAAAATCTCCAGCTAATGCCGTTAAAACCTCTCAGCCCCACCCAGAAAGACAGATCACCCCAATAACCCCATCGCATCACCAGAAGGCAAACAGCCTAACTGGCGGGAGGCTGCCGTCACAAAGGTACCCTTGGGTTAGCCCTGTGCAGCTGCCTGCCACGGGCTGTCCTGCCCCTGGCTCCCTTGCCGTGTGTTCAATAAATCCTAGTTCTCACTCTGCCTCCTCTGGTGACCTCTCCTCCCCCGCGACACCGGCCTCAGTCACTCCCACAACAGGTGCGAAGCTGGAAGGAAGGGGAATGTCACCTTGTTGGACGTCAGCTAGGGGGTCAGCTGGGAGGTGTGCCTTGGGTGCTCCAGTTCCACTGCTGGGGGGGTGCTCGCTGCAGGACAGGGAGCTAAGCTGCTGCTTGGGGCGTCCACATCCCGAATCGGGTCCCAGCCCATCTGCTTCCGATCCAGCTCCCTGCTCACGCATCTGGGAGGGCGGCAGAGGATGGCCCAAGTGCTTGGGCCCCTGCACTCATGTGGGGGACGCAGGTGGAGTTCCTGGCTCCTGATTTGACCTGGTCTGGCCCTGGTTACGGGCATTTGGGGAGTGAGCCAGCAATGAAAGATAGCTCTCTCCTCTACATTCAAGTAATGTCACTACTCTGCATGTCTGCAAATGACCATAAATGCTCAAGTATTGATGTCAGGCTTACAACTGGGCTTTAGCAAGTTTGCAAATTCTACACTACAGAATTCTCAAGTAATGAACTGTCCATCGTCACCTCTCTGGCTGCGCGGGCAGTAGAAGTCGATGGGAAGGTGACCGGCGGAACCCACTGGTGCAGAACTCCGGTCCCCAGCCCTGTTAGTTCTTGGCTTCTATGGCCAGCAGCCTCCTAACCAGGCTTCCTGGTTCCAGGTCTTTCCCTACGGTCAGTTGACACAGCTGCCAGAGAGATCTTACAACATCTAGACGTGTGACTATTACTCCCGTGTGGGGGCTCCCTGTTGTGGGGGAGACCCCAGTATGGGGTCCTTCGCTCTGTAACAAAAGTGGAGACGCGTGTCCGCAGCCCGAGCATGGGGGAGCAGGCCTGCCGGGCTGAGTCGGCCTGGACACGGCGACAGGAAAGAGGGGCGCAGATGCTAACGAGCGGGAGCAACCTGCGCGGTTTCCTGGGAAAGGGGGTGGCGTACTAATGGGAACTGGCCCCTCCGTGGTCTCCAGTGGATGTTGTGATTGTCAGTTGTCATGGCGCTGGTGCAGGTGTCATTTAGCATGGACGTCAGGTGAGAGGTCTGGGGTCTCCCAAAGGCTGCTCAGGCCACTGTACCGCTTCTGGCTGGTGCCGGCTGGTGAGCCTGCAGAACTGTTGGCTGCCAGGCATCCTGTTGCCGCAAGAGCTGAAGTTAGGGTGGGGGTAGGAGCTTACGCAGGCCATGTAGGCATTGCCCTAGGTAACACGACAGCTTGGCTCGGCGCTCTCCCCTGGCTTCCTGTGTTGTCTTCACCCTGGCTCAGGAGACAGCCGCTCTTCCACTGCCGGCTTTTGCACCATGTGCCTCTCACCCGCGCTCCGTGTTCATCCGAGCCAGCCTTCTGCCATTGCTCGAACAGACTGTTACCCAACCCGAAACCAGGTGCTCGTCCCAAGGGAAGCCGAGGACTCCGAGCACAAGCTTTGGGTGGGAAAAGAGAGGAAGTTCAGGGTGCTAGCACCCGGGGAGGTGGCAGGCTGACACCCCAGCACCCAGCCTCTCCATCAGAGGGAAGCGGGCCAGGGTTTGCATGGGGAAGCAGTATTCCCTGCGTGACTACCGTTATGCAAGAGGTGTAGGAGGTGAGGTCTCCCAGATGTCCCATCTTGTGACTGTCGTGTCAGCCCAGCCTGCACAGAAACGCAAACCCAATGCTTGCTGGGTCCCGACTCAGTCCCAGGCCACTCACAGCGGTGGGCTGCCAGCCGCTGTGACAGCAGAGCCCCCTCCGTGCCCTCTACGTCTGCGAAGAAGCCATCCACTCCTTGCGCCCGTCCTCTGCCCCTCGTACGCTGGCTGCTTCCCCAGAGCACTCGCCGCCAGCTGGCGTGGTTGTGTCTCCCACTGGGATAGAAGCTCCTGGAGCGGCGGCTTGGCCTGTGCATCTGGTTGCCGTGGCCCAGTGCTAGGACGGGAGCCAGCACTCACTAGGCAACAAATGAATATTGATGAGTGCAGCAGTAGTGCCTGTTGATGCGCTGGAGTGATTTTTTTTTTTTTTTTAAAGATTTATTTATTTGAAAGGCAGAGTTAGAGAGAGAGGAAGCGATAGAAATCTTTACCCAGGGCTGGCGCTGTGGGGTAGCGGGTAAAGCTGTCACCTGCAGTGCCCACATCCCATATGGGCGCTAGTTCAAGACCTGGCTGCTCACTTCCGATCCAGCTTTTTGCTATGGCCTGGGAAAGCAGTAGAAGATGGCCCCAGTACCCACATGGGAGACTCCGAAGAAGCTCCTGGCTCCTGGCTTCAGATCAGCACAGCTCTGGCCATTGTGCCCAATTGGGGGGTGAACAAGTGGATGGAAGACTTCTCTCTGCCTCTCCTTCTCTCTCTCTGTAACTCTGACTTTCAAATAAATTAAAAAAAAAAAAAAAAAAAGAACTCTTTACCCATTGGTTCACTTCCCAAATGACTGCAGTGGCCAGGGCTAGGCTAGGTAGAAGCCAGGAGCTTCATCCGGGTCTCCCACGTGGGCCCAGGCGCCCAAAGACGTGGGCTACCTGCTGCTGCTTTCCCAAGCACATTAGCAGGGAGCTGGATCGGAAGGCGGCACCTTAACCCTTTGAGCCACAGTACCAGCCCCTGGAGTGAAATTCTAAACACTTCCGGGGTGGGTATTTGCCTACTTAAGATACCTACAGGCCAGTGCTGTGGCTCACTAGGCTAATCCTCCGCCTTGCGGCGCCGGCACCCCAGGTTCTAGTCCCGGTCGGGGCGCCGGATTATGTCCCGGTTGCCCCTCTTCCAGGCCAGCTCTCTGCTGTGGCCAGGGAGTGCAGTGGAGGATGGCCCAAGTGCTTGGGCCCTGCACCCCATGGGAGACCAGGAGAAGCACCTGGCTCCTGCCATCGGATCAGCGCGGTGCGCCGGCCGCAGCGCGCCGGCCATGGCGGCCATTGGAGGGTGAACCAACAGCAAAAGGAAAACCTTCTCTCTGTCTCTCTCTCTCACTGTCCACTCTGCCTGTCAAAAAAAAAAAAAAAATGCTTACATCCCTGGGTTTGAGTCCCAGCTCCACTCCTGACTCCAGCTAATGCACACCGGGGAAGCAGCAGGTGACGGCTCAAGTGACCGGGTTCCCACAGGGGAGACCTGAAGTTCAGTTCCCAGCTCTGGCTTTTGCCCAGCTCTGGGGGACCACTGCAGGCATTTGGGGAATAAGCCGTGGATGGGAGCCTGTTCTCTCTCTCTCTTTCTTCAAACATTTTTTTTTAAAAAAGATTTATTTATTTATTTGGAAGGTAGTTACAGAGAGAGAGAAATCTTCCATCTGCTGGTTCACTCCCCAAATGGTCCAGCCTCAGCTGGACCAGGCCAAAGCCAGGAGGCAGGAACTCCACCCAGGTCTTCCATGTGGGTGCAGGGGCCCAAGCACGTGGGCCATCGTCTGCTGCCTTCCCAGGCCATTAGCAGGGAGCTGGATCAGAGGCAGAGCAGCCAGGACTCAAGTCCGTGCTCATGTCGGGTGCCGGCCTTGCAGGTAACGGCTTAACCCACTGCGCCAAGCTACAAACAGCTCATTTTCCAGCAGAATCAGAACTGGTGAGCTTTCTGTATCCTGACGGCCCCTTCCATTGGACCCTCGCTGGGGAGGGTCCGACAAATGGTGCCGTGACTCGGATAGTCGGACCGGTCACTGGAAGCAGGAAAGAAAAAATTAGAACGTGTGGAAAACACGGGAATCTAGGCAGTAAAGCCTAGGATTGGTACCGCGGAAAAAAGGAATTCCTCGACAACCAAGTTGTCTTTGAAAAAAAAAAAAAAAAGTAGCGGGGACGCCCGTGAAAGCGGCCGCTGTAAAGCGGGGAGTTAGAACAGGAACAATGGCGTGGGGTCGGAAGACAATTGAGGGCAGCAGAGAAATCGCCTGAAGTCCTTAGGTTATGGCAACTGATCGACCAAGCTCTCCGTAATGACTCGGAGGAAATAGCAGCCCTCCTAGATGAAGGGGCTGACTTACTAGAGGAAACGCAGAGAATCTCCATCTGGGAGCCTAGATGGAGACAAAGAGGACGGAGACAGAGGACCAACATGGGTCGGGACAGAGAGATAGGGAGGATGAGAGACCCCTCCTTCTGCACCCCCTACTCGAACCAAGACTCTCCCTCCTCCGGAGGACTCCTCCTCCACGAGAGACAAAAGGCGGGGGCTTCTCCCCGGAACCTCCCTGAGAAAAACGGGCAGGAGGACGAGGCACTCCCCCTAAGTGGGAAGAATATCACCACATAAATCAGGCTTTCCCTGTAATAGTGGACGTGCAGGGCAACCGGGGATGGACCCCCCTGGACCACAAGTTGTTAAAGGAATTACAACAATCAGTACAATTATATGGACCACATGCTAACTTAAGCGGTCCTAGATAACATAGGCACCAATGGACTAGTCCCAGAGGACTGGAGGAACCTAGCTAAGGCAGTGCTTGATGGGGGAGACTTCCTCCTCTGGTCCGCGGCTTACAGAGAGCTCGCGAGGGCTCAGGCCCATGATAACGCTAGGTACCGTCAGCCAGCCTGGAACGAGGATAATGACGAATAGGCTCAGGCCGGTTGCCCTAATGAGGTTTTGATGCAAGTGAGAGAACTAGCCCGGAGGGCATGGAAGGCCATTCCAAGGAACGAGCTAGGACGAAAATGTTTTAAGTGTGGAAAAGATCACATGAAAAGGGAATGTACAGAACAGACAATCGGGACGCCAACCAGGACTGTGTCCTCGATGCGGTAAAGGCAACCATTGGGCAAATGAGTGCTATTCCCAGCCAGATAAGGCAGGCAATCCGCTCCTATCGCCCACCAGATCAAGTGGCCAGAATAGTACATTCCAAAAAAACGAGTGGTGAGCCCCCACACCCAGGAGCCCGAAAACTCGGTGGGCAAGAGGACAAACCATGGGAGGAGTAGGACCGTCTCAAAAGGACCGGCAAGCGTTTACTGCACAGAGCTGCGAGCCACCAACTATCTAGTATGAACACCTCAAATGGGAATCCAGGCAATACATGTGGAACCTCGGGAGCCCATGGATGATAGCCACGGCTTAGGCGTTACTATAGGAAGGGCTACAAATTCATTAACGGGGCTTATTCAGTTGCCTTGCTCAAAGTAATGTTCCAATCTACTAAGGGGATAGTGCAGCTGTTGCCATTGCAGCCTGTGGCTCAGCTGCTAACAATAAGTCCTGTAAAGGATGCTAGAGGTAATCAAGGAAAGCATTTTACAGCCCTCACTATGACTCTTGGCGAGCGCCCACTATGGACTCCTATTATCAAAGGAAAGGCGATCAAGGAGCTGTTAGATACGGGCGCAGATGTTAGTATTATCTCCGAACAAGACTGGCCTCCTTCATGGCTCCTCCAGGAAGGAGATAACACCTTGGTAGGATTAGGCACCGCTGTTGCCCCATCCCGAAGTGCGCAAGTGCTAGACTGGAAAGATCAAGAAGGCACCACAGGCAAAGTACAACCTTACGTGTGTGCTATCCCTGTAACTTTATGGGAGAAGGATGTCTTAGAGCAACTTCATTTGCAGACCTGTTGTTGGCAGCTGCGAGAGAAGACACCCTAGAAAGAGCGTTTACCATGCTAACCTCATGCTTGCAGACGGCGGGGTTACAAATTGCACCAGAAAAGATTCAAAAGGGCACCGTGGTCCAGTACCTAGGACTAAGGTTAACACCAACTACTGTGGCTCCTTTAGATTTTGTCATGTCCACCGCAGGACTTAAAACCTTAAATGACTTCCAAAAATTATGTGGTAACTTAAACTGGATACGGCCTTATTATAAAACATTTTGGAAGGCTATTCACAGCTCGCCTTACCTCGTACAGCTGCAATCTTACAGAAGGTTGAAGAACGCCTTAAAAACACGCAGATGCAAAGATGCCAGAGCTGTTTGCACGTGTTGGTGGACACATGCTCTGGAATTGTCAGCCACGGCTCTAAAAGAAGGAACTCAACAGGTTATTCAACACTGTCTAGTCCTTTGCCGCTTGGGGGTGCCCAAAATTATCAAAACAGGTAATGGGCTAGCGTATACTTTGGCCCATTTTGCTACATTCTTAAAAGAATTCGGCATAAAGCACGTTACAGGTGTACCCTACAATCCCCAAGGGCAGGTAATAATTGAACAGACTCACCTGTACTTAACTTTAATAAACAAAAAGGGGAATAGGAGAATATATGGTAGCTAATTGCGATGCATTGGCTATAGCTCTATATACTATAAATTTTTTGAATAGGAAAAAGTGTGGCAAAACTGAGTTCATGGTGTTTAGTGATGTACTTGCAGTATTGTTTGAAGAATTGTTTTGTCTTAAGGAAAAAAAGACGTTGCACGTGATTTGTACTGCAGCAAATCAGCAAAGTGACCTGAGTTGGATACATTTGAAGGTATTTTGAAAGTTACGTTCAAGGCTAACACCTAAGCTTTGTGTAGTGTAAATAAGGATGTTTTTGTATCAGTTTTTTCCTTCGTAAATGGCATTAACATTGTTACTTGAGGTCTTGCTTAATCACTGTTGTCCTGAGGACTTGAATTTCAAATTTCCTTACACTTTTCATACAAAAATCATAAATATCTGTAGTGGTCCGACAGGCTATGCTTGCTATGTATCGCTCTGACCCGCAGCAACAGATAACAAGAAAGGGGGCGCTGTGGGGAACCGCAGGCTGGCCACCTGTGGGAACCTCCTCATCTACATGGTTTGCAGCAATCGGTCGACCACAAGGCCTACGAAAACAACCAGGTGAAACAGATGAAACAGAATGGACTCTGCATAAACTAGGAAGAACCAGGTGAAACAGAAGAACTTTTGACCTGAGGCTATACGCGCCCTTTCATCTGATTGGACGCCCCCGCCGCCGCGGCCCCTCTTCTTTTCTCCTCTCCCCACTTTCCTTCTCTCCCCACAAATATAAAGTTCCTTGAGAACCGATGAACAGTGACCGTGTCGTGACTGCGTTGGACCCCCACTGGCGAGGGTCCGACACCCTTCAATGCTTTCCCGAAATTACAATTTCTTCCAAATCGCAGAAATCAAAATCTGAAGTTGATTTCACTTTAGGTGAGTTTCAAATTATGCTTTTAAAAATAAATCACGCGAAAAGAAATCCTGTTCCTATGAATAATCTTACTTCTGGTGTTTTTCTTAATCAGAAAATAAGACTGACATTTCTACAGTCTAGCACTTTGAAAGTCCTGTGAAAGTATTTGTTTTAGCTGTGCAAAAATATTCCATACTGAAAAAAACAACCAGAAACTAATTTCTTTGTTAAATACCATGATTTTGGTTTTTTGGCGATGGGGTTTCATGATGAGAAAGGTCCTTAGCTCCTAACGTACAGGCTTATATATAGTCTATATATAACTTATATAGGAAAGACAGGGTGACAGTCAACATTGCTTTTTAAAATTTAATTTTTATTTGAAAGGCAGAAACAGACACAGAGAAATCTTCCATCTGCTGAATCACTCCCAGACACCTTCAGTGGCCACCAGGGGGCAGAGCTGGGAGCCCAGAGCTCAGTCCAGGTCCCCCTTGTGGGTGGCGAGAACCCAATCTCTTCGGCCATCACCACCGCCTCCCAGGGGCTGCACTGGCAGGAGGCTGGAGTCCGGAGCCAGTGCTGGGGGTTGAACTCAGGTAGGTACTCTGGTGCAGGATGTATGAGTCAAGTACTAGGCCAAATGCCCACTCCTATGTTTAATCTATCCTCATACCGTATATTAGTGATAGTTTTTTTTTTTTTTTTAAGATTTATTTATTTGAGAAGCAGAGTTACAGAGAGAGGGAGAGACAGAGAGGTCTTCCATCTGCTTGCACCCAGCGACACTGACTGAAAGGAGCCTCTTCTCCCTGTGTTCTCCTATAAGAGAGTGGGTGGGGCTGCTGCCTGCAGTACCAGCATCCCATATGGGCGCCGGTTCGAGACCTGGCTGCTCCACTTCCAATCCAGCTCTCTGCTATGGCCTGGGAAAGCAGTAGAAGACGGCCCAGGTCCTTGGGCCCCTGTGCCCATGTGGGAGACCCAGAGGAAGCTCCTGGCGCCTGGTTTCGGATCAGCACAGCTCCAGCCATTGTGGCCATTTGGAGAGTGAGCCAACGGATGGAAGACCTCTCTCTCTCTCTCTCTCTCTCTCTCTGCCTCTGCCTTTCAAATAAATAAATAAACCTTTAAAAAAAAAAAAGAGCCCACTAAAACTTAGAGATGGTTCTTTGGCCCTTCCAGTGACCGTATGGGATTTGTTAGTTATTGTTGAAAGCGGTCCCAGAGAGAGGATTTTCACTGCCTTTACTCTTGGCAGGAGACTTTCCTGAGTCCCTTCATACCGAACGCTAGAAGCAGCCAAGTCTTTGATTCTGTACCTGAGAACCTTCCGTAACACGCTCTGTGCAGAAGTCAGCATCGCGCCCATGGAGGAATCCGGGGAGAAACACCTCTGGGTCCCGCACAACCCCACAGCTTACTTTCTCTGATGATGGCCAAGACGTGGTCGCCGTGGGAAACTCACACAATCAGCACTCGTGACGTCTTGCCCCGTGTTAGCCACCGTTGATGTGTTGCACGGGCCCAGTTTGAGTGCTGCACTGTGCACTGGTGACTCTTAGCCAGTTAACGGCAGATCCTTTCCAAACAGTTGTAAAGGAGAATTTTTTAAAAAATTTTTTTTTATTATTTTTTGAGGCAGAGTGGACAGTGAGAGAGAGAAACAGAGAAATGTCTTCCTTTTTGCCGTTGGTTCACCCTCCAATGGCCGCTGCGGCCGGCGCACCGTGCTGATCAGATGGCAGGAGCCAGGTGCTTCTCCTGGTCTCCCATGGGGTGCAGGGCCCAAGGACTTGGGCCATCCTCCACTGTACTCCCTGGCCACAGCAGAGAGCTGGACTGGAAGAGGGGCAGCCGGGACAGAACCGGCGCCCCGACCGGGACTAGAACCCAGTGTGCTGGCGCCGCAAGGCGGAGGATTAGCCTAGTGAGCCGCGGCGCCGGCCGTAAAGGAGAATTTAAGATGTGGTCTTTCCTTCTGCTGGCCCTCATTCTCTTTGTAACAGAACAGAAGCTATCTTTTTTGAATGTCAGTCACTTTGTGAATATTAGTGCTAATTCTCCCAGCAGCCTTGTAATCCAAGTATTCTAACCACAGGAGGGTATTTCAGAAAGTTGGTGGGGAAAAAATGTTTATTTTGGTGCAATACATTTTGAAATTCATAGATTCAAGGGGTCTTCGAACAGTTGAAAGCAGGGCCAGCCCTGTGGTGCAGTGGGTAAAGCCGCCGCCTGCAGCGCTGGCATCCCCTATGGGCGCTGGTTCAAGTCCTGGCTGCTCCACTTCTGACCAGCTCTCTGCTGTGGCCTGGGAAAGCAGTAGAAGTTGGCCCAAGTGCTTAGACCCTCACCCATGTGGGAGACCCTGGCTCCTGGCTTCAGCCTGGCTCAGCCCCAGCTATGTGGCCATTTAGGGAGTAAACCAGTTGATGGAAGATCTCTCTCTAATCTCTCCCTCTCTCTCTAACTCTAACTTTCAAATAAATAAATAAATCTTCTTTTTAAAAAAAGTTGAAAGGAAATGGGTAACATGAAAGAACTGCGCATGGAGTTCAAAATTTTTTTGTAGCAGAGAGAACTTCTCTCTCTCTCTCTTTTTTTTTTTTTTGACAGGCGTGGATAGTGAGAGAGAGACAGAGAGAAAGGTCTTCCTTTTTGCCGTTGGTTCAACCTCTAATGGCCGCTGCGGCCGGCGCACCTCGCTGATCCGAAGCTAGGAGCCAGGTGCTTCTTCCTGGTCTCCCATGGGGTGCAGGGCCCAAGGACTTGGGCCATCCTCCACTGCCTTCCCGGGCCATAGCAGAGAGTTGGCCTGGAAGAGGGGCAACCGGGATAGAATCCGGAGCCCCAACCGGGACTAGAACGTGGTGTGCCGGCGCCGCAAGGCAGAGGATTAGCCTGTTAAGCCACGGCGCCCACCGAGAACTTCTCTCTTAATCTCATGCTCCGTGCAATTTCTGAAGGAGCCGGTGGCGCCGAGTCCCCGAGGGCCCACTGCTCTCAGAGCTCGGAGGGATTTCCCTGTTACGTCACGGAGGCAGCTGAGGTTGAGGAAGGGGGGTCGTCTCGTGCGGAGTCACACAGCTCCAGGGTCCTCTGTCCAGGGCACGCCGTCACTGCCATCCCTCGCCGGGACTTCTACCACACCCGCCCACGCTCGCCGCCTCTAACCTGTTCCCCCCTCATCCGCCAGCGTAATCTTAATCCGTGCATGTGCACACAAGCACATTGGCCTGCACTGGTTTCCCATCAGAGGAACCACGCGCAGCTACTGGGAAGCCAATGAAACTTCCAGACCCCTCGCTGCACGGCCCTGGGAAGCATCCTAGTGTGTTCTTCAGCCCAGATGCAAAGTAAGATCTTTCCCCTGCAGTTGGTAGGCGCTGCTGTCTGCACAAACCTTCCCTCCCTTGGAAGACGGCAGTGGGTGTGGGTGGGTGTGTTGGGATATATCCAGTCACAGTCCATCGGATGCATGCTGGGGTAGTCGGCCATCTGGGTGTAGAAGTGGCTTCCAGGCTGTCTCCTGCCATGCATCATGCCACCTCATGCAGCTCCGTGACAGGGGATGTTGGTGTAGAAGCTGTGTCACCCCATGAGCAGCTTAGGGGACCCACAGCAGTTTATGGATATGGAAGAAGAATGAGGCTTGATGTGTTTGGAGTCCGAGGTTAGCCTAAGGAAAACCCCAATGTGTACAGTTACAAGCTGACAGGAGCCAGCGCTGTGGCGCAGTGGGTTAAGCCACCATCTGCAAAGTGGCATCCCACATGGACACCAGTTCAAGTCCCGGCTGCTCCACTTTGGTCCAGCTCCCTGCTACTGTGCCTGGGAAAGCAGCAGAAGATGGCCCAAGTGCTTTGGACCCTGTACCCATGTGGGAGACCTGGAGGAAGCTCCTGGCTTCAGTTTGGCACACCTGGCTGTTCTGGGCATTTGGGAAGTGAACCAATGAATGAAAGATCTCTCTCTTTGTTTCTCCCTCTCTCTCTGTAACTCTGCCTGTCAGATAAATAAATCTTTTTTTAAAGTTTATTTTAGTGCCAGAAATTTGTTTTAAAGAATGATTTATTTATTTGAAAGGCCAATTTACAGAGGGGCAGAGACAGAGAGAGAATCTTTCATCCATCCGCTGGTTCACTCCTCAAGTGACAGCAACGGCCGAAATTGGGCTGATCTGAAGCCAGGAACCAGGAGCTTCTTCTGGGTCTCCCTTGTGGCTGCAGGGGCCCAAACACTCAGGCCATCTTCCACTGCTTTCCCAGGCCATAGCAGGGAGCTGAATCGGAAGTGGAGCAGCCAGGACTGGAACCGGCGCCCATATGGGATGCCTGGCGTCGCAGATGGTGGCTTTACCCACTATGCCACGGTGCTGGCCCCAGCCTGGGGCTTTTAAGGAGTGCTGCTGCCGAGACAGACGCGCAGCCGCTCGCCGGTCTGATCACGGAGCCCTGGACTTCAGCGCAGTTCCTTGGGCAGCTTGCTTGATGGCTTGGCTTTATCAGGAGGAGGGGATGGCGGGATAAGGGAGACAAGAGGTGGGGGCAGCTGCAGTTGGTCTCTGGCCAGGCTTAGATAAGGGGCTGCTTGGCGTCACCGTGGCTACTTTCATCCTGCGCCGCTGACCAGAGAGGACCAGATGGCTTTGCAGTTCAGCCGCCTTTCCAAGGCCGGGTTCCAGAATTCTCAAGTGAGCCTTAATTATCTGTCGAATGGAGCAGATCCTCATCAGTACCAGGCTCCGTAGTTTGCGTTTGCTTATCGGAACATGGAAAAGAAAAGAAAGATGTATTAGGTCTGATTCTGCAGCCACTGGATTAACGGACTCCCTGCCGTAAACCTGGACCAGCCTTTTCCTTTGTCCTTGGGCTGAAATCCAACCCCTCGTTCTATTCTGACCTCCAACCCCTGGCCTGCATCTTTCTGACCATGCGCTGATGTGATTGCATTGCTTGCATTAAGCTCTTTCCTGCCTCCGGGTCTGGACCCGCCCCCTGCTCTCCCTGGGGGATGCTCTTGCCCAGCCGACCGCCTGCCTGGCGCTTTCCCCTCTCTGCTCCGTCAGAAAGGTGACTTCTGAGCGCCCTTTCGCCCCCTCCCTTCCTGTTTACTTCCTGCAGTTTGAAGTCCTCTGTCTCTCACCTGCCTCTTGCCCCAGGCCGAGAGCGAGCATAGGGAAGGAGGGAGCGTTCCCTCCGTGCAGAATCTGACCTAGAGCTGACCCCCAAATCGTCATCGCTAGCTGGGGACGTGACAGCGCAGCGATTCAAACTCGCGCTTATCTCACAGCCAAGGCCAAAGGCTGTGCACAGCCTGCCACGCCCAGGATGTGTTTCCAACCTGTTAGCCTGCGGACGGGAGAGTGTGTGTGCGCTGGGACACAGCCCATCTCAGCTCTGGTTCTGGTGGCTGAGAAAGCCGACGCCATCATATACCCCTTTCCTGACAGGTGGCTTCAGTGTCCCTCCGTTTTCAAAAACCACGGAGACCACCTAGAGGGCATCAGACATGTTGTCGGAGAGAAAGGAAAGATTGCGTCTTGTGCACCAGCTGTGGGCCTGGAAATGAGCCACCGATTTCCAGTGTTAAGAGATTCGGATCAGGTGGCTTGGGATTTGGTTAACGGTAATCAATTGTCTGGGACAATCCATGCCAGATGTCACCCCAGCCCTCGCAGGGCGCTGTCTGTATCGCCACACGACTGCTCATCTGGTTCCTACTACCCATGCAGAATCTTGCTGTCAGTCGGCATTCCACAGGAGAGGAAGCTCCGTGAGAAATCGAACCGTGGCTAAATAAATTAGAGGAGTGGATAATTAGAGCAGAGGTTCCAAAGCCGCTCCCCTTGGGTTCTCTTTTAGCCTTACTCCTCTGAAAGCATTCTATGGAGGTTTTTGTTTTTTTGTTTTTTGTTTTTGTTTTTTTTTTTTTTTTTAACAGGCAGAGTGGATAGTAAGAGAGACAGAGAGAAAGGTCTTCCTTTGCCGTTGGTTCACCCTCCAATGGCCGCTGCGGCCAGCGCATCTCGCTGATCCGAAGCCAGGAGCCAGGTGCTTCTCCTGGTCTCCCATGCGGGTGCAGGGCCCAAGGACTTGGGCCATCCTCCACTGCCTTCCCGGGCCAGAGCAGAGAACTGGCCTGGAAGAGGGGCAACTGGGATAGAATCCGGTGCGCCGACCGGGACTAGAACCTGGTGTGCTGGTGCCGCAAGGCAGAGGATTAGCCTGTTAAGCCACGGCGCCGGCCTATGGAGGTTTTATAACACAGGGAAATAGGATATAGTGAATTTCAAATTTTTGAGTGCTTTTGAGGATCAGTCTTTTATAATGTTCTCTGCTTGGGGTGAGAACAAGCTGGGAATAGTTACACTGGCAACCAGTGAGTTCATTTCTAAGATGGCCATTCTGGGTGGAGCCACAAATATCCATCCAGGGGATAGTGGCCTCCATCTGCAGGAGGATTTGTGCCCTTGGAGTCCGCAGCAGGGTCTGCGAACACCTCTCCTGCTCAGAGTAGAAGTCCTGGGGAAGACACAGGCTGCCTATTGGGCAGGATTATTTAAATTCTCTATTTTACACAGTGGTCTTAGAGACAGTAAAGTCAGGGCACAGGGCGGGCATTGTGGCATAGTGACTTAAGCTACTGCTTGCAACGCTGGCTTCCGTTACCTGGTTCAAGTCTCCGCTTCTGACCCAGCTTCCGGCTAGTGCACCTGAGAAGGCGTTGAGGGATGGCCCAAGCATTTGGGAACCTGCTGTCCATGTGGGACTCCAGGCTGGAGCTCCTGGCTCTTAACATCAGCCTGGCCCGGCCCTGGCTGTTGCAGTCATTTGGTGAGTGAGCTGGCAGATGTAAATCCCTCTCTCTTCTCTCTCTCTCCTCCTTCCTCTCTCTCTCTCTCCCACCTCTGTCACTCTGCCTTTCAAGTAAATGAATATTTTTAAAGAATGGAGAAAGGACATAAGTTTCTTTTTTAAAAATAAAAAAAAGATTTATTTATTTTAAAAGCAGTGACAGAGAGGGAGAGACCAAGAGTAACACAAACACACACACAGAGAGAGAGTGAGAGAGAGAGAGAGTCTTTCATCTACTGGTTTACTCCCCAAATGTCCCAAAATAGCCAGGGCTGGGCCAGGCTGAAGCCAGGAACCCCATGCAGGTCTCCCACCTGGGAACGCAATACATGGGCCGTTATCCACTGCTTCCCATGCACGTTAGCAGGAAGCTGGATGGGAAACATGTAGCAGCCAGGACTTGAACCGGGCACTCTGACATGGGATGCAGGGGGCCCAAGCGGCAGCTTAGCCCACTGCACCACAATACAACACCACAAGCCTCTTTTTAAAATTTGCAATATGTGTATCATCTCAGGAGAACGGGTCTCTTACCATACGTATGTACTCCTAGTTAGTTGTCTTTGTTTAACAAACAAATGTTGAACTTTTGCTTGTCAAATAATTGCAAATCTGCAGAGGGCTTCTATCTACAGAAATCCAGATGTATCTTAAAAGAATAATGTCTTTCATAATGTGACCCATCACTCCCACACTAAAAAATCTCAAAATCTAGGGGGCACGAAATACTCTACTACACTCTCTTAAGGTGGAAACAATATTCTCATTTCTTTTATTTGTTTTTTAAGATTTACTTATTCATTTGAATGGCAGCACGACAGAGAGAGGGAGAGACCGAGAGATCTCCCAGCTGCTGGTTTGTTCCTCAAATGGTGCAACAGCCAGGGCTGGGCCAGGACAAAGCCAGGAGTCAGGAGCTCCATCCAGGGTTCCCATGTGGATAGCAGGGCCGTCATCTGCTGCTTTGCCAGGTGCATTAGCAGGGAGCTGGATCAGAAGCAGAGCAGCTGGGACCCAGCCCGGGATGTTGGTGTAACCCTCTGCATGACAGTGCAAGTCTCCGTATCCTTGTTTCTTAACAAGAGCAGCTGGCTGGTGCCGTGGCTCACTAGGCTAACCCCCCACCTGAGGTGCTGGCACCCCGGGTTCTAGTCTCAGCTGGGGCACCGGATTCTGTCCCGGTTGCTCCTCTTCCTGTCCAGCTCTCTGCTGTGGCCTGGGAGTCAGTGGAGGATGGCCCAAGTGCTTGGGCCCTGCACCCACATAGGAGACCAGGAGAAGCACCTGGCTCCTGCCTTCAGATCAGTGTGGTGCGCTGGCCGCAGCGGCCATTGTGGGGTGAGCCAACAGAAAAGGAAGCCCTCTCTCTCTCTCTCTCACTGTCCACTCTGCCTGTCAAAAAAAAAAAAAAAAAAAAAAAAAAAAGCCAAGAGCTGCTTCTCTTCCCATAGGCGTGTATTTTTTCCCAAGCCAGGACGTGTTATTATTTAGTATGCTTTGTAGCTACATTCTCATTTCTTTGTTAGGCTGTTTTTCTATTGGTAATTGGTTCTGTGACAGTGTTCTGTGTATATTTGCTATTATTCAGTTCTATCAGGACAGATCAATCTGTGTTATTTGATTTTAGACACTACTGTGTGGCTGCTATACTGTAATATAATAAAACACAGCCAATGAGCTTTCATACATTAAAATATGTTTGCACTTTTACATTTTAATTGCAGCCCTCAAAATAGCCCTCGAAAGGAACCTTTAAAAAAAATCCGCATTTCTTTTTGACGGATTGACTTTTAGCATCCCGTCAACGCTTACTTGTTCCCGTTTAATTTGTCAGCTGCATTTAATCTCAGCAGTAAAAGTGACAGCATCCATTTTTATCTCTAATTAACTTTTCGCTTTGGCTTTCGTCTCGAAGGCTCACCGCGGCGGAGTTCATCTCCAGGCCGCCATGGACACGCGGAGTGGCAGGTTCCGGGAGACGCGGCCTGGCTCTGCCTTCGCTCAGCTGACCCCATTCTGAAAGAGAGACGTCGAGCCGCACTGGCGCGGAGGACGGCCGCTAGGCCACATGCGGAGGACAGTGTTTGGTTTTGACCCTTGCGGTCCATCTGGCCTCCCACGTCTCTTCCTGTTCTGTTTCTCTTTTAACAGAAAAGTACCCGCTGCCCTTTGCCCAAGGGTTTCGTAAGGGCAGAAGCAGCTCAGAGAGTAGGAGCACTTCGATGGTAACAGCTGCCAGTCATTGGCCACTCAGGAGCCAGGGGAACTCAAAACCTGTGAGTTAGGCTTTGGGGGCCGGCGCCATGGCTCACTTGGTTAATCCTCCACCTGCAGTGCTGGCATCCCATATGGGAGCCGGGTTCTAGTCCCGGTTGCTCCTCTTCCAGGCCAGCTCTCTGCTGTGGCCCGGGAGGGCAGTGGAGGATGGCCCAAGTGCTTGGGCCCTGCACTCGCATGGGAGATCAGGAGAAGCACCTGGCTCCTGGCTTCGGATCAGTGCGGTGTGCCAGCCGCAGCGGCCACTGGAGGGTGAACCAATGGTGAAAGGAAGACCTTTCTCTCTGTCTCTCTCTCTCACTATCCACTCTGCCTGTCAAAAAAAAAAAAAAAAATCCATGCATAAGAAAGGACTTCAAAAACTTCATGGAAAACGTGTAATATGAAAACACTCTGGGCCTGGCTCCATGGCGCTGTGTGGTGGATTGAGAAGGCCATGCCAAAACGGCTGCTGGCAAGCGAGTGTCAGTTACTCAGAAATGGCTTTGGAAACCACCTGGCAACAGAGCCTGCCTGACAACAGGCTATGATTGGTTAGGGCATAAACCGCCCCTTGACCGGATTGGCTGCCTTGGCTATACAAGCTGCTGTACCAACTGAAATAAATGAGTCTGCGGGCTGCTTGCCTCTGGCCCACTTTCACTCGACTCCTGGGGTCTGTGTGGTGACTTCACGCCTCTTGCCCCCACCGCACTCCTCCTTCCAGAATGAATCCACAGCAACAGGGCAGTAGGTTGATCCTCTACCTACAGTGCTGGCATCCCATATGGGTGCCAGTTTGAGTCCCGGCTGCTCCTCTTCCGATCCAGCTCTCTGCTATGGCCTGGGAAAACAGTAGAAGATGGCCCAAGTCCTTGGGCCCCTGCACCTGCGTGGGAGACTGGAAAGAAGCTCCTGGCTCCTGGCTTCAGATCGGCGCAGCTCCAGCCATTGTGGCCACCTGGGGAGTGAACCAACAGATGGAAGACCTCTCTTTCTCTCTGTCAGTACCTCTCACTGTCTGTAACTCTACCTCTCAAATAAATAAATAAAATCTTAAAAAAAAAAAACTACACAGAGACTTTAAAAAATTGCACGGAAATAAGTTTATCATTTTGTTTTAAATGAAGGTTTTTTTTTTTTTTAAAGATTTATTTATTTCAAAGGCAGAGGTAGAGAGAGGGAGAGGCAGAGAGAGAGAGAGAGAGAGGTCTTCTATCCACTGATCCACTAGTTCACCCCCAAAGTGGCTGCAACAGCTGGAGCTGCGCCGATTCGAAGCCAGGAGCCAGGAGCTTCTTCCAGGTCTCCCCTGTGGGTGCAGGGGCCCAAGCACTTAGGCCATCTTCTGCTTTCCTAGGGCATTAGCAGGGAGCTGGACCAGAAATGGGCCAGCTGGGACTTGAACCAGTGCCCATATGGGATACAGGTGCCTCAGGTGGTGGCTTTACCTGCTATACCACTGTGCTGGTCCCAGTTTTTTTTTTTTTTAAAGATTTATTTATTTATTTGAAAGTCGGAGTTAGAGAGAGAGAGAGAGACAGAGATATCTTCCATCCGCTGGTTCATTCCCTAGATGGCTGCAATGGCCAGAGCAGGGCCAGGACGAAGCCAGGAGCCAGGAGTTTCTTCTGGGTCTGTCTCCAGCGTGGGTGCAGGGACCCAAGAACTTGGGCCATCTTGCACTGCTTTCTCAGGCATCATCAGAGAGCTGGATCAGAAGTAGAACAGCCAGGACTGAAACTGGAGCCCAAGGGGAATGCCGGCACAACAGGCGTGGCTTAACCTGCTGCACCACAACGCCAACCCCAAATGTGTCTTTTAGTGGCATTTCCCCACACACTGCCTGGAGCACCCTGGGACTTCCTGAGCATCTACTCCGAGCAAAGTGGGCAGGTGCTGTGAGTCAGGAGCTGCTGACTGGGGGGCACTGAGGCGCTCTAAACTGCCGCAGAGGAGGGAATGACAAACTGTAGCAAATGTAGGGGAAGGAACTGGAGGGCAGGGAGTGATGGAGGGTCCAACGGAGGTTTGCTTGTCCCTCAAGAGGAGACAAAGAAGCTCAAGCTGAAGAAGCAGGGGGCAGGTGGAGGGGAGGAGAGGACACGCCAGGCAGAGGAAGAGCATGTGCAAGGGCCCTGGGGCAGGGCTGGCTTTGGTGGTTCTGGGGCCTTGAAGAGCCAGTGGTGTGCCACTCCATGTGCAAAGGAGGGGGTGTGACGTGGAGTCGTCGAGGGCAGCAGGGCCCTTCTGGGATTGGCTGCTGGCTGCTGTGTTGGACAAGGTGTAGGGGGCGACAGCCATGTCTGGGGCAGGAGTCAGAGATGCATTGGCATATGAAGAGAGCTGTAGGCGGGTAGGGGGTGTAGAAGTGGGTCCAGGTGAATTCCAGGTAAACCACGCTTTTGGGGGGTGAAGCAGAAGGGGAGCTAGGGATGACATCTGGGTGTTCAGCTTGACTTGTCTGCTGGATGGTGGTACCACGGATTTACCCGGGAAGGCTCAGAGGACAACAGGACTGGGGACATTGCTAAGTGACATGACCAGGAGACAATGACACCAGGTGCCTAGCTCTGCGAGAGCTCAGTACCCGGTCACTGTCAGGACACGGGTGCGGATGGTGTTGACAGCCAGGAAAGCCGACAGCGTCACCCAGGGAGGGAGCACTCACACGGAGACGCAAGAGAACTGGTCCAAGTCTTGAGCTGTGTAGTCCCCGGCAAACAGAGCCCGAGTGGAAGAGGAGGAGGCTGCCAGGAGAACTCGGGATGAGAGTAACCGATTATTGCCCTCGACATATTGCTTGAGATTGAATGAGCTAACATATTAACACGTGCTTAACTTATACTCTTCGTTACCTGGCACGGCGAACATGGCAGTTACTGAATTCTGTTTGCTGTGGCAAGGTGCCAGCCGGCTCGGGGGTATTTAGGGGCAGGCCAGTTTGAGCTGCAGCTGGGGATGCCAGCATTGCATATTATACTGCCTAGATTGAGTCCCAGCTCCGCTCCTGCCAGGGCACACCCTGGGAGGCAGCAGGTGATGGCTCCCGTGGCTGGGTCCCTGCCGCCCTCGCTGGAGACCCAGACTGAGTTCCTGGCTTCAGGTTTTGACCCATCCCTGGATGTTGTGTGGCATTTGGCAAAAGATGTCAGGTTAATAGAGAAATAGATGAAGTGAAGGGATTTGAAATGGGTCTTGAAGAAAGGGTGGGTTTGAGTATTCAGATAAAGGGAGAAGGAACAGAATGTGTAAAGATGGGGAAAATGTGATAAACACCCCACGGTCTTCAGGGGGATGTGCAGTGCTGTATGACAGTCGCTTGGGCTGCATCTCAGAAAGCTGGAAGACAGATGCTACTTTAGTTGGTAGCTATGGCACTGGCCGCGGTTTCCACTGTCATCTGGGCAGCCGGCGTCTCCTAGCAATGTCTCTAACCGAATCAGGTGCAGCCACCACATCTAGCAACCATGACTAATGGGCGTATCCTCCAAGCAGAAGCCGGGCAGGATCCACACATTACATTCTGTGATTTGGATTTTAAAGTTCAAAACAATTTACACACTTTGCCTTCCACTTAAAAACAGTGACAACGATGATAATGCAAACACCTGCTGTTCTCGTGGTTATTGGCATAAAATTCTGTGAGGTCCGGGGGTTCTGAACATGCCTGCTGGCACAGAGCTAGCAACCATTTAACTGTAGTTTTGCCACCGGCATGTACCATGACCTTCCGTTTCAAATCCCTGGGCTGTAAAACACAAGAACACTTTGAAGTCGCCCAAACACTGTCAGGATGAATTGTATATGCATGCAGAGCCCGCGACTTGCTTCAGAGCAAAAGATCTAAATCTGCAGCCAGGTTTAGATTCTAACAGATGTACTGATCTGGAGGTCAGAACGAAATTTCTGCTCACCGGGCACCTAGAGCTGTCTGCTCCGTAAAGCTCTCTCTAAAGAGACAGAGGCACTCATTGCCGGTGAAGTTTAAGGGTAACTCACTAGCATCCCTTCAGCCGGATGAAGCTTTCTAATCAGTTAGAAACAGGAGGCAGGCAGGGTCTAGTGGGATGGGAGGCAGGATTCCAGCAGTCAGTATCCATCTCCATCGGAAGCACCAAAGTCACAAAGGCTGACCGACAGCAGCGCGGAGGACCTGCCCAAGCCAGTTCTGCGCGTGGCTCTCCTGCATGTCAGTAGTTGCACCTTCCAGCGTCCAGGTTCCTGATGGGAAGCCCTTGGGAGCTGCTGGCACCTGCGGGCAGTGGAGCCCAGTGGGGAGTGCTTTGGCCAGGAGCCCCGTGCCAGTCCTTTCTCACCACGGTTTGTCTCAGCACCCCTCTTGTTTCTTTGCTCATCCCTCTGGCATTATTTTATTTATGCAGTTTGCGGGCGTTCTGAACGCTGGAAGCGGTCGGTCCATCTGGTCGGCTTCTCGGGCTCTGCGGAGAGCGGATATCAACTCTCCTGGGTTTGCAGGTCACCCAGAGTGGTTAGGGCAAGGGCGCACCTGTGAGCCAGCCTGGAGGCAGGCCAACGTGGTGGGGCGGGGCCAGGTGTGGAAAGGGCGGGGCTAGGAGTTGAGGCAGAGGCGGGGCCAGCTCTGCCGGGGCGGGGCCGGGGCGGGACCACGCGCGGCGAGCCTCCTATCGCGGCCCGGCCCCGCCCAGAGCAGAGGGGTTAAGGTGGGCTCGGCGGCCGGAGCTGAGCGGACGAGCCGACGAGCGGAGGGGCAGGTGTCCGGTCCCTGTCCCGGAGGCCCTCCCGCGTGAGGCCGGGGCGATGGCGGTGCGGGGGTCGCGGCCTCGCGCGCTGCACCTGCTGCTGCTGCTGGAGCTGGTGGCCGGGCGCTGGGCGGCGGGGGGCGCCGCGCCGCGAGGTGAGCCTGGTTGCGGGGGTGGGGGTGGGGGGCACTTAGCATCTTTTTCTCTGGTCGTTGGAGCGGGGTTCCAGTTTCAGCGTCCAGGGCCGGCTTCGCTGCGGGGACTGCGCGTGGACCTCGCAGCCACTTTTGCCCGAAAGATGCCAGGGTGGCCCTGCAGGGCTCCCCTCGGGGCTTGAGACCTGACCTGGGCCGCCGGCCCCCTCCCCGGGCGAGGGCCGCCGCGCGGGCAGCCGGCGCTTTCCGCTCGGCCGTTCTGGAAGGTGCGCCGAGCGAGAACCGAGGGCACAAAGGGCTGGGTCCCTCCGCGAGTTGCCAGCGCTGCGGAGAGTTTCCGAGGCAGCCCCCGGACGCCGCACCTGTGTGCGGTCTCACCTGCGGGCGGGCGGCGGGCGAGGGCGCGCGCTGCACCTGTGTGCGGTCTCACCTGCGGGCGAGCGGCGGGCGAGGGCGCGCGCTGCACCTGTGTGCGGTCTCACCTGCGGGCGGGCGAGGGCGCGCGCCGCACCTGTGCCTTAGGCAGAGGGAGAACCTTATGGGTGTTAAACGTTTCTTTGCTCCGTGTTTAAACTGTGATTCCCGGTTTCGGGAAGGAATGGCTTTGGAAATTGGAGTTATTCTTGCAGGAGGCATGCGGGATACTTTGAAAAGTTCATGGAAACGGAATTAAAAGATACCATTTGGGTGCCAAGAGTTTTTGCAAGCCATGCGTAGTGTTATCGTGATACTCATTTTCCAAGGATGCTTTTGAGGCCTCGTATGCGTGGATTTACATTTTTTTTTTTTGCACTAAGATACACATACCTTTTTAAAAGCTGATCTTTAAAATGGATTTTATCTTATTTGAAAGGTGGGGCGGGGCAGGCACTTACGACCCTACTTGGGTCACCACGTGGCTTATTGGACTGCTGGGGTCCAGGTCCTGGCGCGGCTGCTGACTCCAGTTTCCTGCCAATGCACACCGTGGGAAGCAGGGGTGATGGCTTGTGCCCAGCGAGCGAGTGCTGATGGAGGAGCGCCCCACACTGATACATTTTAGAGTCCTTTACTGCCGGAGGCCCAGAGCGGGCTCGTGCCCCAAAGAACTCTCGACCCCAAAGCAGCAGGATTTATAAAGGCAAAAACCACAAAATCGGGAGGGGAATACATGGTTACCAGGGTCAAGCTAACCTAAAGCCTATGCGAAACTACTATCGATTATAATCTTAATAGTTACAATCTTAACAATTTCAATTATAATCTTGACATTAATCCAGGTATTGGCTTAAATCATGTAGGGCAGAGACAAGTTGCCATCTATTAATCCAGGTGCAGCCTATCTACTTCCAAGCCTGAGCAATTATGCTGTGGGAGGTGGTTTCCTAGGCTCTGCGAAGTGTGATGTAGGGGACTGCTATTGTCCGAGTGTGTTAGATGATAGTTTCAGACCAGAGTCTCGTGGTGGTGGGGGTACCTGCCCAGGATGGAGTCCCTACTGCCAAGGTGTTACTTCAGCCTGAAGCAGTTGGTTCCCTGCCACCCACGTGAGAGACCGGATTCAATTTTATGACTCCGGACTCGGACTTGGACTTGGACTTGGCCCAGTCTCTGCTGTTGGGCAGAAGGGACACACACACACACACACACACACCAATCTCCCATCCATTGGTTCACTCCCCAAATGCCCACAACAGCCAGGGCTGGGCCAAGCCGAATCTGGGATCCAGAAACTCCATCTGGGTCTCCCGTGTGGGTGGCAGGGCCCCCACTGTGTGAGCAGCACCTGCGCCCCCCAGGGTGTGCACTAGCAGAGAGCTGGGAGCGGGAGCTGAAGCAGGAGCTTCGTACGGGCGCTCCCATACGGGACGTGGGTGTCCGTTCCAAGAGGCATCTTAACTGCTGTGCCGGATACCTGCCCCTCTGCTAACGTTTTGACATACCCTCGTATTTCTTCATGTAGACGGATGAGAGATAAGGTGGGGAGGGTCATTGAAACAGAATCCTGTGCGGAGAGTTACCGTTTAATAGGAAGGAGTGTGGCTTATAGCCAGAAAAACAGGAATTTAAATGGCAGCTCTGATGTATCCTGAGGTGGGACAAACTTTTCCCCCAGTTCCCTTTGGAAAATGAGGATCGTGTAAGTACCTCTCAGTCATCTTCAGGATGAAGGACTGTGTATAAAGTGCTTGGCACGTGCTGTGGTGCACTAGGTTAATCCTCCGCCTGCGGCACCAGCATCCCATATGGGTGCCAGTTCTAGTCCCGGCTGCTCCTCTTCCCATCCAGCTCTCTGCTGTGGCCCAGAAGGGCAGTGGAGGATGGCCCAAGTCCATCTCCCTGCACCTGTGTGGGAGACAGGGAAGAAGCATCTGGCTCCTGGCTTTGAATCAGCACAGCGCCATTTGTTGTGGCCATTTGGGGGATGAACCAATGGAAGGAAGACCTTTCTCTCTGTCTCTCCCTCTCACTATCTGTAACTATACCTGTCGAATAAATAAATAAATCTTAAAAAAATAATAATAAAGTGCTGAGCTGGCGCCGTGGCTCCATAGGCTAATCCTTTGCCTTGCGGCACCGGCACACCGGGTTCTAGTCCCGGTTGGGGCACCGGATTCTGTCCCGGTTGCCCCTCTTCCAGGCCAGCTCTCTGCTATGGCCCAGGAGGGCAGTGGAGGATGGCCCAAGTGCTTGGGCCCTGCACCCCATGGGAGACCAGGAGAAGCACCTGGCTCCTGCCATTGGATTAGCGCGGTGCGCTGGCAGCCATTGGAGGGTGAACCAATGGTAAAAGGAAGACCTTTCTCTCTGTCTCTCTCACTGTCCACTCTGTCCAAAAATATATATATATATAAATAAGTAAAATAAAGTGCTTAGCATGGCGCCTACACTAGGAAACAAATAGTCCCCTGCCCCTTTTGGTCTACCTGGAACTTTGTATTTTCTCTGTTCCAGTGCGGAGCTCTATAGGCAAGCGTTAAGTGGTGTGCCTGCCACCTCTGCCCATGGCAGGTGCACATTGTTGGAGCCAGAGCTGATGGCTCCACCTTCTGCCCCTGCTCTCCCTAGCGAGTGCTCCTTTGATGGGAACTACCTCGGGGTATCACATTTGTATAATGTCTTTCCTCAACCCAGCTGCTTTAACAACCACAATTCTGCCCTTTCTCTTGGTATCCCAACAGTTAGCTTCTTGTAGGAGCACAGAAAGTGTTTGTGGGATGAGTGAATGCAACAGCGGTGAGCATGCTGGAGCTTCCTTTCCTCACCTGGAAGGCGAGACGTCGTTACCGGCTCCAGAACTCTAAGATCCTGTGTGCTCTTAGTGGTCAGGATGGGGCACGTGGCACCGAGTGGCCGAGGAGGTCACACACGTGCCCCTGTGCACAGGGCCTGTGAGTGTGGGTTGGCGGGGGTGACCGCGTGACCTGGGGCATGTGACCGCCCTTGCCGGTTCTCCGTTTCTTTCCTCTTTAAAATGAGAGGGTGGTCCATGTTTTTGAGGCCCCTTTAACTATATTAGTGTTCATATGTTACTGTTTTCATATTCATTTTTTATATTCATTTTAAATTCTTTTTTAATGATTTATTTAGGCAGAGTTAGAGGAATAGAGAGAGAGAGGAAGAGAGAGAAAGAGAGCGCTGGGCTTCAACCCACTGGCTCACTCCCCCAGTAGCTGCAACAGCTGGGACTGGGCCAAGCTGAAGCCAGGAGCCATCGCTCCACCTGGGTCTCTCAAGCAGGTGCAGGGGTCCAAGCACTGCTTTCCCAGGTGCATTAGCAGGGAGCCGGGTTAGAAGTTGAGCAGCCGGGATTTGAACTGGTGCCGTATGGGATGCTGGTGTTGTAGGCAGCCTCTTAACCCAGTAGGCCACAATGCAGGCCCCTGATGTTAGATTCTGACTCGTTCCTCCCTAGGGTTTTCTGTGAGCCAGGTGGTCCCCAAGGGAAAGAGAATGCCTAGTGAGCCAGCAGCCTGCCTGTTTGGCTAATGGGAGGTGACCGAGCTGTGGAAAGTGGCCCAGAAGCCAATTTTATCTGTATTAAAGGATAATTTACTAGTACATTCAGGTAATATGAGCCTTTTAAACTGACCAAACTGTGACTGGGACAGTGATTTACGGAAATTAGATAGTCATCACTCAGTTATTTTTTGCTGTGTGACATTTTAAATGTAATATATATAGTGGCTGAGTTCTTCATTCAAAGGAAAATAAAATAATTCATAAAAATATTAGAGCAATGGAAGCTTGTTTTTCCTCTCACTTTGGGTCATTCTCTCTCTCTCTTTTTTTTTTTTTAACTTATTTTTCGTTGAAAGGCAGAGAGAGGAATAGAGCCTGAGACAGAGCACTCCCATCTGCACTCTGCAGATGACCGCACAGTGAGGGCTGGGCTGGGCAGGAGCGTGGAGCCTGGCGCTCCGCTGGGTCCCCCAAGTGGGTAGCTGGGACCCAGTCGCTTGAGAAACCGCTTGCTGCCTCCCAGACTGTGCATCAGCAGGAAGCTGGGGTCGGAAGCAGAGCTGGGGCTGGAACCCAGGCCCTCCAGTGTGGGACGGGGGAGTCCCCGGTGGCGTCTTGCGCACTCTGCCACATGCCCACCTCTGGTCATTTTCACTGTCATTTTCAGAAACTAACAGAAATAAATGCACACTCAGTGACTGCCAGCTCTATTTTTATCTATGTGTTTGTCCTTAGATGAACTTTGCAGGCAATTTAATTTCAAATTAAAATTTATTTTGGCTTCCTGGAATAGTAGATATGCTCTGTGAGCAAGGCTTTGAGTACCTGGAAGGTAGGGTTTCATTCGTGTGTTTCCAGGGGTATTGCAGGTGTGCGCAAGGTTAGTAACCTGGCCTGTGTGTGGAATGCAGAGGTCTTCAGTCAGTTGTCAAAGGCTCATTTTGTTCAACTTAAAATCTACAGATTAGATGTAGCAAGGAATTGGTTATGATCAGTACGAAATCCAGTACAGGCACGCTCCTTCTCGCAGCATTGTTTTGCTCCCTAGGAATTAGAAGTAGAATCCTTTCTCCTTTTTTAAAGATTTATTTACTTGAGAGGCAGAGTTACAGGCAGAGAGGGGGAGAGAGAGAGGTCTTCCATCTGCCGGTTCACTTCCCAAATGGCTGCAACGGCCGGAGCTGTGCTGATCCTAAGCCAGGAGCTTCTTCCCGGGTCTCCGACATGGATGCAGGGGCCCAAGCACTTGAGCCATCTTCTGCTGTTTTCTCAGGCCATTAGCAGGGAGCTGGATCTGAAGTGGAGCAGCCAGGACTCGAACCGGTGCCCATAAGGGATGCCAGCGCCACAGGCGGGGGCTTTACCTACTATGCCACAACGCCAGCCCTGGAAGTAAATTCTTTCAGATGATTTTTAAGTTTACTATTAAATAAGCATTATGCCTACAATGAGAATTGTTAAATATTGGAATAGTTTTTGAGAGAAGTTTAGAATTTGTAGAAATCTCTCTAGAACACATTGGTATGGTTTTATAATGACAATATAAGAGATTTTAAAAAATTTTGGCCAGCGCCACGGCTCAATAGGCTCATCTTCTGCCTGCTGCGCCGGCACACCGGGTTCTAGTCCCAGTCAGGGCGCCGGATTCGGTCCCGGTTGCCCCTCTTCCAGTCCAGCTCTCTGCTGTGGCCCGGGAAGGCAGTGGAGGATGGCCCAAGTGCTTGGGCCCTGCACCCCATGGGAGACCAGGAGAAGCTCTTGGCTTCTGATCAGCGTGGTGCGCCGGCCATTGGAGGGTGAACCAACGGCAAAGGAAGACCTTTCTCTCTGTCTCTCTCTCTCACTGTCCACTCTGCCTGTCAAAAAATAAATAATAAAAAATTTTAATTTTTATTCATGTGTGAAACAGATCAGGAGAAAGAGCTCCTGTCTGCTGGCTCACTCTCTAGTCTGGGAGCCAGGACACAGTCCGGACCTCCTGCACGGTGGCAGGAGCCGGGCTACCTGAGCCATCACCACTGCCTCCCAGTGTGTACAATAGAAGAAAACGAACTGGAAGCAGAGCTGGGACTCGAACCCAGGTACTCTGCTATGGGGTGGGGGCAGCCCAGCTGTTGTCTTAACCTCTTAGCTAACTGTGTGCCCGGAGAGGATTGTTTTTAATGATTCGTCCCCGCTTTGTGACGGGAATTATAATTCGGATGTTTTGTTCTCAATTTGGGAACGCTTGTTATTTTTCTGTGTTTAATTTCATGACCTTGTGCTCTTTTCTTCCCAAGTCTAATTGTAAAACACAATTTTTTTTTTAGCAGAAAAAAACAGAAGTCTGAGTGTTTGAATCCCAATGAGAGGACAGTCTGAACTTCTGGGTTTTATTTTTTATCTGGCCTTTTTGTTCTTTTTAGTTTACCATTGATGGTGTGTAGGACATTGGGCAAAACCGTTTTTCTCCTTAGACAGGGTTTCTCAGCCTCTGGGATTTGTTGTTGAGGAAGCGGCATCCCTGGCCTCTGTCCCTGCGACACCAGTGTGGCACGCACTGAAAAACGTCTCCAGACATTGAAAATGGCCTTGGAGACCAAAGTGTTCCCCTCAGGGCCCGTAAAGGTGGCAGAGTGGGTAAAGCCACCACCTACCACGCCGATATCCCATATGGGTGCTGGTTCACGTCCTGACTGCTCCACTTCCGATCCAGCTCCCTGCTGATGGGTCTGTGACAAGCAACAGAAGATGACCCCAGTGCTTGGGCTCCTGCCACTCAAGTGGGAGACCCAGATGGAGCTCCTGGCTTCAGCCTGGCCCAACCCTGGCTATTGTGGCCATTTGGGGAGTGAACCAGCAGGTGGAAGATCTCCGTCTCTGTCTCTCCCTCTTTGTAACTTTCAAAGGAATCAGTCGGTCTTGCCCCTCATCCTTGTCCGCCCTCCCTGAGAGTCCTGGCTGTAGATCTGCTGACCGGGCATCTCACCTTGTGTACACGTGGCTGGATGTTGGTGGAATGCAGGTGTTGATTCCGTGGGTCAGAGGCAGGGCCCGGGAGTCTGCATTTCAGTACCACGCTGTGAGTAGCAAGGTGTAGACCGTCCTCCACTCATACAAATGGGGTGAATTTTCTAGGGGATCCACTGAAAGAAATTATGGAAATAGTACATTTACAGTGAATGCTGGCCCAGACAACACAACACCAATAGGAAGTAAGAAAATGGTGTAACCTCGCCCTCCTCACAAAGCAGCTCTGCACTTTTCTGGATTTCTTCCCAGTACTTAAATTCACTCATAGTTGAACTTTTTTTTTTTTTTTTGGACAGGCAGAGTGGATAGTGAGAGAGAGACAGAGAGAAAGGCCTTCCTTTGCCGTTGGTTCACCCTCCAATGGCCGCTGTGGCTGGCACATCGCGCTGATCCGAAGCCAGGAGCCAGGTGCTTCTCCTGGTCTCCCGTGCGGGTGCAGGGCCCAAGCTCTTGGGTCATCCTCCACTGCCTTCCTGGACCATAGCAGAGAGCTGGCCTGGAAGAGGGGCAACCGGGATAGAATCCGGAGCCCCAACCGGAACTAGAACCCGGTGTGCCGGCGCCGCAAGGCGGAGGATTAGCCTGTTACGCCACGGTGCCGGCCTGAACTTTTTTTAAAAAAGATTTTATGTATTTACTTATTTTAAAGATGTATTTGAAAAGCAGAGCATCAGAGAGGGAGAGACAGATCATCCATCTGCTGGTTCCCTCCCCAAATGGCCACAACAGCTAGGGGTGTGCCAGGCAGGAGCCAGGAGCCAGGTCCCCGCGGGTCCCCTGTGTGGGTGGCTTTCACAGGTGCGTTAGGAGGCTGGATTGGAGGTGTAGCAGCCAGGACTCTGCTACAGCCAGGACGCCTGTGTTGCAAGAAGAGGCTGCACCCACCATGCCACAATGCTGGATAGTTCTAGAAAGGAAACTTGCAAAAGTCTTATCAAGGACATTTGGTCTGTAGCAAGCACCTTCCCATTCGGCTAGATGTTTTATTTCAGGATAGTATAACGGTAGGCACTCATAATACATATTTATTGCCTGTTGTGAGAGAGATTTACGGTCCCAAATTAAAACAGTGAGCTCTGCATTTCCTTGATCTGATGACGCTCAGACTTTGTAAAGTGTGGAAGCTCTCCTGTCCTTGAGAACTATCGACAGGACCTAAATTTACCATCACTGACGGTCATTTTCTCACGGCACCTGTTCCGAGAGTCAAAGGCAAGATGTTAAATGTTTAAGTTAACTAGAGCGTAGTATCCATTACAGCGGAACTTGACCCAATGATTCTGTGACACGAATCAATACAAAATGTCATGAAAATCCTGGAGTCGAAGAAAAATGACCCCCTGCGTCCTGCATCTTAGCTGCACGACTTAAAATAGTGATGGGTAAGCGTGTTCGTTCACCACATTGGAAACGCTGGGTGTGGCACAGCTTTCCCCTTTGCAGAATGGCTGGCTGTGTGCTCAGCTTTATCTCGCCCATTGCTTAATGCTCGTGGGACTGGGGCTGAGAGGATGCTTTGAAAAGGAGGACCGGTCACTTTTTGTTAACTTGAAAGCGATTCGGGGCGGGGGGCTTAGAGGGAGGAGAAACTGCTCCAAGCAAGCCTTGACTATGAACTGGGATATATGGGGCACCTTAGCCTTACCACCATTTTTATTTTTCATTTTATTTATTTTCTGACAGGCAGAGTGGATAGTGAGATAGAGACAGAGAAAGGTCTTCCTTTTTGCCGTTGGTTCACCCTCCAATGGCCGCTGCAGCTGGCGCACCGCGCTGATCCGAAGCCAGGAGCCAGGTGCTTCTCCTGGTCTCCCATGCGGGTGCAGGGCCCAAGGACTTGGGCCATCCTCCACTGCCTTCCCGGGCTATAGCAGAGAGCTGGCCTGGAAGTGTTAGACCTTCTCAGGTGGTCCCTGAAGAAGGCGGGAACTACATATGTGCACAGCCATGACACAGCAGGCCCACTAATTTTTTTTTTTTAAAGATTTATTTTATTTGAAAGGCAGCGTTGGAGGGAGAGACAGAGAGATCTTCATTCGCTGATTCACTCCCTAAATGGCTGCAACGGGCAAAGCTGGGCCACTCCGAAGCCAGGAGCTTCTTTTGGGTTTCCTGCTTGGGCCATCTGCTGCTGCTTTTCCAGGCCATTAGCAGGGAGCCAGATGGAAAGTGGAGTCACTGGGACTTGAACTGGCGCCTGTACGGGGCACCAGTGTCCAGCAGCCTTACCAGGTATGCTACAGTGCTGGCCCCAGCAGCTCCACTTCTAAGACCCAGTGCTGCCCTAAGTGTGGGAAAACCTGTGTACAAGGATGTTCGGTCGAGCGTTTTCCCACTGTGCCATGATTAGAAATAGCCGAGAACTGCAGACCGTGCAGTCGCCCATCCGCGATACACCGGTAACTCTGTGAGCGTCTGTGTTTGAATCTAACAAGGACCACTCATTCCTTTATGATGAATGCATCATTTTGAGATGAACCAAACGAAACCTGACTTCTAGTTCCACCTTCACTACTTACCAGCTGCTGACCTTAGACCAGTGATTCTCTGGGCCGGCGCCGTGGCTTAACAGGCTAATCCTCCACCTTGTGGCGCCGGCACACCGGGTTCTAGACCAGTGATTCTCTGAAGGGCGACTTTACTCCCCCTCCTCCGACATTTGGCAACATCTGAGGCATTTGTGGTCGTCCCGTGGTGCAAGTGGGAGTGGTGCAGCTAGTGGACAGAGCCAGGGATGCTGCTAGACCAGGACACAAGACAGCTCGCCGCAACAGGGAGCTAGTGTATTTAGGATAAAGTGGAAGCCAGTGGACGTGCAAGTTTGTACCCCAGAGAGGCAGGCGGTGTGTTTTTGTTTTCTGCTTTATTCCTGGTACCGGGCACAGGCCAGCGCAGTAAGCAGCCAGTCAACGTTTGTTGAATGAATGCATGAGTGCATTGAGCTAGATACCATGTGCTAAGCTCTGGTACACCCAGGTTGTAGCAGATGCTAAAGGTTTAAGAGAGGGTGGGAGTTGGCACGACAGATAAGTCGCTGCTTGAGATCCCACTTCCCACATTGGAGTGTGTGGTCTGAGGCCTGGCTGCTCCACTTCCAATCCAGCTCCCTGCTAACGCACACCCAGGGAGGCAGTGGGTGATGGCTCAAGCAGTTGAGCCCCTGCCACCCACGTGGAAGACTCAGGTCGAGTTCCAGGCTCCTGGCTTGGGCATGGCCCAGCCCTGGTGGTTGCCATATTTGGGTAGTGAACCAGTAGATAGAGAATCTCTCTCTCTCTGCCTTTTGCCTAAAATGAAATATACGTGTATGTGCATATGTGTGTGTATGTATGTGTTTATATATACGAAAAAATTCCACAAATAGTAAATTAGTTTAAAAATGATTTAACGGGGTCGGCACTGTGGCGTAGCTGGTAAGGCCCCGACCTGCAGTGCTGGCATCCCATATGGGCACCGGTTCAAGTCCCAGTTGCTCCACTTCCAATCCAACTCTCTGCTCTGGCCCAGGAAAGCAGTATTAGATGGCCCAAGTGCATGGGCCCCTGCACCCATGTGGGAAACCCAGAAGAAGCTCCTGGCTCTTGGCTTCGAATCGGCTCAGCTCTGGCCATTGCGGCCATCTGGGGAGTGCACCAGCAGATGAAAGACCTCTTTCTTTGTCTCTCACTCTTTGTAACTCTATCAAATAAATATCTAAAAATTATTTAAGAATTTATGGAAAAAACTGTAGCAGATTATCATCAATTTTTATCTGCAAATTGGAAAAACACTGCTAATATCCACATTTCGCTGCAGAACACATAGGCTGACTTCTCCCAGATCCATTGCTTTTTGTTAGGAAAATCATGGTTCTTCATGGAAAAATACTAGATGATGCTATCAGATACACCTGTCTTTTTGGCTGCATACTGTTTGAGGGTACTTCAGAAAGCTCATGGGAAAATGAGCCACTGTTTGGCACTGTGCTTAAGATGCCAGCTGGGGGACCAGCGCTGTGGTACAGCAGGTTAAAGCTCCGACCTGCAGTTCTGGCATCCCATATGGGTGCCGGTTCAAGTCCCGGCCACTCCACTTCTGATCCAGCTCTCTGCTATGGCCTGGGAAAGCAGTAGAAGATGGCCCAAGTACTTGGGCCCCTGCACCTGCTCCTGGCTCCTGGCTATGGATCTGCGCAGCTCTAGCCGTTGCGGTCATCTGGGGAGTGAACCAGCAGATGGAAGACCTCTATTTCTGTCTGTCTCTCTCTCTGTAACTCTGTCTTTCAAATAAATTAAAAAAAAAAAAAAAAAAGATGCCGTTCGGGACACCGGACGCCTGCATCCTGTACTGGAGTGAGTGTTGGAGCCTGTTCATGCTTCCTGCCAATGTGCACTGAGGGAGGCAGTGGTGGTGGCTCAAATGATCGGGTTCCTGCTTCCCACATGGGAGACCTGGATTGAGTTCTGGCTTCAGCCGGGCCCAAGCCTGGCTGCTGTGGGCTTTGGGGCAGTGAACTAGTAGATGGTAGAGCGCTATCTCTGTCTTCCAGAGAAAGTAAATAAAAACTCAGAATTTGTAGGAAAATGAAATTAAAAGGTAATTTTGTGGGCTGGCACTGTGGTGTAGCAGGTAAAGCCACCACCTGCGGTGCAGGCATCCCATGTGGGAGCTGGTTCTAGACTGAGCTGCTCCTCTTCCAATCCTGCTCTCTGTTATGGCCTGGGAAAGTAGCAGAAGATGGCCCAAGTCCTTGACCCCCTGTACCCGCGTGGGAGACCAGGAAGAAGCTCCTGGCTTTGGATTGGCCCAACTCCAGCCATTGCAGCAGGCTCTCTGCCCCTGCCTCTCTCTAACTCTGTCTTTCAAATAAATAAACCCAGGAGCTTCTTCTGGGTCCCCTGTGCAATGGACTTGGGCCAACATCCACTCTTTCCCAGGCCATAGCAGAGAGCTGGATCGGAAGTGGAGCAGCTGGGATATGAACCAGTGCCCATATGGGATGCCAACACTGCAGGCGACGGCTTTACTCGCTATGCCACAGCACTGCTCACCCCCCCCCCCTTTAAGATTTATTTATTTGTTCGAAAGAATTGGAGATATCTTCCATCTGCTATTTTACTCCCCAGATAGCTGCAACAGCCAGGGCTGGCCAGGATGAAGCCAGGAGCTTCTCCTGGGTCTCCCACCTGCGAGGCAGGGGCCCAGACACTTGGATCATCTCCCACTGCTTTTCTCAGACTATTAGCCAGGAGCTGGATTGGAAGGGGAGCAGCTGGGCCATGTGAATCGGTGCCTATACAGGATGCTCTTGTTGCAGACAGCTGCTTTACCCACAACAGTGGCTATTTATTTGAAAGGCGGAGTTACAGAGAGAACGAGCTAGCTTCTATCCTCTGGTTCACTCCCCAGATGGCTGCAGCAGCCAGGGCTAGGCCAGGCTGAAGCCAGGAGCCCTACAGCTCCATCCAGGCCTCCTATGTGGGTGGCAGACACCCAAGCACTTAGACCATCTTCTGCTTACCCAGGCACATTATCAGTTGGGAGCTGGATTGGAAATGGAGCAGCCAGGACACGAACCATCGCCCATGTGGGTTGCCAACATGGCAGGCAGTGGCTTAACCTGCTGAGCCACAGTGTGGGCCCCAGGGCCCCAGTTCTTGAGCCATTATCTGGTGCCTTCTCAGGCACATTAGCAGGAAGCTGAATCAGAAGCAGAGCAGCCAGGACTCCACCTGACAGGCTAATATGAGATATGGGCATCTCGGCTGTGGCTTGACCTCTGTGCACAGTGCTGGCCCCCAGAAGAAGGTTTTTTAGACACTCAAGGGGCCAACATTACGGTGTAATGGGTTAAACTGCTGCCTGCAAATGCCGGCGTCCTACATGGGTGCCAGTTCGAGTCCTGGTTCCTCCACTTCCCATCCAGCTCCTTGCTGATGTGCCTGGGAAAACAGAAGATGGCCCAAGTGCTTGGGCCCCTGCATCCACATGGGAGACCAAGAAGAAGCTCCTGGCTTTGAGGTAATAGATAACTCATGGTGTAGAATATTCAAGTTCAGGTTTTCAGCACTGCAGTTCTGTGTCCTTCCATCTTCACACTAAAATTAAGGAACAAGATTACATTTCCATGTAAAATAATTGCGATTTCACTAAATGACTTGAATGCGAAATGTTTTCAGCAAGTCATTCTCTTTAATTCCTCAAACTCAAGACAACAATATTCAGAGCTAAAATTGAACTTAGAAAACCAAAATAAGTTTTTTGCACACATCTGCACCTCACTAGGTAGGCAGCTTAGCTTTTATCTTGTTGGTTGTACTAACAGGTGCTTTATGTGTTATTAGTAGACTGATAATAGTATTAGCTTTAAATAATAGAGACTTGAAGAAAGCTTTATACTGGAAAAATGTTGCACTCTCAAGAATGTCCAGGGCCACGAATACATTCTTTCTTGCTATTTTTCAAGGTTCCATTGTATAGGCGGTGTGTTTGGATATTATCTTTCTTGGCCCCTTGGGAAGTTGTAGGTAGAAATTAGTAGCTCTGCAAATGAATGTGTGTGTCTGTGTGTGTGTGTGTGAGAGAGAGAGAGAGAGAGAGAGGGAGGGAGGGAGGCAGGCAGGCAGGCAGGCAGGCAAACAGAGAGGCTAAGGGTGCTCCCTTCTACTGGTTTACTCTCCAAATGCATACAATGACCATGACCAGACCCGGCCAAAGTCAGAAGCTGAGAACTCAATCCGATCTCTCATGTAAGCCGCAGGAACCCAGATGGCCTCCCATCCCCACGGCCATCCCCACGGCCTCTCAGTTCCTACATTAGCAGAGGCTGGAGCTGGATACTGAGTGCAGGCCCTCCCATAGGGGACCCGGGCGGTTTAGCCAGCATCTTACCTGCTAGGTTCATGGCTAGCCCTGTGCTGATACCTTGTGGACTTGCTGATGGAGGTCCCAGTTGCCGTGACTTCAGCAGTCATCCGAGGAGCACTAAGGGGAACCCTGACTGGCGCGTGGGCACGTTTTCAGTTAGTCTGCACAGCAGCCTCGTAAGGTGGGTACCGTGTACCGGTGTCATGGGTGAAAGACCGATATGCCACTTAGCGTCAGGTCACACGTGAGCGCGAGAGGCTGTTGAGAGCCAACCTGTCTGTCTTCACACCCTGAGTTCTTCACCAGCTTGTCTGTTACTTCTGCCTGTATCAGCATCTAAGACAAGATCACTATTTCCCCCCCTCGTGTCGGTGGCTTGTTTCCAAAAAGCAGTACCCCGCGATGACACCATCTTTGTCCATCATCTTCCTTAATAGAAGTTACAAAAAGTGGGGGGATGCAGTATCTTTGCAGGCTGGCACATTGCAGAGCCATCATGAATAGTAATGATTCCAAGCTGCTGGTTCATCCTGAGTCAGGCAAAAAAAATCTAAGAACAGATTCTGTTTATAGTGAGATCGTGAGACAGCCTTGAGTTATGATAGTACAGTAGTTGTAGGTAAGTTTGCTATGGGGTATCTTTTTTTTTTTTTTTTTTTTTTTTTACAGGCAGAGTGGATAGTGAGAGAGACAGAGAGAAAGGTCTTCCTTTACCGTTGGTTCACCCTCCAATGGCTGCTGCGGCCGGCGCATTGAGCTGATCCGAAGCCAGGAGCAGGGGCTTCTCCTGGTCTCCCATGCGGGTGCAGGGCCCAAGCTCTTGGGCCATCCTCCACTGCCTTCCCGGGCCATAGCAGAGAGCTGGCCTGGAAGAGGGGCAGCCGGGATAGAATCCGGCGCCCCAACCGGGACTAGAACCTGGTGTGCCGGTGCTGCAAGGCAGAGGATTAGCCTGTTAAGCCATGGCGCCGGCTGCTATGGGGTATTCTTAACCTAAATGCCAAACGAACATCACCCGAGTGCCTGCAGCCAGTGTCCCAACAGTGAGGACCAGCAAGGCTTTGGCTTCCCGGCTGTGAGTCCCGCACGTGACCTGCGCCCTCCCTTTGAGCCTGGGTCTTTTCATCCAAGAGGGCTTTCTCGATTCTTGTACCAAATCCCCATTCTGGTGCTTCTGCAGGAGAATGTTGTAGCCTTCTCCCCTCGCCACGCCCCACTGCGGTGCACTTCCAGGCTGTGGGCTAGTCGGAAGAGGGCTGGATGCCCTGTGGGAGGTCCAGCACAGTGCAGGCCACGTAGTCGCCGACGCCGTGCACCACGGCACTGCTGACGCTGTACTGGGGTGCCCCTGTGGCTCTCCAAGGAAGACCAGCATCTCATTCTTCATCTCCAGTGTATCCAGGTGCCCCCCTGAGCCCCCACCACCCACGCGAGAGCTTGCTGTCTACATGACTAAACTCTGCAGGCCACTGCCTGTGTCCCGGGGACCCACTCATCCCTACATGCTTGCTGGAGCCCAAAGATCGCTCATTTCAAGAAGCTGAGTGTAGTGACTCATCCTTGCTAGCAAATCTGTATAGCTCTTTGGACAGCTGCTTCACAACACACGATAGAATTCTGAATCAGTACAGGAAAGTGGGAGTGTTTGTTAGTGACTCATTTGTCCATTCATATATATATATATATTCATTCAAGAAACGAAGCAAGCACCTGCTATGCGCTTCCACTACCGGGTACAGGGATAGAATGATGACCGGAATGTTACACCTGCTACTGTTGGTTCACCCCATCGTGGCTGTAATCAAATGCACTACACACTGTGTGCAAGTGAGATAAGGAGCACGGTTCTGTGCAGAGGAGCCCAAGAGAGCAGTCGGGGACAGGGAGCCGAGATGAGATCCCAAGGGTGAGTGGGACCCAGCAGGGTGAAGAAGGAGGGCGAGCTTTGCTCACAGAGGGGAGCATCGCCTTGTAGGAAGGAAGCAGACGATGCGTGTGAGAAGCTGGACCGCCAGTGTGGACTGGAGCAGCCAAGCCACGGTAGGGCTGCCAGGAAATGTGGGGGCCAGAGTGGGGGGTGGGGGGACAGACTGGGCAGCACCTGGGTTTTAAGGATTTTAGTTTAATTAGTGGAAAGTTGCAGAAGGGTTTTAAGAAAGAGGATGTTAAAACACAAATTGAGATACCAAGAAATGCTTGAAATTAAATAGATTTGGAAAAAAAAAAAAGGGTGGTGTGGCTCAGTGGGTTAAGCTTCACTTGGAACACCAGCATTCCATCATGTCACACCGCCGTTTGAGTCCCTGCTGCTCTGCTTCCAATCCACCTTCCTGCTAATGTGCCAGGGAAGGCAGTGGAGGATGGAGCGCCTGGCTTCCATCTGGCCCCAGCCCTGGCCATCATGCCATCTGGGGAGTGAACCAGTGGATGGAAGATCTCTCTGCCTTTCAAATACATTTGTAAAAGAGAAAGGAGAGGTTTTGTTGAGCTAGCTGAACAAAGGCTATGACCGGGACGCATTCCTAATCCGCCAGCAGCGCGGCAGGTAGCGTGCGGAGAGATGCCTGCTGCGTTGGCAGAGCCGGGGACTTCGCTGTGCAAATGTGCGGAGAGGAAAACACACACGCTGCACCCACGCTGGCTGCAGATAAGAGAAGGGGGCACCACGGGCCAAGTCCTGGGAGAGGAGGAGAGTCCACAGGGAGAGGTGCTGCCGCTCGCTCGCCACTTCTGTGTGGACGCCAGTCGCCACGAATCCTCGACAGGCAGGAGCATGAGGAACAGTTTGTCCCAGGCGGGACTCGAACTTCAGTAAATCTGCAGCAGGCCAGTTTTTCAGCTGATAATGTTGTACGGCCCTCGAGTGATGTCGTAAATATCCAAATGGCGGCCGGCGCCGCGGCTCAATAGGCTAATCCTCTGCCTTGCGGCGCCGGCACACCGGGTTCTAGTCCCGGTCGGGGCGCCGGATTCTGTCCGGTTGCCGCTCTTCCAGGCCAGCTCTCTGCTGTGGCCCAGGAGTGCAGTGGAGGATGGCCCAAGTGCTTGGGCCCTGCACCCACATGGGAGACCAGGAGAAGCACCTGGCTCCTGGCTTCGGATAGCGTGGTGCGCCGGCCACAGTGGCCATTGGAGGGTGAACCAACGGCAAAAGGAAGACCTTTCTCTGTCTCTCTCTCTCACTGTCCACTCTGCCTGTCAAAAAAAAAAATCCAAATGGCTCTTGGCAGACAGAAGGTCCCCCACCCCCACCCGGGACCTTAGCCCAGAGCTGTCAGTTTTGTATAAACTCCTGTCTCTTCCTTCCCTCTGTCCTCTGGCCTGTGACTTCATTTAGGACATCTCGGGATTCTGTTCTTACCTCCCTCTCCCTCCCTCTCCCTCCTTCTCTCTCCTTCTCTCTCCTCCTCTCTCCTTTTCTCTTTTTCCTTATATATTTTTCAGTTATAGCCTTGGGAGTGTCCCTTTGGGATTTTGTTTTAAATAAATAGAACAGGATTTCTAGAGTCTCCATTGCTAAGTGCAGTTTTGCAAGTCTCTTGAAAAATGTCTAAATGTGTTGCTGGGACCTTTAACTATAAAACTGTAGCCACAGTAAGGGCTAGGTGTGATTGCGCCAGTCATTCTTAAAGAGGCTGCCTGACGGGTCTGACAGTGAGTCTTGGGAGCTACAAGAATCCCTGAGGTCTGTCAGGTGGTCTGCACTCGACCACTTTTTTTTGGCATCTTAAAAACTTGAAATGCAAGATTGTGATCTTTTTGGAAATCTCAGGTGTTAATCACCTTAAACCTGCATGTAATTTGACTCGGATGTCGCAGTTAACACGTTCACCTAATTTGAGTGTTACTAATAGTGACTTCTGTTACCATGTTGCATATCCCTCACTTGATAAAAATGGATCCCTGACTCAAACAGCGATGATAAGTAACAATGTGCACTTCAGCATTTCCCCATAAATACAGTGTGCATTCAGGGTGGAAACTGCAATGCCCTAAGACAAGAATTTGCAGCTAGGAGGATGTCAGTATCTGTAAACCGAATGTCACCCCATGGGCGATGCAGCCCCTGCTCCCCGGGGTGGTTCTGTGGTGAAACGTTGCCGGGCGCCGGCACCCAGGAAGCATCTGCTTTGTTTTCCAGCGCAGCACAGTGGCTCGCTGATGAACCAGCTATTTCTAGGACAAATGCACAATGGTACTTTCCAGTAGAAAATTAATGAATCTCGTTGCTAAAAACAGAAGGCCCAGTATCCAGAGACGACGTTCAGAATAGGACGGATCCTGGGCAGCAGAAACGGGTTTAAGGCACGACACTGACAAGCAGCTTGGAAAACCAGGCACAAATTACTGCGCTAGAGGAGAAAGAGGGAGAGATTATTAGCAAAATTACTCTATTTATATTTATTCAAAAAGCAGGGAAGCAGAGGGAGGGAGGGAGGGAGGGATCTATCTTCCGTTTGCTGATTCACTCCCCAAATGCCCAGAGCAGCTGGGGCTGGACCAGGGGAAAGCCAGGAGCTGGTGATCCAAACCAGGTCTCCCAGATGAGTGGCAGGGATGCGCATTGTTGGGATTGGCAGCTGGGATGGGCAGGGGGCTGGAACTGAAACCCAGGGACTCCCGGCTGAGCTGTGGGCATCCTAGACAGTGTCTTAACTGTAGCCCCAAAACCTGCCCCCAAATGCACTTCTTAGATGGCAGTGTTGGCTGTCACGTGACATTATTAGCATACGTTCTGGCATTTTGCTTTGTCGTTGGACAGAATCACCAGCACAGGTTTAGAATCACTGTTTGATTCGTGCCTGATAAATACAATGCACATGAGGGAGCTGTGCCCGCCAGCGTCTAATTTTTTGTCACCTTGAATTCTGTGTTATTGAAGAAGAGATTTAAACTTTAGCGAGGGTCGTTTTGTGGTAGAGACTGGAAAAGTGCGTTGAGAATGCTTACAGCAGAGTGCCAAGCGTGTGGGCTGTGGGGAAGTGGGTGGCAATGCAGACCAGGGGCTTCCAATGACAGACAGACGTAGGTGGGGACCTGTGTGCCTGCTGGGCTGGGTCCAGACCTGGAGGGGGAAGTCGCAGGCATCAGCTGTGTCTACAGCCTGTTGTGCGGAGAACGGGCACTGTGCACACAACTCTGCAGTCCACACGGAGCCGGCCTGGTTCTCCCTGGGGAACGTGCACCCTTGAGTGCCTAAACTCATGGGTGTGAGAGAGGCATTTCTTCATGGCACTGATACAACCATAAACCTGGGGCCGGCGCTGTGGTGTAGTGGGCAAAGCTACCGCCTGCAGTGCCGCATCCCATATGGGCGCTGGTTCAAGTCCCGGCTGCAAGGGCGGAGTTGGGCCAGGCCAAAGCCAGGAGCCTGAAGCTTTATCCAGGTCTCCCAGATGGGTGGAAGGGGCCCAAGCACTTGGGACATCCTCCACTGCTTTCCCAGGACATTAGCAGGGAGCTGGATCAGAAGTGGAGCAGCCAGGATTCAAACCTGTGCCCGTACGGGATGCCGGCACTGCAGGTGGCAGCTTTACCTGCTGTGCCACAACACAGGCCCCTCAAAACAACTTTGAACAAAGAAACATGCAGTTTACAGTTGATTTAGAATTCACCTTATGTGTATATTACAGTGCACGTGGTGTCAGTCTTTCCCGCTCGACTGTAAGTCTACATGCCGTGAGCCCTCTGTCCCAGCACCCATCTGGTATCAGGTGTGTGTCCAATAAGTGCTGAATGAATGAACAAAAATCAGTGTGGGCTGGAGCTCTGAGGGTGTGGCTGGTGAAGTTCTTTCAGGGACTTGTCACAAAGATGGGAGACGTTAGGGTGGCAGGTGCCACGGATGAGGTGTGTGGCGCTGGCCTTCCTGGCTGTATGCGTTGGATTCTCTGCTTCTCAACATTCTGAGGCTATGAGTAGCGCAAACTTAAAGCTCTTAGAGGCAACTATGAAAGTGTGACTTCTGGGGCCGGCACTGTGGTGCAGCAAGTTAATGCCCTGGCCTGCAGCACTGGCATCCCATATGGGCACCGGTTCAAGTCCTGGCTGCTCCACTTCCAATCCCGTTCTCTGCTATGGCCTGAGAAAGCAGTAGAGGATGACCCAAGTGCTTGGGCCCGTGCACCCACGTGGGAGACCTAGAAGAAGCTCCTGGCTTCAGATTGGTGCAGCTCCAGCGGTTGGGGAGTGAACTAGCAGATGGAAGACCTCTCTGTCTCTCTGCCTCTCCTCTCTCTGTTGTGGCCAATTGAGGAACAAACCGGCAACGGAAGACCTCTCTTTCTCTCTGCCTCTCCTCTCTGTAACTCTGACTTTCAAATAAATCTTAAAGTATGACTGCTAAGTAGGATTTACTGCACCATCAAGGTTATGTGCACCTGCCATCCCCGTCACATGTGCTAGGAATGCCAAGAGGATTTCTGATGTTGGATGTATTACAAAGATATTTACCAAGTCGTGTCTTAAGATTCTCATTAGGTAGAAATGTATATTATGTGATCGATGCCTTACCTATTCTCTTCCAAACAAAATTTGAAATAACGATTGAAGCTGATAGTCTCCCCTGCTGCTATTGAAAGTTTTTATCTTTTAAATCTTTTTTGATTTTTTTTTTGACAGAGTTAGACAGTGAGAGACACAGAGAAAGGTCTTCCTTCCATTGGTTCACCCCCCCAAATGGCCGCTACGGCCAGAGCTATGCTGATCCAAAGCCAGGAGCCAGGTGCTTCCTCTTGGTCTCCCATGTATGTGCAGGAGCCCAAGCACCTGGGCCATCCTCCACTGCCTTCTCGAACCATAGCAGAGAGCTGGACTGGAAGAGGAGCAACCAGGACTAGAACTCGGCACCCATATGGGATGCCGGCACAGCAGGTGGAGGATTAACCAAGTGAGCCACAGTGCTGGCCCCTATCTTTTAAATCTTAAATTTCATCATTTCAGAGGCTATAACATGTTTAGATGATATTAAAAGAGGAAAAGTGGTTCAGCAGTACCCCTTTAACTTGAAGCTCTGAAATTAGCAACCTCTAAACATTAAGAATGGCTTTAAAAAAATTATTTATTTGAAAGACAGAGTTAGAGAAAGAGAAGGGTCTTCCCTCTGCTGGTTCACTCTCCAGATGGCTGCAATGGCTGAAGTTGAGCCGATCCAAAGCCAGGAGCCAGGAGCTTCCTTGGGGTCTCCCACACCAGTGCAGGGGCCCAAGGACTTGGGCCATCTTCTACTGCTTTCCCAGGCCATAGCAGAGAGCTGGATCAGAAGTGGAACAGCCAGGACTCGAACCAGTGCCCATATAGGATGCCGGCGCTGCAGAAAGCTGCTTTACCCGCTACACCACAGCACCCGCCTCCAGTGTACTGTGTTATTAGAGTCTGTTTGGCATCTGTTTGTCCAGCGCTGTGCGTGTCAGCCTAAGGAGACTTCTATGAGTGGCATGGCACGGACTCGATTGTAGATTCAGTCAGGTACCTCCCTGTGCTCAGGGGAGCGGACAGAGACCCTGGGGCTGCTTTGTAACTGAAGGAACGGGGTCGGGGGCAGAGAGGGAGAATCGGGGAGCACCTGCTCTCCTCTCACCTCCGCAAGGGAAGGGGAGGTTTTGTGGAAGTGCCCGTTTCCTGGCAAACCGAAGCCGTCTCCAGCTGCTGCCACCCCTGTGTGTGCCCTTGCTGAAGACGCCAGTGGCATTTGGGCTCAGTACATGCTTTTTCTTCCCAAGATCCTTAGTCCCGAGTCACCTCATGTTTGAATTTCACACGTTTTATGTCTCCTTCCCAGACTCTGGTCCAGGAACTCGGAGAGCCTCGCCGCTGTCAGAGGCGCATTTCAGCTCGGGAGGAGTGTGACTGTGACGCGGAGCTGGCCAGACTTTAGCCTTGGTGTCTAACGCTTTCAAGCTTCTGTTTTTCTTTTTAAGACTTGGGCCCTAAAGTAGTTTTAGACACATGTGCAGCAGACGAAACCATGACAAATCTACATAATCCATTGAGTACTTGATGTATACTAATATTATGCAAATGAAAGCATGCCTATTTACATTTTCAGTGATAAACCGGCTTTGCTTCCCTGTATCTGTTTTCTAGGCTCGAAAGTGTTTTTGATAAGCAACTCCCCTATCCCTGGCAACTTAAAAGCTCTTATTTCTTGTATTTTAATTACTGTCTTGACTGCTGAATATCTCTTTGGGAACTCGGCGTATTCGTACAGTGAGTAGTCTGATTTAATGCAGGATTATATCGGAGCCAGAGTGTCTCTTATTTGAGTGCAGATATTCAGATCAGTATTTCATTCAAAAAGTTAGTCGTAATGGCCCAAATTTTAATTTGGCTCATTAATAATATTGGATTTTTTTCTTTTAAAAAAAGTATACATGTTTAATGGGAGAAAAGCCAGTGCACTAACTTAAAAATTTGTTAATAGGATTATCTGAACCATCCTTTGTGGCAAAACATGAAGACAGTTTGTTTAAGGATTTATTTCAAGACTATGAAAGATGGGTTCGTCCTGTGGAGCACCTGCACGACAAAATAAAGATCAAATTTGGCCTCGCGATATCCCAGCTCGTGGACGTGGTAGGTGTGCCTGTTACACGTGTTCATTTCCTGCGGGGGCGGTGAGCCAGCACCACGGCCCACCTGGTGAAGGAGACGCAAGCCGTCCCCTCGGGGTCCTCACCAGTGTCACAAAGGGAGTACGCCGTGCTTGCACGCGGCCGGATAGCTCAGAACTAGGCGGTCGCGCTCCCCTGCTGTGTTCCCAGGATACTCAGCAAGTGTTTAAATGTATATATAAAGTATTACTTATAGAAACGCCTTTGTTTTCTGATTAAAGCAGTGTGCACGATTTTTTGTAGAGAATTTAGAAAGTGCAAAAAATATAAAAATGGATTCTAATTCTACAACCCGCAGGTGACTCATGTGAACAATTTATTGCATTTATTTCCAGTTTTTCCCTTGTATGTATGTTACAAATTGAAAGAATGTTAGGCCGGTGCCGTGGCTTAACAGGCTAATCCTTCGCCTTGCGGCACTGGCACACCGGGTTCTAGTCCCGGTCGGGGCACCGGATTCTGTCCCGGTTGCACCTCTTCCAGGCCAACTCTCTGCTATGGCCCGGGAGTGCAGTGGAGGATGGCCCAAGTCCTTGGGCCCTGCACCCGCACGGGAGACCAGGAGAAGCACCTGGCTCCTGGCTTCGGATCAGCGAGATGTGCCGGCCGCAGCGGCCATTGGAGGGTGAACCAACGGCAAAAAGGAAGACCTTTCTCTCTGTCTCTCTCTCTCACTGTCCACTCTGCCTGGCAAAAAAAAAAAAAAAAAAAGTTAGATATAATTTCGGTTGCTGGCAACTTTTCCCACTACTGTTTACATGATAAACATTTTCCTGTCATTACATAGTCTTCAAATATAATTTTAATATAATATAATTTTAAGTCTTTAACTTATTTATTTGAGACACAGATGGACAGTCAAAGGGAGACATTAAACAAGTAGAGCGAGCTCCAGTATGCTGATCCACTCTGCAGTTGCCGGTATACAGAGCCAGGATCCCAGAATTCGGTCTAGTGGATGTCAGGAACCCACCCAGAGCCGTCACCTGCTGCCTCCCGGGTCCACACTGCCATAAGCTGGAGTACAGAGCTGAAGCTGGGAACCCAGCCCAGCACTCTGGTCATGGAACACGGGCATCGGAACTGGCGTCTTCAATCACCAGCCCCTTTATAATTTATTTAACCATTATCCTATTGTGGTTTTTGTTTGTTTGTTTGTTTTTAAAGATTTATATTTACTTGAAAGTCAGAGTTACAGAGAGAAAGGAGCAGCAGAGAGGTCTTCCATCCACTGGTTCACTCCCCCAATGGGCCACTAATGGCTGGAGCTGCACCAATCAGGAGCCAGGAGCTTCTTCCAGGTCTCCCCCATGGGTGCAGGGGTCCAAGGACTTGGGCCATCTTCTGCTATTCCAGGCCATAGCAGAGAGCTGGATTGGAAGTGGAACAGCCGGGACTTGAACTAGTGCCCACATGGGATGCCAGTACTGCAGGCAGTGGCTTTACCCGCTACGCCACAGCACCGGTCCCACCATTATCCTATTATTGGCAGAAGATTGTTCCCAGCTTTATTGCTCTAAATGACCATGATTGATACGTTCATACATGTCTGAATTTCTCCTTTCCTTAAGAAAGGCAATTGAGTCCAAGGATATACATGAATCCGTAGCTGTATCACCTCATTGTACCAGAAAGGCCAGGGAGTAGATGTGGTTGTGTCCCCGGCCCCTTGGGGATGCTGTAAATAAAGATAGGCAAGTGGAAGTAGGGAGAGCAGGACGTGCGCCCAAAGGTCTTTCCAGCTGGGGCTATTGGCACATAGAGCACGAGAGGATCGAAGGCAGCAAGGGTAGGGGAGGTGGCCCCGCGCTGGCCTAGTAGGAAGTGCGGAGTTTGATAGGACACAGAGGAAATCTACTTTAATAAGGGGGAACGATACGCTCCTGAGCCTTTTTGTGGTGCTGTTTGGATCCATCGACGAACGCTGAAAGCCCTGCTGCCTAGGAGCGGTCTGGCTGGGATGCTGGGGAGGCGGGGAGTGGCAGCTGCCTGCCACGTACTATGGCCTTGCTCCTGCTGTTTCTTGTGCTTGGAGAGCTTTCCGTCTGACACAGAAGGCCAAGTTCATCTACCAGACTTTGTGCAATGGTTGCAGACTCCTGACAACAGGGTCTCCCCGTCTCGCCCTGGAATGCAGTGCCCGGTCCTCAAGCACTCCCTGCCTCCCAGCATCCACGTAGCACGCATTCTTCTCCTGGTCCTTGTGTCCATCCCAGAGCCTAGCACGGTCTCTGGCATTTAGTGGATGTTCTACAAGCGATCTAATAGGGAAAAGCAGCCCACGAGGATAAATAAGAGGTCGCCTACCTGGCGTGGAGGGGGCAGGAGGTGTAGGAGCTTGAGAAGCGAGTTAGATGACCACACAGGAGAAGGGACAGGACCTGAGGCTGGAGGCGTCCGGTTTTGAATCCCGAGTGATCAGAAGGGGAGAGCGGCAGGGATTTGGAAGATGCAGTTAGTGGTCATGGTGCCGGTCAGAGGGGTTGGCGAGTTGGCCATTATTTGAGGTGGCCATTGCCAAGCAAACGTGCACCAGCCCTTGGGAAGTGGGCACTGGCGCAGAGCTGAGAGGTGAGCCCGAGGTCGGCTTGGAGTCGTGGCCTGGGGTGATGCTGAAAGCCGCGAGATGGGAGTTTTTAAAGCCAGAAGGGACAGTAGGAGCCTGATCTTTGAGGAACATTCATGGGCGGTGGTGGAAGGAGGAGCTAACCATGGACAGGAGTGGGGCAAGGGCGGCGTCCTGAGAGAAAGCCCCAGAAAATGCAAGGTGTGCGAGGGAAGACTGGGCCCAGGGGCCGGGGGCTGCAGATGGAACAGGAAAGTCCTGAGATGCTTCCGAGTTGTCTTAGGTTCTTGTATCGCTGGGGTAGCCTCTACCCTGTAGTCTTCTATGTGGGTTTTCCTTTAATTTCTTCTGAACTCTACCTTATTTCTTCCCTCCCTCCCTCCCTCCCTCCCTCCCTCCCTCCCTCCCTCCCTCCCTTTCTCTCTCTCTCTCTCTCCTCCCCCCGCCCCAAATAAATAAGAGACAGAAAAAGATCTTCCATCTGTTGGTTTCCTCCCCAAATGGCTGTGACAGTTGGGGCTGGGCCAGCTGAAGCCAGGAGCCAGGAACCCCATCCGGGTCTCCCACGTGAGCGGCAGGGGCCGAGGACTTGGGCCATCTTCTACTGCTTTCCTAGGCATATTAGCAGGGAGCTGGATCAGAAGTGGAGCATCTGGGACTTGAACCGGTACTTGGATATGGGAACCGGCTTCATAGGTAGTGGCTTAACTCACTGTGCAACAATGCAGGCCCCTCTTTCTTTTTATAAAATCTCAGTGTTCGTTTGTTTTGTCTTTATTTATTAAGATTGATTGATTTATTTGAAAGGCAGAGTGATGGAGAGAAAGAGAAAGGTCTTCCATCTGCTGGTTCACTCCCCAGTGGCTGCAAACCAGGAACTCCATCTGGGTTTCCCACAGTGTGGCAGGGGGCCAAGGACTTGGGCCATCCTCTCCTTTCCCAGGCGCATTAGCAGGGAGCTGGATTAGAAGCAGAGCAGCTGGGACTCCAGCCATGCTCTCTGGTATGCTGGCGTCGCAAGCAGTGGCTTAACCTACTGTGCTACAGAGCCAGCCCCAGTTTTTTTTTTTTTCTTGTAAGACTTATTTAGTTATTTACTTAAGTATTTGAAAGGCAGAGAGGGAGGGAGGGAGGGAAATCTTCTATCTGCTGGTTCACTCCCCAGATGGCCACAACAGCCAGGTCGGTGCCAGGCTGAAGCCAGCAGCTGGGAACACCATCCTGGTCTCCCACATGGGTGGCAGGGGCTCAAGTGCCTGGACCTTCATCTGCTGCTTTCCCAGGTGCCTTGGAACTGGATCAGAAGTGGAGCAGCCAGGACCTGAACCAGCTCTCCAGTGTGGCCAGCGTTGGCATTGCAAGCAGTGGACTTAACCCACTGCTCCACAATTCCGGGCCTGGCTTGTTTGTTTTGATTTTACTTTTATGGTTAGATTTAAAAAAACCATTACCCACTAAAACTTTTCTGCCACACTTACGTGTAATTAACATTTCTCCATTTCTTTCATTTTTTTAAAAAAGATTTATTTATTTGAAAGGCAGAGTCAGGCAGAGGCAGAGAGTGAGAGGTCTTCCATCTGCTGGTTCACTCCCCAGATGGCCGCAATGGCTGGAGCTATGCCAATCTGAAGCCAGGAACCTCTTCCAGGTCTCCCATGTGGGTGCAGGGGCCCAAGGACTTGGGCTATCTTCCACTGCCTTCCTCGGCCACAACAGAGAGCTGGACCAGAAGTGGAGCAACCAGGACCCAAGCCAGTGCCCACATGGGATGCCAGCACTGCAGGGGGCAGCCCCACCGGCTGTGCCACAGCGCCGGTCCATGCCCCTCTGCATTTATTTCTAGTTTGCTCCTCTTGTGCTGTTTTCCACATTCAGATCTGTTTTTCTCGCATCTTCCATTGTGCAGAGCACGTCGTGGGTGCTCAGGAGGTACTTGAGGTCACGTTGCGTTAGGGTCCCAAGGTCATGGCTAACTGCTGCGTCTTTGGGGCCTTCTGGAAACTTGGGCACTGTTCTTTTACCTGTGTCACTGTCGGAAATGCAGATATTGCCTGGGCCTCAGCGCACAGAGCAAGGTTTATATGTGACCACCTTTTCCTAGGGAGAGGGCCCATCGTTTCCATTAGATTCTCAGAATTGACCTGCCAGACAGCATCATGGGTAACAAGCTTACCAGGGCTTTCCTCATTGTAAGTGCCTCTGCCTAGGGTTTTGCCTGATAGGCCTATTCTGATAGAGGGACCAGTAGTTCCTCGGGATGGAGTGTGGCTTTGGGGTGGATGGCAGAGCTGGTGGGATAAGGTTGACATCTAGGAGATTTGAATTCTGGAATTAGTTCTGCTAATTGACGGTGTGGTTTCTTTCTTTCTTTCTTTCTTTTTTTTTTTTTTTTTAAGACATTTATCTGGAAGTCAGCGTTACACAGAGAGAGGAAGACACACAGACGCACACTCACATGCACACACACACCTCTTCCATCCACTGGTTCACTCCCCAAATGGCTGGGGCTGGGCCAGGCTGAAGCCAGGAGCTTCTTCCAGGTCTCCCACGAGGGTGCAGGGGCCCAAGCACTTGGGCCATCCTTCACTTTCCCAGGCGCATTAGCAGGGAGCTGGATCAGAAGTGGAGCAGCTGGGACTCGAACCAGTACCCATAAGGGATGCTGGCATAGCAGGCAGTGGCTTTACCGGCTATGCCACAGCGCCGGCTCCGGCAGTGTGCTTGCAGCCAAGTCGCCTCCCTGGCTCCGTCTCTGTGTCTGCAGGGTGGAAGGACTGCGGTGGATGGAACCGCGAGGTCCTCTCCAGCTCCAGGGTTTGAATCAGGGAAGACTGCCCTTAGGAACGGCAGTGTGGGCGGGACAGCCTGGCTTTGCTGAATTTCCGGGTCCTCCTCTCTCCCCCAAGGGGAGACCTCCCAGGGCTGCCTCCCTCCCCAGGGTGTGCTCCCTCCGTCTCCGCCTCTCCCAGGCCCTTCACTCTTGCTGGGATAGGGGAGGGGTCACCCCCACTTGGCTGAGCTGGCTGCCCTGTCCTCTCTCCCCAGTCCGTGGGCTTCACACTGTGTCCTGTGCGTGGTGTGTTTGTGGTTGGGTGACTGCCATGGCCTTTAACTGGGGCACTTGGCTCCACCATGCTTCAGTAGAATTTAATGGAAGGAATGTCACTTCATTTAGGCCTTGAACATCTGGGAAAAGACTGGCATAGCAAAGACAGGACAGCAGGAAGGGATACGTGACACATCCCGAGGACTCTGGAGACGTAGGATCTAAAAGCATCCAAGGCTGTGACTCCAGGACTTTTTCTACAGAGCAAATCCATGGGGAGATTCAAATTCTTGCCTCAGCAGAGGCAAATGACTGCAAGGAAGAGTCCCTGAGGAGTGCTCACACGTGCTGTGTCCCCAACCCTGGGACACACGTGGTCCTCCATGCTAGCCCCTCTGCAGTCCAGGTGTGTCCTGTAGAGCACAGTGGGTTCAGCTGCCGCCTGCAACACTTGTCCCTTCTTAGCACACTGGCCGGGTCCCAGCTGCTCCACTTCCCATCCAGCTCCCTGCTCATGTGCCTGGGAAGACAGCGGGTGATGGTCCCAGTACTTGGGCCCCTGCACCCATGTGGGAGAGCTGAATGGAGTCACAGGCTCCTGGCTCAGCCCTGGCTGTTGTGGGAGTGGAGTGAACAATCTCTCTCTCTCTCTCTCTCTCTCTCTCTCTCTCTCTCTCTCTTTTTCTCTTTTTCTCTTTCTCTTTCTCTCTTTGTTATTCTGCCTTTCAAATGCTTAAATAAATCTTAAAAGGAAATAGATATGACCTGGGATTAAGGATGGCTCACAATTCACTGGCAGGCTTTCTCCCCCTCATAGCACTGAATGCATAGAACAGTGGAGGTGGCTGGAGGAAATGTAGCAGTTGAGACTTCATGTTAAATCTAAGACTGCCAATGGTGTGCCTTAGGGCAGTTTATCTGAAATGCAAATCAGGTTGAAAGGAATCAGATAGGGGCTGGCACTGTGGCACAGTGGTTAAAGCCAATGCCTGCAGGGCTGGCATCCCACGTGGATGACAGTTCCAGTCCCGGCTGCTCCACTTCCAGTCCAGCTCCCTGCTAATGCTCCTGGGAAAGAAAAGGTAGATGGTCCAAGTCCTTGGGCCCCTGCACCCACACGGGAAATCCAGAAGAAACTCCTGGCTTCAGATTGGCCCAGCTCTGGCTGTTGCAGCCATTTGGAGAATGAACCCATGGATGGAAGACCACTCTCTCTCTGTCTCTGCCTCTCAGTAACTCTGCCTTTCAAATAAATAAATGAAGGAAGGAATCAGCTAGGCTGGGAAAAGATGCTGTTTTTCCAGAACATGAGACTGACACACACAGCATGGGCACCCCAGGGAGAGGCGTGTTTGTATAAAAATGTGAACATTTTAATTTAAAGAATGACTGTGTCCTTAATTGAAATAAGCAACCTTATTTAATCTTTATCTTACAGGATGAGAAAAACCAGTTAATGACGACAAACGTGTGGTTGAAACAGGTGTGTACCGGCACCACTGGTCACCACGGGGCTTGCAGCACAAGGGGACCAAGTGTGTGGGGTGCAGAGGGGGCCAGGGTGGATGTGGTCCTTGTATTCATCCAGTTAATGTTTTCCAAGTGTCTGCTCTGTGCAAGGCCCTGGCAAAAGAGCAGTGAACAAAACAGACCAAAGTCCCTGCCCTCAGGAACTTGGAACGAGAGGGAAGTGAATGGGTCAGTCGGACATCACCTTAGAGCCGGATCAGCCTGCAGAAAAACACGTTGGAAAGAGGACAGGGAGTGCTGGGGACTGTGCTCCTTAGAGTGCTCACTGAGAAGGCTGGGGGTGAACAGAGACCCGCAGGAGAGGAAGCGAGCTGTGTGGCTATCTGGGCAGGATCCTGCAGGTGCAAAGGCGTGTGCCTATGGGGTTCAAGGCGCAGCAAGGAAGCACTGTGGCTAGGGGTGGGTGGGCCATGGGTGGGTAGAGGAGGCGGGATCAGCTGCACAAGAGGAAGCTGAGGAGTGGGGCACCTGGGCCACTGCCGGGGCTCAGCTTTCCCTGGGGAGATGGGGATGAGCAGGGAGGTAAGGGGGTACTTCAGTGTCCTGAGCCCTTTTATATCAAAGCCTTTTTGTGAGGGACATCATACGTGTGCCTTCAACCTTTGGCAAGTGTTGCTGTGTCCTCGTCATCCCTAATTGTCAGACCTGCTGCCGGTTCCCTAACCCAAACCCCAAAGCACCAAAGACAGGTGTGCTTTTCTGGGGAGGCAACTCTTGCTTTTCTTTCTTTCTTTCTTTTTTTTTTTCAAAGATTTATCTATTTCAGAGGCAGAGTTAGAGAGAAAGAGGGAGAGACAGCAGAGAGAGATCTTCCATCTGCTGGTCCACTCCCCAAATGGCTGCAATGGCCAGAGCTGAGCTCATCTGAAGCCAGGAGCTTCTTGCAGGTCTCCCACGTGGGTGCAAGGGCCCAAGCATTTGGGCCATCTTCTGCTTTCCCAGGCCATAGCAGAGAGCTGGATCAGAAGTGGAGCAGCCAGGACAGGAACCAGTGCCCATATGGGAAGCCAGCGCTGCAGGCAGAGGCTTAGTCTACTATGCCACAGTGGCCGGCTGTTTTTCTTTTTTTCTAAATTTGTATCTATTTTATTTGAATGGGGTAGGTAGGTAGATATAGATAGGTGGGTGGAAGGAGGGATAGAGAGCACCCATCCACTGGTTCACTGTATGCCTGCAATAGCCAGGGCTGGGCCAGGCCAAAACTGGGAGCCAGGAACCCAATCTCTGTCTCTCACATGTGTGCAGGAACCCAACTACTTGAGCGATCACCCACTGCCTCCTAGGGAGACATTAGCAGAACGCTGGAATCGAGAGCAGAGCTAGGACTTCAATCCAGACACTGTGCTATAGGAAGCAGCTTAACTGCTATGCCAAATGCCCGCCCTGGCTGCCACTTATTTATTTATTTACTTTTTGCAATTCAGTCAATCATTATATTTATTTTATTTTTTTAAATTTATTTTTTAAGGAGTACAAATTTCATAAGTACAACTTTAGAAATATAGTTATTTTTCCCACTGTACTGGCCCTCCCACCCATACTCCCACCCCTCCTTTAACTTTGTACACAAAAGACCAACTCTATACTAAGATTTCAACAATTTGTGCACATACACACACAAACTGTTTGAAAACTAGTTTTACAGTTAAGCCTCATAACTCACTGAGGACAGAGGTCCTGCATGGGGAGTTAGTGCACAGTGACTCCTTTTGTTAATTTTTTTTTTTTTTTTGGACAGGCAGAGTGGAGAGAGAGAGAGAGAGAGAGAAAGGTCTTCCTTTTTGCCGTTAGTTCACCCTCCAATGGCCGCTGCAGCCAGCACATCTCGCTGATCCGAAGAGCCAGGAGCCAGGTGCTTCTCCTGGTCTCCCATGTGGGTGCAGGGCCCAAGGACTTGGGCCATCCTCCACTGCCTTCCCGGGCCATAGCAGAGAGCTGGCCTGGAAGAGGGGCAACCGGGATAGAATCCGGCACCCCGACGGGACTAGAACCCGGTGTGCCAGCGCTGCAAGGTGGAGGATTAGCCTGTTAAGCCATGGCGCCGGCCCTCCTTTTGTTAATTTAACAGTTAACTCTTATATATGGTGTCAGTGACCACCTGAGGCTCTTGACATGAGCTGCCTAGGCTGTGGAAATCTCTTTGATGGCCACTTCTTTCCAATGGGATCTCACTCACAGAGATCCTTCATGTAGAATATTTTTTTGCCACAGCGTCTTGGATTTCCATGCCTGAAATGCTCTCATGGGCTTTTCAGCCAGACCAGGAAGCCTTAAGGGCTGGTTCTGAGATCAGAGTGTTACTTAAAGCAATTGTCACTCTGAGTCTGCTGTGTGGACTGCTTCCCATATTGGAACATTCTCTCTTTTTTAATTCTATCTATCATTACCAGGCACTTGATCCTATTTATGTGATCACTTTAATACTTAATCCTATCTATATGTTCACTTGAACACTTTATCATCACTTTAAAAATTAAGATGGCATTTTTACCACCAAGCTTAATGGGATTTGGAGTCCCATGACAAATTTGTGAACTGTAGCCTTAGAAGTAAATCTGTAGGAATGTATGCAGAACTATACAGCTTTACAGTTAGACTTTCTCCTCCCTCTCTTATTCCCACTCTTATTTTTTACTGAGATCTGTTTTCAATGGATTTTATACACATATGATTAATTCTATGTTAAGTAAAGAGTTCGACAAATAGTATGAATGGAAAAATATGGAACTGATCCTCAATAGTCAAGACAAGGGCAGCTCAAGTCATTCCTTCTCAAAGTGTCAATTTCATTTCTACAGATTTCATTTTAGGTGCTCTATTAGTTCTCACAGATCCAGGAGAACTTATGGTATTTGTCCCTTTGGGACTGGCTTATTTCACTAAGTATGATGTTTTCCAGATTCATCCATTTTGTTGCAAATGACCAGACTTCATTTTTTTTAGTGCTGTGTAGTATTCCATAGTATATATATCCTGTAATTGAATTAAATCCTGGGCATTTAGGTTGAATCCATGTCTTAGTTATTGTGAATTGAGTTGCAATAAACATGGAGGTGCAGATAGCTCTTTTGTTTACTGATTTCACTTCCGTTGGGTAAATTCTGAGGAGTAGGATGGCTTGGTTATATGGTAGGTCTATATTCAGATTTTTGAGGTATCTCCATACTGTCTTCCATAGTAGCTTTACCAGTTTACATTCCCACCAACAGTGGATTGGGGTACCTTTTTCCCCACATCCTCGCCAGCATCTGTTGTTGGTAGATTTCTGTATGTGAGCCATTCTAACCAGGGTGAGGTGAAACTTCATTGTGGTTTTGATTTGCATTTCCCTGTTGGCTAGTGATCCTGAACATTTTTCATGTGTCTGTTGCCTTTTCACTTTCCTGAATGTTTGTTTTGCAGTACAGAAGCTTCTCAACTTGATGAAATTGTTAATTTTGGCTTTGACTGCCTGTGGCTCTGGGGTCTCTTCCAAGAACTCATTGCCCATGCCAATATCTTATAGGGTTTCCCCCAATGTTCTCTAATAATTTGATAGTGTAGGGTCATAGATTTAGATCTTTAATCCACGTTGAGTGAATTTTTGTGTAAGGTGTAAGGCAGGGGTCTTGTTTCATACTTCTGCATGTGGAGATCCAGTTTTTGCAGCACCATTTGTTGAAGAAACTGTCCTTGCTCCAGGGATTGGTTTTAGCTCCTTGGTCAAATATAAGTTGGCTGTAGATGTTTGGATTGATTTCTGGTGTTTCTATTCTGTTCCATTAGTCTATCCATCTGTTTTTGTACCAGTACCAGGCTGTTTTGATTGTAACTCCCTTGTAGTATGTCTTTTTTTTTTTTTAAAGATTTATTTATTTGAAAGAGTTACAGAGAGGAGAGGAGAGGCGGGATGAGGGGGATGTCTTCCATCCGCTGGTTCACTCCCCAATTGGCCGCATGGCCGGAGCTGTGCCGATCTGAGGCCAGGAGCCAGAAGCTTCCTCCAGGTCTCCCACGTGGGTGCATGGGCCCAAGGATTTGGGCCATCTTTTACTACTATCCCAAACCATAGCAGAGAGCTGAATTGGAAGTGGAGCAGCCAGGTCTCGAACCAGCACCCATATGGGATGCCAGTGCTTCAGGCCAGGGTGTTAACCCGCTTTGCCATAGGGCTGGCCCCCTTGTAGCATGTCTTGAAATCTGGTATTGTGATGTCTCTGGCTTTGTTTTTGTTGTATAAGATTGCTTTAGTTATTCAAGGTCTCCTGTGCCTCCGTATGGATTTCAGCATCATTTTTTCTAGATCTGAGAAGAATGTCTTTGGTATTTTGATTGGTATCTCATTGAATCTATAAATTGCTTTTGGAAGAGTGGACAGTTTGGTGATATTGATTCTTCCAATCCATGAACATGGAAGATTTTTCCACTTTTTTGCATCTTCTATTTCTTTAATGTTTTATAATTATCATCGTAGAGATCTTTGACATCCTTGGTTAAATTTATTCCAAGGTATTTGATTTTTTTGTAGCTATTGTGAATGGGATTGATTGTAGAAGCTCAATCTAAGCATTGCATTGTCTGTGTATACAAAGACTGTTAATTTTTGTGTACTGACTTTATATCCTGCTACTTTACCAAACTCTTCTATGAGGAGTCCTTTGGACCCCCTATATATAGAATCATGTCATCTGCAAATAGGGATAGTTTGACTTCCTCCTAAAATTTGTATCCCTTTGATTTCTATTTCTTGCCTAATGGCTCTGGCTAAAACTTCGAGGACTATATTAAATAGCAATGGTGAGAGTGGACATCCTTGTCTGGAACTGGATCTCAGTAGGAATACTTCCAACTTTTCCCCATTCAATAGAATGCTGGCCGTGAGTTTGTCATAAATTGCCTTGATTGTGTTGAGGAATGTTCCTTCTATACCCAATTTGCTTAGAGTTTTCATCATGAGAGGGTGTTGTATTTTATCAGATGCTTTCTCTGCATCTATTGAGATAATCATATGGTTTTTGTTCTGCAGTTTATTAATGTGATGTATCAATCACATTTGATCAATTTGTGAATGTTGAACTGTCCTTGCATACCAGGGATAAATCCTACTTGGTCTGGGTGGATGATCTTTCTGATGTGTTGTTGGATTTGATTGGCTAGTGTTTTGTTAAGGATTTTTTGCATCTATGTTCCGGCAAATTGGTCTGTAATTCTCTTTCTGTTGCATCTTTATCAGGTTTAGGAATTAAGGTGATGCTGGCTTCATAGAAAGAATGTAGGAGGATTACCTCCCTTTTAATTGTTTTGAATAACTTGAGAAGAATTGGAGTTCTTTCTTTTTTAATCTTTTTTTTTTTTGACAGGCAGAGTTAGACAGTGAAAGAGAGAGAGACAGAGAGAAAGGTCTTCCTTCTATTGGTTCACCCCTCAAATGGCTGCTACGGCTGGCGTGCTGCACCGATCTGAAGCCAGGAGCCAGGTGCTTCTCCTGGTCTCCCATGGGGTGCAGGGCCCAAGCACTTGGGCCATCCTCCACTGCACTCCCGGGCCACAGCAGAGAGCTGGACTGGAAGAGGAGCAACCGGAATAGAATCAGGCACCCCGACTGGGACTAGAACCCGGGGTGCTGGTGCCACAGGCAGAGGATTAGCTTAGCTGCAGCACCAGCAAGTTAGTTCCTCTTTAAATGTCTGGTAGAATTCAGTAGTAAAGCCATCTGGTCCTGGGCTTTTCTTTGTGGGGAGGGCCTTTATTACTGATTCAATTTCCATCTTGGTTATGGGTCTGTTTAGGTTTTATATGTCTTCATAGCTCAATTTAGGTAGGTTGTATGTGTCCAGGAATCTACTTCTGCTAGGTTTCTCAGTTTGTTGCCATACAGCTCTTTGTAGTAATCTCTGATGATTCTTTTTATTTATCTGGTGTCTGTGTTACATTTCCTTTTGTCTCCAATTTTATTGATTTGGGTCTTTCTCCTTTTTTTTGTTAGTTGGGCCAATGGTGTGTCAATTTTATTTTTTCAACAAATCAGCTCTTTGTTTTGCTGATCTTTTGGATTTTTTTTTATTTCATTTTGTTGATTTCTTCTCTAATTTTAATTATTTCTTTCCTCCTACTAGTTTTGGGTTTGATTTGCTGTTGCTTTTCTAGATCCTTGAGATGCATTGATAGCTCATTTATTTGATGCCTTTCCAATTTGATATAGGCACCTATTGCTATAAACTTTCCTCTTAACACTGCTTTTGCTGTATCCCATAAGTTTTGATATGTTGTGTTGTCATCTTCATTTGTTTCCAGAAATCTTTTGATTTCTTCTATGACCCACTGTTCATTCAGGAGCATGTTGTTCAGTCTCCATGTGTTTGAATATGTTCTAGATTCCCGAGTTGCTGATTTCTAGCTTCATTTCATTGTGGTCTGAGAAGATGCATGGTATGATTTTGATTTTTTTAAAATTTTTGAGACTTGCTTTATGGCCTGGCATGTGGTCAATCCTAGAGTAAGTTCCATGCATTGCTGAGAAGAATGTGTATTCTGCAACTGTAGGATGAAAAGTTCTGTAGATATCAGTTAGATCCACTTGGTCTATAGTGTCGATTAAATCTGCTACTTCCTTGTAGATTTTCTGTCTGCTTGATCTGTCCATTGCTGAAAGTGGGATATTGAAGTCCCCCATTACTATTGTATTGTAGTCTAGGCCTCCTTTTAGATCTCTTAACATTTCTTTTAAACAGCCAGGTGCCCTGTAATTAGGTGCATATACATTTATAATAGTGACATCTTCCTGTTGAATTGATCCCTTAATCATTGCACAGTGCCCTTCTTTGTCTCTTTTAACAGTTTTTGTGTTAAAGCTTCTTTTGTCTGATATTAGGATGGCTACACCAGCTCTTTTTTGGTTTGTGTTAACATGGAATATCTTTTTCCATCCTTTCACTTTCAGTCTGTGTGCATCTTTCTTGGTGAGATGTGTTTCTCGTAGGCAGCAAATGAGTTTTGTTTAATTCATTCAGCCAGTCTCTTTTAACTGGAGCGTTGAGGCCATTTACATTCAAGATGACTATTGATAAGTAATGACTTTGCCCTGCCATTTTTCCAAAAATATTCTTTTTTTTTTTTACTTTGGATTTCCTTGTACTTTTACTGAGAGATTATCTTCCATTACCTTCTTTCATAGTGATGAACATGTTTCTATTTTTCTGTGTGCAGCACATCCTTAAGCATATTTTGTAGGACTAGATGAGTGGTGATAAATTCTTTCAATTTCTGTTTGTCATGGAAGGTCTTTATTTCACCTTCATTCATAAATAAGAGCTTTGCAGGGTATAGTACTCTGGGGTGACAGTTTTTTTCTCTCAAGACTTGGAATATATCTCACAATTCTCTCATAGCCTGTAGGGTTTCTGATGAGAAGTCTGCTGTGAGTCTAATTTGAGATCCTCTGAAAGTAATCTGACATTTCTCTCAAGCACATTTTAGAATCTTTTCTTTATGTTTTACTCTGGTGAGTTTGATTACAATGTGTCATGGTGAAAATCTTTTCTGGTCATGTCTATTAAGAGTTCTGTGTGCTTCCTGTACTTGGAGTCTCTTCTCCAAATTAGGGAAGTTTTCTGTTATTATTTCACTAAAAAGACCTTCTAATCCTTTCTCTCTTTCCACACCTTCAGGGCTTCCTAGAACTCAGATTTTGGGTTGTTTGATAATATCCTGTAGATTCCCTTTTTTTTTTTTTTTTTTTTTTTGACAGGCAGAGTGGATAGTGAGAGAGACAGAGAGAAAGGTCTTCCTTTTTGCCTTTGGTTCACCCTCCAATGGCCGCTGTGGCCGGCGCATCTCACTGATCCAAAGCCAGGAGCCAGGTGCTTCTCCTGGTCTCCCGTGCGGGTGCAGGGCCCAAGGACTTGGGCCATCCTCCACTGCCTTCCCCGGGCCATAGCAGAGAGCTGGCCTGGAAGAGGGGCAACCGGGATAGAATCCGGTGCCCTAACCGGGACTAGAACCCGGTGTGCTGGCGCCGCAAGGCGGAGGATTAGCCTGTTAAGCCACGGCGCCGGCACTGTTGGGAATCTACAGGATTGGCCGGCGCCGTGGCTTAACAGGCTAATCCTCCGCCTTGCGGCGCCAGCACACCAGGTTCTAGTCCCGGTCGGGGCGCCAGATTCTATCCCGGTTGCCCCTCTTCCAAGCCAGCTCTCTGCTATGGCCCGGGAGTGCAGTGGAGGATGGCCCAAGTCCTTGGGCCCTGCACCCGCACGGGAGACCAGGAGAAGCACCTGGCTCCTGGCTTCGGATCAGCACAATGCACCGGCTGTAGCGGCCATTGGAGGGTGAACCAATAGAAGGAAGACCTTTCTCTCTGTCTCTCACTATCTACTCTGACTGTCAAAAAAAATTCAAAAAAAAAAAAAAAAAAGATTCCCAACAGTCCAACAGTGTTTTTTAGTTCACTAATTTCTTCGTGTTTTTGGTTTTACTGTATAATTTCCTGTGCTTTGTCTTCTAAATCTGATATTCTTTCTTCTGCTTCACTGATTCTGTTGCTAAGGCTCTTGACCCTATTTTTTATTTGTTCTATTGAATTCTTTATTTCATTTTGATTTCTATTTCAGATCTAAATTTCATGGGAGAAATTTTCTTTCATGTCCTGTACAGATTTCAGTAGTTCATGGATTTGCTTCTGATTACTTCTATGTAATCTTATGATCAATTTTTTGAATTCAATTTCTTGTTTTTCTTTCATCTCATCATCTTCACAATCAAATATTGTGTTCTGGCCAGCGCTGTGGCTCACTAGGCTAATCCTCCGCCTGCGGTGCCAGCACCCCGGGTTCTAGTCCCGGTCGGGGTGCCGGATTCTGTCCCGGTTGCCCCTCTTCCAGGCCAGCTCTCTGCTGTGGCCCGGGAGTGCAGTGGAGCATGGCCCAAGTCTTTGGGCTCTGCACCCCATGGGAGACAAGGAGAAGCACCTGGCTCCTGGCTTCGGATCAGTGTGGTGTGCTGGCCACAGCGCGCCACCCGTAGCAACCACTTGGGGGTGAGCCAACGGAAAAAGGAAGACCTTTCTCCCTGTCTCTCTCTCACTGTCCACTCTGCCTGTCAAAAAAAAAAAAAAGTTGTATTCTTTTGGGGGCATCATGTTGTCTTATTCTTGTTTCTTGAGTTGGTGCATTTGTTCAGCATTTGTGGAGATACTCATTGGTTTCTTCAGGTGCCACTCTTAGCTTGATCGCTGTTACTGTGTGGAGGTTGGACAGGTGTTTAAATGTATGCAGTGTGTAATAAATCCAGCTCTACCTTGCATGAACCATCCCAGTTCACTGAGGTGGCAATGCAGGTACAAGAGTGTTCCCCTTGAATCTTAGGGTCCTGAGCCTTCAGGTCCCTGGGGTGGTCAGTTGGTGGGCAAGGGCCTGAGCAAAGCCATGGACACACCCAGCTGTGGTCCTTACCAGTGTGTCCCCAGGACCATGGCTAACATCACTGCAGAAGGGGATGGGTTTGCCCTTGGGCCATCAGAAAGATGCAGAGGGAGTTTTCTCTTTGGAGGGAGAGACAGTTTCATTTCCAAAACGTCTAGTTTGACAAAAAAGTGTGCTTTTCACTCTGTATCACTTCTGTTGGCACTGAGGCAGGTTTCTGTTTTAAAGCAATGGACAGACGTAAAACTCAGGTGGAACCCCGAGGACTACGGAGGAATCCAGGTGATCCGCGTCCCCTCCGACTCCCTCTGGACCCCGGACATCGTCTTGTTTGATAAGTAAGTTCCACCCTAGATGCCACTTCCCACTTCCATGAGAAGACGGTTGCATCCGACTTGGGTACTAGCAAGGTTTCTCCCTTTTGAAAACCTTAGCTGTAGCATCAGACCTGATCTTGCATTTGCTGTCATGAGCCTCCCAGTGGGTTCTGTGCATTTTTGAAAGTTGCAAAAGACATGGGGTGGGGGTACAGGAGGGTGGAAGGCAGTCGGGGAGGGGGTTTAGCCTGCAGCGAACCCACATGGCGGCCCTGAGAGGCAGCCGCTGAGTTACACGCTGACACGCTGCTGGGTCTTAGTCCACCCGTACAAGGATGGACTGGGTCCGAGGAAAGGTAAGTGCGCCGCTCGCCCGTTCCCCAGCCTCCCGATCCCGGAGACAATCAGACGCAGCGGGGAGCCAAGTCTAGCAAGGACTCGTTTACTTCCTGCGTAACAGAACCTTTTATAGCACAGAACTGCAGAGTCATTGGGGCAGGGCTAAGGACCAACCAATCACTTAAAAAATCACCTTACGGGGGGGCTTTCTATAGGACTAGCCCTATGTCTATACACTTGTTACTAGTTTTGTTACCTCCCCTGATGTTGCACAGCCCATCAGTTTTAGTGGTAAACAACTTTGGATTCCGCCCACCTTACTTCCCCTGGGCTCCATCATGTAACTAATTTCCCCACATATTCCCCCTTTTTTGTTTTAGCACGCGGTCCCTGTCTTAGGTTGCCACCAGCTGTCCTTGCCCTTACCCGTCATCGGTAACCCAGGCAGCTTGGCCATGAGCCCTGTCTTAGGTTGGTGCAGGACGCTGGGTGCTTTACCCGTCTTGGGGTGTCACGTGACTTGTAATTATGGGAGCGTGGTTACAGTACGTGGGGGATGAGGGACACTAGCACACAGGAATCATTGTTGTGCACCAATACAAGGTATGAGTCTGTAGCCCTGCATAACAAAAACATCCCTCCCTTCTGGGGTGCCACCCATTGGCCCAAAGTCTCATTAACAATTTGACATCCGTTCCAGATTTTTTCCTGAGAACCTTTTGACTAATCCAATGACCCATCCCCGTAGTCTCACACACCCACTGAGATGGGGGTTGGCCCCCCTTTTTCTTTTAAAGATTGTTCCTTTAGGCCAGCCTCTTGGCCAGGCCGCTGGTTCTAGGCTCCTCGATGTGGAAAAGGAGCCGTAGCACACGCAGATCACATTGTAGGGCATGCTGAAGTCCTGCGTGGGCAGGCTCACCAGCAGCAGTTCCGTGTACAGTCTCACGAAGTAGCTGGACTGAGGATGGACAGGCTGACATAGAAGCCATGACTGGGGTCTGGAGTGTACTCAGTCCACTTGAGCAGGGCTCACTCAAACTGGATGGAGACCTTGGTGACCAAGCTGGCAGGCAGCTGAATGAGCGTCTCCAGGAGGTGGGGCTGCAGGCAGTCCTGGCAGGTCGGTCTCCTTGCCCTTGGACGTGATGGGCACGTAGACCACAGCATAGTGTCCAGCAGCAGCGTGGGGAAGGCGTGGTACGGGTGGGTGTACAGCAGGGCGCTCAACCCTCTCCCAGCCCGTGCAGCAGGAGGGCCAGGAACAGGTATCCGCGGGGCGCGCCTCTGAACTGGTGCCTGCGCAGTCCTGCGACGTACCGCCCTCCGCCTCCGGCCAGGTCCAGTGAGTGTTCGGGTGCAGGGTGCAAGGCGCGTGCGGGCCTCCGGAGGCCGGGCCAGGCCCCAGCCTCAGGTGGCCGCGGAGCGCCCCATACCCGATGGGAGCGCCGCGGGGCTGCAAGGCGCGTGCTCGCTCGGCGCCCTCGGACTGGGGTCCGAGGCCGGCCCGCGTCCCCGTCGCAGCCTCTCCACGAGTCGCCCCAGCCTCTCCTCTCCCGGCCCCAGATCTCCCGCTTTGTTCCGCGGTGGAGAGAGGGGCCCGGAGCTGCAGTCCTCCCCCCCCCCCACATTGGGGCTCCCGCCTGGGCCACCAGCGCCAGCGCTTATCGCCATCGTCGTCCTCCCGGTCCGTGCCGCTGCTCGAATCGGTGGGCAGCAGCTGTTGGCCCTGTGCTGAGGCCACTGCTGGCCCGGGGCCGCCCCTGCCGCCGCCGCTCCGGCTCCGCTGGTCCCCGCCGGGCTCCATGCGCTGCGTTGAGGGGTGCAGCGCAGTACTTGCACTGCTTCGTCCAGGTGCGAGAGGGCTGCGGTGCCACCCAGCTCCACGGCCAGGCGCGGCTCCTCGCACAGCTCCAATGGCGACCGCGAGGGGTCCGGGCCGGCCAGGTGTGCAGCCAGCGCGCAGCAGCCCTCGGCGAGGTGGGTGAGGCGACACCACAGGCGCTCCCAGGGGCCTTGGAAGGCGGCAGCCACGTCCCCGGAAGGCAGCGGGGTGATGCTCCCGCAGGGTGTTGTGTGGGGGCTCTGCCTGGCCCCCTCCGCCTGGCCCCAGGAGCAGCAGCACTAGCAGAGCGGGCGGCATGGCCGCCACCATGCCAGCGGCTGCTCCCGCGTAAGTTACCTCATTTCTCCTCCCTCCTCCCGGGCAATCGCAAGGGTCTGCATCAGGTAGCTCCCTCCGCGGCTCTACATAGGGGGAGGCTGCCTCTGCCCCCAGGAGGTATGGGGGGGATTCTGGCCCTTCTGGGGTGGATGGGCTAGGCGGGGTGACTTTTACTTTCGTTTTTGCTTTTTGATTAAACTTAGCCCGTTTTCTTTCCCCGCCATCTTCCTCTGAGTCTCTGGGCTCTCCCAAGTCCTGTAAGGCCTTTAAGGCCAGGTCCACTCTGGACGAAACTGCATTACCCATACTAGGGTTTCACTTACCCTGAGAGACCGCTTGGCCTCGGCTGAAAAGTAACTGCTCGAGCCCCACGTTGGGCGCCAGATGCTGGGTCTTAGTCCACCCGTACAAGGATGGACTGGGTCCGAGGAAAGGTAAGTGCGCCGCTCGCCCGTTCCCCAGCCTCCCGATCCCGGAGACAATCAGACGCAGCGGGGAGCCAAGTCTAGCAAGGACTCGTTTACTTCCTGCGTAACAGAACCTTTTATAGCACAGAACTGCAGAGTCATTGGGGCAGGGCTAAGGACCAACCAATCACTTAAAAAATCACCTTACGGGGGGGCTTTCTATAGGACTAGCCCTATGTCTATACACTTGTTACTAGTTTTGTTACCTCCCCTGATGTTGCACAGCCCATCAGTTTTAGTGGTAAACAACTTTGGATTCCGCCCACCTTACTTCCCCTGGGCTCCATCATGTAACTAATTTCCCCACAACACGCGTGTGCTCATGCCACTCTCACGGCGGCTATGTCTGTTTCCCAGACAAGCCGTCGAGGCCCAGGGTGGCTGCACCTTCTGCACGCTCACACAGCTGGCGTGTGAGAGGGAGGTCTTCACACCGTGGCCACGGATGCCCCGTGTGCCCGCTTGTGTACCAGACATCATCTTCCAGCTCTGGGAGGAGGGTGGCGTATTTTAAAAAGTTGACATTGTGTTTTATGTTCAAACGCACATCTTTGCCGCTGTGTTTAAACGCGGTGTTGGGAGGAGTGAGGACTAGTTACAGCCCTGTCTTGTGAGTTTGGAGGATGGGTTTTTTAACTCGGGGAAGGGGATGGTTCTGGGTCCCAAGTTTGTTATTTCTATGACGACCCCAGGGCGTACTGGGGAATTTGTGTTTATCCTAAAGCCCTTTATGTGCTAGAGGCATTTGGCATGAAAATGGAGCAAATATTGTGCAAAATTCTCTTTTAAAAACCTTTCCTTAGGGACCCAGCACTGTGGGTAGTGGGCTAAGCCTCTGCCTGTGGTGCAGGAATCCCATATGGGCACCAGTTCCTGTCCCGGCTGCTGCTCTTCCGATCCAGCTCTCTGCTGTGGCCTGGGAAAGCAGTGGAAGATGGCCCAAGTCCTTGGGCCCCTGAACTCATGTGGGAGACCTGGAAGAAGCTCCTGGCTCCTTCAGCTCAGCTCAGCTCCGGCCGTTGCAGCCACTTAGGGAGTAAACCAGCGGGTGGAAGACCCTTCTCTCCATCTCTCCCGCTCTCTGTAACTACCTCTCAAGTAAATAAAAATATGTAAAAACAAACAAACTTATTTGAAAGGTAGAGTTATATAGAGAGATGGAGAGAGGGAGGGGGGGGAGGGAGAGCGAGATCAGCAGGGAGCTGGGTTGGAAGTGGAACAGCCAGGACTTGAATCTATGCTTATATGGGATGATGGCGTTGCAGGTGGTAGCTTAACCCACTGCACAATGCCAGCCTTGCAAAACTTTTTTTTTTTTTGAAGACTTTTACCTCTGAGCCTCTCAATCTGGAAGAGGTGAACAAGCTAGGAGGTCACATGGTGCACCCCCTGGAGCGGAGCTTCCTCCTCAAACGCCTGGGGAAGCAGCAGAAGATGGGCTAAGTCCCTGGGCCCCTGTCACCCACGTGGGAAGCCCAGATGGAGCTCCTGGTTCCTGGCTTCAGTCTGGTCCAGCTTCAGCCATTGCAGCCATTTGGGGAGTGAAGTACCAGATGGAAGTACAGTCTCTCTCTCTCACTCTCAGTAATGGATGACTTTTTTTTTTCTTAAAAAAGGATTTATTTATTTAAAAGGCAGAGAGAGAGAGAGAGAGCGCGAGCGAGCGAGCTTCCTTCTGCTGGTTCACTCCCCAGATGGCTGCAATAGCTAGGGCTGGGCCAGGCAGGAGCCAGGAGCCAGGAGCCAGGAGATCCATCTGGGCCTTTCACATGGGTGACGGGGGCCCAGGGACTCGGGCCATCGTCTGCTGCTTCCCAGGCGCATGAGCCGGAAGCTGGATCGGTTGTGTGGAGCAGGTATACCTGAAGTGTCATCATCTAGAAATGATGCCATCAGTACAGGACTGACGTCATGCCAGGCTTGGGTTCTCCGCTTCCAGTAGTCACCGTGGGTGTGTGTGCGTGTGTGTGTTCTAGTGCAGATGGACGTTTCGAAGGGGCCAGCACTAAAACAGTCGTCAGATACAACGGCACGGTCACCTGGACGCCCCCGGCAAACTACAAGAGCTCCTGCACCATAGACGTCACGTTTTTCCCGTTCGACCTGCAGAACTGCTCCATGAAGTTCGGCTCTTGGACCTACGACGGCTCGCAGGTGGACATCGTCCTGGAGGACCAGGACGTGGACAAGCGGGATTTTTTCGATAACGGGGAGTGGGAAATCGTGAGCGCCACGGGGAGCAAAGGCAACCGAAGCGACAGCTGCTGCTGGTACCCTTCTGTCACCTACTCCTTCGTCATCAAGCGCCTGCCCCTGTTTTACACCCTGTTCCTTATCATCCCCTGCATCGGGCTCTCCTTCCTCACCGTGCTAGTCTTCTACCTGCCCTCCAACGAAGGCGAGAAGATCTGCCTGTGCACGTCCGTGCTCGTCTCGCTGACGGTCTTCCTGCTGGTCATCGAGGAGATCATACCGTCCTCCTCCAAGGTCATCCCCCTCATCGGCGAGTACCTGGTGTTCACCATGATTTTCGTGACCCTGTCCATCATGGTGACCGTCTTCGCCATCAACATCCACCATCGCTCCGCCTCCACGCACGACGCCATGGCGCCCTGGGCCCGCAGGGTGTTTCTGCACAAGCTGCCCAAGCTGCTATGTATGCGCAGCCACGCGGACCGCTACCTGGCGCAGGAGGAGGAAGAGGCGGCGGGCAGCGGGCGCAGGCCCCCGGCTCCCCGGAACACGCTGGAGGCCGCGCTGGATTCCGTCCGTTACATCGCCAGGCACGTCACCAAGGAGAGCGACGTCCGTGAGGTCCGTGGCGTGGGTCTCCTGACGCAGGCCTGCTGCTCCTCTCAGACGTGACTCTCGGGGCCCAGGGCGCAGTGAGCAGCGTGACCCTTGAGGTTAAGCGTAGAACGAGGGCCAGTCGACAATTTTGCTTTTTTTAAAGATTTATTTACTGGGGCTGGCACTATGGCGTAGTGGGTAAAGCCACTGCCTGCAGTGCCAGCATCCCATTGGGTGCTGGTTCGAGTCCCGGCTTTTCCTCTTCTGGTCCAGCTCTCTCCTACGGCCTGGGAAAGCAGTAGAGGATGGCCTGAGGCCTTGGGCCCCTGTACCCACATGGGAGACCTGGAGGAAGCTCCAGATTGGCACAGCTCCGGCCATTGTGGCCAATTGGGGAGTGAACCAGCAGATGGAAGACCTCTCTGTCTCTCTCTGCCTCTCCTTCTCTCTGTGTGTAACTCTGACTTTCAAACAATAAATCTTTAAAAAAAAGATTTATTTATTGAAAGGCAAAGTTGGAGGGAGGGAGAAATAGAGCTTCCATCCACTGGTTCACTCCCCAGATGGCTGCAATGGCCAGGTCTGGGCCTGCTGAAGCCAGGAGCTTTATCTGCATCTCCCATGTGGGTGTCAGGGGCCCAAGCACCCAGACTATCTTCTGCTGTTTTCCCAGGCACATTAGCAGGGAGCTGGATTGGAAGTGGAGCAGCATCCCGGAAGAGTGAAATAGAGGGAGATACAGAGATGGATCTTAAATCCACTGGGTCACTCCCCAAATGGCCACAACAGCCAGGGCTGGGCCAGGCTGAAGCCAGGAGCTTCCTCCGGGTCTCCCACGTGGGTGCAGGGGCCCAGGCACATGGGCCCTCCTCAGCTGCTTTCCCAGGCGCAGTAGCAGGGAGCTGGACGAAGCTTGAGGAGGCTGGGTTTGTAACAGGACCGGCGCTCAGCTGCACTCGGCAATGGCAGGCAGCAGAGGGAGGCAGACACGGAGGTGGCCAGCAGCTCAGCTGGCTGTACTTACACTATGCGCAGTGTTACCCATGTGCCTAACGCGTTTCTGTTTTTCCGTGACAGGTGGTGGAAGACTGGAAGTTCATAGCCCAGGTGCTTGACCGGGTGTTCCTGTGGATGTTCCTTCTGGTCTCAGTTGTGGGTTCTCTCGGACTTTTTGTTCCTGTTATTTATAAGTGGGCCACTATAGTAATACCAGTTCATATTGGAAACACAAATAAGTGAAATTGCTGAGGAGTGCTAGGCTGAATTTGGTTATCAAACATAGATCTTTTGGCGCCAGTAGAATTATGAAAAGTGGAAACTTTAAAATTTTAAAAAATTATTTTGAGGGGCCAGTGCTGTGGTGTAGTGGGTGCTGGTTTGAGTCCCGGCTGCTCCACTTCCCGTCCAGCTCCCTGCTAATGTGCCTGGGAAAACCTAAGTGTTTGGGTCCCTGCACCCCTGTGGGAGTCTCAGAGGAAGCTCCTGGCTCCTGGCTTCAGATCAGCCCAGCTCCAGCTGTTGCAGCCATCTGGGGAGTGAACCAGTGGATGGAAGACCTCTCTCTGTCTCTGCCTCTCTCTCTAACTCTTTCAAACAAAATAAACCTTTAAAAAATCATTTTGAGAGGAAGAGGTAGAGAGAAAGCTCTCATTCACTTATTTATTCCCCAAATGCCCATAACAGTTTGCGAGACCAGAACCAGGAGGCAGGAACTCAGTCCAGGGTGGCAGAAACCAACCACTGAGAGCCACCACCTGCTGCCTCCCAGGGGTGCATTAGCAGCAAAGTGGCCTTGGGAGTGGGGCTGGGATTTGAACCCGGGCACCCCAACAGGGCACGTGGGTGTCCTAAGTGGTACCTTAACCACCAAGCCCAGCACCTGCCCCCGTGATTAAAAGCGGATGCCAGCTTTTACGTAGACTTTTAAATAGACTGGCTAGCATCAGCGAATCCCGGATGCTCCCGCAGCACACGGCCTGCACGGCTGGAGTAGTACCTGGCCCAGCCACGCTGGACCTGCCACGTCCTCTCTGAGCCATGCCGGTGGAGGCCCACATCTGTATCCTGGCCGACAATCCTAACTTTAATCAGCAGCGAAGTCTGTGTTGATGGTGCTGAAAGGCGCCAGCTGTATTTGAAGTCATTTTAAAAACGTCGCCTGCACGTAGTACAAGTATACACTCTGAAATTCTTTCTGTCCTGGACTCCCTCACAGCTAATCTTTAGCATAATATTCCACTGCTATGTTAAGTAAGCTGGCTACGTGATAGAAAAATGAGTTACTGGGATACTGCTTTTCTATCACCAACATGAGAACTGGGCACTCCTTTTAGGCTTTCTTTTTTAGATGCTTAAGCTGAATGAACTGTTGTATTAACATTTAAAAAAGTGTAATGTACTTACCTTCAATTTATTTGAGAGAGAGAGAGGCAGACATCCACTGTTTGATCCGCAAACACCTGCAACAGCTAAGGCTGGGCTAAATCCTGGAACTCCGTCTGGGTCTCCCACATGGCTGGCAGGAAACCAGCGCCGGGAGCCATCGCCTGCTGCCTCCCAGCGTGCACGGGAGCAGGAAGCTGGACCCGAAGAGGAGGAGCCAGGACTCGAACAGGCACTGTGGGAGGTGGGTGCATCGAGTGATGACTGAGCTCCGCCCCAGAAGCCTGCCCCCTGAGTTGTCGCCTACCTTGCTTTGTAACACCGGCCAGTCCTGTGCACATGCAGCCGGTTCAAGCCCTGGCTGCTCTACTTGCGATCCAGTTCCCTGCTAATGCGCCTGGGAAGCAGCAGCAGATGGCCCGGGTGCTTGGGCCGCTGCACCCACGTGGGAGACCTGGATGGAGCTCCTGGTCCTGGCTTCAGTCCAGCCCAGCCCTGGTCTGGGGAGTGAACCAGCAGATGGAAGATCCATTCTCTCTCTTCTTGACTTCTTTCAAATACATTTAAAAATCTTGAAAAACAAAATTAAATTTCATCTCTAAGTCTTTAATGCAGCTACAACCAGGAAGAACACACCAATGGAAACCTTTGATTGGGACCTCGTAGCTCCTGAGAACAGCTATAAGCCATCCAAGTCCAGACGGCAGAGGGCACCCATCTAACTTCCGGGCTACTTAGGGTTTAATGCCATCTTATGAGTGAAAGTGTGGCTGGATGAACTTAACCTGCCTGTTAGCTGTCTTAGCCGGTATACGCCCCTTTACTGTGGCCGAGGCTTTTGTACATAAAGAAATGACACGGAACAAAGCTGCCTTCGACTGTTTGAAACGGGAGTCGCGGTGGGTTGCAAAACTGTACGTTTTTATTTTTGCACAGGAAAAACACTGCCTGGTGAGAAGGTGGAGCGGTCGGCTCCGTGGGGGGCTGGGTTTGCAGGTGTGGCGCCCAGTGCGCTTTCCTGAGACCCCCATCTACGGAGGGGACGGGGAACCGCGGACGTGTGTGTTGTCACAGGAGGTGGTGAGTGGCTTCCTGCCATCGGTGGGCAGATCTGGGGTGCTGCCGAAGGTGTCATGGTGCCCAGGACACCCCCCTGCACCCCAACACTTACCCAGCCCAAGGGGTCAACAGCACTGAGGCTGGGAAACCCAGCTCTACGGGTTCACGCTGTGGTCTGTGTGTTGTGTCTGCCCAGAACTCTTGTGAGTGGGGTTGGGGGTGGGACTGGACCCTTACCCAAGAGGCCACAGAGGGCCGGCTGGTCCCTTTGGCCACGTGGGGACGGGGCTGGAAGCTGCCCCTGGCCAGACACTGAGTCTCGCTGGCTCCTTGCACGCAGACCTTCCCACCTCCAACACAGCCGTTAGAGCTGCGAGTGAGTGGCATCTCCTTAGAGCCGCCCACGGGCCCAGGCAGGAGCCATCCGCGGGCCTGAGGCTGGCCGAACGGTTCCGAACGAGAAACACACCCCGAACAAGAAACACACGGCCGGAACCCTGAAGCAGCTCAAGCCGGGAGCAGACTGTGGGCGGAATAAGGGCAACCCCTGGGCAGTGCACGATGGACGCTGACGTGAGGGCTCCCCAAGGCAAGGTTTGCAGCTCAGCCACTGGGACACGGGGAACACTTCAGGCTCCACGCAGCACTGTGGATGGTTCCATCCCTCATCACCAAAGCTCATTCGGTGCTCATTTAGCCGTAATAAATGTTCTGGCCATTTATTATTTCGACAAAACAAACACACACAGGACAACTGGAGACTAAGGAAACCTTGCAATGCCAGAGACAGCAGTGGTAGGCTGGTAACAGGACGTAGGTCACAGCTGAGAGATGGTGATCAGGCATCATCCCTGGCCATGAGTGGCTGCAGGAACAAGCCCGCCGTGCCTAGAATGCACACCAGGATGAAGACCCACAGGAAGATGCGGTCGATCACCATGGCAACGTACTTCCAGTCGTCTTGGATCTGCAAGACCAAAGCCAGAGAAAGCAGTGAGAGGAAGGGCAGGGCGGCTGCAACCTCCCGAGTCCGTCTCTAATCCATCAGTTGCAGGAGCGAGGCCACTGAGCATCCAGCGTGCAACAAACCAGGCGCCCTGGTCCTCTGGGGAAGCTGACCATCTCGAGCGCCTGGCTACTCAGGAGAGAAACAGGTACTTGCACGGTTAGCTGTGTTTCGAATCAAAGGTCTGAACGTGTGTGTCACAGCTTTTCTCGATCAATTTTGATTTTACGAAGTCACACAGCTCCCCTGCTGGGGAACGTGGGGCCTGCCTTGCCGTGGCTGACCCAACTCCCAAAGTCCTTGTGCTTCAGATACTGGTTTCCTTGTAGCACCTGCTCCAGACACTCCGAGAGCCCCTGGACGTGAGCTCATCTCCTGTTGCCCAGCCGCCCAAGTGCCACAGAGTGAACACCGGCCTACCACCAAGAGCCCTGCTAACGGCGAGACCAATTGCATGTTGTGGGCTGGGCTCGGGAAGGAGAACTGCATGGCCACCTCCCTGCGAGACAGTCCAGAGAGCAAGGGAACCGTAATCAGGTTGAGAAAGACAAGACCTATGAGTCAGGGGCTGGGAAGCCGTAATCACATCACAAAGGCAGCACGTAATTTTGTGATTTAATTTAGGGCGCTGAGGCATGACTCTGTGCCGCCAGTATGAACTGGAGTAAGCCTGACCTCTGGGTGACACCCAGAAGCACTGCGAAAGTGAGAGTTACGAAGGCCATCGTAGAATCCCAAGAGCCGTGGCTCCTCCTCACCCCCACGGGCAGAACCTGAGACTCGTGGAGTCAGAGGGTGGAGAGGCAGCGTCCCAGAGACACTGCTTACGGTCCCAGCCATGAGCATTTGGGTAAACTGTGTCCCTCCCCGAGCCTCGACTTCTCACCTGCACAGTGGGGATTAGAGCCGCGCCTGCCTCCAGGGCTGTTTCAGCGCAGTGCTGAGCGGACAGGACCCCTGGGTAGTGATGTCTGTTTTAAAAGTGACCCTGCTGCAAGCTGGGATCTACCTTCCCCTGACAGCTCTCACAGCTGACCCTCCTGAGAGATGGCACTGGAAAACGTCCATGTGAAATGAAGCAAAACGTACACTGTGTTGCAAAAAAAATTTGAATTCGAGCATAAGAAGTCTATAGAAAACTCAGAGGGGCTAGCGATGTGGCATAGCAGGTAAAGCTGCCACCTGTGACACCCACGCTGGTTCGAGTCCCGGCTGCTCCACTTCTGATCCAGCTCCCTGCTAATGCACCTGGGAAAGCAGCAGAAGATGGCCCAAGTGCTTGGGCCCCTGCACCCATGTGGGAGACCTGGATGGAGCTCCAGGCTTCAGCCTGGCCCAGCCTGGGGGGCTCTTTCTGTAACTCTGCCTTTATTTATTTGAAAGGCAGAGTTACACAGAGGAGGAGAGTCAGAGGTCTTCCATCCGCTGGTTCACTCCCCAAATGGCTGCAGCAACAGCCTGAGCTGTGCTGATCCGAAGCCAGGAGCTTCTTCCGGGTCTCCCACGTGGGTACAAGGTGCCCAAGGACTTGGGCCATCTTCTGCTTTCCCAGGCCATAGCAGAGAGCTGGATCAGAAGTGGAACAGCCGGGACTAGAACTTGTGTCCATATGGGATGCCGGCATTGCAGGCGACAGCTTCACCCACTATATCACAGCACCGGCCCCTCAAATAAGTAAATCTTTAAAAAAATTTTTTTAAAGGATATAGAAATCACATTTTTAAAAAGTCCATGGAATTTGCCTCTTATGAAAAAACCACATAGCTTTCCATTTTTCAACAAAATACACCTAAATTCCATTTTACCATGATTTTTCAAAATTATTTATTCAAAGGCAGAGAAGCTGGTCAGAGCTCTTCCATCTGCTGGTTCACTCTCCAAGTGCTGTAACAGCCAGGGCTGGGCCAGACTGGAGCCAGGAGCTCCACCCAGGTTTTCTGGCCCAAGCACTTGGACCAGCTCCTGCTGCAGTCCCAGGTGCGTTGGCAGGGAGCTGGATCAGAAAGGGGAGGAGCCAGGACTTGAATCAGTGCTCCTTCGGGCTGCCGGCACTGCAGGCGACAGTGACACAACGCGGTCGCTCCAGAAACATTTGGAAGCACCCTGGTGCAAACAGGACTGCACAGAGAGGCGAGAGGACTCGAGTTCTCCCTCTGTTGTTCAAGTTGCCCAGCACCGTGGTCCTAGCGGTTCTCTGGCCGCGGAGCCCAGGCTGCATTGTGGGTGAACTCGCCCAGCCCCCTCCTGGAGGGAGGCTCGAAGCCTTTGGGGCTTGGGATGCGCGGGTCAGTGTGAGAGGCCCTGTGCCCTGGTGGTCTTCCCTGCAGCTGGGCCTCGCAGCCTGCCCTTGTGCAGCCCAGAGACCGGGAGGCAATTGGGAGCCACAGCAAGCCTGGCTGGAGGGATGCCCAGGGCCACCAGCAAACAAAGGCTCTGTGGGCCGGTAGAGCTGGAGGTTCCCTCCTTGCCTCCCCACCCCTGGCAGCACTCAACCTCCGAGGAGATGGGGCTGGGAGCCAGCTGGGCCCTCAGCCATTTGGCAAGGCTGGCAGAGCCCCCAGGGAAGAAGAGTTTACAGTCCCCCATACATGAGCCCAGCGCTCTGAAGGCAATGGAGACGGCAGCCAGGTGGGCCACGGGAAACACGAAGCTGCTTCCTAGAGCCAAGAGGAAAAAATGAATAACAGCAGGTGCAAGAAATAGGTCATAGCAGAGAGCCAGAGACCGGCAGGTGGCGCGATGGAGCGCCTGGCGTGGGGGGGGGGGGGACTACTCGGTAGCAGTCATCACCTGGGATGTCCCAGAATTACAGGAAGAGGCAACGTGCAGGAGAGCCCCCCCCCCCCCCCCCGAGTTTCTAGACAGAACGAGGGCCCATGGAGAGCCACGCTCAGATGCGCTTCAACCCTCCGAGGCAGAACAGGGCAGCAACGCGTGCTAAGGATGCGAGGAAAAAGAACGTTGCCCTCTGCCAGGTGCAGGCAGGACAGAGGAGGGCTTCCAGGAGGCGGCAGCACCCACAGGCCAAACGTCAAAGGCGAACACATCTAGTGACCACAACCAGAAACTGCCACGGCGGAAGAGGACGTGCCTAAGACTCCAGAACACACGCTCTGGTGTCCCCCAGAGCGGCAGGGTGGGTGGGGGCGGGAGGCCCAGGAGTGGCAGGAACGGAGTAGTTGAGTCCCTGCTCCCACTGCGGGGAAACCTGGATTGAGTTCCAAGTTCCAGGCTTGGGCCTGGCCCAGCCTTGGCCAACGGAGGCATCTGGGGAGTGAACCAGCAGGGGGAGTGCTCGCGCTCTCGCTTGATCTCTGCCTTTCAAACAAAGCTAATAAATGTGTATTATGGAAAACTGCATGGATTTCCCAAGTTTTCTTGGCCAACATCAACTAAGCTTTTGATTCTGTGTACAGTAAAGTTTCTGAAGCCCCCGTGTGTCTATATGTACCTAACAACCAGAAAACAACTTGTCTCAATTACTGGCTCAAAAGACGCAGCTGTGAGCCACACACACCTCCCAGACCCAGCACGGCCCAAGCGGCCTTCGAGACTCCTGGTCCACCCAGGGCCCTGTCCCCAGCCAGACTCCTGCTCCTATCCCGGGCCCCAACCCCAGCCCTGACTCTGAATGGCAGGATTACTGCTCATCCAAAGACCAAGTGTGAGCTCACGGCCGGGAATGGCCGGGCTGGCCCCCCCCCCCCCCTTAGCCCAGGGAGCCCCTACCGGGGGGGGGGTCCTTCAAGGCTGTCCCACCCTCAGGAGCTGGCCCTGGGGACACAGCCTGGGCCGAGCACAGGGGCCGCAGCCGTGTGGGAGCCAGAGAGTGTGAAGTAAACACACCTCTGGAAAGCTGCGCGTACGCCACAGAGCATCCACGACTCCGGAGCAAGGAGTCCTCGGGCAGCTGCCTGCCTCCCTCTGGGCACCGAGGAAGCACCTGCCGCCGAGCACCACGCAGCTCGGCTTGCTGGTCGGATCTCTGCTTTCCCTGGACTGTCTGCAAGACCCAGCATACTGGGCCCACGCTCCCACATGGCAACAGAAGACTAGAGGGGAGCTGTGGGTTGACCAGTAGTCTAGACCACCTGCCACGAATGTGCCACAGACCCCACCCCTGCCACGGCTCTGCTCTCACCTGCATCCCGTGTGGGCCCGTGACCTCCTTTTTCATAACTGCTTACAGGACTAGCTCCACGGCTCAGACCCTCCTGAGACTCAGACACCCTGGACCCTCCTTCACAGAAGAGGGTGGGGGGCTCACATGTCACTGCGCACATCCGCCAAAGACTTTAACCCCTCCCTCACGGACGGACATATGCCCCAGCCTCTCATTACTTCAACTAAACAACCCAGTGGGGGAAGGACCACGTGGCCAGGTGGGCGGCAGAGATGGTGGCTTTACACAGTGCGGGGCAGGGGCACCTGGGGCCAGGGCCGGGGCAGGTGTGTCTGTTTGGCTACAATGAGGAGGGATCCATTCTGCGGGCCCCAGCCCCTGACAACCTAACGCAGTCCAGTCACTCTGCACAGCACCACCCGCAGACACCTCTTCCCCATTTCAGTTCCATCCCAAACCCACTCCCACTTTGACACCTTGGGTCTGTGGGGACACCCGGATGATTTTCCCAAGTCACAAGGATACCTAGCACAGGTTTAACGCTGTGTAAACCATCACTCACCCGTATCGACCGGGGAACCACCACAGAAGGCAAAGTCTGCACCTGCTGGGGACAGGCGCAATTTCCCCCGAGTCCCCGTGACCCCCAGCTGGTCGGATCTGTGGGTGCAGGACCCGCAGGTGCAGAGCGCGGACTGATAACCCGACATGGGCCAGAGGGTGTGCGCTCCAGGGGTGCGCCCGGAGTAAAACCACGGCTAACTCAGAAGAGATTTTTCAAAGCGAGCCAAGGGTAGCAGAAACTATCTAGTACTGGCCAACAGATTTCCACTGGTCATTTACTTCACGTCCACCCACAACAGGAGAACTGGACTTTGGGGCTCAGTACCTGGGATGTGCCTGGGGGGAGGGGGTCACCCGGCTGGAGTCACGGGAGTGCTTCCAGCTGCTGGGTGGGTGGCGGGGAGGGGATGCAGGCAGCTGTGTCCTGCCCCTCTCAGTGGCTTGGGTCTGCCACTCACAGCAGAATGAAAGAGGCCACAGCCAGTTCTGCCAATCATGCGCTAGGAGCTGAAATCACCTGTAGTTAGCTCTCTGCCGATAAGACAGAAGTAGTTAATTTTAGAGTGTCTCATAAAATGGTAGAGTGTGTTGCTGGGATCCCTGGAGTGGACAGGGGGCCACACTCCCTCCCAATGTCACTTAGTGGAGCTCCCTTCTTCCTGGCACTTGGCGTTAGTCCCAGCATTTGATTTTTGGAACTCAGTACAGAACTCAGTACACTCAATTTTAAAAATGGGCAAAAGGATGTGAATGAAAACCCCAAAAAGGAGATACCCAAAGGGCCAATTGGCATAGAAAAAGAGCCCCTAGGGGAAATGCTAATTAAAACAGTAGGGTGGGGGCCCTGGCACTGTGTAAAGCCACCGTCTGCAGCACCGGCATCCCTCACGGGCGCCAGTTCAAGTCCTGGCTGCTCCACTTCCGATCCAACACCCTGCTCATGCACCTGGGAAAAGCAACAAGGCATGACCCAAGTGCTCGGGCCCTGGCCACGCACGCGGGAGACCCGGATGAAGCTCGGAGCAGTTCAAATGATTCCATGCACCTTACACAGCCTGCGAGCCGCCGGTCCCCCACCCCTGCCACGGAGGCTTGTCGAACGCACACGTGACCATGTCCTCACCTCTTTGGCCTCGTTCTGAGCCTTCATGTTCTCGGCGATGTACTGCACGCTCCGGATGGCCTCTCTGATCTCGGGGGACAGGGCAGACAGGGACAGCACCGCGTCGACAGACTCCGAGCTGGAGCTGCGCGTCAGGTTGGCGCCGAAGTTGGACATCTTGACCCTGCGGTGGTGACGGTAGCCACACGCACCATCCTGGCAGGGGCAGCCCTCCTTGTAGGTTTTGGGCTCGGCACGGCCGAAGCAGCCGAGGTTGGAGAGCTCGGCGCCGGCCAGGAGCTGTGGCATCTGAGCGCTGTCCCCGTCGCTGGCCGGCCTGGTCATGAACATGACCCTGGGGAGGAAGTTCAGGAAGACGGTCTTCACCCAGGCGGGCATCGTGTGCGTGGTGGGCGTCCGGTAGTGGACGTTGAGCACGAAGACGGTGATGACAATGGAGAGGGTGACGAAGATCATGGTGAAGAGCAGGTACTCGCCGATGAGCGGGATGACCAGCGAGGTGGACGGGATGGTCTCGGTGATGACCAGCAGGAAGACGGTGAGCGAGAGCAGCACAGAGATGCACAGGGTCACCTTCTCGCCGCAGTCGGACGGCAGGTAGAAGACCAGCACGGTGAGGAAGGAGATGAGCAGGCAGGGGATGATGAGGTTGATGGTGTAGAAGAGGGGCAGGCGGCGGATGTACAGCGAGTACGTGATGTCCGTATAGATCTCCTCGCAGCAGTTGTACTTGATGTCGTGCTTGTAGCCGGGGGCCTTGATGATGGCCCACTCGCCGCTCTCCCAGTAGTCCCTGAGGTTCATGGAGGAGCCGATGAGCACCAGGTCGATCTTGGCCTTGTCGTACGACCAGGAGCCGAACTTCATGGTGCAGTTCTGGTAGTCGAACGGGAAGTAGGTCACGTCGATCTTGCACGAGCTCTTGAAGATGGCCGGGGGGATCCAGGTCACCTCCCCCGTGTACTTGAGCAAGGCTTTGGTCTTGTCGTCCACCTGGAAGTCCCCAACGGCGCTGTGGAGACAGAGGAGGGGGCGGGGAGGCGGCCACAAGTGGTCATTGCCACGGCGACCTGGGCCGGCTTCCCACGGGTGGCAGCAGTAGGCCGCAAGTGACAACTGGTGATGCTATGGGATGGGAGCGCCATTCCCCCGCCCCGTTTGCCACTGGGGGCACAGAGACCCTGAACCGGTGCCCATATGGGATGCTGACACTGCACTCCAGGGCTTTACCAACTGTGCCACAGCGCCGGCCTTCCCAGCAGTCCCTGGAGGCCACCACTGGTTCACGCCGCAGTGCACCCCACCCCCCGCCTGGGGAAGCCAGAAAGGACATTTGAAAGCAATGCAGTAAAAGCCGTCCTGGAGGCAGGTACCGCCTGCTGGCCCCAAGCTCTGGCCCTCTGTGTCCTCACCCGGTCTTTCCTGGGCATCCAGCGTATGCACAAGGCCACCCCCACCATGTGGAACCCCGTCCGAGGGTTTGGCTGGAAACTTCCCTCTGGCTCCGGACCCCGCCACGCCCCGCACACCTCACCCTCTCATGACTACAGGTCCCCCTCCCCTCCCCCCCTCACAGCCCACACTCCAGTCACTGCACACAGAAGCGCCCGGCCCAGGGACGGTGCCCAGGGGTGGCGTCTGCTGCTCCACTTCGTGCCCAAGGAGCTGGCAGCCCACCACGAAGCCCCCATGTTCAAGGACAGCTCGTGTTGCCAGTACCGGGTGGGGACCTGGTGCAGGCCCCGGTGGCCCCCACTTCCCACCATGGATCCCGCCGGCCGGGACGCCCCACAGCAGCCCTGCGGCGCGGCACGGCACAGACTTAGTCCCGCTTCGCTGCTCCTCCCCAACCTGCATGGGAGACCCAGAAGAAGCTCCCATTTGGGGAGTGAACTAGCAGATGGAGACCTTTCTGTCTCTCCCTAATCTCTCAAATATTTTTTAAAAAAATAAACAAATGAATATTTAAAAAGGAAAGTTTGCTGATCCTGCTCTAGTCCACTCCCTTTGTGGTACAGAAACAGAAGCTGCTCAGGGTCCCACAGAGCTTGTGGCAGCCCCAGGCCTTGGGAGCTTGGATCTCCAAGCCAAGTCACAGAAATGCGCATGCCCAAAGGACAGATGCCCCTCACCCCACCCCACACCCAGGGTAGGCCCGGGGGCAGTGCCCCTCCCTCCTGGTTCCAGTGAATCCTGGAGCTGTGACTGCTGCCCACAGCCCCTGATGCAGCCCAGCGGTCCCCTCTATGCCCCACGGGGGACAGAGAACTGAAGACACAGCTGGGGACCGGGGCTGGGAGCAGCAGCAGCCACACGGGGGCGCCACGCGTGGTCTAACAACTGTGCTTTGAAGACAGAGAAACCAGGTGCAGACAGCAAGCAGCTTAGGTCGAGGGTGACCATGTACCCCAGAGGCCCCGCATGGCCCTGCCTGGCCTGTGTGGTCCCTGCTCCCCCTCGGAGTGACGGCGACCACCCCAGTGGCTGACGGCGGAGAGGCAGCAGTTAAAGATCTCCCGGCAGGGGCATGGGAAGCCAGGGTTTTCCACCCGGCCAAGTAAGCTGAACATCTTTGTGAAAAAAAGCCACTGTGTTACACAATTGCAAGAACCTAACATAGACTGTGTCCACGCGTGTGGGACCCCACGAGAGAACAAACTTCAGGAAGCAAAACCTGGGGCCGGCGCTGTGGCAGAGTGGGTTACGCAGCCACCTGCAGAGCCAGCATCCCACATGGGCGCCCATTCAACTCCCGGCTGCCCCACTTCCCATCCAGCTCCCTGCTAACATGCCTGGGAAAGCAGCAGCAGATGACCCAAGTGCTTCAGCCGCTGCACCCACGCTGGGGACCTGGATGGAGCTCCTGGCTCCTAGCCTGGCCCAGCCCTGGCTGTTGCAGCCATTTGGGGAGTGAACCAGTGGATGGAAGATTTCACTCCCTCTGCTTCTTCCTCTCCCTCTGTAACTCTGCCTTTCAAATAAATAAATCTTTTAAATAAAAACGAAAATGAAATATGGCATAAGCAGAAAGGAGGTGTTTCCCCCGGGTGTGCTGAGCAGATCCGCCCCCCCCCCCCCCGGCAGGGCCAATCCAGGGAAAGCTGAGCTCTGACTCAGAGATGGGAGGAGTCGGATCATCCTCTCCACACGTTATTTTGGATCCAGATCCCAAGGAAGTTCCATCTGAGACCCGCTCCCGTCTACGTACAAGCTGTGGCACTGGCTGTGACTCACGTCACTGTCAAAACATCATGGCATAAGGTACCGCAGCTGCCTGCCCAAGACTGCCGGCAAGGAAGTGGCCACAGTGCGCAGCTGGGTAAGCCGTGGCTCTCGAAGCTGCCATTCCCTATCAGGGCACAGGTTCAAGACCCGGCTGCTCCACTTCAATCCAGTTCACTGCTAAGGCGCCCGGGAAGGCAGCAGAGGATGGCCTAAGTGCTTGGACCCCTGCCACCTGTGTGGGAGACCTGGATGAAGCTCCAGGCTCCTGGCCCAGCTCTCTTCCCAATCCCTCTCTAGACCCCAAATGTCCTCCGAGACCCCCTTCCCCACCGCTGTTTGCCCTTCGCCCTTCACTGTCCAGCCACCGTGCCATGGGATGCCACCAGCTCACGGGCACCTGCATACAGCAGGTGCTTAGTGAATGCCCATCGCGGCCCCCAGCGCCTCACTTGTTATACAGCACGATGTCTGGCTTCCAGATCTTCTGCGCAGGGACACGCATGAACTCCGCCCCGTTGTAGTCGGAGGGGTTCCACTTCAGCTTGTAGTCGTTCCAGATCTGGGGGGGTGTGGACACAGCACATGGGAACCCCGCCTCTGGGAGACCCCGCCCACCCTGCAGGCCTCCCAGGCAGGTATAGGGGGCACAGCGCCTCTGCCGGCGGCCCAAAGGAACTGCTGCTGGCTGCACGCCCGGAGAGAACCCAGGCCCGCACCCATCAAACAGGCACCATGAGTGCTGTCTCAGGCCAGGGCCAGCTCCATGTCGTAAGCGCCTGCTGTTTACATCCCAGAAATGGTTCTCCAGGGGCTTTTTCTGACCAGTCCCTCAGCAGTCCCAATAAGGGGGGGAGGGCTCCCCAGTGGCACACAGACCCCTTCCCCATCTCAACGCTGATCGGGGCCAGCTCCTTGGGAAACCGCACGGTCCCTTCAGGGCCCAGGAAGAGGTGGGTGCAGAGGAGGGGAGGTCTGAGGCCCGGGCACTGGGGGACAGGAGGCGGGGAAGCAGTGACCGCAGAGGGGCTCTGGGCAGTGCCTCCCGGGGATGAAGCACTCAGCTGGCCAGGCCAGCGAAGGTCACCCGCGGGCTAATGGGCCATTAGCAGCTCAGCAGGTCCAGGCAAGGCTCCTTGGGGACAGGTACGTGGAGACCCAGTTCCCTGGCGTCAGCGGGAACAGGAAAACCCAGCACCCCGACTCCCACCTCACCAGCAACAACCAGGATGGGGTTTTGGCAAGAGCAAAGGGAGCAGGTGGATTTGGGCACCGCTTTTGCCCCAAGGACCTGGCGGCAGCCCCAGGTCCACCCCAATTGTTTGTAAAGGAGGAGTCGGTCCCTCTCCTCTGTCTCTCCAGGCTGCTTTCTACCTGTGACCTAAGGGTCAGGGCCCTGGAGTCCTTTCAGGGGGTATCAGCAGTGCCTGGGACCCCATGCCCGGGATGAGACAGATCAGCCGGCCCCGGAGTTCCTATGGGCGTCCACCCACCCTTACGAGTTGCTTGGTTCATCACTGACAGCAAACCAAGCAGTCACCACCAGGGGGCAGCACTTACCTGCTTGAGCCACAGGTTGGTCTCCATGATCTGGTTTACTTCGTCCTAGAAATGGGGCAGATACCATGCTGGCCTTGGTGAGGGGCTCTCCCGGAGGACGGGGAAGTCCAGGGTGGGGGTGGGGACGCCCCACAACCCCACACCCCACCCCCGCTGCCGCGTGGGCTTCAGGTGCTCACCACTTTCACTAGCTGAGACATGGACACCTCGAACTGGATGATGACTGGGTCTGACACGTTGGCCACGGGGCGGATGATCTCGTTGTAATCCTCAAACAGCCGCTCGAACAGTCGGTGCTCGGCCTCGGAGGCGCTGACCACTGAGGCAAGCAGCCCCGTCAGTCCCTGGGGGGTTATTTACACCCCCCCCCTGGGGACATTGCCCACCCACCCACCCATAGTGCACCTGCTGGGGTGGGGGACTCTGGGGACTCTCAGATTTTGAGGCTACTCCTGCTCCTTCGAGTTACAGCCTGAGAAACGGAGACCCAGGGGGAGGGAGATTTGCCCAGGCCACACACGTCCAGTGGGTGGCGAAGCCTGGGCTCTGAGCTGGCGGAGTTGGGGAAGTGGCTTAGCCTCTCTAAACCTCCTTCTCTTTGCCTGTCAAAATAAAGGCGATCAATGAATCCAGCGTAAAAGGGTGGGGTGAGGGGCCAGCGTTGTGGTGCAAGGGGTAAAACCACAGCCTGCCATGCCAGCATCCCATATGGGCACCAGCTCGAGTCCCGAGTCCAGCTCTGGCCTCCGTCTGGCCAAGCCCTGGAAACTGTGGCCATTTAAAAAAAAAAATTTTTTTTTATTTGAAAGGCAGAACTACAGAGAGGGAGTGAAGGAGTGATCCTCCGTTGCTGGTTCACTCCCCAAGTGGTCGCGAGCTGTGCCAAAACCAGGAGCCTGAAGCGTCTTCCAGGTCTCCCACATGGGCGCAGGGGCCCAAGCTCTTGGGCCATCTTCTACTGCTTTCCTGGGCACTTCAGCAGGGAGCTGGATTGGAAGTGGAGCAGTCAGGACTCGAACCGGTGTCCATATGGGATGCGGGTGCCACAGGGGGGGTTGTGGCCATCTGGGGAGTGAACCAGTGGATAGATCTCTCCCCCCTCCCCCCTCCTCCGTAATTGCCTTTCAAATAAATAAAACAAATCTTGGGGGAAAAAAAAAGGTCGGTGTGGGCGTGTGGGTCAGAATGCAAGAACTGTGGGCACCCTGCACCCAGATGTAGCTGCCCCCCGCCGCCCCCACAATGGAGACACAGGGCCACTCAGCGCCACCCAGGCACAGGTGCTCCGCCTGGGGCCTGTGGGGGCGGCAGGCCTGGGGAGCCCCCTGCACCCCACTCGGAGCTGGGTGAGGGTGGTCACCCGCCCTCTTGGAAGCCAAGGTACCCCCGCGGCTCCCGCTCGCGCCGCTCACAAACCCGTGGGCACTCCCGCCGCGCCACGCCACGCCACGCCCGGCAGAGGACGCGTGCAGGCGCCGCTAGCGACCGGTCCTCGGGGACCAACTTCAGCTGCCCCAGAGCCGAAGAACGCGGGCAGGACCTCCGCCCCGCGGGCAGAGACGCGCTCGGGGCGCGCAGGGACCCCCTGGCAGCCCCGCCCGGCCCGGGCCCCTCGGCACCGCCCGCCCAACCGCCCGCGGGCCGGCTTCTCTCCCCCGGGCGGGGAGCGCCAGGGGCGCGGGGAGCGACAGCGAGAGGACCCAGCCCTGCACGACGCCCGCCCCTCGGGCCGCCCCGGGACCGGCCCCCAGCCCCCTCGGGCCGCCGGTGCCGGCTCGCGGACGCGGACGGCGGACCCCGGGCCTGGGGCGCGGGCGCAGAGCCGGGACGGACAAAGGCCCCCGGCGCGGGGCAGCCGCTCGGCACCCCGCGTCCACGCGGACCCCGCACCCGCACCTGGCGGCAGCAGCAGCAGCAGCAGCAGCACCGGCGACGGCGACGGCGGGGCGCCCATGGCTGCCCGGGACCTCGTCTGTCTCCGCGCGGCTCCCGGTGCAGAACTCGGGCTGGGGGCGCGCGGGCTACGGGGACGCGCGAGGCTCCTCCCGCTGGGCCGCCGCGGGGCGGGCGCGGGGCGGGGACCCCGCGGGAAGCTGCGGGCGGGGCGCTCCGGGAGGAGCCGGGGGCGCCCACCGCGGCCGCCGCCGAGCCGAGGGCTCCGGAGTTGCCCGGGGATGGCGTGGGGGGTAGCTGGGTCCCGCCGACCCCTGCGGCCCGGGCTGGGCGCGGGGAGTCGGTGCGGACGGGGTCAGCTGCGAGGCGATCCCTGCCGAGGCTGCGCCGTGCGGGCTGGAAGTTTTAGCAGGTGCTCGTGATGTTCTTTCCGGAGAAAGAGCAGTAAAATAAACACAGGAGGAAGCCGTTTGCGGCATTCGGCTAGGGGCAGGCACCTGTCTGATGGCCACGCGGGCTGCTCACCTGTGTTAAACCAAAGGGGGCACTTCTTAAAAACAGATTTATTTATTTGAAAGACCCAAGAAGAGAGAGAGAGGAGAGACTCTTCCATTCGCTCATCCGCTGCTTCACTCCCCGGATGGCTGCACTACACCCAGGGCTGAGGCCAGCCCAAGCCAGGAGCCTGGAACTCCACCCCGGGCTCCCCTGTGGGCGCAGGGGATCAGGCACTCGGGCCATCTTCCCTGGCCTTCCCAGGTGCATTAGCAGGGAGCTGGATCAGAAATGGAGCAGCCGGCACTGGAACTCGCACTCTGATATGGGATGGCAGTGTTGCACAGTGCCGACCCCCAGAGGGGACATTTTTCAGAGCCCAGAAAATGCAAGAATGGGGGCCCAGCTCTCCAGCACCCATTGAAGTGTTCTCATTCTCCTGGCAGAGTCATTTCTGGGGGAGGGAGGGAGGAAGGGGGGGGGAGCGGGGTAAAACCATTGTCTACGGAGTGACATCCCATGTGGATGCGGGTTTGAGTCCTGGCTGCTCCACTTCCCATCCAGCTCCCTGCTAATGCACCTGGGAAAGCAGCAGAGGATGGCCCAAATCCCCGGGTCCCAGCACCCACGTGGGAGACCTGGAAGGAGCTCCTGGCTCCTGCCTTTGGCCTGGCACAGCCCCAGCCATTGCAGACATTGGGGAGTGAACCAGTGGATAGAGGATCTTTCTCCCTGTCTGTAACTCTGTCGTTCAAATAAATTTAATTTTTTTCCTTCTCTTGTTTATAGAAAAGTTTTCCATTTGGAAAATATTGCAAGTTGCATATCCAACGGAGGGGACACATAGCCAGAATATATAGAAAGCCCTTAAAACCCAACAGTAGGTACAGGTGGGTGTGGGAGCACCAGAACTGGATTATGGTGCTAAACTTGCGCACATCAATGGGTGACATTTATGGAATGTGAATTTTACCTCAGTGCAGTTATCAAATAAACACAACTGGACGGTAAGGATACTAACAACCCAATTTTTAAAAAAGATTTATTTATTATTTGAAAGGCAGAGTTACAGAGAGGCAGAGGCAGGGAGGGAGAGAGAGAGAGAGAGAGAGGTCTTCCATCGATGGATCACTTCCCATATGGCTGCAATGGCTGGAGCTGTGCTGATCCAAAACCAGGCCAGGAGCTTTCTCCTGGTCTCCCACATGGGTGCAGGGGCTCAAGGACTTGGGCCATTTTCCACTGCTTTCCCAGGCCATAGCAGAGAGCTGGATCAGGAGTGGAGCAGCCAGGACTCGAACCAGTGTCCACATGGGATGCCAGCACTGCAGGCAGCAGCTTTACCCACTATGCCACAGCACCGGCCCCCGCAACCCAATTTTTAAAATGAGCAAGAGTTAAGCAGACACTTCAACAAAGAGGATAGACAGAAAACAAAACAAAAGCACACGAAAAGATGTTCAAGATCACCAGCCATTGTGAAGAATATAAATACAAACCAGGGTGATGTATCTGTCCATGCCCACGAGAGTGGCTACAATTTAAAAACGCTAATATCAAGTGCAGACAAGGACAGAGAGCAACTGAGTCCCTCCTGCTTTGCTGGTCAGGATGCCACTGGCATTATGGTTTGATCACTTCTTATAAAAGTATACACGCGAATGCCATATGAGCCAGGGGTATCTGGAGAAATGGAAACTTGCGTTCAGGCACAATCCTAGCCGTGAATAGAATAGCAATTCTATTCATAACTGGCCCAAACTGGAAAGAGTCTAAATGTGCTTCAACCCCCACACAAGGACATCCGGCTCAGCTGCCAAACCAACAAACCCAACCCTCGGAAGGGTCTCCAAGGCTTTGCCAGTCTGCAAAGCCTGCACACGCATGAGTCCATTTAAATGGTGCTCCTGAAAAGACTGGCAGCGGTGGCGAAGAAGGGGCGAGGAGTGGAGGGAGGTGGGACTGAAAAGGGACAGAAAAAGATAGCTCCTACCTCCTGCCTCCTGTCACACAAAACTACTCAAGTGTAAAAATTCACCAAGCTAAGCATTATGAGGCCACTTTTATTGTGTATTATAATCCCATAGAATTCTCTGCAGTTCCACTAATATCCCGTATGCTGCTGCATGCCAGGCTCCGTGAGCGAGACTGTGTAGAGGAACCACTCAGGACATCAGCCAGAGCGGCAGCGTCTGGGAGCAGGCAGGGGAAGCGGGGATGGCTGCCTGGAAGAAGGGGTACCCGTGCGTGAGCTGCAAGGAGGAGTAGGGTCATACATCCATTCAATAAATAATTTATTGGGCACCTGCCACGTGCCGAGCTGTGTCCCAGGCCCTGCTGTCACGGAGCTCACACTCCTCGGGGTGAGATGTGGGTGATCGATGAGCCGCTGAACAAGAGCTGCAGGCAGGGAGGGGGTTGGAAATGTTTCCCCTGCTCCGGGGGGGCTGCTCGGAGGAGGTGTCATGGGAGCACAGGCCTGGGAAGAGCTTTGGAGGCGTGAGGAAGAGCCGGGTGAGAGGTTACAGCAGGTACAAGGGCTCTGAGCCAGGAAAGACCTCAGAGGGCAGGGGACTAAGGGTGCGGAGAACCCAGTGGGAGGCCAGGGCTGGAGAGGTGGGTGGCGACGGTGGTGCCAGCGGCCATGTCCCCCGCTGCTGGTACAAGAAGACAGTCGCCTCCTGCTGGGGTTTCCTGCAAGGCACTCCGAGGGGGCAGCGCAGGTGCCCGCTCCATGCCGGTCCTGAGTGGCTGAAAGTCACGTACGCACTGAGGGCCTCATGAGCCGTGACCCAGGAGCAGGCGACCACCTGCCCGCCTGTCCGTGCTCGGCTCACTCCCCCAGGGCCCTGTGGACAGCCGGGTGGCCTAGGCACCCTCGGAGGGCGAGTGGGTCTGGAAGAGGGGAGGCAGGAAGAGCCCCACGGTGCCCAGGACGCACACGAACACGAAGACCCACAGGAACAGCCGGTCGACCACCATGGCCACGTACTTCCAGTCCTCAACCACCTGCAGGCAGACAGCGAACTGGTTACGGGTGCCTGGCCACGGGCGCCTCCCTCCCCAGGATCAGGCCCTCACCACGTCCGGGGGCCCCTCGGGCCACAGGCGCGGAGTCCCACCCCAGTTCTGGGCCTGTCTCTGTGTCCTCTGATGCCACCGGTCAGCTCCCACCACCATCCAGGGTGCTGCCGAGCCTCCCCCATCCCCAACACCAGGAACCTTGGTCTGAACACAGGAATAGGAGGTGTCACTCATGCCACAAACGGCATGGAAACAACACATGTATGCTCATGAAAAAACTATGCACAGACTTCCAAAACGTCGGCACCAAAACGCACTTGTCTTTTTAATGCCATTTTCCTATGAACTTTTTTGAAGCCCCCTGGGAGTTTGATCTGGTGCTAGGTAATGGGGGTGAGGCCCGAGGGTCATAAGGCCGCTTCCTCTTGTTTTCACCCCAAGCCCTCTCTGCCTAAAGGGAGACTTGGGGTGCGCCCAGCCCAGTGCGGACTTGAAGAACACCTTGTTCCCTTCTGCTCTGCTGAAGCCCCTCCCTCCCTGGTCTTTGGAGACCCGGCTGTGGGTGTGGCCTCCAGAGGTGCCACTCCACCTGCCTGCTGCCTGGTCCCTGGGGTCAGCTGTGGAGCTGAAAATGCCAGCAGTAACGGGCAAACTGGTGGTCAGTGACCCTGTTTGTCAGGGGCGTGAGCCTTCCCTGCAGGTGAATCCCGCATTAACCCAGCCCCCACGGCCCCAGCCAGACACCACCGCTGCCCGTCCCCGGTACACGGCTCTGTGGGGCACTCCTTAGCTTTCTTGGGTTGCTTTGTGCCAGCCCCAATTTCAAACAGCTTTTGTTTTCTTTTTGGGGGTACATGTGTGCTCTCTCCTCTCAGTAGATTTTCGGGCTATTTATAGTGACCAGCTAATCACCAGTGGGTGCAAGTGCTGGGGTGAGCACAGGGATCGGAGAAGGCCCAGCACCTGCTCAGGGGGACCAGGGAATCCAAGGCCATCAGAAAGATCTGGGCGCTGAGCCTAGCTCTGCTCAGGGCCAGCTGTGTGACCCTGAGGCAGGCCAGCAAACCCCTCGGAGCCTGGCTTCCCATAGGCACAATGGGGTTTCTGGTACAAGCCTCTTTCGGGGCACCTGGGAGTGTTAGCTGTAACGTGTGGCTGGAGCTTAATGTGCAACAGCCGGGCCTGCCTGGCTCCTGCCTTCAAGAGCTTTACAGTTAATGCAGCTGTGAGTGCTGGGGGCGCGAGAGCTCAGCACGGCTGCCAGGGGCCATGGGCAGATCAGTGCTTCTCTCCGTAGGGTGCACACCAGTCACTGGGTATGCGGCTTACAGGGCAGGCTCCTGGGTGCCTCCCCGGAGACCCTGGCTCAGACGGAATGGGTGGCCCCCAAGTTGCATTTTGAAAGTTGCCCAAGGTTCTCTTTTAGCCATCAGCCCCAGGCTGCACGTTGTCTGGGAGCCAATGAACGGGGTGAGGCGGAGCTACTCAATGGTGTTAAGCTGAAGACTGGCACCAACACATCAGTGTTCTAGAAGTTAATTCTGACAGTCCTGTAGAGCTGCTCTTCCCCGGAGATGCCTAGGACTCCCCTGGGGAGGGGGTGCTCCCTCCCACCCCGCCACTGGTTAAATGCTGACTAAGCAGATATAGGTCAAACGCAGGTGCTCATTCAGCAGCTATGGGGTGGGCCCGGATTCTGCACTCCTGACAAGCTCCCAGGTGTTGCTAGTCTACAGCAAGACTCTGATAGCAACAGTGTGAGAACACGCCAAGAAGTTGAGAAAGGGCCAGGCTGTGGTGTAGCAGGTAAAGCTACCACCTACAGCACCAGCATCCCATATGAGTGCTGGTTCGAGTCCTGGCTGCTCCACTTCCAACCCAGCTCCCTGCTAATGGCCTGGAAAAGCAGCCCAAGCTGCACCCACGTGGGTGACCCTTCTGCAGCTCCTGGCTCCTTGCTTCAGCCTGGCTCAGCTCCGGCTACCGAGAGTGGACCAGTGAATGGAAAAACTCCCTCTCCCTTCCCCCCAACCCCGCTCTGTAACTCTTTCAAATAAATCTTTTTTAAAAAGTTGATGAAAAAGGGGTATTAGAAGTATGAGTTTGAGGCCAGCACTATGGCATTTGCCTACAATGTCTGCAACCCATATGGGCACCAGTTTGAGTCCCGACTGCTCCATTTCCCATCCAGCTCTCTGCTGTGGCCTGGGAAAGCAGTGGAGGATGGCCCAAGTCCTTGGGCCCCTGGGAGACCCAGAAGAAGCTCCTGGCTCCTGGCTTCGGATTGGTGCAGTGTTGCAGCCATTAGGGGAGTGAACCAGCGGATGGAAGACCTCTCGCTCTCTCTCTGCCTCTACCTCTCTGTAACTCTGCCCTTCAAATAAATAAATCTTCAAAAAAATAAAATAAAATAAAAAGGAATTGCACAGAGCTAAGAAACCAGAGACGCCTTCTTTTTCCCCCTGCAGCTGCTGAGGGGGAGGCGCCTCGCTGTGTGCAAAAGCCCGTTCACAGCCTGCGCTGCCGTGTGCCGTGACTATCACTACATCCTCCCTAGAAGTCATCCGAGACAGCAGACTCTAGCGCTCCCTGCTTTGCTGCCTGCAAGTAAACTCTAACCTGTTCTCAGGAAATCCGTAAGTCTCCTGGTTCCACTTGGGGCTGACTGCCCTGGTCGCAATAGCATTTCCAGGGATGTCTCTCTAGCCCCAGGGCCAGTCTGCAGAGGGCCAGAGCAGACGCCCCGTGCACCCCAGCCCTGCAGCGCTCCCTAAAGGCTGCAGAGTCCTCTCCCAGCCCCCCACGGGCACCTGCAGGTCCACTCTCCTTCCCCAAAGGCTTGGTCCAGCCGCGGGGGTGCATGCTGTCAAGCTGGCCAGGGGGGCGATCAGCGTCCTGGGGCCTCTCTCAAGTCCCCGGGGCACGGGGGCTGGTGGGCAGGCCTCCGAGGCTTGCACCCCGGAGTCCTCAGGGGTCTCTAACTGGGGGTGGGGGTGCCCCCTGGACACCCACAGCTGCAGCCCATCGCCAGCGTCCTCGCCTGGCTCTCCGCTGTCCCCCACCTGTGCTGGCAGGAACCCCCTCTGCGATCCGATCACCACTCCTCGGTCCTCAGCTCAGGGTCTGCTCTCGGTTGAGCCCCGGGAAGACACAATGCGGGGCTTCCCCTGCCCCGCCCACCCGACGCACGCACCCACTACAGCGCCTGTGTGCAAGGAGCCTGAGCGTCTGAGACATGCTGCCCGTTAACTGGGAAACTGGAAACCAAGGGCGGGGCCGGGGCCGGGAGCGGGGCGGGCCAGGGCGGGGCTCGGAGGGGGCGGGCCTGGAGCCGGGGCGGAGTTTGGGGCTGGGGGTAGGGTGGGTGGTGGGGCGGAGCAAGTGGCGGGATCTGGGGCCGGAGGCGGAGCTGGGGCGTGGCCCGGAGGGGCAGGCCGGGGTCTGGAGCCCGAAGCGAGACTGGGGCCGGGGCGGGGCTGGGGGCTGGGGTGTGGGACCAGGGCGGGTGTAGGGGGTCTGGGCCCGGAGGCGGGGCCGGGGAGTGGCTGGGGCGTGGCCTGGAGGGGCGGGCCCGGGTCCGAGGCCCGAGCCGAGACAAGGGCCGAGGCGGGGCCGGGGCTAGGGTAGGGCGGGGTCTGGGATCGGGGATGGTGGCGGGGTCTGGAGCTGGAGGCGTGACGGGGGCGTGGCCCGGAGGGGCGGGCCAGGGTCTGGGGCCCGAAGCGAGACTGGGGCCGGGGCGGGGCTGGGGGCTGGGGTGTGGGACCAGGGCGGGTGTAGGGGTCTGGGCCCGGAGGCGGGGCCGGGGAGTGGCTGGGGCGTGGCCTGGAGGGGCGGGCCCGGGTCCGAGGCCCGAGCCGAGACTAGGGCCGGGGTGGGGCCGGGCTGGCGTAGGGCGGGGTCTGGGGCGGGAGGCGTGGCCGGGGAGTGGCCGGAGGGGCGGGCCTGAGTCTGGGGCTCCAGGACAGACTGCGGCCGAGGCGGGGCTGGGGCTGGGGTAGGGCGGGGTCTGGGATCGGGGATGGTGGCGGGGTCTGGAGCTGGAGGCGTGACGGGGGCGTGGCCCGGAGGGGCGGGCCAGGGTCTGGGGTCCGAGGTGAGACTGGGGCGTGGCCCGGAGGGCGGGCCTGGGTCTGGGGCCGGGGCGGGGCCGGCGACTCACGCTCTGGGCTTCGTCGTCGCTCTTCAGGTGCTGGGCGATGAAGCTGACCCCCTCCAGCGCGTCCTGCACGTCCTGCCGGAACCTCGCCGAGGCCCGGGGCCGGAACTCCCTGGGGAGCCCCGCGGGGGACTTGGCCGCCGCCGGGTTCACGAAGTACATGGGGTCCCCACAGAGGCCGGCGGCGGCCTCGGGGGGCGGCGGCGGCGGGCGTGAGCGGCGGGGCTGCGGGGTCTCGGCGGGGCCCGGGCGCTTCATGAACAGGAAGGCGGGCAGCGTGCGCAGGAAGCAGCGCTGCACCCAGGGCGCCATGGTGTGCGTGCTGGGCGAGCGGTGGTGCACGTTGAGCACACACACGCTGGTGACGATGGAGAAGGTGACCAGCACCATGGTGAACATGAGGTACTTGCCGATGAGCGGCACGTCCAGCGAGGTGGGCGGCACGATCTTGGAGATGAGCAGCAGGAAGACGGTGAGCGCCAGCAGCACGGAGATGCACAGCGTCATCTTCTCGCCGCAGTCGGACGGCAGGTAGAAGACCAGGATGGCCAGCGAGGTGATGAGCACGCAGGGCACGATGAGGTTGATGGTGTAGAACAGCGGCTTGCGGCGGATGACGAAGTCGTAGCTGATGTCCACGTAGCTGGGGTCGCGCGGGTTCACCGTTCTGCGCCCCGGCAGCGCCACGATGTCCCACTCGCCGCTGGGCGTGAAGTCGTCCACGAGGGCCCAGGGCGACATGAGCACCATGTCGATCTCCGTGTGGTCGTAGGTCCAGGAGCGGAATTTGAGCGTGCAGTTCTGCTGGTCGAACGGGAAGTGCCGCACCTCGATCTTGCACGCGCTCTTGTAGATGGCGGGCGGCAGCCACTGGATGCTGCCGTTGGAGCGGACCACCACGTTGGTGTAGACGGACACCTCGTAGGTCCCGTCGGCGCTGGCGGGGCACAGGCCAGGGCATCGTGGGGGGATGGCCCGCATGTGGCCTCCCGCCCCACCCTGCCCCCTGCGGGGTGGAACCGGCTAGGGCTGCAGGCTTGTTACTGTGTCCACTTCACATGGGAACGCCCAGGCTCAGAGAGCGTGAGTGGCTGGGGGGGGGGGGGGGCTAGGAGGAAGCTCAGCTGAGATTTAAACTCAGCCCCGCCCCTCTCTGGACCGCATTCTCATAGTGGCTACTGCAGGTGTAATTAGACCTTGACCTCACTCCACCTACCTAGGGTTTTTGTTTGTTTGCTTGTTTGTTTGTTTGTTTTAATTCTTTGGAAGGCCAGTGCCACCAACACCAGCCTCAACAAGACGGCTGAGGCTCTCAAGGACCGGGGGTGGGCTGTGCCTGGGTGACTTGGACCAGCTGCACCTGAGCCCCCGTCTGGAACAGAGCATGGGGAGGGGCACTGGCTCTGCTCCATTTCCCTCCCAGCCCTGCACCCCGGAAGCCTGGGGGAGCACACATCAGGCCCAGGGCTGGATTCGGGGCCTCTGCCCGGCCCAGCCCTGGCCAGCCCTGCCCTGCCCTGCCCTCCCCAGCCCTGCCCAGCTCTGCCCAGCCCTGCTCTGCCTGGCCCTGCCCAGCCCCACCCTGCCCTGCCCAGCTTGCCCGCCGGCCCTGCCCGCCCCCACCACTCACTTGTTGTAGAGCACTATGTCGGGCAGCCAGACGCGCTTGGCAGGGATCCTCAGGATGTTCACCCCCTCGTAGCGGGAGCTGTCCCAGGCCAGGCGGTAGTCAGTCCACTCCTGAACAACAAGCGAGGCCCGTCACGCGCTCGAAGGGCAGCGCGCGGGGAGACACCGGGGGCCGGGGGCCCTGCAGGGCACTCACCTGCTTCAGCCAGACGTTGGTGGTCATGATCTGTTCTCGCTCGTTCTGTGGAGGGAAATGGGGTTGCGAGCTCCTGCTGCGGATGGCTCTGAGCTCCAGACCAGGGGCCCACAGCTGTCCCAGCCTTGCCCAGTAGCTCCCCCAGACCCAGTCCTCCCCGGGTACCCCAGCCCCCTTCCCATCTGCCTGACTCTGCGCTCTCAGACCTGAGTCCTATAGATTGTGCCTCCTCCATGCAGCCTACCTTTTCTGCTTCTGCCCACTCACCTGCCACCATCACCCATCTCCTGCACCCCTGCAGTGGCCACTTCCTGGGCCTCTGCTCTAGGCTGCCTTGTTCTGTTCTCTACAGAGAAGCCGAGGTGAGCCTTTGAACATCTCAGCCCTGCTCACACACACACACCCCCAGACTGCTTCCCTATCTCACCCAAGGTCAAAGCCGACATCATAGGAGGCCTGAGTGACCTGTCCCCATCTCCCCTGCCCCCTCCTGTCGCAGCTCATCCAGTCTGCTCACTCCCTTGGCCACACTGCTCCTCGTTGTCTTCAGGAATTGGAAGTGTAAGGGTGGGAAAGTGGCCTTGTAGTTAGGTCCCCTATCACAGGGCCAGGGTTAGAGTCCTGGGCCGGCTCCCGCTCCAGCTTCCTGCTAATGTGCACCCCAGAAGGCAGAGCTGATGGCCCGAGCAGCTGGGCCTCTGCCACTCACACGGGAGACCCGGATGGAGTTCCCAGCTCCTGGCTTTGGCCCAGCCCAGCCCTGGCTGTTGTGGGCATATCTGGGGAGTAACCCAGTACATGGGAGCTCTCTGGTTGTCTGTCCGTCTCTCCAAAGAAACAGAGCAACGCCACCTTATCAGAGAAGGCCTTCCGTCCTCTCCCCCTCTCTGACGTCCTGCCCTACTTTTTTTGACAGTCCTTGTCCTTGCTTCTCGTGTGTGGTCACCGCCTCCTGCCCACGTCGGAGGGAAGAAGGCCCGGGAAGAGTACTGGGACGTGTCTGACAAGTGATGCACATTTGTGAATGACCCATGAATCTTAGGGGAATAATCCAGGCCACTGTTCCCTCATTTCTCACCCGACCACCGTGAGACCCTCCTAACCTGTGTCCATGCACACACACGCACACACACGCATGCGCGTGCACACGTCCTCCCATGTGGCTGGAATGAACTTTCCAGAGTTCCTGCCACCGTCCCCCTCAAACCTGCCCCTGCTAGGTCCTTTCTGTGGCCCCCCTCACATACGGGACAAAAGCCGAGGCCTCCACAACGCCCACCCTCCCAGCCTCCCGCCGCCTCCCCACAGGCCTGCTCCGGCTCTCCCAGCGAGCCCTGTGCCCTCGGTCGGAGCCCGCTCTCCTGGGCGCCGTGTGCCTGCTCATCTGGTCCTCCTCCCTCCCACCGCCGCTCCTCTTCCCATCCCCTGCATGCCTGCCGCAGGCTCATAGCTTGTATCTGAAGCCACATGGCACGCACGGTGGCTCCTGGCAGGCGCCCAGAGCAGGGGCAGGGGTCACCTCATCTGCACTGCTTTGTTCAAAGCAGGTTTGTGTTGCTGAGACGGCTGAAGAGCTTTTCACTCACCCTTCCTCCCGGGTGGCCCTCCCAGGGTCCCAGCTCCTAAGTGGCACCCCAGCTCCCACCACGTCCCTCCAGTCCCGGGTGTGCCAAACACTCCGCCGGCTTCCCGCTGCCCCTAGCACTTGTGCTCAGCCTCTCAGCCTCTGGGTCCTCTGTCCACCAGCCCTCCCGGGTAACTGCACCCCTGACCCCCAGGGCCACCTGTACCCCAACCCCCAGGGTCACCTGTACCCCAACCCCCAGTTCACCACACCCCTTACCTCCAGGGTCACTTGTACCCCCAAACCCCAGGATAACCACACCCCTTACCTCCAGGGTCACCTGTATCCCGACCCCCAGGGTCACCCACACTGCTGACTCCAGGGTCACCTGTACCCCAACCCCCAGGATAACCACACCCCTTACCTCCAGGGTCACCTGTATTCCAACCCCCAGGGTCACCTGTACCCCCAACCCCCAGGATAACCACACCCCTTTACCTCCAAGGTCACCTGTACCCCAACCCCCAGGATAACCACACCCCTTACCTCCAGGGTCACCTGTATCCCAACCCCCAGGATAACCACACCCCTTACCTCCAGGGTCACCTGTACTCCAACCCCCAGGATAACCACACCCCTTACCTCCAGGGTCACCTGTATCCCAACCCCCAGGGTCACCTGTACCCCCAACCCCCAGGATAACCACACCCCTTTACCTCCAGGGTCACCTGTACCCCAACCCCCAGGATAACCACACCCCCAAACCCCAGGGTCACCTATACCCCGACCTCCAGGGTCACCTGTATTGCAACCCCCAGGGTCACCTGTATCCCAACCCCCAGGGTCACCCACACCCCCAACCTCTAGGATCACCTGTACCCCCGACCCCCAAGGTCAGTCATACCCCAACCTCCAGGGTCACCTGCACTCCGACCTCCAGGGTCTCCTGTCCCCCAACCCTCAAGGTCACCCACACCCCTGACCTCCAGGGTCACCTGTACCCTGATCCCTAGATCACCCACACCCCTGATCTCCAAGGTCACCTGTACCCCGACTCCCAAGGTCACCCATACCCCTGACCCCCAGGGTCACCTGTACCCTGGCCCCCATGGTCACCCACACCCCTGATCTCCAAGGTCACCTGTACCCCGACTCCCAAGGTCACCCATACCCCTGACCCCCAGGGTCACCTGTACCCTGGCCCCCATGGTCACCCACACCCCTGACCCCCAGGGTCACCTGTACCCCGACCCCCATGGTCACCCACACCCCTGACTCCCAGGGTCACCTGTACCCCTGACCCTTAGGGTCACCTACAGAGCCTGCTCCTGTCAGGACTGGCTGTGGCCTCCAATCACCTTTTAAACAAATTTTTTTTTTTTGCATTTTTCCAGCTCTTCTAACTGTTTTTGAAAGCTGGAAACATCTGTGTTGAAAACATTTCTTTGACAGCTGAGTATGATTTACGTGGAGTGAGACTCACAGGTCTGCAGCGCAGGTTGGTCAGTTCTAACAAAGGCATTGAGAACCACCCGCTTTCAAGATCTAGAACATTGCTACCGTCCAGAATGTTCTCTGGTGCCTCATTCTGTCCCTCTCTCCCCCGACTCCCCCAGCAGCTGCTACCTGTGCCGGGGGACCTGGGTACAGGCCCTGGCTCCCTCCCCTAAAAACTGCTCCAAAGGCCTGCTGGTCTCACCCAGCACTTGGCCTGTTCTCTAGAAACTTCCATCTGTAAACTGTGCCAATAACCTGGCCTCCTCAAAAAACAAACCCTGAAAAAGAAAAGGAAGAAAAAACAAACCCCAGGCCTAACATTTGCTCTGCATCCAAGCTCTCGGAGACCCGACAGCCCCCGGCGGAAGAAGTCACGGGGCGGGTGCTGGCAGCTGTGTCCCTGCCTCTGGTGGCATCTGTCAGCCCCCGGGGCACACGGAGCAGGACTGGCATGGGCAGCCTGAGCCTGGAAGCACAGCCAGAGCTGCCTGCCTGTTCCCCCGCCCAGGGCAGCAGCAGCTGGGTGGCAGCTGGGCTCACCCCATTAAACAAGCAGCCCTTGGCTGGACAGTGAGACCCAGACACCAGCCTGGTCGGCCTGGCTGGGAGAGGGCAGGCTGCAAGGGAGAGAGAGAGCGGACAGGGCCCCACTCCCTCCCCAGTCTTGGGCCGGGCTTCCTCCTTGGGGATGGGCCAGCCAGTAATTTGGCCAGGATCCTCTTGAGCAGGGGCTGGGCCAGTGGGCCAAGTGTGCTGAGGAGAGAGGCTAAGGGGAGGGGGTTCTCTGCTCCCCCAGCCAGACGTGGCCCCCAGACTGCTCCCCAGGCTGCTGTGACCCCACGCGTGGAGACAGGGAAGGTTTACAATGGACCACGGCTCCCTGGTGTACCCCCAACTCAGAGACAACAGCTGAGAGGAGGAGGGGATTCCTCGGCACCCCGCCCCACATCCTCGGAGCCTGCTGTCACTCTAACTGAATACAAGGAGCCCAGGGAGGAGAGAGGGTGACCTCAGCCTGTGGTTCCCCCATCACAGTGCCTGGTTCAAGTCCTGTTTCCTGCACTTCAGATCCAGCTTCCCGCTAACGTGCATCCTGGGAGGCAGCAGGTGGTGACTCAAGTTCTTGGGCCCCTGCCGCCATGTGGGAGGCCTGGGTGCAGTTCCAGGCTCCCAGCTTTGGCCTGGCCCAGCCCTGGCTGTTGTGGACATTTGGGAAGTGAATCAGCAGATGGAAGTTCTCTGTCTCTGCCTCTCTCTTCATCTGTCTGCCTTTTGAATAAAACAAAAATAAATAAATAAACAAAATTTTTTTAAAAAAAAAAAGAGGGGCCGACGCTGTGACGTAGCAGGTAAAGTGCCAACTGCAGTGCAGGCATCTCATCAGGGTACTGGTTCAAGTCCCGGCTGCTCCTCTTCCAATCCAGCTCTCTGCTGTGGCCTGGGAAAGCAGTAGAAGATGGCCCAAGTCCTTGGGCCCCTGCACCCATGTGGGAGACCCAAAAAAAATCTCCTGGCTCCTGGCTTCGGATCGGGACAGCTCTGGCCATTGTGGCCAATGAGAGAGTGAACCAGCAGATAGAAGACACCCCACCCCCCTCTGCTTCTCTGTAACTCTGCCTTTCAAATAGATAAATAAATCTGAAAGAAAGAGAGAGAGAGAGAGAGAGAGAGAGAAAGGGAGGGAGGGAGGGAGGGAGGGAGGAAGGAAGGAAGGAAGGAAGGAAGGGAGGAAGGAAGGAAGGGAGGGAAGAATTTGAAAGAAAGACCAAGCAAAAGATTTGCCATTTGCAGCCATGGATGTTGTCACGTGAGCATTTCACATTTGGTGCTGTGGCCGCCACCCTGTGACTGTGGAGGAAAAGAGAAGTGCAGCCATGACACTGCTGACAATGACCTGGAATCCTGACATCATGGAATGACTGAATTAAGACTTAATGCCAGCCGGCGCCGTGGCTCAACAGGCTAATCCTCCGCCTGTGGCGCCGGCACACCGGGTTCTAGTCCTGGTTGGGGTGCCGCATTCTGTCCCGGTTGCCCCTCTTCCAGGCCAGCTCTCTGCTGTGGCCCAGGAAGGCAGTGGAGGATGGCCCAAGTGCTTGGGCCCTGCACCCGCATGGGAGACCAGAAGCACCTGGCTTCTGCCTTCGGATCAGCGCGGTGCGCTGGCCGCAGTGTGCTGGCTGCGGCGGCCATTGGAGGGTGAACCAACGGCAAAGGAAGACCTGTCTCTCTGTCTCTCTCTCTCATTGTCCACTCTGCCTGTCAAAAAAAAAAAAAAAAAAAAAAAAAAAAAGGACTTAATGCCGGGGCCAGCGTTGTGGCATAGCAGGTAAAACTGCCGCCTGCAGCACTGGCACCCCATGTGGGCACCAGTTCAAGTCCCACTGCTCACTTCCAACCCAGCTCTCTGTTGTGGCCTGGGAAAGCAGTAGAAGATGGCCCAAGTGCTTGAGACCCTGCACCTGTGTGGGAGACTGGGAGGAAGCTCCTGGCTCCTGGCTTTGGATTGGCGCAGCTCTAGCCATTGCAGCCAATTGGGGAGTGAACCAGTGGATGGAAGACCCACCCCACCTCTCTCTCTCTCTCTCTCTCTCTCTCTCTCTCTCTCTCTTTCTCTCTGCCTCTCCTCTCTCTGTGTAATTCTTTCAAATAAATAAATAATTTTTTTTTTTAACAGAAGACTTAATGCCTCCCCCTGGCCCCAAACGTCGGCCTCTCTCCTCGCATTCACTCACTAAATAGCTACACCTAGATCCTGGGACCGTGGATTACCAGGGGCTCTGCTCACTGGTGCCCCAGGCAGAGGCCAGCTAAAGGCGTGGGCAGCTGTGCAGAGTGAGACTCAGAACACAGGGGCAAGGGCGGGGCTCTCCACAGTCAGGCAGATTCCTTAATGTATGGATAAGGATCGAGATCCTTATTGGGATCTTGCCTGGAAATCGGGCAGTGACCGGAGCGTCCAGTCAGCCGACTCCCAGCCCCACAGGCTCAGAGGCCGTTGTCCCCCCTCTCCTGGCCACCACACCTACCACGCTGATGAGCTGGGCCAGAGAGAGCTGCAGGTGGATGGAGATGAGCTGCGAGGAGCTGGTGGCCGGGCGGATCAGGTTGTTGTAGCGGGTCTTGTTCAGGAGGTCATCCATTAGCTTCTCTTCGGCGTTGGCCATGCGGCAGTCCCCTGGGGAAACACGCTTGGTCAGACCCCTCCACACCTGATGGCAATGGCCAGGGACACAGCCGGCCTCTCCTTGGAGGCTTCAAGTTAAAGACAAGGTGGGGGGGGGGTTCTTTTCAAGATTTATTTATTTGAAAGAGTTCCGGGGAGTGGGGGGGCTTCCATCCAACGGTTCACTCCCCCAAATGCCATCGGTCTGGGCTGGGTCAGGTCAAAACCAGGAGCCAGGGGCTTCTTCTAGGTCTCCCACATGGGTACAGGGGCCCAAGTACTGGAGCCATCTTCTGCTGCCTTCCCAGGCACATTAGCAGGGTGCTGGATCAAAGTGGAGCAGCCGGGACTTGAACTGGCGCCCATATGGGATGTCGGCAACACAGATGGCAGCTTAACCCACTGTGCCACAACAGTGGCCCCAAGGAAGTTTTAAGATTTATTTTTATTTATTTTAAAGGGGGAGAGAGAGAGGGAGAGAGACGGGGGGGGGGGGCAGGGGGAAAGAGAGAGAGAATATGAATATCTTCCATCCACTGGTTCACTTCCCAGACAGCCACAATGACTCACGCTGGGCCAGGTTGAAGCCCAGAGCCAGGAACTACATCCGGATCTCCCACATGGGTGGCAGGGGCCCAACTACTTGAGCCATCACCAGCTGCATGTTAGCAGGAAACTGGATCAGGAGTGGAGCTGGAACCCTGGCACTTCAACATGAGATGTGGGCATCTCAAGTTTTATTTTTCTATTTTTATTCTTTCAAAGGCAGAGTGACAGAAAGAAAGACAGAAGGATCTTCCACCCACTGGTTCACTCCCCTGGCGACAGCCAGGGCTGGGCCAGACCGAAGCCAGGAGGCTGGAACTCAGTCCAGGTCTCCTAAGTGGGTGGCAGAGGCCCAGGCACCTGACCCATCATCTGCTGCCTCCTGGAGTGCACGTTCGTTCGCAGGAAGTGGGATTGGAAGTGGAGGCAGGACTCAAATTCAGACACTCCAAGGTGGGGTGCTGGTGTCCCGAGTGACAGCCCAACAACTGACCAAGAGGGATCTTCACCACTGGGCCAAACCCCACCCCCCCAACCACGACAGAGCCCAGCTCTCTCCCCCGACACGGCACCTCTTCCTTCTCTCGTTCCCTCTGGCCATGAGCACACCCCTGCTCCACGCACCTGCTCCCCAGACTGGGCACCGACTCCTTACCTCTCCCTCGGTGCATCCGAACAGCCACCCCAGCCCATCTGTCCCTCAGCCTGCCCTCCCATCCGCACTGCCCCTGCCCTGGGCTGTTCCAGGAGCCCCCTTTCTGGTCTCCCCGCCCACACGCTGCCTCTGCCACCCACAGGGTAGCGCCAGAGCTGGGGGCGGCCCGTGCTTTTCCTAAGAAGTGCACAGGGCTGCGCAGGGGCTGGTTCTGATTTAGACCTGCAGGGCACGAGGTCCCTCTGAGACCCCAGAAGCAGGGGCCCAGCTGGTCCTGATCTGGAGCTTAAAGGAGAAGGCTCGGGCCGGCGCCGCGGCTCACTAGGCTAATCCTCCGCCTTGCGGCGCCGGCACACCGGGTTCTAGTCCCAGTTGGGGCACCGATCCTGTCCCAGTTGCCCCTCTTCCAGGCCAGCTCTCTGCTGTGGCCAGGGAGTGCAGTGGAGGATGGCCCAAGTGCTTGGGCCCTGCACCCCATGGGAGACCAGGAGAAGCACCTGGCTCCTGCCATCGGATCAGCGCGGTGCGCCGGCTGCAGCGCGCCTACTGCGGCGGCCATTGGAGGGTGAACCAATGGCAAAAAGGAAGACCTTTCTCTCTGTCTCTCTCACTGTCCACTCTGCCTGTAAAAAAAAAAAAAGGAGAAGGCTCAGCTGAGAGCCAGGTCTGAGACCCAGCCCCAGGGCAGCCTCCTTGGGGGGCCTGAGACGGCTGCCAGCCCTGAGCCCCCATAGCCTCGGGGCTGCCCCTCATACCCCAATCTCTCCCCGAGTGGCATCTGCCGCGGGTTCCTCTCCCTCACATGTCTGGGGGTATAGGGGAGGTCCATCTTGGGTGCTCTGAAGTCTGCAGAGAGAACGTGTTGGGTACAGGTAGGGCTGGGCTAGGGAAAGAGGGAGACTCCCAGGAAGCCTAGGAGCAGGAAGAGAGATGGAGGTGGGGGAGGAACCAGGACTGGGCAGAGATGGAGGGAAGTGGAGAAAGAAGAGAGGCAGGGATGCTGGCCAGGGGCTGCCCAGCTCACCAGGGACGGAACTCAAGCCTCATACTCCCCCACCCCCACCGTGAGTCCCACTGAACCCCTCCCTCTGAGCACGGCCAAGGAACCCAGAGCATGGAGGTCCCAACGGAGCAAGCCGGAGGCTGACTCCTGGCTGGGTGCTGGGCTGGACACTCGGCCACAGGGAGCAGCCGCTGCCCTGCCGCCTGCGTGCGCTTTCCAACTCGCTGCCCATCTGGAGCAGATGCAATATTTAGCGCCTTGCAAGAGGCTCCCGGTGCACCTGCCGCCCCTCCCCCACACCGCCCCAGGCTCTGCAGAGGGGAGTCCTGGGGAAGCTTGGCCTAGATTCTCAGCCCCGCCCCCTCATACCCCAGCCCCTCTCCCAGAGGCCAGCTGCTTGGATACCCCGGAAGACGGCTCTGGTCCCGGGCTCTAACCGGGTGCCCCTTGCAGCCTTGCTAAAGCGCTGCGTCTACGCCATGGACCCTCACTGGTGGACAGGGCCGCGGCCTGCCCAAGCCCATCTGGCACATGGGGGGAGGCTCTGGGGCAGAATCTGCAGCTCTGAGCCCCTGGCCCTGCAGCACCAGGGGAGGCTGGCTCCCACCTCCCTGCAGCCCCTCGCGGCTGCTCCTACGGGGCTCCCAGGGCTCATATTCCGGCCCTGAGCCCACCTGACACACTCAGGTTGCTCAGTTTCGGGCTTGTCCTGCCTCTCACAATGACCCCCAGGGGGGGGCCAGGTCCCCAAACATCAGGCCATCTGGCCCACCCTGCTATTTATCAGCGCGGGAAACTGAGCCCACAGAAGGCAGGAATGTGGCCGGGGACGGAGCCAGGCCAGGGAGCCTCTGTGACACACAGCCCTCCTGGGTCCCGTGCTTCCTCAGTGCCGAGCCGGCACCACAATTGGCATTGCCTGGGGCGGCATGCGCGCCCACGTGTTTGTGATGGTGTGTTATGGGAAGGAGAAGGCTGCTGTGGACTGGAATACACTGCCACCCCACCCAGGGCAGCACACCTGTGGGCTCCCCAGCCCGACGCCCTGCCTCCGGCCTGGGAGACCTGGCAGGCCCACAAGGCAAGGGGCCCAGGATAGGGGGGACCTGCAGAGCTAACTTGGGGGGTCAGAGTCCAGCCATCACACAGAAGGCCACCACTAGGGGTCAGTCATGAGCAGCAATCCTGATGAGTGGGCCCCACCAGCCTGGGTCTGGGGTCTTTGGGGGGACTTTCCTAGAAAAGTGCTCTCTGGCAGCCAGAGCTGGAATTTTAAACTCTGTGAGCGTTCAGTGTAGAAACGCGTATTTCCCACCTACAAACACAGAGTGGGAAAATGGATCTCCCTACTGTGGTGGAATACAACCTCAGATTCTCACTGGCGTGTGGGCTTCAAAGAGGGAAAGATTGTCCATCAGGGTGCCTGTCCTTGACTGATGCCGGAGGTCCCAGAGTCCTGTCTACGAAAAGGCAGCTACTGGAGCTTCTTCAAAGCTGAGCTTTAGTCAGTGCTTTAGCATAGAGGTTGGGCCTCTGCCTGTGGCACAGGGATCCCATATGGGCACTGGTTCGAGTCCCAGCTGCTGCACTTCTGATCCAGCTCCCTCCTATGGCCTGGGAAAGCAGTAGTAGATGGCCCAAATCTTTGGGTCCCTGCATGCACGTGGGAGACAAAGAAGCTCCTGGCTTTGGATCAGCTCAGCTCTGGCCGTTGTGGCCAAATGGGGAGTGAACCATTGGATAGAAGACCTTTTTCTCTGTCTCTCCCCCTCTCTGTAACTCAACCTCTCAAATAAATAAAATCTTAAAATAATTAAAAAAAAAAAAAAAAGGTGGCTGGCGCCACGGCTCAATAGGCTAATCCTCCGCCTGCAGCGCCAGCACACTGGGTTCTAGTCCCGGTTGGGGCACCGGATTCTGTCCCAGTTGCCCCTCTTCCAGTCCAGCTCTCTGCTGTGGCCCGGGAGGGCAGTGGAGGATGGCCCAAGTCCTTGGGCCCTGCACCCGCATGGGAGACCAGGAGGAAGCACCTGGCTCCTGCCTTCGGATCAACGCAGTGCACCAGCCGCAGCGGCCATTGTGGGGTGAACCAACGGCAAAGGAAGACCTTTCTCTCTGTCTCTCTCTCTCATTGTCCACTCTGCCGGTCAAAAAATTAAAAAAAAAAAAAAAAGGTGAGCTTTCATCTCTAACTCGGAGCTCACCCGACACCATCAGGGCTTCTCCAGCCACACGCAGGCTCCCAGGCTGCACCTCCTGAAATTCCAACCCCCGGAGCTTACCGTGGGGTTCAGGAATCCGGCACGGGGTGACGCCGCTGTCTCCCCCAGGGCCATACTTAAGAAACACTGTAGGGACCACACACACACCTGAGTCGCCAGGTACAAAGATCTAGCATCGCTGTTGAACAAATGGGGAAACTGAGGCCCAGAGAACGCAAGCCCCACCACACCTGGACTCTGCTCCAGGTCTGGGGTCTGCCTTCCAGGTGCCACCTCCCCAGCCCGGCCTCAGCCGAGCGCGCAGCCCAGGCTGTCCCCCCAGGGCTGGCTGGCGACACCGTCCGGGGAGGTGCGCCCTCCAATGTGCACTCGGGGCTGGCGAGCTGGGAGGTCCCGGTGGTCGCCCGGCGCCCGCGGCGGACCCAGGAGCTCACCCTTCACCGCGGAGCAGCGGCTTCGCTCGCAGGGGTCGACCCCGCCGCGCTCCGCCCGGGAAGGGCTCTGGGCAGCCGACGAGAGGGCCTGGGCGGGGTCGGTGCCCCCAGCCACCTCGAGCGCTGAGCTCGGCCGAGACCCGAGGGTGGCCCCCACCCCGCACCTCGCAGACCCACCCCCGCCTCGGCCCGCCCTCGCGGCCTCGGCCCCGCCCACGCCCCCCTCTGGCTGGGACCACCTCGGGCCACTCCCCCGGGCGCGGCCCTCTCTCCCCCACCCTACGGCCGGATCAGCCCGCTCCGCCCGGCGCAGACGCCCCCAGAAGCACTCACCTCGCCCGCAGAGGGCGAGCAGGGAGGAGAAGAGGAGCAGGGGGTGCGCGCTCCGCATGGCAGCCGCCGACAGCTCAGCCGTCGGGTCTCGCGCGCCCTAAGCCGCCAGCCGGCGAGTGGCGCACGCCCGGGTCCCGGAGGGCGAGCGGCGTGGCGGCGGCAACGGCGGAGGGCGGGCGCTAGGACCCCGCGGAGGGCCCCGCGGGGACGGCCGCTGGGAGCCCCGCCCCCTGGGGGAGATGGGCGGGGCGACCCGGGGGCGCCCAGGGCTGGCCTGGGCGTGGCCAGGCGCTCAGGTACCGCCCACGAGGGTGTGGCACTCGGGAAGGGTGGAGTCTCCCAGGACCCCTTGCCTAGTTAGGGGGCTGGAACAGGCATCCTGGGGCCAGGTGGGCAGGCGGCCCAGGGGCGCCACGCTCAGTGCTGCAGGCCCCGGGGCGGGGGCATCGCGGGACAGAGGACAGAGCCGGACCTGGCCGCGACTGGCCCCTCCATCAGGGACCCAAGGGCCCCAGGCAGCTTCCCGCCCCCTGAACCCTGCAGGGCGGCGCAGGAAGGGCAGGGGCTGGGGGCGGGGGGACACCAGGAGAACCCCTTAAAAGACGCTCTGCACCCCCTCTCTGGTCCTCTCAGTGTGGCTTCCTGGGGGTGGTCCCCAGACTCTTCTGGGGGTAATCTGACATTCTCACATACGATGTTCAAAAACAAAACAGCGGCGAAACGGAGCTGGCTTTCCCTTCGGGATGCGCACATCCTCTCCTCCAGACCTGCGGGAACAGGCTTGATAGACAACGTAAATCAAAAAGACTGTGGCCAGGGCCGAGAAGCAAGATCATCAAAACCAGCAGAGAAACGCTTGCTGGTCGGGGCCGCTGGGCTTTGGAAGCCCCCGAGCTGGAAGCTGGGAGCTTGAGTGCACCTGATCCTGGCCCAGGGCTGGGTGGGAGGGAGGGGGCTCTGCTGCCCTGGCTGTGTGGGGTGCATCCACTCCCCTGTGCACCCCAGCGTGGGAGCCTGAGAAAGCCACAGAACTTGGGGCACCTGCCTGGCCGTAAGAGCCGAGCTGGCCAATATGGGAGGGGAGGAAGAGGGAGGGGAGGCAGAGACGGTCAAGGCCTCTCAGAACAGCCTACCGCTGTGCCAGAAATAAGGGCAGTGCACGGAGAGTGACAGGACACCGAAGCCACCTTAGCTCGGGGGCCACACGTGGGATGGGTTGAGCTTTGAGACCGGTCCTGACAGTGATGAATTGTAACTCGTCGAGTTAAATAGACACTGAGAGTCTACACGGAAGAAGATACATGAGGGCAAGCCTGATGACACACACACACACACACACACAGGTCCTGAAGACCAGAACCGGTGACTGTGACCTTGTGAGCAAATGGCCAGGGGACTTTTGCAGGTGCGATGATGCTAAGGAGCCTTGGATGGGAAGATTATCCCAGACCATCTGGGTGGGACCTGTGTGGTCGCAGGGTCCCAGTGACAAGGACAGAGGGGGTCGGAGTGGGGCAGCGAGACAGAGAGATGGGGAGAGGGATTGGGGCGATGCCGCTGTGAGCCTAGGAAAGCCAAGGCAGCCTCTAGAAGCCAGAAGAGGCAAGGAATGGGATCTTTCCTGGAACCTCCCGAAGAGACCAGCCCTGCTAACACCTTGGTTTCAGCTCCACAGGCTGACCTTGGACTTTTGACCTTCAGGTTAGAGACAAAAAAAAAGTGATTTTTAAAAATATTTATTTATTTGAAAGACAGAGTTACGGGGGGTGGAGGGGAGAGCAAGATCTTTCATCTTCTGGCTCACTCCTGAAACAGCCACAACAGCCAGAGCTGGGCCAGGCCAAAGCCAGGAGCTCCTTCCAGGTCTCCCATATGGACGCAGGGGCCCAAGCACTTGGGCCATCTTCCGCTGCTTTCCCAGGTGCATTAGCAGGGAGCTGGATCAGAAGTGGAGCAGCCGGGACTTGAACCAGCACTCATATGGGATTCTGTGCTGCAGGCGGCAGCTTTACCTGCTACAGCACAGCGCTGGCCCCAATTAGTTTGAAGCTACTATGTTTCTGGTAATTTGTTGTAGAAACCAATATAACACCTTAACAAAGTTACAGAAATTAGCATTCACCAGAATTGGAGCCAATCAAAATCGTGCACCACCTATAGGATGCAAGGCAAAGGACACAGGTCCCGCTTGTGACATTCCCACCTAAGGTGTGTGGCTGGAATCTGGCTGTGAGGCTACATTGGGCTACCCCGGAAACCGAGATGCTTGGTAATGTAATTGGCTGTCTTCAAAAGCCCAATACAGGAGCGTACCTTGGTTTGCAGCTAAAGTCTACCAAAATACTCGGGGGTGATGGGGTCACATGGTGTTGCAAACGTATTTCCAAATGACGGAGGGGCAAAGTTCTTGGTACGGCACTTGAAATTTTTCTGTAAATTTGAGACTTTGCAAAAAGCAAAATAAAAGCCTACAAACTGAGATCTGAAAACATATGAGGTGATTGAAGGCTAAGAAACAGAGCAGGATGACCTTAAGATTCCAGTTACGACATCAGTGTCCCACATTGGCGGGCCTGGGTTCGAGTCCTGGCTCCAGCACCCAACTCCATCTTCCTGCTAATGCAGACCCTCGCAGGCAGCGGTGATGGCCCAAGCAATCGGATCTCCGCTGTTCAAGTGGGAGACTTGGATGAGTTCCCAGCTCCCAGCTTCAGCCCTGGCCCACTCCTGGCTATTGTAGGCAGTGAACCGGTGGATGGGTGACCTCTCTTTCTGCCTCTCAGATAAAAAGAAAGATAGTCAATAAAATAAGATTTACTCCAGATGAAATAAGTTTTTATGGGAGTCTGACATATTTTATACACTAAAGAGAAAAAGCTACCCAATTAATTATTGAGGATAGTGTAATTTGGTACCAAACAAATGAGGATATTAAAAAAAAAAAAAAAAGATCCAAGCAGAGGGAGGTGACTGGGGCTGTAGTTGATGTGCACAGTCTTGGGAGCCAGGTGAGATTGGGATTTGCCGTCTGGGGCCAGCCGCAGTGTGTGCATCTCATCTGTGATTGCTGGGAAGTGGCTTGCGTCCTCATGCCCCAATTCCCTTCTATCTGAAAGGGGAAGAGACCCTTCACAATCAACCTTCCAGCATGGAATGAAGTAACTCTTGAAAAGGAGCTTAGCAGTGTTCAGAACACGGGAGACGTACTAAACATTAGCTATCATGAACATGCACTACAAAATTATGAATAAGATAATACCACGTCAGACACAGCAGTGTGCCCACAAAAAACTCGTGCGTCATGGCAAAGTAGGTTTGATTCCACAGCGCAAGGATGAGTCAGTGTGAGCTAATTCACTAATGTAATATCCTATCTTGATAAATCGAATAGTAATTCAATGCACAGTATTAGCAAACTAACCTCCTTAACCTTATAAACCTGCAGCCATTATCATAGTAAGTGGCACAACTTTAGACACAAGGTCCGTCCGAGTCAAGATGTAGACCAGGGTGCCTCCTGTCACTGTCTACTCAGTGTGGCACGAAGGCCTCAGGCAATATTAGGATAAAACCTGGGAAGGTATTGTTTTGTCAGGTCCCGGGCTGCTCAACCCCAACAAATTATGATTCTGCCTATAATGGAAGAAAGAAAGCCAAGGAAATTTAAGAATTAGAAAGGAAAACTACCTGTATCTGTGGACAATATTATGGTTTACATAGGAAACCCAGGAGAACATACAGAGAAATTCTTAGGGCTAGTAAGAGAGTTAGCAGTATTGTCAAATTCAAGATCAACTTTTTAAAAATTTTTATATTTATTTATTTGAGAGGCAGAGAAGAACGGAGTTGGTGGGTAAACATGCTGGCTTCCTTGCCACTCAGTGGGGTGAGCCCAGTCACCTCATGGTGACCAGCTCACCACTACACCTGCTATTGGCTTCCTCTTGCCCTGTCTCACTTCCCCACTCCCCTACCTGGGCTTCCTGATATCACCTTCTAAAGAAATGACTGATCCTGTGGCTTATTCGGCTCACGGTTTCAGAGGTTCATGGTCCATTCTCAGGTGGGCTTGGCAGGTGTTTTTGCTGTTACAGTCTGGAGGTGGCACCAGGGCATCATGTGGTAAGAGACAGTGTGTGTGTGTCTCTCTCTCCTTGCAAAGCCACCAGGATTCAACCAGGGCAAAGGCACCGTCTCTCAACACCATAACTGGATTTGGCTTCCATCTCATAGTTATGACTTTAGCATTTAAATGCCCGCATGAGTTTGAAAGCCAAATCATATTCCAACCATAGCGCTGGCCAACCAGAAAAAGTGGGCAGATGATGTGAACATCTAATTCACAGAAGACTTGAATGACCCACACACAGCTCAGCAGGAATGAGAGGATCCAAACAGAAATGACGGGAGACGCTAGTCCATGTTATTTTGAAAGCCCTACAGTAGCACGTGCTGGTGAGGATGTGAACCCCCATCAACAGCGTTGGCCAATGGCTGCCCTTTGCCAGCTTCGCCCCATGGGCTGCTTCTGTCTAGTACAAGAGCTAAGGAGAATGGTTTGTATGTTGCTTTTTAAAAACCATTTCTTAGGGCTGGCACTGTGATATAGCGGGTAAAGCTGCCACCTGCAGTGCCGGCATCCCATGTGGGCACCAGTTTGAGTCCCGGCTGCTCCACTTCGGATCCAGCTCTATGGTATGGCCTGGGAAAGCAGTGGAAGATGGCCCAAGTCCTTGGGCCCCTGCACCCACATGGGAGACCAGGAAGAAACTCCTGGCTGCTGGCTTCAGAGCGGTGCAGCTCCAGCCATTGTAACCATCTGGGGAGTGAACCAGTGGATGGAAGACATACCTCTCTCCCCTCCCCCCCCCCCCCCACCTTTTTCTCTCTGCCTCTGCTTCTCTGTAACTCTGCCTTTAAAATAAAATAAAAAATCTTTAAAAAAAAAAAACCCACACCATTTCTTTATTTGTTTGAAAGGCAGAGTTACACAGAGAGAAAGGGAGAGAGAGAGATCAAAAGATCTTCCATCCCCTGGTTCACTTCCCAAATGGTCATGATGGCCAAGGCTGGGCTAAGTCAAAGCCAGGAGCCAGAAGCCTGGAACGTCATCTGCATCTCCTACATGGGTGACAGGGCCCAAGCACTTGGCCCATCTTCTGCTGCTTTCCCAGGTGCATTAGCAGGGAGCTGGATAGAAGTGGAGCAGCCGGGACTCGAACCAGCATGGGTGTAGTTTTTTTCTGGTTTTGAACTGTTGGAACTTGAACCTGTGCCCATATAGGACGCTGGCATCGTGGGCGGTGGCTTCACCCACTGCACCACATCCCCAGCCCCGGTACAAAGAACTGGGAAACACAACAGAAACCAACAGTGACAGCAAAACCAACAGGCACCAGAGACCACACGGGGGCTTCAACGTCTGAAATATTCACTCTCGGGCGAAGCAGTAGAACAATAGAGAGTGTGCAGGAATGGCAAACTCTACACGCAGAACTGGGGTCAGCTCTGGGACAGGAACAGGAAAGAGCTTGGGGAGAGGCTCAGCCGTTTGATGTGTGTCTAACATGTCTCCTTTTGTAAAACGTGAGGCTCTGAAGCAACACTGCAATTTCTGATCGTGTTGGATAGCGTACCCAGGTGTCTGATCCGTGATGTTCTACAGATTTACCCATGTCCGAGATACTTGTCATAATTTATTTATTTATTTTTTAAAGATTTATTTATTTTTATTTGAAAGTCAGGGTTACACAGAGAGAGGAGAGGCAAAGAGAGAGAGAGAGAAAGTCTTCCATCCACTGGTTCACTTTCTAATTGGCCTCAACGGCTGGAGCTGCGCCAATCTGAAGCCAGGAGCCAGGACATCTTCTGGGTCTCCCAATGGGTGCAGGGGCCCAAGGACTTGGGCCATCTTCTACTGCTTTCCCAGGCCACAGCAGAGAGCTGGATCGGAAGTGGAGCAGCCAGGACTAGAACCGACGTCCATATGGGATGCCAGAGCTCTAGGCCAGGGCGTTAACCCACTGTGCCACAGCGCTGGCCCCCATAATTTATTTTTAAAGGGAGTGTCTTTTGGTGACTGTGTCCAAGGGAATGGTGACTGAAGATGGGGTGGGGGGTGGGGTGACTGTGCTCCTGGCCCAGCCCCAGCAGCAGGCTGGTCAACTATCCACAGGCCAGACAGGCGGGCTGATGTCCAGCCAGGCTCTGTGCATGACTGCCAAGTGCCCTTCTTGCAGTTTCTTGGCCATGAGGGAGGCCGGCTGGCTCAGCAGCTGAGGCCAGGCTACCGCAGCGTGGGCCACAAAGGACAGAATAGCGGCTACCACAGGGCTCAGAGCCCCATTGCCCGGTCTGTGCACCTGCGGAGGGAGATGGTGGCTGTGTGGTCTCCAGGCATCCCAGATCTGTTTTCCTGGGTCCAGAGTTGGTTGCAAGGGCTGCAGGTTATGCCTGGGGCTCCGGCCTCCTTACCCAGGGTAAGAAGGGTTGAGCAGAAGTTGGTCTCCAGATTCCTGGCTGCCTAATCCATCCTGAACTGCCTCTCCCGGCTTTCCCCTCAGCGCTGGGGCCCTCAAGGAGGACCCCAGCAAGGAAGGGTTGGTGGGAAGAGGAATTTCCAAGAAATCTGCGAAGCAGAAGCAAAGGGTAGGGTGATGGCTGGAAGCTGCCGTGCTTATGTGCGAGATGCTGCGGCTCACCACCGCTCACTGCCCTGAGTCGGGGCCTCCTGCCCGTCCGGGCCTGGCTCACCCACACTGGCCCCACTACAGGCCCCACAGTTGTGGGAGCACCAGGAGTCCACCCTTGCCCCTGGGGGGTGCCCTCGGGTACCGCACAGGTGCAGGCCTCTGGGACTGACCCATTGGCGACCCTCTCAGGGATCCTCCCTCACTGTGGAGCTCTGACCCTCACAGTGAGTCCTGAGCCCACCACTCCCAGGTTCTGCTCCCCTGTGGCCCACCCTGAATCTTCTCTTAGGGTGGGCCTGGGAACACAAAAGCACCCATGGGACACAGGATGCTCCCTCCTCTCCCTCCCTCTGTGGCTCCGTCGTCCAGAGTGAGACTTACTCTATTCTGCATCTTGGCAGAATTATGTAAAACCATCAAATCTGCCCCCTTCCTGGCCTGAAAGGGCTGCAGGCACAGGGTGGGGCCTTGGAGCACCACTTCTTAGGGCAGGTGCAGAGCAGCTGTGATAGTCCACACACTTACTAGAGGCTGGGTTACAGCATCGTTAATTCTCCCATTTTATCCTTACAAGAACCTACTGCCCCCCACTGCAGAGTGCAGGGAGGGGGTGGAGGGGGTTTGAACCCAGGACCCCAGATGCCACAGCTGCAGGCCACCCCTTCCATGAGGTGACCTGTGATTCCCACCACCTGTCGCCTCTGCTGGGTCCCAGGGCCTCTGCCTCCTGGCCCTGCCCTTCTTCATCCGCCTGGCGCCTTTCTCTCCCGGCACAGCCTGGCTCCCTGAGATGCTCACACACATCTGGGGCGCACGCCAGCTGAGGCCACAGAGCCAGCGTGTTGGTGGCTGCAGGGTGACTCTGCAGCTGGGGCCTGGGGACATGCATGGGTCAGGTCTAATTCAGACCCAAGAGCTTGTGGCGGGCAGCTACTGACGTGAGGGGCTTGGGACAAAGAACAGCTGGTCCCCGCCTCTGGCCGGCACCACCAGGGGCATTTGTGGGGTCTCAGCATCTGGGTCGGGACCTCTCAGTGCCTGCTGCTAGCCTCACGCCTCGCTCCGTCTCAGGGCCACCTGCCCCGGCACCCCGGGCGTGGGAGCGAGTCTCCCCAGTGAGCCCTCCTGCCCTGTGAGCCCATGACTGTCCACCTGTAGGGACACACGAGGGTCCCCGTCCTGGCTCTGCCACTCTGGACAACTTCCTCCTTCTCCTCCTCCACAAGGGGACTTTAAGAAGTTCACAGAAAATCAGAATTAAAGTTATGACTGTATTTTGGCACCAACACCTGGTTTTTATACTATGTAAAACTGCATTGTGAAAAAAAAAAAGTGCATGGCTTTCTAAACAATTTAAGATAAATGGTAGAATTTTTTTAATGTTTATTTATTTATTTTTGTTATATTCAACAGGTGGAGAAACAGGGAGAGAAAGACAGAGATGTCCCCATCTGTTGGCTCATTGCCCCAAATGTCCACAACAGCCAGGGCTGAAGCCAGAAGCCCAGAATTCCACCTGGGTCTCCCACGTGGCCGGCAGAGACCCAGGTACCTGAGCCATCAGCTGCTGCCTCCCAGGATCCCCACTAGCAGGAAGTTGGGTGGGAAGTGGAGTAGCCAGGACTTGAACCAGGCACTCTGATACGGTACGCAGGCATCCCAAGCAGTGCTTAGCCTCTGTGCCAAATGCACCTCCTTCAAAAAATTTTCAATTCACTTTTAATTCCATTTTCCACGAACTTTTCCAAGTCCTGTCCCACAGGGCTGACCTGGCGAGGGAGCGAGATGACGGCACCTCATCGTGCGGCACAGGGATGCCGGCACTGCAGACGTGGTTTTAACCTGCCGTGCAACAGCGCTGGCCCTGATAGTCAGCATCTTAGCCACACACCAAATGCCCGCCCCTGAAATCAGACAGGATAAGCCTTCACTTTTTTTTTTTTTTTAATTTTAAAATTTGCTGGCTGGCACCGGTTGGAGTGCCGTTTCTGTCCCGGTTTCTCCTCTTCCACTCCAGCTCTCTGCTGTGGCCCAAGTCCTTGGGCCCTGCACCTGCATGGGAGACCAGGAGAAGCACCTGCTTCCTGGCTTCGGATCGCTGCAGCGCGCTGGCCATAGCGGCCATTGGGGGGTGAACCAACGGAAGGAAGACCTTTCTCTCTGTCTCTCTCACTGTCTAACTCTGCCTGTCAAAAAAAAAAAATACAAATTTTTAAAAATTGCTTTAGTTATGCTAAAGTCATTCACATTTTCATACACGTTTCAAATTTTTAAAAAAAAAATGCCTGTTAGAATATGGATTGGGACGACAGTGAATCTGTAGACCAACTGAGGAGCAGTGCCCTAGCCGTCAATCTTATATCTGTTAATCTGAAATACAGCACGTCTCTCCTTTTATTTGGGTCTTCGAGAGGCGAACAGAGATGGAGTCGTCACTCGCACCCACTGTTGCCTGGACACAGTGTCCGTACAGGCTAAAGGCCTTAAGTAGGAGTTGTGTCTAGCACTACGACCTTGGACGAAAGTAGAAAAGCCTCAGATGAATGTAGACGAGAGTGGACCACAACTCAGGAGACAAGTAGAGTCGCTGTGAGAGCTTCCCATTCCGCGTGTTACCTCAGAATTTGGAAGGCCGATGTGTGGATGGAGATCGCAGAGCATTCAGTAGCGTGGAAGGAGTTCCGGAGGTGTGCTTTGTGACTGGCAGAAATCCAGGACCCCAGAGCAGCTCAGAGGCCCCCAAAGGGAGAGCAAAGTCACTGGGGGATGCTGGATCACCAGCGTAAGGCTATCCGAGTCCCGGCACCAATGTTATATATTAATGTTAGCCATCGCAAAGCACACCGGACACCGGAGTAAGGGAAAGGGTTTATTGGGGAACACCCTACAGACCGGAGTGAAGGGGCGGCGAAGGAAAAAGAGGAGACTTAAGAGAGACAGAGGAGGGAGAAGAGAGACGAGAGGAGAGAAGCCAAGAGAGCAGAGAGAAGCCAAGAGAGAGGAACCAAGAGAGCATGTGTGCAGGAACAGGCCCTTTTAAAACTTTGCCAGAGGACAGGCAGGGAAGCAGGAGCAGCGAATCCCATTAGGATGGGGGTGGAGCCTGGCTCAGGTAGCTGGGCCATGCGGCCACCTGGCTACAACTGCACCAGCTTCCTAACAGATGCTACCTCTAGCTTCGCACAGTGGCTGAGGGTTTCTCCTGTAGTGGCAGAAAATTGGAGGTCCTGGGCCTGCTTTGCTTTGCTTTCTTTTTGTTTGTTTCTAAAGATTTTATTTGTTTATTTGAGAGGCAGAGTTAGAAACAGAGAGAGAGAGAGACAGAGAGAGAGTCTTCCATCCGCTGTTTCACTCCCCAAATGGCTGCAACAACCGGATCTGAGCTGATCTGAAGCCAGGAGCCAGGAGCTTCCTCTGGGTCTCCCACGGGGGTGCAGGGGCCCAAGGACTTGGGCCATCTTCTACTGCTTTCCCAGGCCACAGCAGAGAGCTGGATTGGAAGAGGAGCAGCCAGGACTCGAACTGGTGCCCATATGGGATGCCAGTGCTACAGGTGGAGGCTTACCCAGGTATGCCATAGTGCTGGCCCCTTTTCTTTTCTTTCTTCCTTTCTTTCTTTCTTTTTTTTTTTTTTAAGATTTATTTATGTATTTGAAAATGGAGTTACACAGAGAGAGGAGAGGCAGAGAGAGAGAGAGAGAGAGAGGTCTTCCATCCGATGATTCACTCCCCAAATGGCTGCATCGGCCAGAGCTGAGCTGATCCAGAGCCAGGAGACAGGAGCTTCCGCAGGGTCTCCCACGTGGGTGCAGGGGCCCAAGGACTTGGGCTATCGTCCACTGTTTTCCCAGACCATAGCGGAGAGCAGGATCGGAAGAGGAGCATCCAGGACTAGAACCAGCACCCATAAGGGATGCCGGTGCTTCAGGCCAGGGCATTAACCCGCTGCCCACAGCGCCGGCCCCTTCTTTTCTTTTCTTTTCTTTTCTTTTTTTTTTTTTAAGATTAAACTTATTTATTTGAAAGGCAGAGTTACAGAGAGAGAAGTAAAGACCGGAAGATCTCCCCTGGATCCTTTCTCCTCCCTTGGAGATGCAGGTTTCCTCCACCCAGCTGTCTTTGGAAGGACCTGAAACCATCTCTCAGAAATACAAGCATTCTAGGCGAGAGCTCTTGCTGTCAGCCTGGGGCACCCTGCTCCCTCTCCTCCTATCGTAAATACAGAGACATTTGCTGCTTCTCCAGGCAAGCACCAGCAAACACACCCAGTGCCTGCGGAGTGCTGAGTGTTCTCCGTCTCCCCCTTCCCTCTCACCGCGCCCCCCCCCCACGCCCATCGCCTCTGCACACCCCCAAGGTGACTTCCTTTCCCGTCCTGAGGGTTGTTACTTATACGGTCCCTCCGTACCACTCTAACGAGTGTCTGGCTTTATCTTTGACACCACCCAGAGCTTAGGACAGTGGCTTTTTTTTTGGAATGGGGTCTTTACAGACACAGCTCATTAAAATGAGGTCATACTAAATTAAGGTGGTCCCCCAACAGCTTGGCGGGGCACTTCGAGCACCCGGAATTGAGAGAGCGCGTATTTCTGGCGCTTTCACCCACCCAGTCTGTGGGAGACGAGCACAGGGAGGAACAGGGATCCTTAGGCACCCAGAGCACCCAGTGCCGGGTCAGACACGCAGTGGGTGCTCCGGGGTGGCTGTCAGTTGGTGACCTGCTTCTTCTCACAAGAAGCAAACACAACCCCGCCTTGGAAAATACTTGTAGCGGTGCACAGCATTATCCTTTTCAGCAAGCATCGCTGTGTGTACAGCTCTCTCCCGGGCTTTTAACTTCTATTTCATATCAGCGAGAGAGAGAGCGAGCGCGCAAGAATGAGCCTATTTGCTGGTTCACTATCTAAATGCTCATAATGGCTGGACTTGGGCCACGGTCAGAGTCATTTTGAACCAAGAACTCAATCCAGGTCTCCCGTTTGGGTGACAGGAACCCAGTGAGCCATCACTGCTGCCTCCCAGGGGTTGCATTAGCAGGATGTTGGGGGCAGGAGCCAGAGGCATCAAAACCAAGGACTTCCATGTGGAACGTGGCGACATCCTGTCTAGCCATTACTGCCAGGTGAAGCGCGACCCTCTCCTCGACATGCGATGCTCGCTTCTGCTGTCTTCCCATCAAGTCTGTGACGTGGGTGTAGCTAGTGCCACTTGCCAGTCAACAGAGGCTCATGGAGGGCCCCAGGGCACCGGCCCTGCAAGGCTGGGGCTGCACCTGGAGCCCTCTGGGTGTGACCCTGGCCTCCTGTGTGTCCTCCCATAGCACAGCTGTCAATGCAGACGACTGGGTCTTGATGAACCTGGTCTCTGGGTCTCTTGTTCTTCAGCTTTGTCCTGACCTGAGGTCGGGCTTCTAACAGAAGGGGGTACTTGGTGGGTCCCACCTGTTGCCATGAGCTCCAGGCAACCAGGTGGGTCTGGGGTCTTGCCTTCCCCTCCCACCTGCTTCTGAGTGCTCCTCAGACTTCCATCTGTGCCCGAATCACCTGGAATTCAACTGAGATGGGGATTCCAGCTAAGCAGGGCCAAGTTACTTATTTCTGACAAGCTTAAACTTTTATTTTCATTTTTACTTCAAAGGCAGAGAGAGAAGAGAAGGGGCGGGGGGTGGGGGAGGAGAGAAGGGGAAGGGGAGGGGAGAGAGAGAGAGAGAGAGAGAGAGAGAGAGACTCCAACCACTGATTCAGTCCCCAAACGTCCACAACAACCAGGGCTGGTGGGCCAAGAACTCCATCTGCATCTCCCAGGTTGGGGGCAGGGACTCAAGGACTTGAGCCATCAGCTCTGGCTGCCCGGGTGCACAGAGCCGGCAGCAGGATGGGACGCAGAGCCAGGACTCAAGCCCAGGCACTCTGATGGGGGAGTGGAGTCCCAAGCAGCACCTTAACTGTTGCACCAAACCCCGACTCTGCCACACATCAGTGAGGGCTGTGGAGGCGGGAGAGGGGTGGGCAGCGAGCAGGGAGAGGGTCCCAGGTCTGGGCCGCTGCGCCGCGCCATATTTTGGGGCAAGCCGCTCAGCCCCCCTCCCTTTATCTCCTTTGCACTCTGCTTTTCTCTCCTACCCGCGGAAACACCATTAGTGCCCTTCCTGGCACCCGTGCCCCATGCCATCAACAGCTAGAAGACAACATCCGGACAGCTTCGCCCTCACTCTCCCAGGGGAGCCCACCCGGCGGGGACCCCGGGGCGCGGCAGGCCAGCTCCCGCCCTCTCCCGCGGCCCCGGCGTTTAGCCTGGGAGCCGGGCAGGAGAGCGGAAGATGTAATGGTTCCCAGCTGGCCTACTAAAGGGCAGAAGAGCACGGGGCGGGCGTGTGCGTACGGATGAACGTAAGTACGTGCCTGTGTGCGTGCGTGTGTGCGCAGAGAGGCTCCGCCCACTTCCGCCCCGGCACGGAAGTTAATGATGGCGGCGGTTTGCCACTGGGCCTTTCAAGACCTGCGCAGTGGCCAGCAGGGCAGCAGGGGAGAGAGAGGAACGCGGGCGTCCCAGCAGGGCCGGGACCCCAGGGGACACGCCTGCTGGACCCCAGGGGACACACCTGCTGGACCCCAGGGGACACGCCTGCTGGACCCCAGGGGACACGCCTGCTGGCCCTGGGCTGGCTGTGGGCGTGCACTAGCGGGGGCGTCGGAGCCAGGGGTGGGGATAATTGCCTTGGATGGGAAGTTGCCCTCAAGTCAGTGCGGACATTCCCATCAAGACCCCAAAGGAATTGCTGGGCATCGCTGGTGAACAGGAGAGAGAAATAAAGAGCGAGAGAGGGATTGTTAAGTACAGAGTCAGCATGTGGCCTGGCCCTCAGGAAGCCCCTGGGAGCGCCTGCAGCCCGTATCTGAAGTGCTGGAGCTTCCATCCCTGCTCTGCTCCCATTGCAGCTTCCTGCTACTGCGCGCCCTGGGAGGCAGCAGGTGACGGTGCGAGTCCTTGGGGCTCTGCTGCTCGGAGGCCTGAATTGAGCTCCTGGCTCCTGGCTCCTGGCTCCTGGCTTTGGCCTGGCCCCTCCTCTGCTGTTGCGGGCATTTGGAGAGTGAACTAGCAGATGGAAGGTCTCTCTCTCTCGCTCTCTCAAAAAAAAAAAAAAAAAAAAAATGGAGTTAAATGTATAAAGTAGAAGAAAATAGCCAGATGCTGTCAGTGTGGGGAAGCCATTCCAAATTTGCACAGAAATCAGGAACCATGACGGAAAGATTGAAAATGTAACTGCAGAAGCCTGCGTTGTTGTGCAGTGGATTAAGCAGCCACCTGTGATGGCAGCATCCCGTATGGGCGCCAGTTCGAGTCCCGGCTGCTCCACTTCTGATCCAGCTCCCTGCCAATGGCCTGGCAAAGCAGCAGAAGATAACACAAGTGCTTGGGCCCCTGCTGCCACGTGGGAGACTTAGAAAAAGCTCATGGTTCCTGGCTTCAGTGGCCATTTGAGTGAACCAGTAGATGGAAGATTCTCTCTCTCTTTCTCTCCTCCCTCTTTCTTTCCTCCTCTCTCTCTCTCTCTCTCTCTCTCTCTCTCTCTCTCTAACTCTGCCTTTCAAGTAAATCTTAAAAACAGGAAAATGTAACTGCAACACATTTTTATATGTCAAAATCCATAAAATAAGCAAATGATAAATGGGGAAAATTCAACATATCTCTGACAAAGGCTTAATCGCAATACAAATCCATGGGAAAAACACATCTTCACATAAGAATGGACATAGGATATGGACACATAACTTACAAACAAGTAGAGGGGCCGGCACTGTGGCATAGTAGGCTAAGCCTCCACCTGTGGTGCTGGCATCCCATATGGGGGCCGGTTCCTGTCCTAGCTGCTGCTCTTCTGTGTGGGCAGTGGAGGATGTCCCAAGTGCTTGGGCCCCTGCACCCATGTGGGAGACCCGGAGGAAGCTCCTGGCTCCTGGCTTCAGCCTGGCCCAACTCCAGCCATTGCAGCCATCTGGGGAGTGAACTAGAGGATAGAAGATCTCACTGTCTCTTCTTCTTTCCGTGTAACTTTGACTTTCAAATAAATAAACAAATCTGTCTTTAAAAATTCTATTCTGTTAGAGCTGCACTTGGCACGGTGGGGACGCCGCCTCTTTTGATGCTTCCATCCCACGTTGGAGTGACTGGGTTCGAGTCCAGGCCTCACTCTGCATTCTAGTTCCCTGCTGTGTGCGGCCTGGGAGGCAGCAGGTGATGGCTCAAGTATTTGGGTCCCTGCCACCCAGTGGGAGATCTAGAAAGTTTCTGACTCTTGACTTGAGCCTGGCCCAGTCCTGACTGTAGCAGGCATTTGGGGAGTGTGCCAAACGAATGGGAGGTCTCTCTCCCTTGCTCTCTCCATCTGTCTCTCTTTTTGAATAAAGAAAGTCAAGTAAACAAACATTGTAAAAAGGAAGCAAAAGTGTTGTTTTGACAATCATTTTTAATTTTAAGACATTATTTCTCTACATCCATGTGTATAGCAGCAATATTCCCAAAGAGAAAAAGAAACAGCCAAGTGTCTGTCAAGAGATGAGTGGATAAGCAAGACATGGTCCATCCACGCAGCGGAATATTACTCAGCCTGGAAAAGGAAGCAATTCTGCCACTGGCTACAACTGGAGTGGAACCTGAAGGTAGTATGCTAAGCGAAATAAGCCAGTCACTCAAGGAAATTGCACAATCTCACTAGTGCTTGGGAGTAGTCAAATCCGCAGAGAGAAGTGGTGGTTGCCGGGCTGAGGGAAGAGGGCATGGGGAGTCCCTGATGGGAACAGTCTTGGAGGTGGATGGGCCTGGTGGTTTTAGAATAATGTGAATGGGGGCTGGCGCTGTGGCTCAGCGTCGCAAGTGGTGGCTGAACCTTCTGTGCCACAGCAGTGGCCTGTATTGTTCCTTTTTAATTAACATCCTGTGTGTGTGTGTGTGTGTGTAACATGCAGTATTTTCTGGAGCTTTCCTGATGAGACTAGATCTTTTCTTTCTTTTTTTTAATCATTTTTATATGATATTTGCTCCTTTTTTAAAAAGATTTTTATTTATTTGAAAGACAGAGTTACAGAGAGAGGTAGAACTGGTTCACTCCCCAATTGGCTGCAATGGCCAGAGCTGAGCTGATTCAAAACCAGAAGCCAGGAGCTTCTTCCTGGCCTCCCATGTGGGTGCAGGGCCCGAGTACTTGGGCTATCTTCTGCTTTCCCAGGCCTTAGCAGAGAGGTGGATCAGAAATAGAGCAGCCGGGACTTGAACCAGCACCCATATGGGATGCTGGCCCTGCAGGCTGGGGCTTTAACCCACTGCCCCACAGCACCGCCCCTCATTTTTAGCTTTTATGTTCTGAATTCTGGAGGTCTCCGTTGCTCTCTCCTCCGTGCTGGAAACTGTTCTGCACTGAGCAGTCTGGTCTGGGTTATATGTGCAGGAGGGCAGAGCGTTGAGTGAGCAGTGGGGACCCATCCTCGCACCTGGGGACCCCCCAAGCTACAACACTAACAGCCCCCACCCCCTCTAGCAGAGAGAAGCCCTGGCTTCTCCCATGGGGCGAGCAGGCTGCATCCATGACGTGGGGGAAGGGCATTAGCAGCCCCCACCTGCGTCTTCACCGCCTCTGCCTGTGGCAGCCCCGCTCCTCGCTCCGCCCTCCGTGACACGTGTCCTGGAGTCTGGGGGCCTCGTGAGTTTCCAGAGAAGATGACAGCCCGTCCCCGAGCCCCTCTGTCTTTGAGCTTCTGCTCCCCCAGTCTGCCCCCACGAGCTCCACCACCTCCCCATCTTCCCACTCGTCTGCTCGTGACCCCCTCTGACCGAGTCATCCTGGGCTCAGACTTCTCATCGCTGACCCATCGCTGACCCATCGCTAGGACAGAGGAGGGAGACAAGGCGCTTCCTCAGCCCCTGTCCTGCGCTGGACCCTGCTCCTCTTGATGCTGTGCCCCCCCCCCCCCCCCCCGCCAGAGCGGCTTCCCAAGGCGCAGGTCTGAGCTGGGCTTCCCGGCTGGAGCTCTCCCATGACCTCTAGAGCCAGCGGGAGCAAACCCGCCCCCCTGAGTGTGACATTTCAGGCCTCTGTGAACTGGGCTCTCTGTGTCTCCAGCCTTGACTCTTTGGGATGTCTCAGAAGCCCCAGCCTGCGCTCGTGCTGGTTCCTCTGCCCAGAGCTCCCCTCTACCCCTGACGTTCCTGGATGGTGGAAACCAGCTGTTGGGAGTAGGAACCTTGATGTCTCTGCTCTCATTTCCCAGTGTGTGGAGGGACATCCATCAGTGAAGCTCCCATCTCCTCCTACCCACGCACCATGGCCTCTTCCAGAAAGCTGCTGGGACTTCCCCGGCTGGGTGTAGGTCCCCGCTCTCCTCCACAGTGTCTCTCTACTTACCACACTACCCAGTCTGTCTTTTTCAATTTGTAAACTTTTTACTTTGTAACTACTTTTAATTTCTTTCTTTCTTTTTTTTTTTTTTTTTTTTTTGACAGGCAGAGTGGATAGTGAGAGACAGAGAGAAAGGTCTTCTTTTTTGCCGTTGGTTCACCCTCCAATGGCCGCTGCGGCCGGCACATCGTGCTGATCCAAAGCCAGGAGCCAGGTGCTTCTCCTGGTCTCCCATGGGGTGCAGGGCCCAAGGACTTGGGCCATCCTCCACTGCCTTCCCGGGCCATAGCAGAGAGCTGGCCTGGAAGAGGGGCAACCGGGATAGAATCCGGCACCCAACCGGGACTAGAATCCGGTGTGCCAGCACCGCAAGGCAGAGGATTAGCCTGTTAAGCCACGGCGCCGGCCTGTAACTACTTTTAAAATATTATTTTATTTATTTGAAAGGCGGGGTGGGGGGAGGGGAGAGAGAGCTCTCATCTGCTGGTTCACTTCTCAAATACCTGTAACAGCCCCAAGACCAGACCAAACCAAAGCCAGGAGCCAGGAACTCCATGTGGGTCTCCCTTGTAGGTGGCAGGAACCCAAGCTCTTGAGCTGTCACCTGCTGCCTCCCAGGGTGTGCATTAGCAGGGAGCTGGAATGGAAGTGGAGCCAGGACGCAAGCCCCGGGGGCTCTGCCATGGGATGCAGGCGTCCTGAGCAGCAGCTTCCCCCGTGCACCAAATGCCCACGCGAATGCCTCCCACGGGAGTCCCTCGCTGGAATTTGGGAAGTTCCCTAGCATCCAGCATGGAATATCTGGGGTGGGGGACTTCCACCTCCACGCTCTGGTCGTGCACAGGCCTGGGGAGAAACAGACCAGATGCAACTCCTTTCTGCACGGCCCACGCACCTGCACGGGGCTCTGAGCTCCCTCCGGGCCAGGCTACTCCCCTGGGAGGCGGCTACATCCTCCTTGCTTGCCTCATCCCTGTCCCACTGGTGCTGGCCAAGGAAGGCGGGTTAGCAGGAGCCCCTCCTACCACTGTCCTCTCTCAGAGGGGCCTTTGTCCCCAAGCTTCTGCATGCATATGGAGTCAGATCACCAGATTGAGGGGCCTCCCGGATGCCCCAGCACTGAGCCTGCCCTGGAAGCCGTGTGAGGTGGTCCCAGAGCCCCAGGGGCTCTGCTTGCACACCTCCCCCGGCACTGCACCCCTCCACCACCCCAGGGATCGTCTGTGATCTCTGGAAGTGCACCTGCGACTCTCAGAAAAGGGGCAGAGAACTCATCTGTGTGCAGGATGAAGGTCTGAAAAGAAACCTGGAGCTGGGGACCGTATGGGTGGGACAGCACCTGCTGCACTGGTCTGGCCCAGGGCGGGCGTGGGCCCCTGTGAAGTCAAGAGCAACACCAGACCCAGTGTGCCCGGCACGGCACGAGGGTGTCCTGCAGAGGCATGGATGGGGCATGGAGCCCAGCAGAGCCGGCCTGGGAGGGAGAGGGAGGAGGGAGAGGAGGAGTGCCCGCATACCCGCAGAGGGTGCTGCCCACGTCCCACATCTGAGGGCTGGGGTTCAAGTCCCAGCTCTGCTCTGAGTCCAGCTTTGGAAAACTTGCGTGCGACACCGCAGGCCTGACCTCTTTCTAATACGTGCAGACTTTTCTGACGAGGTCTGTGGCGGTATTCATAAATGTAACTTTTAAAGGTTTTATTTAGTTATTTGAAAGGCAGAACAACACAGAGAGATCGTCTATCTGCTGATTCACTCCCAGATGGCTGCAATGGCCAGGGCTGGGCCGGGTGGAAGCCAGGAGCCAAGAACTCCATCCTGGTCTCCCACATGGGTGGCAAGAGCCCAGATACTTGGGCCATCGTCTGATGCCTTTTCAGGTGCAGGGAGCTGGGTAGGAAGCAGAGCAGTTAGGATTCAAACCAGCACTCAAAAGAACCAGTGTCACAAGCAGTAGCTTAACCCGCTACACCCCGACGCCAGTCCCCACATATTTTTTTTTATTTGACAGATAGAGTTAGACAGTGAGAGAGAGAGACAGCGAGAAAGGTCTTCCTTCCATTGGTTCACCCCCCCAAATGGCTGCTATGCCTGGAGCTGTGCCGATCTGAAGCCAGGAGCCAGGTGCTCCTCCTGGTCTCCCATGTAGGCGCAGGGCCCAAACCCTTGGGCCATCCTCCACTGCCTTCCCAGGCCACAGCAGAGAGCTGGACTGGAAGAGGAGCAACCGGGACTAGAACCCGGCGCCCATATGGGATGCTGGCACCGCAGGCAGAGGATTAGCCAAGTGAGCCACAGCGCCGGCCCCTGCATGTGACTTTTAAGACATGATGTATGATAAACTGTATCAACATTTGAAAGATCTAAGTGCACAGGGGACCCATGTTTTCCAAATGGCCAATGCGTGAGGGTACAGAATCAGGCATGGGTCAAAGATGCATGCAAAACACATGAGAGACCAGTGAACGTTAACATAAGAGAACAAAACTTCGCTGATACTGTTTCCGACTCCACATCACAACTGACCTTTAAGAATTGCCACAGTGAGGCCAGCTTGTGGTGTAGCAGGCAAAGGCACCGCCAGTGACACCCAGTGATATATGGGTGCTGGTTTGAGTCCTGGCTGCTCCACTTCCCATCCAGCTCTCTGCTGTGGCCTGGGAAAGCAGAAGAAGATGGCCCAAGTCCTTGGGCCCCTGCACCCACGTGGGAGACCTGGAAGAAGCTCTTGGCTCCTGGCTTTGGATCAGCACAGCTCTGGCCGTTGCGGTCAACTGGGGAGTGAACCAGCGAATGGAAGATCCCTCTCTCTCTGTCTCTACCTCTCTCTGTGTAACTCTGACTTTCAAATAAATAAATAAATCTTTAAAAAAAAAAAAAAAAAAACCTCGCTCCCTGCCGGCTTGTCCCTCGAGGCCCACGCGCTGTCGGCATGGGAGGGGCGACAGCACTCTTTGACAAGGAGCACCAGAAACAAGTTTTCGGCGAACCTGTCTGCCTAACGAGCAAGCACACCTTTTAAAGGGCAGGCAGAAGGGGCATAGCTAATTCAGGGCAACACTGATTCTATAGGACAGAGTTGATACTGGAGCCGCTAGGCTTCTCCAATCAGCTTGAGGTCACCTAGGCTGTGGTCGATTTCCAGGTGGGCCTGGGCCACACCCAGGAGCAGTTTACGGGATTGGCAGAAGGTGGGGGTTGGGGGGAATGTGCCCGGGGCTCCCCTCCCCGCCAGCAGCATGGTGTGCATGGGTGGGGCAGGCAGACTCCCCACCACATACAGGATCACCCACATCTCCCTTCCCATGTGGCCCATGTGGCCTGTGGCCGAGCTGGCTTCCTTGTTTTCTGGAAAACACAACTAGGCCGCTGAGGACCCACAGGTGGGGGCGCAGTTGGCTCTCGCGAGTCAGCAGATAAGTGCAAGGTGTCTGGGACACCTGTAGCTCTGGATACTTGATACTTATCAGCGTCCCGTGCAGGTGACACAGGAAGCACTTGGCAAGGGGCCGGGGCCGCTCCAGAGGGAAGGTGGGGGTAATTGCAATGAACTCGGCTCCTGCCATTTTTTTTCCTTCTTTCCTAATCACCAGGAAATTAGCTGCTGGCTGGGGAGGAGGGCCTGAGGCCAATGCCCCGGGGAGTCCAGGCTCCATTAAGCTTTGGCAAATTGGATTTCTGGCCGAGAGGCCATGGGGCTGGGCTTGGCACTGAGGCATGAGCTGCCAGACGGTATTAGGCTAAGCAAGGGCCGGCCAGATGGGCCCGGCAGCTAATTCAATCTGGCTTCCCAGAAGCCAGGCTTGGAGGGCCGGGGCTGTGGGCCCAGGGAGCTGGAGCTCTGGCTGGGCGGGCCGGGCCCCGTGCAGCCCGTCCCAGGGTGTCGTGGCCTCTGCTGGCCCCGTGCTCATAGCCCAGTGGCGGACGACCAGAAAGTGCCAGGGCCAAGGCCCAGCCTGGGCATCTGGGGTCTGGGGCTGTGCCTCCCGCCGGACTTGCTCCTGGAGTGAATCTGAGTCAGCCCATCAGCACGAACGCTTGCCTCTCCCACGGCTGTCAGAGTCAATTAGAAAGAATAGAAACAGGGAACGCAGGGTGGGGAGATGGAGAGAAGCAGAAAAAGAGAGGATGAGGCGAGAGTCGGGGGGGGGGGTCAGAGGATGCTCAGAGAACAGTGCCAGAGGCCGGCCCCTGGAGCAAGGCAGAGAGAAAGAAAGGGAAACAGGAGAGGCAGGCCAGACAGACCCCCCCTTGGCAGGTGGGGGCAGGTCCGGAAGAGCTGCAGGTGAGGTTTCGGGCTGGAAGGTGGGTGGCATTCAGCCCCACCTGTGGGGTGCCCAGGTCACCTGTGTGGCCCAAGGCAGCTGGAGGCGAGCCCGAGCCCGAGGCAGTGAGCCGCCCTGCCCTGGCAGGCTGGAATTTCCTGACCTCTTCCTTGGAGGTTGGCAGGGGCGGGGCGTTCCTTAAGACGCTTTTCTGAAAAAATCAAGAGGAGTTCTTCACTTGAGCTTAAAAACCCGGTTCCCGGTAGTTAAAAAAGCCACCCCCTCACTGCTGTGTTTCCTCATTTAAAAAACTGTTATTTTCCTTTTATGTGAAACCCGAGAGAGAGAGAGAGAGAGAGAGAGAGAGAGAGAGAGAGAGAGAGAATCTTCCATCTGCTGGTTCACTCCCCAAATGCCTGCAGCAGCGGGGGCTGGGCCAGGCCAGAGCCAGGCGCCTAGAGCTCCACCCGGGTCTCCCACGTGGGTGCAGGGGTCAGCTTGAAGGTCACCTGGGCTGTGGCCCAAGCCCCTCACCATCCCTGCTGCCCCAGGAACTGGAATCAGAAGCAGAGCAGAAACTCGGTGTCCCAAGCAGCATTGTAACCCCTGCACCCAACACCCACCAGCTGTGTCCGCATTTTCAGGAGCAGGGAGTGTGGGTTTATTTCTCTGTCTCTCCTGGCAGCTTTCTCTATCCCAGGGCACAGAGTTCCAGGTCTAGGGCAGTGCCAGCAGCCCAGGCCACTCTCTACAGGGCCCCAAGCCAGCCCCTTCCTGGGCCTCAGACCACACCCCCAGGTGTGATGGACAAGCCAGGGCAAGAGGCACCTGGTCCCTGGAGTCCTGATGGGCCAGAGCTGCTCCCGACTGGCATCACTCCTCCATCATTTCCTACTGGTCTTTCCTCCTAGAGGTCGCTCACCGTAGGAGTCCCTGGGTCCTGCCCTGCCCTCCCTAAGACCAAGCCCACAAGGCCTGGAGGTGCCGAATTCCTATCAGGGGCCTGGGGCAGGCTCTGCATCCCTCCAACACCCCTCCCCTACCTGGACTGTTTCCAGCCCCACACTGTCCTCCTGCTGTGGCTCCAGGTGTCTCTTACCTGCACCCGGTCAGGCAGGCACATCTTGGCTGCCCTGTAACCCCAGGGGGCGGGGAGCAGGGATGTGGAGGGAGTTCCTGAGCCCCACCTTCCCTGCTGGACATGTCGGACAGGAGAGGGCAGAAGGCCTGGCGGCGTGCTCAGCCCAGACGTGCACATGCTGTCCCCTGGGGAGCTGTAAAAGCCACAACGCCCAGTCCCATCCCAGAGGCACGGCAGCCCTTAATCCCGGGTATAGCCCTGCGGCTGGGACTTTTGAAAGCTCCCAGGAGATCTTAATGTGCATCTGAAGTTAAGAACCAGCGCTGTCTTGGGGCCGGCAGGAGCTCCTGGCTTCAGATAGGTGCAGTTCCCGCTGTTGTGGCCCTCTGGGGGAGTGAACCAGCGGATGGAAGACCACTCTGTCGCTACCCCTCTCTGAAACTCTTTCAAATAAATAAAATTAATCTTTAGGAAAAAAAAAAAAAAAAGAGCCAGGGCTCTCAAGCCATGCCTGCCAGAGCCAGGCAGGGTCCATCTGATACCTCCCGTGACGGGGGCTCAGAGATGGCCCAGCCCCAGGCTGGGGTGACCTGGCTGAACGAGGCAGAGCGGTGCTGGCCAGAGTTCCTGCCTCACCTGCCTGGGCTCCGGTTCTGGGCGCACTGCTCTGCCTCTTACCTCTGTCTGTGCCCACTCTGGCCGCCAGGAGCCCGAGGTTGGGGTCTGCACGCACCTGTTACTCCTTCCTGCCACTCACTCCCCTCAGCTGTCATCCTGAGAGAGTGTTCCCATCTGCAAGGCAAAGAAGATCAGAAGAGAAGTCTATGTGGGTGAGGCCGGTGCTGTGGTGTAGTGGGTAAAGCCGCCACCTACGGTGCCCATATGGGCACCAGTTTGAGTCCTGGCTGGATCGGAAGTGGAGCAATCAGGACAGGAATCGGTGCCCATAGGGATGCTGGTGTTGCAGGTGGTGGCTTTACCTGCTGTGCCACAATGCCGGCCCTGGGATTTAATTATTTATTTGTAAGGCAGAGTTACAGAGAGAAGGAGACACACACACACACAGAGAGAGAGAGAGAGAGAGAGATCTTCCATCTGCTGGTTCACTCCGCAGTGGGCCAGGCTGAAGCCAGGAGCTCAGTCTGGGTCTACCACATGGTAGGGACCCAAGTCACCTGGGCCATCACCTGCTCCTTGCAAGGTGGCCATTAGCAGGCAGCTGCATCTGAATGGAGGGCCAGGGACTCACAGGGGATGAGGGTGACCGGAGCAGGACGACCACTGCACCAGATGCGCTCCCCTTCTGGCCCTTGGGAACCACCTTGTGCTCTTATGTGGGTGATCCTGTGCCTGGCTGGGAGACGCCTGCCCAGCCCATGCAGGAGGTTAGCCTGACTGCTGGCAGGTGGCAGGAGCCCCAGCCACATTCTCCCCCCGCCTTCTATTGAAGATTCTTGTAATTACCAATCAGGTAAACAGCTCCCCGGTGTGGCCCAGGCCCATTAAGACCACCTGGAAAGCTACCGTAGCCTATTGGAGAAGCATAGAGGTGCCAATATCGGCTCCTACTACGCCTCTTCTGCCTGCCCTGTAAAAGCTTATGCTTGATCGTTAATAAACGGACAGGTTCACCAGAACTTGTCTCCGGTGCTTCTTGCCGAAGAACGCCGTCGCCCCGCCATCCCATAATGGGCAGGCCTCGCAGGACGAGCCCACACTCTTGCCATGCCCCAAACCCTCAAGCCACACCCCCAACACCCACCCACCAGAGACTCAGCCCTGGAGCCCCCTCCCATCCCAGCACTGCCAGCTGCCGGGCAGGTGCTCCGTGAGTGCCAGGCACGGGGGAGTGGAGTGAGGGGCCTGAGACAGAAAGGCACCGGCTCCCTCCCCGCCGCCTGGAGTTGGGACCTACGCCGGTGGGAAGTGGCTGTGATTCAGACCGTCACAGAAGCAGCAAGTGTGTGCACACCTGCCTGGGGCTCTTTCCACGCGAGGGGTGAACCCACAGCACGTGGGGGTGTGAGGCTGGAGGGGGCGCCTGGTGGGGAGCAGAGGGGGTGTGGCTGAGAAGCACAGTGGTGAGTACCAGGGGTCTGGGGCTGCAGCCCCCAGCTGCCCCCGGCACTGCTGGTCTCCACCTGAGCCAGCTTTTGAAGCCAGTACCGGCCGAGCGTTCAGCAGTGCCGGCAGAGTGGACCGTCCTGGACGCTCCCTCGGGGCTCGTCCGTGCACCCCCCTCTCATTCCTGGAAGTGTTTGCAGGAGTGACCCCTTCATCAGTTTGTTTCGTGTCTTGCTGGATTCTGGGCTCTCCTTGGTTGGGTTTTCGGCGGGTCTGCAGACTGCGCATGCATCACCCTCGGCGCCCCCAGCACAGGCCTGGCCAGGGCAGGAGAGCGGGAAGGGGCAAACCCCTGACTTGCCCTCACTGCAGGCTTTCTGTGAACGAACCACGAGGGCTTGGTAAAATGTGCTGGGGTAGGCATTGGCTTAGTGGTAAAGCCACAGATGGGGACACCTGAGACACATCAGAGCACCTGGACTTGATCCCTGGCTCCCTGGCCACTGCCTGTGGGGAGTGAACCAGTAGCGAGGAGCTCTCGCTGGCTCTCAGATAAATTCATCTGGGGCTGGTGGTGTGGCGCAGTGGGCTAACCTGCCACCTGCAACACCAGCATCCCATATGAGTGCAATGCCTGCCCCGCTGCTCCACTTCTGATCCAGCTCCCTGCTAATGTGCCTGGGAAAGCAGTGGAAGATGGCCCAAGTGCTTGGGTCCCTGACACACACAGGGGAGACCCGGATGGAGTTCCAGGCTCCTGGTTCCAGCCTGGCTCAGCCCCAGCCTTTGCAGCCATCTGGGGAGTGAACCAGCAGATAGAAGATTCTCTCTCTCTCTCTCTCTCTCTCTCTCTCTCTCTCTCCCTCTCTCTCTCTCAGACTTTCAGGTAAATATATACATCTTTAAAAAAAGAAAAATTTTAAATAAATACAATTGCAATATAATACATGTAAGATATGCCATATAACCATTTTGAAGTGTCTAATTCTGTGACAATAGGTACATAAGCAGAGCTGTGTGAGCAGCACCCATCCAGGTCCAGACCCTTCCTATCACCCCAAAGACACCGTCCCCCTGGGCAGTCACCCTCATGGCCCATGCTCCTCCCCGGCCACTTCTGTCTCTGAGGCTTTGTCTGTGAGTCAAGATGTTGTGATCCTTGTGTTCCACTTCAAATACAACCACGTGAGGGCCCTCAGTCGACATTTTTACTTTCATTTGTTTAAGCACCTCATCCTCCATAACTCAGAAATCCCCTTTGTGTTGTAGGGGAGCCCCCAGCCTGGAAGTTAGGAGACCTGGGTGCTGGCTCCTTCTGTGCCAGGCTCATGAGCCCAGGAGCTTCCTGTTCTGAGACGTGGGAGGGGGGACTCAGCCCACAGCCTCCGCACCCCTCACCCTCCCACGAGGCTGCCAAAGTCCACTGGCCTGGCTAAGTGATGGGGGGTGGGTGCTGGGTGCGAGATGCCAGAGGGAAGGTGGGATTGGAGGGGGCACTGGTGACAACATTCAGACCTGACCCACCTCGCCCACCCTTAGGGCCTGGGCTGGCCCTGTCCACATTCCTGGCTCATCTAAAACCCTACCCCAACTCCGCAGATGGGCAGTGTCCAGCCTGGAGAGGCTGCCTCCCAGCCAGGGCAGGCCTGGGGGATGGGGGCGGGGCGGGGTGACTGCCAAGGGGGGCGCAAGGCTGTCATCAGGGGCTCCCTGGCTCACAGGGAGGGAGCCAACACCACGTTCAGTGCTGTACATGTGGACAGGTTCTTGTGGTCACCCCAGTCCTCCTCTGCAGATGGAGGGTCCCCTGCCTGGGGCTCCCAGCTTCCTGGAGGGGGCACAGTAGCAGGAAGGGAGAAGGTAGAGATGCAGGGTTGGGGCCACTTAGAGAGGCTGGACTGTCTGCTTTGGGAATGATGGAGGATCCTGGCTGGGGGGGGGGGGGCCTCTGGGAAAGTGGGGGCTTCCAGGGGCCAGGAGCAGGAGGGCGGGGCCTGGGAACACTGCACAGTGTGGAGACAGCAAGAGAAGCGAGGATGGGAGATGCGGGCCACGGCTGCAAGGACGAGACCTGTGTGGAGAAACACTCAGAGAGGAGGGCAAACCTCTCCTCCACATCTCCATAAACCGCCGATGGTTTATGCTACGATCAGTGCCTCGGCAGCCGGGCTGAGTCTTTTTTTAAAATGACGTGTTGGCTCGGCTCTACCTGAATTACTCAGACGCGATGTCTTGAGCAGGTTTCTGCGGCGTCCTGTGAGCTGAATACTGGGCTTCCTGGTTTGTGGGCTGCCGCACCCGCTCTGTAAACCTTGTCTGCGGCGGGAGGCACCCCAAGTCCCCTCCTTGGCCCGCAGCTCTGGCTCCCCCAGCCCCGGGCTCTCCTGGGTAGGTGGCCCCATTCAGAGGGTGCCAGAGGCTCTTTCTCCCGCCCCCCCCCCCCTCCTGCATCCTCTCCCAGCCTCCCTGGCACCTGCTGGAAGGTGGGCACCTCGGGCCATGCTGACATCCCAAGACTCCAGCCAGAGCAAGGGCTAGCAGGCCCAGCGGGGGCAAGGTACCCAGTACATAAAGGCCCTCCCTAGAGAAGTTTCCAACAACACTGTGATGACCCTGGGAGCCTGTGTGAGGGAGGGGCGGGTCCATGGACTGGTCAGGCTTCTCCTTCCATGGCCTCTGTCACATCTGTGAGATGGGGCAGTGATGCCCCTCAGGGGGCTGCTGGGAGGTCAGGGAGAATGGGTGGCAAGTGCTGAGCACAAACCCCCAGCACTGGCAGGCGCCCTCCACAGGACCTCGCAGCCCAGTGCAGAACACGGATGCCCACAAGGTCCCACCCTTGACCTTCTCTTTAAAGGCAGAGCTACAGAGGAGAGAGAAATCTTCCATCTGTTGTTTCACTCCCCGAATGGCAACAATGGCTGAGCCAGGCCAAAGCCAGGAGCCAGGAGCTCCATCCAGGTCTCCCACGTGGGTGCAGAGGCCCAAACATGTGGGCCCTCTTCCACTGCTTTCCCTGGCGCATTAGCAGAGAGCTGGATTCAAAGAGGAGTAGCCAGGACACGAGGCGGCGCCCAAATGGGATGCTGGTACAGCAGGTGGCGGCTTCGCCTGGTATGCCACAACGCTGGCCCCAGCATTTGAGGTTTTGGTGTGTTTTTAAGATTTATTTATTTAAAAGGCAAAATAACACAGGAAGAGAGAGATCCAACCATTGGTTCACTCCCCTAATGGCCACTGCAGCCCGGGAGGGGCCAGGTTGAAGCCAGGAACTCCATCTGGGTCTCCCACTTGGGTGGCAGTGGCCCCAGCATTTGGGCCATCTTCCACTGCTTTCCCAGGCGTGTTAGCAGAGCGCTGGCCAGGTGTGCCTCAGGTCTGTGGCCTCAGGGGTTTAGGGTGCAGGGAGACACCCTGTGCTCCATCAGCCTTCCACCCAGGTTGCTGCTAGACACCAAGGTCGCCCTGAAAACGCCAAGTTGTGTCAGGGGCTGGGGTGCTTCCACCTCTTGCCTCCAACCCTGTACCCTACCACATCCTCCTGATCATGGGTGACATCCAGAGCTGTTCCTGGCTGGTGGTGGGGGTGGGGCGTGGCAGGGAGAGGAGAGAAAATGACTTAATATCTCAGAACGTGTTCCCGGCACACTTGGGAACTTCAAAGCTTCCCGGAGCTGTCCACAGCACTGAGACACAGAGAAAGAGCCAGGGTCAGAGTGGGGGGCCTGGGGCGCCTGCCGGAAGGTGCACTTCTCACGGGCCCCCTGTCTAATTACTTGTGTGCCTTAGAGCCAATTAGCTGAGAGCAGTAATGGGATTTCACCGCGGGGCTGCCTGGCCATATGGCACAGAGCCTCCCTGGGTGCAGGGGCGATGGCTTTGGGAAGCTCAGGGGGTGACAGATGGGTTTGGTGACATTCAGGAAATTATGCAGACCTGCCCAGTGCTGCGCCTGGGGCCCTGATTCTCGGTGGGCGCGGAGAGGGCAGGGGCGGGGGAGGCTGTGCACAGATAAATCTGCCAGCTGCCAGCCACCCTGGAGCTCACGAACCCTTTAAATACAACAGGGAACAGATATGGGGAGCACGGACTCTCTGTCCCTGCTTGGGCAAATCCCATCCCATTTCTGAGCTCCTGTCTGTAGAATGGGATACAATGGCCTCTCCTTCCTGGGCGGCGATCGGAGATTGGATCGAGTGATCCACAGCGGCCGGTGCAGCATCAGCGCTGAGAGCTGGCTGGCCGCTGTCTCACGGCCGTGGGAGAGATGAAAGCCACGCAGAAATGGAGACCCCAGCAAAGGGCAGGAGGAGACAGGAAGGGCCCTGCAGGAGGCCACACTGACACAGGAGCCTGGGAAGTGAGGGGTCCCAGGGAGGACGGTGCAGGGAGGCCCGCAGGAGGCACTCAGCTGTGTGCGGGAGCGGAGCCTCAAGGAGTGGGTCTTGGGGGTCCCGTGGATGTGGGATCAGTAGGCAGGGAGTCGGTTTAGGTGAACTGGAAATCTCAGACCCCTGCCCATCAGGCCACCTCCTTAAATGTCGATTTCAAAGGGCCCACCTTCCCAGGATGCACCTAGCACATCCAGGCACCAGGTCCCAGTGCTACACCTTGTGTTCCGTTGTTCCTTTCTCTCAAGGTTCCAGGCGGTTCTTCGGCCCACTCCTGCTGGTGATGGCCGCGAGAGAACATGGGCAGAGTGAGGAGGAAGCCTAAAAGGCCCATCCAGGTGGGAGGAGGGAGGAGGGGAGCAGGTGGGAGAGCCAAGGTCCACGCTGAGTCGATAGCGTCCACAGCTCGGGCTGGAGGGAGGTCCAGGGTGAGCCCCGAGCAGCTGTTAAGGATACTGGGGTGAGGGGCAGCGCTGTGGCGCAGGTGGTTAAGCCGTTGCCCGTGTATCAGCATCCCATATGGTTGTTGTTTCGAGTCCCCACTGCTCCACTTCCAATCCGGCTCCCTGCTGATATGCCTGGGAAAGCAGTGGAAGATGGCCCAAGTGCTTGGGCCCCTGCACTCACATGGGAGACCCTGACGGAGTTCCTGGCTCCTGCTTTCAGCTTGGGCTAGCCCCAGCCATTGACGTCATTCAGGGCGTGAACCAGCAGGTGGAAGGGAGTTGGGGGCTGGAGGGACTGCTACAGAGTTGGGTATGGGGGAGAGGTTTGAGGAGGCAGGGGGCCCCCTGGGTAATTCCCACAGGGTCTGCGGGTCCAGTTCCCAGGCAGGTTTATAGGGTTGCTAGGTTGAAGTCCCCATGCTGTTGAGTGGACATCTGCTCCCTGGCCGGAGAGCCCTAGGCTGGACGCTGTGTGCAGCTGGGCCCAAGACAGGGGCTCTCCCAAAGCTCAAGGAGCCTCGTCTGCCGCACCCCAGGGCAGGTGTCCCTGTCGGGGGCCACCCTGGGACTCTGCGCCTGCGTGGCCGGCCGTACCCCCAGCCTGCCGGGAGCTCGGTGCTCAGGATGGCTCCCCGGGGCTCAGCCCTCACACGTTCTGATTAAATTTTAAAAAGCCCTGCCCTTTGAAACCTCCATTTCCTCCTCATTTCCATTTGGAAAAAATAAATAAAAGCTATTTATAGATAAATTGAATCTTCTTTATTGGGCTCAATGATGAAAAGTGGAATTGAGTTTTCGATTTTCTTGCTGCCTGGCTATCGGGAGCTATGGAGAGACTTCCCTGGGCCACTGTCACTGGCCTATCACGGCCTGGCCTGGGGCAGGGAGGGGTGGGGGGTTTGTTTAGGGTTTTGCTGGCGTGACTGGAAGAAGCCAGAGGAAGGACAGTGTCTATAATTCAGGGGTTCATCGTTGAAAGAGAGTCTAGGAAATTGTCGTTGACTGGCTCTTCCAACCTCACCCGCTCACTTTCTCCTTACGTTCTGTCTTCCTCATGCAATGGTCATCAGTCTCTCAAGCCATCCCTGGACCTCCCCTTGTGTGTCGCATACCGCACCGCCAGGCTTTGGGGACTCAGCTGTGAGGTCAGGATCCCACACAGGTGGGAGGTCAGGATCCCACACAGATGAGCTCGCTCGTTAGGGTAACCTGAGTATGATCTCATCCCTTTGTCCCCTGGGCCTGAGCCCAGCCACCACGATGGCTGTTAACATGGGTGGGTACAGAAGTGTTCTCAGAAGAGTAAAACCCAAGGCTTGTGTTCAGGAATCCAAGAAAAAGAAGTTTCTTCTTTGGGATGCTGTAGAAAGTAGATGTGAGAGCCAGCACCGCCACAGTTCTGTTGTGACCATGAGGCAAGCTGGACCAAAAAGGAAGCAGCTAGACGGTGGACAGCACAGCCTGAGGATGGATGCAAAGGGACAGAGCTTGAGGTCTGATCAAACTGACACCTGGCCAATTGCCAGACTTGGCAGTTTGGCCAACACTCGCACCGACCTACAGCCGGAAGGGTTCAGCCCTTGTTCTGTGCGTGCCGTTTGCCTGACCAAGCTAAGGTAGCCCCCACAACCACTTTCAACATAGAGCTTGGCAGCCTCATTTTGCAGTCCCCAAACACTGCAGCCAGTGGTTAAGCGGCTTCCCGAGGTCCCCCCACCCCACCCCCCCACCCCCACCCCCCCCTGTGAGCAAGCGAGGGGCCTGGAGGCTCGGATGCATCTGTCTCTGAGATGTTTTCGGGAAACAAGGTAACCTGCTCCGTCAGATGGGGGGCGGGGAATGTCCTCAGAGTCTCCCCCTTAAGGGTCCCCCTGCGACTGTGTTCTCCATTTCCGTTTCTGGAACCAGGAAAGGGGGTCTGGTTTTAGCTCTGTGGCCCCTGGAAGACGGGGCCACGGGATGCCACCCCCTAAACCCTTGCAGATAGCTTGGGGCAGGCTTTGGGGAGCCATGGGATTGCAGATTTCAAGAGGCTGGGGGCCTGGTGGCATGGGGGCTGGGGCTAGAAAAATCGCATCGCGACCCTCATGGGACAGCGCCGCACCTTGGCCTGGGCGGGCTTTGCTGCTGGGAGGAGCTCTCTCCTTTCTGTGTACAACACAGGCTGGCGTTTGTGTGGATGAACTCCGATCTGACATCCTGACGGAAGGACTCAACCCCTGCTCTCCAGGGGAAAGTGATGGCAGGTGGGAGGGGGCAGCCTGCGGGACCTGACCTGCAGGTGACCCCAGCAAGCTGCCCCGCCCCTTCCCTGGCTCCGCCTCGGTTATAACCATCGGTCGTGCAGTGGTTGGTGGGTTGCTCTCTCTGTCGTTCGTGCTGGCTGGTTTTGCAGGAGCTGCAGTCAAAGCTAAATCTTGATTTGTGGGACAGGGAGGAGCGTGCCCGGGCTGTGAGCTAAAACACCCATGTGGCCTGGAGCAGGAAGGGCGCCCTTCTCCTGGCACCGGTCCGTGAGTCGCTCAGCAACACGCTGTCCCTTTGCACAGAGCGGTGCCCTGGCACTCCCGCTTCATCCGACCCTCCCTGTGGCCCTGGGAGGGGACAGGCACATTGTTCTGAGACTGTCACAGCCCAGAGAGGTCAAGTCGGCTGCCCTGCTTGCTCTGGGGGCCAGTGGGCCAGTCCTGGCTTGCAGCCTCCAACAGCCAAGAACCCGGTCTTCCACCCCCGTGCAAATCCAGAAAGAAACACAAAGAATTCTCTGAGCTTCGAATTTAACAGCTCGAACCAGCTGTCCCTTCCGCTCCCAGCAGAGCTGAAGGCGCTGTCCCCGGGGAGGTGCCTCTGTCCCCCGGAGTCACTCAGCCATCAGCGACTCCACCTCCCTGGGAGCCTGTGAGCCAGCCAGGGCAGGTGGCAGTGAGTCCCATCCGGGCAGCCTGTGGGCGTTCTGCTCCTTCCTCCCTTTGAAGCCGGTTGAACAGCACTGTGGGATGCTTAGCGGCAAACCCCGGCTGTGAGCGTTCAAACCTTGCCTCTGCCCAAGCCAGCGCAGCGACCTGGGAAACCTGGCTTCCTGAGCAGGAAATCCCCCCGCCCCTCCCCCCAGAGTGATCAGGAAATGAACAAAGGGACCCAAGCTCGGAGCTCTGTGCCAATAGGAGAGACGCTGTTTAAGTAACTGATAAGAATACCAAAGTGAGACCTGGGGGCGTGCTGTGTGCACAGTAGGCACCCAGTGGGTGAGGCTCCTTCTGTGTTCTCAGTGATCCCATCAATCGCAGTGAACACTCACTGGTCACCGCAGGCAATGAGCGGGACACCTGCCACCCCGCCTCACCGGATTCCCACGGCCACTCAAGAGCTAGGGGCGGGTGTGGTCCCCGTCCTGCAGGTGCAGGGGCTGCTGTCTGAGGGCAGAGGCTGGCCGATGGCAGCCCAGGGGCGCAGCCCTGCGGTCGCCGTCTCCCACGTGGGGGTCGTGCACAGCTGCTGTGTGCAGGCGGCCTGCCCGTGGCCTCTGGAGCCTGCAGTGTTTAGTCTTTGCCAGCCCCCCCTGCTCCGGAGGGCTAGCGGAGTTCCCCGAGGTTACCAAAATGAGGGAGTGGTGGAGCCGGGAGCCCAGGGCCGCTCAGCATAACTCCAAAGCCACCTGCTCCGGCTGGAAGGGGCGGAGCTTCGTGTCTGTGGCCGTCACACGATGGATTGTAAATTGTAAAGCATGGTTTTTTATTTAAAAAATATTTATTTATTTATTTGAAAATCAGAATTACACAGAGGGAGAAAGAGAAGCAGAGAGGGAAAGAGGTCTTCCATCCACTGGTTCACTCCCCAAATGGCTACAACTGCCAGAGCTGGGCTGATCCGAAGCCAGGAGCCAGGAGCTTCTTCCAAATCTCCCACATGAATGCAGGGGCCCAAGGAGTTGGGCCATCTTCTACTGCTGGCACTGTAGATGGCAGCTTTACCTGCTACGACACAGCACTGGCCCCAAGCATGTTTTTTTAAAATATATTATACCGGGGCTGGTGCTGTGGTGTAGCAAGTTAAGCTGTTGCCTGTGGCACCAGCATCCCATGTGGGTACCGGTTCAAGTCCTGACTGCTCCACTTCTGATCCAGCTCTTTGCTATGGCCTGGGAAAGCAGTGGAAGATGGCCCAAGCCCTTGGGTCCCTGCACCCATATGGGAGACCTGGAAGAAGTTCCTGGCTCCTGGCTTCAGCTCAGCTCTGGCTGTTGTGGCCATTTGGGGAGTGAACCAATGGATGGAAGACCTCTCTCTCTCTGCCTCTTTGTAACTCTGCCTTTCAAATAAATAAATGAATCTTTTAAAAATACATTATACCATGTATTTTTTATTGTGGTAAAATGTATATAACATCACATTTCCCTTTTAACCACTTTTTAAATTTTTAAACCAAATTCTTAAAAGTGTTCCAAAATCATTCACATTTTATAATTGTCAAATTACACACTTACATGGAAGATACAAGGAAACTTACTAAAACAAAAAATCTCAAATTATTCCAATTCCTACAACAATAAGACATTTGCAAATTAATGCTGTTGCTTGAATATGCCTTACTCTTAACTCTCAAATTCATTTAACTGCTTCACATATAATTTAATACTTAAAAAAAAAGACTATAACTGAATTATTCAATACTTATAGAGCATTGCTTCTCTGGGTAGACATGTTTCCTATGTCTAGTTAACTAATTTCCTATGTTCAATTAACACTAAAAAGAAAAAACTTGATAGTTTTTTAATCACCATTTATGATTGATTCATGAATTAATAATAATTTGGTTAGCAATGTAGATACATAATGACCAAAAAAAGAATAAACTGGTAATTAATGACATATTCCACTTAATTGGATTACATGCTTTCAAATGTGGGATTGAGCAAAAAAAAAAAAAAAATAGGTACACAGTTACCAAGCCTTTGAGGTTTCCTTTTTAGGAGCAGCTCCATGATTGGGGGCTGGTTAGTACAACACAGAGAACAAAAAGGTGCCAAGGTCATGGTCATAGCTCATCTCATGGTCATAGCCAAGGAGATTATTAACGCTTGTGGCACTTGCTTTTCTTTAGCACAAAAACCAAAGCCATTAACTTGACCTGAGGTATGTACACAAAGTACTTTGCATAAGTGAGATATCTGAAGATACTGGAAACCCAGGGTCTGTGGTTTGTAGTTTGACTTCGTGGAACAAGGAGGTAACAACATTCAGCAAGGGAGGGTTTCACTGACACTAGAGCTTTTAGAAGTTCAAAGTGCGTTCCTCTCCCTTCCGATCAGCACAGGCTGCTCAGCGCCCTGAGAGCATTTGCGGTGAGAAAAATGGCAGCCGCAGCTTCCATAGCTCACTTTGGAGGGAATAATGAGAAAGTCAGTTGGAAGTTGAGACTTTGTCTTTGGTTTCAAACAAGTGGTCCGACTTTTTCTTCTTAGAGAAAAAGGTTAAATCGTGTATCATTGATATATCTAAGCCATCACATTTTGCAGCTTTCAGGTAAAGTGTAGCACACTGTGGACACAAAGTCTGTTAAGAAGAGATCAGTGGAAATCATCTCATCTTTTTTTTGTTTGTTTGTTTTTTTCCTTTCTTTTTTTTGACAGGCAGAGTGGACAGTGAGAGAGAGAGACAGAGAAAGGTCTTCCTTTGCTGTTGGTTCACCCTCCAATGGCCGCCGCGGCTGGCGTGCTGCAACCTGCGCACCGCGCTGATCTGATGGCAGGAGCCAGGTGCTTCTCCTGGTCTCCCATGCGGGTGCAGGGCCCAAGCACTTGGGCCATCCTCCACTGCCTTCCCGGGTCACAGCAGAGAGCTGGCCTGGAAGAGGGGCAACCGGGACAGAATCGGCGCCCCGACCGGGACTAGAACCTGGTGTGCCGGTGCCGCAAGGCGGAGGATTAGCCTAGTGAGCCACGGCGCCGGCCCTAATCTTTTTTTTTTTAAGATTTATTTATTTACTTGAAAAGCAGGGTTACAGAGAGAGAAGGAGAGGCAGAGAGAAAGAGAGAGAGAGAGAGAGAGAGAGAGGTCTTCCATTCAATGGTTAACTCCCCAGTTGGCTGCAATGGCTGGAGAGAGAGAGAGAGAGAGGTCTTCCATCCAATGGTCCACTCCCCAGTTGGCTGCAATGGTTGGAGCTGCGCTGATCTGAAGCCAGCAGCCAGGAGCTTCTCCAGGTCTCCCACATGCGTGCAGGGGCCTAAGGACTTGGGCCATCTTCTACTGCTTTCCCAGGCCATAGCAGAGAGCTGGATCGAAAGTGGAACAGCCGGGACTTGGACTGGCGCCCATATGGGATGCCAGCACTGCAGGCGGCTTTACCCGCTACGCCACAGCGTCAGCCCCCGAGGTCATCTGATCTTACGTCGTGACATCATCCATTCAAGTCCTTGCCGGAATCCCTTGCACTGCAGCCTGGGTATGCCGCTGGCAACCATTGATAGGAGTCAGCTTCAAAAACAGAGATTTCTGCTACAGTCATGCATTATTTAACATCTTGTTTATTAGCACAAGATCCTTAGGTCCTCGTGTGCTAGCAGTTTGTAGAGTTCTTCTCCAGTTACAGAAATCCTCTCTCTGTACTGTCCACAACAACTACTACAAACTCTGTTAGCACAGCATCGGCTGAGCCCAGGATCTGCATTAGCAAGCAAGCTGGAGCAGCAGCGGAGGAGCCAGAACTTGGAGCAGGCCCTCCGCCATGGGATGCAGGCGTCCCAAGCGGCATCAGGACAGCTGCCCACAAGGTACCCCCCTCACTTCAGGTCTTCAGCATGAGCAAAGCCAGTCCCCGGGGGGTCAGCCAGGGCGGCAGGCGGCTCTTGGGTGACCTGGATGGGCTCTGTACCTGGGAATTGACTCCACCATGCACTTGTGAACTCTGCCAGGAGCCAGGCACAGGTTCCACCCTGGGCATCCCACAGAGCACCACTGCCACCGTGTGCCATGGCCTGGGGCTTAGGTCCCCCTCCCCCTGGATGCATGTCTTGGAGAATCCTAGAGCCCCAGGTCAAGCCAGCTCAGAGCCCCCACACTTCTGGGTCCCTGAGCCTTTGCCTGTCAGAGTCTCCCCACCCCCCTGCTCCTCGTCCAGCCTGGAACGGCTGGGTCTCCCCTGAGTTGAGCCAAGCCCAGCCCCACGGTGAGTCACAAGTCAGGATCAGCTGGGGGCTGGCCCTGCCGGGCCCGGAATGATACATCCAACCCCTTCTCCTCCCTGGGAGAAGCTGCCGGGCCACTCAGGTGGGGCTGGAGTGGTGCTGGGCCAAGCAGAGGACTCAGACTGTCCCCTGTCCCAGGAAGGACATTAGTGACTCAATGACCATTCCGGTCCCCTGGTGTGCATGGGGTAACTAAGGGCTTGGAGCCTATGGGGACATAGGGTTGGGGCATCCAACCAGCAGGTGCATTGAGGCAGGCAGAAGAGGTTCGGCTTCCTAATGTGTATTCAGAATTTTGCAGTTGGAAAACTTAGGGGGAAAGCCATTTTATTTCCGGCATACTTATAAACATGCTCTACTTTCTACTCACAGCTGTATTTGAGGTTTGAATTCCTTTCCCGGGGAGAAGCGCTGAAACATCTTCCGTCTTAGCCCTCCAAAGGCGGAAGTGCAGCCCGGAGGTCCGGTCCCAGCCAAAACGCTGCTGGAGGCAGACTGCATGGCTTAAACAGCAGAAATTCATTTTCTCCTTGTTCTGAAAATCCAAGCTCGAGACGCCAGTGGCGGGGCTGGCACTGTGGCGCAGTGGGTAGAGCTGCCCCTTGCAGCATCCACACCCCACAATGGAGTGCTTGTTTTAAGCTCTTAGCTGGTCTGCTTCCAACCCAACTCCCTGCTGAGTCTCACCCTGGGAGGCAGCAGATGATGGCCCGAGAACTTGGGTCCCTGCCACCCATGTGAGAGACTGGACTGAGTCCTGGCCCTGTGGCTTCAGCCTGGTCCAACCCTGGCTGTTGTGGGCATTTGGGGATGAACCAGTGAATGGAAAATCTTGCTCTCGCTCTCTCTACCTCTTGCTCTCTCTGTGTGTCTTTGTCTTTCTGTCTGCCTTTTAAATAAATAAGTAAATCTTTTTAAAAAGATTCCCGCTGGGTCAGGGTCTGGTGGGGGCCCTCTCTTCGGGTTACAGTCTGCCACCTCCTCCTGCATGTCACGTGGGCTTTCCTCAGCTCTCCTGTCAGGTTAGGACCCCGCCCTTTACTTAAAAGATTGATTGATTTATTTGAAAGGCAGAGTTACAGAGAGGCAAAGAGAGAGATTGATCTTTCACCCACTAGTTCACTCCCCATATGGTAGCAATGACCAGAGAGCTGTGCCATTCTGAAGCCAGGAGCTTCTTCCAGGTCTCCCACATGGGTGCAGGGGCCCAAGGACTTGGGCCATCTTGCACTGCTTTCCCAGGCCATAGCAGAGAGCTTGATCGGAAGTGGAGCAGCTGGGACTCAAACCGGTGTCCATATGGGATGCCGGCACTGCAGGCAGCGGCTTTTCCCGCTATGCCACAGCACCAGCCCCGCCCCCACCCTTCTGACCTCACTTAACCTTCGTTACCTCCTAAAAGCCCTGACTCCAAGTGCAAGCACATTAGCGGTTAGGGCTCCGAACACGTAAGGGATTTGGGGATTTGCAGTTCAGACTACAGTGTTGGGATGGGGCGGGGCCGGGAAGGGACCATTCAGAGGAGGCGGGAATGCCCAGCTTCAGCCTAGGAAGAGGTGTTCCCATATTGCGGGAGCCAGGGGAGCTGCAGGGGAGTGGTGAGAGCTGGGCTGGGGTCAGGAGGGGGCTCCATCCCCAGGCCAAAGTTGAGACATATCCTGTGGTGTGGAGGGGGCCGTGAGGCAACAGGGGGGGTGATCTGATGACGAGGGCTGTGGGGGTGCATCTGGCATGGGTGATGGGTGCAGGTAAGGACTGGGCACGGCTGGAGGCCGGGACATGTGAGTCAGGAAAGGGGTGCTGTGGCCAGAGTTCCCACACAGGCTGTTCCAAGGGGCCGTGTCCACACTGAGTTCCGTGAGGATCACCACATGGGCAGGGGACGATCTGTAAAACCGGAAACACTCCCTTACCTCGCCGCACTGCTGCCCAGCTGAGCTCGTAGCCAGACCCCTACAAGTGGGAGGGTAGGCCCGCGCCTCCCCAGGGGCTGTGACCCAGACCACGCCCTCCTCCAACTGCAGCCCAAGGGGCTGCCTCTGCCCCACCCAGGGATTAGATCAGCAGCTCCACGCACACACTCCCAGCTCCGGACTCACTGGGAGAATTCACCGAAAATCGCACATCCCCCAGCTGATGGGTAGGGCTGCCCCGAGCGTTCTCTTTACAGACGAAACAGATCCAACAAGGGAAGACGATCGGGCGGAGTCGCAGGGTCACTCCTTGACTTTCCACAAGGGGCCCTGAGCCCTGAGGACATGGAAGCAAGGCGTGGGGGTATGTGTGCGCGTGTGAGCGCACGTGTGCAAGTATGTGTAGCTTAGGTGTGTCTGATGCGTGTGTGTGTGTGTACATGTTCCAGAGGGGGATTACAGACAGAAGATCTCAATGATCTTCTTGAACAGGTAGAAGAAAAAAATCTAGGGCTGGGCTATAGGAGACAGAGTAGGGCTGGCACTGTGGTGCACAGGATAAACCGCGGCTGGTAATGCCAGTATCCCGTGTGAGTGCTGGTTCGAGGCCCAGCTCCCTGCTCATGTGCAGGGAAAAGCAGCAGAGGATGGCCCAGGTTCTTGGGCTGCCGCCACGTGTGTGGGTGACCCAGATGGAGTTTCCAGCTCCTGGCTTCAACCCTGGCCCAGACCCCGGCCATTGCAGCCACTTGGGGGAGTGAACCAGTGGATGGAAAATCTGTGTCTCCTTCTCTCTCTCTAACTCTGCCTTTATTTAAAACACACACACACACACACACAGAAATAGCGTATGGCCTAACAGAGTTCATTAGTTCAGCTGAAAAGAAAAATAGAACTTTGGCAGTGGAAGGAAACTTGAAGACAGTCTCATCTAGCACCTTGACCATTCTTTGTGAGAAAAACCATCGGTCCCTTATGTTGGTGGCAAATGTCACATGACCCAGTGCAACAGAACGAGGGAGAAAAACCAGTTTAACCCTGCTGTGCCTCGAGTGGCATTCTCTCTCAGCCAGGAGTCTGTGACCCCACCCCCAGCTCCCCAGAGTCGAGGGAACACATAATGGGATTTCGATGGCACAGCGCGCCTGTTGCTGAGCCCATGTCCTCTTAGGAAAGAGGAGGAAGGCAAGGCTTGGCCCATTGAGGCCCCGCCTGACACGAGTCACCAGAGAAGATTATTATCATTTAAAGCCAGAGGACCCTACAGTTTGTTCAGGAGTGCCACGTATGGGATCTTCCATTTCGGTTCAGCTGTATTCTTGGAAGCAGAGGTGTAAGATCCGAATGAAGCAGCAGGTGCCCCCGGGTTGATCTAAGAACACCTCAGCTGCATGGAGTCTCTCACCACACAGCGTGCCGTGCCAGGGAGTCTGCGGTCCACACGGCCCCCCAGCCCCGCCCCACCACTTTGGGCAACTTCCTTGGCATGCTTGGGCCTCGGTTTCCCCGTCTTGAAAATGGGATGACAATATCAGTGTCACCTCGGACTGGTTTTGAAGGCTGAATTATAAAGGTGAAGATGTCTGAACAGCGGTAAGTGTCATTTCAGACTCCGGATGGCCACCCCACAGTGGCCAGCGGTGCCACTGGAGAGCTTTCCAGTTCTTGAATTTTCCATCAGCTTGTGTGAGACAGGTACCCACAGAGATGAGCCACAGAAGCAGGTGCCGGCCGGAAACCTGGTTAAGATTGCGTTGTTTGGGTTCTTACGGCTTTTGTCTTCTGAAAACTCCCTAAGTTCCACTAATCTGAAAATTAACCGATATCAACCTAGCCGGACAGGACCCAAGGACCCCACAAGCCATTGACATAGACATAAAAACAGGAGAGGGACCCGGGAACACGCAACACTGCACAGCGTGAAGCAGACAAGCAGACCCCATGAAACCTGCAGCTGCCAGTGCCAACACCATGGCTGAGTCGCACCAGCATCTGTGAAATGGAAGAAGCCAGATGAAGTTCAAGAACAGGCGGGCGGAGGCCTTACCTGCTGCGCCACAGGGCGAGCCCCAAGACTCCTCTTGATACTGTTCACATCCGATTTAAGTTCCAACAACACAGACGATCCAGCCATAAGAGATACATTTTACTAAAAAGGAATACTTTTTTTTTCTGCAAAAGAAAAAACAATGGAAAACTTTGATTCCGATCTTGACCTGTTAAGATTTTATATATTTGCAGCCCCATGTTCCTCTGGCTCATTACGCATATTTGAGGCCACAGGGTCATTGGAGCTTTTCATTTCTCTCCTTATCTATCTTATTCTGGTCAGTCCAAATTTCTGACTTCGATCTTAGATCATGACTGACAGCTGTAGCCATTGCTTGGACATCCATGAATCAATGAAAACGAGTGAGAAAAGTTTGAGCCTTTTTTTTTTTTTTTTGCAAAGGCTGGGTGTTCAGGAAGCTTTTAAGTGAAGAGCATTCAGAAGCAAAGGGGTCAATGGAGTTAGTTTGGAGTTGGATGGAGTAATGGCGTGATCTTGGGAATAAAAGAAATCTCGAGTCATGGGACAGATTTATTTGAAATTCAATAAACTGCTACACGTAAATTCAAAGAGGTGAAGGACCCTAGCTCTCAGGACGAAATTCCAGAAATAAATCCAGTAGAGAGGAGGATGGGAGGCCCTGAGGCGGAGAGAGCCATTGCCACTCCGCTTCCCACATCTGATTCTTGAGGCTTGGGGCTGAGCGCCAGGTCATGTCTTCTAACAGCAGAAGCTGAAACAGACGCTGGAGCACCCCCATTGCAAGGGCAGCTTCAGAGAGCCTGGTGCTCAGGGAAAGAAAATGCTGTGTGTGTAAGGGGCGGGGGGACGTGGGGAGGAAGGTGACCCCAGGGTGGGCGACTGTGCTCCCCCCTGGCAGGTGCAGCTGAGAGTGGTACGGTGCAGTGACCTGTCCCGGCCTCATGAACCACATGGTCACCCTGTCCAAGGGAGGACATTAGCCCGAGGATGCCCGTGCCCTTTGTTAATGGGTGTGGTCTGATTCGCAGCTGTGTTCCCGGTCGGAGGGAGCCGCTGCCCAGCTGAGCGGTTGCAGGCAGCTGGGCAGCTGGGCTCCCGTGTGACTCTGCTGCCACCTGCAGGTTGTCTTGGGGAAGTGCCTCTTCCTCTCCACCAAAGGAACGTGGCCAAAAGTTCTCTGGCTATGTAGGGTGGGCTGAACCAGATAGTGAAGCCCAGGTTATGTAATCATTGTGTCCAGGGGAAATCAACACTGACAAGATCCTGGGGCCGGCGCTGTGGCATAGTGGGTTAAGCCACCGCGTGCAACACCAGTCCTATATGGGCACCGGTTCGAGTCCTGGCTGTTCCAGTTCCAGACCAGCTCCCTGACAATGCACCGGGGAACACAGTGGAAGATGGCCCGAGTCCCTGGGCCCCTGCAGCCACGTGGGAGACCTAGATGAAGCTCCTGGCTCCTGACTTCGGCCTGCCCCTGCCACTGTTGTGACCATTTGGGGACTGAACCATTGGATGGAAGATCTCTCTCTTTGTGTCTCTTCCTCTCTATATATAACTCTGCCTCTCAAATAAACACATACATCTTAAGAAAAAGAAGACAAACTCCTCTCCACTGCCCTGTCCTGCCTGATTTCATAGTGGGGAACTGAGGTCTAATTCAGATACTTCCATGGGTGGGACTGGAGTCTCCCCGGTGCTATGGCTGCCGTCTCCTCCTCCGCCCAGTCTCTGCGTTCACAAATTCATCAGGAAACCAGAGAGCTTAAACCTGCCCAGTGGCATTTCACAGGAGTATCTGCAGCCCCACGAACCGTGGGCGCTCAGTGCATCTATCCAGTGGAGGGTTGGAGGACCCTGACTCGCTCACGGTCCCTCAGCTGGAGTCCACACCGAGGGGCTTTGGACTTCAAAGCTGGTGCTGTTTCAGGGTATCTGGCTTGAGTGGAACTGACAAACAGGAAGAGTATGGAGCCATGTAATGCATTAAGCCGTCTTGCATTAAACACACGTCTGTCTTTCCTTCCCGCCGGAATTAACCCTGCACAACACTGGGGATGGCGCCGGGGAAAAGGCACGGAGCCTGACGGTGAGTGAGGTTTGTCTGGGGCCTGATTCGAATGCTTCTGTGGACAGGGCTGTGATGCCTGGAGCCGGAGTCTTCCGGTGCCGTGGCCCTGTTCTTGTAAACTCTGTCAGGATGCGGGGCCTCGCGGGGCCTGGGTCACCGAGGCAAGATCCCGCTGTGCTGGGCACTTTCTAAATGTTTCTGATAAATGAGCAGGGCCCCCGGTGCCCCCCAGGTCTTTCCAGTTTTTCTGTCTTCATCCTGCTGCCTGCATCCCAGCCACTGAACTGTTTATGGATTCAAGCCAAGATAGTCATTTGCACCTTAGTGAGAATCGGCTTGGATTCCCTTTTTGTTCTTGGGCCTTTTGGTGGAGCTTGGTTAGGAGAGCGAGGGGGGTGCCCGTGCAGGCAGTGCTGTTTCTGTCTCTCTGGCACACAGAGGAGGCTGTGGACCCCCATGGAGACCCCCAAGCATGCCCCCTAGTGTTCCTTTCGCTGTCTGTACTAGTTGCCAAGGCCTAGAGGGCTGGCTGGGCCAGGCTGAAAGGCCTGGAGTGACAGAAACTAGCTTGGCTTATCCCGCGACGGCTGGAGCTGTGCCCATCCAAAGCCAGAAGCCAGTAGCTTCTTCCTGGTCTCCCATGAGAGTGCAGGGACCCAAGCACTTGGGCCATTTTCTACTGCTTTCCCAGGTCATAGCAGAGAGCTGGATCAGAAGTGGAACAACTGGGGCTTGAACCAGCACACATACGGGATGCCGGCACTGCAGGCAGTGGCTTTACCCTCTACACCGCAGTGCTGGCCCCTTGGTTTGGGTTTTAGGACAAGTTTGTGTAAGCGTGGGGCAGCCGGTTCACCTCTGTACCGTCAGTGAGCTCACCTGGGAGAGGCCGGTCAGCACTAGATTAGTGGTTTTCTTTAGTCTTGGATTTTTTTCTCATATTTAATTATCCCTACATTGCATTTAATTATCCCAGCTTTATTAAAGCTTAATTGACTAATAAAATTAGTACCCCAGGATGTACTGATATCCATACAAACTGCATCATGATTAAATCAAGCTGGTCCGCGTGGATCATCTCACATCCTGCTCATTTTTTTGTTTTTGCATACTGCTCATGTTTGATGCTCTCATGCATCTCTGCTCTCCCAACAATTTTAAAGTGTATAGCACGTTATTATTTTATAAGCTTTATGTTGTCTATTTGAAAGGCAGAATGACACAAAGACAGAGAAGGATAGAAGTTGTCCGTCTGCCGGCTCCCCCTTCGTTTGCTTAGCTTTCTTTTTACCTATTTGCCATTTTTAAAAAATATGCTCCAATTGATTTTCGCAGCACCTGGCATCGGTTCCCCGATAATCAGATAATCTGTCAGGCCACCTCCTGCTGGAGTCCTCCCTCCCTCCCCTCCCCTCCCCTCCCCTCCCCTTCTCTCCCCTCCCTCCTCTCCCCTCCTCTCCCCTCCCCTCTGTACTCTGCTCCAAGCTGGACTGGCCACCTGTGCATGGCAGCATCGTGGGGTTTCTCTGCACCAGCACATGAGTGTCCTGCCCACTTTGCCTGGCAGCCCCTGCGACTCAGAGAGGCCTCAGCGTGAAGCCTGCCTTGATGGCCCTGCTGGCACAGAGAGATGAGAGCAGTGTGTTATGTCGGCCCCCCGGCCTGTGTGGCTAGGTGAGTTAGCCCCTACTGACCAGTCCACCCAGGCCTGGCAATTTGAGTTTCCAGATCCCCAGCCAAGAGGTGGACAGTCAACCAGACAGCACCAACCGGGAACATTCCAGTGGGCTTTTCCCATGGGAATGAATGGAGGGGACCTCCATCACTTTTGGGGTGCATTGGCAGGGACCCAGTTATGCCCACAGCTTGACAAGGTGTGCACCAGCAGGAGCTAGGAGTAGGGTCTGGGGCTTTTTTTTTTCAAGATTTATTATTTATTTGAAAGGCAGAGTTACAAAGAAAGAGAGAAGGAGAGAGATATTTCATCCATAGTTTCACTCCCCAAACGGCTGCAACAGCTGGGGCCTGGCCCAAGTTGAAGGCAGGAACTAGGAACTCCATCCAGGTCTCCCATGTAGGTGCAGGGTCCCAAAGACTTGGGCCATCTTCTGTGCCTTCCCAGGTACATTAGCAGGGAGCTGGATGGGAAGTGGAGCAGCTGGGAACCGAACCGGCGCCCATGTGGAACGGTGGCGCTGCAGGCAGGGGCTTAACCCTCTCTACCACAACGCCAGCTCCCATTTGCTGCTTTTTCCAGTGCATTAACAGGGAGCTGGGTTGAAAGAGGAACAGTCGGGACTTGAACCTGCACTCACATGGAATACCAGTGTCACAGGCAGAGGCTTCGCTCACTGCACCACGACGCCGCATCCCGGGGCTGGGTGTTGAATTCAGGTATGCCAATATGACGTGCAGCCTTCATTGCTAGGCTGTGTGCCCACCCCTGCAAACCACTCCTGACCCACCTTCTGGAACTCCCAGCTGGGGCATCTGGTGGGGCCCATGTGGGAAAGGCAGCACGCATGTCCCCGACCAATTGTCGAGCACCTTCCTGCAGTTAAAGCCGACCAGCGTGAGAAGCACTTTCCCAACGGGCAGGGCTAGCTGGCCCGGCTCAGGCTGCCAACTCTGACGGGAGCCTTCGGGCCTGGCCTCCAGCCCACGCTGGTCCCCCTGCCAAGCGGGCCCCCGGCTGGAGACAGGCGCATCTGAAGATTTGCTGAAAACGGTCAGTTTCCTGCACCAAGTACAGCCTGGCTGTTCAATCCAAACAGAACCCGGGAGGAAGCTGCTGCCCCCGCCTTGACTGCTGTGTGGGGCTTTAGTGTGCTGGAAATAGAGCAGACACTGTGCAGACCGACCCTGTAGACAGAGCAAGTACACGTGCCAGGCGCCAGCCAAGGCGGGATGTGTGCACACATGTGCACACACAAGCACACGTGTACACACACACGCACACGGAACAGAAACGCCATAGAAACAAGCTATTTTAATTTTAGCTGCTGTGTAAGTTTTGTGTCTTGTCAAAAATAAGATGAAATTTTCTTTGATGATCTAGTCTTGTTTTTATTTTGAGTTACTTATGAGAAAGAGGGAATGGACAAGCTTTTTTTTTTTTTTAAGATTGGTTAATTTGAAAGGCAGAGTGACAGAGAGAGAGAGAGATCTATCCTCTGGTTCACTCCCCAATAGCCTGGGCTGGGCCAGGTGGAAGCCGAGAAGGCTGGCACTCCAGCTGAGTCTCCCGCGTGGGTTGCAGGGACCCAAGCACTCGGGCCATCTGCTGCTGCTTTCTCAGGCCATTAGCAAGGAGCTGGATGAGAAGGAGAACAGCCGGGACTTGAACCAGCGCTCTGATGTGCAATGCCGGTGTCATAAGTGGTGGCTTCACTTGCTGTGCCACAATGACAGCCTATGGACAAACATTTTTGCAGCGTCTTGTGTATGTGGGTTAAGCTACCACTTGAGACACCCACATCCCATAAGGAGGCGCTGGTTAGAGTCCTGGCTGCCAAGAATTCCATCTGGGTCTCCCACATGGGTGCAGGGGCCCAAGCACTTGGGCCATCCTCCGCTGCTTTCCCACGAACATTAGCATGGAGCTGGATAAGAAGTGGAGCAGTCGGGACTTGAACCAGGTTGGTACCCATATGAGACACTGGCATCGCAGGCAAAGTCTTAACCTGCTATGCCATAATGCTAGCCCCAAAAACCCGATTTTTTATAAGAACAAATATTACCCTGTGATAAAAATGACATTAAGATTCCTGCATACAGAAGGACCATTCCATAAGTTATCTCAGGACAACTGACTGTCCAACTTCATGCCAAAAATGAATTCCAGTTCTTGCAAAGGTTTAGCTGTCCACAAATAAAGCTGAGCATACTAGCAAACTAATAAAGAAAAAAATGAATATGTGTCTATGATCTTCTGGATAATGAAGGACTTTCTACACATGAGTCTGAGTACAGAAACACCAGAGGGAAATTGTTACATTCACGGAAAATTTGTTTTTTCTCAATTTATCTTCTTTCAATTTGTTTTCCTGATGTTTGCAGCCCATGGAAATTTTGATTTCTGTATCATGAGCTGTATCAGTGTGGATAAATTTTCACTATAGAAAAGTACTTACGGGGCCGGTGCTGTGACACAGTGGGTTAACACCCTGACCTGAAGTGCCGGCATCCCATATGGACGCTGGTTCAAGACCTGGCTGCTCCACTTCCAACCCAGCTCTCTACTATAGCCTGGGAAAGCAGTAGAAGATGGCCCAAGGCCTTGGGCTCCTGCACCCATGTGGGAGACTCAGAGGAAGCTCCTGGTTCCTGGCTTCAGATTGGCACAGCTCTGGCCGTTTCAGCCAACTGGGGAGGTGAACCATCGGATGGAAAACCTCTCTCTCTCTCTCTCTCTCTCTCTGCCTCTCCTCTCTCTATGTAGCTCTGACTTGCAAATAAATAAATAAATCTTTAAAAGAAAAGTACTTACCAATAGAATAGGAAAAAGACTAGCACAGAAAGAGAAAGAAAGGCTAAGGAATTGAACTGGCAATTCAGGGAAGCAAGGCAAATGGTCAATCAACATGGAAAACAATGTTCCCTTTCACCAGTAATAAAAAGAAAAGAGGCCAGGCCGGTGTTATGAGGGTGTGGCACGTGACTGAAGTAGCCACAGTGCCGCGTCTCTATAGAGGGCACATTGGCAGCAGGTGCCATCCGGGCAGGTGACTAAGCACCGCCGGTTCTCTGTCACGTGTGCAGGTCGAAATGAAGTCCATCTGGAGTTAGAGCAGAGGCTGCCAGAGGCTGGGGTTAAAGGGAGATTGGGTCACAGGCACCCAGACAGTCGGCTGGAAGTCATAGGTCCTGGTGTCCCACGGCACCGTGGGGCGACTCTGCGTTCACAGGAACGAGTTGGGACGAGTTGTACGCTGGATAAGGACCTGCCAGAGAGGCGCCTGTAGGTTCGAGTTACGTGGATGACCTGCTTGGATTAGTTTATAATGTGCTGAGATATAGGTATATACCAGCATCCCGTAAACATGTACAAATGCTGCATATTAAACACAGAAAGAATATATTCGAACAAATGCCCCAAAATCCACCAGTCACTTCTAGTGATTCACTCTAAGGAACTAAGGTGACAGCACTATCAGGTAAGATGAACCCAGGGCGTATTTGTCACAATGTAGCTGACACTTTAAAGATGGAAGGCAATGAAAGGCGCCAGTGAGGGATGAGTTGGGTGCAGGAAGAGGTCCTGTGCTGTGGGCACTCCAAGCTTGACGCTAGGGAGCCTTGCTGCCTGGTAGCCCTGAGAGCACCCCCACATTTCCTCCATCCCTCAGACTTGTAATACGGTCTGAACTGTAGACCTTGGCTGGAAAGTGAGCCAAACCAAACCATATATCTGATAGAAATAAGTATTTAATGTTAACACTAAATGCAAAGTTTTATTTTCTGAAAGATGTAGGCCAGTGAGCTGGAAGCAATACCTAACAATAGAGCGGTTCTATAAAAATAGCTACTGCATGGTTTGAGAACATCTTATTCTCCGGAGAGGATTAACTATCCCTTCCCCCCAAAAAATAAAAATCCCCTACACATATCCCAATCTCCTCTGCTTACCTAGGGCTTTCCTTGGAAGTATCAAAATAAAAGTTATCCTACGTAACATTGAGTGCTTAAAAATCTGTGTGGGGGTGGTGGCAGGCATTTGGCTTAGTGTTAAGAGCCCCCATTCCAGGGCTTGAGTCTGGGTGCCCACTCCCACTTCTGGCTTCCTGCTAACGCAGACCCTGGGAGGCAGCAGGTGACGGCCTCAGTAATTGGATCCAGGTGCAAGGTCGCCAGCAGCAGTGAGGTCCCCAGGGCGTCAAGTGCTCAGGCGCAAGTTCCTGGGCTTCCATGCCTTTCCCAGGCTTTCCATGCCTTTTCCTGGCTGCGTTGCAAGTGCGGAGCAAGCAAGGGGCCTGTGACGTTTACCCTTGAGTCACCGAGGCCGGGCCTGTGGCAGTCCCTGCTGTGTGTCCAATGGGACGCTTGGGAGCCCTTGTCTCCAAAGTGGCTGTAAGGAGCTGTTTTCTTCTCTGGGAACTTTAGTTCAAGCCTGGGCAGCTCGGCAGAGGTGGTAGGGTCCTCACGTGACCCAGTGCTGCCCTGCCCACGCTACGCCCCTCCCCAGTGCCCCTTTCAGAAGGACAGGGGAGGGAGGGTCTTTCAAAAAGTTCATGGAAAATAGAGTCCAAAGGTAAGCTTATTTCGGTGCAAAAACACTCGGGAAATTCATGCATCTGAGGGGTTTTCAAAAAAGTTCACGCAAAGCGCCTGTGATGGCAAGCTGAGTGTTCTGCAGCACGGAAGATCCAGAGCTGCCACCTGCCTCTCCCCAGCTCTGGAAGAGCGTCCTCATTAAGGCCAGTTTCGGAAGGAGCTGCGTGTTCTCTCATTTGTCCTGGCGCAGGCTGCGGCCAGCTTATCTGCTCCTGCAGTATCATCTCCATTTCGTCCGTCCATTTCTCAGAGAAGTGATGCGTGTGTGTGTGTGTGCACGTGTGTGTGCTTGGTCGGTTTCTGGAAGGAGAATCATCTTGGGCAACGGAGTGGGACCTGCTTCACGTTTGTTCCTGGTCAGTGACCAGGCACCCCGTGGACTGTGTCCACTCCAGGGCTGGTGGCGGTGTGGCGGGCTCCCTAAGGGACATTTTGGGATGATGCCAGAGGCATTTCGTGGGAGAGGAGGAAGCAGGCCTTCTGCCCCGTGCGAGGCTGCACCAGAGGCAGCAGGACAAAGGACAGGACAGAGGGGTTGAGAGAGCCTTCAAGTCCCAGACGGGAGAACAGGCACAGACGGGGCCTGCATCCTGCGGTTGGATTCGGCTCATCAGGACAGCAAAAGGCCGAGGTTCCTGGAAGGACAAGCAGGTCCCCTCTCTGTCAGAGCCCCAGAGGAAGGCACGACTCACGCGGAGTGGAAAGGGGCCTGCATCCTGCGGTTGGATTCGGCTCATCAGGACAGCAAAAGGCCGAGGTTCCTGGAAGGACAAGCAGGTCCCCTCTCTGTCAGAGCCCCAGAGGAAGGCACGACTCACGCGGAGTGGAAAGGGGCCTGCTCTGGAACTCAGGAGACGGGAAGCTAATTTCTGCCTCCCGCGTGACCCTGTGTAGATCACCTCCTTTTCTCTGTCTAGACAAGCAGAGTTGGACCAGAGCAAGACAGACCAAGAAGGGGCTGGTGCTGTGGTTCAGTGGGTTAAGCTGCTGCCTGAGAGGCTGTCGTCCTGTATGAGCACTGGCTTCAGTCCCAGCTGCTCCACTTCTGATCCAGCTCCCTGCTCATGCGCCTGGGGAGGAAGTGGAAGACGGCCCAAGTGCCTGGGCCCCTGCACCCACATGGGAGACCAGGATGGAGTTCCAGGCTTCTGGCTTCGACCTGGCCCAGTGCTGTTGTGGGCATTTGGAGAGTGAACCCACAGATGGAAGATCTCTCTGTCTCTCTATCTCAGTCTCTCCCTCTATCTGTAACTCTGCTTTCAAATAATTTTTTTTAAAGCAATGCCAAGTAGTTTCATCTCATGTGCTCTGATCAAGCAGCCACCAGCAGGGCTGTGTTAGTAAGGATTCTGAGGTGCACGCGACTTAACGGGAAAGTGCCTCAATCAATTAGCAATGTCTGGCACAGGCATGGTTTGGGGACTGGTGGCAAGTGTTTGCCATCTCTCGACAACATGATTTTTTTCTTTTCTTTTTTTTTTTTTGATGTACAATTTTTTAGAAAGCTTTTATTTAATAAATATAAATTTCATAGGTACAGCTTTTGGAATACAGTGCTTCCTCCCCCCATACCCACCCTCCCACCACCCCACTCCATCCCACCTCCTGCTCCCTCTCCCATCCCATTCTTCATTAAGATTCATTTTAATTACTTTTATATACAGAAGACCAACTCTATATTAAGTAAAGATTTCAACAGTTTGCACCCACACAGACACACAAAGCTTAAAGTATTGTTTGAAGACAAGTTTTACTGTTAATTCTCACAGTACAACACATTAAGGACAGAGATCTTACATGGGGAGCAAGTACACAGTGACTCCCGTTGTTGATTTAACAATTGACACTCTTATTTATGTGGACAACATGATTTCTATTGTTACCTTCAGCTTTTTTTTTTCAATTATTTATTTGAAGGTCAGAGTTACACAGAGAGAGAAGGAGAGGCAGAGAGAGAGAGAGAGAGAGAGAGAGAGAGAGAGAGGTCTTCTATCTGCTGGTTTACTCCCCAATTGATTGAAACTGTGGAGCTGCGCCGATCTGAAGCCAGGAACCAGGAGCTTCCTCTGGGTCTCCCATGCTGCTGCAGGGGCCCAAGGACTTGGGCCATCTTCTACTGCTTTCCCAGGCCACAACAGAGAGCTGGATCGGAAGAGAGCAGTGAGGACATGAACCGACGTCCATGCAGCGCCCGGCCCCTGTCTTCAGTTTTGAAGTACACTTTGTGATGCTGTGATATACACACCTGAACGAAGCCGTGTTAAATCAGCTTCCTGTAACAAAATTGAATCAAAATAAGTCAGTCATCACATTTATTATGGATCAGTTTTATTAAAAAATTTGTAAGTGTTGGGTGACTACTTTGCAACCAAATTATCACTTGGGATAATTAGCAAATTAGCATTCTGTTGGATTGTTTTAAAATACAGCTTTCCCTCAGGGGAAAACTTGTCAGGAATCTGGCTGAAATGAGCAGATGGAGGCTTCCCGGTGTGGGGTTTTGTCGGCAAGAATTCCTGGAAGGTTCTTTATCACAGGACTTCGTGGACATGACACAAGGAAGGTGCTCAGAGGATGTTCCCAGTTTTTCTTGCAAATTGACGCACAGCATAGGGACTGGCATCGTGGCACAGTGGGTAAGGCCACTACCTGCCATGCTGGCATCCCATATGAGTGCTGGTTCCTGTCCCGGCTGCTCCACTTCCAAACCAGCTCCCTGCTAATGACCTGGGAAAGCAGCGAAGGATAGCCCAAGTGCTTGGGCCCCTGCACCCACGTGGGAGACCCAGATGGAGCTCCTGGCTCCTGGCTTTGGCCTGGTCCAGCCCTGGCCATTACAGCCAACAGGGGAGTAAACCGGTGAACAGACGATCTCTCTGTGTGTCTCTCTGTCTCTCTGCAACTTTGACTTTCAAACGAATACTTGAAATCAATCTTAAAAAAAAAAAAAAAAAGCAAAGCAAAGCAAAGCAATGTAGCTTCCTGCAGAGAGTTTTGAGATGCAGTGTTGTGCTTCGCCCGGTGCCCGGTGCGGAGAACGGGCTTGTGCTCCGCCCGGTGCAGAGAACGGGCTGCTCTGGTCCCTGGCTCTGGACGCAGTCTCCCCACTGTGCGTGCAGGGGCATCTTAATACATTGTGGGTTTATTCTAAAAACGATTTTCATGGAACTCAGCACTCAAAAGTCAGGACTTGACCAACATTTGGCACCCGTTCGGTGGCCGACTCTCACCGACTCTCACACCTGAGTTCACTCGAGTTCCTTCTTTTCTTCTCTTTCTGATTCTAGGAAAGTACGCATGACATCAAGTTCACAGGTTTTTATTTTTTATTTATTTACTTGAGAGGTAGAGTTACAGACAGTGAGAGGGAGAGACAGAGAGACACATCTTCCGACCCTTGGTTCACTCCCCAGGTGGCCGCAACAGCCAGAGCTGAGCTGATCTGAAGCCAGGAGCCAGGAGCTTCTTCCCGGTCTCCCATGTGGGTGCAGGGGCCCAAGCACTTGGGCCATCTTCTACTGCTTTCCCAGGTCATTAGCAGAGAGCTGGGTTGGAAGAGGAGCAGCTGGGACTAGAACCAGCGCTCATGTGGAATGCCAGCACCCATGCGGGATGCCAGCACCACAGGCAGAAAGAAGATTAACCTACTGCAGCACAGTGCCGGCCCCAAGTTCATGGCTTTTTAAGTGTGCGCTTCAGTTGTCAGTGTGTTCACACTGGTGTGCAACCAACATAAAGAACTCCTTTTCCTCCTGCAAAATCCAGATTCCATCCCCATGAAAACAGTCACTCCCCCTGGCCTGCTACCCCAGTCCCTGGCAGCCAGCTCGCTACTCTCCGTCTACGAACCTGGCCGCTGTAAGCATCTTGTATTGGATTCACACAGTATTTGGCGTCTTCTGACGGGCTTACTTCACTCAGCACAATGTCTTAGCATGGGTGAGAATTTCCTTCCTTTTAAAGGCTGAATAATTGCATATATCATATATATGCATATATCACATTTTTATGCATTCACCTGTTGATAGATACAGGTTTTTTTTTTTTAAATAAAAATTTTTGTTTATTTGAAGGAAGGAAAGGAAGAGGGAGGAGGAATAGGAGAAGAAGATGGGGGAGGGGAGAGATCTTCCATCAATGCTGGTTCACTCCCCCAATGGCTGCAACAGCCAGAGCTGGGCCAGGACAAAACCAGGAGCCAGGAATTCCGTCTCAGCAGGGGGGCAGGTATCTGGGCCGTCCCCCCGCCCGCCCAGGCACATTATCAGCCTTCCGGAGACACAAACAGAGCGAGCTGCCCCTTCACTGCAGAGGAGGAAGACAGCTAAAGACCTCAGCATCTCTCATGTCAGTCCTCCGTGCTCATAAGCACCTGATGGAGCAGCACCCCCCGCTGAAAGCCCCTTCCACGGCCGTCTCTGTGGTGCCCGGCTGTCTGCTGGTGCCTGGTTGTCTGCAGGTTCAAGGTTTCCAGCTCTGCTTCAGGACCGGCGGCAACACCCGCAGTCGCAGGTCAAGGGCAGCTGGGCCTGGCCCGGTGGGCACCAGTGTGAGAATTGGCCTGGCTTTCTGGTGCGTCGATCCACTGCCTGCGATCAAGGAAGCCCGACGGAGGAAAGGGTGGGTGGACAGGGTTCTGACTGAGTGCTCCTGGTCTGAGCATAAGCCCCCCTCCCCAGTCTCAGCAATCCAGGTCTCCCTTTGTAACATAGGCTCAAGCCACACCCCGTCTTCCTGCTGGGTGTCACTCTCTGCTCCTCTGGCACAGACAGCCTGGAGCTGAGGCGGTCTCTCAGGGCCTGCAGCCTGCGGCTTGTGTCCTCTCCGAGAGCCGGCTGGAGGACCAGGGCCCTGCCCTGTCTTTGCTTGATCCTGGACCCTCACCTGGCTGTTTGCTTTCCTTCTCTCAACAGTCACTTCTCACTCTTGCCCAGGTTGGATCACGCACTCCGGCCCCTGAAGCATGCTCCTCCTGATACAAAGAGCTCCAGCTATTTGCCAGCGCTGTGGCGCAGTGGGGTAAAGCCCCAGCCTGCAGCACCGGAATCCCGTATGGCCGCTGGTTCGAGTCCCGGCTGCTCCACTTCTGGTCCAGCTCCCTGTTAATTCACCTGGGAAAGCAGTGGAGGATGGTCCAAGTCTTTGGGCCCCTGCACCTAAGTGAGAGACCCGGAAGAAGCTCCTGGCTCCTGGCTTCGGATCAGAGTGAACCAGTGGATGGAAGGCCTCTATCTCTACCTCTCTCTGTAACTCTTTCAAATAAGTAAAATATTTTTTAAAAGATCACCCCCATAATGAGTCCATTTCAGCACGGGGGATCAGCATGGGGGATGGCTCCATGGCAAAGAGAGGTTGAGACTGCCTGAGCCTCTGAGTTCAAGAGTCCCACTAGGCTGGGGGCTTCGGCTGAAGCAGAAGCGTGGGCATGCGCACACGTGCACATACACACATACGTGCACACATGCACACATACGTGTTCACACACACGTGCTGCTCTGCTGAGGAGGCAATGAGGGGACTTGGCCGCCAAGTATTTTTCTGCCTCGTTAGGCTTCGTGTCAGCTGGGTGATAATCATCGTGGCTGATAGTGGTTGAGAATTTTCCTGAGCCAGGCAGGCAGTGTGCTAAACGTTTGCACCTGGACGACCCCACTTAATGATTTCTGTCTTTCAAATTGAGAAACTGAAGCTTCAAACTGTTGAATATTTCACAGCTAGCAGGTGGCTGAGTCAGGATTTTTTTTTTTTTTTTGGTAAAGATTTATTTGTTTTGTTGAAAGGCAGAGTTACAGAGAGAGGAGAGAAAGGAGAAAGATCTTCCATCTAGGGGTTCATTCCTCAAATGGCCTCAATGGCAGAGGCTGGGCCAGGTCAAAACTGGGAGCCTGGAACTCCATCTTGGGTTCCCATGTGGGTGCAGGGGCCCAAGCACTTGGGCCATCTTCTGCTGCTTTCCCAGGCACATTAGCAAGGAGCTGGATGGGAAGTGCAGCTGCTGGGACCCAAATGGGCACTCATATGGGATGCCGGCACTGCAGGTGATGGCTTAACCTGCTATGCCACAGCGCTGGCCTTACATGTCGTGTTTTGATTGTAGACAGATCTGGTCCCTGAGTACCGACCGGGCAGATGTGCTCAGATCTCTGAATCCCATTCAACACTGCTTGTTCCAGCTTCCAACACTTTCTCCTCTCATCTCTTCCAGCCTGGGGCTGCTACCAGCTCTGGGTTCCTGAGCCGTTCTTTGTGGTTCCCTGGCAACCGCATCTTTATAAATTGTTATTTTGTTCATATACTTCCTCCTAGAATTATCCTGATTTAGGATTGTCATCTGTTTTCTCTGGGGAAGTGTTTTCTTTCTTTCTTTCTTTCTTTCTTTTCTTTTTTTTTTTTTTTTTTTGACAGGCAGAGTGGACAGTGAGAGAGAGAGACAGAGAGAAAGGTCTTCCTTTGCTGTTGGTTCACCCTCCAATGGCTGCCGCGGCCGGCACACTGCGGCCAGCGCACCGCGCTGATCCGATGGCAAGAGCCAGGTGCTTCTCCTGGTCTCCCATGGGGTGCAGGGCCCAAGCACTTGGGCCATCCTCCACTGCCTTCCCAGGCCACAGCAGAGAGCTGGCCTGGAAGAGGGGCAACCGGGACAGAATCCGGCGCCCCGACAGGGACTAGAACCTGGTGTGCCAGCGCCGCTAGGAGGAGGATTAGCCTAGTGAGCCGCGGCGCCGGCCTGGGGAAGTGTGTTCTGATACAACCTCCTAGCGCCACAGCCTGCCCAGCTCTGAGAATACTACGTGGATCGAATCAATGACCAGATATCTTGGTGGAGTAAGACGATGTTTTGCAGGAGGTTCAGAAGAGGAGACGGTGAAACACCAACGGCACAGCATGAACCTGCGCTGCTTCCTCAAGTGCTCACTAGCCCCTGCAGAGCAGGAGTCCTGGTCCAGAGGCACCGTGAACTTGTGCAAGGCCTTCATGCAAATCAGAAAAGGGGTACAGGCTCTGGAAGGAGGCAGCCCCTAGCGCACGTGGCTTGGAGCGTGGCGTGTGGCCTGGCCTTCAGCTTCCTCACACTGGAGCGATACCCAGCTATGCGGCCGGTCTGCCCTGGGAGCTGAGCCGGTCAGCAGGTCGCCCGGTGCTAGACAGGGGCCGGGCTCAGTGCGCTGCGAGGATGCCTACCACACCTTACAGGGTGTGCAAATGCGATCTTTTGTGCACAGAGTGGACTTTTTCACACCTTTCTTCCTTAGCTTCCTGAATGGGAGAGGAGAGTCCTTGCTGGCAGAGTTTGAATAGGTAGTGTTGGAATCCCACGGGGCCACAGCCATCTGGAGACAGATGCTTTCTCTCAGTCCTCCTGGATGTAACTGTGCTACTCCTGGGAACTCGGAGAGGCCTCCAACTGCTGGGTGTGTGGGTGAGAGTGGCCCGGGATTGGATGTGGGTACCACCCACCAACAGGGTGCAGGTCTCTCTCTCTGCAGTGGCTTGGGAGCAGGAAAGGAAGCGCTGAAGGCCACAGGGTGGGGACGGGACTGCCCGTCAGTGCCTTGTGATTCAGCCCTTCCTGTAGCAGAGTGATTTTGTTTAACGCGAATTCCCAGAATGCCTGACACACCCACAGGCCAGCAGGCTGCAACCCATCCTAGAGCACGCTGGGAATAAAGTGAACATTTGTGCAGATGGCACCTACCCTCGGCACTGCCCCTGTGCCCTTCTCCACAGAGGGTGGTCGGGAGAGCTTGGGGCGGTGGGAGACGCCCCAGAGACCTGCCCCAGACTGACCCCACACTTCTCAGGCCCCAGAGGAGACGTTGCCTCCTGCTCCTCTTCCTTCTCCTTCTACTCTTTCTCCTCCTTCTCCCCCCCTTTTTTTAAAATATTTTTTCTTTTTAAAGTTTTATTTATCTATTTGAGAAGCCGACGGAGAAAGGGAGAGACAGCGACAAAGGTCTTCCATCTACTGCTCCCTCCCCAAATGGCTACAACAGCCAGAGCTGGGCCAATCGGTAGCCAGGAGCCAGGGACCTCCTCCAGGTCTCCGAAGCAGGTGCGGGGGCCCCTGCACCTGGGCTATCCTCCACTGCTGTCCCAGGCCACCATCAGGGAGCTGGATCAGAAGTGCAGCAGCCAGGACCTGAAGCGGTGCCCACATGAGACACTGGCGCCTCCGGTGGAGGCTCAACCCACTACGCCACAGCACGGGCCCCTCCTCCACTTCTCATCCAGCTTCCTGCTAACGGGAATCCTAGGAGGCAGCTGATGGCTCAAGTCCTCGGGTTCCTGCCTCCCACATAGGAGACTTGGATGGAGTTGTGGGTTCCTGGCTTCGTCCTGGTCCAGCCCTGGCCATTGCAGCCATTTGGGGAGTGACCAGTAGATGGAAGACCTCTCTCCAACTCTTTCTCTCCCTGTCTCTCTGCCTTTCAAATAGAAAATAAATAAATAAATAGAGTTTTAAATGTATTTATTGAAGGCTGTGACTGTGATAAGTGCTAGCACTGTAGCAGCGAACAAAAGGGACATCGCCCTCACAGAGCTGAAGAAGACGCTGTAAACAAATAATCACACTTGTAAATAATTACATGTGTGATGATGGCGGGAACACTAGGGGCTCATAAAGCAGGCCTTCCCTAGCCCTGGAGGCAGTGATGGTGGCAAGATCCAGGACGGCTTCCCTGAGGAGGTGACCTTTAAGCTGAGACTTGAGGAATGAGTACCAGAGGGGGAACCTGGGCAGCACAAGCCCAGTGGAGAAGGGTGGCTGGGAGGGAGACACCCAGGGATGCCTAGGAGGTAATCTGGCACTCACCGAATGCGGGAAATGACAAGAGGGCCCACATAGGACACCAGGTGGAGTTCCTGGCTCCTGGCTTCGGCCTTGCCCAGCCCCGACCATTGCAGCCATTTGGGGAGTGGACCAATGAGTGGAAGATCTCACTGTCTGTCTCCCATCCCCTAGTCCTGCAATTCTGACTTTCAAATAAATAAATCATTTTTTTAAAAAAAGAAAATAGCCAAGTTTACCCTATTACAAAAAATCATATACACCTAGGAGTACACTGCAGTATTATTTTGAAGATCTGTGCCGGTTATTATGCCATTGTTGCTAGGTTTCAAACCCACCCCGTGCATAATAACCGGCATGCCCCCTCCCCAACTCTCCCTGCCAAACACCAGTCACCTCTGCACCAATTGGAAAAAGTTCAGCTCTTTCCTCTCCTGTCCTTGGTGATGGCATAAAACCTGTTCTCTTGACTTTGATTAATGTTTTGGGTCAGTATTTTAGATTTACTTGTGTGTTTGAAAATCAGAGTTACAGGGGCCGGCACTGTGGTGCAGCGGGTTAACACCCTGGTCTGAGGTGCCAGCATCCCATACAGATGCTGGTTCGAGACCCAGCTGTTCCACTTCCGATCTAGCTCTCTGCTGTGGCCTGGGAGACCAGTACAGGATGGCCCAAGTCCTTGGGCCCCTGCACCCACATGGGAGATTGGGAAGAAGCTCCTGGCTTCTGGCTTCAGATTGGCATAGCTCCGGCCGTTGCGGCCATCTGGGGAGTGAACCATCGGATGGAAGACCTCTCTCTCTCTCTCTCTCTGCCTCTCCTCTCTCTGTGTAACTCTTTCAAATAAATAAATAAATTTTTTAAAAATCAGAGTTATATATATAGAGAGAGGGAGAGACAAAGACAAAGAGGTCTTCCATCTGCTAGTTCACTCCCCAGATGGCTTCAACGGCAAGGGCTGGGACAGGTCTTCCATGTGGGTAGCAGGAGATCAGGCACTTGGGCATCTTCCTCTGATTTCCCAGGCTATTAGCAGGAGGCTGGATTGGAAGTGGAGCAGTTAGGACACAAACTGGTGCCCATATGGGATGCAGGCATCACAGGTGGTGGCTTTACCTGCTACACCATGAGGTTGACCCCTTTAGCTAGTGTTTGGCTTTGTTTTCCTTTGACAGAAACTTCCCCAAATTAGAGATCATTTAAAGTCTGACTGGCAGCTGTGAATCTGGCAAATATCAGTAACAGGGGGTTAGCTGCTCTTTGCTTTTTAAAAATTACTTGCCTTGGGGCTGTTGCATGGCTCAGTGTGTTAAGCCTCTCCTTGTGATGTCGGCATCCCACATGGGCACCGGTTCTAGTCCCAGCCGCTCCACTTCCGATCCAGCTCTCTGCTATGGCCTGGGAAAGCAGTGGAGGATGGCCCAAGTGCTTGGGCCCCTGAACCCGTGTGGGAGACCTGGATGAAGATCCTGGCTTCTAACTTTGGCCTGGCACAGCTCCAGTGGTTGTGGCCATTTGGGGACTGAACTAGTAGATGGAAGATCTCGATATCTCTCCCTCTCTGTAACTCTGCCTTTCAAATAAAAACAATTAATTAATTTAATTAAAAGTCACTTGCCTCTTCAAGGAAGGTCATAAAGAGACATGCTGGAAGACAAGATCCTATAAAGAAATAAAGGAAAAAAAGAAAACTATTCTGAGGAGGAAGGGAGTGCATGGATTAGAGCACAGGCCAGACTGATATAACAGAGACCTTAAAATACAGTGGTGAGGGGCCGGCGCTGTGGCGCAGCAGGTTAAAGCCCTGGCCTGCAGTGCCGGCATCCCACATGGGCACAGGTTTGAGTCCTGGCTGCTCCTCTTCTGATCCAGCTCTCTGCTGTGGCCTGGGAAAGCAGTAGAAGATGACCCAAGTCCTTGGGTCCCTGCATCCACGTGGGAGACCTGGAGGAAGCTCCTGGCTTCAGATCAGCTCAGCTCTGGCTAGTGTGGTTATTTGGGGAGTGAACCCCCAGATGGAAGACCTCTCTCTCTCTCTCTCTGGGTCTACCTCTGTCTGTAACTCTGTCTTTCAAATAAATAACATAAATCTTAAAAAAAAATACAGTGGTGAAACTTGAAAGAAGTTTATTTTTCTCTGACTTAACAGTCAGGAAACAAGAGGGTACTTCAAAATGTTTGTGAAAAATGGAATTAAAAGATAAGTGTATTTTGATGTAAAATAATTTTAAAATCTTTCCATAGTTTTTCAAAATATGCATTTTCATGAACTTTTTTGAAAAACACATTTGTACAGATCGCAAATAAATGTACCTTTGAATTCTATTTTCCAATGAACTTTTAAAAATTATTCAATGGGGAAGAGAGAAAAGAGAGAGAGAGAGAGAGAGAATCTTTCATCTGCTGGTTCATTCCTCAAATGACCATAATAACCAGGTCGGGGCCAGGCCGAAGCCAGCAACCAGGAATTCATCCGGGTCGCCCAGGTGGGTGGCAGGAGCCCGAGTACTCCGGCCATCATTTGACGCTTTCCAACCAAAAAGCTGGGTTGGAAGTGGGGCAGCCAGGACTGGAACTGGCACTCCGATATGGGATGCCAGTGTCACAACTTGTGGTGCCACAAGGCCAGCCACTCCCCAGAGTTCTTGAATTACCTTCACGCACGCAAAGGGTGGCTCTTCATCAGTGTGTGGCCTCCGTCAAGTCCAGGTTGGCGGCTCCGGTCTCTGCTGTCCACCAGGGGAAGCAGCGAGTAGGTGTTGGGAAGGACATGGTAAAGGGCACCTGGCATCCTTTCAAAACCAAGACTTGGGAGTGGGGCTGTTGGGCCACCTTTGCAAGGCAAACTGGAAAAGGTGGTCTCTGGTTAGACGTCCACACGTCCTGTGAAAACTCTTGCTGAAAAGAGAGGCAAGGGATGAAGTTGGGAGAACAGAGAAAACACAGACATCCAGAACTCAGGGTCAAGGATTTAACAGCTAACATTTACCATCCTCTCTCACAGGGTGTGTTTGTGCATGCACCGTGCAAGTTGGCAGGGCCAGAGAGTGAATGTCCCTAGAAGAGGCCCGCGGCCCGCAAAGAGCGGGGAGTGGGTGAACACACTCATCAGCATTCTCCCCTGTGGTTGGGTAACTTGGAGGCCCCTTCCAGAATGTTCCCAGAGTCCTTTAAAGGGACAGAGCTGCCCCTGCCTGCGTGGTGATCTGTTTTCTTTCCCTGCCTCAGTTCCTCACTCCTCCATGAGTGCTTCCAGGATCACTTCCAAAAAGAATTGCTGGCAGTGGGGTCCTTGTCTTAGAGTTTCCTTCTAGGAAAACTCGAGCTGAGACCAGAGATGGGCTTCCTGGAAGTCCAGAGGGAAGCCTACTTAGCACAAAGGCTATATTTAGAAAGCAGAAAAGAGGAGTGGGCAGTTTGGCACTGTGGTTGAGGCACTGCTTGGACACTCACATCCTAAACTGTACAGAGGGCCTGCTTCAAGACCTAGTTCCTTGGAGCCGGCGCCGTGTCTCACTTGGCTAATCCTCCGCCTGCGGCACATGCATCCCATATGGGTGCCGGGTTCTAGTCCCGGCTGCTCCTCTTCCAGTCCAGCTCTCTGCTGTGGCCCGGAAAGGCAGTGGAGGATGGCCCAGGTGCTTGGGCGCCTGCACCCACGTGGGAGACCAGGAGGAGGCACCTGGCTCCCGGCTTCGGATTGGTGCAGCGTGGGCCGTGGCAGCCATTTGGAGGGTGAACCAATGGAAGGAAGACCTTTCTCTCTGTCTCTCTCTCTCTCACTAACTCTATCTGTCGAGAGAGAGAGAGAGAGAGAGAGAGACCTAGGTCCTTGCTTCTGATCCAGCTTCCTGCCAAGGTACACTCCAGGAGGCAGCAGTTGATAGCTCTGGGTCCCTGGGGCCCTGCCACTCGTATGGGAGAAGTGGATTGAGTTCTGGGCTCCTGACTTTAGCCTGGCCTGGCTCCAGTTGTTCAGGTCATGAGGGGCATAAGTTGGTGGATGAAGGATCTCTGTCTGTCTGTCTCTGTCTTTAAATACAGTGAAAAAAAGAACTCGGAAAGCAAATGAACTCCTCGGCTGGGACTAAGTACGTACCCCTCTCCTGCCCTTTCCTACTTCAGCCCCCTAAAGCACAGCCTACAGCCCTATTTTTGCACTGCCTCGTCTTCTGTGCTATTCAGGTCTGTTCTGTCTTCAGGGCTACAAGCTCTGCGACCTTTTATAAACTACCTTGCATGCAGCTGAAACTACACAAGTATTTAAATGATGAAAATAGAGCCCTGCCCCACATACTTCTTGGTGTACTAAGAAACCAGGACTCAGGTAAAGGGTGTGAGTAGCTACGTGCGCCATGGAGAATGACCAGGTGAGCCGGGGACAGCAGGCTGTCCCGTGACCACTCCTCTGGTTTTCCGTCACAAACACAATCTCCTTCCAGGCTTCACGTTCCAGCCGGAGAAGCACGTTTGTAAATGGCAAAAATATCCCTGTCCTGGGGCTGGCATCACAGCACAGTGGGTTAAGCTGCCACGGGCATCCCATATCGGAATGCTCGTACAAGTCCCAGTGGCTCTGTTTCTGATCCAGCGCCCTGCAAATGCACCTAAGAGAGCAGCAGAAGATAGTGCAAGTGCTTGGGCCCCTGCCACTCAAGTAGGAGACCCAGATGGAGTTCTAGGCTTCTGGCTTGGATCTGGCCCACCCCTGATCATTTCAACCATCTAGGGGAGAGAACCAATGGATGGTTCTCTCTCTCTCTCTCTCTCTCTTACTCTGTTTTCAAATAAAATTAAAAATCTTAAAAGAAAGGTCCCTGTCTTGAGTAGTCTTCCCCTTGGCCCATCAGCTAGGAGGGGCCACTTGTTACCACTTAATTTTTCGTATGTGAAAAGAGCTGAATGTAACCAGGGAGTTGAGTATAGATGCAAAGCACATTGGTTTTTGCAATCCTATAGTGCATTGATTGAGGATAGCAAGCCCCAAACACAGAATCAAGTCCATGTTTCCGTAAATTCCTTCTGGAAATAGAACCACCCTGAAGCCTTGGCATGCAGGCAAGGGGAGGACTTGAGCCACACTTTTAGGAGCTCTTGGGGCTGGCACTGTGGTGCAGCAGGTTAAGCCACAGTCTGCAATGCTGGCATCCCACATGGGCACCAGTTCGAGTCCCAGCTGCTCCATTTTGAATCTGGATCCAGCTCTCTGCTATGGCCTGGGAAAGCAACAGAAGACAGCCCAAGTCCTTAGGCCCCTGCACCCATGTAGGAGACCTGGAAGAATTCCTGGTTCCTGGCTTCTGCCTGGCCCAGCCCTGGCCATTGTGGCCATTCTGGGAGTGAATGGATGGATGGAAGACCTCTCTCTCTGTCTCTCCCTCTCTCTCTCTGTAGCTCTGCCTTTCAAATAAATAAAATTTTAAAAAGCCACATGTATACTGGCCCTTTAAAATGTCTTTGCAAAATTCTTCTAACATTTGCCTCCCTCCACCTTAAATATCTATAGATCAATCTAAAATTATGTATTTATGTAAATGATGTATGTTCATGAATATATCAGAACACTTAAGTGTGCAGATAGAAAACCAAGATCTCCTGAAAAGTCCCTGCCGAGATGACCACTGCTAGCATTTCGGTAATGCCCTCCGGACACACAGCTCCTTCAGTGACTGTCTGATTCCACTGTACGCCGGGCCAAACTGTAGGGAACATTCGATGCTAGGACTCCGGCTCTTCTCTTCTCTTTGGCTGCTTTAAAAAGAGCTGAACTATTTTAACCAAATCTCTGGTTTTTGTTTCACACATAAGTCTCTCTATAAGACAAGGACTCCAGGGGTGGGCGTTGTGGTGCAGCGGGGTAAGCCGCTGCTTGAGACACCCCTATCCCCTACCTGGGTGCAGTTCCAGTTCCAGATCTTCTGCTTCCGACCTGGCTTCCCGCGACAGGGGAACACTGGAGGCAGCCTGGTGGTGGGTCAAGTTCTTGGGTCCTCGTGGGAGACCCAGACTGAGTTCCAGGCTCCTGACGTTGGCCTGGCCCAGCCCTGGCTGTTGCAGGCATTTAGGGAGTTGTGGTGGAATGAGAAGGCCATGCCAAGGTGGCGGCTGGCAAGTGAGCCTCAGTTACTCAGGAATGGCTTTGAAACCCACCTGGCAACGGAGCCTGCCTGGCAACAGGCTGTGATTGGATGACTTTGGAAACTGCCTGGCAACAGGCTGTGATTGATTGGGGCATAGACCACCCCTTGACCGGATTGGCTGCCTTGGCTATATAAGCTGTTGTACCAACTGAAATAAATGAGTCTGCGGGCTGCTCGCCTCAAGCCCGGTTTCACCCGCCTCAAGCCCGGTTTCACCCGACTCCCGGGGTCTGTGTGGTGACTCCCCATGCTCCTCCTCTTAGAAACGAATCCACTGCAACATTGTTGAGAAGTTAACTGCAACAGGGAGTGAACCAGTGGGTTGAAGAAATCTCTTTTTTTAAAAAAAAGATTTATTTTTATTTGAAAAACAGAATTACAGAGAAAGGGAGAGACAGAGATCTTCCATCCGCTGGTTCACTCCCTAAATGGCAGCAATAGCCAGAGCTGCGCCAATCCAAAGCCAGGAGCCAGGAGCTTCTTCCAGGTCTCCCACATGGGTGCAGGGGCCCAAGGACTTGGGCCATCTTCTACTGCTGTCCTAGGCCACAGCAGAGAGCTGGATCAGAAGAGGAGCAGCCGGGACTAGAACCAGTGCCCATATGGGATGCCCGTGCCTCAGGCCAGGGCTTTAACCCACTGTGCCACAGCACTGGCCCCAGAAATCTCTTTCTTTCTCCCCATTACTCTGCCTTTCAAATAAATAAACCAATAGATCTTTAAAAAATGACAAGGACTCAAAGAAACAAACAATAGTTATGACAGTATTACTGTTATACCTTAAAAATTGAACAGTAGTTCCATATATCATCGCATGTTTAATGGACAGATTTCCCCAATTGCCTCATAACTATTTGGAATTGTCTGCATGTTTGGTAAATAAACCTTCATGTCCATGCTTAACTAGCGTTGAGGGCTAAATGCTTAGATTTGAAGTTACTGTGTCAAAGGTAATTGATGAGTGAGACCGTCTAGAACAGACCCACATCATTAGCCTTGGACCTTCCAAAAAACATTCTGCTTGTTGTGAGTGTGGAACACAGCGGGAGGAAATGCTCTTATCTGAGGCCTTCCTTTGCTGGTAACAGAGGGGAGAGAATGCTCTCACAGGTTTATTATAGTTGCCCCGAGCTGATCTCCCTCCTGCCCCTGCATCGGCATCATGGTATTGATCAGCCTCTCTGGAGTCGCTCTCGCCCGCTCAGCAGCCCAGCTGGCCTTCCGGAAGGAGCCATGACCTCTACTCAGCAATCAAACAGCTCTTTGTGGACGCTGGCATTGTGGTGCGATGGTTAAGTCAGTGCTTCCAGCCCTGGCATCCCATCTCAGAGCACAGGTTCTTGTCCCGGCTGCTCCACTTCTGATCCAGCTTCCTGCTGAAGCACCTGCGAGAGCAGCAGAGGATGGGCACAAGTGCTTGAGCCCCCGCCCCCGTATTGACAACCAGGATGGAGTTGCTGGATCCTGGCTCTGGCCTGGCCTAGACCTGGATGTTGTGGACCTTTGGGGAGTGAACCAACAGATGGAAGATCTCTCTCTCTCTCTCTCTCTCTCCCTCTCTCTCGGTTGTGCTATGTTTCAAATAAATAAATAAATAAATACACTTAAAAAAAAAAAGATAACCTGTGGAACCACCTAACTTCCTTAGAGGGACATAGGTATTCCAATCCAGCGAGGTTCCCAGCCACCTGCTGAATCAGTGCTGGCTTATTTGTTACTATCTAGTTATCTATAATAGTTACATTCACATTTATAATTCATAGAGAAGCAACAGTGCGGTGGAAATAGTTGAACAGACCTGCGTTCAAATTCTTATAAGTTGCTTGCTGCATAATCTTGAGCAAATTACTCCCTATTAGGAATTCCAGTTATTTGAGGAACTAATGATAGTTTCCTAAGGTTGCTACAAAGATGAAGTAATTGGTTACAAGGTACACGTGTTGTATGAGTGAATATTTGCTAACTAGAATCTTGTGATTTTTTCGAGTTAGAAGAAATTTTAGAATACACCCCCTGTGTTACACAAATGAGAAAATTAAGTGAAGAGAAAATGAAATGTGAAATTTGGGTTTTTGTCACTTATTTAACAAACATTTACTAAGCACTGAGTATATATGTGTCAGGCACTGAAAATATAATAACCAGTGACATATAATTACTGCTCTTTGGGAGTAAGAAGGGATAGATCTAAAAAAAAAAAAAGATTTATTTATTTATTTAAGAGGCAGAGTTACAGACAGAGAGAGGGAGAAGCAGAGAGAAAGGTCTTCCTTCCACCGGTTTACTCCCCAAGAGGCTGCAACAGCTGGAGCTGAGACAATCCGAAGCCAGGAACCAGGAGCCTCTTCTTGGTCTCCCATGAGGGTGCAGGGGTGCAAGCACTCGGGCCATCTTCTGCAGCTCTCCTAGGTAAGCAGAGAGCTGGATGGGAAGAGGAGCAGCTGGGACTCAAGCCAGTGCCCACAAGGGATGCCAGTTCCTCAGCAGAGGCTTAACCTACTACACCACAGTGTCGGCCGTGGTAGACATGTTTTTAAAAGTACTATACTGAGCTATATTTGATATTATAGAACTGTCTAGTGTTGTGCTATCCAATATGGTAGCCACCAACCACACATGGCTACTTAAATTTGAATTAATGAATAAAATTAAAATTCGGTTCCTAAGTTACAGTCATCACTTTGTGAGTGCTCAGTTACCACGTGGTGCTACCGTACCACTACTACTGAGGCAGGTTAGGACTTGTCCATCATTGTAGAGCTTCTACTGGACAGTGTTTCTTGAAACTTCCTCCCTAGAGTAGCATTTCTTTGCACAGTTACCTCGAATTCAGGCCACTTCAAGGGGTTTACACTTTGGTCCGAAAGCCCTTATAACCCAGGCAAGAGAGAAATGATAAAAGTAGCTAATTAAAACTAAAATCAAAGCCGGCGGCCGGCGCCGTGGCTTAACAGGCTAATCCTCCGCCTTGCGGCGCCGGCACCCCGAGTTCTAGTACCGGTCGGGGCACCGGATTCTATCCCGGTTGCCCCTCTTCCAGGCCAGCTCTCTGCTATGGCCCGGGAGTGCAGAGGAGGATGGCCCAAGTGCTTGGGCCCTGCACCCACATGGGAGACCAGGAGAGCACCTGGCTCCTGGCTTCGGATCAGCGAGATGCGCTGACCTCAGCGGCCATTGGAGGGTGAACCAGCGGCAAAAAGGTAGACCTTTCTCTCTGTCTCTCTCTCACTATCCACTCTGCCTGTCAAAAAAAAAAAAAAAAAAAAAAATCAAAGCCGGCGCTGCGGCTCACTAGGCTAATCCTCTGCCTGCGGCGCTGGCATCCCGGGTTCTAGTCCTGGTTAGGGCGCTCAATTCTGTCCCGGTTGCTCCTCTTCCAGTCCAGCTCTCTGCTGTGGCCCAGGAAGGCGGTGGAGGATGGCTCCTGCATGGTAGAGCAGGAGGAAGCACCTGGCTCCTGGCTTTGGATCGGCGCAGTGCACTGGCCGTAGTGGCCATTTGGGAGGTGAACCAATGGAAGGAAGACCTTTCTCTGTCTCTATCACTGTCTAACTCTGCCTGCCTGTCAAAAAAAAAAAAAAAAAAGTAGGAGTTTCAGTATAAACCAGAGTCCAGACCTGTACAAAGTGTGGCTTGGAAAGCCTTCTGGTTGCATGGGCTGCAGTAGAAGGATGCGTTTCAACAGAGGTGGGCTCAGCTCCCTACACCTCCTGGGGAGCCCTGCGGTGGGCTGGGCCTATGTGGCCACAGGCTGACGTGAGCTCACTGAGATTTCACTTCTCCCTTCTCCCTCTGAGAATGCCGTGGGGTTTTCAATTCCAATATATTCACTTGACGCTCGCCTGTTCAGCACTTTTTAATCCCACGGACTGGGCTGTGTGCCACAGACGCAAGGGGGATGGAGACAGGAAGTTTACAACCTAGCAGAGGAGAGGAACCCAAAACCAGGCAGAATGAACGCTGCAACAGGAAGGCACTGGGAAATTCGGGCAAAGGATTGACTAGGGGACCAGGGCAGCTGCACAAAGGAGGCGGCATTTGAGCACAGAGCAGTGTGGGATGCGCTATCAGTGGGAACTCCTCCGTGTTCTCCCAGAGAAGAGGATGTGGCTTCCCCCATTCCTCCCTCTGCTCTGAACCTGCTGTCTTCCCGGAGACTTCCAGACCCCTCTTCTCACGGCCCTTCATACATCTCTAGTTGAGATTCCGTGGGCAGAGGTCTCAGCCAAAAGGCAGCTCCCTGGTCCTCTGGGCTTGGTGCTTTTCTGTCTTGCTGATCTCCCAGTTTGCCTCACTGAAATCAAGTTTATTCAGCACGAAGTCTTTGAACAGCGCTCCTCTGTAACGCATTTTTCTGTGTCTTCCCCAGCTTCCTCCCCTGCCCTCCTCTGTGGAGGGGGAGCTCTTTCCATAGGCGACTCTTTATCCATCTCTCCCTCCTCTTCTAGGACCCAGGGCCATGCAGTAAAGCCTCTCTCTCTCTCTCTCTCTCTTTTTCAAAAAAAAAAATTTTTTTTTAAAAATTTATTTGAAAGGCAGAGTTACAGAGAGGCAGAGACAGAGAGGGAGGTCTTCCACCCACTGGCTCACTCCCCAGATGGCTGCAATGGCCAGAGCTGCTTTCCCAGGCCATAGCAGAGAGCTGGATCGGAAATAGAGCAGCCTGGACTTGAACTGGTGCCCATATGGGATTCCGGTACTACAGGCAGTGGCTTTACCTGCTATTCCACAGCACCTGCCCCAAGTGGAGCCTCTCTTTTATCTTCAGTATTAATTGTCTGTAAATGGCTCTCTCCTTTTTTTTTTTTTTTAAAGATTTATCTATTTATTTGAAAGAGTGACAGAGAGATGGAGAGAGAGAGAGGTCTTCTATTTGCTGGTTCACTCCCCAGATGGCTGCAACAGCCAGGGCTGGGCCAGGCCGAAGCTGGGAGCCAGGAGCCAGGAGCTTCTTCTAGGTTTCTCATGTGGGTGCAGAGGCCCAAGCATTTGGGCCATCCTCCGCTGCCTTCCCAGACATGTTAGCAGGGAGATGGATTGGAAGCGAAGCAGCTGGGACTTGAAGTGGCACCCATATGGGATGCCAGCACTACAAGCCCTGGTTCAATCCACTATGCCACAGCTCTGGCCCCAGTGGCTCTCTCCTTAAGGGCGGATCTGGGATATATAGGGCCTGGGTATGTAAACCTCTTACAAGATCACAGATTCCAAACTGGAAACAAAAATGAATATTTATTGAGAAGAGGCCTGTGTAAGTGCAAAGCTTACTTCACAGTATGTTTATCTCTTTCTCTCCTACAACAAAACCCAACCCACCCCAACAGTTTCCCTGTTTTGCTGTTGCAAAAATACTTGCATCTCTCTCTCTCATCACTCTGTGACTTTTCAAAGAAGTAGCCTACATATTCAGTGGGACGACTCCCACGTCACTGCTGTCACCTGTACCCCCCATTCTACTGCAGTAGTTTTCTCTAAAACAACATTGACCACCTAATCCCTGGAGTTCACGGCCTTTTATTTTGCTTCTGAAATTGCTTGTCCTTTCCATAAACAACTGGACGCATGGGTCATCCTCTAAATTCTTCAAATGATTCCTTCCCACTCATTGGAGGGTCTCCCTCGGGTTGCTTCCATGACTCAGGCTGTCCTCCCTCCCCTGTGACTCAATGATCACACCTCTACTGTAGCTTTCACTGCCACCCCCCGTGACTGACTCACAACCGTATGTCCCTTGCCACCTGAAGTGCTATCGACGTGCCAAATCTGACATCTTTTCCCCATTGCTTCAAAGCCATCGCTCCCTCCTAGCCACTCTAGAAATGTCACAGTGTTACTTTCAATAAAACAAAACTTTCTTTCATTTCACCCCCTCATCATCTCTCTGACTTAGCAATTCTACCTTAGAAATGCCCCCAGAATCAGTGTGGCCCTTTCTATTCCCACCACCACATTCCCAACATCAGTTTTTCTCACTATTGATTTGGATTGACCCAAAGGATCTTCGTGTTTGGAGCTGGAGAGCCTGAGTTGGGTGAAACTTGCTCTATTGAATTAATGGCAGGCCAGAATCTGTTTTTTTTCTGGCTACTCCACCCTTTTAGACCACTGTATTTCATTTTGTACACTAATGCCAGAATGATTTTCTTAAAAGTGATGATTTTCTGATTATATTAAGTGTTAAATTGATCATATAGATAGGATTAAGTGTTAAAGGAATCATATAAATAAGACCAAGTGTCTAGTAATAACAATACATAGAATAAAAAGGAGAGAATGTTTTAACATGGGAAGCAGCCCACACAGCAGACTCACAGAGTGACAATCACTATAAATAGCACTTTGACCTCAGAATCAGCCCTTAAGGCATTCTTGTCTGGCTGAAAAGCTCATGAGAGCGTGGAAAGCCAAGACACTGTTGAAAAAAAAAAAATGTCCTACATGAAGGATCTCGGTGAGTGAGAACCCAGTGGAAAGAAGGGACCATCAAAGAAGGATGTACTCTTCTCTGAAGGGAGGAGAGAACCTCCACTTTGCTTATGGCCCTGTCTAAATACTGATGGAGATTGTGGACCCAAAAGCCTTCCATAGCCTTGGCAGCTCATGTCAAGAGCCTTGGATGATCACTCTTGTCATATATTAGAGTGCTAATTGTTGGGGCCAGCGCTGTGGCACAGTGCTGGCAGTGCTGGCATCCCATATGGGTGCTGGTTCTAGTCCTGGCTGCTCCTCTTCCAATCCAGCTCTCTGCTATGGCTTGGAGAAGCAGTAGAAGATGGCCCAAGTGCTTGGGCCCCTGCACCCACGTGGGAGACCCAGAAGAAGCTCCTGGTTCCTGACTTTAGATTGGCTCAGCTTTGGCCATTGTGGTCATTTGGGGAATGTGCCAGCAGATGGAAGTCCTCTCTCTCTCTCTCTCTCCCTCGCTCTTTCTCTCTACCTTTCTCTGAATTCTTTCAAATAAAAAAAAGTGCTAAATGTTAAATTAACAATAGGAGTCACTGTGCGCTTACTTCCCATGTGGGACCGCTGTCCTCAATGAGTATGAACTATGAGAACTAACTGTAAAACTTGTTCTCAAAGTTTTTATATTTTGTGTGTATGTGTGCAAACTGTTGAAAACTTACTTAGTATAGAGTTGGTCTTCTGTGTATAAAGTTAATTGAAAATGAATCTTGGTGGAGAATGGGACTGGGAATGAGAGGCGGAGGAGGAGGTGGGGTGATAGTGGTGGTGGGAGGGTAGGTATGGTGGGAAGAATCTCTATATTACTAAAGTTGTACTCGTTAAATAAAAGGTTTCTTTAAAAAACGAGTGATGACTTTCACAGGATGAAGCTGTTGTTCCTGGCATTGTATTTCAGGGTTCTGAAATCCGGTCACAAAGATCTTAGCTTGCTCCATCGGCCCCGTGCTATCCTTAGAACCATCTGGGCTCTTGGACACCCTCGTGAACACGGCCACATTTCATGGAAGCAATTTCTGGAATTCACTCTTTCTCCCCTGCGCTGTAATAGTTCAGTGGTTTGGCTCTCTTATCACATATGATCTGATGTTGTCTTTGCGTGTCTGGCGTAGGCACGTTGGTGATTCCCCAGCCTCGGCTCCCTCCCAGATGACTGAAAATCCGATAACTGATTGCATCTATTGGCTTGTGATTGGCTTAGGGGTGGGCATGTGACACATTTCTGGCTAGTGACACACAGAGGAAGTCTGCTGGGAGGACTCTTGGGAGGCTTCCCATGTCTTGGAAGGACACGTCCCTTCTGTCTCTGGATATTGTTATGTCTGAGTACGACCGGCAAAAACAGACAGACATTTTGCTCTCGGCTGACAAGCGAGGGAAAGCATCTGGGCCCCTCATGACAATAGTAAGTCTTAAATCAACCAGTCCTGGAGCCTGCCCGGCCCCACGCTTCCTGTTAGGTGAGGTCACACACTTCCTTCTTGCCCAAGCTACTTAATTCAGTCTTCTGTTACTTGAAGACCAAAGTACCAGGAAACGCTCCCATCTGCTGCTTCATTCCCCAAATGCCTACAACAGCTGGGACTGGACCAGGATGAAGCCAGGAGCCTGAAACTCAGTCCAGGTCTCCCATGTGGGTGACCGGGATCCAACTGCTTGAACCATCAGTGCTGTATCCCAGGGTCTGCATAGTAACAGGAAGCTGGTTCCTGGCATCTGGAGCAGAGGCAGCAGTAACCCAGCGACGCCAACGTGCGAGGTGAATGTCCCAACAGGTGCCTTAACCGCTTGGCCAAATGCCAGCCCCGGCATTTTTGGACACTGAATGTTAAGCTTTTTGAATTCAGGAACTACGTCTATTTATCTTTCTAGCTCTCTCAGGGGTTGGCACACAACACGTGTGAGATTAGTGTTTGTATTATTTCTGAGATTTAACTTGTAAAAGCAATTGCAAAGAGTTAGAAAGCTCTTTCGGATCTCACAGCAACTTGGTGATAACAAAAAAGTTTAGATAAATAACTTTTTAAAGCATTTTATTTCTCAAAGTCATATCAAGTTCTAAAGGAGTCACTTCCCTCTGTCTCAAATCCTTGTCTGTGGCTGCTGTGTCTGTTAGGGTCCCAGGAGCCGGGGGGGACTGGAGGAAAAATGAAGTGGCAGCAGTGCCAATATGGAAGCCAGTTCTTTCTCACTCAGAACCCAGGACTTGAATCTCCTTTTCCCTGTCCCAGTGACCAGCAGTGCTTCCAGCCAGAGCCGTCCGTACACAATGTTACATGCAGAGGCGTTCTCCTGGGAAGATGGGTCACAGGTTTTATCAGCTTCTCAAAGGGACCTGCGACCCTCCGATGGCTAGGAAGCGCTACAACAGGTTATAATGCCTCCGACATAAAAGGTAAAATAGTCCTCGGTCAGTGGACTTCATTGCTTGTAGACCATAGACACGAGGCGTGCCGGGCCTCTGGTTCAAACAATTATGAATTTCAAGATGGTGACAGCAGCACGTTAACCAGGCAGGGAGCCCCGTGTGACTACACAGGCAGCGTGCCCCGAAGCTGCAGTGCCTCTGGTATGTGTTACCCTAACAGCCTGCCCTGCTGCATTTCGGGGCTACCTTGCGTGTGCCAGGGGTTGGGTTAAACGCTGAGGATTCCAGATTAAGGGTGCGCTTCCCAAACGACCTAACGGGTCCCGGGGAGACAACTCTTAACAAGAAGACAGAAGTTATCAAGATAACGACAGGTGCCCAGCAGAAGAGCCGGCACAGGACGTGACGCAGGGGGACTGAGAGGCCACTTCACAGGTCAGGTGGTCAGGGGGGCGCTCCCTGACATCCAAGACCTGTCATGAAAACAGGGGCCTCCATGGGAGGCAGAGAGGGCAAAGGCGGGAAGAGGGAGAGCCGGCGCTCAGCTGGGGCAGGGGCCAAGCCGTCCTGGCCGCACGGACGCCCGGGTCCGGGCAGAGGAGAAGCGGCGGCCGGACAGGGCCGTGGGCCGTGGGGGCGCAGCCCGGCCCGCGCCAGGTGAGCCGGCGGCCGCCGAGGGCCATGCCGAGGAGCCGCCCCCAGAGGCCGGCGCGCGTCCGCGGCGGCGCCGACGTGGCCGGCGGGAGCGGCCGCGCACGTGTCTGGCCCAGGCCTGGGCGCGGGGGCGCGCACGTGGGGTCTCCGGCCTCTCCCCGAGTTCGGGGCCCGGGAGCCGCCTGGCCCCCAGCCTCCCGTCCGCCGGCGCGAGCAGCCGAGCCGATGGGACGGGCGGGGGTGGGGGCTGGGTCGCGGCGGGCGCGCGGGGGCGCGCACCGGCCACGTGCACGCGCGGGGCGGGGAGGGGCGCGAGGGCGGGGTGGGGGGCGCCGTTTTCCAGGCGGTAGCGGGGGCGGCGTCGCCGCTGCCCTTTTAAGCCGCGGGGCCGCCGCCTCCCGCCGGTGGAGCCGGTTACAAAGGCAGCGGCCGCCCGCCCAGGCCGCGGCGGCCCCCTCGCCATTTTCCTGCCGCGCTCCGCCGCGGGGAGAGGCGGAGCCGCGAGAGCACGGCCCGGGCCGGCCCCGCGGGGCGGTCGCGGCCGTGACGGCGGCTCGGGGCCCGGCTCCCCTTCCGCACCCCTCCCGCCGGAGATGAGGGGAAGATGTCCGTGTCAGGGCTGAAGGCCGAGCTGAAGTTCCTGGCGTCCATCTTCGACAAGAACCACGAGCGGTTCCGCATCGTCAGCTGGAAGCTGGACGAGCTGCACTGCCAGTTCCTGGCGCCGCCGCTGCTCACGCTGCACTGCAACATCACGGTGAGGCGGCCGCGCGGCGCCGGGCGCCCCCACGCCGCGCACAAAGGCCGCCGGCTCCCGGGCCCGCGGGGCGCGGCCGAGCGCGCGGCGCTGCTCTGCGGCGCTTGGCCCCGCGCGGCCGCCGTCGCCGGTCGCCATGGCGGCTGCCGTTGGCGGCGGCTCGGCCCCGGCCGCTGGTTGGAGCCCGGACGGGGAAAACGGGAAAGAAGAAGAAAAAAAAAAAAAGGCCGTGAAGTTTGTCCCCGGAGCCTTGCGGGGTCGGGTCTCCGGCTGCCCGGCCTGTGTTTTGAGTTTGTGTGTAGAGAAGGCGGCCGCGGAGGGGCGACAGCGGAGGGCGGCGGCAGGTGGTGGGCCCGGCGGGCCTGGCCGCCAGCCCTGCCCGGGAGGACCGCGGATTGGGTAAACCTGCTCCCCGGGGGGCGTCGGCCGAGCCGGGAGCGCCCGGGCTGGACTCCCCGGGGCGGTGTCGGGTCCCCGGCATGGGCTGGGCGCTCGGAGGCCTCGGCGGGCGGCTTCCAGGGTGGGCTGGTGGGGCTGGCAGTGGCCAGGCGGCGGCTCTAGGGGAGACAGAAGCAGACAGGTACAGCTGGGCGCCTCGGGCTCCCAGCACCGGGCAGGGCAGCCCCCAGCTTGTGGGGAGAAGAGCTCTATACCACGAAGGGGGCAGCCGCTGTGTGTATGGGGGGGGGGGTGTCCGGGAAGGCCCCAGGGGCCGCTCAGGTGCACCTGGGCGAGGAGCGCTCCGGCTGGCCCTGGTGGCTCTGGGCGCGTCCCGGAACTGCCCCCTCCCTGCCCCCCCCCCCCCCCCAAGTAAAAGGACTCCAAAGCTCGGGCAAGTGTGGACAGTGTGTGCCCCCGGTGTAGGCCGTGCAAGGCTAAGTTTTCCGAACAGGGGAAGCCGGAAGTCGTCGTGCGGGTGAAGTGGGTGCTAACCCGGAGAGACTGCTCTGGCCAGGACGGCCGCGGAGCGACTCAGGTCAGCTGGACAAGCAGTGGCTGGCACTAGGAGGGCTGTGCGAGTGTGGGGTGGGGCGGTGCCGCGGTGCCAGGGGTACAGGGACGGGGCGGGGTGCCACAGCAGAGTCCTCCCACCTCGGCCGAGAACCGGGTGGGAGGCTGATGGTCCTGGAAGTCCGCCACAGGCCAAGGCACTGAGCGATGACCCGGATTCGGCAGCGGCAAGGAGTGAATTAGACACTCAGTGGAAGATGCTCTGGGGGGGGGGGGGGGCCGGGGTGGTGGTCCGGCCAGCTGGGAGCTGTCAGCATGGAGGTGCCGGTGAGTTGGGAGGGGGTTGTCATGGTGCGTGCCCAGTGTGTGCTGACCCTTCATCATGGGAGAGCGTCAGGCCCAGGAAACGGTGAAGAGAAGCTCCGAGGGGCCGGCTCCAACAAGGATGCATTTCTGGCCAATCTTAATGTCGTCTGTACCCCACTTCGGATTCTTCTGGAGCAGATTCCAGACATACCACTTCCTGTTCAAGTAATTTCAGTATTTATTTCTAAAAAAAAAAAAAAAAGACTCTTTGAAGATGAGTGACTATTTTGATAAAATCTATGTGGTTTGTTCATGTTAATACTATTTGCTTAGAATGGAAAGAGCAAGGAAAAAATGCGGTTGGATTTTAAATGCCAGGATCTGTCTGTGGGGTTTGTGATTTGTTGTTTTCTAAAAAAATTATTATTCTTAGAAAAAAGAATTTGATGTGTTTAACTTTTGCTCTTCAGGCGGCCTAGATGTTGATTAAGCTCATCTACATGTCAGGCCTTGTCTTCTCCATGCTTACCAAGAAGTGTTCCTGTGCAGTTTTCGTAATGTTTTAGCAGATACTATCACACCAGTAGCTATCTTTTTCCCAGAAGACTTATTTGTTCATTTTTTTGTTTATTTGAAAGGCAAAGTGTCAGAGAGGGACAGAGGAGGAGGGAGGGGGGAGAGAGAGGAGCTGGTGGGGAAGAGAGCTTCCATCCATTGGTTTGCTCCTCAAATGGCTACAACGGCTGAGTGTGGGCCAGACCAAAGCCAGGAGCCAGGTGCTTCATCCAGGCCCTTGCCAGGCACATTAGCAGGAAAGTGGGTTGGAAGCCGAGCAGTGCAGACTGCACTGGCGCCCTGATGTGGGACGTGGGCATCCCAGGTGGCAGCTTAGTCCACAGTGCCTGCCCTAGTGGTTTCTTTCTGCATACACGTACCTGTGTGGGCCTTTTTCTTTCAGGCTTCTGTATGATCTGGTTTTCCCGTTTGAAACATGCCCGTGACACCCACCCCTTACCGTGCCTGGGTCTGTCTGGCCAGGTCTGATCGTCCCTCAGGGCTCTTCTGGGTCCTACTCAGTTCATGCTGATACTTCCCCTCCCTCCCTTTAGGCCTTATGGTTTCTGCTGTGATGATGTTTTTTTATGCTTTTTATGGTAGCAAGGGAGAATATTCATAATTATTATGCTTTATGCTTTTCATTTTCCCACTCAGTAAATATTCGTTTGACTATACAGTCACCATCTTGCTATATTGTTTGAATAAAAGACTACCATGGATATCACATAAATATTTAAAAGGTAACTGAGGGCTTGATAGGAAAACTGGAACTTTACTTCATATGAAAGGCAAAGTCAGGAGTCAAAGCAAAATATAGTAGATATGTATTCCCTAAGCCAAGAGAATTGAGCAGATTTTTCCTGTTCATAAATTTGTTTTGATCTTAAATATGAAAGGAAAGAGTGCTGTTTTCCAACCTCAAGGAGTCTTTTTTTTATTATTATTTTCCGTGAACTCATGCTGTAAGAGATCATGCAAACTTAAGTATTGTTTTTCCGTTTTCAGACACGAACGGACCTCTTTGCAGTCCTCGCTAGCAGGCAGTTGTTGTGATCACACCTAAAATCGGAGGAGCTTGTTCTAATAACTGTGCAACCTGTGGGAGCTAGAATATGGCCTTTTTTAAAGACCTTCTGAAATATTTGACATAATTTGGCAACTCCATTACTTTTTTTATGGATGGAATAGGAAAAAAAAGTTTTCCCAGGAAGTGAATTAGCTGGTAAACAGATGACACTTTGTTCTTTCCATTATTTGTATGGCATATATCGTTACTCTTTTTGCATAAGAGACTGTGAAACATACTACTTTTGGTGGAACTTTTTTTTATTTGACAGGCAGAGTTAGACAATGAGAGAGAGAAAGGTCTTCCTTCCGTTGGTTCACCCCCTAAATGGCCACTACGGCTGGCGCTGCGCCTATCCGAAGCCAGGAGCCAGGTGCTTCTCCTGGTCTCCCATGCGGGTGCAGGGCCCAAGCACTTGGGCCATCACATCCTCCACTGCCCTCCCGGGCCACAGCAGAGAGCTGGACTGGAAGAGGAGCAGCCAGGACTAGAACCCTGCGCCCATATGGGATGCCGGCGCCGCAGGGGGAGATTAACCTATTGCGCCACGGTGCCAGCCCCTGGTGGAATTTTTTGTTATTGTTGAGCTAATTAAATTTCTATTCATCAATGCCAAGAAACCCCTTCTCCCAACGGCAGGCTACTAAATTAGAAAATGTTAGAGCTCTGAGTCTAGAAGGGAGAGAGGCTCAGTCTTTATTTAGTAGTTAGGAATGTTAAGCAGATAATTATTTGTTACTGTGTTTCTCTATAAATAATACATTTGCCCTGCAAGAGAGCGTATATAGGAAAGGTTTTAGGTAGTGATGCTGCTCTCTGCACAGATACAAAGGCGATGGTGTCATTTGTGACTTAGTAACACCTCGTTTTAAAAATGCTTTTATCACAGCCTTTCGTGTGAATTAAGGCAGTGCCGTCAGCATCTTCAATTTTGTTTTTCTTCTTCATACTGATAAAAAGTAGTCCAGCCAGAGTTACACAGGAGAAGTAATGACCACATCTTGACTAAGGCGCCTGAGGCCTTTTCTTTGATTTGCTCTCCTGGGACTGAGTCCTTGCCAATCTGAACTTGTGAAGATGCTCTTGGAAATGTCAGAACTGTCAAGTTAAGCTTCTGAGTGGCATTTTCAGCCTGGGGGAGTCATTGTTCTCATTTATCGGACTGGCTTATATTATCGGGTTAAATTCCTGGGGGCTCTCTCTTCTTCCCCATCCTTATTTTATGTACTTCCTTGAAAAACAGGTGTATGAAGAGGAGACTTAGGTTTCTTATGGATGGCATGTGTCCCTTAGTAACTTGATTTTATTCCCTCCTTGGTTAATCTGCTTAGATTTGGAAAAAGGCAATATTAGGCAAAGGCCAGCTGGCTAAGGGGTGGGGCGTTGAATTGAAATAGCACATGTGAAGCATTACTGGAGACCCGGAGTGATAAAACAGGGTCCCTTTTCCAGGACTGTGTTCTGAGAACTCTCTAAAAGGTGATTCTGAAAGACGGTGCCCACTCAGAACGAAGGAAGCCATCAGTGGGTTTCCCCAGCTCGAGTGGTTAAATCTTCACCATGGTTTTGTCTGCTTCATGTCGCTTAGAGGGATGTTCTGATAGATAGTTGTAGTTGCTACCTGTATTTGAATATTTAAGCTTTTTTTTTTTTTTTTTTTTTTTTAGATTACAGGGGGTATGCATGCATTTCTCTTTTACCAAATATTAGTGTTTTCACTCTGCTTGTGTGGGCTCTGGCTTAACTGTTTAGTTGCTTACTTGTAAAGTGATGAATAGGGAAAAAAGTAAATATACCTATAAATTTTTTTTGTATCTTGTCAGGACACTTAGAATTTTATCAAAGTAGTATATAGTAATTCTGTCAGTTTATTTCATTCCCTACGCCAATATATACATAATAATATATATATATATGTACGTATACATATATACATGTGTATGTATATATACATAATATATATGTATATATTGGAGTATACATATATAAATACATTTTATAATAGCCCTATGAGAAAGTAATGTGTACCGTAACTGGTTTCTAGAAGAATTACAATGGCTGTGTGTGAACCTTCAACACGAAGTAGATGTATCAGTTTTCAAAAAGCATACATTTGGAAAGTAGCAAAAGCTGAGCCAGAATGCAGGCAGTTTCGTTGGCTCGTGCTTGAGATAGAACCACACCTTGATCTCTTGGTAGATTTATGTGAAAAATAGATACAAAAAGTAATTTTTTTTTTTTTAAATTTTTGACAGGCAGAGTGGACAGTGAGAGAGAGAGACAGAGAGAAAGGTCTTCCTTTGCCGTTGGTTCACCCTCCAATGGCTGCTGCGGCTGGTGCACTGCACTGATCCGAAGCCAGGAGCCAGGTGCTTCCTCCTGGTCTCCCATGCAGGTGCAGGGCCCAAGCACTTGGGCCATCCTCCACTGCCTTTCCGGGCCATAGCAGAGAGCTGGCCTGGAAGAGGGGCAACCGGGACAGAATCCAGTGCCCCGACCGGGACTAGAACCCAGTGTGCCGGTGCCGCAAGGCAGAGGATTAGCCTAGTGAGCCACGGCACCGGCCCCAAAAAGTAATTTTCGAACAGACAGACTTGTTAACCAATGACAGACAGTTAGCCTGTTAACCTTGAGATGTGTTGCCCCAGATGAGGACAGTTTTATGATAGTAATGGTAGTGATGATGAACTTGATTGACATTTTTCAGCGCATGGTAACCTTTATGGTAGTAGCACAGACAGCTTCACCCTACAAGGGTTAAAAGCACTATGCAGCTAATGTGGAATGGAGAATAACTAGATACTAGGTAATTATCCTTTATTTGCCTTTAAAGTTTTTGTAGCTGCAGTGAAAAAGACCTGTGTCAGAAGCACGTAGGGACCCTATGTAAGGAAGACTGCCTGAATTTATAATGAGATTTTGGAACACCGTCCATTGCTGCAAAACTGGTATCACAGGTCATTTTAAAGGGGAAGAGTAAGAAAAGCAGCTTTTCAAGATAGATGCAAAACTTAGTTTAACCTTGTAGAAATTACAAAGCTTGAAATATGAGAGACTGAAAATATTAGTACACAGGTTTAAATATTGGCCATCATCTTAGGTGCCTTTCAGTATTACTAAATAAACTTTGAACATGATGTAGTTTATGCCGAAGGTTACGTTTCCAGGGAATGGGTGGTGGTGGTAGGTCAACAAGATGTTTTTTTTTTTTCCCTTTTCAAAGATTTATTATTTATTTGAAAGCCAGAATGACAGGGGACTGGGAGAGCAGGAGGAGAATCATTATCCACTCATTCACTCCACAAATGCTCTCAATAGCTGGTCCTGGGCCAGGCCGGAAACAGGAGCTAGGAATTCCATCTGGGTTCCTCACGTGAGTTTCAGGAATCCTGGTACTTGGGACACCATCTGCTTCATCCAGGGTGCATTTAGTAGCAAGCTGGACTGGCCATCCAGCTCTCTGCTGTGGCCTGGGAAAGCAGTAAAAGATGGCCCAAGTCCTTGGGCCCTGCACCCGTGTGGGAGACCCAGAAGAAGCTCCTGGCTTCGGATCAGTGCAGCCCTGGCCATTGCAGCCATCTAGGGAGCGAATCCGCAAATGGGAGACTTCTCTCTGTCTCTGCCTCTCTGTAACTCTGCCTTTCAAATAAATAAATAAATCTTTTCTAAAAAAAGGATACTTAGAAATCAGATAAGTAAAACTGCCAAAAAACCATCTATACTTTAGTCATACAGAAACATTACTATCGGATTTTTGGTGTGTATTTTTCTGGTCATTTGGTCATCTTTTTTTCTCCTATGCTTATATATACTCCCCCTCCCTTTAAAAAAAAAGTTATGTAATCTGCTTTGTCATTCAGTATTGTAGATCTGGTCATAATGTATTCCTCTGAAGTGTTTCCTGTAATGTGGCTATATCTTTTCTCAGTCACATCTCCTGGTACTGGATATCTAGGTGGTTTTTCTTCTTCTTCTTCTTCTTCTTCTTCTTCTTCTTCTTCTTCTTCTTCTTCTTCTTCTTCTTTTTTTGCCAGGCAGAGTTAGAGAGAGAGAGAGACAGAGTTATAGACAGTGAGAGACAGAGACAAAGGTCTTCCTGCCATTGGTTCACCCCCCAAAGCCAATCAGGAGCCAGGTGCCCCCTCCTGGTCTCCCGTGCGGGTGCAGGGCCCAAGGACTTGGGCCATCCTCCACTGCCCTCCTGGGGCACAACAGGGAGCTGGACTGGAAGAGGAGCAACTGGGACAGAATCCGGCGCCCCGACCGGGACTAGAACCCAGAGTGCTGGTGCCGCAGGTGGAGGATTAGCCTAGTGAGCTGCGGCGCTGGCCTTTTTCTTCTATTTTAAATAATGCTTTGAACATCATTAGATCTAAATCCTTGTGCATATAGGTAATATCCTTTGAAATTAATTTTCCTAGAAATTTTTAAACAAATTGTTTTGTACTGTATAGAAACATTTTGGGTACCAGTTTTTTGTTTTTTTTTTTAATTTATCAGATGGGTAAAAATGTTACCAAGTGTGCAGTGAAATGGGTAATCTCAGCCTTTGAAGAAAACACAGTTGCCCATAACCTTGTAGGAAGCAGTTTGGTGCTGTTTTCGCTGTTTTGGCAGCATGAATGCTGGCCAGAATTGTCCATGTGGCAACAGGTCTCCCAGGGAGTGCTCTAGGCTCAGGGGAGACGCACCTTTTCCTGGCTTAGCCTGCCTGACACTGATCTCTGGGAGGGGGTTGATCTGGTAAGAATCCTTCGGTCAGATTTTGTGTCATGGGAGAGAGGTAGCTAAAGTAGCCCCAGTGGAACCATCTGGGTTAATAGAGAATAGTGTGGCCGGCACCGCGGCTCAATAGGCTAATCCTCTGCCTGCAGTGCCAGCACACCGGGTTCTAGTCCCAGTCGGGGTGCTGGATTCTGTCCTGGTTGCTCCTCTTCCAGTCCAGCTCTCTGCTGTGGCCCGGGAAGGCAGTGGAGGATGGCCCAAGTGCTTGGGCCCTGCACCCGCATGGGAGACCAGGAGAGCACCTGGCTTTGGATCAACGCGGCGCGCCGGCCATAGGGGCCATTGGAGGGTGAACCAACGGCAAAGGAAGACCTTTCTCTCTGTCTCTCTCTCACTATCCATTCTGCCTGTCAAAAAAGAAAAAAAAAAAAAAAAGTGGAGGAAGGTTTCGTCTAAGGAAATAATTGAAGGGAGAAGGGTGGGAAGAGAGGTTTTAGTATTAGGATTCTTTCACACTCTTGTTTCTATAGGTTCTATCTATTGATATGTATCATTGTGAATTAAAGCAACTATTTAGAACATTGATTGACCTCATTGTGTTATAAGTGCTTTATGGAAAAAAATCATTTTTTTAAAGGTTTATTTGAAAGGCAAAGTAACAGAGAAGAGAGGGTAGATAGATTTTCCGTCTGCTAGATCACTCTTCAAATGTCAGCAACAATCTGGGCTGGGTCAGGCCAAAGTCAGGAATCGGGAACAGTCCATGTCTCCTACATGGTTAACAGGGACCTAAGGACTTGAGCCGTCATCTGCTGCCTCCCAGGGTGCACGTTAGCTAGAGTCGGAAGCTGAGCTGGGACTTAAACCTGTGTGTATCCCAAGTGTGATGTGTCAACCACTGTGCTTAACACCTGCCCTAGAAAATCATATTTCCTTTTTTTTTTTTTTTTTTTTTTTTTTGAAGATTTTTTTCCTTGAAAGGTAGCACGATAGAGGAAGAGATGGAGAGAAAGAAAGAGCTCTACCATCTGCTGGTTTACTCCTTTTTTTTTTTTTTTTTAAGATTTATTTTATTTGTTTGAAAGAGTTACAGAGAGAAGTAGAGACAGAGAGAGGTCATCCATCTGCTGGTTCACTCCCCAGATGGCCACAACAGCTGGAGCTGTGCTGATCCGAAGCTAGGAGCCAGGAACTTCCTGGTCTCCCACACAGGTACAGGGGCCCAAGCACTTGGGCCATCTTCTACTGCTTTCCCAGGCCATAGCAGAGAGCTGGATCGAAAGAGCAGCCAGGACTAGAACTGGTGCCTATATGGGATGCTGGCACTTCAGGCCAGGTCTTTAACCCACTGTGCCATAGTGCCAGCCCCTGGTTTACTCCTTCAGTGGCCACAATGACAGGGGTCTGGACAGGTGAAGATGGGAGCGAGGAATTCTATCCAGGTCTCTCTGTAGGTAGCAGGAGTGCAAGTGCTTGAAACATCTGCTGCTGCTTTCCCAGGCACTTTAGCAGGTTACCTGATCAGAAATGGAGCAGCTGAGATTCAAGTCGGCACTCTGATGTGGGATGCTAGTGTCAAAGGCCGTGGCTGAACCTGCTGTGCCGCAATGCTGGCTTCAAAACTCATATTTTCTAATGGAAGAAGTTTCAGACTAGTAGTGCGATCTTATATTTTTTATAAATTTCTGTGTTTGTGTTATCATTTGTATCTGTGTTCAATTTGTTGCATGATAGACTATTTTGGTTGAATAATGTGAACAGATTCCAGCCTAATACAGATGTGTGGCTGCTCCTCTTCTGATCCAGCTCTCTGCTGGACCCTGTACCCACATGGGAGACCCAGAAGAAGCTCCTGGCTCCTAGCTTCAGATCGGCTCAGCTCTGGCCATTGTAGACATTTGGGGAGTCAATCAGTGGATGGAAGACCTCTCTCCCTCCCTCCCTGTCTGTAACTCTACCTCTCAAATATATAAATCTTAAAAAAAAAAAACCAAAAAAACCCAAAAAACAACACTCACACATGAGAAGATAGTATGTTTAATTGGCTTAAACACTTGCTTCAGTGGTTCTCATATAGGGCCCTTAGACCCCTAGGCTGAAACTATTTCTATAAGAATACTGATTTAAGTTGTCTTTTTCAGTGTATGGACGTTTGCACCAGTGATGCAAATACCACAGTGAGTAAAACTGCTGGTATCTCAGCACAAAGAAAAGGCACCGATACCCATCTACAAGTAGTCATGGTGTTGTTTTTTTTTCTTTACCACCAGGCACAAGAGGCATTTAAAAGGAAATAGAAGGAAAAAAATATCAGTTTCGCTTACAAGTGTCCATGATGAAGCAGTAAAAATAGTTTTGTTAAACCTTGATCCTTGACTGTAGTATTTTTTTAATACTGCCAAGTGACAAAGCAGAAGCATTAGTGTGACTGAGTCACAAGGTGAGCTCGTCACTTTACTGGAACACCATTTTCACTTCAAAGGGTGGCTGGCAATGGTTATTCCAACTTGGGTTTCTGGCAGATTTTTTTTCTCAAAAATAAATAAAGTATCATTTCAAGGAAAACAAGACAGTATCCACTCCCAATTAAAATGCAAGGTTGGGGGCAAAACATCAGAATTTTAGAATCATGTCCACCACCATGAGCTTAACAGTGTTCCAAGAGGCTTCTGATGAGCATGAAATTGTGTTCGTGAATGTGCTTTGATGCTACACAATGAAGTGTACTGACAGATAGAAGATCTCAAGGAACCAGTATTGTCCACTGCATAGAAGAGTAAAAGATCCATTCAAAGTTTGACAGAATATTAAGAAATAGTATTCACTACCTACAGAGAGACCTGGATAGAATTCCTCGCTCCCATCTTCACCTGTCCAGGCCCCCGCTATTGTGGCCATTGAAGGAGTAAACCAGGGGCTGGCACTTTGGCACAGTGGGTTAAATTATCTAACATGGCTAGATACCTCATACCTCATATCTGACATGGCTAGATATCTAACATACCTCAAATATGCTTTTTAAAAATCTCATACATGTGGGACTGGCATTCTGGCACAGTTAGGTCTGCAGTGCTAGCACTCCATGTGAACACTGGTTCATGTCCTGGCTGCTGCTCTTCCTATCCAGCTCTCTGCTGTGGCCTGGGGAAGCAGTGGAAGATGCCCCAAGTTCTTGGGGCCCTGAACCCGCGTGGGAGACCCGGAAGAAGCTCCTGACTGCTGGCTTTGAATTGGTGCAGCTCCAGTTGTTGTGGCCACCTGGGGATTGAACCAGCAGATGCTAGAACTCTGTCCCTGTCTCTACCTCCCTCTGTAACTCTGTCGTTTAAATAAATAAATTTTGTTTTTAAATACAAAGCTAAAACAGTAAAAATGGTCTAAATGGTGTGTTCACCAGCTGTGTGGAAGAATTGAAAGAAAATGCAACACCGAATACGTACTTTTAAGGACAGAATTATTTTTTAAAAAATATATGTATTTAAAAGGCAGAGTGATTTTGGGAGAGGGGACAGAGAGACACATTTAGATATTCCTTCTGTTGGTTCATTCTCCAAATAGTAGCAACAGCCAGATCTGGGCCAGGCTGAAGCCAGGAGCTGGGAACTCCGTCTGGGTCTCCCACGTGGGTGACTTGGGCCCAGGTAATTTTGCTATCATTTGCTGCCTTCCCAGGCACATTAGCAGGGAGCTGTATTAGAAGTGGAGCGGCGGGACTCAAATCAGCACTCGGGTATGGATGCCAGTGTGGTGAGCAGTGGCTTAATCTGCTGCATTACAATGCTGGCCCCAGATGAGATTACTTCTGAAGAGGTGCCTTTTAGCCTGTCAAGAGATTGGGACACAGTAAGAAAGGAAAGAGAATATAAACATAAACCATTACTGAACAGGAATATATATTTTTTAAAGATTATTTATTTGAAAGGGTTACACAGAGAAGCAGAGGCAGAGAAAGAGGTCTTCCATCTGCTGTTTCACTCCCCAGTTGGCCGCAGCAGTACCAATCCGGAACCAGGAGCTTCTTCCGGGTCTCCCATGTAGGTGCAGGGGCCCTAGGGCTTGGGCCATCTTCTACTGCTTTCCCAGGTCAGGACAGAGAGCTGAATTGGAAGTGGAGCGATGAGGACTCAAACCGGCGGCCACATGGGATGCTGGCACTGCAGGCGGCGGTTTTACCCACTACGCCACAGCACCCGGCCCTTTGAACAGGAATATTAATACCATTCATAATGTCTGTCTTCAAAACAATTTTTTCCCTTAAAAGGAAATCTGGTAAAACGCTTTGAAAATACTGAGTTTCTATGGCTTCAGCTATATAATATAATTGAAATTATAGTTCTCAAAGCAGTGTCTCTCTAAAACTGTCTGCAAAGTTGTTTTCTTTGACTTGAACCTAGTTGTTCAGCAGCTAAAATCTAGTAAGGGCTTTCCTCCAATTTCTTTCTTTCTTTCTTTCTTTTTTTTTTTTAATATTTTATTCATTTGAAAGAGTTAGAGAGGTAGAGACAGAGTTTTTCCATCTGCTGGTTCACTCTCCAAATGTCTGGCTGAGGTGATCGGGAGCCAGGAGCTTCCTCCAGGTCTCCCATGTGGGTGCATTCGTGGGGAGCTGGATCGGAAGTGGAACAGCCAGGACTCAAATTGGCTCCCATATGGGATGCTGGCACTGCAGGCTGGACTTTTTTAACTCACTGTTAAAAAAGAGGCCACAGCGCTGGCCTCTCCTCTTATTTCTAATAGAAATAAATGAGTTTATTTTAGTTTTAAAAAAAATGTTTTTGAAAGAGTTACAGAGACAGATCTTTCATTTGCTGGTTCACTTCCATCTGCTGGTTCATTTCCCATATGGCCACAATGGCCAGTACTGGGCCAGGCAAAGCCAGGAGCTTCGGGTCTCCCATGTGGGTGGCAGGGCCCCAAACACTTGAGCCATTTTGCATGCACTGCTTTTCCCAGGCCATTAGCAGGGAGCTGGATCAGAACTGGAGCAGCCAGGACGTGGACCGGTGACCATATGGGATGTGCATATTACAGATGGCAGTTTTACTAACTATGATGCCACAATGCTTGTTCCTGAGTTGTGTGCGGGTGTGTTTTTTTTTGTTTTGTTTTGTTTTTTTGTTTTTTTGTTTTTTAAGCATGTTTATTTGGAAGTCAAAGCTATAGAGAGAGGGAGGGAAAGAAAGAAAGATCTTTTGTCTGCTGGTTCACTTCCCAGGTGGCCACAATGGCCAGGGCTGTGTCAGGCTTCATTAATGGGGAGCTAGACTGGAAGTGGAGCAGCTGGGAAATGAACTGGTGCCCATGTGGGATGCTGCAGATGGCAGATTGACCCACAACCTTGGCTCCAATAGTGAGTGTTTAACAGTACAAATGGACAGAGCACATAGTACTCAGTTCTTCACATAATCATGTTAAAAAATACGTATAGTAGTAGCATTAAAAAACCCAAAAATGTATTTGAAAGGCAGAGAGACACAGACATCTTCCATTGCTGGTTGACTCTGAATGCCTGCAACAGCCAGGTCTGGCTCTCCCATGGTGGTGGCAGGGACCCAAGTTCTTGGACATCATCTGCTGTCTTCCACACTGCTTATTATGAAGAAACTGGGATCATAAGCAGAGCTAGGTCTGGAATTCAAGCACTTTGATGTGGGGTGGAGGTGTCCCTAACTGCCACACCAGATGCCCACCCCTTGGTGACAGCATTTCTTGGTAGCATAAAATGTTGGAGTGTTAAGATCTTTGAATTAGCCGTAATTATATTGCTCTATAACATATAAACTTAGTTGCTTAAAACAACAAGCATTATCTCAGTTTCTGTGGGTCAGGAAACAGTGCTTACCTTGGGATTTAAGTGCCTGCCGCAGCTTCCAAGAACACTGACTTCTGGGAGCTGAAGGGCGGCAGAGGCTGAAGGAGGCGGAGACAGCTGAACGCAGCTGTTCTTCCCGCCTTCCACACTGCTGTGTTTAAAAACCAGACTTAGCCTCACTGAAGGAGTCTGTTCCTTGAGAGATGACTGCTCACCCATCCTGAAAACTACGAAGGGATGGAAAATTATCAGGGAAGAAAGCAAAAATGGGAAAATTTTAAGGCCGATTTTTCTAGTGCATTGGGAGAAATCTCAAAGTAACTTCTGTAACTATACTACTCAGCAGGAGTATAGTGAGCATGTTTTGGAAAATAATTTTTAACATTTTTAAGCATTTAAAAACACGTAGTCCTTCATTTTAATTCAGTTAGAGCTCCTCCAGATACAGTTGAGAAATGTAGCTTTATTAAAGGCAAAACTAGGCCGGCGCCCCAGCTTAATAGGCTAATCTTCTGCCTGCGGCGCTGGCACACCGGGTTCTAGTCCCAGTCGGGGCACCAGATTCTGTCCCGGTTGCCCCTCTTCCAGGCCAGCTCTCTGCTGTGGCCCGGGAGGGCAGTGGAGGATGGCCCAAGTGCTTGGGCCCTGCACCTGCATGGGAGACCAGGAGGAAGCACCTGGCTCCTGCCTTCGGATCAACGCAGTGCACCAGCCACAGCGGCCATTGGGGGGTGAACCAACGGCAAAGGAAGACCTTTCTCTCTGTCTCTCTCTCTCACTGTCCACTCTGCCTATCAAAAAAATAAAGGCAAAACTAGCACAGTATAAGTTCAGGATTTTAAAAGTAATTGTTTATGCTTTTTGAGAGATGTGTTATGCTTCTGGATTTTAAAGCCCTTTGAAAATGTGAAGGCTGGAGAATCCAGGCTGTAATTGTTCCTTCTTTGTGAAGGAGGGAAGCCCATCTTCTTGGTGCTTGACAATAATTTATTTCTGCTTTTGATAAAATAACTGTGCAATGTATTCTCCTCTGCTTGTTTTAAATCATACTGCTTATTGGGCAAAGAAATTCTGTTTGTTTTTATACTTAGCAATTACAGGAGGACTTCAAAGAGTTCATGGAAAATGCATATTAGGGAAAAAAATGCATGGGTTTCAAATTTTTTTGCACGAAAATAAATGTCTTTTAATTCCATTTTCCGTGAACTTTTGACGTGGGAGTCATACATACTGGAGGGTATCTAACATGGAATATTAAGTAATAAAACTTAGCAACTTCATGGTTTTAAAAATATCCATGAAAAGAAACTTTTCTCTCTTTACATGGATTTTAGTATATTGCTTTTCTTCCCTCTGATTCATTTTACTTAAATCCATATTCATTTTGCCTTTTAATGGTATGGTTTAATTTGGTATCTGGGTTACTCATTGTGAAAGTGTTTAACATAGGGGTGTCTCTTACAGGAATCTTACCCCTCTTCTTCACCAATATGGTTTGTGGACTCCGATGACCCAAATCTGACCTCAGTTCTGGAGCGTCTTGAAGAGTCTAAGAACAACAATTCGGTGAGAAAATAAACCAACCTACTTTATTGTTTTTTCATGAACATTAGACTCATATAGAACTTAAGGGTTAAGAGATATTGTATAAATGCAGATTATAATGATTATTTGATAATCTTAGAGGGGTTAAAGAGCTGGGATTTTGTTTTTAGTCTTAAGTTCTATTTACTTCCCGATTCTCTCTCTTTTATATGTATATACACACACACACACATATACATATACATATATATATATTTCCCATAGATGTTGTCTTTTTCTTTTTTTAGATTTATTTATTTATTTGAAAGGGAGGGAGGGAGGGGTCTTCCATCTGCTGGTTCACTCCTCAGATGGCTACAACAGTTGGAGCTGAGCCAGTCTGAAGCCAGAAGCTTCATCTAGATCTCCCATGTGGGGGCAGGGGCCCAAGCACTTAGGCAGCTTCTGCTGCTTTCCCAGGCCACAGCAGAGAGCTGGATTGGAAGAGGAGCAGCCGGGATAGAACCGGCGCCCATATGGTTTGCCGGCATCGCAGGCAGCTGTCTTACCTGCCACATCACTGCGTGTTGTCTTAGATTAGGAATTTGGGTTCTCTTTCCCTAAATCCTAACACCAGGCAAGTTTGGTTTTTTTTCTTTTTTTTTTTTTTTGCTATAAGCCACTAACCAAAGTGGGAATTGAATTAGAAACAGACAGACAAAGGTGTGTGTTAGGAGATGATGATAGAATGGCACCAGTGCTAATGTTAGGGAGTTGCTTTTTATGTCAGGGGTCTGTAAGACTGCAGTCAAAGCCAAAGATACTCAGATAGAAAGTTCTATTTTTTTAATATATAGTAGTCTTCCCCTTATCTTCAGGGTTATATGGATGATACCAAACCCCACATATACTGTGGGGATGTCTCACACACATGAGGTAAAGTTTAATTTACAAATTAAGCATAGTAAGAGATTAGCAACAGCTTCTAATAGAATATAACAGTCAATATACTGAAGTAAAGGTTATTTAACACTTAGGGATTATTTCCATAATTTTACATTTAGTGTTTTCAGACTTTCATTGACCGTGAGTAACTGAAGCAGTAAAAACAAAACTGTGGGGTTGGTGTTGCGGCATAGTAGGTAAACTGCACCCTGCAACGCCAGCTTCTGGGATGCCAGTTCGAGTCCCGGCTGCTCTACTTTCAATCTAGCTCCCTACTAATGTGCCTTGGACAACAGTGAAAGATAGCTCAAGTGCTTGGATCCCTTTACCCATGTGGAAGACCTGGAGGAAGCTCCTGGTTCCTGGCTTGGGCCTGGACCAGCCTCAACAATGTGGGGAGTGAATCAGTGGATTGAAGAGTTTTCTCTTTTTCTCCCTTCCTCTCTCTGTAACTCTGCCTTTAAAATAAAAAATAAACTAAATCTCAAAATAAAAAAGGGGGGTGGGGGAGGGCTGGTGCCATGGTGCAATAGGTTAATCCTCTGCCTGCAGCGCTGGCATCCCATATGGGCGCCGGTTCGAGTCCTAGCTGCTCCTCTTCCAGTCCAGCTCTCTGCTGTGGCCCGGGAGTGCAGTGGAGGATGGCCCAGGTGCTTGGGCCCCTGCACCCGCATGGGAGACCAGGAGGAAGCACCTGGCTCCTGGCTTTGGATGGGCGCAGCTCCGGCTTTTGTGGCCATTTGGGGAGTGAACCAACGGAAGGAAACCTTTCTCTGTCTCTCTCTCTCACTGTTTGTAATTCTGCCTGTCAAATAAATAAAAATCTAAAAAAAAAAAGGCAAAACTACAAGTAAAGGGGGGACTACTGTTCAAAGAAATGCAGCGTTCCATTTTTTAAGAAATTTAGGGGCCGGTGCTGTGGTGTAGTAGATAAAGCCACTGCCTGCAGTGCCGGCATCCCATATGGGCGCCGGTTCGAGACCAGGCTGCTCCACTTCCCATTCAGCTCTCTGCTATGGCCTGGGAAAGCAGTAGAAGATGGCCCAAGTCTTTGAGCTCCGGTATCCATGTGGGAGACCCAGAAGAAGCTCCTGGCTTTGGATTGGCGCAGTTCCGACCGTTACAGCCAACTGGGGAGGGAACCAGTGGATAGAAGATCTCTCTCTCTCTCTCTCTACCTCTCCTTTTCCCTCTGTGTAACTCTAACTTTCAGGTAAATAAATAAATCTTAAAAAAAATTTAAAACTCAGCCGGCACCGCGGCTCACTAGGCTAATCCTCTCCGCCTGCGGTGCTGGCACACCAGGTTCTAGTTCCGGTCGGGGCGCCGGATTCTGTCCCAGTTGCCCCTCTTCCAGGCCAGCTCTCTGCTATGGCCCGGGAGGGCAGTGGAGGATGGCCCAAGTGCTTGGGCCCTGCACCCCATGGGAGACCAGGAGAAGCACCTGGCTCCGGGCTTCGGATCAGCGCGGTGTGCCGGCCGCAGCGGCCATTGGAGGGTGAACCAACGGCAAAGGAAGACCTTTCTCTCTGTCTCTCTCTCTCACTGTCCACTCTGCCTGTCAAAAAAAATTTTTTTTAAACTCTTCTTTGAATTTGAAACTCTTTAAGTGTCCATTGTGAGAAAACTAGTAAAATATAGGATAGCAAAAAGAGGTAAATGAAGGTCTCTCATACTTTTTCAAATGAATAAATGAATCTTTAAAAAAAAAAAAAAAGAGTTACAAGAGAGAGAAGGAGAGAGAGAGGTCTTCCATCCACTGGTTTACTTCCCAGTTGGCTGCAACCGCCAGAGCTGGGCTGATCCAAAGCCAGAAGCTTCTTCCAGGTCTACCATGTAGGTGCAGGGGCCCAAGGACTTGGGCCATCTTCTACTGCTTTCCCAGGCCACAGCAGAGAGCTGGGTTGGAAGTGGAGCAACAGGGACTTGAACCGGCACCTGTATGGGATGCCGGTGCTGCAGGTGGTGGCTTTACCAGCTATGCCACAGTGCCAGTCCCTCCCATACTTTCTTTTTTTCTTTTTCTTCTTCTTCTTCTTTTTTTTTTTTTTTGACGGGCAGAGTTAGAGACAGAAAGGTCTTCGTTTTTCCGTTGGTTCACCCCCCAAATGGCTGCCACGGCCGGAGCTATGCTGATCCGAAGCCAGGAGCCAGATGCCTCCTCCTGGTCTCCCATGCAGGTGCAGGGCCCAAGCACTTGGGCCATCCTCCACTGCTTTCCCAGGCCACAGCAGAGAGCTGGACTGGAAGAGGGGCAACCGGGACAGAATCCGGCGCCCCGACTGGGGCTAGAACCCGGGATGCTGGCGCTGCAGGTGGAGGATTAGCCAAGTGAGCCACGGCGCCAGCCCTATACTTTCTTTATTGATATAACTAGTAGTGACATGATGGCTATTTTCTACCAGTGTGTTTGTTTTTTCCCCTTTGATAGTGAAATAGTTGAGTCATATATTCTAAGTAATCTTACAATCTTATAAACATTATCTCGTTATATTTTCTCATGACTTTGTAAAGGCCTTATGGAAAAAGTCAGTTGCGGGTAACATGATTGTTTACCTAAAAAATATCTAAAGGAACCAACAAAAAAAAATTTTGTTAAGATGGCTGGTTGGGGCCAGTGCTGTGGCACAGCAGGTTAATGCCCTGGCCTGAAGTGCCGGCATCCCATAAGGGCTCCAGTTCTAGTCCTGGCTGCTCCACTTCCCATCCAGCTCTCTGCTATGGCCTGGAAAAGCAGTAGAAAGATGGCCCAAGTCCTTGGGCCCCTGCAACCTGCGTGGGAGACCCGGAAGAAGCTCCTGGCTCCTGGCTCCGGATTGGCACAGTTGTGGTCATCTGGGGAGTGAAGCAGCGGATGGAAGACCTATCTCTCTGTCTCTACCTTTCTCTGTAACTCTTTCATATAAATAAAATAAATCTTAAAAAAAAAAAAAAAGATGGCTGGTTAAAATTTCTATTCTATGAAAATCAATAGCTTTCCCAGATTTCAGCTAAAAAAAAAATAGAAATTACAGTAATAAAATATTTTATTGATAAAACTTTAATAGCAATAAATTTTGGTGTGCAGGATTTATATCAAGGAAATTGCAGAATTTTGTGAGTGGAGAGAAATATGTGGATGCTCTATGCCTGTTTGGCAGACTCCACATTAGGTCAATTATTTGCATATTTTCATATTAACTTTTTTTTTTAAAGATTTATTTATTTATTTGTAAGAGTTTCACAGAGAGAGGAGAGGCAGAGAGAGAGAGAGAGAGAGAGAGAGGAGAGAGGTCTTCCATCTGATGGTTCACTCCTCAGTTGGCTGTAACGGCCGGAGTTGAGCTGATCCGAAGCTGGGAGCGAGGAGCATCTTCCAGGTCTCCCATGTGGATGCAGGGACCCAAGGACTTGGGCCATCTTCTGCTGCTTTCCCAGGCCATAGCAGAGAGCTGGATCGGAAGTGGAGCAGCCTGGACTAGAACCGTTGCCCATATGAGATGCCAGTGTTTCAGGCCAGGGCGTTAACCCACTGCGCCACAATGCTAGCCCCTTCATATTAACTTATACACCTAATGCAGTTTTAGTAGAAATCAACAGATTGATTTTTGGAAGTTGACAAAATGACTCTTGTTTAGAAGAGTGAGTGATAGGGATGGTTGTTTGGCTCTTTGGTTGAGCTATGGCTTGGCTTGGACTGCCTGCATCCTATCACATATTGGAGCATCTGGATTTGAACCCTAGCTCTGCTTCTGTTTCTGGCTCCCTGCTAATGTGTACCCTAGGAGGCAGAAGATGATGGCTGAAGCCAGCAGCTTCTTCTGGGTCTCCCACGCGGGTGCAGGGCCCAAGGACTTGGGCCATCTTCTGTTGCTTTCCCAGGCCACAGTGGAGAACTAGATTGGAAGTGGAGTAGCTGGGATTTGAACTGATGCCCATATGGGACTGCAGCTTTATCTGCTGCGCCTCAGTGCCAGCCCCCCAGAAATGATCTTAAAGTTAAATCTGTGTTTGCCTGATTTTGTAACAAACAAAAAAAAGTAAATATATTTACATGAAAAAAAAATCCCCTCACTTTCTATTCTTTCTTACAGTCTTTTTCAGCTTATTTTTAAAGATTTATTTATTTGGAAAATGGTGAGACAGAGGTCTTCCATCCACTGGTTCACTCCCCAAATGGTCACAGGTCTAGGCCAGGTCTAGGCCAGACTGAAGCCAGGATTCATCCTGGTTTCCCACATGAGTGACAGAGACCCCAGTATGTGGTGCAGCTTCCAGTGCCTTCCTAAGTGCGTTAGCAGGGAGCTGTATCAGAAGCAGAGCAGCTGGGTCTCCAGTCAGTGCTCCAGTGTGGGACGCTGGCATCACAAGCTGAGGTTCACTCCCGACGTGGCGCCCTGCCGTTTCCCTTCAGCTCAGTTTCTGGAGAGAATAAGCGCCTTTCATCACTTAATTCATTCTAACCCGTATTCTGTCTTCATTGCTGGGCTACAATTTACTTCTTAGTTGCCAAATGCAGTGACTCCTTTTTAGTCCCCACATTGGCTCATGGTAGTATTTTGGTATTTATGACTGTTTCCTTGTTAATATTCTTCCGTTCAGCAAATGTTTATTACTTAATGTCGACCCATAATGAATTGGTTGAATAAAAATAGTATAGCTTTACGGTAGAACATTCCATTGTAGTTTGAAAGAATATAGCCAATCCTCTGTAAGAGCATAAAGTTCAACTATAGACTTAGTGAAAAAGGGAGGCGTGGAATATTGTGTGGAATCTGGCCTTTTTATACAGTGTCGTGAAAAATGTCTGTATATATGTTGGTTTATACATTTCTCCTGAGTGGATATAAGAAGCTATTAATAGAACATAGAAAAATATTTTTTCTAGAAACGGATTGGCTCCTATGCCTGACTGTGATTAGTGGTGGGTATGAAAGGCAAGTAAGGCAGGTTTTTGTCCTCTGGGAACTGATAATCTGATGGGAACTTCCATCAGAGCACTGTCTAATTTCTTACTACCCTACCGCAGTCTCCAGAGCTTTTGTTGCTTGATCTAGCTCTTCTCTTCTTGCTCTGTACTTTCCTGCTCTCTTACTTAAGTTATGACCTCTATTCCAGTGATTTCTGGAGTCTGTATTTCACTAGAAGTTATCTCCAGAGTTCCAAACTCAGATATCTGTCCATAGGACATACATGTTCAGGGAATCTCACATGTATGTGCCATGGGTGATCAGAATTGCATCTAAATTACATTCATTTGCCTCCTAGCACTCTACCACTCTACCATGTTGTCCCTCAGAATCTTCTTTGTGATTCTGAGTGGGACAAAATGAAATCATGAAACTAGTCACCCATGTCTGAACCGGAGAACTCCCTAGAATTCTTTTCTAGGTGTAATCCTCCCCCTAAAAACCTGTCTAGTAAGATTCTAATTCCTGTGTGTCTTCTGAATGGTTCTCGGACCTTTCCCTGTGTTCTTACTTTCTCTCCCGTCCGTCACACGTTCTGTGGGGGACGTAGGATCGTAGCTTTGGAGGACGTTTCTCCCTGGTCTTGCCGCCAGGTGTGAGTCCAGCGCACTGCTGCCTGTCCTGCGGCACTCCGCTGCTCCTCCTTGTGCTGAACTCGCAGTGTCCAGTCCGCACTACTTGACCTTCATTCTGTACCCAGCGCGAAGGAGGGCTTACTGGGCAGGTAACAGACCCACAGTGGGACTTCGCCTCCCTTTAAGCATGAGGATTTTTGTTTGATGCCAATCGTTTAGTTTTCCTCACTTCTGCTTGTTCCTTTGTCCACACCGTGGACAGAATTGTTCTGTGCTCTGTTTATCCCATTCTAATCCTCTGTTTTATTTGTCTTTGGTAAAACTGCTGCATTTTCTTCATCTCTTTTCTTGGTCAGAGACCCAAGAACCTGTTCCTGACCAAGTGGAGTAGCTGCCTTATTCACTCCCATTTGATCCTGATAAGTATTTGTCAGTGTTCTTAAACCATGACTGCTAAAATTAGACATTGAAAACAATGGTAAACTACAAAACACATGTTTGTGCACACAGTTCACCTTGCCTACTTGCTTAAATATGTTGAGAATGGAATCTGGAGTTTGAAAATGGACATTTGAAGATAACTTTTTTGCATAGGTAGCTTAAAAGCCTGCTCTGAGCCAAGTGTTTTCATGGAAGCTTTCATTTAATAGTCACCATTCTGAGGAAGTTTCAATTTCTTTGTTTTACACATAGGGAGACTCAAACTTGGAGAGTTCGACACCATGTCTAAGCTCATGTAGCTCACATTTGCCTCTGTACTCTAAGACAGATACGACTATGGCATATACAGTTTTATAATCTCTGTACAACGGCACTGCCCATGTTTATGGCCTTGTTAATGCAGGAGTGTTCTCTTATCTGAGGTTGTAAGTTTCTAGAAAACGCGAAATTGAACAATGTCTAGAACTCTTTTCCTTTGCCTTTTTATTAATGTCATTCTACTGGGTGTCAATTTTAGGGCTTTTTACTTCGGCCATGGTAACTTTATTATTATTTTTTTTGTAGAACTTTCTTACACTAGCAGCCCCTAAGATATTTTAAAGACTGTTATTTTGTCCATAGGCTGCAGTGGAGCAGTTTGAACTTTTTCATTTCCTTCTGGATTGATTACAGTAGTTGTAGCATTGTTCATGTCTTCTAAGGGCTCTTTAACTTAATGCTTATTTACTGAAATGTGTTTTGTAGCTTCGTCAGCAATTGAAGTGGTTGATATGTGAACTCTGCAGATTATATAACCTTCCTAAGCACCTGGATGTTGAGATGCTAGATCAACCACTACCCACGGGTCAGGTAAAGTAAAAATTCTCCAGTGTTCAAGAGCTAACATGAATTGTCTGAAACAAAAGTAAAACTCGGATGGTATTTCCTTATTATTATTATACAGCTGATTTAGAAATTAGTTTCTGTGTTCCTATTGAATTGCTTTGTTTCTTTTGTTTTAGTACTGAAACCTTTTCATTTTTTGGAGCTGATGGCATTTACTATGACAGGCAAACTATTGCCCCAGTCTGCACCTCTGTTTTTGTTGTGAATATTCCTGGTTTCCACGAATGTTCCTTGCTTCTCTGAATACCTCTGCATTGCAGGGGAAGGTGACTGGATAAGCAGTCTTCTCTAGTCCATCTGTGTTTCTCAAGGCCTAACCCAAACGTTACCTCCTCCGAGCAGCAGAAGTTCCCGTTAGCTCACCACCTCCCCTAATGGCTCTCGAGCTCAGGATTTACCTACTTAGGCATTGGTTATTGACTTTTTACCATAGTAAATGAGGATTTCTTTTATGCTACCCACTGACCCACCCACATCTGCTTCCTGAATCCTTCTATCTAGTTACATGTCACATGGATAATCACTGTTGATCATTATGAATAGTTTAGTGTAGAGCCAATTTTACTCTTAGGAAATTGCCTTTCTTGTGCAACTTTTTGTTTTCCAGTAGCCCCGTAGGATAGGAACTGTTTTAGAAGTGGTGCTCTATCCCTCTCTGAGCTCTCTCTCTTTTCTAGACCCTGTGACTCATGGGCACTGGTCTTGACGCTTTATTCTCTGGACTGGCTGTGCACACACACCTTGAAGTTTTTCTTGCTTGCTCTCTGAGTAGATACATTGTTTCTAGAATCTCATGTCATCTTTCTTGGCTTACCTTTTCTTATTTTACCTGAGTACATTATCAAGTAAAACCCTAAGAAACCACTAAAGAGTGGTACATTTTCTGAGCTTGTGATAAAAATGCTGGTCCGGAATGTGGGTTCTGGAACCAGAATGCCTTGGCTTTGAATCTCGTTTTCGTGACTTGTTGGCCATGTGTGCTCTTGGACCAGTTATAATCACTTAGCATCATTTTGCAAATGAGAAATGGAGGAAATAATAGTAGTACCTACTAGTTTTGGGAGCTGTGAAGATATAAAAGAGTTGGTTCATGCAGCTCATTTTAGAATAGCGCCTGGCACATAATAAAGCTAACTTCTGTTGTATTCTACTCTCACACTTGATTGATAATTTGGTTTACTATGTGATTCTAGGTTGCAGATAGTTCTGCCTTGGAATTCAAGGGCTGTGTTGTGTTCTGGTCAGTGTGCTGTGGAAACCCAATGCCACTCTGTATCTTACTCATTTCTGCGTGACTTTCTCTCTGAAACGCTGGAGTTTCTTCTCCTTGGTGTTCTGAAATATCACAATGACTAATTTTGTTGTGGGTCTTTTTTCATTCATGGTGCTGGGTGCTCAGTATGAGTAGGACTTTTTAAATTTGGAATCTGAAATCTTATGGGTTTTGTTTTAAAAATTTCCTCCCTTCTGTTTTACTCATTTTGAAATGCCTACTGCTTGGATTTCAGACCTCTTGGCTTGAGCCTTTATCTTTTGAGCTATTTCTATATTCTCTTCTTTTAATTTGAAATTCTAAAATATTTTTGTGATCTTTCAACTTCTGAAATTTTATTTGAAAAGTCGTGAGTTTGTTTTATTTATTACTGCTTACCCAGTTACCCTAAAAGTTACCAGGAAACAGCAGATTTCTCCTGTTTCAGTATTGTATGCTCTGACTAGACTTGTCTGGACAGTTCTGCTGGTATCCTTTGGGGACTGTGCAGTCACCGGTGTTATCTGGACATGAGAAAGCACTGGAATGTCACTCCCATGTCCTTCTGCCTAATGGCATCTCCTCCTCGGGGCCTCTTCGCGTGGCTCTCTCTTCAGGACAGTCAGGACTCCAGTTTTGGTTTCCAAGAGATGAAAATGGGAGCTGCCAGGCTTTTTGAGACTTAGACCTGGAGGAAGCAGTGTGTCATTTCTATGACCTCTGTCAGTGAAAGCGGCCAAGATTTCCTGTGGGATGGGATCATGCAAGGGCACAAAAACCAAGTGGTGTGGCTTGTTGGGGGCCATCCAAAAGCGAGCCGTTAGTTCTAGAAACTCTATCAGTTCTTATTTATAACATTGTGTTTTTGTTTTATAGATATAGCCTGTTCATGAGGCCTTTAGTGTTATTTTGGTGCTTTTTAGTCTTTTGACATCTCAATATTGTATATTGTATTTAATAAATTTTTTTAGGTTATCTTGGTCTTTTTTTAAAATTTTTTTTGAGTTTTTTTTTTTTTTTTCCACAACAACAAAAATACTAAAAGGAATAAACTAGTAAGTTGTTCCTTAACAGTCTAGACAAGGGCTGATCCTGTCATTGTCTCTCATAGTGTCCATTTCACTTAGCAACAACAACAATTTTTTTTTAAATTTTTAAAGACTCCCCCTCCCCCCGCAGTTCTGTATGTGGCATAGTGGGTTAAACCGCTGCTTGCTAGGTTGGCATCCCAATCGGAATGCGCATTTGAGTCCTCGCTGCTTTTAAGTACTATGCTAAATGCTCACCTCTTGAATTTGTTTCAACAAACGTAGGGGTGTACATTTTGAATGTGTTTGGCTTTATTGCACAAGTTTTAAAATTTAGTATATTTTCTGGAAAGCTTTTTTTTTTTTTAAGTAATTTTATTCCATCTGTTATTCTGCATACCCATACTTTTCAGACTTTTAACTATGGAATGTAATTTAAAATATGTAAAACATGGCCTTGGCTCAATAGGCTAATCCTTCGCCTGGGGCGCCAGCACACCGGGTTCTAGTCCCAGTCGGGGCGCTGGATTCTGTCCCGGTTGCCCCTCTTCCAGGCCAGCTCTCTGCTGTGGCCAGGGAGTGCAGAGGAGGATGGCCCAGGTTCTTGGGCCCTGCACCCCATGGGAGACCAGGAGAAGCACCTGGCTCCTGGCTTCGGATCAGCGTGGTGCGCGGCGGCCATTGGAGGGTGAACCAACAGCAAAGGAAGACCTTTCTCTCTGTCTCTCTCTCTCTCACTGTCTACTCTGCCTGTCAAAAAAAAAAAAAAATATGTAAAACATAAGCTTAGGGAACCGTAATTAAACCTGGGGATCACCACTGAGCTGCCGCCCAGGTGGAGGGCTAGAACATTCTAGCACTGTGGAGACTGTCTGTGGTCTCCTTCAGTCCGGTCCACTCGTGCATGCAAGTCCTTTCCTCTCCCCCGCTTCATCAATCATGTGTGTCCTTAAGCAATGTCATTTGTTGTTGGCCTGTTTAGGGTTTCATATTAAGAGCGTTCTTTCATATCTTTATTTTGGTTAATATTGTGTGTGTGTGTGAAACTGGTTGATATTGTATGTATCTAGTTTTTTTTGTTTTTTGTTTTTTGTTTTTTGTTTTTTTTTTTTTTTTTACAGGTAGATTTATAGACAGTGAGAGAGAGAGACAGAGAGAAAGGTCTTCCTTCTGTTGGTTTATTCCCCAAATAGTTGCCATGGCCGGCGCTGCGCCAGGAGCCAGGTTCTTCTTCCTGGTCTCCCATGTGGGTGCAGGGGCCCAAGCACTTGGGCCATCCTCTACCGCTTTCCCAGGCCACAGCAGAGAGCTGGACTGGAAGAGGAGCAACCGGGACTAGAACCCAGTGCCCATATGGGATGCTGGCGCTGCAGGCGGAGGATTAACCAAGTGAGCCACGGCACTGGCCTCTAGTTTTTTAATTGCATTTATTCCATTATTTGAATATGCTGTAACATTTGACTCTTAGTGGTATTTGGTTGTGACTAGTTTTTGTCTATAAGGAAGAGAGCTGCTATGATCTCTTGTTATTTCATAGTCCCTTTCTACGCATTTCTCTGGGGCACGTACTTGGGAGATGAGTTACTGGACTATGAGCCCAGTTTCTTCTTAGCCCAAGAGTTGTCTGGGGAAAATATCCTTCCTTTCTTTTTTTTTTTTTCTTTTTTTGACAGGCAGAGTGGATAGTGAGAGAGAGAGAGACAGAGAGAAAGGTCTTCCTTTGCCGTTAGTTCACCCCCCAAAGGCCTCCACGGCCGGCGCGCTGCGCTGATCCGAAGCTAGGAGCCAGGTGCTTCTCCTGGTCTCCCATGGGGTGCTGGGCCCAAGGACTTGGGCCATCCTCCACTGCACTCCCTGGCCACAGCAGAGAGCTGGCCTGGAAGAGGGGCGACCGGGACAGAATCCAGCGCCCCGACCGGGACTAGAACCTGGTGTGCCGGCGCCACTAGGTGGAGGGTTAGCCTATTGAGCCACGGCGCCGGCCTGAAAATATCCTTTCTAAAACATTTTATGCTGACTTTAGAACTTTATCGTTAGAGGATATGGCCTGTGGCCTCTCTGTTGTGTTATCAGCAACTGCTTAGACCGAACCATTGATGTGATTGTTGTCTTTGCTCACTGCTGTTTCTTCCGTGTGCCACACACCCCTCTTAAGAATACCCGTCAATGGTATCTTGTGTTGTTTTCTAGGAAGGATTTGTTGGATTTGGAGAGTGTTCTTTGAATACTTGGCTGTCTGTCTTTATCATTCATTAAATAATCTATATTGGCGTAGAGCAAGCACTGGTGAACACACACACACACACACACACGGCACCTGTCTTGATGGAGCTAGATGGAGAAAAAGTTTATAACAGAGTCTCCTCCCCGTTGTTTACACTTTATCTTCTGGTATCTGTTGTTCAAGATTGTTTGATTCTTGTATTTTATTTTTTCATTCTGGAAGTTGTATGCTTTCCTCTTTAACTGTGAGTATGGGTTTTACTTTCCAGTATTCTTTTGGGGCATTCAGATCCCTTTAATGCTCTGAAGTCTGGTGTGCACCTTTGGCCTGGTGGTCAGTGGTGTGTTCTGTGGGAGTACCTGGGTTTGAGTCCTGGCTGTGTACTTTTGGCTCCATTTTCATGCTAATGTGCACCCTGGGAGGCAGTGTGTGATTGTTCATGGAGTCTAGTCTCTGCCACCCATCCTGGGGACTTGGCTTGAGTTCTGGGCTCCTGGTGTTGTGGGCTTTTGGGGAGTGAACTAGCAGATGCAAGATAGCTGGGGTGTCTTACTCTTTCTGCCTCTTAAAATAATTAAAATCTTTAGCTTGGCAACATTTGCTTCTGTTACCCGTTTGATTTCTTTTCCTGAATGCTCTGGGTAAATATACCTATGTGTCTGTCTTCTGTGTCCTTTAACTGTTTTTTTTTTTTTTAATGTTTTTTAAAGATTTATTTATTTATTTGAAAGGCAGAGTTACAGAGAGGCAGAGGCAGAGAGAGCGAGCTTCCATCAGCTGGTTCACTCCCCAAATGGCCGCAGTGAAGCCAGGAGCTTCTTCTGGGTCTCCCACACAGGTACAAAGGCCCAAGCATTTGGGCCGTCTTTACTGCTTTCCCAGGCCATAGCAGAGAGCTGGATCACAAGTGGAGCAGCCAGGACTTGAACTGGCACCCATGTGGGATGCCAGCACGGCAGGTGGCAGCTTTACCCACTGGCACTTAACTGTTCTTACTTCCATCTCTTTCATTCAAAATTCCCCATCTCCTTTCTGTCCACATTCTAAGGTAATGGCACATTTGGTCCTCTGAATTATAGACACTTGTCAAGTCCATTGTGCTCTCCAGCCCTTCGACTTGACTGTTCCCTGCCTCCCTCTCCCTCGAATCTTATTTTTAATTTCCTGGAACGGTCTTGTACTTTGCATAGTAATCTTTTTCTGTAGTATTTTCTCAGTTACTGCTAAAGATCCTGTTGAATTATTTTATTCTCTTTGTTTCCTTTGGTAATAATGCTTCCCATCACTTGTTCTGCTTATTTGACTTGAGGACTTTCTTTTAGGTTATTAGTTTTCTTCAACTGTCTGGTGATAACTTGGTTTTCTACTCACTTACGGATGAGGATGAACCACTGATGAGTGTCACCTGTTGATGTGATTGTCCTCAAATTGTCACTCTTTTTTTTTTTTTTGACAGGCAGAGTGGATAGTGAGAGAGAGACAGAAAGGTCTTTGCCGTTGGTTCACCCTCCAATGGCCGCCGCAGCCGGCGCACCACGCTGATCTGAAGGCAGGAGCCAAGTGCTTCTCCTGGTCTCCCATGGGGTGCAGGGCCCAAGGACTTGGGCCATCCTCCACTGCACTCCCTGGCCACAGCAGAGAGCTGGCCTGGAAGAGGGGCAACCGGGACAGAATCTGGCGCCCTGACCGGGACTAGAACCCAGTGTGCTGGCGCCGCAAGGTGGAGGATTAGCCTATTGAGCCACGACGCCAGCCAAATGGTCACACTTAACCACTGTGGCCTCTACTCCAAGTTTCCCCACCTTTGTTCTTCCTGTGGCTTAAGGATGAGGAGGTGCTGGCAAATGGGCTTTCAGACTTCTGAGTGAGAGGGAAGTGGTGGGAGATCTGCTACGTTACTGAGTTACATTAAAACCATCTGTCTTGTCTTTGTGATTCTGGCACCCGTTGTAAGAGGTCATCAGGAGAGGCTTGTTATATAGCGTTGTGATTCTGACCAACTGCAGTGGACAAGCATAACAAAGCATTTGTGATTCCTTTGGGAAAAAAAATCTCACTTCTTTTTTTTCTTTTAAACATGCATTTATTTATTTGAAAGGCAGAGTTACAGAGAGAGAGAGAGAGAGATAGAGAGGTCTTTCATCCGCTGGTTCACTCCCCAGGTGACCACAACGGCTGGAGCTGTGTCAATCTGAAGCCAGGAGCTTCCTCCGGGTCTCCCATGTGGGTGCAGGGGCCCAAGGACTTGGGCCATCTTCTGCTTTCCCAGGCCATAGCAGAGAGCTGGATCGGAAGTGGAGCAGCTGGGACCCGAACTGGCGCCCAAATAGGATGCCGGCATTGCAGGTGGCGGCTTTACCTGTGCTGCCCCACTAAGTTTCTCAGGGATCGCCTCTGTTATCTGGGTTGGGGGTGGCTTTGTTGAGGCCAGCGGTCTGACTGCACGGCTTTACTGTGTCCGCTAGCCTGTCCCCGTGGTTTTAATTTGCTGATGGTGTTTGTTTTTCTGGTGCCGCAATGAACTTACTCATCTTTAAAATTCTTTGGTCATTTCTGTTTGGTTTTGGAAGGAAGACCAGGCCACATCTTGAAATGAGCTTTGTCTTAGGATTTCACAACTCTGATTGGCTTTTATCCTTTGGTGGTGAGGGGTGGGCTCAGCTTTCTTGTTTGTAAAATGAATGACAGGGGCTAGGTTGATGGTCACAGGCATGGCTGCATGTCAGAATCACCTCAGATAGCTTTTTGAAAATAGATTCTCTGGGGTATGCTTTGAAATTAGCATTTCAAAAGTGCCTGTTAGTCACGGATGCTCTGAAACGCATGTCTGGGACTTTCAGGCTAGGTATGTTCTTTAGATACCAAAAATAGTTTGGTTTGGAATATGCAGTTTAGGGACATGAAGATGGGGTGAATCACGACATTTTGGGAGCTGCTGCTTCCTTCCTTTTCTCACTTTCCAGGAGACAAATAATAGATGTCTCAAGAAACACAGATTTAAAACCAATACGTCTATTCCACAAGGAGTTCTCCAGCTCGCTAGTCCAGCAGAGCTGCCTCTGAGATATGCAGCCTTTATTTCCTTAGAGTTACGCTGCATCAGATTATCTGAGAACAGAGGCTGAGACCTTTCTTGCTCTGATTTGAGCTCTGGACTGGGTCCTAACAAGACTCCCTTGTGATTAAAGATGCCTGTGTGTGCCGTGTCCGTGAGCACTTGGCCACAGTTGGACATCCCATCAGATTCACTTGTGAGTGGGTGCTAAATTGTGTCCTGTAGAGACATATTCTGTGTTAATGTTTTTAGAAAGGAAACTGGTTGTCTTGTGAAGTGGTGATCGTTTGATAACTTTTTCAGTTTTGTGATGTGTCTTCTTTAGTAACATACCAGACCTTTTTGAATGCAAGGCAGTTGAATTTATATGACGATTCAGGCTTTTTGAAGTTAAAAAGGTAGATACTTTAAGGAGTAATAGTTTGGGATATTTGTTTTAAATGAAATAAGCCATTGACCTTAAACACACAGCCATTTTATTATACATTACCCTTATTTTAAATCAGGTTATAAAATTTTCAGTTTTGCCTTTTATTTGACTGACTTTGTTTATTCCTAAGACATCTTAAATTGAGTATGTCATGTACACATGTATGTGTAGATCATGGACACATATGCATATCATACATATATAACAGACACAAATATTACATATGTAAATGCATAATCACATGTAAATATGCTTGCATTATTATAGACTGAATTTATAAAGATTTTTTTTAACTGGACTTGAAAAATTGATGTTTCAGTTTTTTTTTTTTTTTTTTTTTGACAGGCAGAGTAGACAGTGAGAGAGAGAGACAGAGAGAAAGGTCTTCCTTTTGCCGTTGGTTCACCCTCCAATGGCTGCCACGGTAGCGCGCTGCGGCCGGCGCACCGCGCTGATCTGAAGGTAGGAGCCAGGTACTTATCCTGGTCTCCCATGGGGTGCAGGGCCCAAGAACTTGGGCCATCCTCCACTGCCCTCCCTGGCCACAGCAGAGAGCTGGCCTGGAAGAGGGGCAACCGGGACAGGATCGGTGCCCCGACCGGGACTAGAACCCGGTGTGCCGGCGCCGCAAGGTGGAGGATTAGTCTAGTGAGCCGCGGCGCCGGCCGAAAGGTCTTCCTTTTTGCCGTTGGTTCACCCTCCAATGGCCGCTGCGGCCGGCTCGTTGCGCTGATCCGAAGCCAGGAACCAGGTGCTTCTCCTGGTCTCCCATGCGGGTGCAGGGCCCAAGGACTTGGGCCATCCTCCACTGCACTCCCGGGCCATAGCAGAGAGCTGGCCTGGAAGAGGGGCAACCGGGATAGAATCCGGTGCCCCAACCGGGACTAGAACCCAGTGTGCCAGCGCCGCAAGGCGGAGGATTAGCCTGTTAAGCCAGGGCGCCGGCCTAATGTTTCAGTTTTAATAAGCTCACTGTTAGTGGACGTATAGCGGCCAGGTATTGTCCTCAAATCCGCTTCACTAGTCTTCTCATGTACTCAGTGTGTGCCTATTGTTTCTGTGTAGACCAGGAAAATCCTTTTTGTATTTCAGAATGGGACAACAGAGGAAGTCACTTCAGAAGAGGAGGAAGAGGAAGAGATGGCCGAAGTAGGTATTTTATGTAAGAATAAGATTTTATAAATACCTTCATTTTTTAACATTTTAGTAACTCTCTAACCTCTCATAAAATAGCATTAATGAAAAACACCTTGTGTTTGGAGTGGAATATAACTGCTGAACTGTGACGTCAGTGCTGTGCCTTTGAGCGAATTACTTTATCTGAATTCCATGAATTTGATTTTCTGGAAAATTAGAGTAGAACTAACATTTAGGACTGAAATTATGTTTACATTTAATAGTAATCAGATTTTAATCTGTACTTTGTAGTTGCTCCTCCCCACAATAACCAAGTTTAAAAAGTTCTGTGCTTGAATTAAAGAATTTGAGAACATTTCAGTTACTACGTTACTCCTCACTAGAAGCAATCAAATGGTCTTTTATTGAAAAATTATCTAAGAACTTTGTTTAAGGTCATTTTTTTGTACTGTTTAAAAGGATAGCTGAGACAGGTAATTCAATCAGAACAGAGATTTATTTTCTCATGGATTTGGAAGCTGGAAAGTCTAAGATAAGGTATCAACCTTTGGCGTCTGGTGAGGGCCTTTTGCGGCCTGGTGTGGCAGGAGGCAGGAGGGCAAGTGTGGGGGAACAAGCTTGATACATCTATGGGGAGCTTTCCTCATAAAGGGTTTAACCCCACCGGTGAGGACGAGCCCTGCTGAACCTCATCACCTTTTAGAGACCCCCACCTGCTGGTAATACTACGGTAACCGAACCTGATTTGGAGGGGATGCATTGGAATCCTAGCAAATTTGATGCAGCAAATTCCAGTGAACGAGGCATGTTAGTCATTGATAGACTTTTAGAGGTTTTCAGGCCCAGATGCCTTGCTAACTTCTAACTTTGAAGATCTCTGTCTTTAACTACCAGACAGAAGTTTATGTGAATTCCATGGCTTTGATTTCTTTTTGAGATTTTTTTTTTTTTCCTGTTTTAAAATTAGTTTGGGGCCAGCATTATAGTGTAGTGGGTTAAGCTGCCACCTGTGATGCCAGCATCCCATATGAATACCAGCAGTACTGACTGCTCCACTTCCAATCCAGCTCCCTGTTGTTGGACACCTGAAGGCAGTGGAGGATGGCCCATGTCCTTGGGCCCCTGCTACCCACCTGGGGACGGGGATGGAGTTGCAGGCTCCTGTCTTTGGCCTGGCCTAGCCCTAGCTGTTGGGGCCATGTGAAGAGTGAACCATTGGTTGTAAGGTCTCTTTCTCCCTCTCCTATCTCTCCCTCTTTTTTTTTTTTTTTTTGACAGGCAGAGTGGATAGTGAGAGAGAGAGAGAGAAAGGTCTTCCTTTTTTTGCCGTTGGTTCACCCTCCAATGCCCGCTGCAGCCGGCGCATCTCGCTGATCCGAAGCCAGGTGCTTCTCCTGGTCTCCCATGCGGGTGCAGGGCCCAAGGACTTGGGCCATCCTCCACTGCCTTCCCGGGCCACGGCGCCAGCCATGTCTCTCCCTCTTGATCTGTACCTCTGTCCTTCAAATAAGTAAATCTTCAAAAAAAAAAAAAAAGTAAAATGAAGTTAGTTCAGGCTTTGACCTTATGCTCTTGATTTAGATATTTTTTTAAAATCTAAAATAAACTTTCAGAATGCCTTAGAACTAATGAAGGGGGCCGGCGCCATGGCTCAACAGGCTAATCCTCCACCTTGCGGTGCCGGCACACCGGGTTCTAGTCCCGGTCGGGGCGCCGGATACTGTCCCGGTTGCCCCTCTTCCAGGCCAGCTCTCTGCTGTGGCCAGGGAGTGCAGTGGAGGATGGCCCAAGTCCTTGGACCCTGCACCCCATGGGAGACCAGGACAAGCACCTGGCTCCTGGCTTTGGATCAGCGCGGTGCGCTGGCCGCAGTGCACCGGCCGCGGCGGCCATTGGAGGGTGAACCAACGGCAAAGGAAGACCTTTCTCTCTGTCTCTCTCTCTCACTGTCCACTCTGCCTGTCAAAAAAAAAAAGAACTAACAAAGGAATTGTAGGCTTGTGTTATTTATTTATTTTTTTTGTGAGTGGGAATAAAACGATTCTTAAAATTCTAGAAAAAGAAGTTAGAATGACTTTTTTGGGGGCAGATCACTTGTTTTAATATTTTTGTGTAGTTTATCTTAGGTAGAGTACACTGCATAAAAATATGAAATCCTTGGCCGGCGCCGTGGCTCAACAGGCTAATCCTCCGCCTTGCGGCGCCGGCACACCAGGTTCTAGTCCCAGTCGGGGCACCGATCCTGTCCCGGTTGCCCCTCTTCCAGGCCAGCTCTCTGCTGTGGCCAGGGAGTGCAGTGGAGGATGGCCCAAGTGCTTGGGCCCTGCACCCCATGGGAGACCAGGACAAGCACCTGGCTCCTGCCATCGGAACAGTGCGGTGCACCGGCCGCAGCGCGCTACCGCGGCGGCCATTGGAGGGTGAACCAACGGCAAAAGGAAGACCTTTCTCTCTGTCTCTCTCTCACTGTCTACTCTGCCTGTCAAAAAAAAAAAAAAAAGAAAGAAATCCTTTGCATGGGTCTAGTATACAGTGAGGTAGACATTCACTCAGAGGTGATGAACTTTGCTTTTTCCTTCACGAGATGACAAATAAAGGATGCTGACTTTTAAGGAAATCTAAAGTGACCGAGGGCTGGACTTCGGAGTTGTCAGATTTTAGGAGACCTGAGAAGAAGATGTTCTGAGCCACTACCCTAATGTGGGAAAAGCCCCGGGAAGCCGCGGGTGGCCTGTGTTTGGGTGCATTGGGTGCTGCCGTTTTGGGAGAGAAGGGGCGATGTGTCAGGAGCCGTGGAAAGCAAGATAGGCCACGAGAAAGATGGCTTACGTGGTGAGTGTACGCAGAACAGGTTTCTGTTGGATGTACTGCTGACAGGAAGGCTTTAAACAAGGAAAAATGTGCTGAGAACAGGGGTTTGGAAAGATGATGGTGAGTTCTTTTTAGGGTGTGCTGATTAGTATTGAGATGAGGTTTTGTGGATGGGAATGTGATCGAGTAAGGGTGTACAAGGACAAGACACAGACTAAGGGAATTTGAGAATTCTGAAGGAAACAAGTGTGGGTGGGCACCAGGAGAAGAGAGCCCATGTGTGATACGTGAGTCTGAGAGTGGAACGTCCTCGTGGTGGAAGAGATGCATTCCAAGCAAGAGGCTGATTGAGTCTGGATAGAAGGTGGTCAGTAATCTGGTCTGGTCTAGAAATCCCAGAATTAGTCAGCTTGGCGAAAATGGAGAGAATAAGTATAAACTACTCCTTTAGCGATTTTGGCAATTGAAATAGAAGTAGGATATTGGGAAAACTGAGGATTAAAAAATTCTGCAGAGACTGTATGTAGGAGAAAGCAGATGACGTGGGCAAGGAGGGAACATACTGATGTGGAAATTAAGATGTTGATCTAAGGATATTATTCAGATTCTTTTTAGAACTTTTCTGATTATAAAATTCAGTAGGTGCTTCCTACAGAAAACTTGGAAAATAGGAGAAGGCAATACATGTCTCTAGAAATAGCAACATTTACATTCCAGTATAAGTCCTTGTCTTTGTTTTCTGGTGCTTGTTTTGGCATAATTTACATTTTACTCTGTATTTTGTTTTTCATTTTAATGCAGAAGTAATAATTATGCTACATTGGCATTTTAATGCCCTCTTAAGTATTACATGAATGAGTTTAAAGTCTTGCTATTTTGCATATGTAGATTTTATATTTGTTTTTTGTGCTAGCTATAAGTGAAAGTGGCATTGTTGTACCTAAATTTGTGTATGCATTTTAGGCTACTTTTTTTTTTTTTTTAAAGATTTTATTTATTTATTTGAAAGGTAGAGTTACAGACAGTGAGAGGGAGAGACAGAGAGAAAAGTCTTCCTTTCATTGGTTCACTCCCCAAATGGCCGCAACAGCTGGAGTTGAGCTGATCTGAAGCCAGGAGCCTGGAGCTTCTTCCAGGTCTCCCATGCGGGTGCAGGGCCCAAGCACCTGGGCCATCCTCCACTGCTCTCCTGGGCCACAGCAGAGAGCTGGACTGGAAGAGGAGCAACCAGGACTACAACCAGTGCCCATATGCGATGCTGGTGCCGCGGCGGAGGATTAATTTATTGTCCCAGGGTGCCGGCCCCTAGGCTACTTTCTTACAATAGAATTCTAGAAGATCCAGTTCCTGGAATAGCATGTGAGTAGTTAAGGTTCTTTTTACTTTCTGCAGAATTGTTTCAAAAGTTTCTCTAATGAGGACATTTAAAAGATGGAGATTTGGTAATAGTGGTGACATGGTAAAGCTATAGAATATGCTTTACTGAGAGTCTAGTTTTTAAACAGAATACAAGGTATAAAAAGAGGGAACTTTGTGAACTGAATGGGGGACTGTCTCCCTGCCCCACTGAGTATATATTCTCTGCCTTTCCTCACCCCTGCTTAGCTGAGGATAATTTAATTATTCTGCTGAAGGAAAATAGTTTGAACAGGCTAATATTTTCTTCTCTTTGTAGGATATAGAAGACTTAGATCACTATGAGATGAAGGAAGAAGAGCCTATTAATGGCAGAAAGTCAGAGGATGAAGGAATTGAAAAGGAAAACTTGGCCATATTAGAGAAGATTAGGAAGAGTCAAAGGCAAGACCATTTAAATGTGAGTGTGAGTGCCCAGGACCTGGACTCTGTCTCCTGTGAAGTCCTTAGGATTTGGCCAGCATTGCACTCTAATGTTCCAGTCTAACCACTTCCCAAGGGTCTCATCTGCAAACACCATAGCTAGATTAAGTTGCTGTCATCTCAGTGCCATGAACGTAAGACACTGGGGATCATGAGTTTGCAGGGACAAATCATAAACAACAGCCTACAGCCAGGAAACTAAGCCACACCTATATCTTGATTATTTTTTTAAAAGGTGGCACTTTCTGTGTGCTACCGATTTGAACACTTTGACACTAAATGCTACATACTTCGTACTTCATATGCTTTCTCAATCCTCATAGCCAATGTGTAGAATTATATTCATATTTTAAAGATGTGAAAACCAGGGTTTAAACCAGTTTAAAGTCACATTGTAGGAAGTAGTGTCCTAATAAACTTGATCTTCTTTTTCCATTCAAAGTGTGGTGCAACCTTTAAATCTTTTGATTTTACATGATATTTAAAAGGTAAGGTATTGGCACTTTTTTCATCTTTGGAGAAGTTCCAACACTGGAAAGGGTGAAGCTTGTTGCATGCAGAAAAACGTAATTTCTCAGTTTCTTAATATGTAAGCAGGACCTTCACATCTTCACTGTAACTTTTTTTTTTTTTTTTTTTGACAGGCAGAGTGGACAGTGAGAGAGAGAGACAGAGAGAAAGGTCTTCCTTTGCCGTTGGTTCACCCTCCAATGGCCGCCGCGGCCGGTGCGCCACGGCCGGTGAACCACACTGATCCGAAGCCAGGAGCCAGGTGCTTGTCCTGGTCTCCCATGGGGTGCAGGGCCCAAGCACTTGGGCCATCCTCCACTGCCCTCCTGGGCCACAGCAGAGAGCTGGCCTGGAAGAGGGGCAACCAGGACAGAATCTGGCACCCCGACCGGGACTAGAACCCGCTGTGCTGTCGCCACAGGTGGAGGATTAGCCTGTTGAGCCACGGCGCAGGCCACTGTAACATTTTTGCTTATAGTCTGATTAACGAAACTCTTAGTAATAATGTGTCATGGTGAGGGTCTTAAAGTATTTTCAAACACTGATGAAATTTAGATTCAGAATTCCACACCATTGGAGGGTCTGTGCTGCTCTGGACATGTTAACTAGACTTTTTTTTCTCATGATAAACATCAAATGAGCCAGACTTGAAATTTCATAATCCTTCATTTAATCCAACTTCAGTGGTATGAACATTTTTATAATCTCGTTGTAAACTTTTTTAAAAATTTAAGTTACACAAGTTTCATGTATTTCACATATATATATATATAGAACATTTAGGAACATAGTGATACTTCCCACCCACCCTTTTTCTTCTTCCCTCTCCTATTCCCACTCTTAGTTTTCATTGTAAACTTTTATAACAGAAATAGACCATGCCAGTTAAACAGTAAGTTTTGTGTTTCAGGGTGCGGTGTCTGGGTCAGTGCAAGCTTCAGACAGACTCATGAAAGAGCTCAGGGACATTTACAGATCACAGAGTTACAAGACAGGTAAGACCCTCTGCTTCTCTGCTGTTGCCGTTGTTCTTTTCTTCTACTTCTTCTTCTTCTTTTTTTTTTTTTTCTTAAGACTGACTTATTTACTTGAGAGGCAGAGTTAGAGAGAGAGAGAGAGGGAGAGACAGAAAGGTCTTCCGTATGCTGGCTCACTCCCCAAATGGCCACAACAGCCAGAGCTGGGCCTATCTGAGACCAGGAGCTTCTTCCGAGTCTCCCATGTGGATGCAAGGGCCCAAGTACTTGGGCCATCCTCCATTGCTTTCCCAGGCCATAGCAGGGAGCTAGATTGTTAGTAGAGCAGCCAGGACTCAAACTGGCGCCCATATGGGATGCTGGCACTGTAGCCGGATGCTTGACCCACAGTGCCACAGCGTGGGTCCCTGCTGTTGTTGTTTTCTATTTTCAGATAATTGGCATTTCTTAGAATTTAACTGGTGAGAAATGGAAATATTCATTAACTTTATGTAAGGGACATAAAACTCCAATTTATTCAAGTTCCAGAAAGATGTAGGAGGTAAAAGATGAGTTTACTTATTTTTTTTTAATTAAAACAATTGTGTTTATAGATACATAATTTTTTAAAAAGATTTATTTATCTATTTGAAAGTCTGAGTTGCACAGAAAGAGAGGGAGAGATGGAAAGATCTTCCATCTGCTGGTTCACTCCCCAGATGGCCACGACTGAGCCAGGCCAAAGCCAAGAGCTTCATCTCGGTCTCCCATGCGGGTACTAGGGTTGAAACACCTGGACCATGTTCTGCTGCCTTTCCCAGGCCGTTAGCAGGGATCTGGATTGGAAGTGGAACAACTGGAACACGAACTGGCACCAGTATGGGATGCTGGCATCCCAGGAGGTGGCTTTACCTGCTGTGCCACAATGCCATCCCTGATATATCATAATTTTGTCTTCTTTCTGTTAGAATTCTTAGGCGATTTTTTTAAAAAAAGACTTTTTTAAAGGCAGAATGACAGTGAGACAGAATGAGAGATCTTCCATCTGCTGGTTCACTTTCCAAATGGCTATGACAGCTGGGACTGGGGCCTGGCTGAAGTCAGGGACTAGGAACTCCATCCTGATCTCTTACATGGGTGGCAGGGGCCCCGATACTTTTTTGGTGCCTTCTTAGGCACATTGGTAGGAAGCTGGATTGGAGATGGAGTAGCTAGGGCTTGAGCCAACACTCTGATAAGAGGATGCCGGCATCATGAATGGCAGCTGAAGCCTGCTGCGCTACAATACCAGCCCCTCTTAAGTGATTTTTGATCTTTTGTCAAAAAGCGTAAGTTTTATATCTTTGTAGAGTAAATAAGATTAATATATTTTGGGGCCGGTGCCATGGCACACTGGGTTAATCCTCCGCCTGCGGTGCCAGCATCCCGTATGGGCGCCGGTTCTAGTCACGGCTGCTCCTCTTCCAGTCAAGCTCTCTGCTGTAGCCCGGGAGGGCAGTGGAGGATAGCCCAAGTGCTTTGGCCCCTGCACCCGCATGGGAGGCCAGGAAGAAGCATCTGGCTCCTGGCTTTAGATTGGCGTAGCTCCGGCCGTAGTAGCCATTTAGGGGGTGATCCAACAGAAGGAAGACCTTTCTCTCTGTCTCTCTCTCACTGTAACTCTACCTGTCAAATAAATAAAATCTTTAAAAAAAATAAAAAAAGATGAATATATTTTATTACATAAACAAAGGACTATTGCCAAGTTAAACTTTAGATTTTTTTTTTTTTTTTTTTTGACAGGCAGAGTGGACAGTGAGAGAGAGACAGAGAGAAAGGTCTTCCTTTTGCTGTTGGTTCACCCTCCAATGGCCGCCGCGGTAGCGCGCTGCGGCCAGCGCACCGCGCTGATCCGATGGCAGGAGCCAGGTGCTTCTCCTGGTCTCCCATGGGGTGCAGGGCCCAAGCACTTGGGCCATCCTCCTCTGCACTCCCTGGCCACAGCAGAGAGCTGGCCTGGAAGAGGGGCAACCGGGACAGGATCGGTGCCCCGACCGGGACTAGAACCCGGTGTGCCGGCGCCGCAAGGCGGAGGATTAGCCTAGTGAGCTGCGGCGCCGGCAGCCAAGTGAAACTTTAGACTATTTTCTTCCCCTTCCAACCTCCTTTTTTGGAAACATTATCCTAAACTTTTATTGTTGTAATAGTTACAGTAATTCCATTTCATAGGTTTATAGGTATTCTTTCTTCCAAGTAAGACCTTTGGATATTGTGGAATCTCTACCTAGAAGTAAATTCTGTGATATTAGTAAGAGATTCTAACAGTATTAAGGCAAAGAATTGTTTGAAAGGCAGAGTTACAGTAGGAAAGAGGGAGAAACAGACAAAGAGGACTTCTATCTGCTGATTCACTCCCCAAATGGTCACAATGGCCAGGACTGGGCCAGGCCAAAGCCAGGAGCCTGTAACTCCATCTGGGTCTCCCATGTGAATGGCAGGGTCAAGTACTTAGGGCATCTTCTGTTGGTGCATTAACAGGGAGCTGGCATGGAAGTAGAGCAGCTGGGACTTGAACTGGCACTCATGGATTGCTGGCCTCTCAGGTAGTGGCTTAACCTGCTACTCCACAACACTGTCCCAAAGAACCAACTTTTAATTTGGAAAGACAGTGGTGGGGCTGGCATTGTGGTGCAGTGGGTTAAGTTGCTGCTTATGGTGCCTGTATCCCATGTCGAAATGCCAGTTGGAGTCCCAGCTACGTTGATACAGCTTCTAGCTAATGAATCCTTGGGTCCCTGTCAACCCACGTGGGAGACTTGGATGGAGTTCCTGGTTCCTGGCTTCCGGGCCCAGCACTAGCTGTTGCAAGCATTTGGGGGGTGTACCAGTGGATGGAAGATCTCACACACACACACACACACACACACTCTCTCTCTCTCTGCCTCCCTCCCTCCCTCCCTCCCTCCCTCCCTCCCTTCCCTCCTTCTCTTTCTGTCGCTCTGCCTTTTAAAAAGATATAGTTAGCATAATGATCCATTCTAGAATTCTCAGAATGATCAAATCAAAATCAATTAGAATGTGCTTTTAAAAAAAAATCCCTTGCTTTATAGATAAGATAAAGCAAACTTCTGTTTTAAATTATGAGAGGTTTGTGTCCTAATAGTTTTTCTTGTGAGAAGTCTAAAGTTTATTTGTAGAAACCTGTTTAAAGCACAGTTAAATATTTGAATGCCAGTTTTATCTTTAAATGTTAAGTAACCACTTCTTTGTTTCTGTTTTTGTGATAACAAGTTACTCAGATATTGGGTGGAATTGGTTAAATTACAATATAGCTATAAAATAAATTACTACAATTATTGTAAAAGTTGATAATAGTTTTATGTATACTAACTTGGGGGAAAAATACCCCCAGAAAGTTGAAGAAAGATAGGGCTGGTGTAGTGGGGTACTGGGTTGAGCCACTGCTTGTGACGCTGGCATCCCATACCGGAGTGCACGTTTGACTTCTAGCCGCTCTGCTTCCAGTTGAGCTTCCTGCTGATCTGCGTAGAAGTGCTTGGGTCGCTGCTCCCAATGGGGGAGATCCAGATGGAATTCCTGGCCCAGTCCTCGCTTTGGACCCATTTGGGGAGCAACTCAGCAGTTATAAAATTTCTTAGCCCCTGCTTTTGCCTTTCAAATAAATAAACAAAAGATGATAAAAATATATGTGGAATTCCCTTTTTATAGAGATGAATATATGTGCCAAGAAGAAATAGCTTAAGTATGTATGATTTTACATAATACATTTTTTTCTCTCAATGTTAAGCAGTTTCTCAGTTTATTAATGAATCAATGGCCTAATTATCTGTTAAATTCTCAGCTGCAGTCGATAAAATACTTACAATATAGTGTATTTGTTCCATGGCTTAATAGCAAGATTTCTAGCTTTCGTTGGCTGTTTAATGTATACATTTATACCAGAATAATAGTTATGTGATTGAAAGAAGAATAACGAACGTGCCCCCTCTCTCTGCAGGGATTTATTCAGTGGAACTGATAAATGACAGTTTATATGACTGGCACGTTAAACTGCAGAAGTAAGTGTCTTGTTTTATGCTAATCCACTCTGCTGTGGTGGTTGTCACAGTGGAGTTTGGTCCCTTCTTATTTGATGGCTTTGTACTATGGCATTTACTTAGAACTTCAGAACTTGTTTCCATGGAACTTGTTCTTAAATTATTAAAATCAACTGTTTCTGAGGCTTAATACACGAAGTGTGAAATACAGAGAGGACCAGCTGTGGGAAAAAGTATTGGTGAGACAATGGAAACTTAGAAACAAGGGTGACTATAATGACTTGATGAGACTGACAGTGATACCATTAATTTTGAAATAAAGGATTTGAGTGGGACCTGTAAATACAGAAGAACAATTGTAGGCAAATTTAGATTTTGTTAGTGATTTGACTTTTTGTGGTCTCTGCTTGAACTTCTTGGCTAATATAATTTTTTAGGACATGCTAAAATTTGAGTTATTGAGAAAATTATGTACATGTGACTGTTTTCCTTTAGAATGGCTTTGAATCCCTTTATTAGAATGGATCCAGATTACTGTGAACTCTTTTTGGGTATTTATTCCCAAAGTGCTGGAGGCCTTCATGACCTATTTTCCTGGAGCTATAGAAAAACTTGAGCCTTTTTCTGGAACTACCCTAGGGGCTCTGTGTTAGTTATTGGACAGGTTCGTTCTTGAGTTTAGTAACATTCTTTTAACTTTTTCTTTGAACTGTTTTTTGTTGTAATTCTTAGGGTTGACCCTGATAGTCCTTTGCACAGTGATCTTCAGATCTTAAAAGAAAAAGAAGGCATAGAATATATTTTGCTTAACTTCTCTTTTAAGGTAAGAAAATAGTAACGGGACTGCAGATGCCTCTGATGTAAGTACATTTGTTACAGGTGCTTTAGAGAACAATGTGGCAGTGTTTGGTAAAGAGGAGTTACTTAGACTTTATGGACATAGGCGTATACTCTGCACAAGGTGAATACTTGGGCACACCAGGGGACAGATGCAGAGTATTGAGAGTAGCATGGTTTATAATAGCTTAACACAAAATAATCCAAATGTCCGTTCCAATAAAATGTACAGTTGTGTTCATAAAATGTAATATTCATATAGCTGTGTGCAACAAGATGAATGCATCTTTTTTTTTGACAGAGTTAGACAGTGAGAGAGAGACAGAAAGGTCTTCCCTCTGTTGGTTCACCCCCCAAATGGCCACTATGGCCAGAGCTGCACTGATCCGGAGCCAGCCGCTTCCTCCTGGTCTCCCATGTGGGTGCAGGGCCCAAGGACCTAGGCCATCCTCCACTGCACTCCCAGGCCACAACAGAGAGCTGGCCTGGAAGAGGGGCAACCGGGACAGAACCGGCACCCCAACCGGGACTAGAACCCGGGGTGCCGGCGCCGCAGGTGGAGGATTAGCCTAGTGAGCTGCGGTGCCGGCCATGATGAATGCATCTTAAACAGTGTTGAGAACAGAAATTGTTTTGTAAGATGCCATTTATATAGAGGTCTGAAATAGGCAAAACTAATATTGTTATGGCCGGCGCCACGGCTCAATAGGCTAATCCTCCACCCTTGTGGCGCTGGTACACCGGGTTCTAGTCCTGGTCAGAGCACTGGATTCTGTCCTGGTTGCCCCTCTTCCAGGCCAGCTCTCTGCTGTGGCCCAGGAGTGCAGTGGAGGATGGCCCAAGTCCTTGGGCCCTGCACCCACATGGGAGACCAGGAGAAGCACCTGGCTCCTGCCTTGGGATCAGCGCGGTGCGCTGGCCGCAGCGCGCCGACCGCAGTGGCCATTGGAGGGTGAACCAATGGCAAAGGAAGACCTTTCTCTCTGTCTCTCTCTCTCACTGTCCACTCTGCCTGTCAAAAAAACACAAACAAACAAACAAATATTGTTAGAGTGTATATTCTCAGTGGAGGCAGCATCACCCACAGTGGGGTGAAAGTTGGTTCTTGGACTGAAAAAATCTTAGATATTATAATGATCTGCAGCCCTCTAAGGGGTTCCAGAGGCAGGTGTTGGGCAGTTAAAATTCTGCTTATGGGGCCGGCACTGTGGTGTAATGGATAAAGCTGCCACCTGCCGCGCTGACATCCCATATGGGCACTGGTTCAAGTTCCGGCTGCTCCACTTCCGATCCAGCTCTCTGTTATGGCCTGGGAAAGCAGTGGAAGATGCCTCAAGTCCTTGGGCCCCTGCACTTGCATGGGAGACCCGGAGGAAGCTTCTGGCTCCTGGCTTTGGATCAGCACAGCTCCTGCCTTTGCGGCCAATTGGAGAGTTAACCAGTGGATGGAAGACATCTCTCTCTCTCTGCCTCTTTTTCTCTGTGTAACTTTGACTTTCAAATAAATAAATAAATCTTAAAAAAAAAAAAAAATGCTGCTTTAGGACACTTGTATCCCATATCAGAGTGCCTGGTCTGAAACCTGGCTGTTCCATTTTCCTACAAATGTGCACCCAGGGAAGACACCAGATTATGGTCAAGTATTTGGGTTCCTCCCACCCACATGGAAGACCAGGGTTGAGTTCTAGGCTTTTGGCTTCATCCTGGACCAGCCCTGGATACTGTGGGCATTTGGGGAGTTGAGCCAGTAAATGAAGATCTCTCTCTGTCTCTCTGCATTTCAAATAAGAAAATTATAATAAATCTTAAAAAATAGACTGCAGAACATAGTGTATCTGCGGTGTGAAGATTGCATGGGGAGATAGAAGGTGGTGGAATTAAGAAATTTCCTTTCTACCTCTGCTTTTTTGTAAATCTGCCTTTCAAATGCATAAATTTAAAAGAAAAAAAGAAAAGAATTTCTACAGAGGCTTTTTGGGCAGGGGCAGAAATGAGAAGAAAGCTGAGAAACCTGGATTTATGAATTCATCTTAGGCAATAGAAGACATTATTGCCATAGGGTAGGAAAAAAGAGTCCATCTGGGTGGGCGTTGGAAACTGAAAGAGATCCCTGGGGGTCTTTCTGGCTACTGGCTGTAGTCTGATTCTTGTCCAGAATTGGTTACCTGCTTTGCAGTAACTTCTACCTCTTAATTTTATGTACTTTTCTGGTTTTTATATTTAATAAAGTTTCTTCTAAAATGTTAAAAAATAAAGATTAAAAATCAGTGGAGGCTGGTGCTGTGGTATAATGGGTAAAGCTGCTGCCTGCAGAGCCAGCATCCCATATGGGCACCCGTTAGAGGCCTATGCTTCTGATCCAGCTCTCTGCTGTGGCCTGGGAAAGCAGAAGAGGCCCAAGTCCTTGGGCCCCTGCACCACCGTGGGAGACCTGGAAGAAGCTCCTGACTCCTGGCGTTGGATTAGTTCAGCTCTGGCTGTTGTGGCCATCTGGGAAGTGGACCAGGGAATAGAAGACCACACCTTTCTCCCTCTCCCTCTGCCTGTGCCTGTGCCTCTGACTCTCTGTAACTCTGCCTTTCAAATAAATTTTTAAAAAAATCAATGTAATCTGGATAAAATTTTGATTTTGATTTAATACAGAATCTGTATAAAATATAATGGTTTAAAATCTTTAAAATATTGAATGTTTTGTTAAAAAAAAAACTAGAAAATGTTCCTAAGGGGTTAGATTTTAATTATATGGAGCTTCTTTTGACATGTTCCTTTACATTGAGAAGAAAAATGTATGCAATCATTATCTTGCAGATTTTCTTTTTCCATTTGAACTAAGTAGACTTTGTTGCTTTGAACTAAGTAGACTTTGTTGCGTTCACTGCTGTGGAGGGCTTGAGGATATGAAGACATCTGAAGTCTGATTTCAGGGTGGTGGATGGCACAGTGGTTAAGGTGCCACTTGGGACACCTGCATTGCATTTGAGTGCCTGATTCAAGCCCGGCTCTGCTGCTGACCCGGCTGCCTTCCTGCCTACGCCCTTGGAAGGCAGCAGATGATGGCTCAAGTACTTGGGTCCCTGCCACTCATGTCGAAGACCTGGACAGAGTTCTGGACTCCTGGCTTGGCCTGGCTGAATCTTGGCTATTGCCTGGATTAGTGTTTCTGGACCATGGCTCCCAACAGTAGAAGGAAAGACCTTTTCTAGGGTTGGAGTATTTCTTAAGAGGCCTGGAGGAAATAGGATTGTCCTGAGCTAACTGACCCTGACCTTAAGCTGAATAGCCAAGATGTCAGCATTGGGATTCACAAATTATGGAGGACAGCAGGTGTGGCTCAGGTTCTACAGGATGGAGCAAGAACAGTGTATGTGGCCGCAGTGTCCACAGTGACAACTGGAAGGTCGTGAAGAACAACGGAACTGAGGTGTAGTGCAGGCTGGGAAGGGGCAAAAGGAACGGGCGTGGCAGCTTGGTAAATCTGCTGTGCTGTGCTGTGCTGTGCTCTGAAGTTGTTTTTGGACTATTCAGGCCCCATCTGAGTTACTGAGTGGAATTTTGAGGTGGTGCTTTAAGATAGGTTAATTTAGACAAATTGTTTTTTGCAGTGCTGGGGAACATCTGGCCTGTGGGCCGTAAAAGGCCCACAGATCATTTGGTCTGGCCCTGCCAAGGCAACCAAGTCCAGGCTTGAAATTCAGTGAGTCTCCAGCAGGCTAATTGTTAAGTTGATGATTTTGCATGGTCCCATGAATGATGTTATAAAGCATGCAAATCCCCTATCCTGGTTTAGAGAATAGTAACCAGGATTAGGAAGATATTCCATTCTGTGTCCTAAGGTTCAACTGAATTTGGAGAAGAGAACGTAGGGGATGAAGATCACTGTTGTCAGTCATGTGGGGCTGTATGTCGAATCATTAGTTTGAATTGTTTTTAAAGAAAGCAAGGACTAAAAATGGAATAAGCCAAATCATAAAGAGGCAGTTTTCAGCTCAGTATAAGAAAGCGATTTGTAACTATGTAGAACCATCCGATGATGTAGTCTTTCAAAAACAGAACATTCTTCATTGAGAATGGCTTAGAAGACCCACATGTTACATTGGGAATCAGATAACTTTGTGAGATCCTTGTATGAGAGTCTCAGTTTCTGAGTTAACAAACTAACTGATATAACTCTAACTTTGATGTCAGCAGTCATTTTCAACCTTACTATTTTATTTCTGTAAAACCCTCATGACTGAGGGTGATCAGTGGATGGACTTTAACAAGTAGACTCCCAGAATTTCACGCAGCGGAAGAACTGTTCTTAAAATGAACTACGTAAAATGAAGGGAGTTTGCACGTGATCAGTTAAGAGGTTTCGTAGTGACTCCTTGGAGATGACATGTTTAAAGACCCAAGTAATAGATTCTGTGAGGTTGAACTTCACCAAGGTTTGCATCTGTGCTTTTCATTAGGTCTGTTAAATTTTGGATCAAATGTTGAGTTACTTATGCAAACATAGATTGTAACTGTCATTAAATTGGTGTCTTGTGTTGCTGGATTTCTTCTTCTTCTTTTTTTTTTTTTTTTCTTTTGACAGGCAGAGTTAGACAGTGAGAGAGACAGAGAAAGGTCTTCCTTCCATTGGTTCACCCTGCAAACGGCTGCTGTGGCCGGCGCACTGCGCCAATCCAAAGCCAGGAGCCAGGTGCTTCCTCCTGGTCTCCCATGCTGGTGCAGGGCCCAAGCACTTGGGCCATCCTCCACTGCCTTCCTGGGCCACAGCAGAGAGCTGGACTGTAAGAGGAGCAACCGGGACAGAATCCGGTGCCCCCAACCGGGACTAGAACCCGGGGTGCTGGTGCCGCAGGCAGAGGATTAGCCTAGTGAGCCGTGGCGGATTTCTTACTTTTCTAATGTGTAGTAGAAATCTAAGATCATCTATTTTTGCCATCAAAAGTATGCTTTATCTTCTTTGATATGATTAGGTTTTCATGATTTTTTTATGTTCCTCAGAATGTTATTGAGGGCAGGTAGAGAGGGAGATAAAGTAAGTTACTGAAATTATACTGCTTATTCTCCCTTTAAAACTGTATTTTTGGCCGGCGCCGTGGCTTAACAGGCTAATCCTCCGCCTTGCGGTGCCGGCACACCGGGTTCTAGTCCCGGTTGGGGCTCCGGGTTCTATCCCAGTTGCCCCTCTTCCAGGCCAGCTCTCTGCTATGGCCCGGGAAGGCAGTGGAGGATGGCCCGAGTCCTTGGGCTCTGCACCCGCATGGGAGACCAGGAGAAGTACCTGGCTCCTGGCTTCGGATCAGCGAGATGCGCTGGCTGCAGCGGCCATTGGAGGGTGAACCAACGGCGAAAAGGAAGACCTTTGTCTCTCTCTGTCTCTCTCTCACTATCCATTCTGCCTGTAAAAAAAAAAAAAAAACAAAAAAAAAACAAAAAAAAAACAAAAAACAACTATTTTTGTTTACTTGGAAATGGATTAAACAAATTTTGTTTAGATCTCTTACTCTCAGCTTTTTTTTTTTTTTAAACATTTTTGTGTGTGTGTGGTTTTAAACAGTAATTTATGGGGGCAAGCACTGTGGCATGGTAGGCTAAGCTTCTGCCTGTGACACTGGTATCCTACATGGGTGCCGGTTTATGTCCTGGCTATTCCTCTTTCAATCTAGCTACCTGCTAATGCACCTGGGAAAGCAGCAGAGAATAGCCCAAATGGCTTAGGAGTGGGCCAGCCCCAGCCATTGCAGCCATTTGAGGAGTGAACCAGCAGATGGAAGATCTCTCTCTCCTCCTCTCTCTTTCTGTAGCTCTGCCTCTCAAATAAATAAATAAATAAATAAATAAATAATTTTTAAAAAATGATTTATTTCAGCAGCTTCTTGCTGGGTCTCCCACAGGGGTGCAGGGGCCCAAGGACTTGAGCCATCCTTCGCTGCTTTCCCAGGTGCATTAGCAGGGAGCTGGATCGAAAGAGGAACAGCCAGGACATAAACTGGCACCCACATGGGATACCAGCACCACAGGTGGCAGCTTTAACTGCTGTGCCACAGTGTCGGCCTCAAATGTACCATCTTTTAAAAAAAAAAAAAATGTAAGAGACAGAGAGAGCACATGTGCACGAGCTAGCAAGCTCTAGTTCTCTCCACAAATGCCTGTAATGGCTGGGGCTGGGTCAGGCCAGAACTGGGAGCCAGGAACTCAGCGTGGGTTTGCCATGGAGGTGGCGGGGATCCAGCTACTTGAATGCTCACTTGCTGCCTCCCAGGGTGCACCCGCGCAGGAAGCTGGAATTGAGAGCAGAGCTCTGGGACTGCAGCTCAGGCACTGACTGGGGACGCTAGTGTCCCAGCTGGCGTCTCGACCACCAGAGCCAACCCAGCCCCAATTTGATCCTCTTGTGGGTGACTTCTGCTTGTCTTTGCTACGTGTTCCTTTTTCTTTTGGGTTAATGCTTTCCATTCCTGCGGTTTCCCACCTCTGTTATCTTGGTAGCTAAGTGTTCTCCCAGTCTTTCTACAGTTACAGTACATGTTCTTGCTTAACATGAATTTATCTTGTGTCTTATTTTCCTCATTTTCTACCTTTTTGTTTTTTCTAGCTTCATTCTGGATATTTCTTACCTTTTTTCCAGTTTATTAAGCTTTCTTTTAGGTTCGCATAGTGGTTAAACCCATCCATTAAAATTCATTTCAGTATTGTGTTTGTTTCTAAATCTCAGAACTTCCATATGGTTCATTTTTATAATTTTAAGTTAGATGTTCAGTCTTGTCCTTTCTTTCCTTATACTTAGAACTATTTTGAAGTGTCTGCTGACTCGATCGCGTGTGTGCCTGTCGTTTGCCCTCCTTCTGAGCGTGTCCGCTATAGGCCTCCTGTGGCTGGCTGATGTAGTGGTGGAACTTCTGCATGAAGTTCAAGCCTTGGATGGATTCTTCCCCACAGAGGCCCAGGGCTGCCTCTGCCAGTCAGGAGTTGTGGTTTGAAGCTGCACTTCATTCTCGGGGGGCAGATTTCAGCGTGTCCTTCGGGTCCCAACTTGCAGGGTGTAGACTGGTCAGTGCCTCCCCTGGGTGGCCGCTGAGCTCCAGTTGTTAATCTCTACCTGTGTCTGTGAGTTCAGCCCCTCTTGATAATCTCTTACCTTTCTCTTTGGGAAGACAAGCTAAGGGAAAGTAGGACTCTGCTCTCTGGGGTGCCCTCTTTTTTTTGTTTCCCTTCTCCTCCTTTTAGCCCTACAGTTCTTACATTGTCCATCTTTTCTAGAAGTGGGCCAGAAGATAGATGGAGATTGCCTAGTCTGTCATTGGAATGGTTCCTTTGGAGAGCTCTGTTGAAAGTGGAACCTGTACATGTATTTCATCAGTTTACCAAGACATTATTCTATATGGGCTTCTTATGACTTTATTTATACTTTCTTTGGCTTTACATTTTATTTTTGATACTAATTTTGTCATCCATCATCAATAATATGTACATGCATTATAGACTATAAAATCTTATAAATAGCACAGCGTTAAGGATGTTCTTAGACTAATAAACTTGCCTATTTGCTTTCTAGGACAACTTTCCGTTTGATCCTCCGTTTGTCCGAGTGGTGTTACCCGTTCTCTCAGGAGGGTAAGTTGACGTGGTTTTTTTTTTGGATAATGTGTCTCAGGATCATTTGGAGGTCTGGTTAAATCCTAGGAGGCCTAGGACATGAGGTTGTGCCCCGGGGTTCTGATCCAGTAGATCTGGGCTGGAGCATCTTCCCTTCTGGGGAGTTCCCACATGAAGGCACTGCTGCTGCCCTGGAGCCTATATTCAGAACTGTTGTGTAAACCATTATGTTGTTGATAGGTGGAGTTTATAATGCCTTCTTATAAGTATTTCACCATGAAAAGCCAAGTATTTTTCAGACATAAATTGCCATTAGAGGTTTGAGCGAGTCCCACATACCTGTGATGCTGATTCACTTCTAGGATAATCACAGGAGCTGTGATGGCCTGTGGCGCATCTGTTCACCAGTAGTAAGTACAGTTCAGGAGAATCAAATGACAATTGCCATGCAGTTTTTATTTTAAAGATTTATTTATTTTATTTGAAATTCAGAGTTACACAGAGAAGGAGAGGCAGAGAGAGGGAGAGAGAGGGGTCCTCCATCTGGTGGTTCACTCCCCAAATGACTGCAATGGCCAAAGCTGCACCAATTTGAAGCCAGGAGCCAGGAGCTTCTTCTGGGTCTCCCACGTGGGTGCAGGGGCCCAAGGACTCGGGCCATCTTCTACTGCTTTCCCAGGCCACAGCAGAGAGCTGGATCTGAAGTGGAGCAGCTGGGTCTCATACTGGCGCCCATACGGGATGCTGGCACTGTAGGTGGGGGCTTTACCTGCTACACCACAGCACCATTCCCTGCCATGCAATTTTTGTTAAAGCCTGAATTGCTGCTTTTTGGTTAAAAGTATTAATGCAGGGTGGGGGAAAAAAATCAAAATTTGTACCTAAGCTAGTTACAAAATGTTTCTTAGAGCCCTACGGTGTAGGAGTGGCTAAACCAATTTGAGAATTTTGAACACTTAACAAAGCCCACTTTGTGAGGTACTCCATATTGTGGTGATTAAAATCTAAAAATATTGGTTGAGATAGTAATATTTATGTTAAAATTAATGGGAAATGTGCTAAAATAAAGATTTGGGAGCTTTCTATGGAAGCGTCCTATTCCTATGCTTGTTGCAATTAGTTATCTTTTTGCCTTCATTCTTATGTGTGCTTTTTGGGATCAAACCCTGTTAAGAATTGTGTCTGTGTGTAGTCAGAATTTGTCACCAGTTGTGGTGTTGACTTAGTACATAGGTGATTGAGCATGATGTGTGCCTGCAAATTCAGTGGAAGAAATGGCTTTAAAAGTTGTAGTGTGGAACATAGATGTCCTGAGTCCACTCTGAGATCTGCCGCGACACAGAGTAACAGTGCCTGAGAGTTCACATACCTGCAGTCTGATTGTTTGCCAGATCTGCCAGAATGTCCTACGAGCACCAGGATGGTGTTCCGCAAAGATGACAGGGTTTTGAGAAATTGGGCTCATAATATTGTCTACCAGAGAGCCTCCTGGGGCCTTAATGTGTCCTCCCTAGAATGTTGGCCATCTTTCCCCACATTCATCTTAGTAAATGCTTTGTTTTTACTCTCTGGGAAGTGCTGCTGTCTTAGCAATCTAGAGGTTGGAGGTGGCGCCCATGTGTTTGTGGACAGAGCAAGAAAAGCAGAAGCAGTCCCTGAGTAGCTGGACCTCAAGGGTCTACAGGTCTCTGTGGCGGAAGCTGCTGCAAGCTGCTTACAAGCATCCGGTTAGGATGAGTGGAGGTCACAGTGCTTTATGGAACTGTGTAGTCTGTGTAGTTCTGTTTGCTCCCTCTTAAAGTTTCCCTAGACTGTTTTGGATCATGCAGTGAAAATGCCATAAAAAGTACTGTCCGGTCTTAAAGTCTCATGATCGGTTTTGGAGGTTGAATGTTAGGTAACTGGACCAAATATTTACATACACAAAATAAACCTAGGACTGAAAAATGGTAAATGTTTAACTTTTGTGGGTATTGCTCACAACACCAGCTTTTTTCTAGCCACCAACCTTAATGTTAATGTATACCTTTCTTTATGAAATGTTTACTGATTGGACTTAACTAAACTATTGTGCTTTAGTTTTATGTGCTTCTTCATAAAATTGTTTAATCAGCAGTATAATAACATGGAAGACTTTCTTAAATCCTACTCGAGAAAAAAATGATAAAGAAAAAGATTTGGAAAAATTCAGCATAAATACATAAAAGTTTTTTTATCAGAGTACTTTCAAATATTATAAAATTGTATGGGTTTTAAATATTTTATTGTGAGAAATTGCAGGTTTTAAGTTTATAATATTAAGTACCTTGCCACCTACTAGTGGGAATCAATACATGAAGTTACTGTTAATGTCATTTAGATTTCTAAAACCCATGACATGGTTTATCTTCATTGGGTTTATTTTCCTTTTGGCCACACTGGGGTTATTGTCCCTAATGCTCAGCTTTGACTTATCCAAAAAAACTTCTGACTCCTAATGAAGTGTCTTCATTATGCCCAAAGCCAGTTATATAAAAGATTGAAAATATTAAGTGCTCCGTCACTGTCAGTTGTGAGGTATGGGCAGGAAGGTAAAGGAGCAGCGAGTGGCTCTGACTCTGGAGGGCAGCACGAAGTAGGTGAGGTCTCAAGTCTCAGAATGTGCGTGGGAGTTGGTCAGCTGGTGGAGGCTGAAAGAAGGTTATCCACATAGGTGAAAGGCTGTGTAATCACTTATTTAGGGAAGAATGTGATGTGCTAGAGTATGCCAGACCGATCTGAGCTGTAATACAAGGGGTGGGGATAGGATTATACAGAACAGCGTAGGAAATAGCGCTGCCACCATTTCTTGTACCGCAGCTTGGTGACAGGGCCTGTGATTTTTTTTTTTTCTGGTAAGCAGATCATTACCTGTGGACACTGAATTCATCCTTTATAAAAAGCTGAATCAGAAACATGAATAGCAGTGAGGAAAATGTTTGAGGAAGATAAATCTGATGATAGAAGAGATTAGAAGCTATAGTCACAAAGCCTGGAAGGATGGGATACAAGTGGAGGGGCTAAGCTGCTTAGAGCCAAGTGCTGAGAACTTCAGTTAGTGATGGAAGTGCCAGGGGCATGGGACCTGGGAGCTTCAATGACTTGGTCCTCAGGGGAATTGTCGGCTACTTTGGGAAGAAATGAAAGTACTGATGAAACAGAGCTTGCAATCTTGGAATCGGGGTGAAGTTGGGTATTTTGTGATTCCAGATAGATGATGGATCAGTTTTTTTTTTTTTTTTCTTTTTAAGATTTACTTACTTATTTGAAAGAATGAGGGAGTTGGGGGAAAGAATGAGATGTTCATCTGCTCCAAATGTGTGCAGCACCCAGGGCTGGGCCAGGTTGAAGCCAAGAGCCTGGAACTCCATCCTGGTCTCCGGTCTGGGTGGCAGGAGCCCAAGGACTTGGGCCACCTTCCACTGCTTTCCCAGGCCATAGCAGAGAGCTGGATTGGAAGTGGAACAGCCAGGACTCCAACCGGCGCCCGTGTGGGATGCCAGCACTGTGTGCGGCAGCTTTACCCACTACGCCACAGCGCCGGCCCCTGTACAGCTATTTCTACTGCATGATTTCAGAAAATGTCCCCCTGTCATAGCCATTCACAGCTGCTCCCAAACCCTTCTCTGCCCTGCCACTTACTCTGGCATCCACTTATCTGCTTTCTGTCTACATTTGCCTATCCTGGGTATTTTGTATAAATAGAATGGTACAAAATGTGATCTTTTGTAACTGGTTTCTTTTCAATAATTCAAATGGGTGAAGAGTCTGAGCTTAGGGTACTGTTTGTTATGCACCTGAATTTTTTAAATTGAAAGTGTTACTGTGACTACTTATGTGACCTGTCACCCTTAGATGACCTTTATAGACTGTCATTTGTGACAGTTCTTTGTATTGTTTTTGAACTGTTTTGACTATTCAGCAGGAGTTCTTTGAGGCAGAGAATAGTAAGTTTGCTACACAGTGATAAAATGAGTGTAATTCAGTACAGAAATAGAACTGACCACTTCATTTAGGTGCAAGTGCTGCTCAGTGTATATATATTTTTTTCTAAGAAAATATTTATTTATTTATTTGAAAGAGTTACAGAGAGGCAGAGGCAGAGACAGAGAGGTCTTTCATCCGCTGGTTCACTCTCCAGATGGCAACAATGGCTGGAGCTAGGCCGATCCAAAGCCAGGAACTAGAAGCTTCTTCCTGTTCTCCCATGTGGGTGCAGGGGCCCAAGGACTTGGGCCATCTTCTACTGCTTTCCCAGGCCACAGCAGAGAGCTGGATCAGAAGTGGAGCAGCTGGGACTCAAACCGGCGCCCATATGGGATACCAGCACTGCAGGCGGTGGCTTTACCTGCTGTGGCACAATGCCGGCCTCTCAGAGTATATATGAAGGAAAGGATCCCTTACCTCACTCTGTGTAGGTTACTAGAACTACTTCTGTCTTGTGTTTAGATATCCAACATACGTTTTTGTGGCTGTTATGTGTATATACAAGCATATTTTGATTTGACCTGCAAATGGTGAAACTTAACTTTCTTCCTGCCTGAGGAGTCCCTCGTCCCTCCCCCTGCCCTCCCTGCAGTGAGAATTCTCAGTGGAAGGGTAGGGGTTGGTCACTGGTGTGCCTTGCATTCGCCCCTCCCTAAAGCAAATCTCTTCTTCCCTCCTCCCCTCCCTCCCTCCCTTCCCTTCAGATTTATTTGTTTATTTGAAAGTCAATATTAGAGAGAGAGCAAACTTCCATCCCATGGCTCATTCCCTAGATAGCTACAATGGCTAGGACTGGGCCAGGCTGGAGCCAAGAGCCAGGAGCTTCATCCAGGTCTCCACTTGGGAGGCAGGGGCTGCCTTCCACTGCTTTCCTAGAGGCTTTAGCAGGGAACTGGATCAGAAATGGAGCAATTGGGACTTGAACCAGAGCTCATATGGAATGCTGGCGTCACAGGCAGCAAGCAGCTTAATCCACCACGCCACAATGTTGGCCCCAAGCTTCTAATGGGAAGATCAAATGTGGTAATAAGTAGTTGACAGATGATTAGACTTTGAGCAGAATCTAAATGAGAGCAAGGGTCTTTTGTCAGTCACCAGTAGTCAATATATACAGGACACTCTTGTAGCCCAGGGGGGAGATTCAGAGAATTGAAGTTAAATTTCTTTGTTTTAGGCATGGAGGCAAATATACAGAGTTTTTGGTTATTAATTCTTGTGACTCTCCACCTGTTTAATTTTTGGAGTGTTTTTCTTTCCCTCCCATTACACTTCCACTTTGAAAAGAGCAGTTGGAGAGACATTTGCCTGAGTTCCCCAGGGTGGGGGAGCTGAAGAGCGCTTCTTTCTCACATCTCATTGTTAGTTTACTGTAACAATGATTAATGTTAATAGTGTGCAGTAGACATTTTTAGATACTTTGTTTCTTTACAAAGTGAGGCTTGGTCAACACGAGGATGCATCTGGTTAGCAAGAAAGGAAGATTGCCAGGCCAGAGTAGCCTTGGTCAACTATGGTGGAGAAAGAGCATCATTTGGAAGGAGGGCAGTGGCGGAATCCCAGGCAGGGCAGGGCGCCGGCCAAGCTCAGGCAGAGTGCAGAGCGGATTGCGTGGCCCCAGCAGTGCTCTGAGCCTCGGTGCTTTCAGGGTTACCGCGGTGTATCTTCTAACATCATCAGCCCTCTGATTTCTCTTTGTAAGCATGATGTCAGTGTGTTTTGAAATTTAAAATACCTTTAATGGAGGAGTGAAATTCTTTTGTTTGAGAAAGGACAAAAAGGTTGAGGAATCTTGATCCGAACAGTGATTTCCCAAAGGGACACCTGGGAAATCCTCAGAAGCTGCCTTGGTTCAGAGAACAGTCCTTGAGCTGTCTCGGAGAGGGCCCTGTGGCCTTCTGTTCTCACAGGAGAGCGGACACGAACAATTGAAGCCATACAGGATCACGCAGGTGTTCTTTATTGTGCATAGGCTAGGGGTGGTGCTGTTGTCAGGAAAACCTCCTGGCTGTGTGATGTGGTGGAGAAAGTCTCAGATGCGTGGAACACTTTGCTAACTAAGGAGACTGATTCTTTGGCTCTTGTTCTCTGGAATATTTGGGGCTAAGTAGTTTCTGACATTTTAAAACTCTGAAAGTATTGTTACTAAGAAGTTTTTTTAAACTGACTATAGAACATGATCATTAGAATTTAAAAATTACCCATAGATTTAACATCCCTAACAGCTGTTTTCATTTTTGCATATTACATCTAACCTTGTATGCATACTTTTCTTAGTAATGTTACTTTCAAAGTATATTGAGATGGAATGCTGAGATCCGGAGAGTTTTGTGTGATTCCTTTTTTCTTTTTAAGGTATGTGTTGGGTGGAGGAGCATTGTGTATGGAACTTCTCACAAAACAGGTGAACTTCTTATTTTTTTTCTTTCAATTTTATTTATTTATTTGAGAGACAGACACAGCCAAACAGAGCTCCTGTTCACTGGTTAACTCTCCAAATGCCTGCAGCAGCCAGGGTTGAGACTAAAGGTTGGGAGCCAGGAAACTCAATCCAGGTCTCCCAGGTAGATGGCAGGGACCCAACCACTTGAGCCATCACCTGCTGCCTTCTAGGGTCTGCACTGATAGGAAGCTGGCATTGGGAGCTGGGGCCAAGTATTAAGCTGTGTGCTCTGATGCGGGCATGCAGGCATCTGAACAGCTAGGCTTATGCCTGCCTCTGTTTTCTTATGGTACTCCACAGTCCATCTCACTAGGGTGTTTTCATTATGCAAATAAGATTTTAAGTAGCAAAGTTCTTATGCAGTCTTTTTTAGTAGCACTTTTAGTAAAGAAAAACTATTTAAGGTAAACCAGTAAAATGACATTGTGCTTGGAGCTGGATCCATATTAGTATAGGCATTGAGTGATATTTTTTAACGTTGTAATTTGCTCATGTTAAGTGCCTGGAATGTAGGCTTGCTTTGGTTTATTGTGAGATTCTGGGAGTGGTTCAACTTTACTTTTTTCCTTGATTACAGATTTCTTAACACTAATTTTCTGTTGTTGAATTGTTATATGCTATTTGGGCATCGGGGATATACGTGTGTTTTAGAGACATGTTTTCTTCTTCCTGTAGGGCTGGAGCAGTGCCTACTCGATAGAATCGGTCATCATGCAAATAAATGCCACCTTAGTCAAAGGCAAAGCCAGAGTGCAGTTTGGAGCAAATAAGGTACTTTTATTAAGATTTCACATAAGCTGTAAGTTAGGTTTCATGTTACCTTAGGGGGCTTCTTCCTGTCATGACGCACATCTTTTTGAGACAGTTTATTCCATTTTCATTTGTTGTCTTGTTAACAAAAGTGATCTATAGAAAACATGGAAGTGTAAGAAAATTAAAGATAACTGAATGATCAGTTAATTATTTAGTATTTGTTCTTTTTAGTCCTTGTTATATTTATGGTAAACATATCAAGTTTTAAATTTATTATTGGCATGTATATTGTAATAAGAAAATTTATATGTACTTGGAGGTTTCCCAAGAGTGAGACCATGTTATGATAGTTATTCCTAATTACCTTTTATGTGCTAGGCTGTAGTCTAAACCTTTTTTCTTGTTAACTCTTGGTCCTTCTGATAACCTCAAATGCAGATATTCTCTGTCTTTGTTCAGTAGGACACTGAAACGTGGAGGTCAGATATTTTGTCTTAAGGTCATGGGTGACAGAGCAAGGACCGGTGCCAGGCAGTCTAGCCTTGGTTCTGTTCTTAACCCCTTGAATTCTATAGTTTATTAATTTCCTATATTAAAAAATGTAGTATGTAGTTATCAATAAATACTTAAGTGGGCTAAGGTAATATTCTGGAGTTATTACATTTTGGAAAAATGTTTATGTTCATCTTGACTTATTGCTTTTTAAAATTTGAATGTTCCTAAAGTTCTTTGTGAATTTCGCATTACGTGTCTATTCGAGTAGTATTAACTCTTAAGTATTTATCACCATATGCACCCCAAATCATGAGTCCACTTAGAAGTTTAATTCACAATGTAGGGGAAAAAATTGAAGAAGTTGTTTTAAAAGTCTTTTATTTGGGATGGTACTCCTTTTTTGTTTTTAGCTGTTTTGTACAACTGGAATAAAATACCATTTGGCATAAAATCCAGAAGTTAATTATTGTACACTAGTGAGTTGCTTAACAACATTAGCTAGCATTTCTTTTTCTTTGTTTCTCTTTCATTCTTTCAAGATTTTTATTATTTATTTGAAAAGCAGAGTTGGAGAGAGAGAGAGAAAGGGGGGTGGGTCTTCCACTGCAGGTTCATCCCACAAATAGCTGCAAAGGCCCCAGACTAGGCTAGACCTGGCTGAAGCCAGGAGCTTCCTCCAGGTCTCTTAGTGGGTATGGAGGCCCAAGCACTTGAGCCAACTTGTGCTGCCTTTCCAGCCATACTAGCAGGGAGCTGAATCGGAAGTGGAGCAGCTGGAACCTGAACCGGCAGTATGGGATGCCAGCATTGCAGGCAGCAGCTTAACCTGCTATTCCACAATGCTGGCCCTGTAGCTAGCATTTTGTAACATATGTATTTCAGTATGTTAGTGCTTTAATGGTTTAAGTGTGGCACATATAATGTGTGCTAGAATATGGAATTTTTATTTTTTATATTTTTTTAAAGATTTATTTATTTGAAAGAGAGAGGAGAGGCAAAGAGAGAGAGGTCTTCCATCCGTTGGTTCACTCCTCAGTTGGCCGCACTGGCCAGAGGTGCATGGATCTGAAGCCAGGAGCCAGGAGCTTCCTCCAGGTCTTCCCATGCGGGTGCAGGGGCCCAAGCACTTGGGCCATCTGCTGCTGCTTTCCCAGGCCATAGCAGAGAGCTGGATCAGAAGTGGAGCAGCTGGGACCCAAACTGGTGCCCATATGGGATGTCGGCGCTGCAGGTGGCAGCTTTAGCCGCTAGGCCACAGCGGTTAGGCCGCAGCGTCGGCCCCCTTACTTTTTAGTGACAGAATTTACTTCCTATGGAAAGTTTCTGATTAAGATACAGAAAGCTAAAAATTTGTAATTTGTCAAAAGACTGTACACATGCTAGTGCACTTCAAATCTTAGATACTTCTTACTGGCATCTGTTTATTTCTGGAATTTGATGTTAAATTTTCATCATATTTAAAAAATTTTAGCATGTTTTTCTTCTCAAAAGAAAATGTAAAGTGTTTAGACTAGTGACCTTTTTAAGTAGTTGAACATTTTAACAAAAATTCACTGGAAACTTTTGGACATTTTATGTGTCTTCTTGATTGAAAATTATTATTAATACTTGAGTATCTTTTGTATGCCACAGTTCTCTTGGAAACAATCAGTGTCAATACAATTTCTTTATAACTTTATATTTTTCTGTGTAGTTTCCTTGGCAAGTAAAAATAACCATTTTACTTAAAATGCGCAGTCAAGCTACAAACACAATATTTGCATGTTAAGGACAGCCTTCCACAATCGTAGCAACAGGCATAGTTCTAATCTCATTGATATGGGAGCATCGTACCCTGTACCTCCAATAAGGTGACCACAGTGAGTTTGGAGCTATAATGAGAGTGTGTGCAGCCTGTCTGTCCTTGACAGAAATGTCAGTATGTGTGTTTAGAATGTGGTTTTTTTTTTTTTTTTGAGTATTGTTATGATGAAACTTCAGTCTTCTCTTTATAAAGAAATATTTGTCTGTCAAGAAAGTGGAAACTTTGTAGTAAGAGTTTCACCTTCCTGTATTCTAAACTCAGCAGAGAATAGTCTAAATGTTAACTTTAAAAATACCATCAAGAAAGTAACAGGCTAGATGGTGTTTAAAATGTGCTACTGTGGCCGGCACCACGGCTCACTAGGCTAATCCTCCGTCTGTGGTGTCGGCACCCCGGGTTCTAGTCCCGGTTAGGGCGCCGGGTTCTGTCCCAGTTGCCCCTCTTCCAGTCTAGCTCTCGGCTGTGGCCCGGGAAGGCAGTGGAGGATGGCCCAAGTGCTTGGGCCCTGTACCCTCATGGGAGACCAGGAGAAGCACCTGGCTCCTGGCTTCTGATCAGCGTGGTGCACCGGCCGCAGCGTGCCGCCAGAGCAGCCATTGGGGGGTGAACCAATGGCAAAGGAAGACCTTTCTCTCTCTCTCTCTCTCTCACTGTCTACTCTGCCTGTCAAAAAAAAAAAAAAGTGCTACTGTTTGTATGTGAGTGTTGTGTGAGTGTTAGAGGGAGACAGGCATTACTAGATACGCATGTAGAAGCACAGAATGTTCTGAGAAATATAAGAACGTGCCGATAGCTGTTGTTTGTGCTAAGCGCTTTTTAAAAATATTGGTGAGGGGCTGCCTTACGATGAGAGGGACACTTTACTCTAAATTGTTTAATGCTTTTGAATTTCTTTTTGCCATATAAGTATTAGTTTAAAAATACCTTAAATATTTAAAAAATACTATGAGCTATTGGTTTATAATAAATGAATGAATTTACCTCCTTGAAACTCTTTATACACTGATAGAAATATGTGTAAGTTTGGAAAACAAAACATTTTCCACCAGTAGACCTGCTGGAGATAGGGATCTAATTGATGGAGTAGGGGATGTTACAGTTCTATGTAAGCAGGAGTCACTGAATTGGAGTGGTAAGTATAGTCTCTGTGTTGAAAGAGTTGTGGATTGGCGCCTCCTCACTCGGGCACCATAAATGTTAGGAAAGAGGCGCAGAACAGAGAGGAGGCAGTGTACGAATTTACAGCCAGACCGAATTCATTCAGAGAAAATATATCCGTAGTGTGGGTGACCAACTGCCCCACTAGGGGCTGGGCCTTTTTATATTTTAGGAGGGCTAGGGGTGGGGGTACGGGGCAGCAGGCTGAGGGGAATTCCTGGAACTGGGGGGGCCTTGGGAACCTGGAAAAGAATGCAGGGTGGGGGATGAAGGCCACAGGGTGGGAGAGCCAACTGAGATTTGAGGGCAAGGAGTACATTCCAGTGTTTGTCTCTCCTTGGGCAATGAGCGAGAATGGCTGAGGCTTATGTCTTTGTTCCATCACTCACCATTAGCTCCCCTAGGCTGAGCCAGCAGTAGCGGAGAGCAAGCCCCAGGGCAGGATGTGGGCTGGGCTGGTCTAGAACCTGAGCCCTAGGCCACAGTAGTGAGAGTCTTCCAAAGATGCTTCCATTCACAGAGCTTGAGGAGGGGAGTGCTAGAGCACGTGGTCCTGGGGGCAGTTCCGCATCTCCTCCTGCCTGGAAGGGCACCTCCCTTTCCTGCTGCTCCCATTCACAGGAGAGAGGGGCCTTCCCCCCCCCCCCCCCCAAGTCAAGGAGGGGCCAGCTGCTACTTAGATGACCTAACCAGTCCAGTGTTTGGAGAACTTTACATAATGCGGAGATGTGATCCCATGTTGGTTACGCCCACAGCTGTCCTCACAGTAAGACACAGACACTCTGTGGAGGAAAGCAGCACTGATCTGAGCCCATGGGATTGTTGCGTCCACTCGGCAGCTAAAATGGAATATGACAAAGACCAGTGACCGTCACTCATGAATTTTATTGAAAATGAGAAGCAAATGCGAGGCAAGGCAACTGATCGGGACCGATGTTCCTTACCAGACTGCGGCCCCAACAGCAGGTTACACAGCTTTTTATAGTATTCTGTCCACTAGGGCTCACAATTTTGAACCGGGCCCTTGGTATGCAGTGAACAATAAAAAGAAAACCAGAATCTGACTATAAGATAACAGTTAACAACAACGAACCCAATAACAGATCCAAGCTAAGGTTGTAAGGTAACAGTGAAGGACACATGTCTGTCAGACTAGTTCTGGGAATTTGGGCCCCATAGTTTCACAAGATAAACGCTTAGCCATTAGCAAGCAAAGCTAATATGTACAGAAGCAAGAGATCTGCAATTAGCTTTTAGCCACACTCACTCCATTTTGATTCTGATTCTACAAGATTCCCAAAGATTAAAATCAAGCAAATATGCATTTATAGTCAAAAGTCAGAACACAGAAGTAGGCAAGCCTACACAGATGAGAATTGGCAGAAATAGTAATAGGTATATGTATTCCAGAGACGACAGATTGTAGAATGATCAGATACAGAACAGAAATTTCACTTGTTAGAATTGTGAGAAAATAAGTGTATGTGAAATTTTAATGTAAACAAAAAAGGAATCAAAAATTGAGCAAGTAGTGGACCAATAGGAATGAGGAGGAAGCTCTGAAAAAATGAAATAAAACAGCGATAATTGTCAAAATGAGAAACTCAATAAATGGATTCACACCAGAAGAATTAATTGGTGAGACGGTATCTCCAAAGAGCTAAGGCAGCATGCTGCAGAGAAGCACGGAGATATGTGATACGGCCAGAGACAAGACAGAGATCAGAGTGAGGCATGTATTATGGCTTAGTGGAATCGTGGGAGATGTTAAAATTATATTGAAAGTAGAGAAATGCAAGCTAGAAAGTAAGGAGATAGAAGCATGTCCATATGAGTCAATCGCAACAAATACAGAAAGACTAAGTTAGCAGTTGGGCGGAGTTAACAAAACAAAATCCATCTATTAGAGTGTATTTAAAGCATGTAGGTACAAGAAGATTTAAGTTTTTTTTTTTTTTTTTAACAAAGAAGAGTGATAATATGTCAGCATACAGCAAGCAAAAACAAGTGATGTAGCTTAGTATCAAACAAAGTATGATTTTAGAACAAAAGGGCTTAGTGATTACTTTATGAAGAAGTCTCAGTTAACTATGAGGAATTAGCGATTTTTGTACTTTATCTATCTGTCAGAGGGGAGAAGCTGGTTAAACACAAGGAGACGTTGACAACTCCACTACTGGAGTTGGAGACTTTGGTGAGTCCTGCGTATGCTAAGTTAACAGAATATCAAAGTGCACATCTGAATAACTGGTTAATAGGCTTGGTCTGTGGACAGGTTGCCCTTCTCAAGTATATGTGGACTGTGGAAGAGTATTTCATATACTAATCCACAAAGCAAGTCAGAAGACTTAAAACCAGTTGGTGCTATATAAGCCATACTTGCATGATTTGCAATGTAATTATGGTTAGAAGATAGTGATGAAGAGATAATTTCCCAATTCATGTAGATTTTTGTTAAACATACTTCTAAATAATGGTTAAGGAATCGAATGAAAATTTATAAACACTTAGTATTTTTATTATGGTTTGATTCTAAAAGTCTCACTTCCCTCTTCTCTGTAACATTTATGAAGCTAAAGCTGTTGGGTGAAGCAAACCTACATTTTGAAAAGCAAAAAAAGGACAGATGTCATTCTCTAGTCTTACTTACATAAAACGATGTTAGTAACCATCAGAAAACAAGTGTTCCCTCGTAGAATTTTAAAACTCAACAACTCTTGGGCCACATAGGACTTGGAAGGTAAAAGTGCAGAATATGTAGAGAATAGTAATAATGTAATCTCTACATTTCAGGAAACAAAGAACTCAGAGGCTTGTCCATTGCCTTAGAATCCTTCTGTCCTTTAGAAAGGGTAATCAAAATTGGAGAAGAGCAGAATGGAAAAATTGAATTAGACAGTATAAGCAGAAACCCCCGTAAATCAGAAAGACAGGGCTACGCCCGTTTTCGAAAGCCCTCTGCGGCAGCAGTCCTTTTAGACTGTTGACAGCTGAGCAGGGGAGGCTGAGGCCTTGGTTCTGCCCTGTCTCAGAGGGCGGCTCCTGGGGCTTCCTGGGTGGGGAAGTGACTGTCAGGGTCACTTGGGAGTTGCAGTGTATGTGGTTTGTTCTGTTTGTATGTTTTTGTCCTCCTCTTTGTGACAACCTCTTTTTCGTGAACTTTGAGAAGACATTACTATGTATTTTGAGTGTCATATAACGGGATTTTACTGCTTTAGAGAACTCTTAGAAACTGGAAGACTACTTGTAGAAAAATAGGAAGAGGACATAAAAAATCTATTTAAGAATAGAAATAAGTGGATTGCGAACCTTTGGAGACATTGGGCCTCCCTGCGTAATGGAAATATAAATCAAGCTACACTTAGTCCATTCTTCACCTGTTACTGTAGGATAAGATCACCTCTCTGTGATGAAGCTGTGTTGGCGAGGCTGAATGCAGGCGCTCCCACGTGACGGGTGGGAACGCACACTTACGCAGTCCGGAGAGGGCGGCTTGGCAATGTCCTGACGTACAAAGCCACGCCTGTCTTCCGACTCTGCACCTCGGCTCCAGGACGTTTTTACCAGCACTTCTCACATGCAGTACAAAGATGCCAAAAACCACCCTGAATGCCTATCAGTAAGGGACTGAGTAGGGTATCTCACTGCTTAGAGAGAAAGGCAGAGCTTGCTGCGTGCTGACACAGGACAAGCTCCGTAAAATGTGCACTGAGAAAAGGGAGAGGCAGCCCCGAGGTACAGGAAATGAGAAGAAGCATCTACAGTTTGCTACCTGTGGGGGAAGGAGAGTGGGGAGAATGGACGCGAACGAGTGCATAAGCTTAAGCAGGGATGTGAAAGAGACTGGTAGTAATGGTTACTTTGGGTGGAGGAAGGAGGTGGGATAGGATGGAGGACAGCTGGGGGGCTGGAAGACAGACAGGAAGGGGAATTGTCACCTAGAATGTGTTTATGCATTTTTAAATTCTTGTGGATCATTAAAAAAATTTAAGACATAACCTGATAGGTACATACCACTGTGGACAGTGTGCGTGACATTTTATTTGGAAGCTATGTTGTAGGTCAGTTATACTTATGGTGACAAAATGAATGCTAAATTTGGCTCCTATTTTTACCCAGAGTGGACTTTTAGTAATGACTTGGTGCTGATTAAGGGCATTTTTTAGATTTCTGACTCAAAATATCATTGATACATGTAGTCCCTGAAGCTTATGTTTTCAGCTGAAAGTCATATTTGTAGTTGTTTGCTTTGGGATGGCAGTTAGGAGGACAGTCTGCTGTCCTGTGTCTTGAGCCGTCACTAAAACCATAAAACTGTGTCTCTGCTTGTAAAATGAACAGTGGAGCTTCCATTAGATTTTTACTAGAATATGGTTTTGGTTTTGTTATTCTTATAAAATTATAGAGAATAATGAAATTGGGAAATGAGAATATGAAGTAAAAAGTGTTTTTGAAATGGAGATAACATTCTGTGTCCTGTGTTCTTTTAAGCACAGCAATGATGTAGTAGTAAACTTACTGTAATAATTTTCTTCTACAGTTTTGACCCAAATTGTGTAATTTTTTTCTTTTCAGAATCAGTATAATCTAGCAAGAGCCCAACAATCCTATAATTCCATTGTACAGATACATGAGAAAAATGGTATGTTTCTTATTAAACATTATAACCAGCATTCAAAATGTTTACAAAAAATGCTGTTTTTGATAATGTCTGGGTATATGTAAGCTTAGCTGTGGTGAAGAGTGGTCTTGATATAATTTTTCAAAATTTACAAATAAAATTGTATTTATCATATACAGCATGTTTTAAAGTATATATGTATATATGTGTGTGTGTATACACACACACACATTGTAGAATGACCATCTAGCCTATCAACACATGTATCACCTCACAGATTTTTGTGGTGAGCACACTTTGTCTACTGTCCTGTCATTTTCCCAGAAGGTGTTGTGAGTCACATTCACCGTGTCCTGAGATGGTACCATGAACTGAGAGGAGTCCTAGTGTGGCTGTGCCCCTGCAGTCTTTAGCACAGTCCTGCTGTGATGGCTTCCACACTGGCCAAGTGACACCACTGCACTGACAGCAGTCCGTGTTCTGGTTACCCTACGTGCTGGATTTGGTTTGGGAGATAGTTATTTTCAGTGAGGTTTACTTTATTTTTTTTTGCCAGGCAGAGTTAGACAGTGAGAGAGAGAGAGAAAGATCTTCCTTCCATTGGTTCACTCCCCAAATGGTCGCTAAGGCCAGCGTGCTGTGCCGATCCAAAGCCAAGAGCCGTGTGCTTCTCCTGGTCTCCCATGCAGGTGCAGGCACCCAAGGACTTGGGCCATCCTCCACTGCACTCCAGGGCCACAGCAGAGAGCTGGCCTGGAAGAGGGGCAACCGGGACAGAATCTAGCGCCCCAACCGGGACTAGAACCCAGAGTGCCGGCGCTGCAGGAGGAGGATTATCCTAGTGAGCTGCGGCCAAGGTTTACTTTCAAATACAGAACTGAAATGGAATAAAACTTAACGTGGTTTAATGTACTATACTGTAATCTTTTAGCTAGGAATGTCTTTTGTCAAGTACTCAAGTAAAATTTATGCATAGAAAATTACATTATGAAAAGAACATACTGAGTGCTGTTTTTAATCCAGGTGTAAAAACAGGTTTATAAACACTGCAGTAGAGACTGTAGCTAACCTTCATAGTGCCAGTTCTCCTTTTTGGTTTAAGAAGTAAAGTATTTTAGGCCGGTGTTGTGGCTCACTAGGCTAATCCTCCGCCTGTGGCTCCGGCACCCCGGGTTCTAGTCCTGGTTGTTCTTCTTCCAGTCCAGCTCTCTGCCGTGGCCCGGGAAGGCAGTGGAGGATGGCCCAAGTGCTTGGGCCCTGCACCCGCGTGGGAGACCAGGAGGAAGCATCTGGCTCCTGGCTTCAGATCAGCGCAGCGGGCCGGCCGTAGCGGCCATTTGGGGAGTGAACCAACGGAAGGAAAACCTTTCTCTCTGTCTCTTTCACTGTCCTAACTCTGCCTGTCCAAAAAAAAAAAAAAAAGGTATTTTAACGTTGTGTTTTCATTCTGTTTCAGGCTGGTACACCCCTCCAAAGGAAGATGGCTAAATATGTTGACTGTCAACATGTGTGGACCAATGTTGCTTTAAAGAAAATCTTTCCAACATGCAGACACAGCTTTGAGTGCCCCATAACAGCAGTACTGAAGACGTTAGCTAATAGATATTTTAGTGGATAATCTGTCAACTGACATCCAGTATAAGTTACAGCCTTCTCATTTTGCTCATTTTAGATATCCTGGACTGAGCAGAGGGGCCTTTCCTGTATTTCTCCTGATAAATACACATACTGGCCACTCCTTATCTCTTTTTCTTAAAGTGAAATCTTTTAGGCATACAGGGCAGCACCAGGTTACTGAACAGTTGTGACTTTATGGTAACTTTCCTATTTTGAGCCCATGGGTTATGAGAATTTGCAATATGTTGTTATATTTAGAGCCAATAAAAGTTTAATCAATGTTCAGTATTGGTTTAGAAAATTTTAGGTCCTCTAAACCAGATACCTTTGTCAAGTCTAAAACCATTTTATGATACTGCCAAGATGACAAGCGATCTAATTAAATTGTCAAAAAAATTTTTAATGGCTATGTGATATGAACTGTTGTCTGAAGGTCTACTCTTATTTCCGTGGTGATGGACCTTTTAGGCAAAGAACGCGAGGCTATGCCAGCTAAGGCTGTAGGTGTCCTGCCACTGGGGCAGCAGCAGGCCTGCTGGGCTGTCTGCTTCCTGTTGGTTTCGTATTTCTTATGAAGACAGCCACAGTACAGAGCTGGAAGCTATTTAAAATACTCTCACTTTACATTTCCATTTTATTAACGGGATGTTGCAATCATTTGTAAACTGATAAAAAACAATTGGCGTGGAGACATGAGCAAAAGCTAGAGTTAAGTACAAAAAGATACCTAATTTGGATTTTGCTGTAAGTCATAATGATGGTCTTCACATCAAAAACTAACAAGAATTCTGCATAGATTAATTCTTTATAAGACCCAACTCAAATCCGTGTACCTCCCATTGTATTGACTTACCCAAATCAGTCATGTTTGGTTGGAAATATTTTCTTATGCACCCAAGTTTGATTTAAAAGTAAATTCTAGTGACTAAGCACTTTTAAAAAGAAACCCAAAAGCACATTTTCCGCATGAACCGGTTACAAAGTTCAAGTGTTGATTAGTGTTCGCTGAAGATTCGGGTTGTGACTTTGTGAACGTGCCCGGGAGACCTGGCGTTGTCTTCTCACTGCGGGGTCCAGGACGGATCAGAGTCCTGGCCTTCGGGCCCACTCGTTTACTCAGAGAAAGGCTGGGCTGCCGGTTGCTCAGATCACAAGTGACGAGGCAGAGTTCTTTAAAGCATTAACGTTCCTTAGACCTAAGGCTGAATCTTGAATACATTATTGAATTCTTTAATATCCGGATGGCTAGCAGGTGGACGGCTGCACATTTGGCATGCTTTGTGTTTTGGATTTTTATTTTTCATTGCAGATTTATTTGGCAATGTACAGTAAATCTTGTAAACTTGCATCAAGTTTATGAATAAAGAACCATTTAAGAATCGCGAGTCGTTTTCTCTGCTGAGCGCGCTCCAGCGGCGACTTCCGCGGCCCGGCCGCGCTGGGCCCGCCGCCAAGCCCTGAGCCCCAGCCGCCGCCCGAGGCCGCCCACACCCTCGGTCGAGTGTCTCAAAACTGTCCGTTCAGAACCGGCACTGGCGCTGCCAAGAGTACCCAGCGCCACCGCCTCCCGCTGCCAGAAGGCGGAGTACACGCGCCGCGGCGGCGGCCCCCGGATCCCGGCCACGACCGCCCGCGCCTGCGCCGGAAGTCCGGACGCCGCCGTCGCACGGCGCCTGCGCGCCAGCCGCGCCTGCGCAGCAGCCCCGCCTCCCCGCTCGGCCGGAAGTGGCGCGCGCGCGTGCTCAGTGCGCGCTGACCCGGCGATCGCGCGTCGGGCGTCGCGGGCGCCTCGGAGCCTCCGTGAGGCATGGAGCCGGTGGGCGGCGGCGGCGGCGGCGGGTGTCGCCGCGGCTCCCCCTCCGCGGACCCACGGAGCACCCTCGTGTTGAGTAACCTGGCGGAGGTGGTGGAGCGTGTGTTCACCTTCCTGCCCGCCAAGGCGCTGCTGCGGGTGGCCGGGTGAGGAGCGAGGCGGCGGGGGGCTGACCCGGGACGAGGCGTGGCGGGGTGGGCCGAGACCCTCAGGACCCCGGGCGTCCGCGGCCCCGCGCGAGGTGGGTGCCCCCGGGGTGGGGGTCGCCTCGCGCCCGGTGCGAACGAAGCTTTGTGCGTCTGGCCCCCAGCGTGTGCCGCCTGTGGAGGGAGTGCGTGCGCCGAGTGCTGCGGACCCACCGCGGCGTGACCTGGATCTCGGCGGGCCCGGCCGAGGCCGGCCACCCGGAGGGGCACTGCCTGGTGCGCGCCTTGGCCCAGGAGCTCGAGGCAAGTAAGGCGGGCTGCCCGGGGGTCGTGGGACGGGGGCCGGGGTCGCGGCCGGCGCTCGCAGGGGCCCAGGTGCACGCGTGTCCCGCCCTAAGCCAGGGGCCGGGGTGAGGCCCGTCCCTCCCCGGGTTCCTGGGAGCAGCCGGCGTCGCACCCTAGAGAGCCGGCAGCCCCACTCCCAAACGGCTCGGTACGCCTCTGCGTCTCTGGGCCCCGGCTTCGAGCGCGGGGGCGACGCCTGGGGAGGCCGGGGCGCGGGCGGGCTCCCTCTCCAGGGTCTGTCGGGTTTCCCAGCGCCGCTGCTCGCGCCAAGGGCTCAGCCGGGGGTCCCGGGTTGGTGAGCTTCACCTGCCCTGTCGGTCCCAGCCGCGCCTGGGGCGGAGTCCCTTCGGGGGCGTGTCCGCCAGGGGGGCCGCGGGAGGGGGCCGCGCCTCCCACGCGGCGCGCGGTCTCGCGGGTGCCATTGCTGGTGACGTAGCCAAGACCTCTTGCACCGTTCTTCGTGTTTACAGAGAGCCCCGTGCAGCTCGGCTACGGCTTCATTCATTCACGGCTTTACCTCTGTGCGCGCCCACGCGCTCTCTTCGTGGGTAGCGTCTGTTGCCGTCCGTGCTTGCGTGGCCGGCCGGGGTTTTGAGCGCTGCTTGCTTTTCCGGCGCGGTGTGTGCTGAACCTGCCTTGGGGTTGCCTGCTCCCGCCCTGGAGTCCGCCGCTTCCCCAGGAAGCCCTGGTCCCCTCAGGGGAGAGGGCTGTGGAGAAGCCACGGTCCGGACTCGGTGTCCCGTGGCTGTGAACGGAGTGAGGGAGCAAGTGTGTGTGTAGGCAGCCCTCGCTCCGCTCCGGATCCAAGCGGGGTTCAGTTCTGGGCATCCTGCCCTGAGGCTGCGGAAACCCAGCCGCCGGGGCCCTGGTGTGAATCGGTGTGGCCAGTGCGTCCGTCCGCCGTCTCTAGGTGACTGGTACCACGTGACTCGGTGAACAGGTGCTGTTCTGTGTTGTTAAGGGAATAGTGCCAGGTACATGTTCAGGGAGACACGACTTTGTAGTAGTATTTTGAATATTTTCCTGCTGACGTTGGTTGAACCTGTGGACACATAACTTGCAGAAGAGAATGGCCGGCTGGACATGCACGTGTGTGTGTGTGTGTGTGACATAATGGAGGGCTGGCTAGATACACTCGTGTGTGTGTGTGAGAGAGAGATGGAGGGCCGGCTAGACACACTCGTGTCTGTCTGTGTGTGTGTGTGTGTGTGAGAGAGAGAGAGAGAGATACGGAGGGCTGGCTAGACGTGTGCGTGTGTGTGAGAGAGAGTGAGCATGTACCACTCAGGGTCGGGGACTCATGCGTTCACAGGCACAGAGGAGTCAAGTCCAGCACAGGATCCCGGTTTTCTGTCTGCTCACCGTTGGCCTTCCCTTCGGACAGTGGGCATCGTGGCTCTTGTCATTCCTGACATTTCAGATAACGGATCAGTGCCCTGCACATAACCAGGCTGCTGTTGCCCCTTCCTCGTAACCTGTTTTCTGCTTCCTGTGTTTGGGCCCTGAGACTCAGACCCTAGGGAGCTGGCCCGTACCCAGGCAGGTTTGCAGAAAATGTTCTTCTCTGGTACCTTGGCCCAGATCCTGGTGTTTCTGAGTTTTTCACTGGAGAAATTCAAAATGCAAACACTTTTCCACGGAAATGTTCTTTGGAGCATCATTTATTTAAGAGAAATTAAGAGAAACCTGAAGTCATTAAATGATAAATGTAGGACACATTAATGTCAAAATGTTGATGTGAAGAAGGCAGATTATGAAATGATATTTAGTATGATCTGAGTTGTTTAAAACAAAGAAACGTAAAAGCAACCAACCCAGCTGTTACCAAATGTTTTCTTTGGGGCTAAAATTCTGTGGTGCTTTTAAATACTTGTACAGATTTGGTGTGGTGGTGGTAGTTTGGATTTTTGCCACAGCAGGCATCATTTTAGTGTAGCTTGAGCGGTGTGCGCCGTGTAGTGGTTTCCGCCAGACTTCGCTGGGCGGCACAGTCTGATGTTCTTGGGCCTCAGGCTCCTGTCTCCGTGAGGGTTCGGTAAGGAAAACAAGGTGATGGGAGGCACCTCACCTGTAGAGGGTGTTAAATACTCCTCTGACGTCCTACCACAAAGTCTTTTACTACCTTGTACTTTGAGATAAGCTCCGGTGAGACAGCATCGTGGAAGCCCTGTCCAGCTCACGCGTGCTGTTGGCGTCGTGTTTTCCAGATTGTCTAGGGGCATGCTACTTAGAGCCACTGAGTAAGCTGCAGTAGTAGGAATGTTTAAAAAGCTAGTACAAGTCTTACAGAGCAGCTTGCTGTTTGTGACTCTGATCATGGAGTGAGGTCCTAGCTGCCCTCCACTGCGCCTTGGAGACACGGTGCTGAGGGCTGGCATTGTCACTGCTGCTGGGGAAACAGGAGGAGAATGCGATTGCCTGCAGCTGGTGTCAGCAAAGAGCCCCAGGAAGGCCTGGGACTGCTAATCTCTGGAAGAGCAGGCCTCGGAGCCCTCATGGCTTTGCGAGGCTCCGCGTGGGTCACGGCCTCGGAAATTCTCTCCTCTGCTCAGTGCGCAGGACCACGGCCTCAGGGGTCGAAGGGCCGGCACCCAGGCCAGGGCTCGCCTCTGGTCAGCCCCAGTCGCGGGCGAGTGGTCCCGGTGCTGCCAGCACGGCTTCAGTTTGCAGACTGTGTGTGAGAACTCGATGAGCTGTAAGTGTTGGGAGCTGGTTACGCCTGCCTGGGGAGTGAGGGGCTGCTCAGGTGAGGGTCTCACGGTAGGTTGTGTGGACTAGGTGGCCTGGGAGCTGCCTCCCAAGGAAAGTGACAGGGACCAGGCACAGGGTGTATGTGGCTGATGGCCAGCTCAGGCCTCTGGAGGAGACCCTCTGGGCAGGTGAGACACGAGAGCAGCGTGATGCGGCCTGGGAGTCAGGTCCGTCCCAGGGACGCCTGTTGAAAGAAAGCAATGGCGTCTCTTGCTGTAATGGAAAGCTTTTGTCCTGAGAGCTTGGGTTATCACCACGAAAAAGAACTTCTGGAGGGCTCGGGTGATTTGACTTGAAGCTATAACTAGTACCCAGTAAGTGAGCCGTGCATGCAGGAGCATGGAGGAGGTGTGGGCGGGGCCCGCAGCAACCCGGGTCAGGAGCTGGGAGTGTTCAGAGGGAGCGCGCAGGCACGCCGGGGCTCGTGGTGTCCAATCCTGGTCGTTTGCTTTGCAGAATGTCCGGGTCTTACCACAGACGGTTCTCTACATGGCCGACTCAGAAACTTTCATTCGTCTTGAAGAGTGTCGTGGCCATAAGAGAGGTAAGTATTCAGGAAGAACTTTGTTCTCTTCCCTTTCCCCGTTGCCTTGTGTATCTTCTGTGTCTTCTGTGTGGGGTTGCTTTCTGGGGCTCTGGGGCTGAGCTGGGTAGTACGCTTACATACACAAGGGGGCTCCAGAAAGTTCATGGAAAAAATGGGATTAAAACGCACGCTGGGGCAGGTGTTCAGCCCAGTGGTGAAGTCACTTGCATGCCATAGAAAGTGCCTGGGCTCTCGGCACTCCTGACCCCAGCTTCCCTGAGCAGCAGTGGTGATGGCTTTAGTAACTGAGTGCCTGTTAGCCACGTGAGAATTCTGAATTGAGTCCCTGGCTCCTGGCTCGGCCTTAGAGCTTCTGGCAGTTGTAGGTATTTGGGAGGCGAACCAGCGGAAGAGTGCTAACTCCCTCTGTCTCAAATTAAATATATACAAATAGAAAACTACAATTGACATTCAAGTATATGTTTTGCCTGAGACGCATTTTCCATGACCTTTTGAAGACCTCGAGTTTCTGAAGCTTTTTTCCCTTCCGACTGATTTCTTTTTTTTTTTTTTTTTTTGGACAGAGTGGACAGTGAGAGACAGAGACAGAGAGAAAGGTCTTCCTTTTTGCTGTTGGTTCACCCTCCAATGGCTGCTGCGGCCGGCGCATCTCGCTGATCTGAAGCCAGGAGCCAGGTGCTTCTCCTGGTCTCCCATGTGGGTGTAGAGCCCAAGGACCTGGGCCATCCTCCACTGCACTCCCAGGCCACAGCAGAGAGCTGGACTGGAAGAGGAGCAGAATCCGGCGCCCCAACCGGGACTAGAACCTGGGGTGCCGGCGCCACAGGCGGAGGATTAGCCTATTGAGCCGCGGCGCCAGCCCCTTCAAACTGATTTCTAAACCTTGTAGAACAATTGAAACCTTTAGAAGTGTGTTTTTCACTCCATGAGATTTTAATCCTCTGGGCACTTCTTTTTAGCATTTAAGGAGCATATATGACTTTACCTGCTTTTATTGTGTTGGGTCATGGGGTCCATTTACCAGCATTCTCTACACATCTTGTGCACTTGGGTAAAAAGCAGATTAAGTCTCCAAATGTGCACTCTGAGGCCCCAGGTTGGACACTGCTGGTGGCTCATGGGCTGACGGCGCGTAACCAGCAGAACATGAAGACACAGCAGCAAGTCGGGAATTCAGCTGCTGTGGCCAGATCAGTGTCATCAGGGCAAAGCAGAAAGCGAGCAAAGGAAAGAGGCTCGGCTCGAGAATTTAAAATGTAAAGCAGGGATCAAGGTGGGGGATTCATTTGTTTTAACCTAAGCTTTTGGACTTTCTTAGAAAGCGTGCCGGTATCAGATGACTTCGGGGTTTCCGGTATTTACCTCTGTCTGTCTGTCTAGACCCTGAATGGATGCATGGTTACCAGTTTTGCTTCTGTATTACAGCAAGGAAGAGAACGAGTATGGAAACCGCACTTGCCCTGGAGAAGCTGTTCCCCAAGCAGTGCCAGGTCCTTGGGATCGTGACCCCAGGAATCATCGGTGAGAGCTTAAGTCACTTGCGTTTTCTGTCCTGCATTGCTGTGGGCTTCTACACAGAATTGAACTTTTTATAGTTCGCCAACACTTTTGTATTCCTGGTCATTCAGGATACAGTGAGATTAGTCCTGTTTGCTGTCACATTATGTTTGGCTTAACGTTAAGTTATTGTGGTTGGTGTTTTAAATCTGTAGGCTACTTGTATCGGCCAAATATAATGCACGTCTTTGCTTCAGCTGCTCACGATAGGGGAGGGACCTCATTCGGTCCCTCTTCAGTCCTAGACAGGATTCGTGGGCATCTGTGGAGTTCTCAGGCCAGTGAGGGTGAGGTGGATTTAGGAGCTAACAGGGTCTAACTCGGAAGCTTCTGTTTCTCCGCTTGGCTCCCACCGTCTGAAGTTTGCCCACGTGTGGCTGTTGCTGTTTGGTCGTTGCCACTTTCCGTAGTTGACAGGACAGAGTCTGCGAAGCAGTGGTGGTGCAGCGCTGAGGTGCCTGGGGTGGGAGTCCCAGCTGCACTGTGCATGCCCAGAAGGCTCGGGCAAGTTCCCTGACTTCCTGGGGCTTCCGTTCCTTGTCACAGAAGTGGGACCTACTTAGAATAGAGATGCCATGGGGCCAGGGTTGTGACACAGCAGGTTAAGCTGCAGCCTGTGACGCTGGCATCCCATAGCCATATTGGAGCACCAGTTCAAGTCCTGGCTGCTCTGCTTCTGATCCAGCTCCCTGTTAACACATCTGAGAAGGCAGCCAAGGATGGCCCGAGCACTTGGTCCCCTGCTGCCCACGTGGGAGACCTGGACGGAGTTACAGATGCCTGGCCCAGCCCTGGCTGTCACAGCCATTGGGTGAGTGAACCAGTAGATGGAAGATCTCTTTCTTTCTCCCTATCTTTCTGTCACTCTGCCTTTCAAGTAAGTAAGATTAAAAAAAAAAAAAAAATTGAGAGCAGAGATACAGTGTTCTTTGTGCCAGCTCTCTAGTGCTCAGGGTCCCATGTGGATGTTTTAATCTTCACTGACTTGCAGCGTCTTGCACAGTGAGGCACAGGGATTCCAGGTGTTTGCGGTGAGTGAGGGTCAGCACGTGGGTGGCAGGGTCCTTCCACTGCCCTAGTTTGTTTATTCTACCATGTGCTGCGTTTCCCACTGGGCTAGAAAATGGTAGCACTGCCCACGCTTTTCTTTTGGATTCTGACTTGCCCTGCCTGAGTCACCTAGTCATGACCGCTGGTCGCTAATGTGCTCACGTGGACCCACCCTTGTACCCACTGTGACTTCCCCACAGTATGGCCCAGTTTCTCCTTTGTGCCATTCTTCTGGCATCAGAGCTGGGTGATGGCCTTCTGCCCCCGGCGACCCCAGTGTGGGGTCGTGAGTGTCTGCCTGAGCCTGCCTGTGCCCTTGGCTGCAGGCCGAGGTAGCTCTGACTTTGCACCCCTCAGTCAGTTCTCAGGATCTCCGTGTGGGAGGAAGCACTGTTCCAACTCCGGAGTTAGGCCTTGGCCTCTCTGCCTGGCTCCCCCCACCGCCCTTCTTGTTTCCGGTTCTCCGTCTTCCTTAGGCCACAGTATGGTAGTTTATTTTAGAAAACAGGTTGGAAAGTGTCATACTCAGGAAAAGCTGGTCATTTTTGTAGGTGTGTGTTGAGGTGGATTTGTTCTGAGAGGAGGAACGTGGTGGGGGCAAGAGGCGCGGAGTCACCACACAGATCCTGGGAGTCGGGTGAAAGCAGGCCAGAGGGGAGCAGCCCGCTGACTCGTTTATTTCAGTTGCTACAGCTGCTTATATAGCCGAGGCAGCCAATCTGGTTAAGGGGCAGTCTATGCCCTAACCAATCACAGCCTGTTGCCTTGATTTTGGCAGACTTAAGTGAAATGCACAATCTTTTTTTTTTTTTCTTTTTTCTTTTTTAAGATTTGTTTACTAGAAAAGCAGAGTGAGATAGAGATCTTCTGTCTACTAGTTCACTCCACGAATGGCCACGGTGGCTAGGCCTGGGCCAGGCTGAAGCCAGGAGCCTGGAACTCCATTTGGGTCTCCTGTGTGGGTAGCACAATTTCCTGAGTTGTATTCTGTGACTTAAATACATGGTGATTTGCTTTCCACTCTCTTTTTGATGGACATTTGTGTCATTTCCAGTTGCTGGCTGGGATGAAGGGGGCTGTTGGAAGGATTTTTTTTGTGTGTATGTCTTTTTGTGGAGATGGATTAATCCTTAGGCAGTTACCAAGAAGTGGAATTGCTGGCCTTGAGTTTGGTGCATAGTTTATTTTAAAAGAAACCGCCAAGCAGTACTCCACGTGTGTGCCCTTTTGTATTCAAGTAATGATGTGTGAGGGCTCCTGGGCTCTGCGCCCCCACTGGCACTTAGCCCCCTGGAGTGAAGAGGCTTCCTGGGGGTGACTTGCGTTGAATGCCTCATCAGGTGTTTATTGGTTATTTGCGTAGCTCTTTGTGAAGTATTCCAAGTCTTTTTCTGATTGCTTTATTCAGTTGTTTATCTCTTGTTTTTAAAATGATTGATTTATTTATTTGAAAGAGTTACACACAGAGAGAGAGAGAGAGAGGGAGGGAGGGAGGGAGGGAGGGAGAGGTCTTCCATCCTTTGGTTCACTCCCCAATTGGCTGCAACGGCCAGAACTGCACCTATCTGAAGCCAGGAGCCAGGAGCTTCTTCCAGGTTTCCCACGCGGGTGCAGGAGCCCAAGGACTTGGGCCATCTTCCACTGCTTTCCCAGGCCACAGCAGAGAGCCGATCGGAGATGGAGCAACTAGGACTAGAACCAGCGCCCATATGGGATGCCAGCACTCTCCAGGCCAGGGCGTTAGCCCGCTGCGCCACAGCACCGGCCCCTGTTTATTATTGAGTTGTTCTGTAGTAGCTTTTTTATATTCTGATATGTCTTAAACAGTAGTAGGTGTTGTAAATATTGTCTGCCAGTGGGGCTGGCATTGTGGCTCAGTGGGTTAAGCTACCAGTTCTAGTCCTGGCTGCTCTGCTTCTAATCCAGCTTCCTGCTAATGTGCTTGGGAAGGCAATGGATGATGGCTTAAGTGCTTGGGCCTCTGACACCCATGTGGGAGACCCAGGTGGTGGCAAGATCCTGGCTTTGGCCTGGCCTACTCCTGGCTGTTGGGGCCCTCAGGAGTGAATGGACAGATGGAAGATATCTCTCTCTCTCTCTCACTCTCTCTCACTTTCTCTTTCTCCCTTTCTGTCACTCTGCCTTTCAAATAAATAAGATAAATCTTAAAAAAAAATATTTTTTTCTCCCAATCTGTGGCTTTTCATTTTCTTTTTAAGATTTATTTATTTTTTATTTATTTGAAAGAGTTACAGAGAGAGGTAGAGAAAGAGAGGTCTTCAATCTGCTGGTTCACTCCCCAGATGGCCACAATGGCTGGAGCTGTGCTGATCCAAAGCCAGGAGTCAGGAGCATCTTCCGGGGCTCCCACATGGGTTCAGGGGCCCAAGGACTTGGGCCATCTTCTGCTGCTTTCCCAGGCCACAGCAGAGAGTTGGATCGAAAGAAGAGCAGCCAGGACTAGAACTGGTGCCTATATGGGATGCTGGCACTTCAGGCCAGGTCTTTAACCCACTGTGCCATAGTGCCAGCCCTTTCATTTTCTTAGGAGTCTTTTGATGAGCAGAAAACTTTTATTTTAGTGAAATTCAGTTTTTTTGTTTGATGGCTATTTTTTAAAGATTTATTTATTTGACAGGCAGAGTGACACAGTGACAGAGAGAGAGAGAGACAGAGACAGAGAGAGAGAGAGATACATTGCTCTTCACCTGCTGGTTCACTCCCCAAATGGCCACAACAGCCAGGGCTATTGAACCTAAGAGCCCGTAACTCTGCTAGGTCTTGCACGTGGGTGCAGGGGCCCAAGCACTTGGGCCATCTTCTGCTGCTTTCCCAGGTGCATTAGCAGGGAGCTGGGAAGTGGAGCCGCCAGACTGAAGCCAGGGCTCTACTGTGGGATGCTGGCACCGCAGGCTGAGGCTTACCCGCTGGCCCCATGTCATTGTCCTTGTTGGTGCGGGATCTTTGTGCACTGTGTGCCACGGAGGCTTCCTGCCGTTGACTCCTGGAAGCTGTGGGTTCTGACTTTCACAGGTAGCTCTGTGTGTGTCTGTAAGGTGGAGGTTTCAGGTTGCGTTGTCTCCACGTTTAGTCAGTTATTCCATCGGCGTTAGTTGAGGGCTTTCCTCATTTAGCTGCCTTGCACCGTTCTCAGTGGGTGGCTGTGTGTGACCTCTGTTTTGGGTCGTACTGTGTCCCTTGGGTCACTCTGTAGGTACCAGTGTCCCTGGGTCAGCCCCACTTCCACTCAGATCACAGGCCCGTCCCATTGGTCTCACAGAGGCCTGGGGTGTTAATTCTGATTGTCATGGGCCTGCTGTGACATTTTAAAAGTTGCTCTTATGTTTTGATACTTTTTGTGAGAGAAAGTAACCTTATAATAAACTCTGAAATTATTTTTGTGTTTTTTATTCAACTATATTGTGTGGAGTTTGAGTTGCATCTAAAGTTTTGTCTTCAAATGTTAATTTTCGTTTTGCCCTAGATTTAGTTTCTAAAAGGTTTAATAATTTTTCAAAAGAGTTTCTTTTTTTACACTAGTAATCATCATTTATTGTTGGGCAAACAATCCACAGTAAGCAGAAAGAACAGCTGAAGCGCAGCGTTGCCCTCTCAGTTGCTGAGCAGTGTGCCGCACAGCCAGGAGGGGATGTCCCGCCGCCTCCGTGCTGCTCTGTGGGGCTGCTGCAGCCAGAGGACAGCGCGGTGTGGGCAGCGAAACGCCTTTGCTTCCAGCGTGGAGTGTGCACGTGCGAGTGGTGCTGGTTTGCTCACAGCATGGGGTGTGCATGCCGCGAGCGGTGCTGGTCCTGAGCCCCGCAGAGCCCCTGCCTCACGGAGCCTGCCTGTTCCTGAGCACGGCTGGCGCTCCTGTCTTGATAAGGACATTGCTGGCCTGCTGGGTTAGGACCCACCCTTGTGACCTAGCTTTTTAGGCTGTGTCACTCTGTACGGTCCCAGGTCCCATGGCGGGGTAAGGGCTTCAGCATAGGAACGGGGGAGGAGGGTCACGGTCCCGCCGGGACCATTGACTCCTGGCAGCCACAGCATCTTCCCAACGCACTTCCATGGCACTTGGCGCACATCTGTTGTCCTGCTTCACAACTGTATTTTGAAAGGCCGGCAGATGGAGCTTCCATTGGCTGGTTCACTCCAAATGTCCGCAATGCCAAAGCAGCTCCAGGCCGGAGCCAGGGAACCTGGAATTCAGTCTGAGTCTCCCACATGGGTGACAGAGACCCAAGTGCTCTGTCACTGCTGCCTCCCAGGGTGTGCACCGGCAGGAAGCTGGAAGAGGCAGACAAACCAGGCGCTCCCGTGTGGGGTCACAGCCACCTCGCCTTCGTTCCTGCTGCCTGCGTTCTGCTGCCTTTTATTTTTTTTATTTTTTTAAAAGAGATTTATTTATTTGAAAAGCAGGGTTACACAGAGAGAGGAGAGGCAGAGAGACAGAGAGAGAGAGAGGTCTTCCATCCGCTGGTTCACTCCCCATTTGGCCTCAACAGCTGGAGCTGCACTGATGCAAAGCCAGCAGCCAGGAGCTTCTTACAGGTCTCCCACGTGGGTGCAGGGACCCAAGGACTTGGGTCACCTTCCACTGCTATCCCAGGCCATAGCAGAGAGCTGGATCAGAAGTGGAGCAGCCGGGACTAGAACTGGCACCCACATGGGATGCTGGTGCTTCAGGCCAGGGTGTTAATCTGCTGTGCCACAGCACTAGCCCCAGTTGTGTAGTTTTTAATCTGAACACCAGTGTAGGATATTGAAGTTTTTTCCTTTTATTTTCTGTTAGGAATTTTGTGATGAAAGTACTCGTTTGTGTGGGGCTGGTGCCATGGCTCACTTGGTTAATCCTCCGCCTGCAGCGCCAGCATCCCATATGGGTGCCGGGTTCGAGTCCCAGTTGCTCCTCTTCCGGTCCAGCTCTCTGCTGTGGCCCGGGAGGGCAGTGGGGGATGGTCCAAGTGCTTGGGCCCTGCACCCACATGGGAGACCCGGTCCTGGCTCCTGGCTTCAGATCGGCGCAGTGCACCGGCCATAGCGGCCATTTGGGGGGTGAACCAATGGAAGGAAGACCTTTCTCTCTGTCTCTCGCTATCTGTAACTCTACCTGTCAATTAAATTAGGAAAAAAAAAAGTACTAGTGTGTGGACTGGCGTGTGACACATTCCATATTGGAGTGCCAGGTCGTGCTACTCTGCTTTAGATCTGGCTTCCTGCTGATGTGTTGGGAAGACAGCAGAAGATGGCCTAAGTATCGGCGCTCTTCCCACCACGGGGAGACCCGGATAAAGCTCTGGGTTCCTCACTTTGGCCTGGTTCAGCTCGGGCTGCTGTGGCCATCTGGGGAATGAACTAGTAGATGGAAGATCTCTTCAGCCCTCCTTCTTCCTCTATCACCCTGCCTTTCAAATCCATAAAATAAATCTTGACAAAATGTACTCATTTGTACATGTTTTAATTTTCACACATTTTTAGAGTAAAGTTTTAAAAGTGGAATTGCTGTGAAAGTGCATTTGCTGCTCCTCCAACTTTTTACTTTAAGACCGTGAACCTGTGGGAGAGAGTAACAGGGTAATGCAGTCCACACTGTGTGCCCTTGGTCTGACTTGGCTGGGGGAAGGACATTGACTGCCTTCGTTTTCTCCTAGAACCACTTGAACCTGCCGTGGAGCCTACAGCGGGGCAGGGCGGGAACGCTGCTGGGCGAGTGGTGGCCGCCGCGGGTCCCTGGGACCGATCATTTGCACTGTTTCCTGTTCACAGAACTGTTAACTTCTTTCCTAGTGACTCCCATGGGATCGGGGAGCAATCGGCCTCTGGAAATAGAAATTGGAGAATCTGGTTTTGCTCTGTTGTTCCCTCAGATTGAAGGAATAAAAATACAGCCCTTTCACTTTATGAAGGATCCGAAGAACCCAACACTGGAGAGACATCAGCTCACTGAAGCAGGTGAGTCGCTCTGATCAGGAACAGCTCATTTTGTTGATCAATCTGTTCTGCCCTCACATCTGGCTGACCAGTGGATGTGGGCGTGAGGGCCTAAGGGCGAGCAGGTGTCGCTGGCGACCCCTTCAGAGGCTGCTCCATGACCTTGTACGTGTCCTGGTGTGGGGACAGTTACCAAGGCACTGCACTGTGTGCCGGCCGCAGGCTGCACACTGTTCTTTTACGTTTTTATTTGTTTGAGAAGCAGAGGAAGACAGAGCTCTTCTGTCTGCTGGCTCACTCCCCAAGTGCCCACAGTGACTGGGCCTGGACCTGGGCCAGGTTGGAGCTGGCAGTTGGAAGCTCCGTGTGGGTCTCCCCTGTGGGCAGCAGGAACCCAGTCACTCAAGCCATTGCTGCTGCCTGCTGGGGCCTGGAGTCAGGAGGAGAGCTGGGTCTCAGGCCAGGTGCTGTGTGTGGGCTGAGTGTCACAGTGCTCTCTGAAACCTGGGTGCCCAACGCCTGCCTGTCTCAGTTACTCTGCTGTAGTGCACAGCGCTGCCAGGTGCGCCTCCTTCCGGAACATCACTGGTGTCGGCTCCATAGGAGCAGGTCCTCTGCGGGTGCGACTGTTGGAGTCGGGTGCTGGCCTTCTGGGGAGATCAGGGCTGCCTTCACTGATGGGCTCGGGCGACCGTGCCTGGAGAGTGGTGGGTCTGACGCTCAGAAGTGGAGGCAGGGCACGGTGGCTGAGAGCTCCTGGCACAGAGCCGGGCTGTCTGTGTGGAAGGGTCGAAGCCGTTGGAGGCCTTGGAGGAAGCCCGCCGGCGGCCTGGCGCCAATTCCGGGGAGATTCCCGTGGCCCATGTAGTACAAGGAGGGAGAGGGGTTGGTGTTGGCGGGGCATGGCTGCTTGGTAGGTTCGCCATTCTGCTAGGTACAGGTCTTAGGACGGAGCTGGTTAGCAGCACACTGTGTCCGGGACACTCCTGGAGGGTATGAAAGATGTGTGATCCTGTGGCCGCCCGGGGGCCAGGGAGCATGGCCTGGGTGTTGCAGCAGGGGAAGGAGGCTGAGGCTTCACAGAGCAGTGGGCTTTGGAGCCCTGAGGCTGCAGAGCCCCCGAGGGGCCTGTGTGAGGAGCGGCAGACACAGCCGCTCTGCCCGAGGTGTGGCGGGCTGTCGGCATGTGGCATGGGGGCAGCGAGGCTGGGCCGGAGTGCCTAGACTTTGCCTCATGGATGGTGGGTGAGAGGGGACTCCAAGCACGCGGTCCATGGCCTGGGTCTGCCAGAAGTGGGCAGACCAGGCAGGAAAATGCACGTGGCCTGCAGTCGGCCTGGCAGGCCACGAGAAACGATGGAAGTGGAGGAGATGGGGCCCAGGGGCGTGGATGTGTGCGGACAGCAGGAGTGGGGCCCTGGGACATGAGAGGCAGCTGGGAAAACCGGCCCAGTAGGGACCTCCTGTGCCTTCTCATGACGTGTTTTTGCTGCAGATTGCCTGGCCAAACCGCGGTGTCGTTTTTGTCCCGAGAGGTGATGTGGTGCCCCCTGGGCAGTGCTCCCCACTCTGCCTCAAGGTGGTCCTGAATCCTGCTTTTCACCCCTCCCGAGTTCTGCCAGTGCCCGAGATTCACTGAGGGACAAAGTTCCAGAGTCACTTTGCAAAGTCATGGGGACTGTCCAGGGGCAGGGAGAGAGTGAGGGGTGTGGAACCTAGAGGACCGACTCACTCAGCTTTCCAGGTTTCCCAGAACTGGCACAGGCCTGACAGGAACGATGTTAAAGGAAGGGCGTTGGTGACACAGGGCGGGGACAGGTCAGCCGCGGGGCTTCACGGTAGCGGGGAGACGAGGCCATGTGGAGTGTGTGGCCGCAGGGGCCGGGAGATGAAAGGCAGAGGGAGGGGTTCCAGGGGGAAGCAGCTTCCTGCAGGTGCACACTGGACTGGTGACGGGCCTCCAGTTGCCTGAGGTTACCTTCTGCAACGAGCTGACGGTGAAAGTCTGGGGTTTCTAGGAGTTTGTTTAAAATTCTGGAATCAGTTTATTCGTAAACTCTGAGGGCTGCTGACCTAGCACATTGGGCCCTGGATGTGCTTTACCCGTGACCTGGAGGGACCCTGGTGTCTTTGCGGGAAGATTGGCTCTGTCCTGGTGTGGAGTACATTGGTGTAGTTCTCAGGCCTCTCATTGTGAGTGCAGAAAGACTGTAGGTTGTTCCTTTGTTTACCTGCTGGGCAGACAGCCTTGGCCAAGGTGGGAGGGAGTGAATCTGGTTTCCAGGGGGGTGTGTGTGTGGTAAATGAGAACATGCAGATTAGGGACGTGCAGGTGAGCAGACAGGGACAGAGACTTAGAAGTCTAGGTTTCTAAGCCCAACCCCCAAGAGGAGGTGGGGCTTTCACCACTGCTGTCCTGGGCTGGGCTCCTCCTCTCTGGCCCCTCTGGCCTCCTGCACCTGTGAAAATCAGATCTGCAAGAGGAAAGCAGATCCTGTCAGAGTGTGCTGGGCCAGTCTGTCTGTAGCCCACTCCAGGTCTGGGGTGACTGTCCCCGAGTCAGGTGGTTCCAAAGCAGCGATTCCTGTGCAGAGACCCTGAACTGACTGGAGGGTTCCCAGGACAGGTTGCCGCACACTGCGTTTGCTTGAGTGCGCCTGTTTTGGGGGGTACCTTCACCTTAGGCCTGTCAAGGTGGAAGTCATGTGGCTGAGTTAAATGCAGGCAGGTGTTTGGTTAGGTGTTTTTGTGTTTCTCCCATCCTGAAACTGTGTTGGTAATGCAGGCCGAGTTCAAAATGGTGGTCTGTGGACAAGGTGGACAAAGTGCCCACCATCGGGGGCGAGCGTGTGGGCAGGGGACAGTCCATGAATGCGACCTTATTCTGCAGTCTTGGGAGACGCTGCCGCCCCCTAGTGGCAGCACCTTCTTGGCGGGGGTGCAGGAAGCCTGCATTTAGGGGTGTCACCGTTACCTGAGGCTGCTGGCACGGAGTTCTGCACACTGTTGGTTCACACGTTGGCAGTTGGGGCAGGGGAAGTTCCACACACTGCTGGTTCACACGTTGGCAGTTGGGGGGAGGGTGCTGTGGTGCTGCAGGATAAGTTGCTGTCAGTGGAGTCCCACCTCCTGGCTAATGTGCACCCTTGGAGGCAGCAGCCGCTGGCTCAAGTACTTGGGCCCTTGCCACACCCATGGGAGATGTGCATTGAGTTCAAGGCTGCTAGCTTCAGCCTAGCCCAGCCCTGGCTTCTGCAAGCTTGGGGAAGTGAACCAGTAGATGAGAGATTGCTGTCACACTGCCTTTGAAATTAAAAACAAATGAAAGCAACCAGATATTTATTCTGTCACAGTTTGGGAGGCCACAGGTCCAAAACCAGGTAGTGCCGCCCTCCCCCTGAAGGCTCTGGGGAGACTCTGTGGGCTTTTCTTGCTCCCATAGCTGTGTCACTCCAGGTTCTGCTGTGGCGCCCACAGTGTCTCTTGCTGCCTGGGTGTCTCCTGTGTTTGTCTCTCACTCCAGAGAAAGTTGTCACTGGATTTAGGCCTACCTGGGTAACTCACACCAGCTCAGCCCGAGATTCCAGTTAAATCTGCAAAGATGCTTTTCCAGAATCAGGTCACATTCTTAGGTTCCGGTACTGGTGTGGTTGTATCTTGTGGGGCCTCTCTGTAAAGCAGTCTGCCCTTCTGTTGTGGGCAGCCAGCACACACACACCTGGTCCACCACGGGCAGCTGCCATGTGCACAGCCACTCCCTCCTCTGGGTGACTGTTGACTGTATATTACATATAGATTTATAATATTATATATCATATCCAAATTGAAAACCTGACAGCTTCAGCGCTAAGTTACACTTAACTAGGTCTGCAAGCATTAATAGTAACAGTTCACTCTGTGGGTTGTATAGAAGAGTTCCTGTCTCAAGACTGTCTTTAACTGTGGGTTCATTTCTCTGCAGGTCTCTTGGATAACCCGGAACTCCGAGTGGTCCTTGTCTTTGGCTACAATTGCTGTAAGGTGGGGGCCAGTGCTTACCTGCAGCGAGTAGTCAGCACCTTCAGTGACATGAACATCATCCTGGCTGGAGGCCAGGTGGACCACCTGGCATCGCTGACTGCTGAAAAGTAGGTCTGATAGCTTGTGATTCCACGTGTAGATGCTTTTATTACTGTGGATTTTAAAGTTTTGAATTTTCACTTTTATGGGGGCGGAAATATCAGTTTATTTTACCAAATGCTTGCAACAGCCAGGGCTGAGCCAGCCTGAAGCCAGGAACTCAATTTGGGTCTCTGATGTGGGAGGCAGGGTCCCAGTTACTTGAGGTGCCTCCCCGGTCCACGTTAGCCAAGCTGGGACTTGAACCCAGGCATCACCAGTGCATAACTGCTGTGCCAAACACCCACCCCTACTTTGTGTTTTATAAAAACCTGCATAAGCAAGCAAGCAGTAGACACAGGCTGAGGGCTCTGTTCAGCACTGGTGTGCTCCCAGGTGAAGGTGGGTTTATGGGTGTTGTCCTTTGAGAACTTCATGGCTGGACTCAGAGCTCTCCTTAGATTCTCAGTGTTGCCTGCTGGTATTTCCAGGGACAGCGCTAGTCTTGTGTGTGACCTCTGTCACTTCTCTTGTTGGAGCCTCAGAGCTTTAGACGTGCCCTGGTGGCACCTGCAGGTGTCCTTGTGGTCACAGCAGCACCCTGTGGGATCACTGTATTGGAGATTTCTGCATTTTTAAGCTCAAAAATTTTCGATCTTTGATTTTTGTTACTAAGATGTTTGCTTTCAAAGATAAGCAGTTTTTTTTCTATTGTGGAAGCTGTTACTTCTTTATGTTAAAATAACATTTATTTGAAAGGTTGCTGGATGGCCCATCTGCTTGGGGGCATTTGGGAAATGTATGAAATCCACACACATAAGAGGCCTTCGAAAAGTTCATGGAAATGTTTATTACGAAAACAATGTGCATGGATTTCCAAAGTTTTTTGCACCAAAATAGGACTCTTGCCTATCACAGAGGACTTGAGACACAGCCTGGCTCTCCCTAAGCTGGTGCTCGGCATTTCTGACTCTTCATTTCTTGCTAATGATTTGTGCCTGTTTTCTAGATTCACATGTTGGTGAACAAGGTAGAAATGTAAAGTGCTTTATTGTTTCTCCTCCACTATAGTGTGTATATATATATATATATATATATATATATATTTTTTACAAATAATCTTTAAAAAGATTTTATCCTTTCAAAAGTATTTATTTGGAAACCAAAGAGGGAGAGATCTTCATCCTCTGGTTTACTCCTCAGGTGGCTGGGCCAGGCCCAAGCCAGGAACTTCTTTTCCCTGGCCATTAGCAGGGAGCAGTCAGGACTCAACATCAGATTAAGCCAGAGCTGGTGCTGTGGTTATAGCAGGTTGGGCTTCCACCTGTGGCGCTGGCATCCCACATGGGCACCAGTTCAAGTTCTGGCTGCTCCTGGCTGTTGCAGGCGGCAGCCCCATGAACTGCATCTCTAATAAACCTCTTTCGGAATCTGACGGCTGACGTGGTGGGGTGGGGGAGATACTAGTGTTGTAGATAATACCTAAATGCTTCATTAGGATTTCTCTAAGTTCCTTGTTATCCACTGGGATTGGTCCCAGGACCCTTGGCCAGTTCTCAACTCCTCCAGGCTCAGGGCACTCGTGTAGTGGTTGTGTGCATTTTAAATCCTGGCCCAATGCCTTACTGTCCATAATACAAGGTAACGCTGTACGTCCTGTCTAGGGAACGATGGCAATAAAGGGCTGTGCATGGTCAGCACGTTGTCCAGCCTCACCCGACATGGAACCTGTGGGCATGGGTGCCGACTGCACTGTGGCCCAGCACGGGCTTCAGAGAGCTTTGTGGGTTTCTTACTGTGCCGCGCGCCTCCCCCTGCCCCGGGCTGTGGCGGGAGTTCTCTTGTACTTGAACACTGCTGCTCCATTCCACAGGAGCCCACTGGGAGTCGACGCGGCTGGCGTGGTGGGACTGTCTCTCAGCGGGGCCCGCATCCAGAGTGCCACTGTGCTCCTCAGCGAGGACGTCACCGATGAGAAGGCGGCCGAGGCTGCCATGCAGCGCCTCAAGGCAGCCAGCATTCCCCAGCACAACACGGTGGGCTTCATGTTTGCCTGCGTGGGCCGCGGCTTTCAGCACTACGGGGCCAAGGGCAACGTGGAGGCTGACGCGTTCAGAAAGCTCTTTCCTGGCATTCCCTTGTTTGGCTTCTTTGGAAACGGGGAGATCGGCTGTGACCGCATCGTCACGGGGAACTTCATCCTGCGCAAGTGCACCGAGGTGAAGGGCGAGGACCTGTTCCACAGCTACACCACTGTGATGGCGCTCGTCCACCTGGGCTCGCCCAAGTGATGCTCCACTGTGGGGTCCTGCCGTTTCCAGAGCCTGCTCTGTAGCTCGGAGTTGTAGCTGCGACTGAGGGCATCAGACCACACGGGGCAGCTTCTGATCCCGCAGGGGAAGGGGTCGGGGCGCCAGCAGCACTGGGACATGTTTGCATGAGGCACAGGTGAGGAGGGCCGTCCCGCCCAGCTCAGGTAGCTGCCGTGTGACGGGGCTTGGAAGACTAGAAGGGGACTGGGCAGTGTGTTAGAGATTTAGAACATTCCACCACTACCTCTATTGTGAGATGGTCTTTTGGCAGAATCATGGAGACATTTTTTTCTCCCTTAAAGGAGAAAAATAGATGAGTGGCTTGCTTGAGAGCGCTTCCTCTGTTTTTCAGTTCTACCAATTATTTCAGAAGCTGCAGTTATATTACTGATTTTTTACTTAATGATAATAATTAAAGAGCTATTTTTGTTTGGGGCTCTATAGTTGCTCAGATGAACTGCCAAGACTAATCAGTATTTTATTATAAGACAGAGATTGCAAGAGAAAATATTTTTTTTATGAATTCTTTGTAGAGAATTGGCCAGCCAGGACCACATCATCTCACTTGGGTCTGACACCAATAAAGCATACCTTGGAACCTCCTCAGGTAGTCCTGTGCACCTCCTTGCCTTTGGTGGGTCAAGTAAACTCATCTTCTGCAGTAAAAGCCTACAGTCGTGGGTGTTGGTCACTCCTCACTGTCCTATTCCCAGTAGAATGATCACAAGTTTGATTTCTTTAAAAAAAAAAAAAAAAAAGATTTATTTGAAAGATCTAAAGATAGGTCTTCCATCTGCTAGTTCATTCCCCAAATGGTCCCAGTGACCAAGGCTGGGTCAGGCTGAAGCCAGGAGCTTCCTCTGGGTCTCCCATGTGGGTGCGGGGGCCGGACCGCTGGAGGATGAGATGTCGGTGCTGCAGGCTGTGGCTTAACCCACTGCCCCACAGCACCAGCAGCCAGTTTGCCTCAGTTTCTGTTCTCTGCCTTTTACACAGTAGTGGGCCCTCCCAGAACACAGCACATTTCCTGGGCTCCCTGGGGGTGGGGCTGGGTCCTGGCCGGAGGAAAGTGAGGGAGGGGATGGGTGGCCTGCTTTTTGCCCCTTTCTGCATCCTGTCATTTGGAGTGTGGACCTGGTAGTGAGCCACCTCAGGCCATGCAGAGCAGTCCCTGTCCCCGAAGGAGGAGGGCCCCGGAAGGATCCCAGGCCTGTGCGGCTTCTCTGGACTGTGTTAGAGGACAGGAGTTGTCATCTGTCTTGTCATGCTGCTCTTTGGACTCTAGGTCTCGCCTGCAGGGTAGCCTCCTGCTGGCGTATTGTCTGTAGCACAGTGTGTGCAGCACTGTTGCTGTGGTCCAGGGAAACCCTGCAAGGTAGGTCAAGTCAGAGTTCACTGCTGTTAGTCTCGATTTTCTGTTTCAGTCACTTTCCTCCCAATTTTTACCACACATATATATGTGTGTGTATGTGTGTTTAAAAGCTTAGCGTTCCTTTATTTTATGATTATTCCAAATATCAATTCTGAGGAAAATCCAAAACAAAGTTTGTGTGCAGAACGTTCGCCTGTGGTTGTATTCATCATTGGGCAATGGCATGGCATGCATTGTCCAGTAGCTAGCACCCCAAAATCAAACATAAGGCAAAGGTTTTGAAAACTGTTCTTGTCCCTGATATGAACCAGAGTTGGCTGAGCAGCGGAGAAAAAGTGATTTTTAAAGCTGAAAATGTAAACAAATACTTCTGGGAACAGCGTATGAAACGTTCTGTTGCTGCTCACAGACTTTGACGCTGCTGGGGTCCACTTTACAGCCATGCTGAGCAGCTGGCCATTTGGCTACAGACTCGAGTGCTGGCTTGGAGGGCCCAGTGAAGCAGCCACTGCACACATTTGGGAAACTGAGAAAAGGATCATGTGGACAGCTGAGGGGAGTGGTGGCTTATTCAACCCAGACAGCACAGGTTTCCTCCATACACTGTCAAAGCATAATGACTCCTGGGCCCACAGCTGCCTTTGTAAAAGGCAGCATCAAGGAGACAACTCTGTTTTCAGTCCCTTTGACCCAAGCATGAAAGCTTTTGCTGGCAACAAAAATCTAAGGAAAAGGAAACAGTAGAGCACTTCAAAGAGCTCTTGGAAAATGCACTTAGAAGTAGATTATTCTGGTGTAAAAAAACTGCTTGTCTAGTTTTCTCATAGCTTGCATTTTCCATGAATCCTTTGAAGAGAAGACCCCATAACACTCTGCAGAGCAATGGGGCGATGGTGGGAGGTCTCATAGGTTGGTTCCTGAAACAGTTTTCTCAGTTTTCCTGTATCATCTCAGTGTAGGAGCCCAGAGTACAAAGACTGGATGCTGGCACATGCTGCACAGAGAGCAAAATGAACATGCCAAGGATTGTGATGGGAATAAGCTTTTGGAAACTTGAGAATGTTCTGTGCAATCTGCAGATATTTTCAAGACAAAATAAATGTACTTTTGTCATTTTATACCCACACGGCTTGGCCCATTAGCACTGCCATAAATTCAGATGTAATGGAAACAGACAATTCCCAATCCTTGTGATGGGAAATCATAAGATTTTAGATGACAGATTTGATTTTCAGTTAGGATTTTCATTAAGGCAATTCATTCTAACAACACTGTGTCAGTGATAACATCCTTGTTAATGAACAAGATTAGTGGCCATACCATGTGAGTAGCATGTTACCAGGCAGTTATCTTACGATCAGAAGGGGACAACAGGCCAGGCACCTGCAAGGCAGTTCACTTGGGTGAAGACAACAGAGACCTGGCATCAGCAGAGAGCACAGTGGCACCAGGAGTCGATGAAGCACTTTCCCTGCAGGTATCCTCAGTGACTGTCCTCACCTCGCAGCCAACATGGGGGCAGCACGGCTAATTCAGGAGGAGCTGAAAGAAAAGATTCATTCATGGTATTTTAAATGTCAATGGCCAGGCTGAGAATTTCAAGGCCGCTGTTTTGGCATTTCCAGTTCTGACTGAGCAAACTCGGTCCCTATCTCCATCCTTTGTAAGCAGAGCTGCAGGTCAGGAGTCGGGCAGAGATGGCCCGAGTGACATCAGCAAGATGGTGGACTGGACAAAGGAAGCTTCAGGCTCGCCTTCACCAGAGACACGGGACACAGGGAGCAGCAGCCTTTGGAGGTGGCTCCAATGGTTAGAATGCGGGAACAACAGGTTTGGCCACCCAGAGAAGACAGAGTTGAGAACAGACATCACAGCACAAGGACCGCCTGGGTGCTGCACCTTCTCTCTAGTGCAGTCTTACTGTTGAAGCTGCAGGAAGCTGAGGAGACCTTATTTTGCACAGTGTGCAGCCTGTGTTTTCTGATTTCTTGTGGGTACCTACAGGAAGTGTGGGCTGCTTGTGAAAGCTACGTGGATCCACAGTTACCTGGGGTAAGACATCACAGGTGAAGTTATAAATTAGACCAACCAAAGCCCAAAGGAGCAGCTACGGTGAGACTCTGGAAAGCCAGGACATCGAAAAGCAGCCATATACTCGTACATGGGGGACTCAGAATGCTGTATGCTTGCTCAGGGAAGACAGTTGCTCAGAAAAGAGCTTAGATCCTCAGCTTTCACCCTGGTTGGGTTCCTAAGCTCAAAGAAGTCACTGGCCTGGCACAGAGCCAATCTACAAACACTGGGACAGTGCCTGGCATGCTGGATGAGAATTTCTGTCACTCCAGGGGCCAGCATTGTGGCATAGCAGGTTAAGCTACCGCCTGTGATGCCAGCACCCCACATGGGCACTGGTTCGAGTCCTGGATTCTTTACTTCCAATCCAGCTCCCCACTAATGTGCCTGGGTCTGCCACCCAGGTGGGAGGCTTGAACTGGCCTAGCTCGGCCCTGACCATTGTGACTGGTGAGTGAACCAGCAGTTGGAAGATCTCTTACTGTCTCTCCCTCTTAACACCTCCTTTCAAATTAAATAAATAGGCCTTAAATTTTTTTTTTTCAGTTGAACATGAGATACAAGGAATAGTACAAAACTCTTAGGATATAGTTAACTTCTGTAATAAAAGGAAAATGTATAAATCTGTTGAAATTAAACATTACATGCTTACACAAGGAAGGAATGAGAAGGGAAATTAAAAGACTGGTGTGTACCAAAAACATTGCTGAGGCAAAATTTAGCTATAAATGTTCACATTAAAAAACAGATCAACACTGCAACTTACAGAATGAAAAGATGAATAAACCAAGCCCAAAAGCTAGCAGAAGGAAGGAAATAATAAAGATTACAACATATAGAGAACAGAAAAACAGTAAAGGAAAGCAAATTGGTTAAGATGATGAAAAATCCTATATCCAGAGAGACTTAAGAAAAGGTTTAAATTAGTAAGAGATGAAAATGGTAACAATGCTACTGCTACAAAAATGAAGTATAGACAACAGTATGAAAAATTGCACTCTGATGGACTGGACAGCCTGTATGGAATGCATTCCCCACCAAGGCTGACCCACACAGAAACAGCTCTGAGTAGATCTGCAGGCACAAAGGTAGCTACTGGACCTGTAATCAGAAATCGCCACAAAGAAAAGCCCTGGACCTGAGGGCTTCAGTAATGAAGTGTACCAGGTAAAGAAGAAACACCAGTTCTCAAACTTTCTAAAAAACTGGAAGACAAAGGACACTGCCCGGTTCATTCTGTGTCCAGCATTACCCCAATACCAGAGCCAGGCATGGAAATGCCAGCACAACCCCAGCTGCAGGGAACTGCTTTCTGTTTTCAGTTACCTGTGATCTGAAAGTATTAAATGGAAACATCCCAGAAATGGTGTTGGAATGACTGCATGCTGTTCTGGGTAGTGGGGTGAAATCTTGTGGTGCCCTCTCAGGAGGTATCACCCCTTTCCAGCATTTCTGGGCTGCATCTACCACGTGTACCCCACCTACGTGCTGGCCACTGGCCTGCTAGCTGCTCCAGTGTCACAGTGCTTCTGTACAGAGAACCTTCGTTAGCAATGACCCTGGGCGCAGGAGGTGTGACCTGGGGCCTTTTACCACAGTGTGGGCACCACTGTTGTAAATCCCCCAACGGGCTTGTAAACTTCAGAGTGTGACTCCATGGTTTCAGGCATCCATTAGGAGGCTTGGAATAGAACTCCTGTAGATGAGATGGGAGCGGTTATGCGAAATTCCTCAATAAAATACTAGCAAAGGGAACCCACAGCATACAGGGAGTGCACACACATCCACGTGGGACTGATGCAAGGGTGAACCCTGAACCTGAAAGCCTGTTGGTACACACACCTCTTTAACGGAGTAAACCTCACAGTCACCTCACTGAAGCGAAACCTGTGACAAAACTCAGTGCCCTTTTGTGATTGAAAACACTCAATGAACTAGGAGTGGAAGAAACTACAATATAAAAGCCAAAAACCAGAGTCACACGGCCAGCACTTATCCTCAGCGGCGACACAGGGATTCCCCCAAGATCAGGAGCAAGAGGTAGATGCCCACTTTTCAGCACTGCACATAGCATTGGGAGTTGCAGCTATCCAAGCTGGAGAAGGTGAAATGGTCTTACATGTAGAAAGTTTGGGAAATTAAAAACACGCATGCGTGCACACCACACACTGTTAGGGCTGATAAATGCATTCAGTGAGATACAAAGTCAACACAGACATTAGCTGTGTTTCTACACACTAGTGAATGAGCAATCTGAAAAGGAAATCATGAGAATTCCATTTGCAGAATAAAAAGTGAAAACACTTAGGAATTTACTTAACCATGAGGTGAGAAGCTTGTACAATGAACACCACAAGACAGTTCTGAAAGAAAACAAACAGATGTCCCATGTTCATGGCTTGGAAAACAATATTGTTAAGATGTCAGTATTACCCAAAGCAATCAATCAACATAATCCCTATAAAAACCTCAGTGTTTTTGCCCCCCAGAAGTAGGTATCCCCAGAATCCAGAATCTCTATGGAACTGCAGGGAATTCCCAGGTAGCAAAATCAATCTTGAACAAGCAAGTACTTATTACCACACAGCAGGAAGCAGGCGTTAAAAATTCTGACACCAATGAGATGCCTCAGAAAGGGTGTGGAAGAAGTGGAATTGATAACTTTTTTTTCCTGCTGTGCATTTCCCATAACTTAGTGAAGACTCCACTTACAGCCCAAGAATAAACTGTGTCAGGCAGTCTGATGACTTGGACAAACCCGTCCAGAGTGTTCAGTGAGGACACCTGGGCAGCCACGTGCTGAAGAGTGAAGGTGGAGCTTGACCTGCCACCACACCCAAGATGAACTCAAAAGGCATCAAAGACCCACATGTAAGTGCTGAAACTATAAAGCTCTTAGGGAACAAGGGGAAACTTCCTGGATTTCTTGGAGTTGACCCCAAATTCACAGGTAACAACAAAAAATAGATATACTGGACTTCTGTAGCATTTTAAAATTTTGTGCTTGCAAGGATACTATCAACAGGGTAAAAAGGCAGTCCCCAGAATGGGAGGAAATAGTTGGAATGTGTGTATTTGGTAAAGATTTAATGTCCAGGGGCTTGCGCCTTGGCACAGTGGGTTAAAACCCTGGCCTGCAGTGCTGGCATCCTATATGAGCGCTGGTTTGAGTCCTAGCTGCTCCTCTTCCAACCCAGCACCCTGCTATGGCCTGGGAAAGCAGAAGATGGCCCCAGTCCTTGGGCCCCTGCACCCGCGTGGGAGATCCAGTGGTCCTGTGGAAGGGTACACATGCAAATCAAGGCCTGTCGCTGCTGGCAGCAGCATGCTAGCTCGCTGGGGAAAAGCACGCCATGCCACTGTGGCTTCCACACAGTACCCGTGTCATCCCCAGTTACAGGTACAACAGAGCAACAGGCGCTACAGATGCTCACCTTGCTGCCAGCAGCCCAGGTTTGTGGTGTGACAACCTCTGTGGAGTTTCCTTTAGGGAAGGAAGGAGTGTGTGTTCGGTCTCATTACCTTATGGTGCTTCCTTTTCTGCTCTGTGAAATAAAAGTAATGGTTTGGCTCACTGACATTTACTTAGTGTTCTCCATGACCTATGGAAAATGAGGAATTGAGATGTTTTCTCCTTCTCAGTGTTTCTCATGTGCATACTACTTGTTTCACATATATGTACCCAACCTTCTGTCTGTGGGATGAGAAGTGAGATGAGCCAGTTTCTCGCCCCTTCCCCGAGTGCTCACTGAGGGTTCACTCAGTGTAACCTGCCCACCCCACCTTCCCTCACTGCTACCTGATGTCCCTGAGATTCTGAAACAAGGTAGGGGAGGCTGAAGTAGGGCTAGGGTGCTGAGCCACACTAACAGCAACTGTAGGTGGTAACAAGCCACAAGAAAATCTTAAAGAAATGCAAGGATTGAGAAAGCCTATGGCTAAGTGGAGCATTCACTGTAGCAACAGAAGCTGCTGCTGTAGCCAGCACGGGCTGTCAGCTGTATCTGTAGACTCAACATGTAGTGAGGAAACATGGATCTCAGAGCCATACTCACCAGGTTCATGTCCTCGCTCTGCAACCTTGCAGATGTACAGTCTCCATCTCAACCCTGCTAGGCTGCTGCTCCGTGTAGAGAAAACATGGCACCTGCCTCACACAGCCCCTAAGACGTAGATGGGCTGAAGTATGTAAAGCACAGCGCCTGGGCATGTGATGGGGTTATGTCATTTGGAGAATGATATTGGAGAGTGAGGCATTGGGGGGCATTTGTGGATTGTGGGTGATGTATAACAATGTGAATGTCCGCTAGGACTTGAGGCTGTAGATTCCCTTAATGAGCAAGGTGAGAAGGTTGGGGAGGTTTGCATTGCAGGGCCCACAAGGAAGCGATGTGACAAACCCTTCAAGGCCGCTGAGCGAGGTCTGTGGTAGCAGCAGGATGCTCTTGGTGGTCCTAGTAAGTTTTATGACAGAACGAACTTAATGTGATAGACATGAGTGGACAGTGTGCAGGCCCCTCTCTAATCAGTCCTTATGTGAGCCTCCAACTTGATTTTCACCACACAGATGGTGTCACCTGTGGGAAAAGGCATTGCCTTTGCTTTCCTTCTGTTACTGCTTTGGGTTACTGAGGTTGTCTGACATACAAAGACATCTGCTTGGCTGAGCGGAACCCAGTACTCACCTTAGCCACTTTTTAGCCATTCTTCCCTAAGTTAAAAAACAGCAATTTCATACTTAAGTTTGAAAACACTTTGTCAAGTTTTGGTCAGCAGCTCTCAGTTTGGTTCACCTACAATGAGATGTACTGGAGGCTTTCAAGAGGCTTGTGGAGAAATGGCATCAAAGGATGTGCATTGCAAATGCCCTAAACAGCACTCTGGCCTCAGAATCAGCCCTTAAGGCATTCAGATCTGGCTAAAAAGCCCATGAGAGTTTCACAGGCATGGAAAGCCAAGACACTGTAGCAAAACAAACAAACAAACAAACAAAAAATGACCTAAATGAAAGATCTCAGTGAGATCCCAGCGAAAAGAATGGCCATCCAAGAAGGAGGTACCTTTCTCTGAAGGGAGGAGAGAACTTCCACTCTGACTATGGCCTTGTCTAAATAAGATCGGAGTTGGCGAACTCAAGAGGCTTCCACAGCCTTGGCAGCTCATGACAAGAGCCTCAGGTGATTGCTGACGCCATAAATAAGAGTGTCAATTGTTAAATCAACAATGAGAGTCACTGTGTACCTGCTCCCCATGTAGGATCTCTGTCCTTAATGTGTTGTACTATGCAAATTAATGGTAAAACTATTCAAACAGTACTCTATACTTTGTGTGTCTGTGTGGGTGCAATCTGTTGAAATCTTTTAGTATATACCAGGTTGATCTTCTGTATATAAAGATAATTGAAAATGAATCTTGATGAAGAATGGGATGGGAGAGGGAGTGGGAGATGGGATGGTTGCGGGTGGGAGGGAGGTTATGGGAGGAAAAGCCACTAAAATCCAAAAGTTGTCTTTTGGAAATTTATATTAAATAAAAATTGAAAAAAATTATGACATTCAAAAACATTTTTTTAAAAAAGGATGTGCATTCCCACAGACTTTGTGAGGTACTCAGGACAGAGTGTATCATCGCAGCCCCATTCCAGCACACACGTCAGGGGCGGTAAGTACATCCGCACAGTCCCTACCGTTACCACCATCTCCAGGCCTGGGTCTGCATCCCAAACCGAAACTCTGCTCCTGAACCAGGAAGTCCTCATTCCTCTCTGCAGCCCCTTTGTGTGTCTGCATTTGACTGCTCTGGGTCCCTCACACACGTGCAGTCACACTGACTCTTGTGTCTGGCTTATTTCACTTAACATAATCTCTTCAGGGTTCGTCCGTTTTGTAGCAAGCGTCAGAATTTCATTCCTTCTTATGGCCAGGTAAATTCCATTCTAAGTATATAGTACTTTTTTTTTTTTAATCCATTGATGGACACGGTTGCTTCCACCCTTCTGTGATCGTAAACAGTGCTATGAGTGTGAGCATGCAAATATATGTTCAAGTCTCTGCTTTCATTTTTAAAAACGTTTATTTGAAAGGCAGAGTTATAGTAATCCTATGCTTAATTTTTCTGAGATCTTGCCATATTGATTTTTAAAAATTATTTATTTGAAATAATTAGAGCAAGCAAGCAACTAAGCAATCACAAGCTTTCACTGGTTGATCTACTCCCGATGGCTACAACAGCTGGGACTGGGCCAGACTGAAGCCAGGAGCTTCCTTCAGGTCACCCATGTGGATAGCAGGGGCCCAAGCACTTGTACCATCTTCTGCTTTTCCCAGGCCATGGGCAGAGAGATGGATCAGAAGTGGAGCAGCTGGAACTCGAACCAATGCCCCTATGGGATGCCGGTGTTGCAGGCTGTGCCTTTACTCACTATGCCACAATGCCGGCCCTGCCTTATTGCTTTCTTAAAGCAGCTGCATTAGTTTATATTTCCACCAGCAAAGCATAAGCATCCCAAATTCTCTGTGTCCTCCCTGTTTTTTGTTTTTGTTTTTGTTTTTTTAATATAGCCACCATCTAAAGGGATGAAGTGGTACCTCACTGTTGTTTTCATTTGCACTTCCCTTTTGAGTAGTGTGGGTATCCAGCTGTCCCAGCATCTTCTGTTGAAAAGACTCCTTTTCCCGCTAAATTGCCCTGGCACCTTTGTCCAAAATCAATTATGGGTCTATTTCAAGACTCATTTTTATCTTGAGGCCAGTATCTCACTGGGTTGATTACTGCAGTTTTATACTACGCTGAGAAAGCAGACAGCTTTGTTCTTTTTCAAAATTTTTGCCATTCTGGGTCCTTTGTATTTCTGTAGGAATTTTAGACTCACCCTGTCAGCCTCTACACCACCACCTGCTGGGATTTCACTGGGGTGGCATCAGGTCTACAGGTCAATTTGAAGAAAACTGACATCTTAACAATACTGGATCTTCCAAAGCCTTGAACACAGTATATCTCTGTTATGAAGGCCTTCATTTAATTTCTCTCAACATTGTTTTGTTTTATAGTTTTTACTGCATAGGTTTTCCCCATTTCTCTTCAGCTATATCCCTATGTACTTAATAGTTCAAGATGCTATTGTAAATGATATTGTTCTTAAAATTTCCACATCAGTTGTTACTTCTATATAAGAATACAATTGACTTTTTCATATAGGTCCTCTATCCATCAACTCCGAAAAGATGTAAATACATCCAAATTGAATTATTACAGGAGTATTCAAGTTCCCTGTTTCTGTGAGAGATTTGGGAGTTTTATTTTTCAAAGAATTTGCCTATTTCATCTAGGTTGTTCAAACATTGCACTATTATCCTTATAATATTTGTAGTATTGGTAGGAATTCCATCTTATTCTTTACACATTTTTTATTTTCATTTTATTTGAAAGGCAGAGAAAGAGACAGAAACAGAAAGTGATTTCCATCTGCTGGTTCATTCCCCAAACACCCTCAACAGGTAGGGCTGCCAGGCCAAAGCTAGGAGCCTAGATCTCAAGCCAGGTCTCCCACCTGGGTGCCAGGAACCCAAGCCCTTGGGCCATTTTCCAACGTGCACTAGAAGAAGCTGGATCAGAAGCTGAGATGCTGGGGTCACAAGCAGTGTCTTAACTCGCTGCGCCACACTACACTCTGCCCAACCCGCCTTGGCTTCCTTTTTTGACTCCTGGGTTCTTTAGAAGTGTGCTACTTTATTTCCAAATATTTGAGGATTTCCCAGAGATGTTTCTATTATTGTTTCTTATTTCCATTGTAGTCAGAGAGGCTTTTCTGTATGACTTGAGTCTTCTTACATTTCCTGGGGTCATGTCTACCAGAATGTAGTTTATCCTGATAAATCTCCATGTGCACCTGAGAAGAGTACATCCTGTTGGCTGGAGTGCTATACTAGTTAGGTCAAGTTGGTGGATAGTGTTAAAATTTAGTGTATCTTCATTGATTTTCTCTGCCTCTTTTACCAGCTGTTCAGATAGTCACTGCTGCCTCTGATGGTCATTGGGATCTGCTCATTTCTTCTTGCAGTTCTTCCAGGGTTGCTTTATGCGGCTCAAAGCTCTGTTACTTAGGTGCATTTGTGTCAGTCAAAACTCTCCAGAGCAGAACCAGTAGGATGCATTCATATACAAAGAGAGATTTATTTAATGGAATGGACTCTTGTGGTCCAAAGCTTCAGGGATCCCAAATCTGATGGAGGAGGCTGGAGGGAGCCTCAGGAGAGCTGCAGGTCAGGTCCATGAGCAGCCTGGGGGACCAGGGGCACAGGTGCTGTGCAGGAAGTGAGACAGCGCTCTGTGGGAGATTCTTCTTGCTTGGGGAAGGTCAGCCTTTGGTTTTATTCATTTCCTTCAGGGAATGGGGCTCCCTGCACTGTGGAGAGGGGTCTGCCTTTCTCCTAATCCACCCATTTAAATTTCAGTTTCATCCAGGAGCACTCACAGCACCATCCGTGTTTGACCAAACATCTGGAAACACAAAATAACATCACAGTGCACGAACGTTTACTACTGTTATGGCTTCTGATAAGCCAGTCCCACTGTGGCACAACAGCCTTTGCCCTTTAATAACACTCTGAGCCAGGACATTGCTTTTGTCTGCTGTCAGCCAGCTGCCAGACTTTCTTGACATCAGTATGCATGTGTATCATCATTCATCTTCTTACTTTTAACCTATTTGTGTCTTTATGTTAAAGTATAACTCCTAGAGGTGGCATATATTGCTTCCTTTTTAAAGATTTATTTGAAAGGCTGAATTATGGGGCAGGGGGTTGGGGGCTGGAGAGAACAATCCTCCATCTGGTTCACTCCCCCAAATGGCTGCAATAGCCAGAGTTGGGCCAGGCTGAATCCAGGAGCCTGGAGCTCCATCTGGGTCCCCCACAAAGGTGGCAGGGCTGAGGCACTTGGACCGACTTCCACTGCTTTCCCGGGTGCACTGAGCAGGGAGCTGGATCAAAAGTGGAGCAGCCAGGACACAAACCAGGGCCTATGTGGGATGCCAGTGTCACAGGCTGTGGCTTAACCCACTATGCCACAGTTCTGGCTCCATAGCAGGTATTTTTATCCAGTTTTACAATCTATTCCTTTTAACTGGAGACTGTAGACCACGGAGGCTGTGTCTGGATTCTCAGCATCTGTCTCTGACTTACCTTTTCCTTTCAAGTGACAGCCACGGCTCATCTCCATCCCTCCCCTCCCAACTTTGGCATCTGTTAGATGTTCTGCTTTCACACATGTGGTAAGCCACACACTACACTGTTATATTTAAATTAAAAACGTATATTTACCTGTGTGGTTCCTTTTCCGACGTTTTTATTCCCTTACGTAAATCCGTATTTCCATCTGGAATCGTCGTCATCTTGTTCAAAGGAATTCTTTCGCATTTATTTAGTGCAGTTCTGGTGATGATAAAGTCGTTTAACTTTACATTTTTATGCCTAAAAAATGCCTATTTTGCCCATTTTTTTCTAGTTACTGAGTTATTTTTGTAGCTTAGTTGTGATGATAAGTCACACACCATACAATTCACCCATTTAAAGTATACAGTTCAATGGCTTTTAGTATATTCAGAGTTGTGCAATCAACTTTAGAATATTTTAATTCCCAAAAAGAAATCCCCCCTGCCCCAGCCTCCCTGCAGCCACCATGTCTCCAGACGGCCCAGACTGGGCATTTTGTACGAAGGGAGCCGGGGAACTTGTGTTGTTGGTGACTGGCTCCTAGCACTTCCCCACGCTGCTTTCCAGGCCTGTCCCTGTCCTGCTTGGCGTCTGTCTCCTGCTGACTCACGCCCCACAGCAGCACCACAGCACTTGTGTTCTCATGGACAGCATGCTGGCTGTCAGACACAATGCTGCCGGGACCATGCATGGACACGCGGCTGCGTGGACAGTTTTCAGTTCTCCTGGGTACATTCTCAGGAGTGGCACTTGCGGGATTGTATAGAAATTCTGTGCATCACCTCTGTGGAACTGCCGGACTGTTCTCCAAGGGTCTGCACCATCCCAGCTGCCACCCTGTGGGTTCTGACTTCTCTACCACTGGCCACTGTGCTGTCCTCACACCCACGTGTGCAGGAAGTGATGCCTCACTGTGGTTTGATCTTCACTTTCCTGATGGAATCCTTCCATATGCTTGTTGGTTACTGGCACATCTTTGGAAAACTGTCTCTTCAGATCTCTTACCTATTTTAAAACTGGGTTATTTGGGGCGAGTCTGGCCTAGCAGTTAAGATTCAGATAAAGAGCCGGCGCCGCGGCTCACTAGGCTAATCCTCCGCCTTGCGGCGCCGGCACACCGGGTTCTAGTCCCGGTCGGGGCACCGATCCTGTCCCGGTTGCCCCTCTTCCAGGCCAGCTCTCTGCTGTGGCCCGGGAGTGCAGTGGAGGATGGCCCAAGTACTTGGGCCCTGCACCCCATGGGAGACCAGGATTAGCACCTGGCTCCTGCCATCGGATCAGCGCGGTGCGCCGGCCGCAGCGCGCCTACCGCGGCGGCCATTGGAGGGTGAACCAACGGCAAAAGGAAGACCTTTCTGTCTGTCTCTCTCTCACTGTCCACTCTGCCTGTCAAAAAAAAAAAAAAAAGATTCAGATAAAGATACCCACATCCCACATTAGAGGACCTGGGTTCGATACTCAGCTCCAACAGCTTACTCTGGCTTCCTGCTGGTACAGCTCCTGGGAGTAGCAGTGATGGCTCAAGTGACTGGATCCCTGCCACCCTCCTGGCTGCCAGCTTTGGCTGTGTGGAGATTTGGGGAATGAACCAGTGCATGGACAATCTCTCTGTCTCTCCTCTAGAATAAAAGCTTTAGAGTCTCTATATTTGTCTTTTTAGCACTGAACTGTAAGTTTTCTGCATACATTTTTTATTCAAGTCCTTTATCATAGTGTATAATTTGAACATTTTTTCTCCCATTCTATGTTTTTTCTTTTCATTTTCTTGAAGATATCCTTTGAAACACAAAAGTATTTTTAAAATGTTGATGAATTCAGTTGATCTATTTCCCCCTCTTTGGTTGCCTGTTCTTTTAGAATCAAGAATCCTTTGCCTAATGCAAAGTCATGAAGATTTTACCTATTATGTTTTTTTATTTATTTTTATTATTATTTTTTATATTTTTGACAGGCAGAGTGGACAGTGAGAGAGAGAGAGAGAAAGGTCTTCCTTTTGCCATTGGTTCACCCTCCAATGGCCGCCGCGGTAGGCGCGCTGCAGCCGGCGCACCGCGCTGATCCGATAGCAGGAGCCAAGTGCTTCTCCTGGTCTCCCATGGGGTGCAGGGCCCAAGCACTTGGGCCATCCTCCACTGCACTCCCTGGCCACAGCAGAGAGCTGGCCTGGAAGAGGTGCAATCGGGACAGGATTGGTGCCCCGACCAAGACTAGAACCCAGTGTGCCAGCGCCTCAAGGCGGAGGATTAGCCTAGTGAGCCGCGGCACCGGCGCAGTACCTATTATGTTTTCTATTAAGACCTAAATGGCTTTAGCTATTACATTTAGGTCTTTCATCCATTTTGAGTGAATTTTTATATATTGTAGGGGGTAGGGGTTTAAATACATTCTTTTGCAAATATCTATCCAGTTTTTCTAGAACTATTTGTTGAAAAAGTCTGCCATTTTCCCACTGGATTGTCTTGGCACTAAAAACAATCTGTAAATGTGAGAGCTTCCTTTCAAACTCTCAGTTCTGTTCCACTGATCTGTGTCTTTATGCCAGGACTACACCACCTTGATTTCTACAGGTTCACGGAAGTTTAGAAATCAGGAAATGTGAGTTCTCAACTTTGTTCTTCTTTTTCAAGACTGATTTGCCTATTTTGCTTTGTTTTTGAGAGATATTTTTTCTTAGGTAGAGAATTCACACTAATTTTTAGAATACATGATGGGTGCCACTGTGCTCCATGGGCGTGTACTGTTCAAGAAGAGGCAGCTCCGTGGGCATGTACTGTGGGAGGAGGAGGCCGCTCTGTGGGCGTGTACTGTGCGAGAGGAGGCTGCTCCGTGGGTGTGTACACCTCATCAACACTGAGGTTTCCAGCCGTGGTGGAAACAGCCACTTTGGCCCCTCCAATCATTTCAGGAAATTCCTTCCTTCATCTCGAGTATTTTCTTCCTGTATGTGTGCTGCTTTCTGGAATGTAAGGTCTCAGAGACTCTCTTTTCCCAAACTCTGATCAGGGAGCTACAGCCTCCTTAAAACCTTTCTGAGCTCAGCTCCACCTTCTCAGCTCTGCCAAGCTCAGCCCGAGTCCTCCTGCCTGTCACCCACCCCTGAGGGCCACTGTCTGGAAATGCCATCAAGGCAGAGATCCGAGGCGCTCCCTGCTCACCTCGTCTCTTTCCCATGTCACAGTCCTTTGTTGCCTGATGTCACCGGCTTGAAAACTTATTTTGTCCATTTTAAAAGTGTGTAAAGAAGTAAATCTAGTCCCTCGTGTTCCGTCTTGGTCAGCAGCATCTGATAGTAAATCACCCATTTACCATCTCCAGACGCTCCCGAGAAATCAGTTCCTCAGCTGTGTAGCACATCCTAGCTAGCAACATACTGAGATGACGTTGCTTCTTTTTGAGAAAAAAGTACGAGGGCTGCCATACTGCAGTTAAGAAACGTATCCCATGTGAATAGAGATGCTTAGCACACACACCATAGACAGATTCTCAGATCAAAGGCAGAAACCTCAGTACTTTATGACCAACGTGTCATCTGGGATTCACTCACCCCGGTGGGCACTGGCACTGCTGGTCTCCACCAGGCTGACGTCATACTGGACTGCACTGGCTCTCTGAAGGTGCCCCTTCCTGAAGAGAAGAGAACACACGGATGAGAACGGGAACTGGGAGCACCTGTCCGGAGGGTGGGTCTCCACTGCACACACCCATGGAGAAAAGGCCATCCACAAGCCACGAGGAGGGCCTCGCCACAAGTCCACTGTTCTGGTCTCCACCACTGTGAGAAAGATGCTCCCTGGCTCCCGCCCATCTGGTATTTCTGAGGGCAGCTTCAGCAGGCCCACACCCTTGCTCAAGGTTCAGGCATCGGTGAGCTCAGTCTAAGAGTCGGTGAATGGTGTTTTTCTGTCCTCTTTGTTTTTGTGATTGGTTTTACTGAAACTTACCAGTAAAGCTTCTGGACCTGGGGCTTTTGTGAGATTTTCTGTTTAATTTACTGGTCATAGAACATTCTGGATTAAGTAGCTCTTCTTGGGTCAATTTAGGAAAGTTGTATTTATTTTTTAGAAATTTTTGCACTTAACCCAAGTTTTCTTTTTTAAAAATATTTTTATTTATTTATTTGAAAGAGTTATACAGAGGAGAGGAGAGGGGAGGGGAGGGGCAGAGAGAGCGAGAGATCGAGAGAGCAGTCTTCCATCTGATTTGGCTGCAATGGCTGGAGCTGTGCCGATCCGAAGCCAGGAGCCAGGAGCCAGGAGCTTCTTCCAGATCTCCCACAAGGGTGCAGGGGCCCAAGGACTTGGGCCATCTTCCACTGCTTTCCCAGACCATAGCAGAGAGCTGGATGGGAAATGGAGTAGCCGGGACTCGAACCGGCGCCCATATGGGATGCTGGCGCTTCAGGCCAGGGCCTTAACCCAAGTTTTCAAATTTGGCATACAGCTGCAAAAAATATTCTTTTACTATTTTAATGTATGTAGCAGCACTTGAGCTATAGACCCTTTTTTTCATTCCAAATGTTGTTCATTTGTGCCTTTTTTTCTCACTTTTTAAGTCACTGTCAGAGATTCTTCAGTCTTTCAAAAGCCCCAAGCTTGAGCTTTGTTGCTCCCGTCTGTTACATGTACTGTGAGAGCATGTCATTAACTTGCGCTCTTTCTTACTGACTTCTGTTTTTCCGGAACTTACTTTGCTGGCTTTCTTATTTTCTAATGGGTTATCTGATCTGTAAACCTCCCTCACTGGCATCTCACGGCTTGGTCACATAGTGTTGCCATTACAGTGCAGGTAAAAAAAAAATTCTAACTTGCATTATGAGTTCTTCTTTGAGCCACAAATGATACAGAAATATGTTTTTTAAATTTCACATATGAGGAAGGTGGTCTTTTATCTTTTTTTTGTCACAGTTTTGCAGTGTGATCGTGAGGACACAGATTATCCTCTGTGTGTGGTAGGTATCATACTTTTGAAATGTGTTGAAAACCTTATGGTCTAGTACAGAATAATTTTCAAAGTTATTAGTCTATGTGAGCTTTTTTTTTTTTCTTTTTGACAGGCAGAGGGGACAGTGAGAGGGAGAGACAGAAAGAAAGGTCTTCCTTTTGCCATTGGTTCACCCTCCAATGGCCGCCACGCTGCGGCCGGCACACCGTGCTGATCTGAAGGCAGGAGCAAGGCGCTTCTCCTGGTCTCCCATGGGGTGCAGGGCCCAAGCACTTGGGCCATCCTCCACTGCACTCCCAGGCCACAGCAGAGAGCTGGCCTGGAAGAGGGGCAACCAGGACAGATTAGAATCCGGCGCCCTGACTGGGACTAGAACCCGGTGTGCTGGCGCTGTAGGCGGAGGATTAGTCTATTGAGCTGTGGTGTCGGCCAGTCTATGTGAGCTTCTAAAGAACTAACTCTTGGGTACTGTGCGGTTGAATAAGTATAGTAGATTAAGGTTGTTAGTTATGTATTATTAAAATTTATATTGTTTTACTGCTTTGCATTTTGTTATAGATTTCTGAGAGTTACACATTAAAATTTAACTATTTTGGTTGCTTTGTCCATTTCTCCTTTAAATTTCAAAGTCTTATTTATATATGTTGAGATTCTGCTAATGGTATAGACTGAATGTCTGTGTGGCCCCTCCCTGGTTCACACAGGACTTGGGGGAGGTCGTTGGGTCATGAGGGAGGCACTGTCATGAACGGGATTATAATACAATGACCTCTCCCCACCATGTAAGGGCTCAATGAGAAGACGGCCTCCTAAAAAGTCTAACTCCTATTTATACTATTACACTCTTTGTCTTTTATCTGAAATCCTTGTACAATTACATTTCATATAATTATTGATGTTATCTAGATATAATTCAGTCATCTTTTTTCTTTTTTTTTTTTTGCTTTTTAACCATATGACTGTTTTTTTCCTATACTTTTGTTCTTAAGATACCTGGACAATTATTCACTTGGGTTTTCTACCTTCATAAGTGTTTCCTTAGGCACTTTAGTATTCACTGTAACACAGAAGGTCAAAATTAACCTATGTCTTTATCCTCTCTCCAAACGGTGGCTTCAGCACACTTTAATTACAGGGCTTGCAACATTTGCTATTGCTGTCATGGGTTTTAATTCTTTTTTAAAAACAGGACAATACTGTTAAAATTTATACTATTGAAAAAAAATTTTTTTGCATATTAGCAGCTTTCTGTCCTTTCTTGCACGCCCACGTGCCACACGTATCATCACTTTTCTGCCTGAAACGCTTCGTCCAGTTGGGTTCACTAAGGATTAACTTTCAAATTTTCCTGGCCGACGATTAGTCTCCTCTCCCCTGATTCCTGAGTGATGTTCTGTTACAGAAGTTTGGGGGTGATAGTTACTTCCTCTCAGCACACTGAAAACACCCTTGCTGTGTCTTCCAGTTTTGTTTCTTTCCTCCTGAGAAGTTGGCACAGTTTAACTGTGCTGTCTTTGTAGGTACGTGGCCTCTCTCCCACGTGTACAATTTTCTCTTCGCGATGGATGTTCTGCAGTTTTACTAGGTCTTTGCCAGACGCCAGTCTACTTATCCTGCTTGAGACTTGCTGGGCTTCCAGAAACTGGGCTTCTTTCATCAGCTCTGAAAAGGTCCCGGCCATTACACTTCAGATCCTGCCCTGCTCTTCCCTCTTTTCTTCTGCAACGTCCAGTTGAACGTACGTTAGATACACTTCCTCTGCCCCGTGTTTCCTGATGTCTCTTCACCACTTCCCATTTCTTTTTCTCCTGGCATTGCCTTTGAGGTAATTTCTTCTTGCCTATTTTCCAACTCTATTGGAACTCTATTCTATTATTGTGTCTAAACTGCTGTTTAAAAACACATACTAAATTCTGAAAAACCTTGTCAGACTAGGACATATGTTGAATTTTTCCCAATGTATTCTTTGTTGTCGGTGCTTTGTTTCAGTCTTTATCAATCTATTTCCAAAACTCTCATTTATTGATACAGATTAAACATATTATTTTGCCGCATATACTTGATTATTCCAATAAAGACTTGAATGTCTGAGTCAATCAGCCATTGCTGCTACTTCTAATCAATGGTGCCTCTTCTGTGTTTGGAGATCTTTTCATAGCACGACGTACTTTTCCAGGAACTGACTTCCGTTTGTCTCCATCACCCACCTGGGGACAGTACCAGCCTGCACCATTTCACTCTCTTTTTCTCCCTTAAATGGACAGTGCAGAGTCAGGATACAAACCCATATAATGTTTGTGAGTGAAAATTTCTTTTCCTCTTCATTCAAAACCATTCCTTGTTTTTATACCCCTTTCTTTCCATTATACCTATACTTTCTGCTCAACAGTATGGGCTGGCCTGTGTGAGGCCACTTCTGAGTAGCAACCTTTCTGAATTCTGATCCAAGCCTGCAGAGCAGCTCTGGCTGCAGGGCGTCTCTCAGAAGCTCGGCTGCCTGATGGCTCTGAACAATGGTGACACAGGATGCCCAGGCCCTCACAGACTCGGGGGAGCGCAGGGTGCCCAGGCCCTCACAGACTTGGGGGAGCAGTGGTGGCGCAGGGTGCCCAGGTGCTCACAGACTCAGGGGAGCGCAGGATGCTCAGGCCCTCACAGACTCAGGGGACTGGCAAAGGAAGAGCTATGTGAAAGCTCTACGGCTTCTGAAGACACACAGGTCACTCTCAGCAGCTCCCGGTGAAATACTGTACTTGCCCACGCAGCTGTGGCCGCCTTCTGAGGTGTGCAATTCTGGCTCTTGACTTGTGGGCCTATGGCTGGAGAGCATTCCCTGACGCCTCTTGTAATTGAGCGGGACCCTACACTGGTTCTGGCTGATGAATCTGTCAGAAGCGATGTGTGTGGCTGCTGGGGAAGATCACTTCAGTTCAAGTGTGAGCCCCTCCAGAGTGCTCTTTTCCCTCCGGGAAGCCGGCCAACAGCACCACTGCAGCAGCCCGAGTCCTCGAGTGACTGTGATTAGCACAGCCCCATCTGCTCACCCACGATAATTACATGCTGCGGTGAGAAATAATCCACTCACTGTGAGGACTGCATCCTGGTCTGTTTTCTGTTGCTATAATTGAATAACACAGACTGGGTGATTTGTGAGAATAGAAGTTTCTTTAGCTCCCAGTTCTGGAGGCTGGGAAGTCCAAGCGCTTGGCACTGGTGCCTTCTCAGCATCTGGTGAGGGTCTTCCTGCTAGAATGTGACACGGTGGAGGGCAACACGTAGCAAGATGGAATAAGCGAGCCAGAGGAGATTTGCTTTATAACAAAGCTGCCCGCGTGATCACCTGTTAACCCACACAGGGGCACAGCCCTCCTGACCCAAAGCCCCACGTCTTAGATGCCATTAACATAGGGCTCTGGGGACCACGTCTGTTACATGACAGCTGCAGCCAGACCTGACCAATACAAGGAGTTAACTCATCACCCAATCGACAGCAGATGAGAACTCTATTCCCACGCGGACACTATGATGGTTAGTAAGGGAATTAGCCAGTTGGTCTTCCCCTTAGCATATCAGACTGAGTTTAGGGGAATAGAAAAGATCATTATTCAGTTTTTCAAACATTTTATACATTTAAAGTCAAGTGTAAGCCCAATTCCAAAGATGAGTGTTTTGGTTATCAACTTCTACATAAAATATTGCCCCAAACTTAGTGAATTAAAAAAAATTCTCACGATTCTGTGGGTTGATAGCTGAACATTTTTTAGCTTGAGGTTTCTAAGTGGTTATGGCCAACTGGCAGGTAAGTCAAGAGTCAACTATATGTTCAAATGAGCTGAGTATCTGGAATGGTTCACTCAGGTGACTGGCAGTTGATGCTGGCTGCTGGTTGAGTTCAGCTGGAACTGGTCCTGCATGCTGTTTAGGCTTCTTACATGGTGGCTGATTCCCAAGGTAGCAAGAGGTGGAAACTGCCAGGCCATTAAAGCAGTCATGGTACAAGTCCAGAGTCAAGGAGTTAGATCAGGATTCCCGACAGCAGGGACAAGGTCCCATGGCAGAAGAATATGTGAGAATGAGAGCTATCAGCTGGACACTTTGAGAAGCATGAGCTGATACAATGGTTTATTTAGATATTTGTATCTGAAGTAGTCAGGTGCTAAAATTATGAGAGATAAAACCTGCTGGGTTGCTCAAATGATATGTTTTGGGATAAAATACTAGCATCCCATATTTAGAAAAAAGCACCCTCCCTCTAAATTCTAATTGCTTTATTCTATAAAGAAATCAGAATACTATTTTCTCATGTTACCTTTCTTCGAACATAAACTCCTTAAGCCCACTTTTATGATTACCCCTGTGCTCCATATTCACAAATGTCTATGATAGCATCAAAATAGTAATATGAGAGCTAAGATACCTGGTAATTTCTAAACAATCAGTTTCACATCAACAAAGCTTCAAAAAATTTAAGATCATTGCTCCATGGAAGTAATTTTTCCTTTTGTCTCTTGTTTGTTTCCCCACATTGATTGCCGACTTATTTGTCTCTCTGCAAACTGATTTAAATCTCTGTGGAGTTGGAGAACAAATCTGTCTTGTTCACCATTGTATTCTTTATGCTTAGCACAAAGTCTAACACATAGTAGGCATTAAATAGAATTGACCCTAGATATTAACCTTAAACTTACATTTATAGTATTGTATATAATCTTCCTTATTTTACATTCAAAATTTACTTTCAGGAGACCTAGTGCAAAATATTAGGCATGGGCCTACCTCATAGAGAAGTCAAGGTAAACAAAGAATGACAGTAGCAAAGAACAAAGTGAGACTATCCATTGAGACTATCCTTTCAAAAATGACATATTAATAATGAAACCATATTAGAGAGATCTCTAAACATAAAATGGCATCTGGAAAGGTATCCATAACTAGAGAGCATATTAATATTTAGTAGAATAGCTACTTGATGCATTCTGTCTTTCCTTTTCAAAAGCTTATTTCTATTTTGCTTACCTGCACAGGTAGTAGAGGGCTCCAACGATAAGTGTTAAAAGAACAGCCAATGCCACAAAAGCTGCAAACAGGTTACTTTTAGTTTGGATGCTGGAGCTTGGGAGAAAAACCTCTTCACAACGAGCTCCTGTATAATTTTCAATGCACCTAGAATAAAAATGTTAAAGAATTGCATTCTCTGTTCCTTAGCTAATTTGGAAAACAAAAGGTTGCTGTCCAATATGAAGAAAAAGGAGATTAACTTTCAGATTGTGAGCATGGAGCACACAGGCTTTCCTATAATGCTCACAGAGGTAAGGTTACAAGAAAACCAAGTAGCTGATGTAGCCTTGTCTTTGTTACCTTCTTTTTCCAGTTTCCTAACTGCTTAGAGACTCCAGAGGAATTACAGGGTATTCAGTCCTCTTACCTTCTCGATTTTCATTGATGTAACTGTCCATACTGGACTCAAATCCATCTCAAATTTACTTTGTTATAGCTAATACAGATGAGAACATAAACATATTTTCCCTTAAAATCGCTATCTGGTCATGCTAACCTCACTTAGTAAATGATTGCTCCCTGACCCACTGTGCAACAGCGCCTCATTGAACATATGCCCAATTTGTGTAGGTACCACCACTTCCTTCCGTTCTTAAGTGGTCTTCACGTCTGTTCCTGAGCATCTGCCATACTGCTTCCATACTGTCAGTTAGTAATGTGTCTTAACAGCTGGGAGTTCTGTTCCCTACCTTACTTACTACTTTCCTCTTAGAGAACACTTTTTTACATTCTCATTTGCCAAATACATATTTTTTTTTTTTGACAGGCAGAGTGGACAGTGAAAGAGAGAGACAGAGAGAAGGGTCTTCCTTTGCCGTTGGTTCACCCCCCAATGGCCGCCACAGCCAGCGCGCTGTGGCCGGTGCACCATGCTGATCCGAAGGCAGGAACCAGGTGCTTCTCCTGGTCTCCCATGGGGTGCAGGGCCCAAGCACTTGGGTCATCCTCCACTGCACTCCCGGGCCATAGCAGAGAGCTGGCCTGGAAGAGGGGCAACCGGGACAGAATCCGGTGCCCCGACCGGGACTAGAACCCGGTGTGCCGGCGCCACAAGGCGGAGGATTAGCCTGTTGAGCCACGGCGCCGGCCCAAATACATATTTTAAAGTCAGTTTGTTCTAGATCTCAAACCATGGGATAAAGAACTACAATCTTTGACATCAATCCTTTCTTTTTCCACTGTTAATGTGTTCAAAGGATTATAATAGCACAGTGATTGACAGAAATGAATGAGAGTGACACTGGCACCAGAATGGCTTTACAGCTGTGGTTTCATTTAAAATGAAGAATATTTAAATATAAACTATGTCTGTTTGTACAGCAACCCATGAAGCTGTGGGGTAAACTATACTTGGCAGTAACTCTGCATATGAAGTGTGGTTTAAGCTAGTCCTTACCAAAACAGAAAAGTTGATTCTACATTAATCGGTGTTCTCACCTCTTCCCAGCTTAGGTGGGTTTTCCAAGATTTCATCTGCATTTCTCCCGCCTCAGGTCTAGAAGTTACCTGTGAACCAATTACTATCTCTGACAACGAATGCAGATGACCGGTAAATACAAGGCAAGAACACCGAGACACTGCGCAGAGCGTCAGTTACAGACGAATGAGCATGAGAAAGAGTCTTGTCAAGTGCACGCTCTCTCCAGGGTGAGACAGTGCTGCTGCTGGCAATGGCCTCGACCTAGAGGGGGCCACTCAGCAACGCAGCCTTTGAGATTGTCTCAAACTGCTGGAAAGCATACAAACTGAAATGCAAGGAAATATATTGTGGGGAAATCACCTAAAGTCTAATTACCAATTTTTTTCCCATAGTTTAAGTCAGTTAAACAAGCATAAGGAGAAAAAAAATTGAATGAAAAGAACTGGTTTCTTTCTCCTCTATCTCCAGTTGCCAGAGGGGGATGACTACCCACGTCCCCACAGTCAACACAGAGACTGCTGTCACCCCCACACAAGGCCACAGAGGGCACTTGCTGCACAGCCAAAACACAAGTTGTCAGTGTTTAATTTTCACAAGTATCTCAAGGGGCTGGCACTGTGGCACAGCAGGTTAAACCAGCATCCTATACGAGTGCTGGTTCGAGTCCCAGCTATTCTACTTCATCCAGCATTCCTGCTAATGCTTCTTGGAAAGCAACGGATAATGGGTGCTTGGGCCCCGGAACCCACGTCGGAGACCCTTATGGAGTTCCAGGTTCCTGGCTTCAGCCTTTCTGAGCCCTGGCCCTTGCAGTCATGTGGGGAGCAAAACAGCGAATGGAAATTTCTAGCTCTGCCTTTCAAATAAATAATTAAAAAAATATATTTACTTTATTTGAAAGTCAAAATTAAGGAGAGAGGGAGAAACAGAGAGAGACAGAGATGTTTCATCTGCTGGTTCATTCTCCAGATGGTCTCAATGGCCTGGGCTAGGCCAGGCCAAAGCCGGGAGCTTCATCTGGATCTCCCACGTGGGTGGCAAGGGCCCAGGCACTTGGCCATCTTCTGTTGCTTTTCCCAGGCCATTAGCAGGGAGCTGGACTGGAATTGGAGCGGCCAGGTCACAAACCTGCACCCATAAGGGATGCTGGCATCACAGGCGATGGCTTTACCTGCTATGCCACAATCCAGTGCTGGCCTGACAATGTAAATTCTTCAGGAAGATTTCTTTTTAAAAAGCTATAAACTCATGACTTGGGAGTTCTTAAGGCTGTTCAAGTTTAGGCAAGATTGAATTTCAACAAAAAATGACAAACTAGCTGATGTAGCTGGTCATAAATATGTTTACTGAGTGATAAACACTGTGAGCTGCCCAGAGTCCAGGGAGCGGTGTCCCTAAAAGCTCAGTGGTCTGGTGAGGATTTAAGCCAAAGGCAAAGGCCTGCGGAGGAGACGCACAGCACTGAGGTGTTCCTCTGTCTTCCTGGCCAGGATAAAGCTCTCGTGGGATGGTAAAAACCCAACGGTAACTTTAAGCCAAGTCAAGGAAAAAAAATGTCTGAATCTAAATGTTCAGATATTTATCATACAACAAGAAAATACAGACTACCAATAATCGCGTACAAGGACTCTACTTGTAAAACTCTAGCTTTAGTTATGAAATGACTCAAACAGTAAATTTCAGGCCAACGTGACTGCTCCTGTAGGGTAAGCAGGGGTCAGTCAGTGGGCGTGCAGAGGTGTCTGGCAGTGCTAGTGGAAGCTAAGCACAAAGGTCAAGTATTGCACCAGCACTGACGCAGAACCACGCAGCTCTCGGTCTTTACGTAAATGACTCTTGCTAAACAAGGCCTGGACCTCGCTTCTGCACAGGCTGATGAGAAGTCATTGTGCCACCTAACGAGGTGATTACCAAGCACCAAGGGATTACGCATATTTTCCTGGAACTGAAGATTAATGCTGGAATAGATAAAATTGCTCAACTAGGTGAGAAAGTCCAGAATTCAGAATCCAAGTGATACACGTTGGGTTTTGGCTGAACGACGCCAACAGCCTGACTCAAAAGCTATGTGTAGTACATAGGACAACAAACAAATGAGTTAGGGTCTACAGAATTCAAGGTAAATTGTCACAAATCTAGAGCTCTTTAGCATGAATAAACAACCAAGTTTTAAATCATGTATACACAGAGTGCCATTCAGCTTCAAGAATGAACCAGCTGGTGTTTTGAACCTATTCTTGAGCTTGTTGGCTGTGTGATCTTGGGCAAGTAACAAACTCTGTCAAACTCTGTAAAATCGAAAGAACACCACCCCCTTAAACAAATCATGGCACTACTGTCAGAATCCCATTGGATGGGGGTAAGAGTGCTCTGAACACAGAAACACCTACACAAGTGCAGTAAACAGATTCCATACAAGTGGTCCCTTTACAAAGGACCCCCACACGGGAGACCTGGATGGAGTTCCAGGCTCCTGGCTATGGTCTGCCCAACTCCAGCTGTTGTGGGCAGTTGGGGAGTGAACCAGCAGAGAGAAGATCTCTGTCTGTCTCTTTCTCCCTCCATCTCTGTCTCTCTGCTTTTCAAGTAAAATAAAAAAAAAAAAACTTTAAAATGATCAGAGAATAAACCCAAAACTGCTCTGCAAATAAAACTATTATTTAAAAAATTAAGAAAAAATAAAACCATTCATATTTTTCATAGTCTATCATATGATTCTTGGTGTAAAATACACACACAATTATATATACAAAATATTTATATATAAAACTGATATTTTCAGTAAATACAAAATTATATTTAAATATTAGAACTACTACATTGGTGGGCCTTCCAATTGTTTCACTGTTCGTGTTCTGGTAAAACTTCCAGGTTCCTCAAGACCATGACCCAGGGGCAGGCTCATGCAGTTAAACCACAGAGGGAAATGGACAGTGTGCACGCTGGCATCTTACCTTCCCAGGCTTCAGGTCTCAACAACCTTCTAATGCAGGGAAAATCTCATGCCCCAGCTTGAAATAAGACAAAGAGAAGCCAGCATCAGTTCACTTCCTGACAAAAGAAGTTAAGTATTAGAGCTGGGCAAGTCACAGTTGTTGCTCTGCATGGTATTTCCAGGTAGAAAACGAAATCCTAGTGAAGAGACCATGGAGTATTGTCACCGCCTTCCAAAGAAGACAGTAGATGATAAAGACAGTAACCAAGAAAGAAAACCAAAATTCAGAAGCAAATGCATAACCTGATATGATGTCAGCATGCAACAAGAAGAAGAAAGTGAAGGAAATTTGAAGGAGGGTGCACACTGCCTTTCATACGCCCTGGCTTCCTAGGACAGCTGTGAGCTACCCGGACTTAGTTCTGCCGGGTTTTTCCATTCTGGGACAAGTGACACAGATCAGTAAGGCAAACTCAGGTAGGAGAGAGAGCTGCTAACCACATGCCCCTGGGTACGACACACACAGTGATCTGGCAAAATGTGAGGGCTCCAGATTGATCCTCTTTCAAGTGGTGAGGTCGGGACGACGGACTGGGTGTTTCTGCTGAGGACGCCAATGAGGAATCTGTATCAGAAGTCAGGTCAGTGAAACAAAAAGTGTTAACAAAATGCACAGCTAAGGGAGCACTTGTTTTCTATTATAAGCTCCGAGGCTGTTATTTCCATTCCGTGATCTTCCGTTCTGAAGATCCATCTAATTCCCAAGCCTAACACGGTACAGTGTCCAAAGTCAGAGAGGACCGTGTCCTAGTTAATACCATGGGGCATCTTGAACTTTTTTCTTTGAACAACAAACTTCTATGAAATTTAAAGGTGAGAAAGAAATCTTATCTAAAAAGAGTGCCAAGAATCAGACTTTTTTAACCAACTAAACTTAAGAAAACCTTAAGATGTTCTGTGATTGAACAACAGCTAGTGCAGTGAAGTCCAGCAACTTCTGAGAGACAAAAATAGAGTCCACAGGTAGATGCGACGCCAACCACAGAGCACAGGGAATGCTGGCTTTCTCCCACTCACCAATTACAAGGAGCCCTCAGCCTTAATCATTCATTCATGAGCGTTCATGCTCCTGACCTGCTTCATCAAGCCACTTTCAGCCTGTATCACCTGACACACAACAGTTTCCACCTGGACAACAGAGGGACTGCTCCTGAGGGAAAGGGACAGAGTTGGGTCGCAGCCAAGGCTGTGGTGACCCTGGCTGGTCTGAGCTCCTTGTTGTGTGGGCAGGTTCTGCCTGGGAAGGACCCTGTGGGAGGGTCCAACTCATCCAGGGCTTGCTAAGTCACTCTGGACAACTATTCCAACACGCAGGCAGAGCACTGCCAAGCTGAACTTCCTGCTGTTGCAACATCCTGCCTCCACACTGCGAGGTGATGCCCAGGATGGGGCGAGATGCAGGGAGGAAGGGAGGCAGCAGGTAAAGGCCTCCCCCAGCTGGCAGCACAGGAGAGATGAAGACAGGCCCCTCCCCGACCCCTGCTCCGGGAACCTAATAACTTCCAGTTGAAACGTTGAAAGATTGGCGGCTGGCTGACCTTGTATCTAAGTTGGCCAGGGAGCCAAGGCCTGGAAAGGGCTGAGGCCTGGATTGTTGTCCAGTGAAAGACTTTGAGGCAGATAACGAGAGATCACCAGCTGTCCTGTGAAATGCACCTTTTCTGGGTGGTCTGACTCTGGGTGCAGGGGCCTGCTCTTTTCATTGTCTTTGAACTATTTTACAACTCTGTGAACTGTAGAAAACTTAGGGTTATGTACATGAATTTTGTCAAAATATAACAATAGATTGCCCTACAGATATTGCCAGTTTCATACAAATTTATAGCTTCATTTCAACATTATTATTATCTACTTATTTATAAGGATATTTCAAAAGATTTGCAGAAAATTTAAATTATCTTTGAATTCCATTTTCTATGTGCTGGTGAGTTCCTGAGTCATTGTGGCACCTACTGTTTCCTTCATTACTTTATCCCTTGCTCATTAACTAACCAGCTAAGCAGATCTTTGACATCTGCTCATCTTGTATTTGCATGAAAATTATGATTTTCCCCTTTATAAACATTTACTTTTTCTACAGTTTTGAAGATGTCAAGTGGATTCATCCATCAGGGCTAGGTAAAATTGGGCAGCTTAAACCCAGGCCTGATTTCTTGCTCCCAGAGAGGCATCACACGCAGCTTAGAACTTAAATCTAAGGGCACTCTGCTTTGCTGGCTTTTTTTCTCCTCTCTGCTAATTTGCTGTTTCGTTGTTGTGATTGGTTCACTTATGACTGATGAGCTATTTCCCATAAGAGCAATGATGAGGATTTGGCTTTATAGTCTGACCACCTAGTGACCTCTGAGAGGATGACAGAAATCTGTTCTCTGCTGGGCCAGAGATGGTAGAGAAGCTGGTTTGTTAGATGTAAAAAAAAAAAAAAAAGTTTCTATATTTGATTTAAAATTTTGTTTGTTCAAGTTGCTTAAAAATGTTATGCCCACTGGGAAGGAAAACACCTCTGTGACACTGGATCAGTGAGACAGTTTCTATGCCAAACCTGTGCATTTGAAGCTATGAGTTCTCCATTTCTGAGATTTGAAAAGCCTTGCCTCTCACCACATGAGAGTGAGAAGACTTCTTGTTTAAAGAAGATATATTAATAAATTATGATGTGAATATGAAGTTTCTCAAAGGGGCTCTGGTCTGACAAATGGAGATAAATAAGCTATTATATAAATTAAATGGTCCTAAAGTTCCAATAACTAAACTTCTAATGCTTTAAATATGCTCAACTTAAAATTCTTCTCACCAAGGCAAGAAACATTTTAAGAATCCAAGTTCACTTTAATAAGAGTAAGACTTTGGTAAACAGGAGTAGCTTAATAATTTTGGTTTAATAAATGTAGGGTTTTTTTTTTTATATTTTTCTCTCATTTATATTAAGTATGACCCTAACATATATTTGTTTCCATTTGGATTTGTTTTTCCTAAACTCACATAGATTTACTGATCAAATAAGCTAATATTATTCTTACATCTTGATAAAAATTATGAAAAGCATAAAACTGTTCAACAAAATTAAATCATTCTGACAAACATTTTATTTCAATCATAATTATTTTCTAGTTTTTATACTATAAAGCATAAAAAAACAGGTTAATTCCATGGTAACTTAATATGTTGGAATGATACCAAATTGAATATCCTTAGATATTTAATTATTAGATTTTATATTTAGATATAATCAGACATTAAAATAAATCTTAAGACAGAATACTGGGCTGGCGCCGTGGCTTAACAGGCTAATACTCCACCTTGCGGCGCCGGCACACCAGGTTCTAGTCCCGGTTGGGGTGCCGGATTCTATCCCGGTGGCCCCTCTTCCAGGCCAGCTCTCTGCTATGGCCCGGGAAGGCAGTGGAGGATGGCCCAAGTGCTTGGGCCCTGTACCCGCATGGGAAACCAGGAGAAGTACCTGGCTCCTGGCTTCGGATCAGCATGATGCGCCGGCCGCAGTGGCCATTGGAGGGTGAACCAACGGCAAAAAGGAAGACCTTTCTCTCTCTCTCTCTCTCTCTCTCTCTCTCTCTCTCTCTATCCACTCTGGCTGTCAAAAATAAAATAAAATAAAAAAATAAAAAAAAGTCAGAATACTGATACATTAATCACTATAATTTTTATGTTTATACTTTAGCTTCTTATGTAAGTTCATTGTTTTGGATATAATGAAAATAACTGCTTTTGCCACTTTAAGAAGTTATATAAATGATCTGCATGGCAATCAAAGTTGTAATGTATGTGTTCGTGACTTCTGCATACAGCCACTAACCTGCTTGTGTACACTACATCTCACAATTTCCACCTCTCTCCAGTTTTCTCTGTGAACTGTAAGTTAGCTGCTTGGTTGAAAGTTATCATTAATAGGGCTGACACTCTGGTGTGGTAGGTAAATCCACCGCCTGCAGTGCCGGTATCCCATATGGGTGCCGGTTCGAGACCTAGCTGCTCCACTTCCTATCCAGCTCTCTGCTTTTCTACTGAAAGCAGCAGAAGATGGCCCAAGTCCTTGGGCCTCTGCACCCATGTGGGAGACCTGGAGGAAGTGCTTGGTTCCTGGCTTCCGATCAGCGCAGCTTGGCTGTTGCAACCATCTGGGGAGTGAACCAGCAAATTAAAGATCTCTCTCTGCCTCTGCCTCTGCCTCTCTGTAACTCTGCCTTTCAAATACATACATATTTTTTAAAAAAAGAAAGTTATAATTGATGAATGACAGGATACTAAGAACAATTGTGACAGAGCAATACAAATGCATATTATTTTTCAAGGAAAAAGCAGTATTGTTTGAAAGCAGCAATTCTAAGCCTCTTTGGCTCCCTAACCAAAGGACTCAAGGACTCACTGAGGCCCCCAGAGAGTTTTTGTTTATATGGGTTAGAATTATTGGTGTTCAGGACTTTTGTTGCGGTAAGGGTTAAGCTGCCGCCTGCAAGGCTAGCATCCCATATGGGTGCCAGTTTGTCCCAGTTGCTCCACTTCTGATCCAGCTCCCTGCTAGTGTGCACAGGAGGGCAGTGGAAGACAGTCCAAGTGCTTGGGCCCCTGCACCCACATGGGAGACCTGGAGGAAGCTCCTGGCTCCTGACTTGGGTCTAGCTGAGCCTCAGCTGTTGTGGCCATTTGGGGAGTTAACCAGAAGATGGAAGGTATCTCTCTGACTCTGCTTTCAAGTAAATAAATCTTAAAACAAAATAAGTAAACAAAAAAACTCAAAAAACTACTGGTGCTCACTGTACTGGAAACTAAAGCATTATTAATCACACTCCTTAGTTCAAGACCATTTAGTTGGCTTTCTCTTTTGTATTTAGTTAGGGGTTCCCTTAGTTTCCCCACTACTCCTTCCCTCCCCACCACAGGAAACCACACTCAGTGTGTTTGGGTACAGTCAGTTGCAGTATCCATGGGCTCTGCATCCATGGTTTCAACCAACTGTGGACTGAAAATATTCAGAAAAAAAGTGTGTCTTTATTGAATATGTACAGTTTTTTTTTTTTTTAACAAACATGATTACCTGAACAATACAGTATACGCTACTTATGTAGCACTGCTACTGTGTTCAGTACTGTAAGTAATCGAGAGATGACTCCCCACCCCCACTGGTACCCTCTGTTCAGGCTCGGCCGCCACAAGTGAGAGAGTTAAAGGACACCTTTTCCTTGTATCTGTGGGGAAAACCTCAGCAGCATACAGCAAATGCTTTAGGCCTGTCAAAAAGTGCCGAGAAACATAATTCTGAAATAGTTATTCACCTGAAAATAAGAATGATGAACACATAGAAAGTTATAAATAACATCTCAGTGTTATTATAAACACGGCTTTGACCTGGTAGGCACTCCTGGGAAAGAACCGGGGATAACTGCAGGAAAGGTATGTTCATTCCAGAATGGGAGAGGCACAGGGGAGGAAAGCCCTGCTGTGTAAATGCCACCCCTATGTCCTTCAGTGTCTGAGTCTGTAAGGGCCTGCCTTCTCGGTCTGATGAACGTCCTCAGGGACAGCAGGTACTGGTGACCTCCTGCGCATCTACCGAGAACCAGTGACTGAGGGCCTCACCAGGGTATTTTTCAGTGCATTATTATATCCTGGATTATGTATGGAAAAGAAAAACTGAAATAGAAACAAAAGCCCACGAAGGTTCTTCACAATGTTACTTCCCATGCTGTTTTAAATGCTGCTGGCATGAGGAAACAGGTACCTGGGAGTACCTAAGGATACTGTCTTACCCACGCCCAGCTGCCTGCTGCCTTTCCAGGGACGTCAGCCAGAAGCTGAACAGGAAGGAGGGAGCTAGGTCATTTTTTTTTTTTAATTTTGCCTCCCCAAATTGAATCTTGAATATACAAAAAATAAAATTAAAAAAACAGGATTTCTTTGTACCTAGAAAGAACTCCCAGGAAAATAAAACACAATTTTAGAAATCTTTTCCTTATACAGGGATGGCAAGAATAATTAGAATACTAACACTGAACAATAAAGAAGTCCATTATATATTTTCAATCTCAGGGCAAATGCAGATCAAAATTATTAGGAACTACTTATGAAATGTATTCCAGTAGAGATTTTTACACTTAACCATATTGATATTATTGGCTACAGAAATAAATGAACAGTCACTAAGTACCTGTCTTTGACACAGCTTTGTTTTAATCAGAAGGCTCTGCTCCAGGCTAAAGCCAGGGTTTCTGCTCTTGACCACAAAGATGGGTCCCAGAGCCTCATGGGAAGGGAGCGTTTGCACAACTTCCACAGAAGACTGGGGGGCTGCGTCAGGATTTCCAGACTCTTTATGGTTCAGAAGCAGACAGACTCAGGAGAGCAGACTGGCAGCCCAAGGTCCCGAGGAATTCATCGCCTGATTGAACTGATCAGGGAAAACGTATTGTGGATATCTGTTTAGAATACTGCTAGTATTTTAATCATCTGCTTTTTCTGATATTAAAAAACCTTTCCTGTTCTTCTAAAACTGTCTTTCACTGGAATTTAGCAAACACTGCTTTTGTATACTGAAACAACGTATTTTGAAATTTCTGATTTTCATTGAATAGCTGCGAGCCCTAAATTGAGAAACTCTAAGTCTCCTTTTTTTAACAATACAGTTCTTTGCTTATGTCTAGTAAGACACTGCTCTCCTTTTCATTAAGACAAAATGGGAGAATCATTTGGGTAAGCAAGGCCTTGCCTAGACTGTCATAGTTGAGAGAATGGCTTTCACTGAATTGGGTAAGACAGACTGGTTTGACAGAACCAAGGCTGATGTTTCTGACGGATCTAGTGCGTGCAAGGGCATGTGGTGAACTGGCCTGGGACCAGGCTGACAGGCCTCAGGTTCACAGAGGGGTGAGGCAGTAACCTGCTGGAGGGCCAACGACCAGTAAGCATTGGCCATTTCTAGACCAGAGGAACTCAGCCAAATCTATCGGTACTGTGGGTGAAGTCTCGAGGAGTTAGTTTGGTAGGTTTGGTTTCCTAGCCTTAGAATAACAAATCATCGAGGCTTTTAAAATTCCACTTCACTCATTAAGAAAATGTTCAGGCAGAAGGTAATTTTGTAACCTTCATGGATATTCAATACCAAATAGCTGAAATTTGCAGAAGCAAACTTATGTATTTAAATATCACTCCTATGTATTTAACCTATGTATTTAAATATCACTCCTCCTATAGTTTCCTACGGCTGTACCAGCAGTTTTACAGTAATGGATAGCCTTGGAGCCTGTTATAATTACAAGCGAAGATACTGTCATAAATTAATTCTGAAAGACTTTGAAATGGGCAAAAAATGTGTTTAAAAACATCACTGGGGTCCTGTCCAGTGCACCCTTAAGGATGATTTTATACGGGAAAGCATCTTTCCTTATCTTTGAGCTATATTATAACTCTGTGAATTGTATGAAAACCTACAGTAATCAAAATGCTTCTTTCCCATAGAAATACAAGGAAGTTTTATCTGGTGGAATTATACTGACAAATAGGTAGTGAGTTGTGTATCTATTTGTAAAATCTTTTCAGCATTCCTGTCTATATTTCTGTCTGTTGCCTGAATTATCCTTTGAATTGGTGGGTAACATTTTACTGGTTCCCTCACTAATTAAGGAGCTACATAAAATCTTTTACAGGTTAATTTATATTTGAAAGAGATTATGATTTTATCTTTTTTTAAAAAATTATCTAATGCCTACGAGATGACCCCGAGCTCCAGAGCCTGGGAAGATTCTTACTTCGCAGGTAGGCTGCCAGAGTGCAGGGGAACGGCAACTACTCCACCGTGCTGGGAATATTTGGGTACCCTGTCGGTTGCCAGGGTGCCTTATACCACCTCACCACCGACTTTCAGACAATAACCTGCAGACATGTTTTCAGGAATACACTATGCATGAAAAATGAAGGTCAGACAAAAGTCATGATAAAACTGTTACCCTGCATCAGGTATTTTTATCAGTAAAGACTCATACTTTTTTGGGGCCGGTGCTGTGGCACAGAGGACAAAGCCACCGCCTGCAGTGCCAGCATCCCGTATGAGCACCAGTTCAAGTCTTGGCTGCTCCTCTTCCGATCCAGCTCTCTGCTATGGCCTGGGAAAGCAGTAGAAGATGACCCAAGTCCTAGGGCCCCTGCACTCACAAGGGAAGACCTGGAGGAAGCTCCTGGCTCCTGGATTTGGATCGGCATAGCTCCGGACAATGCGGCCAACTGGGGAGCTAGCCAGCAGATGGAAGACCTCTCTCTCTATGCCTCTCCTTCTCTCTCTGTGTAACTCTGACTTTCAAATAAATAAATCTTTTTAAAAAATGATTCATACTTTTGAGTTTCTTCCATCTACCATGCTACTTTTAATGACCAAAAATATAAAATTAAAAATGCAGTTTTCTTTCAGAACAATATTCCATAGGTCGATTTCTGCAATTGTATACTACATTGTGACAACAGAAAAATCACAAGAATTTTAAAATAGGATATCAAGTAATAAAGCAATTGAAATTACCTTTATCTTACAAAGAACTAAATATATGTTAGTAAAGATCCAGACTTAACGGTAGCTTTGATGAAGTATAGATGAAGTACTTCCTACTCACTCGACAGAGCCACAGATTCTGCTCCTCTCTCAATTCTCTGTTACAAAGTTAAAATCTCAGTATCTCTGGGAAAAGTAAGATGTTCAGCTACATGACATTAAACCCCAGTGTGAACGGAGATTTTCAGAAAGGATGCATAGTGTAACAAAAAGCAAAAGAGGCAAAAATAAATTTCTGCTTCTTCACAGCCGGTCCCTGGTAACAACCACCTTTTTTCTTAGGCAGTCATCAGAGTATGTGTTCCTGAGATAAGAAATGATAAATATCTGAGGTGACGGATATGCCAGTTGCCCTGATCTGACCATTACATGTTGTATATATGTACTGAAATGTTGCACTGTACCCCACAAATATGTACAGTTACTATGTTGTCAATTAAAGATAAAAATAATTCTTTAACAGGTACCAACAACTTTTAAAGAAACTTGTTTTACTTACAAAGACAAAACAAAACAAAAACAAAGTGAGTCCTCCTCCCCTTATGAGCATGTGTTCTCAAGGCTTGGGTACACAAAGGAAGGCAAACATGTGCAGCAGGAAGGGCCAATGGCCTGAATAAGGTACCCACACTTGGAGTCTCGCACCTACCTGGTAAGGACCTCAGGATGATCCCTGACATATCAGTGTACTCAACAGTGACAAAATAAACTTGAATATGAGCTGCTTGCTGCTTTCCTAATTTTATGAATAAATGAATAAAAGATATAAAACAAATTTTGGCATGGTTGGCGCTGTGGCGCAGCGGGTTAACACCCTGGCCTGAAGCGCTGGCATCCCATATGGGCGCTGGTTTGAGACCCAGCTGCTCCACTTCTGATCCAGCTCTCTGCTGTGGCCTGGGAAAGCAGTACAAGATGGTCCAAGTCCTTGGGCTCCTGCACCCACGTGGAAGAAGCTCCTGGCTCCAGATCAGCACAGCTCCGGCCGTTGCGGCCAACTGGAGAGTGAAGACCTCTCTCTACCTCTCCTCTGTGTAAATAAATAAATCTTAAAAAAAAATTTTTTTTGGCACATTAAACAAATGGTTTATACGTTTCTGAAATTTGTGAAAGTGGAATAAATTATGTATGTGCATATGTCTAATTTGCTATACAGTAATAACGTACATAGAAATCTATGAGGACATATAGGAAATACTCAGCTTTCTGAAATTCTTTTAAAAAGTTGTAGTCACACAGGAGTAATGGTGTGGTACAGCAGGTTAAGCTGCTGCTCGGAAGGCCTGTGTCTCGTATCAGAATCAGGAGTGGTGGAAGTGTACTGGAAAATACTGGATTCATTAAGAAACAGATGAAATCTTTTCTTGGGGAGTTTATTTTTCACTGACATTAATCTGGTATAATCAACTGCAGCAAGTCAGCAGAGAGCATGAGGAAGGCTGCACTCGATCTGCATGTCAGGCACAACCTAGCAAACTGCCATGCAAAAGGACAGTGTATTTCAGGGCTTTCTCTGGCATTCTTCTAGCTTACTCTTCAGTTTTCTGTTGCCACGTGACACCCAGAGGCCCTCTTCAAAGGCACACAGGACATTCTAGTGCAAGAGATTCCGCTCAGGTCTCACGTTCTAGATCACTCCTCCACTGGAGACTTCACTCAGCTCCAGTAAATTGATTTCTACTGCTCCGTCATACTTATAACATTCCAAGGATCATTTGCATGTAAGAGAGAACTTTGGGCCAGCACCGTGGTGCAGTAGGTTAAAGCCCTGGCCTGCAGCACAGGCATTCCATATGGGCACCGGTTCGAGTCCTGGCTGCTCCACTTCTGATCCAGCTCCCTGCTAATGCACCTTGGAAAGCAGTGGAAGCTGGCCCAAGTCCTTGGGCCCCTGCACCCACATTGGAGACCGGGAAGATGCTCCTGGCTTTGGATTGGTTCAGCTCTGGCCATTGTGGCCATTTGGGGAACAAACCAGTTGATAGAAGACCTCTTGCTCTCTCAGTCTGTCTTTGCCTCTCTCTGTAACTTTGTCTTTCAAATAAATAAACTAAATCTGAGAGAGTGAGAGACAGCGTGCGCCTCACAAGTTGACAGAAAATAATCAAGTTACAGGAAACAAGCTTACACTTGAGTAATGATGACAGGCTACAGCACGCACCCGAGAGGGTACTAGCCTCTAAGAGGCTGACTCAACACAACTCAGGCACTTGTGACATCGTCTGCTCCTCCTAGGATGCATGAGCAGGAAGCTGGATTGGATGAAGAGGAGCCTCGAGCTTTGACTGCAGCTTCCTTCAGGATTCTCTCCCGTCAATTTCCATGGGCAGCATAAACAGACACTTGGGTAGCCTTCTTTTCAGTTTCACTCTATGTTTATCTGATTAGGGTCTGTCCTCAGATCCCATAAAAATGGGAAACTCACCCAGTGATACTCCCTTTTTCCAAGTGCCAATTCCCTCTTTGATTCTGCCTACTCTTAGTCACTCTCCAGTAACTTCAGATCCTATTATAAGTCTTTGTAGGATTTACAATTTCACATGTAAATGAGAGCTATGATGTGAACTACACTAGATTTACATGAACCAAGTGGTTTCTATCAGAACTTACACTGATGATGCCCAAGCATTAAAGGACCTTACAGGATTTGAAATCTATAAGCCTTATTTAAGACTGAAGTAGGAGACTGTTGGATTGGCCACAAGATACATATTCCTGAAAATCCAGGCCTAGAAGAAGGCCACTCAAAGAAAAGCCAGTCACACACTGTAGTACCATGTCTAGATTGTGTATTAAGTGTAAGTGGGAAACAGATTGATATACGGTACTTAGAACTGAATGAAACAAGATTATTTAATGAAAACTGACTCACAAGGTCGGTGAATCAGAGCTGAGCAAAGTTCCTCTAATTAATGGAGACTGGGGGCCCTCTGCCATGTGTTTGCCCTGTGTGCACGCTGGTATTGAGTCACCTCTCAGGTTTATTCCCTAAATAAACCCGTTCTGGCTGTGAGTTCATGTCTTGCCTCTTTGTCCTGCTCTTTCCTTACAGACTTTACCAAGGAGCCTTTCTGCACATCCTCCACCCACCTTATCAGGGTCCACGAGGCCTTCTGCACCTCTCCCAGCAAGCAGCTTAGGAAGGGACTGTGGCCCCTGCCAAATGGAATGAAGACTGGGTTCAAACCCCCACCCTCTGTCCGCCAGGGTTATACCTCCACTTCCCTTCTGTCCTAAGATAAAGTGTTTTCTACATAAAAAAAATTAAGGGATACTAAATACTTTTTTACAAAAAGATTAGTCCATTTATTTGAAAGGCAGTCACAGAGGTAGAGGGATAGACGAAGAAACAGATTTCTATTTGCTGATTTACTCTTCAAAAGGCTGCAAGCCAGGAGCCTGGAGCTCCATCCAGGTTTCCCAAGTAGGTTGCAGAGGCACAAGCACTCAGGCCATCCTCTGCTGCTCTCCCAGGTGCATTAGCAGGGAGCTGGACTAGAAGTGGAGCAGCTGGGACTTGAACCAGTACTCATATGGGAAGCTAGTATAACAGGTGGTAGCCTAACCCACTGTGCTACAACACCGGCCCCAGCTGAGTATTTATTAATACATATAAAGAAAGACTCTAAGAATTTATTGAGCAGCAAGGGAAACACAGGGAGAGAAAGGCACTTAGGGAAGTAGCAGCAATGCCCACCTAAGCACTGTCAGGTAGAGAGGGAGTTGTAGCTGGAGGACTTCAATTATTATAGTCTTAGGTAAGATTACTTGCCTCACAGAAATTAATGCATCAATTTAGTTACACATAGATGTATATTGAAATTATGTATTTTATTATGTTCTCTGTACTCACTAAATAATGTTATACTCAGAAACTTGACTTTCCATGCATATCAAGTCTACAGAGAAAAAAGAGTGCCTGGCACACACTAATGTAGTCTACGGAGGTTATAGCTTTTATAAATTAATAAACTGGAATATTTGTTTTAGATATTAGTCTCAGGAAGCCTAGTCAATGCACATCAGCTGAGATTTGTGAGCCCCTCACAATGAGCTTAATTACATTCCTAACCTCCTCAGCTGAGGGGAGAACTCAGCTTGTGCTAACACTACAATCAGCATTCCAGGAGGCCTTTTATCCCTCACATAGGCTAATTCACTGAGTAGTTACAAATGTTTTCTTTTAACTGTAAGAGGTTAAACTCAATTCATCATATTATTAAACTAACTGGCTTCATTTTCATAGATCAGGTGTGCTTGAGCACATAAGACGCTGTGGAACAGACAGATCCCACTGCAGAAGAGCAGCTGTTGAAAGGTCAAGGAGCCAGATGATAGTTGCTTTTTGTTTTTGTTTTTTTTTTTTTTTTGACAGGCAGAGTGGACATTGAGAGAGAGAGACAGAGAGAAAGGTCTTCCTTTTTCCGTTGCTTCACCCCTCAAGTGGCCGCTATGGCCAGTTCGTTGCAGCTGGTGCGCTGCACTGATCCGAAGCCAGGAGCCAGGTGCTTCTCCTGGTCTCCCATGGGGTGCAGGGCCCAAGCACTTGGGCCATCCTCCACTGCACTCCCGGGCCACAGAAGAGAGCTGGCCTGGAAGGGGGGCAACCGGGACAGAATCCGGCACCCCGACCAGAACTAGAACCGGGTGTGCCGGTGCTGCAGGTGGAGGATTAGCCTATTGAGCCACGGCGCCGGCCCAGATGATAGTTTTTGATATAACATCTCCCTTAGATGTGGCAAAGAGGAGATGCATTCACAAAATATTTGTAATATTTTATTTTTATAGTGATTAGAAACTTGTGTATATCATTTATCTATATAAGCATAGTGCTAGTTCCCAACATTACAGTATTTCTACATCTGCATGTAGTCTTGGTGGGAACTGGATAAAATGGTTCTACCAGAATTTAAACCCTAGATCAAACCTTGAATATTTTCTGTGAAATTTCTCATAGAAATTACATCATAAAGATCCATAAATACTAGTATTACACAGTTCTATTTGATGGTCAGGATTACCTCTATATTTAGAATTTTCATTAACACATATTGGCTTTGTAAAAAGGATGAGGCAGGTGTAAAACAGAAGAAATTATTTTAAAGGTATTTTAAGGCTTTTTCCATGAACTTCCCCCGTTTGATCTTTTTCTCAATTTAACACTCTATTATAATAAAAAAAAGTATTTGAGTTTTCAGGAGACCTGAATTGTTATAACCTCAGTAGGAGGAGAATACACAGACCAAATAAGGACAAAAAACAGCTCAGTAACATCTCTGCGCAAAATCCCAGTAAATTTTTATGAGATAATCCGTCTCCTAATTTTCCCTAATGTGAGAAAATTTTGATATTTTAGTACTAATTCAACTCAATGAATATTCTCAATTCTACTAGGTTGCAAGATATTCTTCACAGACTTTCTTTTTTCTCTCCATCTTGTTTGCTCAATATTAAATATTCTTCCATTTTTTAGTGGTAGGAGCTCCAAATTCTTTTCCATTCTGCTTTCTCTTCTGAGTAATTTACTTGCTAAACATTTTTTGAGAACTTATTAAGTTCCATGACCTGTGCTAAACAGAGGAGATCCGAGATAAATAAGGGGCTTAGATTTTCATAAATCATTAAGTTCAGTGGAGAGACAAAAGATGAACTATGTGTGGTACAGTGTGAGCACACAACAGTCAACAGGAGACTATCTACAGACTAGTACAAAGTTCAGCCCTGCTCACAGGACAGTGGGACGCCCCCTGCCCCTCAGGCAGCACTTCTCCATCTCGGCTCTGCTACTTGAAGAGCATGACTTGCAGGGCCACTGAGGCAGGAAAAGTGATTAAGATATGCTTTTTCAGGTCTAGAGTTGACGTAGCCTGCATCACTTTTACCCATATCCATCATCCAGAAAGCAATCACATAGACCCAATCTAACTCCAACAGAGGCTGGGACAAGAAGAGGACCACACAGAGAATCACTGGACCCAAACAGCCTCTGCTGTGTGGCACAGGGGATAGACAGCTTGAGTTGGATTTCAAACCACTCTACTTACTGTTTCTAATGAGAAACCCAAGAGAGTTAACAACAAATGATTACAAACAATGAAAGAACCCAACAAATGAGTAGAGGCATTCATTCACTTCACAGATGACTGGGTGCTTATTCTATGCCTGTTTAGATTTATGGAAAATATCAGGAAACAAAGTAAATATTTCTCCCCCTATGGAACTTAAACTCTAGCTTGGGGAGACAGAAAGTAACAACACATGTGTAAATTATATCTCAATAGATGGTAAGAGATTTGGAGAAACAAGTGTGATTTTAGAGAAGAGTGGATTTGACTTCAGGAGTGGTCCACAGGTCTCACTGAGACTGATGGTAAGGAACTGAAGGATGGGAGGGGTTTAGCCAGGAGGGCATCTTGGGAGACAGCACTCAGCTCAGAAGGAAAAGCCAGGGAACAGCAAGGAAAATGGTATAGCTAAATCCTGAGCAATGGGATGGCAGTAGGACAGGAGATCCAGTTCCCTGCTAATGGCCTGGGAGAAGCAGTAGAAGACGGCCCAAGTGTTTGGGACCCTGCCACAGACATGGGAGAATCAGCAGATGGAAGTGCCCCTCTGCACCACCCCGAACCCTGTAATACTTACTTACAAATAAATAAGTTAAAAAAAAAAACCTGACAAATTTGACTATAGTAAAATCAGAAAAACTATTGAATAGAAAAACAAACACCACTGGTTAGGTAAAAAGAAAAATAATAAACTATAGAGAGCGGCAAGATGGCAGAATAGGAAGGGAGCACACTGATAGTCCGGGAAGAGACAGTTTAATAAAAGTGGAGATACTGTAGGTTCAAGGAAGAGTAGGGGAAGAAACAGCAGAGGAAACTCTTCCGGAACTAGTGATTCACAGTGGACCTGCGTAGAGAGCATGGGAGCCCAAGTTCGGGACACCAGTGGCAGAATCAACACACCAGCGCTGGAACACGAGGTGAGCCGAACCTCAATAGCCTGAGACACCAGCGGGCAAGCAGAAAGAGGAGACTAGAGGGAACGAGGCTTGAAACTCCGTGGGGAAAAGTTCACCAGACTAACTAGAAGAGAGAGAGATAGAGAGAAAAAAAAAGTGACTGATATGGACACGAGTTTCTCTCTCTCCACTCACCTCTCAAAGGCGAGCAAGACAAAGAGCAGATGCCATTTTGGACATACGTCATAAGCAGGGCGACCTCAGGTCTGCACTGGCCCTGAGCCTAGCAGAAAAACCTGACTCTGGGCGGTGTGAAATAACAGGAGATTAGGATCTAACTTGGCAACCCAGTGGGAGACTGCAGAAGAATTGGAGCCCACACTGAGGACAGCAGAGATTCCCTGTGTGGTCCTTGGGAAAGAGCTTCCAATCTCTGGCTCCTGTGGGTATATCATTCACCTAACTACCTCCAATTACGTTCAGCTGTGTGGAATTACTTCCCTTTTGAATAATAATAAAAAAAAGAATGAAAGAGAGATTTACCACGCCTAACCTGGAAGTGTCACCTTTGGCACACCCTCAACCCTGAGGAACCAAACAGAGCTCTCAGGCCACACCCATCTCAAGCCTCTAAGTCTCCATCAAAAGCAGACAGTCCACTTAACACAGCCATAGTATAACAAGAAAAAACCACCACAGTGAAGAAACCAAATATCTCCAACATGCCAAACAACAAATGCAAAAACCGAGGTAACAAGAACAAGGAAGACACCATGATGCCCCCAAATGAACAAGACACCCCAAGCCAAGATTATGAAGATGATGAGATCGAAGAAATGCAAGAAGCAGATCTCAAAAAATTGATAAGAACATTAAGAAGTTCTCAAAAACAAATTCTTGAACTACAGAAATCCTTAATAGACAAGATAGAAAATCTCTCTCATGAAAATGAAATATTAAGGAGGAATCAAAATGAAATGAAACAACTAGTAGAACAAGAAACTGTGATAGTGATGAGAAATCATAATGAAATGAAGAATTCAATAGATCAAATGACAAACACATTAGAGAGCCTTAAAAACAGAGTGGGTGAAGCAGAAGAGAGAATGTCGGACTTAGAAGACAGAGAACAGGAAAGGAAACAGGCAAACCAAAGAAAAGAAGAGGAAATTAGAAATCTAAAAAATATTGTCAGGAATCTACAGGATACTATTAAAAAACCCAACATTCGGGTTCTAGGAGTTCCTGAAGGCATGGAGAGGGAGAAAGGATTAGAAGGCCTTTTTAGTGAGATACTAGCAGAAAATTTCCCAGGTTTGGAGAAGGACAGAGACATCTTAGTACAGGAAACTTATAGAACCCCTAATAAACATGACCAAAAGAGATCCTCACCACGACATGTTGTAATCAAACTCACTACAGTGAAACATAAAGAAAAGATTCTAAAATGTGCAATAGAGAAAAGTCAGATTACTCTCAGAGGATCTCCAATTAGACTCACAGCAGACTTGTCATCAGAAACCCTACAAGCTAGAAGGGAATGGCGAGACATAGCCCAGGTACTAAGAGAGAAAAACTGCCAGCCCAGAATATTATATCCTGCAAAGCTCTCATTTGTGAATGAAGGTGAAATAAAGACGTTTCATAGCAAACAGAAATTGAAAGAATTTGTTGCTACTCGTCCAGCCCTGCAAAAGATGCTTAAAGATGTGTTACACACAGAAACACAGAAACATGGTCATCAATATGAAAGAAGGTAAAGGAAGGAAACCTCACAGCAAAAGATCACAGGAAGCTCAATTTCTCTTTGACATAGAATTAAAATCTGATTCTCTGTTAAAGCAATGTGTTAAAGTAATCTATTATGTTCTCTTGATGTCTGTTAAATTCTAATTGTTCAAAAACAGCTGAATTTTTATTAAGAGCTATGGGTTATTTAAATATGTGCTTATTTTCATAGATTTGAATAATCACCTTGTAACAATGATCAAATTTGGTCTATGTTATGTCATGATTTTAAGGAATCTTATTTCAACCAGATATTTTGGATTTTGAGCCTTCTTGGCATTCTTGACAGGCATTCAAAAAATCAAAGTTTCAAACAATCTGGTCTCTAAAATTTCCAGTAAACCTTGGACTTTGGTTTTTCCAGTTTGGGCCCAACTGAAAAAATCGAAGGACCTATGTCTCTCATCTTTTAGAGACATCAACTAATCAGGCTATTTGGATTATATTAGAAGTACTGTCAAGATGTGACGTGGTACTAAATTTTAAGTTTCTATAATGGAAAATGCTATTAATACAAATGTTTGAGAATTAAAAAGTCTAATGATCTTGTGTTACTAGACATGATAGTTATCTTAATGAGAAAGCCCCAGAGGCCTAAAGGGTTAAATACTTGTAAAATCCTACAGGTGCTTTCAAAAATACTGTGAAGTAAGCAAGTGCCTCTTGTTGGTTGATGAGTTTATAATTTTAAACATGGCAACTTAAAGTCTTTTGTCATCCACAGTTATATATGATTTGCTGCCCATAAAACTAAAGCATTGTTGGTTCTGGGTTTAGCTGTCCCCCTATAGGTTCCTATGGACTTTTTCCAGCCACTTCTATTGTATTCAGTACTTTGGGATGGCTCTGTAAACAGATGAAGCCAATAATGTATTAACAGTACCAACTGAGAGAAAGTATGGTTAACTGAGGTTACTAAAAACAAAAAGCAATTCAAATCAATTGGCAATCTACAAAAAGAGTTAAAGATTTTAAAAGCTATTATTAAAATTGCTATATTGGTCTATTATGTTATATATGTGTACATATTGTATGTCCACATGGGAAAATTTTATTAAGAGTTTTATTTTAATTGGCTTATAGATAAGATTGTCCATAAAATTAAGCTGCTAAAATTAATCAAAGATACATTTTAATTCGTGTGACCTGAATCTCTGCATCATATGTTTTATACTTGTTGGTAGAAAGAAACTAAAAACATTTTATATGGGTGTGCTTAAGTTTACTGGTTAAACAAACTACACCATGTTAGATATTTAAGAGGTGTTTTCAAATACATGATTCTTAAAATTTATAGAAGGCATTGGACCTTCTGGTAAATGTTTTCTTAAGTTGTTATCTAATGGTTGAAACGGTTTGCTAAGTATTCATGTAATATTGCTATTGTCAGCAAGCGATCTAGGACTTGCTCCCTCATTTCTCTATTCTAAGCCCAACTTGTTCTTTCATTTCTCTATTCTCTTCAAGGTAGGAAACTAATTCTATTATGAAGGAATCTGTAGGACGCACAATTCAATCTTTAGACCTTATAAAAGAGATGGCTAACATTTTTCTGTAATAGCATAGCCAAAATAAGAGCTTAAATAATAATCTCATAGCTAGATTTACTTCGCCATCAGCGAAGTAAACAGTAAGTAGAAAAAACCTCCCTTTCAGACCAAAGGGAAAGAAAGTTTTTAAGTGAGAATATAATTTTCCTCATGGGCATTGCCTACCTTAGAAAAACTACTACAGAACATGCCTGTAGACTTGTAGTTCAGGCCCCCGAAGATTAGAGATGGGACACGGGCACTCCCTTGACTTGCATCCTCTGGTCTGCTTTAACAAAAATCAGGAGGAAAAGAAAGCTAGGCATCAGAAGCAATGGGTGGCAGGCCTATTAATGGCTGATCTGTACAGTGATCTGCCCTCAAGGAGACCCTACAGGCCAGTCTACTGCAGTGGCTTTCAATGTGGTAAGCCTGGGCTTCAGCAGAAGTCAGCTTGTGAAGAGCCCTGGCAGCGCTGCCAAGAGTTGGATCACTGGAAATGGACCTGCCCTGGAGTCGAAGGATGCCCAGGTCAGAGCCACAGATCTTATTGGCTCTAAGCTGAAAAGCCCTTCACTCAGCCCAACTTCCAAAGTGACCACTGCAGCTGAGGGGATGGTCAAGTAGGGTCAGCAACATTGAAGGCAGAACTATAAATTTCTTGTTAGAGATGCCACCTGCCTTTACCTGGCCAGCTCTCCTCCCAGGCCAGCTAAGTAATGAAAGTTAACAGAGTGCCTTCCACTAGGAGGTTCACACCTCCCTTAGGATGTACCCCATGTGAAGAGATAGATAGGTCTGGGCCTCTTAACTTACAAGGCCTAAAGCCCAACAGATTATTATCAAGCCCCTTCTGTCAGGTTCTATTTGCCTCTCAATCAGAAAACTTAATTGTAGCTTAGACAGCACCTTTCTTAGCTCCTCTAATAATGACTCTGTCCTCTGTTCTAGACCCTGTCTAGCGCACTTGGGCCTCATTCCTTCGTAATCATAACCTCTACTCTACCACCAATGGCTCTACTCCCAGCCTGTGTGTACTGATGGTCCTCTTCCCCACTTAATGCTGGTTAATGCCACTCTTAGGATCATTGGTTACTATCCTCACACTGTCTTTTATGACCTTGTCTAAATATGATCAGAGTCGGTGAACTTGGTAGGCTTCCATAGCCTTGGCAATTCATGACGAGAGCCTAGGGCGGTTACTGGCGCCATAAACTAGAGTGTCAATTTGTTGGGTCAACAACAGGAGTCACTGTGCACTTGCTCCTCATTTGGGATCTCTGTCCTTAATGTGCTGTACATTTTGATTTAATACTATAACTAGTACTCAAACAGTATGTTTCACTTTGTGTTTCTATGTGGGTGCAAACCGTTGAAATCTTTACTTAATATATACGAAATTGATCTTCTGTATATAACGAGAATTGAAAATGAATCTTGATGTGAATGGAAGGGGAGAGGGAGCGGGAGAGGGGAGGGTTGCGGGTGGGAGGGAAGTTATGGGAGGGGGAAGCCGTTGTAATCCATAAGCTGTACATTGGAAATTTATATTCATTAAATAAAAGTTAAAAAAAAGAAAAATAATAAACTATAAATAATTATATGCAATTAATTTCACAAAGACTAATATTTCCAACACAAGTTATAGAAATAAAAAAGGATTAAGAATCCAATTACTTATAACAGGAATATATGGAAACAAATACATTATCAAAAATCTTAATTAGTACTTAAATAAAATACACTCAACTTTACTCATAATTAGGAAAATAAAACTAAAAGAACAGTAAAGGGCCGGTGCTGTGGTGTAGCAGGTAAAGCCACTGCCTGCAGTGTCGGCATCCCATATGGGTGCTGGCTCATGTCCCGGCCACTCCACTTTCAATCCAGCTCTCTGCTATGGCCTGAGAAAGCAGTAGAAGATGGCCCAAGTCCTTGGGCCCCTGCACCCACATGGGAGACCCGGAAGAAGCTCCTGGCTCCAGGCTTCAGATTGGTGCAGCCCCAGCTATTGTGGCCATTTAGGGAGTGAACCAGTGGATGTAGAACTTCTCTGTCTCTGCCTCTCTGTAACTCTTTCAAATCAATAAATAAATCGTTAAAAAAAAAATAAAGAACAGTAAGATAGTATGTTTCATCTATCACACTGACAAAACTCTAGAACTCTTGACAATTCTGCTGCAAAGGTATGGAGAAACAGGCACCCAAATACCAGTACATTACTGATGGATGGTCAAAATGATGTTCTACTCCCAATGCAGAGCAATCTGGTGAAGATTTTGAAATTACAAAGGTACCTACCTCTAACCCAGCTGTCCCCCTTTCAGAATTTTACAGGTAAATAATTGCATACACATGGAGATTTATATATGAGGTTATTTATACAAAAAACTGTGTGCAGCAATATCCATCAGTGGAGACCTGGTTAAAACTACAGTACATTCACATCAATGGAATATCTTTCAGTTAAAAATGAACTCAGAAGCCATATATTGAGAAAATATCCAGGATATATTGTTGAAGAACAAAAGCACAGAATGACAGCCTACTGACGTGGTTTATCTGGGCAAACACCATGCAGTGTGCCTGTTGAAGCAACAGTGGCTCTGGGGACATTATCTCATGAAATCACCATCACAAATGCAGTCTCTCACCTGACAAACGTCACTGCTGGCACATGACTGTATGGGATCTAAATTTCTGTAGCCACAGTAAGAAAAAAAAAGTCAAAAGAAACAGGTGAAATTATTTTTGGTGATATATTTAGTTCATTATATCCATAATATTATCATTTCAACATATAATCAACAACAAAAGTTATTAGTGAGGTAGTTTGTTGTTTTTTCGTACTAGCTCTATAGAATCGGAGGATTATTTTATGTTCATTGCACATCTCCAAGTTCCTCAGTGCTGCCAGCTCATTGTAAGCACTCCATAGCCACAGCTGGATACCACACTGTGTATACCACACCACAAGTGTAGAATGCTTGCCCTTTCAAATATTTACTGAATGACTATTATATGGGAGACACTACTCTAGTAAGGAGGGGATGATAAAAACACAGTTCTAGTTCCTTGAATTTGCAAACAGTAGCTATCAAGGGTATACATGAGCCTAGTGCTTTCCTATAGTACACAGGAGGGAAAAACATCAAAGGAGAGTGAGAGAAATATATAGCAAAATGCTTTTTAAATCTCAATTTTGATCTTTGAATGATATGAACATATTATCTATTTTCAAATTTTAATTTTTTAAGAGGAAATCCAAACGGCCAACACTCATGAAAAAATGTTCATGATCACTAGCCATCAGGGAAATGCAAATCAAAACCACAATGAGGTTTCACTTCACCCCGGTCAGAATGGCTTATATACAGAAATCAACTAACAACAGATGCTGGAGAGGATGTGGGGGGAAAAGGCACACTAATCCACTGTTGGTGGGAATGCAAACTGGTAAAGCCACTATGGAAGACAGTTTGGAGATTCCTTAGAAACCTGAATGTAGCCCTACCACACGACATAGCCATCCCATTCCTCAGAATTTACCCAAAGGAAATTAAATTGGCAAATAAATGAGCTGTATGCACCTCAATGTTTATTGCAGCTCAATTCACAATAGCTAAGACCTGGAATCAACCTAAATGCCCATCAACAGAAGACTGGATAAAGAAATTATGGGATATGTACTCTACAGAATGCTACACAGCAGCCCAAAAAATGAAATCCAGTCATTTGCAACAAAATCAAAGAATCTGGAAAACATCATGCTGAGTGAAGTAAGCCAGTCCCAAAAGGACAATTATCATATGTTCTCCCTGATCTGTGACAACTAACCGAGCACCAAAAAGGAAACCTGTAGAAGTGAAACTGACACTATGAGAAGCAATGACTTGATCAGCCCTTGTCCTGACTGTCGAGGAACAGCTTACTATTTTATTATCTTCAGTATTTTCTTTTTCTACTTAATACCATTGGTTGAACTCTTTAATTAACACACAATGATTCTTTGTTTTTGTTTTTGTTTTTTTTTTTAAATACTTAATTTTTTTTTAAAAAGTACCACATAAGGCTGGCGCCGTGGCTTAACAGGCTAATCCTCCACCTTGTGGTGCCGGCACACCAGGTTCTAGTCCCGGTTAGGATGCTGCATTTTATCCCGGTTGCCCTTCTTCCAGGCCAGCTCTCTGCTATGGCCTGGGAAGGCAGTGGAGGATGGCCTAAATCCTTGGGCCCTGCACCCGCATGGGAGACCAGGAGAAGCACCTGGCTCCTGGCTTCGGATCAGCGAGATGCGCCGTCCGCAGCGGCCATTGGAGGGTGAACCAATGGCAAAAAAAGGAAGACCTTTCTCTCTGTCTCTCTCTCACTATCCACTCTGTTAAAACAAAAAAAGTACCACATAAGATGTAATAGGTTGCAGCAAATCATAGCTCCTATTGCAAAAATTAAAAAAAAAAAATCATAGCTTAAAAGATGTCAGAAGTATGTGGAGATGAGATGGACCAAAATCCTAGAGAGGAAAGGACTCGGTGAATTCAGGTCAACAGCTGTATCCTCCCCCAGGGGCATTTACAGAGTCTGGGCTTAGGACTAGGCTTGCCTCAGGCAAAGAGCCTCTAGGATGACAGAGATTCCCCAGAGTTTTTGCTGGCAATAACACAGCCAGGAGCAATTGAGAAATTCCCAAATGCACAGCCAGTTCTCTTCTGTGGACACACACTGCGGGCTGGAGCAGCAACAGTTGGCTGGGGTGTCCAGAAACACAGAGTTGATTTCTCAAAGCCCTGCAGAATTTAGAGGACAGTTACGGTAGAGGGAGGGCCTAGAGTAAACACACGACAGTTATCCTCATCCCAGCCAGACTTTTACCAGATTTCAAATCTGTATGGAATAAGAAGCTGCAAATCTCAGTTCAGAAGCTCCAAAAGACCTAACCATCAGAACGGAGATGATGGAGACTTAACAGCCACATTGTGAAAAGTCGTGCCAGGGCAGAAAGGAGAGAAAATTCTCCCATAGGAAAAAAAGAACAAAGACCAGATAACACAAACAGAAAACAAGAGGACACAGTTAAACCCAGCTATTTCAAAAATTATGTAAATGCAAGTGAACTAATCACTGAAATTATTTGACAGCACAACAACAGTAAAAGGGGGGCCATTAAATGGATTTAAATTGTTAACAAAATTTTTGGTTTGTTCAGGAAGAGCAAAAGCAACCAGAGCAGAGTGAAAGCTCAATGAATGCCAAATGAAATGAACTCAAGGGACCCACACTAAGACACATTATAACCAAAATTTTGACAGAGAGAGAATAATGAAAGTAGCAAGAAAGAAGTGCCTCATCACATGAGGTTAATACTTCTACAGTTTCATGGTACAACTCTTTGGGGACAGAGGTCCTGTGTGGGAAGTTAGTGTACGGTGACTTTTGTTGTTTATTTAACAATTACCACTCTTACATGTGACATCAGTAATCACCCAAGGTTCTTAACATGAGCTGCCTAGGCTATGGAAGCCTTTTGGATCCACTAGCTCAACAAGGCCATAGGCAAAGTGGAAGTTCTCTCCTCCCTTCAGAGAAAAGTACATCATTCTTTGGTGGCCACTTCTTTCCACTAGGGTCTTACCCACAGAGGTCCTTTAGGTAGGACATCTTTTGCCGGAGTGTCCAGCCAGATCAGAGTGACTTAAAGGATGATTCTGAGGTCAGAGTGCTACTTCAAGCGATTGTTGTTCTATGAGTCTACTATATGGACTGCTTTCCATGTTGGAGCCTTCACTCATTTTTAAATCTATTATTGTTTTCACACGCTTAGTCCTATTTATATGATCATTTGGTCCCATCTATATGGTCATTTTGCCACTTAATTCTATCTATTTTGTCTTTATAACACTTAAGCTACTATTTTTATCTGCCAGCTTAAGGGATTCTGGGGTCCTACGGCAATTTGTTTAGCTGTATCCTTAGAAGTGAATCTGGTGGCCAGCACTGTGGCACAGCAAGTTAATACCCTGGCCTGAAGTGCCAGAATTCCATATGGGTGCCAGTTCTAGTACTGGCTGCTCCTTTTCCGATCCAACTCTCTGCTGTGGCCTGGGATAGCAGTGGAAGATGGCCCAAGTCCTTGGGCCCCTGCCCCCACATGGGAGACCTAGAAGAAGCTCCTGGCTCCTGGCTTCGCATCGATGCAGCTCCAGTCATTGTGGCCAATTGGGAAGCGAACCATCAGATGGAAGACCTCTTTCTCTGCCTCTCCTCTCTCTGTGTGTAATCCTGACTTCCAAATAAATAAATAAATCTTTAAAAAAAGAGAAGTGAATCTATAGTAAAGTTTGTAGGACTATACTGTTTTTCAGTTATGCACTTCATGTATTTCATTATTATAGCTTTAGGATCTAGGTAATTCTTCCCACCACGCCCACCCTCAAACCACCCTTCCTCTTCCCTTTGCTATTCTCAGGCTTATACTTTACTAAGATCTATTTTCAATTAAGTTTATACATATATGATTAATTCTATGTTTAGTATAGAGTTCAAAGATTTGCATGAAAGAGAAAAAGGAAAATATTATAAAGGAAAAGGTAAATAAAAATATAGAATAAAAAGCTGTTCCTCGACAGTCAAGAAAAGGGCTGTTCAAAATCTTTCCTTCTCATAGTGTCAATTTCATTTCTACATGTTGTCTTTTAAAAGCTTTATTAGTTAACTCCAGTCAGGGGGAACATAAAGAATTTGTCCCTTTGAGATTGGCTTATTTCACTAAGTATATTGTTTTCCAGATTCATCCATTTTGTTGTAAATGACTGGACTTCATTTTTTAACTGCTGTGTAGTATTCCATTGTGTACATAATTTCTTTATCCAGTCTTCAGTTGATGGTCATTTGGGTTGATTCCATGTCTTTGCTATTGTGAATTGAACTGTGATAAACATGGAGGTACAGATAGCTCAATCATATGCTGATTTCATTTCCCTTGAGTGGATTCCCAGGACCACTCCTGGGATGGCTGGGTCATATGGCAGGTTTACATTCAGATTTCTGAGGTTTCTCCACACTGTCTTCCATAGTGGCTTTACCAGTTTACATTCTCACCAACAGTGGATTATGGTACCTTTTCCCCTACATCCTTGCCAGCATTTGTTATTTGTTGATATCTGTATGAAAGCCATCCTAACTGGGATGAGGCGAAATCTCATTGTGGTTTTGATCTGCATTTCTCAGATAGCTAGTGATCCTGAGCCTTTTTTAATGTGTCTATTGGCCATTTGGATTTCCTCTTTTGAGAAATGTCTGTTTAATTCCCTTGCCCATTTATTAACTGGGTTGTTTGTTTTGTTGTTGTTGAGTTCCTTGATCTCTTTATATACTTTGGTTATTAATCCTTTATCAGTTGTATAGTTTGCAAATATTTTCTCTCATTCTGTAGTTGTCTCTTCACTTTGCTGATTGTTTCTTTTGCAGTACAGTAGCTTCTCAATTATGTAATCCCATTTGTCTATTTTGGCTTTGACTTCCTGTACCTCTTGAGTCTTTTTAAGGAACTTTGTCTATGCCAATGTCTTATAGGGTTTCCCCAATGTTCTCTAAGTTTGATGGTGTCAGATCATAGATTTAGGTCTTTAGGCCACTTTGAGTGGATTTTGGTGAAAGGTGTCATGTAAAGATCTTGCTTCTTGCTTCTGCGTGTGGAGATCCAGTTTTCCCAGCACCATTTGTTTAAGAGAGTGTCCTTGCTCCAGGGGTTGATTTTAGCTCCTTTGTTGAAGATTAGTTGGTTGTAGATATTTAGATTGATTCTGGCGGTTTCTATTCTGTTCCATTGGTCTATCCATCTGTTTTTGTACCAGTACCAGGCTGTTTTGATTACAACTGCCCTGTAGTATGTCTTGAAATTATTGTGATGCCTCTGGCTTTTTTTTGTTGTTGTTGTATAAGATTGCTTTAGCTATTTGGAGTCTCCTGTGTTTCCATATGAATTTCTGCATCACTTTTTCTGTATCTGAGAAGAATATCTTTGGTATTTTGATTAGTATCACGTTGAATCTATAAATTGCTTTCTGTAGTATTGACATTCTAATAATATTGATTCTTCCATCCCATGAACAGGAAGATTTTTCCATTTATTTGTGTCTTCTATTTCTTTAATGTTTTGTAACTCTCATCATAGAGGTCTTTGACATCCTTGGTTAAATTTATTCCAAGGTATTTGATTTTTTTGGTAGTTATTGTGAATGAATGGTATTGATCTTAAAAGCTCTTTCTCAGCTGTGGCATTGTCTGCATATACAAAGGCTGTTGATTTTTTGTGTGTTGATTTTATATCCTGCTACATTTCCAAACTAAGAGTTCCAATAGTCTCTTAGTGGAGTCTTTTGGATCCCCTATGTATATGATCATGGCATCTGCAAATAGGGATAGTTTGACTTCCTCCTTCCCAGTGTGTATCCCTTTGATTTCTTTTTCTTGTTTATTGTCTCTGGCTAAAACTTTCAGGACTACATTGAACAGCAATGGTGAGATTGGGCATCCTTCTCTGGTTCTGGATCACAGTGGGAATGCTTCCAACTTTTCCCCACTCCATATGATGCTGGCTGTGGGTTTGTCATAAATTGCCTTGATTATGCTGAAGAATGTTTCTTCTATAATCAATTTTCTTTAGAGTTTTTATCAGGAAAGGGGTTTTTGTCAAATGCTTTCTCTGCATCTATTGAGATAATCATATGGTTTTTTGTTTTCAGTTGGTTAATGTGATGTATCACACATTGATTTGCAAATGTTGAACCATCTTTGCATTCCAGGAATAAATCCCACTTGGTCTGGGTGGATGATCTTTCTGATATGTTGTTGGATTCGATTGGCTAGTATCTTGTTGAGGATTTTTATGTCTATGTTCACCAGAGAGATTGTTCTGTAGTTCTTCCTCTGTTCTGTTTTTTTAGGGTTTAGGAATTAAGGTGATGCTGGCTTCACAGAATTTGGGAGGACTCCCTCCCTTTCAATTGTTTTGAATAACTTGAGAAGAATGGGAGTTAGTTCTTTTTATTTATTTATTTATTTATTTTTTGACAGGCAGAGTGGACAGTGAGAGACAGAGAGAAAGGTCTTCCTTTGCCGTTGGTTCACCCTCCAATGGCCGCCGCGGTAGCGCACTGTGGCCGGCGCACTGCGCTGATCCGATGGCAGGAGCCAGGTGCTTCTTCTGGTCTCCCATGGGGTGCAGGGCCCAAGCACTTGGGCCATCCTCCAATGCACTCCCTGGCCACAGCAGAGAGCTGGCCTGGAAGAGGGGCAACCGGGACAGGATCGGTGCCCCGACCGGGACTAGAACTCGGTGTGCCGGCGCCGCAAGGCGGAGGATTAGCCTAGTGAGCCACGGCGCAGGCAGTTAGTTCTTCTTTAAATGTTTGGTAGAATTCAGTGGTGAAGCCATCCAGTCCTGGACTTTTCTTTGTTGGGAGGGTCTTTATCAATTATTTGAGTTCTGTCTTAGTTATTTGTCTGTTTAGGTTTTCTATGTCTTCATGGTTCAATTTAGGTAGGTTGTATGTATCAAGGAATCTATCCATTTCTTGTAGGTTTCTTGTTTTGTTGGTGTATAGCTCTTTGTATTAATTTCTGATGATTATTTTTATTTCTGTGGTGTCCACTGTTACATTTCCTTTTTCATCTCTGATTTTATTAATTTGGGTCTTCTCTCTCCTTTTTTTGGTTAGTTGTGCCAATGGTGTGTCAATTTTTTTTTTTTGAAGAATCATCTCTTAGTTTTGCTGATCTTTTGTACTGTTATTTTGTTTCAATTTTGTGTATTTCTTCTCTAATTTTAATTATTTCTTTTCTCCTACTAGTTTGGGTTTGGTTTGCTGTCGTTTTTCTAGGTCCTTGAAATGCATTGGTAGCTCTTTAATTGGTCCCGTTCCAATTTCTTGAAGTAGTCTCCAATTGCTAAAAGCTTTCCTCTTAACACTGCTTTTGCTATATCCCATAAGTTTTTTTTTTAAAGATTTATTTATTTATTTGAAAGGCAGAGTTACAAAGAGGCAAAGGCAGAGGCAGAGAGAGGGAGGTCTTCCATCTGCTAGTTCAGTCTCCTGATGGCTGCAACAGCCTGTCCTGGGCTGACCCGAAGCCAGGAGCCTGAAGCTTCTTCTAGGTTTCCGATGTGAGTTCAGGGGCCCAAGAACTTGGGCATCTTCTACTGCTTTCCCAGGCCATAGCAGAGAGCTGAATCAGCAGCAGAGCAGCCAGGACTTGTTCTGGTGCCCAAATGGGATGCCAGCACTGCAGGCAGTGGCTTTACCTGCTATACCACAGTGCTGGCCCTTCCCATAAGTTTTTGGTATATTGTAGTGTCATCTTCATTTGTTTCCAGAATTTTTTTTTTGACAGGCAGAGTGGACAGTGAGAGAGAGAGACAGAGAGAAAGGTCTTCCTTTTGCCATTGGTTCACCCTCCAATGGCCGTCACGGCCAGCATGCTGCAGCCGGCGCACCACGCTGATCCGAAGACAGGAGCCAGGTGCTTCTCCTGGTCTCCCATGGGGTGCAGGGCCCAAGCACTTGGGCCATCCTCCACTGCATTCCCTGGCCACAGCAGAGAGCTGGCCTGGAAGAGGTGCAACCAGGACAGAACCCGGTGTGCCAGCGCTGCAAGGCAGAGGATTAGCCTAGTGAGCCGCGGCGCCGTCTGTTTCCAGAAATTTTTTTACTTCTCTTTTGATTTCTTCAATGACCCACTTTTTGTTCAGGAGCCTGTTGTTCAGTCTCTATGTGTTTGCGTATGACTGGGGATTCCTGAGTTGTTGATTACCAACTTCATTCCATTGTGGTCAGAGAATATATATAGCATGATTTCAATTTTTTTGAATTTATTGAGACTTGCTTTATGGTTTAGCATGTAGTCAATCCTAGAGAAGGTTCCAGGCACTGGTGAGAAGTATGCGTATTCTGTGGCTGTAGGGTGGAAATCTCTGTAGATATCTGTTAGGTCCTTTTGGTCTATAGTGTCGATTAAATCTGTTGTTTCCTTGCTGATTTTCTGTTTGGTTGTTCTGTCCATTGCTGAAAGTGGGTATTGAAGTCCCCCATTACTATTGTATTTGAGTCTGTATCTCCCTTTAAATGCCTTAGCATTTATTTTAAACAGACAGGTGCCCTGTAATTAGGTGCATATACATTTATGTTAGTTACATCTTCCTATTGAATTGATCCCTTAATCATTGCATAGTGCCCTTCTTTGTCTCTTTTAACAGTTTTTGTGTTAGAGTCTATTTTGTCTGAATTAGGATGGCTACACCAATTCTTTTTTGGTTTCTGTTAGCATGGATTATCTTTTTCCCTCCTTTCACTTTCAGTCTGCATGCATCTTTGTTGGTAAGATATGTTTCTTGTCAGCAGCAAATAGATGAATTTTCTTTTTTAATCCACTCAACCAGCCTGTATCTCTTAATTGGAGAGTTGAGACCATTTACATTCAGGGTGACTATTGTTAAGTACTGACTTTGTCCTGCCATATTTATGTTATTAGTCCTAATTTTTTGCTTTGGGTTTCCTTTGTACTTTTATTGGGCCATTTTCTGTTTACTTTCTTTCATAGTAATGTTCCTGTTTCTGTGTTTTTGTGTGTAGCACAACCTTCAGCATCTTTTATAGGGCTGGGCAGGCAGTTACAAATTGTTTCAATTTTTGTTTGTTGTGGAAGATCTTTACTTCTCCTTTATTCATAAATGAGAGCTTTGCAGGGTATGGTATTCTGGGTTGACAGTTCTTTTCTCTTAGGACTTGAAATATTATCTCATCATTCTCTACTTGTCTGTAGGGTATCTGATGAGAAATCAGTCTAACTGGCGTTCCTCTGAATGTGATTTACTGTTTCTCTTGTGCACATTTTAAGATATTTCTTTATGTTTTACTGTGGAGAGTTTTACTACAATGTGTTGTGGTGAAGATCTTTTCTGGTCATGTCTATTGGGAGTTCTGTGTACTTCCTGTACTTGGATGTCCCTTTCTTTCTCCAGACTGAGGAAGTTTTCTATTAGTATTTCACTAAGAAGGTGTTCTAATCCTTTCTTTCCACACCTTCCTGAACTCCTAGGACCTGTATTTTGGGTCATTTGATAGTATCTTGTAGATCTCCAACAGTGTTTTTTAGTTTTCTAATTTCCTCTTCTTTCTTTTGGTCTGACTGTAAAATTCCAAGAAATTTGTCTTTTAGTTCTGTTATTCTTTCTTCTGTCTCACCTATTCTGTTGTTAAAGCTTTATACTGCATTTTTAATTTGATCTATTGAATTCTTTACTTTTAGTATCTCATTCTGAATTCTCTTATTATCTCAATTTCTTAGGAAAACTTTCCATTTAGATCATGAATTTGCTTCTGATTGCTTCTAAGTAATCTGATGATTAATTTCCTAATTCCATTTCTGGCATATCCTCAATCTCTTCATCTTCACCTTCTATTATTGAAATGTTGTAGTGTTCCTTTGGGGGGCTCATAGTGTCTTCCTTATTTTTATTTAGGGTTTTTCCTTTTTTTGGCATTTGTGTATTTTTTTTTTTTTGGTCTGGTTGCTTTTCTCTTTGTGTCTTTGTGATTTAGTGGGACATCTATACTTTCAGTGAGTACCAAGAGTTGTGTGCTGGGTGTGGCCTGCATGCTCTGTTCAGTATCCAAGGAAAGGCTCTGCTCTGGATCTCTCCTCTGGTTATCTGACTGGAGGAGGCTGTTCACCTCTGTTGGTGTGACCTGCCCTTTTCCTCACAGTTGCGGGATGCCCTGGTGTTAGTCTGTTCAGGACTAGATCATCCTGCTTCATGAACTACACCTCTAATCTGGAGACTTTCGCGTGGTGACAGTTCTCTTTGTTATGAGCTACTATGGGTCTGTGCATTGCAAGAGGGGCGCGGAGCCCCACCTACTGGAGCCTGGCCCTCTTCTCAGTGGTGGTGGAGGCAGGCATGAGCTTCCAATGGTCAGGACTTCTCCTTGTTGTACAGCTTGTGTGGTGAGGAAGAAATTCTTCTGAAATGTTGTGGTCCTAGTTCCTGGGTAGGTGGTGTGGTGAGGTGACCCCTGCTATTGATGGGTATCCGCACAGGAGGCAAGGGTGGCAGTCCCCTGCTTGTGTCCAAAAATGTAAACAAGCAATGGGGCAAAATGGCTTCTCCCAGCTGGCTGCAAGTCTGAGTTGGGGGAGAAGAGAGGGAGGTGAGCAGCGGGTGCCCAACCTCTCTGTTCCTCTATATTTTCTTTTTTCCACATGGAAATTCAAAAGCAGTTTGCCAAGCTCTCTCTCCTGCTGCTTTCTGCAGCTCCACTGACCCACAAAGTCGTGTCTCACTTGGTCCACTGGGGATAGCTGCCGACCTCCCCAGTCTCAGCCTCTGTGATTTCCCTTTCTTATTTGCTCTTTTGGTATGGACTTGCCTGGTCTCTGTTGTTCTCCTGGGTTTCCCGCTGTGAGTTTCCCATGGCTTTATCTCTGGCGTCTATCTTCTCTCCTTTTTAACTATCAATTTTGCCCTGCATGACTCGGATCGTCTTGTCACTATACTGCTATCTTGGAACTCCGCCCCCTCCCCCTGAATTATTCTGTTACTTAAGTTAGGTTGATATCAATTCAAATTAAGGTGTTGTAACATTGAAAGGTTAAATGTAATCTTCATGGTACCATAAAGAATAGTTATAAAATACAAAGATATATGAAAGGAATTTTTTTTTTTTTTGACAGGCAGAGTGGACAGCGAGAGAGAGAGTCAGAGAGAAAGGTCTTCCTTTTGCCGTTGGTTCACCCTCCAATGGCCGCCGCGGTTGGCGCGCTGCGGCCGGCGCACCGCGCTGATCCGATGGCAGGAGCCAGGGGCTTCTCCTGGTCTCCCATGGGGTGCAGGGCCCAAGCACTTGGGCCATCCTCCACTGCATTCCCTGGCCACAGCAGAGAGCTGGCCTGGAAGAGGGGCAACCGGGACAGGATCGGTGCCCCAACCGGGACTAGAACCCGGTGTGCCGGCGCCGCAAGGCGGAGGATTAGCCTATTGAGCCGCGGCGCCGGCCAACATTTATATACTTTTGAAAAAGATTTACTTACTTATTTGAAAGAGTTACAGAGAGAAGAGAGACAGAAGGAGAGATCTTCCATTTGCTTGTTCCCTCCACAAATGGCCACAACAGCTGTGGCTGGGCTAGGTCAAAGTCAGGAGCCAGGAGCTTCATCTGGGTCTCTCATGTACGTGCAGGAGCCCAAGCTCTTGGGTAATCTGCCACCACCACCGGCCCATCGAGGTGCATTAGCAGGGAGCTGGATCGTAAGTAGAGCAGTCAGGACTCGAACCAGCGCTGCAGGCAGAGGCTTAACCTGCTATGCAGCAGTGCCAGCTCCAATATTTACATACTTAATAATAGACCATAAACATAGATGAAGCAAAAAAGAGCTGAAGACAGAAAAAGATAGTTCTACAACAATACTTGGGGACTTTAACACCCCACTCTCAATAAAAAATAGAACAATTAGAAAAAGTATAAGCAAGGAAATATTGGACCTAAACAACACAATAAGCCCACTAGATCAAACAGACATGCACAAAACACTCTACCCAACAATAGTATACATATTCACAAGTATACATGGAACATGTTCTAGGGTGAACTAGAAAGCATACAAATAAAATCTCAGTAAAATTAAAAATATATAAGGAATATTCTCTGAACACAAAGGAATTAAGCTAGAAATCATTTTTAAAAAGTAAAATTAAAAAATTCACAAATTTGTGGATATAAACACATTCTTAACTGATGGATCAAAGAAGAAATCACAAAGGAAATTTAAAAACACATAGAGATGAATGAAAACAATAATATAACACCCAAATTTATGGGATGCAGTAAAAACAGCACTAAAGTAGAAAATTATAGCTATAAATGCTTACATTAAAAATAAGAAATATGTCAAATCAATAAAAGAACAAGCTAAACTCAAAACCAGCTGAAGGAAGGAAGCAATAAAGGTTACAGAAGAGATTAATGAAACAGGGAACAGGAAAAAATCAATGAAAGCAACTATAGGGACTACATTTGCTAGATACATGAAGGAGAAAGAAAACATGTTACTAAAATCAGAAATGAAAATGGATCGCTACTGGTTCTTCAGAAATAAAAGTATTGTCAGAGAGTATGGTGAGTGATTACATATAAACAAATTGGAAAATCCAGAAGAAATAAATAACCTAGAAACATAAAATCCCAAACAACTCAGAGAAATAGAAAAAATATGAATAGACCTACAACTAGTAAGGAGATTGAACCATTAATTAAAAAAACTACCAACAAAGAAAAACCATGGAAATGATTGTTTCCCTAGTGAATTATATCAAAATTATATCAAACACTTCATCAAACTTCCCCAAAACTGAAGAGTAAACATGCCCTAACTCACTGTATGAGGCCAGCATAGTCCTGATATCAAAGTCAAAGATATCATGAGAATATAAAACTATAGACCAATGTATCTCATGGACATTGATGTAAAATTCCTCAACAAAATATCAGTAAAGTAAAATCAGCAGCATATTAACAGATCATATAGCATAATCAAGTAGAATTGATTCCTGGAATGCAAATATGATTCAACATAAAAACTCATCAATTTATTACACCATGCTAACAGAATGAAGAGTAGAAAAACACCTAATTATCTCAAATAATAGAGATAAAGAATTTGACAAAATTCAAAACATGCATGAAACACTAAACAAGAAATACTACAGAAACTAAGAACAGGAGGAAACTACCTCAACTTAATAATAGTCATACATGAAAATCCCATATGAACATCATACTCAATGATGGAAGGATTTAGAATGAAAGCTTTTACTGTAAGATCTGGAACAAGACCAAGGATGCCTAATTTTACCACTTCTAATTCAACATTCTTTTTTTTAAAGACTTATTATTTGTTTGAGAGGAAGAGTTGCAAAGAGAAGGGGAGAGGGAGAGAAGGAGAGAGAGAGAGAGAGAGGGAGGAAGGGAGGGAGAGGGAGAGAAGGAGAGAGAGGGAGAGAAGGAGAGAGAGGGAGAGAAGGAGAGAGAGAGGGAGTGAGAGAGGGAGAGAGAGGGAGAAGGAGGAGAAAGAGGTCTTCCATCCTCTGGTTCAATTGCCCAAATGGGCGCATGGCCAGAGCTGGGCCAATCTGAAGCCAGGAGCTTCTTCTGGGTCTCCCACATGGGTGCAGGGGCCCAAGGACTTGGGCCATCTTCCACTGCTTTCCCAGGCCATAGCAGAGAGCTGGATCAGAAGTGGAGCAGCAGGGACTCGAACTGGCACCCATCATGGGATACCAGTGCCATAGGCGGAGTCTTAACCTACTAAGCCACAGTGCTGGCCCCTAATCCAACATTCTAGCTACAGCATTTAGTCAAGAAAAAGAAATAAAAGGTATCCAAGTCAAAAAGTAAGAACTAAAATTATCTCTGCTCACAAATGACATGATCTTGCATAAAGAAAACCCTAAGATTCCACAAAAAGACTGTTAGAGTGAATAAAAGAATTCATCAAAGTAGCAGAACACAAAGTCAACACAAAGTTTAATTGCCTGTCTATCCACTAACAATGAACAACCTAAAAAGGAAACTATGAGAACAATTCCATTTATAATAGCATCAAGAAGAATAAAATACACAGGAATTGACTTAGCCAAAGAAGTGAAAGACTTGTACAATGAAAAGTATAAAACACTTGTAAAAGAAATTAAATAAAGATGCTATAAAATGAATTAAAACATGTTCTATGCCCATGGATTAGAAAACTTAATATTCATACAGTTAAAATGTTAATCCTACCCAAGATTATTTACAAATTCATTGTTATCCTTATGAAACTCACAATTACTTTTCATAGTTACTTTCTCTCTAGAAATAGAAAACTCCATTCTAAAATTCATATGGATTTGCAAAGAATCCCAAATAACTGAAACAACTTTGACAGAACAAAGATAGAAGAACTCACACTTTCTGATTTCAAAATTACTGAAAAAGCAACAGTGTGATACTGGTGTAAAAATGCAGACCAATGGAATAGATTACAGAGCCCAGGAATAAATCCTCATGAAGATGGTCAAATGATTTTGATGAGATGCCAAGACCACACTATGGGGATAGGACAATCTTCAAATTGGCGCTGCACAATCTGGATGGCCACATATAAAAGAATAGAGCTGGACTCTTCCCTGACACCATACACAAAATTAACTCAAAATGTACCCAAAGACCTAAATGTCAGAACTAACACCATGAAAATATAAAGCAAAGACTCCATGACATCAGATCTGGAAATGATTTCTTGTCTGACACAAAAGGCAGGTGCAAGAAGAGAAAAATTAGACAAACTGAACTATTATAAAATATTTAAATTTTATGCACAACACTATCCACAAAGTTACATGGCAATCTATGGAATGAGAGAAAATATTTGCAAGTCATGTATCTGATAAGGGATTAATACTCAGAAAACAAAGAGGGAACTCCTAAAAGCCAACAGTAAAACAAACCCAAATTTAAAATGTGCAAAGCTGTTAATTTCTTTCTTTTTTTTTTTTTTTTTAATTTTTGACAGGCAGAGTGGACAGTGAGAGAGAGAGACAGAGAGAAAGGTCTTCCTTTGCCGTTGGTTCACCCTCCAATGGCCGCCGCGGTAGGCGCGCTACGGCCGGCGCACCGCACTGATCCGATGGCAGGAGCCAGGGGCTTCTCCTGGTCTCCCATGGGGTGCAGGGCCCAAGCACTTGGGCCATCCTCCACTGCATTCCCTGGCCACAGCAGAGAGCTGGCCTGGAAGAGGAGCAACCGGGACAGGATCGGTGCCCCTACCGGGACTAGAACCCGGTGTGCCGGCGCCGCAAGGCGGAGGATTAGCCTAGTGAGCCACGGCGCCGGCCAAAGCTGTTAGATTTCTACTAAAGATCCATAAATGGCCAATAAGCACATGTAAAAGATGATCAACATCACTGATCATTAGTGAAAGGATACTTTAAACCACAATGGTATACTGCCTTTTACCCATTAGGATCCTATAATAAAAATACAAATAAACAAACAAACAAAAATCCAGAAAATAGTGCTTGTGAGGTTTAGGAGACTATGAATCCCTTGTAAACTGTTGGTGGAAATGTAAACTGGTGGTTGTTCTGTGGAAAAACATTATGGCAATTTCTTAAAAAACTACACATGGAGGTGGGCTTTGGGCACAGCAGTTAAATTGCTGCTTAGGGAGCCAAGGCTGTGGCACAGTGGGTTTAACTGCTGTCTGCGATGCGTACATCCCACATGGGCACTGGTTCAAGTCCAGCTGCTCTGCTTCTGATCCAGCTCTCCGCTATGGCCTGGGAAGGCAGTAGAAGATGGCCCAAGTCCTTGGGCCCCTACACCCGTGTGGGAGACCCGGATGAAATTTCTGGCTCCTGGCTTTGGCCTGGTCCAGCCCTGACCATTGCAGCTGTTTGGGAAGTTAACTAGTGGATGAAAGGTCCCCCTCTCTCTGTAACTCTGCCTTTCAAATAAAATTAAAAAAAAAAAAATACAAAAGCTACTGATCAGGATACCACATCCCACATCAGAGTGCCTGGCTATGAGTTCTGATTCTCATCTAATTTGTTTCCTGCTAATGCACACTCTGGGAGGCAGTGGTAATGGCCCAAGTCCTTGGACCCTTGCCACCCACATGGGAGACCTGGATGAGTTCCTGGCTCCTGGCTTCAGCTTGGCCAAACACTGGTTGTTGTGGACATTCATATTTTTTTTTTTTAAGATTTATTTGAAAGAGTTAGAGAGAGAGGTAGACACAGAGAGGTCTTCCATCTGCTGGTTCACTCCCCAGATGGCCGCAACAGCCAGAGCTGTACCAATCCAAAGCCAGGAGCCAGGAGCTTCTTCCTGGTCTCCCACGTGGGTGCAGGGGCCCAAGGACTTGGGCCATCTTCTACTGCTTTCCCAGGCCATGGTAGAGAGCTGGATAGGAAGAGGAGCAGCCGGGACTAGAACTGGTGCCCATATGAGATGCCAGCGCTTTAGGTCAGGGCTTTAACCTGCTGCTCCACAGTGTCAGCCCCTGTTGCAGACATTTGGAGAGAGAATCAGCAGTAGATGGAAGACCTCTATCTCTCTTTCCCTCTCCTTCTGTGTGCGTGCGTGTGTGTGTGTGTATGCATATGCCTTTCAAGCAAATAAAAATGAACAAATTTTCAAACATTAAATATGGAATTACTACATGATCCTACTTCTGGTTATATGTCTAAAAGAATTGAAAACAAGATCTCTAAGAGGCACCTGTGTTGCCTCACATCTGTGTTCACCAGTAGCATTAGTCATAGCTGACGCAATCATGGGACAGCAGATGGCTATGTACCTGAGCTTCCCGTTTTGAGCTGAGTATTACTTTACTCAGCTCACCAAAAAACTGAGTGAACACAATGGCAATCCACTGTCAATCAAGAGACCAAGTCCATGCAAGTCTAGAAGGTACAAGTTAGTCACAAGAGTGTCTAATTCAGACTCTCACTCAATTCACGACTATAGCTTTCTGGGAAATTCCTCATGACTGGCTGACTAGGGAAGAAAATGTTCAAGCCTTTGTAAATCAGTATGTTCAATATGCTGGTGCCACATGAAAGTGGACTATTAGACCTACAAGCCCATTTTCTGAATGTTTTATTCCCATCCAAACAATTTTGAGCTCTCTACCTATGGAGTTCAGAAATCTATTCCCCAAACAGAGAATAATTCTATCAGGAAATGCTACTTAATTGAAAGAGAAGACTCTCCCTTGGTCATTTTGGATTCTTCATGCCACTGAACCAAAGGGAAGAAGAGGGAGTTACAGGAAACTGGGTTATTGTTACATAAATATCAGAAAAAAAAAGAAGCCTGCATCTGGGACTTAAGGAATTCTCTGAGGTACCTCAATACTGTGAATATCTACTAACAGTACAGGTTAATGGAAAATTACAGAAATCAAAAAGAGGCAGGAATTATTAAAGTCTGAGACCCCATCAGGAAAGAAGGCTTGGGTCATTCTATTCTGTAATAAACATGCTGAAGTTATGGCCAACCAGAAGGGAAAAACAGAATGAACAACGCAAGTAGGTAGAAAGACATCATCTATGGTCTCATGACAAAATAATTACAAAAAGGACTTAATACATACTTTCTCTGTTTGTTACGTGCATGTGTTAGCTTGGATAATCACCATTTTCTTCTCCCCTTTGCCATTACTGGAAGTTAACCTTAGTAATTAATCTTTATATAATTGTATATTCAGTTACATTATGAATAGATTTGGGGAGTAATACTGTTTATGAAAACATTGACTGTTGGAAATTGTTGCCTCTTCAGCTAAGGAAAGTGTGAATTTCGTGCTGTAAAAAAGTTGAAATGTGTAGAAAGTACACACAGAAACTGAGGAACCAAAGGGGAGGACTGTGCTAGAGATCAATTTATTGCCTCCCACCTCTAAATCTGCCCTTCTTTGTGCTAGCATCAGGAAACTGGGACTTGAACTCATACCATTTCTTATTTACCAGTCTGCACAGCTTTAGGTCTTGGCAGTAAAGGGCACTAGAGGGACACTGCAAGAGGGGGCAGGGCTCCTCCTTCTGGCTCCTGTGGTGCAGTGGCCAGCTGGAAGCTCTCAGTGATAGAATCAGTGACATACATACAAGTTTATTGGGGCTGGCACTGTAGTGTAGTATGCTAAGCCTCCACCTGTGGCACCAGCCTTCCATAGGGGCACCTGTTCTAGTCCCGGCTGCTCCTCTTCCAATCCAGCTCTGTGCTATGGCCTGGGAAAGCAGTAGAAGATGGCTCAAGTCCTTGGGCCCCTGCACCCACGTGGGAGACCCAGAAGCAGCTCCTGGCCCCTGGCTTCAGATAGGTGCAATTCTGGCTGTTATGGGAGTAAAGCAGCGGATGGAAGACCTCTCTCTCTTTCTGCCTCTTCTTCTGTGTGTAATTCTGACTTTCAAATAAATTAATAAATCTTTAAAAAAAAAAATAGAACGTCCTGAATCTGTGAAAGGACACCAGTAGAAAAACTGCAACCAGTGCAGACATAATGATGAAATATGGAGCTCTGTTTCTTTAAAGTCAGAAACAAGGCAGGAAGGAACCCTCTCACCGTGTCTATTACACACATGTCCTATGAAGCCTAGCCAAGGCAATGCAATTCAGCAAGAAGTAAGAAATAGAGAGTAGATAAAAGAAACCTAACTTCCAATCTGAAGATGACATGACTGCCAGTAACTGCATGGCATCACTAAGAAGTGAACTGAGCAAGACCACTGCTGCAAATGAGATCAACCTAATTTTCTTTCTTTTATTAATTAAAAAAGAATTGTATCTACTTCTTTTTAAGGCCAAGGTTTTAAAAACAACTATTTTCATTTTATTTGAAAGACAGAGGGAGACAGGAGCAGAGAGAGAAAGACGCTCCATCGGCTGTTTTCTGTCCCAAATGCCCATATCAGCAGGGGCTGAGCCAGTCCCAAACCAGGAGCCTGGAACTCAATTAGGGTCTCTCACGTGAGAGGCCAGGACCCAAGTACCTGAGTCGTTACCTGCTACCTCCCATACACATTGGCAGGAAGCTGGAATTCGAAGCACAGCTGGGACTCTTAAACACAGCCATTCCAATAGGGAAGCACATCTCCCAAGTGGTATCTCAGCTGCTGAGTCAAACACCTGCCCCCAAAATCATTGTTTTGTCTATTTACTGGTAGTTAGCATTTGGAAAATGACCTTTGAAATGCCATTTAAAAATATCATCTAAAAACATTAAAACACCCATTTTTAGGGGCTGGCATTGTGGCACAGTGGGTTAAGTCACTGCCTATGACACCAGCACCCTATATCAGAATGCCAGTTCAAGTCCCAGCTACTCCTCTTCCAATGCAGCTCCCTACTAATGTGCCCCTATTCAGTCTTAAAAAGAAATTCTGATACATACTACAATCCTGATGGACCTTGAAGGCATGCTAAGTAATGAGATATAGGTATTATATAGTAAATGTTTATTTACTATATTTATTAAATATAGTCTATCTTTCCCACAGAAGACAAAAGAAAAAAGCATCATAAATAGAAATCATAAAACAAGACAGTGAAAACTAACTCTAAAAAAATCAGTCATGACCACAGTAAATTCAATTTGCTTTAAGGATGTTAAAAGAAAAACAGACTGAATTTTATTAAAAGCCCAATTTTGTTTAAATGTATACTTAATGAAAACTTGAAAGAAAAAAAACTACACTAGTCAAATACTCAACAGATGCAAGGTGGTTAAGCAACATTAACATCTGATAAATAGATATGAAGGCAAAAAGCATCAGGGGCAAAGATCTCCATGTGATGATAAATGGGAAACTTCACCAGAAGACACAATCATTCGAAAGTTATATAAGCTTAATAACATTGCTTCAAAATACTTAAGTAAAAATTCACAGAAATTGTAAGATTTTAATGATCCAAAATAATAGCAAGAACATTTGACAAAGCTCTTTGGTTTCTGATAAATCAGACAAAAAATAGTAAGGATATAAAGGATTTGGACAGCACACTATAGCAAGCTCGATCTAATTTTTGGACAGATATAAACTGTTGCATTCATCAACTAAAAAAAAAATCCACTTTCTTCTCTGGAACACCTAGGTCATTTAAAACACTGTCCATCAACCAGGCCTCAAAGCAAATCTCAATGAACATGAAAGAACTGATATTACATAGTCTCCAAATGCAAACTATTAGCTGGAAAAAAAAAAAAGAATCAATGAGCTAGAAATTAGGTAAGAAAAAACTGAGCTCAAAGACAGCACAATGAAGGGAAAAAATATGAGAGGAAAAAGGACCAAAATAATGTGGCTAGAATAAATATGTAAAACCAAGGTAGGAAAAATCCGGCCCATGGACCATATAAAGCCCACAAAACCATTCAGTCTGGCTCTGCTAAGGCAACCACAGGCATGACTCAAAAGTTAATAAACCTATAGCAGACTGATTTTTTAAAAAAAGACTGACTTATTTGAGAGGGAGAGGGAGAGGGGGGGGAGAGGAGGAGAGAGACGTAGAGAGAGGGGGAGGGAGGGGGGAGGGGGGAGAGGGGAAGAGGGGAAGAGGGGGAGAGAGGGAGAGAGGGGGAAAGGAGGGGGGAGGGGGGAGAGAGAGAGAGAGATCTTCCATCTGCTAGTTCACTCTCTAAATCAGCGGCTTTACCTGCTATGCCACAGTGCTGGCTCCAAGTGGACTGCCTTTTTTTTTTTTTTTCCCGAAGATTGATTGATTTATTTGAAAGGCAGGGTTACAGAGAGGAAGAGAGAGAGAATCTTCTATCTGCCAGTTCACTCCCCAAATGGTTACAACAGCTGAGCCAACCTGGAGCCCAGAGCTAGGAGAGCCTCTTCTGGGTCTTCCACTGCTTTCCCAGGCCACAGGAGAGAGCTGGATCAGAAACAGAGCAGCTGGGACTAGAACTGGAGCCCACATGGGATGCTGGCACTGCAGATGGTGGCTTTACTCCGCTATGCCATAGTGTCGGCCCTGCAGACTGATTTTTTTTTTTTTTTTTGACAGGCAGAGTTAGTGTGAGAGAGACAGAGAGAAAGGTCTTCCTTCCGTTGGTTCACCCTCAAAATGGCCGCTACAGCCGGTGCGCAGCACCAATCCAAAGCCAGGAGCCAGGTGCCCAAGCACTTGGGCCATCCTCTACTGCCCTCCCAGGCCACAGCAGAGAGCTGGACTGGAAGAGGAGCAACCAGGACAGAATCTGGTGCCCCAACCGGGACTAGAACCTGGTGTGCCGGTGCCACAGGCAGAGAATTAGCCAAGTGAGCCTCGGCGCCAGCCTTTGACTGATTTTTAAAGTGATAATTTTGTATGGCCTATGAATTATGTTATAAATACCCCAATGGCCTGTGGCAGAAAAAAAGGTTCTCCATCCCTGAAAACCATACTTAAAAAGAGGGTCTTCAAAAAGTTCACAGGAAATACGTATTACGAAAAACTATATGTGGATTTCAAACATTTGTTGCAACAGAATACATCTACTTTTTAATTCCATTTTCCATGAACTTCTTGAAGTACCCTCATACTTCACACAATTTCCATTATAGTATATCTAACTGTTGTATTAATTCACTCATTTCACTAGAGAAAAATATACTGGCCACTGATTTACAGATGAGATTATTCCTAAAAGTTCACTATTCAGTGAATTATTTATTGTTTACCACAGTCAAGGCAGTATCCTAGGTGGTGGTATGTACTGAGTGGGGAATATTTATAGTCCAATAACAGCACTGAGTATATAAATAACACAAAATACAAAGTAATAAAATTCACGTATTTCTGTGGAAGTTCAGAGGCAGGAGAGATCAATTCTAATTCACCATGGGGTGAGGGAGTCAGGAAGAGGTAGCCTGGAAATATAAGCAGGATTTGGAGAGGTAAGAAGAAAGGGCAGGAGCACAGCTACAAAGTCAAGGCAGGCAGCATACCGTACAGTAAACCTAACATCAACAGAGAATGACTCTGGTTAGAACACAGACAAGGAGGAAGACGAGGCCAAAGGGGCAGCCTGGAGCCAACTCAGCTCAATGGAGGAAAGACCCTCTTCACTGGGGTGAGCCACCTCCGAGACCAAGACAGAAAATGCTAGTATCTTTTAATTATCACACCTATTTCTTCTGATAGTCACTTCAGTTTCATTTCATGGAAGCCAAGTGCCATGTGGCTCAGGATGGATTCAGAATGAACACACTGCGGGGCTGGGGAACCCTGGAGTCGTATTTAAAGGCCATTTCTTTCTTCCTCCTAGATGTATCACATAATTTCTTGTTTTCTTCTTATTATTCTTTATATATATATATCTTTATATATATATATATCTTATTATATATATATATATATCTTTTATATATATATATATATATATATATATATATATATATATATATATATATATATATATATAAAAGATCTTCCCTGCCTCCTTTCGGAGGTTTTTGTGAGGATGAAATGTTAAAATGTAAATAAGTAACAGGGCTAGCAATGAAAGCATGAGGGGCCATGGAAGTGTCTGTGATGTGTAGTGGGAGTGGCTTCACACATACCCACCAAGGCAGGTGGTGGTGGCCAGTCCTTGCTAGTCTGCCCCTGCCTCCTCTTCCCTTCAGGCAGAAGCTCTTCAATAAGTTCATGGAAAATGTGCATTACCAAAAAATGATGCATGGATTTCAAATGTTTTTGTACCAAAATAAACTTATCTGTTAATTCCATTTCTCATGGACTTCTTGAAGTATCCTTGTATATTTACTGCAGAGGACAAACTCCTAGGCACCATTCCCCATATGAAAATCCTTAAAACCTACTGGAGATAATTATTACTTTTCTGCCTCCTCTCACCCAGACTAAATCCCAGTGTCTTTGAATTTTTCCTACAAATTTTATTTTTCTATCCTTTTATTTAGCAAGATCTTAAATCTAGATTCTACACTTCTCATGATTCACATCCATGTTACAAATTCTTGGGATCTTTGGTTGTTACAGCTCCATGGTCTGTGAGACTCACTTGAATTTTGTTGGTAACTTGCATACTAAACAAGTTTTAGTAGATGTCCTTAAATCCCGTTCAGTCAAACTCACAGAAAGCCAACCATACAAGCACTATTTTGAAGTCTTACTGATCACTGGCTGTGTCTCTGCTCCCAGAGTGAAATCACATATTTTTAAATGACAGTGGCTAAAATGCCCTTTATTTTTCTTTGCCATCAACACTATAAAAACTTAACTCTTCACTTTCTCTTTTTGTTAATTCAAGTGTAAGTTTTGGTACCAACTCAGTTATCATGTATTTAAGTGTTCTAAATTCAAAGTATCTCATGTTGGGCTTTTTACATTAGTGAATTCTCCAGCTGTTTTGACTTTAACACCAAATAAACACAGACAGTCTTCTCTAAATTGCTAAAAATCAGAGAGTTCACAAAAATGGGTTATTAGAGACTAAAAACTACCACTACAAACTTTCAAAATAAATGAATTTTTACTCACTACTTTCTTTTGTTTGAAAGTTATAATTTTGTCCTACATAAATATAAAGGCTATTCCTCATGTTTCTTCATCTTATAAACTTTTTAACTTTTTATCACTTCTCAAAGAATAGAATTACCACCCCCGCCCCCCCCGCCAGTCCATTTCACTCACCTACAGAAAGGGCTGGGAATAGTAGGTATCACGTAACAAATGCCCCCATTCAGGCAGAATGACCTGTGACTGGAACCACAGGGCTCTTCGTGATCTAAAACACATATGAAACAGAGAAAGGCAAATTGAAGCTTTTCTAATATGATAAGAAATAGGAATGAGTATCTTTGAATGAAGTCACAATTTAAAAAATTAAAATGAATTTTTTTCTCAAAATTAAACACTTCATCTTATTCTTTATTTGATAGGCATGGGCATATATCCCTTTGAGAGAAAAACTAATCTCTCCTAAGGATATGACCACTAATTATAATGCATTTAGAAGCTATGTAACAGAAATGGCATCTCTTTATCAGATTAAAAAGATGATCAGATCTTAGTATAAACCCAGGGTCTTGCTGAATACAGAGATTCTGTAGTATCTGAACTTCCCTGTGCTGAGTGTTTTTCAATCCTTATTTTTCCTATTAGGTCTCAAGTACATGAAAATTTAAAATTGTGGTGGGAAAAAAGATAATTATGTTTTGATTACCAAAATTATTTTTGTCATACATAATAATACTTCATGTTTTTTAAGGTAATAGCTAGCAACTGTGTATGGTTATCTTCTTTAGAACTCTACCTATAAAATACATGAAATCTGTTCTCACATTAATAAGTATAAAAGAAAATAAAAGAAAAATCCTGAAAAAAAAAAAAAAAGACTGAAAACCTAAGTGAGTACTTGCTACACAGCCAACACTTTGAGCACATTAAGAAACCAGCTTCCCTCTCACATCCTCGTCTTTGAGCTGTCCCCTGTCTCTTTCCTTGCCCACCCCCCTCTCCCTGGGTAACTCCCCTTCTTTCCTGTCCTATCCTCACCCTCCACATTAAAAAAAATGCCTTTCCTTCCTGCTTTCCTTCCACTCATGGTCACCAAAAATGTTGTACAGAAAAAAATTTAGGAATAACGATAGTCAAATTCGTTGAGTCAATGTACTACTATGGTACAAGAGAAAATTGAATATTTTGTCTTTCAGCCTTAAAATCGGAATGCTATTGCTTTACAATTGCACATTGTTAGTTTCTGATTGTTTCTGTCTAGGAAGTGACTTGAGTCATGGAATATGAAGAAGAAAATGGCATTACTCACATTTGGCATCCAATTTGGCATTTAAAAAAACAATACACTAATGAAGAAAATTTTTCTTAGCATTTTTGCCACTAAGATTATCAACACCTATTGAAGTATAATTGTTACAAGTAGATGTCTCTGAAATCAGAACTTAAAGTTTAAAACTTTCTTTTTAGAATTGAAAAAAACCTGTTTTAGCATCACATTATAACTATATAAATATAAATAGGATAACAGCATTACAAAGAATTTAAGAGGTGAAAAAAGAAAGTAAACCAACCAGAACTAATTCTTTGGGATTTTTATACACACACACACACACAATGCCATGCTTCTTTATAACCAAACAACTCTTAGTAAGATTATACAGTTTTTCAGGAATAATTTGGCTATCAAAATCCCAGTTAATATTATATTACATAAGAATCGCAGGAGGCATCACTGATGGCTTTCTACTGAGGGCGCAACGCAGCTCTGTCACAGAGAAATTAATGTGCTTGTTTGCAGCAGATTCAGTCAATGTAGCTCAACACCTGGCATTGTATCAATAAGGAAAACTCATCTAGCCTGAACTACTATCTCTGAACCTATTTCCATTCTTACTCCAATTTCATTTATGTATTATTTGTGAGTTGATATCATAGAGTAAGCTAGAGTTGATCAGTTTGTGAAAATGAATAAAATGTAAGTCTAAAATAAAATATTATGATATAAAGAAATCTTTCAAAAATATTTCATATTTTTGGAGTGGTTTTAGGTAGGGAACAATATAGCTTTGTGTTAATATACTATTTTATGTTTTACTGCTATGTGATACACACTAATAAACGTATAAACTTATAAGAAATTACCTGTTGGCATCTTACGCTTTAAATAGTTTCATCCTTGGTCAAAAGATTAAGGTTGGAAAACAGCACCTAAAATGGTTTAAAATTAATAATTTATGAAAAATTATCATCCTTTGAGAACATTACAAAATGTCAAATATTCTAATAGTTAAACTCTTTCAGCTAAAAATAACAGACATATATTAGTGACAAAATTGTTTAGTTTGGGCATATTTTTGGTCCTTGTTACATATTAATAAAGAAACAGATAAAACTAAAAGACCAATATTAAACAGTATAAATGCACTAAATATAGTGTAACTTAATCTTAAATCTTTCTCTGCAGAAAAGTCTAAGAAGCCTTGCTTTTCATAAAAATTTTTAATGGAATAATGAGCTACATGACATATGTATGAAAGACAGGCAGCAAATGAAACTGAAGGACCTTAATTGACTCCTTGCTTTTCCATAAAGCCTATTTATAATCTGACTTTTAACCAGAACAGGTAACTTCTAGTTTTTCAATTCACTGAAAATAACCAAACATACTATAGAAAAATCTCCACCAGCATTTAAAATATTGGCATTTCTATACATACAAACTTTAAAAGTTTGATAAAAACACTTTTAAGTTTACTACAGATTGCACATTGCATTTTGGCAACCGACCCCTGCCTTTCTTTTTAAAAAATGTCTGGCTCTGGCAAAGCACAGGAGCTTCTGAGACACACTTATGTGTGAAGTTATCTGCTGTAACAGAAACAAAGGAGCTTAAAAATGCATGTGGAGAGAGGAATCGTTTATACTTACATTATGATTACACACTCTCAAATCCATTTTACAGAAAGCAACTCAACTCCTAAGTTAAGCACAAAGATCTGTAACAGGAATCTCAACGCACAACTTCCTACTAACACAGGAGTAATATCGAGGTCTTCTCCCAAAGCCAGAGAGAGAGAGAGACAGACAGACAGAGACAGACAGAGACAGAGACAGACAGAGAGAAGCACTAAACCTATTTTACTTGAAATAATCACTGGTTCATTTTGCCTGTTTCCCAAACAAATAAGGCTTACCTCAATAAAAAACTTACATTCACAGACACAAAAATTTTGTTGTTACATATGTAGTGTTGAAAAAGTTTTGGAGCACTGCAGAGTACAGCAGCTGTGACTTGCATTTTACGACGTGTCAAGAATCTGATTTCTATGGTTGCAGTGGGGGTGAGGTGGGGGCAGGGCAAGGTGTGCAGAGGTCACGCTCCAGTGAGGGCACCACCCCTTCTGCATAGGCGTTCAGAGTTGCAAATGAAGCAAAATTTTACTTAGAAAAGGAGCCATACTAAGCTAGACTCCCAAACCAATGTCCAAGTTTTAAAGTTATGAAATAAGCCACATTCTTTAGACTCCTCACTCATCTGTGCATGTCTGAATAATTCAAGAGTGTTGTGTAGGTTTTCAGAGAAAAGGAATTTTAATGAGGAGCTAATAGATAAGGATTCCACAGAGGTTTGCTTTTGTAAAAAATGAATTTCTTTAAAAGCCACATAAAATTTATATGAATAATTACTTGAGAACTTATAAAACTGAAAAAAGCTAATAATAGCTACAACAGAACATGTAACACCATATGCAACTTGAGTAAAAACCCTGAACTTGGCTAATCCTGATGACAATATAACTACCTGAAAACCATGGCAAAGCTATTACACTATGCATTAAGGAAAGTGAAGTTTTAAACATTGTAAATAACTTTAAAATAGACTAAAACTATAATTTTGTTTAAGCACAGGGTTCTTTACCATGTACTTGTTTAAGTATTCTAAGTGTTCAGGTGCTTTTCTTTTCTAAAACCACAATTCAGATATCACTGCTTAATGTAAATGCCAAAGCCAGTAACATTTCATTCTTTTAAGAAAATATTAAATTCATACAATCACATACTCTAACAAGAATTCTCTTCAATGTTAACATATTATCACTCACATTTAAAGGCATTTTTATATAGCTGTAGTCATTTATATATGCACACAAAGACATACAAGCAAATAAATCACTCAGCTTACAGTACCTAATTCTAAAATGATGTTTTCATGAAAAGTCAGTATACTTCATTACTTTATTTGAACTATAGAACTACAATTGTACATGGGAGATAGTCTGTGACATTATCCACTACATTCAAGATGCATTTTTTAGGAGACCTTTATGATGGTTTTGTATTTTTCGCACAATGCAAACAGTCTTTGGGATTATGCGATTCTGAAGTGGAAAATCTAAAGACTTTTCAGGCCATCAATTCACTCTAAATTAAAGACTTGGTCTTTAAGAACAATTTATTTCCCTATCCACCTATCAACAAACACATACTAAGTAAGCCACAACCCTTAAACAAATGATAGTCTCTTGTTGGACTGTGGAATGACAGACACATAAATAATTATAAAAATGCTTTCACTGACTCACAAGCTGTATTTTTTCTTACATAAATTAGAATTTCATGTGCTTCAACCTAATATTCCCATATATTAACACACATTAAAACAAGGCTTAACTATTAAAGAAAACCAGGGAAAGACTCCGAGAATATTATCTGTGCTTAACTGTAAAAAAAATGAGAAAGAGTTTGTAAACAGAGACAGATAAATATTCCAGAGAGAGCTAACAGCCTATCAAAGGCACAGAAGAAACAAGCTCCAGTGTCATCAGAAGATACGGGAAGGGTGTGTGTGCGCAGGTGTGTGTGGGTTTGTAAGAGGGTGGGACGGTGGGGGGAAAGAGTGGCAGGAACATACAGTGTCAACAAGCTGTGTCTGGACTGTAGCCTTTCTCTGACAGGCAATGAGACACCTCAGAAGGGGCGTTAGCAAAGGCGGGACATGGTCACATCCGCATTTTAATGTACTCAATCTAGGAGACAGATCAGAACCTGTAGAGGAAACAGCGTTAGGTACAGCAGTTTAGAAGCTATTTTAATAATCAGGAACAGGGAAGAATTAAAGCAACAGGAATTTGGATAAAGGGAGGGGGTTAATTACAGGTACAGGTAAGAGGTGAACCCATAGAATACATGAGCATGGTAAGAAATAAAAATCAAGCATAGTTTTCAATGATTGCTGAAATTCTACAAGGAAATGCTATTTAATATGCTATTATGGAAATGCATATTAAGACCATAATGAGATACCACCTGACACCTACTAGAATGGCTACAATCAAAATGATAGACACTAAGTTTTAGAAATGGTAAGAGAAACAGAAATCATCATACATTGCTGGTAAGATTATAAAATGGTATAACCACTGTGGAAAGTAGTTTGATAGTTTTTTAAAAATCTAAACACAGGGGCTGGTGCTGTGGCATAGCAGATAAAGCCGCCATCTGCAGTGCCAGCATCCGATATGGGTGCCAGTTCAAGTCCTGGCTGCTCCACTTCCAATCCAGTTCCCTGATAATGTGCCTGGAAAAGCAGCAGAAGATGGCCGAAGTCCTTGGGCTCCTGCACATACATGGGAAGTCCAGAAGAAGCTCCTGGCTCCTGGCTTCAGAGAGGCCCACTTCTGGCCGTTGTGGTCATTTGGGAAGTGAATCAGCAGATGGTGACTCTTTGCCTCTTTCTCTCTCTCTCCTTCTGTCTCTCTCTCTCTCTCTCTTGCTCTCACTCTCTCTCTGCCTCTGTTTCTTTGTAACTCTGTGTTTCAAATAAATACATCTTTAAAGAAAAACCTAAAACAGATTCACCATATCATTTATTCAAGAGTAATGGAAGCATAGATCTACTCCAAGAATTACATGCAAATGTTTAGAACCACTATTCATAGTGGCCCCAAAGTAGAAGCAATCCAAATGTTCATCAACTGATAAGTGGATTTTTTTAAGGGATTTTTTTTTTATTTGACAGAGTTACAGACAGAGAGAGACAGAGAGAAAGGTCTTCCTTCTGTTGGTTCACCCCTCAAATGGCCGCTAGGGCCAGCACTGTGCCCATCCGAAGCCAGGAGCCAGGTGCTTCTTCCTGGTCTCCCATGCGGGAGCAGAGGCCCAAGCACCTGGGCCATCCTCCACTGCCTTCCCAGGCCACAGCAGAGAGCTGGACTGGAAGAAGAGCAACCAGGACTAGAAGCTGGCGCCTATATGGGATGCTGGCACCGCAGGCAGAGGATTAAGTGGATTTTTAAAAATGCAGTATAGTCATACAGAATACCACAAAAAGTCCTCAAAAATTTCAGGGAAACACATTCTATGAGAAAACCATGGATAGATTTCAAAATTTTCTGCAATAAATAAATCTTTTAATTTCATTTCTATGGACTTTCAGAAGTACTCTCACATTTAGCAATAAAAAAATGAAGCATTGGGGCCGGCACTGTGGTGTAGTGGGAAAAGCTGCCGCCTGCAGTGCCGGCATCCCATATGGGTGCCGATTTGAGTCCCAGCTGCTCCACTTCCGATCCAGCTCTCTGATATGGCCTGGGAAAGCAGCAGTAGATGGCCCAAATCCTTGGGCCCCTGCACCCATGTGGGAGACCCAGAAGAAGCTCCTGGCTCCAGATCAGCGCAGCTCTGACCATTGCGGCCAATTAGGGAGTGAACCAGCGGATGGAAGACCTCTCTCTCTCTCCCTCTGCCTCTCCTCCTCTCTCTATGTAACTCTGACTCTCAAATAAAGTATGTAATTCTTTAAATAAAAAAAAAAATGGCCAGCGCCGCGGCTCACTAGGCTAATCCTCCACCTTGCGGCGCCGGCACGCCGGGTTCTAGTCCCGGTCGGGGCACCGATCCTGTCCCGGTTGGCCCTCTTCCAGGCCAGCTCTCTGCTGTGGCCAGGGAGTGCAGTGGAGGATGGCCCAAGTGCTTAGGCCCTGCACCCGCATGGGAGACCAGGCGAAGCACCTGGCTCCTGCCATCAGATCAGCGCGGTGCGCTGGCCGCAGCGTGCCTACCGCGGCGGCCATTGGAGGGTGAACCAATGGCGAAAGGAAGACCTTTCTCTCTCTCTCTCACTGTCCACTCTGCCTGTCAAAAATTAAATAAATAAATAAATAAATAAAATGAAGCATTAGTGTTTACTATAGCAGGGATGAACTTTAAAAATCTACTAAAAGACTACTCACAAAAGACCACATATGATTCTATTCATTTGAAACATACAGAAAATGCTGATCTACAAAAGTAGAGAGTAGATTAACAGTTACCTAGGACTGGGGCTGGAAATGGAAAATGGCTGCAAATGAGCATGAGGGGTCTTTCTAGAGGATTCCAAAATTAGACAGTGGAAAAGGCTGCGCACCTCTGTTTAGTTACTAACAGTCGCTGAATTAAAGTTTAAATAGGTGAATTTCTTGGTATGTAATTATTTTAATGAAATTAATGAAGAATAAAGGGATACAGACATAGATTTCAGGAGTGAGATGAAGCTTTCCGTTTCGGACATGTTCAATTCTAAGTGCTACTAGGACATGCAGGAGAGCTGTGAAAATCCAGTTCCTGCTTCAAGACAACAAGGTTAGAGGAGAGGTTTAGGGCTCAGAAGCTCACGGTGGCTGCTGAAGCCACTTATGTAACCAGTTACATGAGCTGGTTCAGAGTGTGTACACGCTGCGCAAGACAGACGCCACAGGCTGACTTCTGGAAAACACCAACACTGAAGCACGGGGTGGAGGAGGAGGAGCCTGGTAAGAAATGGTAGAGAAACGGACGGGGAAGAGCAAAGAGTCACAGCCCCTTCTCAGAAGGAAGCTCCTAACAGTTTTTGTTTTCTGCTATTTACCTCCAAATTCTCTCTCAATTTCTGTATTTAATGCTCTAGACATCTAAGTAAGCCCCGGCTATGAAGAGCAAGGTTTTAGAGCCCTCATACCACCCTCTACCCCTTTAACTTTTCTTCGTTTTAATGTTTAATGAGTTATACTATCTTTATTTCTTCTTTGGTTCCATTTGTAATTCTAAAAACTATGAGTTGTCCCTTGGTATCTATGTGGGATTGGTTCAAGGCTCTCCCCTCCCCCTGCCATATCAAAATCCATAGATGCACAAGTGCTTACTCATGTAAAATGGTCCATCTGAATATAATCAATTCACATCCTTCCCGATCATCTCTAGACTACTTAAAATACCTAATACAACATAAATGCTATGGGAATAGCTGCTCTAGTGTATTGTTTAGAGAATAATTTTAAGAAAAAAGTATGTAAGTGTTCAGCACAGATGCAATTTTTAAAAAATATTTATTTATTTGAAAGGAAGAGCTACAGACAGAGAGAAGGAGAATGAATCTTCCATCTGCTGGCTTACTACCCAAATGGCCTCAACCGCTGGGGCTGGGCCAGGCTGAAGCCAGGAGCTTCTTCTGGGTCTTCCACATGGATGGCAGGGACCCAAAAACTTGGGCCATCTTCAGCCACATTTCCCAAGCCACTAGCAGGGAGCTGGATTGGAAGTGGGGCAGCCGGGTTGCGAACTGGTGCCCATATGGGATGCCAGTACTGCAGGTGGCAGCTTAAGCTTGTAGGCCAGAGCACTGACTCCAGTTGCATTTTTTAAGTGTATTTTTTTATTTGAAAGGGAGAGAGAGGATGAGAGGATAAGAAAGAGAGATAGAGACAGAGACAGATATAGATAGATAGATAGAGAGAGAGATAAGAGAAAGAGAGAGGGAGAGAAGGGTTAAGGGGAGGGAGGAGAGAGGGAAAGGGGGAGAGGGGGAGAAAATGAGAGTATGAAAGGAGAATGAGAGAGAATGTCTTCAGACTCAGGGCTGGGACAGGACAAAGCCAGGAGCCCACAACACCTTCCTGATCTTCCACATGGGTGGCACAGACCCAGGTACTTGAGCCATCATCTGCTGCCTTCCAGGGTGCCTGTTAGCAGGAAGTGGAATCAGAAGTAGAGGTAGGACTCAATGCCAGGCATTCTGACATGGGCTGTAGACATAGTGGCTTAAACCATGTGTCACAATAGCCTCCTCTTACTGAGTATTTTTGACCCACAGTTGGTCACACACAGTTGGACCCACAGCATGTGGAACTGTGGATACAGAGGGCCAACAATACCTCTAGGTCTTAAAGAACCTGGGTCAGGTCTCAGCTTTCTCTTTCTCATGCAGAATAATAACTGCACCACTGTCCTCCCACCTTTTTCTCCCCTTTCCTTCTTTGCTAGCTATACCTTCACTCTCAACATCATGAACATTTCAACATTCACATTCTGTTCAATAACCCTTCACTATGTAAATACTACTCAGGGCAGATTCACACAGCACGCAAGGGTAACATTTCCTCTCTTGTAGCAGTGTCAGGATACCTAGCCACTTCTAAGATACTATTCCCAACAGCAAGAGAAAATATTGTCTTTTCTTAAACTCTGAAACTGACTCTTAATTTGCACCTTGTCTGTACCGTGTTTCTCTTTCAGTTTTGAGTTTTCCTATGCTGCCTGAGGGGGAGATGTTAAAGAATAAAGGGGTTTACCATGACACTGCAGGCACTCAGTTTCTTAATCCTACCATTCATTGCATGGAGGCCTCTTGTTTTCTGAGACATCCCTTTCCACGGCTCTCTCCTACCTCCTGCTCAACCCTGGACTGAGTGCCCTCTAGAACTGCTACTCAACTCAGCTGTCATTCTAAAGACTCCCCTCAGTGACCTTCTGGGTCGACTCATCTCCTAGATCCGGTACCTTCTGCTTCATTTTTCACTCTCTCATTTTGTGGGAATATATCATCAACTACCTTCCCAAAACAGAATGTAATCAAAACTCTGTGTTCTTGCATGACTAAAGACATTCTTCTTTTTTTACTTTAGAATATTATTATTTGGTTGGTGATATTAATTTATGTGGAAAATAATTTCCTCTCAATTTGGACATTATTTTTGTTTCTGGATCCAGAAGTACAGATGAGAAGTCTGATATCAGTCTAATCATTAAGACTTCGTGGGTCACCTGCCCCTCCTCATGAAGTATTTAGGTCTTCTATTTTCACTTAGAGAGCTAAAATTGCATGAGAACAACACCTAGTCTCATCCTCAAAAACATTTTCTTAAATAGTGCTGGCCAGTTCTTTGAACACTTTCTATCTGAAGACCCATGTTCCCTGCCCTTGGGAAATTAACCTCTTGTTTACTTGGGTCATTTGTTTCCTTCATTACAAAACTCATAGTATTTGGATGCTGGCCACTCGAGATATTTCCTTTTTGCATCTACATTTAGTCATAATTTCCTTTTCTTAAAAAAACAATGTTTTGGGAGTCCATTTCCACTTTCTTTTCATCCTTGCCACTGAATTTTTTTAAACAGAAGTGGTCATATCTTTAACCTATAAAAAGCTCTTTATTCTCTATTATTCATCTTTCACAGATGTTCTTGTTTTAAGGGATGCGACAGCATCTCAAACCTCTCACAATGTACGTGTTAGAAAATATCTCTAGGGCGGAGCCAAGATGGCGGATAGTGAGGACGTGTGCCTTAGTTTGGGAAAATAAACTTTCATAAAAGTGGAATTACTGTAGCCTCAGGAAAAGACTCAAGAAAAAAAACTGCAGAGGAAACGCTTCCAGATCTTGTGGATGAGACACAGAGGACTTACAGGGAACCCACCGCGTGGAAAACCAACCGAGACGAGCCGAGCGGCAGCGGCGGGAGAGGAGCCAGAGCCACAGAATCTCGCCAGCGTGGGAACGGAGGACGGTAAGACAAAGACCTGAGAAGTCCGAGACATTGGGGGGAGGGGGAACAGAGGCCTCTCCCTTCACTCACCAAGCAAAACAAAGAGCACCGCGATTTTACATATGTAAAGCTCAGCCAAACTCAGTATCTTTAGCGAAACTGGAGAACACATTGAGGGCTGCATAAACTCTGTGTATGGTCCCAGGGGTAGATCAAACGAATACTCACAGAGGCTAGATTTCAACTACCCTCAACTCCACTCCCAACTGAGTCAAAAGAAAAAAAAAAAAAAAAGAGAGAGAGAGAGAGAGAGTGTGTCCCAGCAAGGAGCAAGTAATCTGGGAGAGTCGCTCTTTACACAGCCTTAAACCTCAAGAAACAAGCATAGCTCTCTGGCCACACCCATCACAGCCCCTAAGGCTCCAACAAAACAGACAGCTCACTTAGAGGCATAGTATAACGAGAGAAAAAACAAAAACAAAAACAAAAACACCACAAATTATCTCTAACATGCCAAGCAAGAAACATAGAAGCGGAGGTACCAAGAACAAGGAAGGCACTATGACGCCCCCAAGTGAACAAGACACGCCAATGCAAGATTATGAAGATGAAGAGATAGAGCAAATGCAAGAAGCAGATTTCAAAAAATTCATAAGAACATTAAGAAGTTCTCAAAAACAAATTCTTGAACTACAGAAATCCTTAATGGACAAGATAGAAAATCTCTCCCATGAAAATGAAATATTAAGGAGGAATCAAAATGAAATGAAAAAATTAGTGGAACAGGAAACTGCGATACTGGCAAAAAACCTCAATGAAATGAAGAACTCAATAGATCAAATGGCAAACACATTAGAGAGCCTTAAAAACAGAATGGATGAAGCAGAAGAGAGAATATCGGAATTAGAAGACAGAGAACAGGAAAGGAAACAGTCAAATCAAAGAAAAGAAGAAGAAATCAGAAATCTAAAAAATACTGTCAGGAATCTACAGGATACTATTAAAAAACCCAACATTCGGGTTCTAGGAGTTCCTGAAGGCATGGAAAGGGAGAAAGGATTAGAAGGCCTTTTTAGTGAGATACTAGCAGAAAATTTCCCAGGTTTGGAGAAGGACAGAGACATCCTAGTACAGGAAGCTCAGAGAACCCCTAATAAACATGATCAAAAGAGATCCTCACCACGACACGTCGTAATCAAACTCACCACAGTGAAACACAAAGAAAAGACCCTAAAATGTGCAAGAGAGAAACGCCAGATTACTCTCAGAGGATCTCCAATTAGACTTACAGCTGACTTCTCATCAGAAACCCTACAAGCCAGGAGAGAATGGCGAGATATAGCCCAGGTACTAAGAGAGAAAAACTGCCAGCCCAGAATATTATATCCTGCAAAGCTCTCATTTGTGAATGAAGGTGAAATTAAGACCTTTCACAGCAAACAGAAATTGAAAGAATTTGTCGCCACTCCTCCAGCCCTGCAAACAATGCTTAAAGATGTGTTACATACAGAAACACAGAAACACGGCCACCAATATGAAAGAAGGTAAAGGAAGGAAACCTCAGAGCAAAAGATCACAGGAATCTCAAACCAGATATTAGAAAATATCTTTGGCAAATGGCAGGGCAAAGTTACTCCTTCTCAATAGTCACATTGAATGTTAATGGCTTGAACTGTCCAGTTAAAAGACACCGATTGGCCGATTGGGTTAAGGAACAAAACCCATCCTTTTGCTGCTTACAAGAAACCCATCTATCCAACAATGATCCATACAAGCTGAGAGTGAAAGGCTGGAAAAAGATATACCACGCCAACAGAAATGAAAAGAGAGCGGGCGTAGCCATCTTAATATCGGACAACATAAACTTTACCACAAAAACTGTTAGGAGAGACAAAGAGGGGCACTATTTAATGATTAAGGGATCCATTCAACAGGAAGATATAACGATTATCAACGTATATGCACCTAATTACAGGGCACCAGCTTATTTAAAAGACTTGTTAAGGGACTTAAAGGGAGACTTAGACCCCAATACAATAGTACTGGGGGACTTCAATACTCCACTCTCAGAGATAGACAGATCAACAGGACAGAAGATCAACAAGGAGACAGTAGATTTAAATGACACTATAGCCCAAATGGATCTAACAGACATCTACAGAACATTTCATCCTACATCTAAGGACTTTACATTCTTCTCAGCAGTACATAGAACCCTCTCTAGGATTGACCACATACTAGGCCATAAAGCAAGTCTCAGCAAATTCAAAAGAATTAGAATCATACCATGCAGCTTCTCAGACCACAAAGGAATGAAATTGGAAATTGGCAACTCAGGAATCCCTAGAGCACGTGCAAACACATGGAGATTGAACAACATGCTCCTGAATGAACAATGGGTCATAGAAGAAATTAAAAGAGAAATCAAAAATTTTCTGGAAGTAAATGAGGATAACAGCACAACATACCAAAACCTATGGGATACAACAAAAGCAGTGTTAAGAGGAAAGTTTATATCAATAGGTGCCTACATCAAGAAATTGGAAAGGCACCAAATAGATGAGCTTTCAAGCCATCTCAAGGATCTAGAAAATCTGCAGCAAACCAAACCCAAACCCAGTAGGAGAAGAGAAATAATTAAAATCAGAGAAGAAATCAACAGGATTGAATCCAAAAAAACATTACAAAAAATCAGCCAAACGAGGAGCTGGTTTTTTGAAAAAATAAACAAAATTGACACCCCATTGGCCCAACTAACTAAAAAAAGAAGAGAAAAGACCCAAATCAATAGGATCAGAGATGAAATGGGAAACGTAACAACAGACGCCACAGAAATAAAAAGAATCATCAGAGATTACTACAAGGACTTGTATGCCAGCAAACAGGGAAATCTATCAGAAATGGACAGATTCTTGGACACATACAACCTACCTAAATTGAGCCAGGAAGACATAGAAAACCTAAACAGACCAATAACTGACACAGAAATTGAAACAGTAATAAAGGCCCTCCCAACAAAGAAAAGCCCAGGGCCAGATGGATTCACTGCTGAGTTCTACCAGACATTTAGAGAAGAACTAACTCCAATTCTTCTCAAACTATTCAGAGCAATCGAAAAAGAGGGAATCCTCCCAAATTCTTTCTATGAAGCCACCATCACCTTAATTCCTAAGCCAGAAAAGAGACGCAACATTGAAAGAGAATTACAGACCAATATCCCTGATGAACATAGATGCAAAAATTCTCAATAAAATTCTGGCCAATAGAATGCAACAACACATCAGAAAGATCATCCACCCAGACCAAGTGGGATTCATCCCCGGTATGCAGGGATGGTTCAACATTCGCAAAACAATCAACGTAATACACTACATTAACAGACTGCAGAAGAAAAACCATATGATTCTCTCAATAGATGCAGAGAAAGCATTTGATAAAATACAACACCCTTTCATGATGAAAACTCTAAGCAAACTGGGTATGGAAGGAACATTGCTTAATACAATCAAAGCAATATATGAAAAACCCACGGCCAACATCCTATTGAATGGGGAAAAGTTGGAAGCATTTCCACTGAAATCTGGTACCAGACAGGGATGCCCTCTCTCACCACTGCTATTCAATATAGTTCTGGAAGTTTTGGCCAGAGCTATTAGGCAAGAAAAAGAAATTAAAGGGATACAAATCGGGAAGGACGAACTCAAACTATCCCTCTTTGCAGATGATATGATTCTTTATTTAGGGGACCCAAAGAACTCTACTAAGAGACTGCTGGAACTCATCGAAGAGTTTGGCAAAGTAGCAGGATATAAAATCAATCCACAAAAATCAACAGCCTTTGTATACACAGGCAATGCCACGGCTGAGGAAGAACTTCTAAGATCAATCCCATTCACAATAGCTACAAAAACAATCAAATACCTTGGAATAAACTTAACCAAAGACGTTAAAGATCTCTACGATGAAAACTACAAAACCTTAAAGAAAGAAATAGAAGAGGATACCAAAAAATGGAGAAATCTTCCATGCTCATGGATTGGAAGAATCAATATCATCAAAATGTCTATCCTCCCAAAAGCAATTTATACATTCAATGCAATACCCATCAAGATCCCGAAGAGCTTCTTCTCAGATCTAGAAAAAATGATGCTGAAATTCATATGGAGACACAGAAGACCTCGAATAGCCAAAGCAATCCTGTACAACAAAAACAAAGCCGGAGGCATCACAATACCTGATTTTAGGACATACTACAGGGCAGTTGTTATCAAAACAGCATGGTACTGGTACAGAAACAGATGGATAGACCAATGGAACAGAATAGAAACACCAGAAATCAATCCAAACATCTACAGCCAACTTATATTTGACCAAAGATCCAAATCTAATCCCTGGAATAAGGACAGTCTATTCAATAAATGGTGCTGGAAAAATTGGATTTCCACATGCAGAAGCTTGAAGCAAGACCCATACCTATCACCTTACACAAAAATTCACTCAACATGGATTAAAGACTTAAATCTACGACCCAAAACCATCAAATTATTAGAGAGCATTGGAGAAACCCTGCAAGATATAGGCACAGGCAAAGACTTCCTGGAAAATACTCCAACAGCACAGGCAGTCAAAACCAAAATTAACATTTGGGATTGCATCAAATTGAGAAGTTTCTGTACTTCGAAAGAAACAGTCAGGAAAGTGAAGAGGCAACCAACAGAATGGGAAAAAATATTCGCAAACTATACTACAGATAAAGGATTGATAACCAGAATCTACAAAGAAATCAAGAAAATCCACAACAACAAAACAAACAACCCACTGAAGAGATGGGCCAAGGAACTCAATAGACATTTTTCGAAAGAGGAAATCCAAATGGCCAACAGACACATGAAAAAATGTTCAAGATCACTAGCAATCAGAGAAATGCAAATCAAAACCACAATGAGGTTCCATCTCACCCCGGTGAGAATAGCTCACATTCAGAAATCTACCAACAACAGATGCTGGAGAGGATGTGGGGAAAAAGGGACACTAACCCACTGTTGGTGGGAATGCAAACTGGTTAAGCCACTATGGAAGTCTGTCTGGAGATTCCTCAGAAACCTGAACATAACCCTACCATACAACCCAGCCATCCCACTCCTTGGAATTTACCCAAAGGAATTTAATTTGGCAAATAAAAAAGCCATCTGCACCTTTATGTTTATTGCAGCTCAATTCACAATAGCTAAGACCTGGAACCAACCCAAATGCCCATCAACAGTAGACTGGATAAAGAAATTGTGGGACATGTACTCCATAGAATACTATACAGCAGTAAGAAACAATGAAACCCAGTCATTTGCAACAAGATGGAGCAATCTGGAAAACATCATGCTGAGTGAATTGAGCCAGTCCCAAAGAGAGAAATATCATTTGTTTTCCCTGATCGGTGACAACTGAGCGCCAAAGAGAAAACCTGTTAAGTGAAATGGACACTATAAGCAACAATGAACTGATCAGCTCCTGTCCTGACTTTAGATGTACAATGTAATACTCTATCCTTTTTAGTATTTGTTGTTGTTCTAGTACTATTGGTTGAACTCAGTAATTAACACACAATTATTCTCAGGTGTTTAAATTTTAACTGAAAAGTGATCCCTGTTAAATCTAAGAGTGGAAAAAGAGAGGGAGGAGATGAACAATTAGGAACATGCTCAATCGGACTGGCCGCAAATGGTGGAGTTAGAAATGTGCAGGGGATTCCAACACAATTCCATCAAGATGGCATGTACCAATGCCATCGCACTAGTCCAAGTGATCAATTTCAGCTCACAATTGATAGCTCTGATAGGTCTAAGAGTCAAAGAGATCACACAAACAAGACAAGTATCTGCTAATACTAACTGATAGAATCAAAAAGGGAGAGAAAGATCCAACATGGGAAGTGGGATACACAGCAGACTCATAGGATGGCAGATGTCCTAGACAGCACTCCGGCCTCAGAATCAGCCCTCAAGGCATTCAGATCTGGCTGAAGAGCCCATGAGAGTATAGCAGGCATGGAAAGCCAAGATATCATGAAAAAAAAAAAAAAAGACCTAAATGAATGATCTCTGTGAGTGAGATCCCAGTGGAAAGAACGGGGCCTTCAAAGAAGGAGGTACCCTTCTCCGAAGGGAGGAGAGAACCTCCACTTTGACTATGACCCTATCGGAATAAGATCAAAGTCAGCAAACTCTAAAGGCTTCCATAGCCCTGGCAACTCATGACTAGAGCCCAGGGAGATTACTGACGCCATGAACAGGAGTGTCAAATTGTTAAGTCAGCAACAGGAGTCACTGTGTACTTACACCCCATGCGGGATCTGTCCCTAATGTGTCGTCTAAAGCCAAGTGATGCTATGACTGGTACTGAAACAGTATTTTTATACTTTGCATTTCTGTGTGGGCGCAGACTGATGAGGTCTTTGCTAATTATATACTGAAGTGATCTTCTGTATATAAAGAGAATTGGAAATGAAAAAAAAAAACAACCTGGTGTTAAAATGGCATAGAAAATTAATTATTTTGAAAAAAAAATTATGTAGAATCTCTGTCTTTAATGTGCTGTACATTGCTATTTAATGCTATAATTAGTAATCCAATGGTAGTTTTTTCACTTGATGTTGCTATATGGGCAAAATGTTGAAATCTTTACCTAGTATATACTAAACTGATCTTCTGTACACAAAGAGAATTGAAAATGAATCTTTACATGAATGGAAGGGGAGAGGGAGCGGGAGGGGGGAGGGTTGCGGGCGGGAGGGAAGTTATGGGAGGGGGGAAGCCATTGTAACCCATAAGCTATACTTTGGAAATTTATATTCATTAAATAAAAGTTTAATAAAAAAAAAAAAGAAAATATCTCTAGGTTCTGTTTGCTTCTCTGAATCCTTCCAGGATCCAGTTTTCTGTTTCCTTGATCTTCTCTGATATGTTGCCTTTCCTGAAATATATAAGCCTTTCTTGTCTGCTCATAGTTCTTGGCTGTTTATTCTCAGATGATTATTCCAGGTAAGAAGTGGGGATTCTCCTGATGTTGTGTAAGATCTGTTTCCCAACAGACCTCACACTCCAAGTGGGAAGCGGGGTTGGGAACTCTGTGTGCCTGGCTAGAATGCTGGATTGGCAGGTTTGCTTTCAGGAAGAGTTGGAAGGGGCCAGGCAGTAGACTGCGGGGCTGTCAGATGACAGAACAAGGACCTTCTCTGCAGCAGGTGTAAGCCGATTACAGACCACAGGCCACACTGTTCTTATATGACCCTTGAGCTAAGAATATTTTTTATGATTTTAAAAGACTGTAAACAAAAAATACAGAGGAATGTGTCCCAGAAACTGCTACAGTATGAACGTCTGTGATCTCTCATGTTGAAACTGAATCCCCAATGTAAAAGTATTAAGAGGCATACCTTTCAGAGGGGATTAAGTTACCAGGGTTCTTCCCTTTCAATAAGATTAAAGCCCTTGTAAGAGGCTTAATCATGCTGTTTTAATTACTATAGCATTATTGTATGTTTGAAATCATGTATTGGCACAGCAGGTTCATAGAATGGCAGATGTCCTAAACAGCACTCTGGCCTCAGAATCAGCCCTTAAGGCCTTTGGATCTGGCTGAAGAGCCCATGAGAGTATTTTAGGCATGGAAAGCCAAGACACTGTGGCAAAAAAACAAAACAAAACAAAAAAACACCTATATGAAAGCTCTCTGCAAGTGAGATCCCAGTGGAAAGAACAGGTCATCAAAGAAGGAGGTACCTAAGGGAGGAGAGAACTTCCACTTTGACTATGACCTTGTCTAAATAAGATCAGAGTCGGCAAACTCAAAAGGCTTCCATAGCCTTGGCAACTCATGGCAAGAGCCTCGGTTGATTACTGATGCCATAAACAAGAGTGTCAATTTGTTAAGTCAACAACAGGAGTCACTGTGCACTTATTCCTCATGTAGGATCTCTGTCCTAAATGTGTTGTACATTGTGATTTAATGCTATAACTAGTACTCAAACAGTATTTTACACTTGTGTTTCTGTGTGGGTGCAAACTGTTAAAATCTTTACTGAATATATGCTAAATTGATCTTCCATATATAAAGATAATTGAAAATGAATCTTGATGTGAATGGAAGGGGAGAGGGAGCGGGAGTGGGAGATGGGAGGGTTGCGGGTGGGAGGGAAGTTATGGCGGGGGGTGGGGAAGCCACTGTAATCCATAAGCTATACTTTGGAAATTTATATTCAATAAATAAAAGTTAGAAAAGAAAAGAAAAAAAAAGAAATCATGTATTGGGAAGCCTCCAGTTGTTTTTTTGTTTTGTTTTGTTTTTTGCTCAGGATCACTTTGGCTATTCTAGGTCTTCTATGATTCCATATGAATTTTAGAATTGTTTTTCCTAATTTCAGAAAGAATGTCTTTAGTATTTTGATAGGAACTGCAGTGAATCTGTAGATTGCTCTAGGTTGTATAGATAATTTTTAAAAAGATTTATTGGAAAGGCAGAGTTACAGAGAGAGAGAGAGGGAGGGAGGGAGAGATATTCTGTCTGCTGATTCATTCCCCAAATGGCTGCAAGGGCCAGAGCTGGGCTGATCCGAAGCCACATGCTTCCTCTGGGTCTTCCACATGGGTGCAGGGGCCCAAGTACCTGGGTCATCCTCTGCTGCATTAGCAAGGAGATGGATTGGAAATGGAGCAATGGGGACTTAAACCAGTGCCCATAAAGGATGCCAGTGCTGCAGCATCCCATATTAGAGTGCCAGTTCAAGACTCGGCTGCTCCAGTTCCAATCCTACTCCCTACTAATGCACCAGAAGGGAGTGTAAGATGGCCCTAGTACTTGGATCCATACCACCCACATGGGAGACCCACACAGAGTTCCTGGCTCCCCATTTCAGCTTGGCCTATCTCCAGCCACTGTGGCCTTTGGGGAGTGAATCAGCAGATGGAAGATTTCTTTCTCTCTGTATATCCATCTCTTTGTGGCATTCTGCTTTTCAAATAAACATAAATCTTTTTTAAAAAATGGAGATAGGACCTGAATAGACATTTTTCAAAAGAATAAAAATGGCCAACAAATGTAAAAAAAAAAAAAAAAAAGCTCAATATCACTAGCCACCAGGGAAATGCAAATCAAAACCACAATGAGATATCACTTCACCCCCATGAGAATGGCCCTTATCCAAAAGACAGAGAAAGGCAAATGCAAATAATTGCAGACACTGTAAAAGCAGTATGGAAACTTCTTTAAAAACTAGAAATAGACTTGACGGACAGTCCAACAACACCACTACCAGGTAAATACCTACAAGACATGAACTCATTCTATCAGAGGTAGCTACTCCATTATGTTTATAGCAGCACTGTTCACAGTAGCCAAAATATGGAATCAACCAAGGTGTCCATTATCAGATGAATGGTGAGAGAAAATATCTGTCTCTTTCACACGTGCACGCATGCACACACACACACACACATGAATAGTACTCAGCTATAAAAAAGAATGAAATTCTATCACTTACAACAAAATGGTTGGAACTGGAGGTCATCAAGTTGAGTGAAATAAGCCAGACACAGAAACACAAGCCACTGCATGTTCTCCCTCATATGTGGGAGCTAAAATAGAAAGGAACAAAGAAAGGGAGGGAGGGAGGGAAAAAAGGAGGGAGGGGCGAAAAGAAAGAGAAGCCAGGAAGGAGAGGAGAGGACAGGAGAGCTTCAGTATATCAGTTTTGCTGCAAATACAAAGTTTTGTCAAACTGTTTAAAATACTTGTCAAACAAATTAATAGCAATTATAAATTGGTATAGTTTTAATGATTGTGATTATTCTATTTTTTTTTAAATAGTTTATTTACTTGAGTGGTAGAGTTACAGACATTGAGAGGGAGAGACAGAGAGAGAGGTCTTCCATATACTGGTTCATTCCTCAAATGGCCACAACAGCCACAAATGCACCAATCCGAAGCCAGGAGCCAGATGTTTCTTCCTGATCTCCCATACAGGTGCAGGGGCCCAAGGACTTGGGCCATCTTCTACTGCTTTCCCAAGCCACAGCAGAGAGCTGGATTGGAAGAGGAGCAGCTGGGACTCGAACCGGTGCCCATATGGGATGCCTGCACTGCAGGCAGAAGAGTAACCTACTGCGCCACAGCGCTGGCCCAATTATTTTAAAATCTACTGGGAAAGCAGAAGATGGCCCAAATGTTTGGTCCCCTGTACCTACGTAGGAGGCCCGGAGGAGGCGCCTGGCTTCAGATCGGCCCAGCTCTGGCCATTGCGGCCATTTGAAGAGTGAACCAGTAAATGGAAGACCTCTCTCTCTGCCTCTCCTTCTCACTGTCTATAACTCTACCTCTCAAATAAACAAAATCTTTTTAAAAATCATTATATATCACTCAACATAAAAGGTGAAAACTTTAAGACTCATAAGAAACTATATGTTCTTCAAAAAAAAAAACCCAAAAAGACCAAAATTAAGATTATGGACTATGAGGCTGGCGCCAAGGTTCAATAGGCTAATCCTCCACCTTGTGGCACCGGCACACGGGGTTCTAATCCCGGTTGGGGCACCAGATTCTGTCCCGGTTGCCCCTCTTCCAGTCCAGCTCTCTGCTGTGGCCCGGGAGTGCAGAGGAGGATGGTCCAAGTGCTTGGGCCCTGCACCGCATGGGAGACCAGGAGAAGAACCTGGCTCCTGGCTTCGGATCAGCGCGGTACACCGGCCACAGCGCGCCGGCTGCAGCAGCCACTGGAGGGTGAACCAACAGAAAAGGAAGACCTTTCTTTCTGTGTCTCTCTCTCTCTCTGTCCACTCTGCCTGTCAAAAAAAATAAAAATAAATAAATAATAAAAAAAGATTATGGACTATGAATAATAGAAACCAAAGTGTGATTTAAATATGAGGCAAGGGGGCCAGCGCCATGGCTCACTAGGTTAATCCTCCGCCTGCTGCGCCAGCATCCCATATGGGCACCAGGTTCTAGTCCTGGTTGCTCCTCTTCCAGTCCAGCTCTCTTCTGTGGCCCGGGAAGGCAGTGGAGGATGGCCCAAGCGCTTGGGCCCCTGCACCTGCATGGGAGACCAGGAAGGAGCACCTGACTCCTGGCTTCGGATAGGCGCAGCGCTGGCAGTGGCGGCCATTTAGGGAGTGAGCTAATAGAAGGAAGACCTTTCTCTCTGTCTCTGTCTATAACTCTACCTGTCAAATAAAAAAATAAAGTGAGGCAAAATAATTTCAAGGAAGAAATAAGTGGAATAATAAGAGTTAACTTTACACTGATCACAGACATACTTTATAGTGAAAGTATCACAAACCATTATGTACCAAGTAACATTAAAATTAGAATAGAATTAAATGAAATAAATTTAATAAAACTGTAATAAATGCAATAGAGTATGTAAACCAAATGATTATATTTGAAAGGAGGTATTATAGTAATGGAGATTTATCAATACCTCTCAACTTTCTACAGTTTTAGTGCATATAAAATAAACAAGGCTAGAGAAGATAACAAAAAACTAAAATATGGGGCCAGTGTTGTAGCTCAGCAACTTAAGCTACCACCTGAGATGCCAGCATCCCATATGGCTGTCAGTTCAAATCCCAACTACTCCACTTCTGATCTAGCTCCCTGCTAATGTACCTGGGAACACAGCAGATGGTGGCCCAAGTCCCTGGGCCCCTGCTACCCATGTGAGAGACCTGACTGGAATTCCTGGTTCCTGGCTTCAGTTTGGCCCAGCCCTGGCTGTTGCCATTTGAGGAGTCTCCCACATGGGTGCAGGGGCCCAAGGACATGGGCCATCTTGCACTGTTTTCCCAGGCCACGGCAGAGAGCTGGATTGGAAGTGGAGCAGCTGGGACTCGAACCAGTGCCCATATGGGATGCCAGCGCTGCAGGCTGGGGCTTTAACCTACTGCGCCACAGCACCGGCCCCAAGAGTTAGTTTTTGCAGAAATCCTTGTCAAAGACCAGAAAGAATTCACTATCTTTTGCTAGGCCCTAAATAATTGATTTTTTCTTATAAAAAAAATCTTGAGTAATAAATTCAGAAATCTAAGTGACGGAAATCAGTCAAAATACTTTTTGCTACAAGATTCTCTTTTTTTCTACTCAGATTCATACATTGTTATAATTAGATATTACTTTCTATAGTTTCCAAGCTTTCTACCAGTGAGGTTTCACTGCAAATGTCTGAGCAACTGGGACTCCTCCTCTCTGCCAGTCAGCACTGAGAGGAACAGGGGTGGGGTAACGTGGGGAAGGTTCCTCCACCATCACACTCTGCACTTTAGCTAAAGACTTAACCAGAAGGGCAGTGATGTGCACTCCTTTTTTTTTTTTATAGTAATCAGTTATGCTATGTAATTATACATTTTCTTATTTTTGGTACTAAGGAAGAGATAACCCTATTCTCTGAAAGAAATAATACAAAGTAGCAAGTGATTAACACTTCAGACTTCAACAAATCTGGGGCAGGCATTTCTGGCCTAGTAGTTAAGATGCCGCCCAGGACATTTGCATCACATACCCAAGTACCTGGGTTTAAGTCCTGGCTCAACTCCCAATTCCATCTTCTTCTTGATCAAAACCATGGAAAGGGGCAGGTATTGGCTCAAATAATCCGGGCCCTGCACCCATGTGGGAGTTTGGACTGGGTTCCTAGCTCCTGGCCTTAGGTCTTATCTACCTCAGCAGTTGCTGGCATGTGGGGAGTAAACCAGTAGATGAGAGCTAGTTTTCTCTGTGTCTCTCATAAGTAAATACTTTTTATTGAAAAATAATTTGACAGGCAGAGTTAGAAACAGAAGATCTCTCTCTCTTAGACACACACACACACACACAGACTGAGAGAAAGAGAGAGAGAGAGAGAGAATATCTTCCCTCCTTCCCTCCACTGCCTCACTCCCCAAATGGCGGCAACAACCAGGGCGAGACCAAACTGAAGCCAGGAACCAGTAATTCCATCCTGGTCTCCCACATGGGTGCAGCGGCCCCAGGACTTGGGCCATCTTCCACTGCTTTCCCAGGAGCATTAGCAGGGAGCTGGATCAGAGGTGGAGCAGCTGGGACTCACAGCGCTTATATGGGATGTCACTGCTGCAGGTGGTAGTTCAACCCACTGTGCAACAACATCAGCTCCAATATGTTTATGCTTCCCTTTCCTTCCACTGCTGTCACTTATATAAATTGGCGTTTGGAATAAGACAACCAAGGCTTTGCAGTCCTATACTCTAAAAATCCAGTTTATGAAACCCATTCCTTCCTAGATGCATAACTATCATAGAGTAAATGGTCGAGAAGTCTCAAATTCTTTAATCAGATTTTTAAAGGGTCTCCAGACTTAGGTAGGTATTTATCACGCCTATTTCACAAGTGAAGAATTTATGGATTACAGCAAATTATGGCCTATGGACCAAACCCAGTCTTCCACCGGATTCTGTATGGCCTTTGAGCTAAGAATGCCTTTTATATTTTTAAATGGTTGGAAGGAAAATGAAGACTCTTTTATGATATGAAAAACAAAATTGTATCATTTTTTGGCTGGCACTGTGGCCCACTTGGTTAATCCTCCGCCTTCCGCGCCGGCACCCTGATTTCTAGTCCCAGTTGGGGTGCCGGGTACTAGTCCTGGTTGCTCCTCTTCCACTCCAGCTCTCTTCTGTGGCCCGAGAGGGCAGTGGAGGATGGCCCAAGTGCTTGGGCCCCTGCACCCACATGGGAGACCAGGAGGAAGCACCTGGCTCCTGGCTTTGGATTGGCACAGCGCCAGCCGTGGCGGCCATTTGGGGGGTGAACCAACGGAAAAAGGAAGACCTTTCTCTCTCTCTCTAACTCTGCCTGTCATAAAATAAAATAAACAAACAAAAAAATTATATCATTATATCATTTTGCATAAATAATGTTTTACTGAAACACAGTCATATTCATTTACTTATCACTTAACGCCTGCGTTCATCCTACAATACAGAGTTAAATAGTAGTATCAGAAGCTAGCCCACAAAGTCTGAGAGAGTCAATATTTGGCCCTCTACAGAAATCTGCCCACCTCAGCCTAGGAAACTGAGCAATTTGCTCATGCGCACAGAGTAAGAAGAGTCTAGAATAAAAGCACGACCATGACACTCTAATTCCAACACTTTGCCTTCACTTATCTTGCCCAGCATTTACGAAACATGAGTTCAGCTGATCACATATCTCAACAAATTATCAATTCAGATTACTTATGCTTGCAGATGTAAGCCAATGTGAAATAAAGGCACAAGAATTTCCAAACAATTAGATTAAATAAAGTGAGAATAAACAAAAATTTGATCAATCTAGAAAGGTAGAAAAAGGCAAAAAGAAAAACATAGTCAATTTAAAAAGCATTAAATAAATCAGCAATATTAACTCCGCAAAAATTAATAATCAAAATAAATGTAAGGAGCCGGCACTGCGGCTCACTTGGCTAATCTTCCGCCTGTGGCGCCGGCACCCCAGGTTCTAGTCCTGGTTGGGGCACCAAATTCTGTCCCGGTTACTCCTCTTCCAGTCCAGCTCTCTGCTGTGGCCCGGGAGTGCAGTGGAGGATGGCCCAGGTGCTTGGGCCCTGCACCCACATGGGAGACCAGGAGGAAGCACCTGGCTCCTGGCTTTGGATCGGCACAGCACGCTGGCCATAGCAGCCATTTGGGGGTGAACCAACAGAAAAAGGAAGATTTTTCTCTCTGTCTCTTTCTCTCTCACTGTCCAACTCTGCCTGTCAAAAAAAATACATAAATAAATGCAAGGGCATTAAATTTTCAGATTGACAAGTTTTTAAATTGAATAACATAAAATAGATATGTTAGATATGTCTAAAAAACTGACAAAGGTAAACAAGATAAAAGAATAGGAAAGGACACCTCAGCCAAATGCTAACCTAGCACATAGAGCAGTACCATGTGAAGCATGACAAAAAGAAGTGGCTTATACTGATACCAGATAAAAGCCACCAAAAGAAAATAGTCAGACGTCTAATGACACTGTTTTGAAATAGGCATGTAAATAAAACTAGATAAAAATATATCAGTAAATCCACAGTTACACTGTAGGTTATTAATATATCTTCCTCTGAAATTAACAGAAAAGGCAGAACCAGAAAAAGAACACAATTAGCAAGCTTGATCCAACAAATATTCTACATCTTTATGCTCAAATAGGATGTGCATATATTTTTTCATGCAGACAGAAGTCTACAAAATACACAAAAAATGAAGCTACAGCTAAAAGACCACGTTAGTCCTATGACCGGTGACTGCAATAAAACCATGGTCTCTCTCATATTGTCACTGTTTGCCCCTGGGCTATTTTGCAGAACACAGATAAAAACCATGGAGCAACTGCACATTTGGTCTTCAAATATTTCAGGCAGGAAATCTTCATGAAAGACAAATGTGAAGGTTGGTGCTGTGGCACAGTGGATAAAGTCAACACCTATGGTGCCGGAATCCCACATGGGCGCTGGTTCAAGTCCCAGCTGCTCCATTTCTGATTCAGCTCCCTGCTAATGCCCTGGGAAAGCAGCAGCAGATGACCCAAGTGTGTGGGCCCCTGAACTCATGTGGGAGACCTGAACAAAGCTCCTGGTTCCTGGCTTCAGACTAGTACAGCTCCCACTGTTGTGGCCATTTGGGGAGTGAACCAGTGGATGGCAAATTTCTGTCTCTGCCTCTCTCTCCCTTGTAACTCAAATAAATAATCTTTATTTTTTAAGTCAAATGTGAGCAACAGAAGGTTTTTTTAAGAAAAGATTTATTTATTTGAAAGGCAGAGTCAGAGAGAGAGAGAGAAGGAGGGGCAGAGAGAGAGAAGTCTTCCATCCACTGGTTCACTCCCCAATTGGCCACAATGGCCAGAGCTGCGCCAATCCGAAGCCAGAAGCCAGGAGCCTTTCCTGGGTCTCCCACACAGGTGCAAGGGCCCAAGCACTTGGGCCATCTTCTACTGCTTTCCCAGGCCATAGCAGGGAGCTAAATTGGAAGTGGAGCAGCTGGGACTTGAAGCGGCACCTATATGGGATGCTGGCCCTGCAGGCAGCCGCTTTACCCACTATGCCACAGAACCAGCCCTAACAGAAAGTGTTATGCACTAAAAATTATTAATTTCATAAGAAGCACCTTTTGTATTTTTATGCATTATGATGCCACTGTTAATTTCATACTGAAAAAAAACCCAGTATCTTAATAGAATGGTGGAATCTCAGAATCTAATCACCTAAGGCTTTTACTCTCATGCCAGATTTGATAATAGAAAACAAAAGCAGTACTTTTTAGAAAAGTGAGTACAAACTATCCATATAAACATATTCTGTCAAGTTGATAAAGAATAAAGATGACTTGCATGATATTTTTAAAAATAGAAAAAATGCAATCATTTTTACAAAAAGTAATTTTCTGTGAAGGGCAACACAACCACATTTTCATTAGTTTTGCAGTAACAAATAAGAACAGGTTTTATTAAACATATAAGTTAAAGTGATGGATGAAATTCCCTAACACTTTCTTTTTTTCTCCCAAAGAAACTTTTGTTTGAGGAGTACAAATTTCATAAGTAAAACTTTGGGAATACAGTGATTCTTTCCACCATACCTGCCCTCCCATCACTACTCTGACCCCACCTCCTCCTCCAGCTCCCAATCCCAGTCCCATTCTCCATTAAGATTCATTTTCAATTAACTTTAGACACAGAAGACCAACTCTAAACTAAGAAAAGATTTCAACAATTTGCACACACACACTCACACACAAAACTGAGAACAAGTTTTATAGTTAATTCTCATAATACAACTCATTGAGGACAGGTTTGCATGGGAAGTAAGTGCACAGTGACTCCTATTGTTAATTTAACAATTAACACTCTTATGTATGACATCGTGATCACCTGGGGCTCTTTACTTGAGCTGCCTAGGCTGTGCATGCCTTTTGAATCCACAATCTCCATTAATGTTTAGACAAGGTCATAAGCAAAGTGGAAGTTCTCTCCTCCCTTCAGAGAAAAGCACATCTTTCTTTGCTGGCCACTTTTTTCCACTTGAGTCTCACTCACAGAGATCCATCATGTAAGATATTTTTGCCAGTGTCTCGGCTTTCTATACCCGAAATGCTCTCACAGGCTTTTCAGCCAGATCAGGAAGCCTTAAGGGCTGATTCTGAGGTCAGAGTGTTATTGAAAGCAATTGTCATTCTATGAGTCTGCTGTGTGGATTGTTCCCATGTTGGAAATCCTCTCCTTTTTAATTCTATTATTATTGCCAGATATTTGATCTTATTTATATGATCCCTTTTACCCTTAATCACATCTATATGATCACTGTAACACTTATTAGGATTACTTTAACACTTAGGATGGCATTTTTCAGTTCTAGTCCCAGTTGCTCCTCTTCCAGTCCAGCTCTCTGCTGTGGCCTGGGAGGGCAGTGGAGGATGGCCCAAGTGCTTGGGCCCCTGCACCCACATGGGAGACAAGGAGGAAGCACCTGGCTCCTGGCTTCGGATCAGCACAGCTCTGGCCATTGTGGCCACTTGGGGAGTGAACCAATAGAAGGAAGACCTTTCTTTCTGTCTCTCCCTCTCACACTGTCTATAACTCTGCCTGTCAAATAAATATTTTTTTAAAAAGATGGCATTTTTTACCACCCAGCTTAATGAGATTTGGGGTCCCATGGCAAGTGTTTAAGCTGTACCCTTAGAAGCAAGTCCGTAGGAATGTATGCAGAACTATATAACTTTATAGTTGCCAACTTCCTCCTCCCTCTTTTACTGCCACTCTTATTTTTTTTTAAGATTTATTTACTTGAAAGTCAGAATTACACAGAAATGAGGTAGCAGTAGCTGCAGCAGCAGAGAGAGAAAGAGAGAGGTCTTCCATCTGCTGGTTCATGCCCCAGATGGCTGCAACGGCTGGAGCTGTTGCAATCTGAAACCAGTCTGAAGCCAGGAGCTTCTTTTGGGTCTCCCACATGGGTGCAGGGGCCCAAGGACTTGGGCCATCTTCTACTGCTTTCCCGGCTATAGCAGAGAGCTGCATCAGAAGTGGAGCAGCCAGGACCTGAACAAATGCCCATATGGGATGCCAGCACTGCAGGCGGTGGCTTTACCCACTATGTCACAGCGCCGCCCCCCACCCCCATGTTTTACTGAGATCAATTTCAACTGACATTGTACACATACGATTAGCTATTTGTTAAGTAAAGAGCTGAACACATATTATGAAGAAGAAAAAAACTATTCCTTGATAGTTGAGACAAGAGCTGTTAAAGTCATTGCTTCTCAAAGTGTCAATTTCACTTTTACAGAATTTCTTTCAGGTGCTCTATTAGTTATCACAGATCAGGGAGAATATATGATATTTGTTCCTGTGGGACTGGCTTATTTCACTAAGTTTGATGTTTTCCAGATTCATCCATTTTGTTGCAAATGACCAGATTTCATTTTTTTCACCACTGTGTAATATTCCATAGTGTGTATATCCCATAGTTTCTTTACCTAGTCTTCAGTTAATGGGCACTTAGGTTGATTCCATGTCCTCACTATTGTGAATTAAGCTGCAATAAACATGGGGTGCAGGTAACTCTTTTATTTGCTGATTTCATTTTCCTTGAGTAAATTCACAGGAGTTGGATGGCTGGGTCATATGGTAGGTCTATAGTCAGATTTCTGAGGTATCTCCATATTGTGTTCCCTAGTGGTTTTTTCAGATTACATTCCCACTAACAGTGGATTAGGGTACCCCTTTCCTCACATCCTCACCAGCATTTGTTGTTTGTTGACTTCTGAATGAAAGCTATTCTAACTGGGATGAGGCAAAACCTCTTTGTGGTTTTGATTTGCATTTCCCTAACGGCTAGTGTTCCCGAACATTTTTTCATTGTGTCTGTTGGCCATTTGAATTTCCTCTTTTGAAAAATGTCTATTTAAGTCCTTTGCCCATCTCTTTAACTGGGTTGTTTGTTGTGTTGTTGTGGAGTTTCTTGATCTCTTTATATATTCTGGTTATTAATTCTTTATCAGTTGCACAGTTTACAAACAATTTCTCCCATTCTGTCAGTTGCCATTCACTTTCCTGAGTGTTTCTTTTGTAGTACAGAAGCTTCTCAATTTGATGTAATCCCATTTGTTAATTTTGGCTTTGATTGCCTGTGCCTCTGGGGTCTTTTCCAAGAAATCTTTGCCTGTGCCAATACCTTGCAGGGTTTCCCCAATGTTCTCTAATAATGTGATGGTATCGGGTCGTAGATTTAGGTCTTTAATCCACGTTGAGTGGATTTTTGTGTAAGGTGTAAAGCAGGGGTCTTGCTTCATACTTCTGCATGTGGACATCCAGTTTTCTCAGCACCATTTGCTAAAGAGACTGTCCTTGTTCCAGCGATTGGCTTTAGCTTCTTGGTCAAATATAAATTGCTTTTAGATGCTTGATTTCTGGCATTTCTATTCTGTTCCATTGGTCTATCCATCTGTTTGTTTGTTTTGTTTTGTTTTGTTTTTTTAACCAGTAACAGGCAGTTTTGATTATGACTGCCTTGTAGTATGTCTTGAAATCTGGTGTTGTGATGCCTCTGGCTTTTTCTTGTATAAGATTGCTCAAGCTATTCAAGGTTTCCTGTGTTTCCATATGCATTTTAGTACCATTTTTTCTAGATACGAGAATATCTCTGGTATTTTGACTGGTACTGCATTGAAGTTGTTTTAGAAGGAATGGACATTTTGCTGATATGGATTCTTCCAATTCACGAACATGGAAGATTTTCCCATTTATTTGTGTCTTCTTCTATTTCCTTCTTTAATATTTTATAATTCTATCAGAGGTCTGACATCCTTGGTTAAATTTATTCCAAGGTATTTGATTTTTTTTGTAACTACTGTGAATGGGATTGATCTTAGAAGTTCTTTCTCAGCCTTGGCATTGTCTATGTATCTAAAGCTGCTGAATTTTATGTACTGATTTTATATCCTGCTACTTTTCCAAACTCTTCTATGAGTTCCAATATTCTCCTAGTGGAGTCTTTTGAATCCCCTGTATGTAGAATCATGTCATCTGCAAATAGGGATAGTCTGACTTCTTCCATCCCAATTTGTATCCCTTTGATTTCTTTTTCTTGCCTAATGGCTCTAGCTAAAACTTCCAGAACTACAATGAATAGCAATGGTAAGAGTGGGCATCCCTGTCTGGTACTGGAACTCAGTGGGCATGCCTCCAACTTTTCCCCATGCAATCTGATGCTGGCCGTAGGTTTGTCATCAATTGCCTTGATTATGTTGAGGAATGTTCCTTCTATACCGAATTTGCTTAGTGTTTTCATCATGAAAGGGTGTTGTATTTTATCAAATGCTTTCTCTGCATCTATTGAGATAATCATATGGGTTTTTTTTTCCAGCAGTTTGTTAATGTATGTATCACATTGATTGATTTATGAATGTTGAATCATCCCTGCATACCAAGGATAAATCCCACTTGGTCTGGGTGAATGATCTTTCTGATGTTATTGGATTTGATTGGCTAGAATTTTGTTGAGGATTTTTGCATCTATGTTCATTAGGAAATTGGTCTGTAAGTCTCTTTCTCTGTTGCATCTTTTTCGGGATTAGGGATTAAGGTGATGCTGGTTTCATACAAAGAATTTGGGAGGATTCCCTCACTTTCAATTTGAATAACCTGAGAAGAATGGGAGTTGTTCTTTAAATGTCTGGTAGAATTCAGCAGTGAAGCCATCCGATCCTGGGCTTTTCTTTTTTGGGAGGGTCTTTATTTTTGACTCAGTTTATATCTTGGGAATGGGTCTGTTTAGGTTTTCCTCATGGCTCAGTTTAGGTAGGTTGTATGTATCCAGGAATCTATCCATTTCTTGTAGGTTTCCCAGTTTGTTAACATATAGGTCTTTGTAGTAGTTTTTGATAATCCTTTTTATTTCTGTGGTGTCTGTTGTTACATTTCCTTTTTCATCTCTAATTTTATTGATTTGGGTATTCTCTCTCCTTTTTTTGGTTAGTTGGGCCAAGGGTGTGTCAACTGTATTTTTTCAAATAACCAACTCTTCCTTTTGCTGACATTTTCTATTTTTTTGTAACAATTTTGTTGATTTCTTCTTTAATTTTATTTCTTTTCTCCTACTTGTTTTGGGTTTGGTTTGCTTTTGTTTTTCTAGATCCTTGAGACGCACTGATAGCTCATTTATTTGGTGCCTTTCTAATTTCTTGATGTAGGCACCAATTTCTATAAGCTTTCCTCTTAACACTGCTTTTGCTGTGTCCCATAGGTTTTGATATGTTGTGCTGTCATCTTAATTTGTTTCCAGAAATTTTGATTCTTCTTTTGATTTCTTCTATGACCGACTGTTTTTTAGGAGTATGTTGTTCAGTCTCCATGTGTTTGCATATGTTCTAGAGATGCTTGAGTTGCTGATTTACAGCTTCATTCCATTTTGTTCCAAGAAGATGCACAGTATGATTTTGATTTTTTTGAATTTGCTTATATTTGCTTTATGGCCTAGCATGTAGTCAATCCTAGAGAAGGTTCCAGGCACTGGCAAGAAGAATGTATATTCTGCAACTGTAGGATGAAAAGTTCTGTAGATATCTGTTAGGTCCTTTTGGTCTATAGTGTCAATTACCTATTTCCTTGCTGATTTTCTATTTGGTTGTTCTGTCCATTGCTGAAAGTGGGTATTGAAGTCCCCCATTACTATTGTATTTGAGTCTGTATCTCCCTTTAAATGCCTTAGCATTTATTTTAAACAGACAGGTGCCCTGTAATTAGGTGCATATACATTTATGTTAGTTACATCTTCCTATTGAATTGATCCCTTAATCATTGCATAGTGCCCTTCTTTGTCTCTTAACAGTTTTTGTGCTAGAGTCTATTTTGTCTGATATTAGGATGGCTACACCAATTCTTTTTTGGTTTTTGCTAGCATGAAACATCTTTTTCCATCCTTTCACTTTCAGTCTGGATGCATCTTTATTGGTGAGATTTGTTTCTCGTAGGCAGCAAATAGATGAGTTTTGTTTTTGAATGCATTCAGCCAGTCTGTCTTTTAACTGGAGAGTTGAGGCCACTTACCAAGGTGACTATTGATAAGCAACAACTTTGGCCTGCCATTTTCCCAAAGTTATTCCCATTTTTTTTTTACTTTGGATTTCCTTTGAACTTTTACTGAGAGATTTTCTTCCATTACCTTCTTTCATAGTGATGACCACGTTTCTGTTTTTCTGTGCACAGCAAATCCTTAAGCATCTTCTGCAGGGCTGGATGGGTGCTGACAAATTTTTTCAATTTCTGTTATGGAAGATCTTTATTTCACCTTCATTCATAAATGAGAACTTCGCAGGGTATAGTACTCTGGGTTGACAGTTCTTTTCTCTTAAGACTTGGAATATATCTCACCATTCTCTCCTAGCCTGTAGGGTTTTTGATGAGAAGTCTATTGTGAGTCTAATTGGAGATTCTCTGAAAGTAATCTGGCATTTCTATCATGCACATTTTAGAATCTTTATGTTTTACCGTGGAGAGTTTGATTACAATGTGTCATGGTGAAGATCTTTTCTGGTCATGTCTATTAGGAATTCTATGTGCTTCCCATACTTTGATGTCCCTTTCTTTCTCAAAATTGGGGAAATTTTCTATTGTTATTTCACTAAAAAGGCCTCTAATCCTATCTCTCCACACCTTCAGGAACTCCTAGAACCCGTATATTGGGCCATTTGATAGTATCCTATAGGTTCGCAATAGTGGTTCTTTAGTTTTCTAATTTTTTTTTCTTGTGTTTGGTCTGTGTAATTTCCTGTGCCTTATCCTCTACAGGTATTCTTCTGCTTCACTGATGGTGTTGTTAAGGTTTTCCACTGCATTTTTATTTGTTCTATTGAATTCTTCATTTCCAAGATTTCATTTTGATTCCTCCTTAAGATCTCAATTTCGTGAAAGAATTTTTCTTTCATGTCATGTATGGATTGCATTAGTTCATGCATTTGCTTCAGATTACTTCTAAGTAATCCTATAATCAATTTTTGAATTCCATTTTTGGCATTTCTTCAATCCCATCTTCACAATCTAGTATTGAAGTGTTGTGTTCTTTTGGGGGCATCATGTTGTTGTCCTTTTTCTTTTTTGTTTTTATAGATTTATTTGTTCATTTGAAAGGTGGAGTTTATAGAGGAGCAGAGGCAGAGAGAGACAGAAAAAAAGTCTTCCATCCACTGGTTCACTCCCCAAATGGCAGCAATATCCAGATCTGGGCTGATCTGAAGCCAAGAGCCAAGAGCTTCCTCCAGGTCTCCCATGTGGGTGCAGGGGCCCAAGGACTTGGGCCATCTTTTACTGTTTTCCCAGGCCATAGCAGAGAGTTGGATCAGAAGAGGGGCAGCCAGGACTCGAACCAGTGCTCATGTGGGATGCCAGCACTGCAGACGGCAGCTTTACCTGTTACTCTATACAGCGCTGGCCCCCTTCCTTATTCTTGTTTCTTGAATTGGTGCATCTGTTATTCAGCATACTTGTTGGTTTATTTTTTCCACTGTGGTGGCATTTTTTATTTTTTTATTTTATTTTTTTTTTAACTTTTATTTAATGAATATAAATTTCCAGTGTACAGCTCATGGATTACAATGGCTTCCCCCTCCCAAAACCTCCCTCCCACCCACAACCCTCCCCTCTCCCACTCCCTCTCCCCCTCCATTCACATCAAGATTCATTTTCAATTCTCTTTATATACAGAAGATCAATTCAGTATAAAGATTTCAACAGTTTGCACCCACATAGAAACACAAAGTGAAACATACTGTTTGAGTACTAGTTATAGCATTAAATCAAAATGTAAAGCACATTAAGGACAGAGATCCCACATGAGGAGCAAGTGCACAGTGGCTCTTGTTGTTGACCCAACAAATTGACATTCTAGTTCATGGCGCCAGTAACCACCCTAGGCTGTCGTCATGAGTTGCCAAGGCTATGGAAGCCTTCCAAGTTTGCCGACTCTGATCATATTTAGACAAGGTCATAAAAGACAGAGTGAGGATAGTAACCAATGATCCTAAGAGTGGCATTTACCAGGTTTGAACAATTATACAGCATTAAGTGGGGAAGAGGACCATCAGTACACACAGGTTGGGAGTAGAGCCATTGGTGGTAGAGTAGAGGTTATGATTACAAAGGAATGAGGCCCAAGTGCACTAGACAGGGCCTAGAACAAAGGACAGAGTCATTATTAGAGGAGCTAAGAAAGGTGCTGTCTAAGCTACAATTAAGTTTTCTGATTGAGAGGCAAATAGAACCTGATAGAAGGGGCTTGATAACAATCTGTTGGGCTTTAGGCCTTGTGAGTTAAGAGGCCAAGACCTATCTATCTCTTCATTTTTCTAGTTTTCTAATTCTTCACCCTAAAGTTTGGTCTCAAAAGTACATACAGTTTTGCAATGTACCTAAAACTTCTCTCAAAAATAGTCTTTTTTTTTTGTTTTATTTTTAAGAATAAAGCTATTGAAGAGCAGGCTAGAACTGAAACAAGGGAGTTATCCCTTTTAAGTCATTCTCTTATCTTTCTCCAAGGCACATTTAATCTCCAGCTTACAAGAGAGGCAAAAATACCTGCAACTTTAAAGAGCAACTTCTCAAATTCTTTCTTGAGGGCCCTAATTATACCCATAAAGCCCTCAAGAACAAAGCATCTAAAGAGAGTGAATAGCTTCCAGAGTCTACATTCAGTCCACATTTAGAAGCAGTAGCCTTGTATCATAAAACAATCCACAAACCCAAAAGCAGTACTCTAAATTCAGTACTATTACCAAGCAGATATTTATAATTTGCTGGCTGAACTGGATTAAATCTGACAACTGAAAAATTTTATTCTTACTATTCAAAATAAAGAATATTGGGTTTTTCCTACCATATAACCCAGCCATCCCACTCCTTGGAATTTACCCAAAGGAAATTAAATTGGCAAACAAAAAAGCTGTCTGCACCTTAATGTTTATTGCTGCTCAATTCACAATAGCTAAGACCTGGCATCAACCTAATGACCATCAACAGTAGACTGGATAAAGAAATTATGGGACATGTACTATATAGAATACTATACAGCAGTAAAAAAAGAAATCTGGTCATTTGCAACAAAATGGAAGAATCTGGAAAACATCATGCTGAGTGAAATAAGCCAGTCCCAAAGGGACAAATATCATATGTTCTCCCTGATTGGTGACAACTAATAGAGCACCAAAAATGAAACCTATTGAAGTGAAATGGACACTATGAGAAACAATGACTTTATCAGCCTCTGTCTTGACTGTTGATGGACAACTTAATACTTTATCCCTTTTAGTATTTTTTTGGTTCTACTTAATAATATTTGTTGAACACTTTAACACACAATTATTCTTAGGTGTTTAAAGTTAACTGAAAAGTGATCCCTGTTAAATATAAGAGAATAAGAGAGGGAGGAGATGTACAGTATGGCACATGCTCAATCGGACTTGCCCCAAATGGTAGAGTTAGAAATATGCCAGGGGATTCCAATTCAATCCCACCAAGGTGGCATGTACCAATGCCATCTCACTAGTCAAAGGGATCAGTTTCAGTTCAAAATTGATCATAATGATAGGATTAAGAGTTAAAGGGATCACATAAACAAGACTAGTGTCTGCTAATACTAACTGATAGAATAAAAAAGGGAGAGAACGATCCAACATGGGAAGCAGGATACACAGCAGACTCATAGAATGGCAGATGTCCTAAACAGCATTCTGGCCTCAGAATCAGCCCTTAAGGCCTTTGGATCTGGCTAAAAAGCCCATGAGAGTATTTCAGGCACGGAAAGCCAAGACTTGTGGCAAAACAAAACAAAACAAAACAAACAAAAACCACACACACACACAAAAATTAAAAATAAAAGATCTCTGTGAGATCCTAGCAGAAAGAACAGGCCATCAAAGAAGGAGGTACCTTTCTCTGAAGGGAGGAGAGAACTTCCACTTTGGCTATGAGCTTGCCTAAATAAGATCGGAGTTGGCGAACTGAAAAGGCTTCCATAGCCTTGGCAGCTCATGACAAGTGCCTTGGGTGATTACTGACGCCATAAATAAGAGCGCCTATTGTTAAATCAACAACAGGAGTCACTGTGCACTTAATCCCCGTGTAGGATCTCTGCCCTTAATGTGTTGTACTATGTGAATTAACGCTATAACTAGTACTCAAACAGTATTTTGTACTGTGTGTTTCTGTGTGGGTGCAAACTGTTGAAATCTTTACATAGTATATACTAAATTGATCTTCTGTATATAAAGATAATTGAAAATGAATCTTGATGTGAATGGGATGGGAGAGGGAGCGGGAGATGGGATGGTTGCAGGAGGGAGGGAGGTTATGGGAGGGGGAAAGCCACTGTAATCTAAAAGCTGTACTTCGGAAATTTATATTTATTAAATAAAAGTTAAAAAAAGAATACTGGGTTTTTAAAATTTATTTTTATTTTATTTTATTTGAAAGGCAGAGAAACAAGGAGGGGAGAGGTCTTCCATTCACTGACTGATTCCCCAAATGTCTACAGCAGCCAGGGTTGGGCCAGGCTGAAGCCAGGAGCTGAAAACTCCATCCAGGTCTCCGTGTGGTGGCAGGGACCCAAGTCCTTGAGCCATCATTGCCACCTTCCAGAGTGCATATCAGCAGGAGCAGAGCAGAGATCTGAACCCAGGTTCTCTGCAATATGGAATGCAGGGGTCCCAGGCAATGTATTAACCACTGTGCCCAACGCCTAACCAAAGAATATTAATATTCAGTATCATAGGTATGAGACAAGCAGAGATGCCAAAATAATGCAAATAACTGATCCAAATTCATCCTTGTTCTTAAGAGGAAATTAAGTGAAGCATCCTTGTTGAGTCCAGATCATCTTGTTGTTCCAAGGTTCAATCCTGTTTCTATGTGTTCTCTCCCTTGAAGAATGTCTCCATCCCCAAGATTTCCATCATTCCTCTATGGAGAAGATTCATACTTTCTATTTATAGCCGTAATCATTCTCACAAGCACCACTTTTGAAAAGGCCTACTGTTATATTAAGTTCAAAACGTAATACAAAATAACAACTACTTATGGAATCTCTACTTCATGTCAGACAATGAAAGATACACATTAAGAATTTAAGATACTTCTTATTCCTAAAGAACATAGTCTAGTGGGTGAGGAACATGAAAAGCTCAAAAACAGCAATGCAGAGGGGCTGGCGCTGTGGCATGGTAGGTTAAACCTCTACCTACAGCACCGGCATCCACAGGGGCATTGGTTCCAGATCTAGTGGCTCCACTTCTGATTCTGTTCCCTGCTAACATGCCTGGGAAAGCAGTGTGAGGGGGCCCAAGCATCCACGCTGGAGACCCGGAAGAAGCTCCTGGCTTTGGATTGGGCCAACTCTTGCTATTACAGCCATTATGGGGGAGTGAACTAGCGTATGAATGACCTCTCTGTCTCTCCCTCTCCCCGTCTGTAACTCTGCCTCTCAAATAAATAAATCTTTAAAAAAGTAACAATGTAGAGTCACACAGAGTAGTTTTGATATACCATCCAGAAATGAATTGCACAAATTGTTACAGTATGTTGTTCTAATAGTATTGAGAAGTTTCTGATCCCCTATCAGTTTACACTAATAAAAATAAAATCTCCAAAAATCTTTGTAATCTTGTAGAAAGCATAGATTTCTTAGAACACAAATAGCATGAACTGAGGCAGGCATGTGGTATAGCAGTTAAGATGCCACTTGGGAAGTCTGCATCAAGCATCAGAGTGCCTGGGTTGGAGTCCCAGCCACCCTCCCGATTCCAGCTTCTTGTTAATGCACATGCTGGGAGGCAGCAGTGATGGCTCAAGTGCTGGGTCCCTGCCGCCCATGTGGGAGACCCAGATTGAGTGCTGGTCCCCAGCTTTGGCCTAGGTCTGGCTGCTGTAGGGATGTCAGGAGTGAACTAACAGATGACACAATCTGTCTCTCTCCCTCTCTTTCTCTCCCTTCTCTTTCCCCCCACCTCTCTCTTCCTCTTTCTCTCCACTCCAGCCTGCCTCTATCCCTTCGGACTCTGCTTTTCAAGGAAAAAAAAAATCGAGAAAGAAAAAGGCATAAACTCTCAGACTAGCAAAAATTGAGAGAATTAATTACCACTAGACTGGCATTATCAGAAAGACTTCAGGGACTCCTACATCAAAGCAAAAAAGATAACTACCATCAATCACAAAAATATGTTAAAGTATAAACCTTCCTGGTAGAGAAACAGAATGGAATAAAACCTTATTACTACAGAAATCCACTAAAGCACAAAGATAAGCAGTGAGAGAGGAAGAAAGGAACAGAAGATATACAAAGCCAGAAAATAATTTTAAAAATGACAGGAGTAAGTTTTGATAAATAATAACCTTGAATGTAAACTGATTAAATTCCACTGTGAAAGGATATACACTGGCTACTTACTAAAACAAAACAAAACAAAAAAAAACAACTAAGGGAGACCCAGGGCTGATGTGGTGCACCAGGTTAGGCCACCACTCCACACAGAATCCGAGCTCGAGTCCCAGCTCCTCCGGTCTGATCCAGCTTCCTGCTAACGCAAAGGAAGGCAGCAGAAGATGGCCCAAGTACTTGTGGGAGATCCAGATGGAATTCCTGGCTTCAGGCTTCAGCCTGGCTTGGACCCGGCACTTGCAGCCATTTGGGAAGTGGATCAGCAGATGGATAATCTTGCTCTTTTTATTGCTCTGCCCTCAAATACATACATGCCTACATATACCTTTTTTTTCTTATATTATTTAAAGGAGGGAGACTCAACTTTATATTACAAACAAGAAACACGTTTCACAGATAAGGACATACATGGGTTAAAAGTAAAGGGATAGAGAAAGATATTCCACACAAGTGAAAACCAAAAGTGAGGAGTAGGCATCACTGTATCAGATAAAATTGACTTTAAGTTAAACAATTGTTTAAAAAAAAAAAACACAAAGAAGGGCATTATATAATGATAAAGGGATCAATTCAGTAAAAGAATGTAATTATCGTAAATAGACACCCAACACTGGAGCACCCAAGTTAAGAATGGATGTTGGGGGTTGATACCAGCAAGAGGGCTGACAAGAACCTCCTAGCGCTTCCCAGATGCCCCCACCAAAACCCAAAACAATGAACAAACAACCACTGCAACCAAAATCAAGGAAAGCATAGAGAACAGCAAAGAAGCTGCAGAAATCGACAGAGCACAGAAACACAGTGCTCACACAAGAAGGGGAGCAAACACCTGGCCTCCCCCACCTCTGGTCCCAGTCAAGATCAGCTCCAAACCAGCCAAGATTTCTCCCTGCAAAGCAAAGAGGAGCCAATGGGCCCCAGCACCCCATCACCACTGTGGATACCTGTAGTGCTCACAGGTTTGAGCCCAGCTGAGGGAACACCTTGAGGTTCACACACAGAGCTACCTCTGCAGAAGGAGCTAACTCTGGCCTTAACACACTCCTCGCACTCCCCCAAGGCCTATACTGCTGTAGCAGTATGTCACCTTGGAACTGGAGCCAAAGCTAAAGTGTGTTCTGCTGCAGGTACAAGTAGCCACTGGATCCCTCCACCCCTAAGGTTTGACCATCACTGCACCATTCCCACAGGGGAGCAGGGCAACCCCAAGCAGAACAGCTGCTCTGCTCTGCTCCCCAGGAGCAAGCGACCACTGAGTGACCGCATTCCCCACCCCAGATGCCAGTGTGTTCTCCCCTTAGAGCCAGGCTGAAGTAGTGCCCTGCCCTGGAGGACCCAGAACTTCAAATCCCAGAGCAGTTGTTCCCCCAGCCCCAGAGAAAAAGCAGGACACTACCACTGAGGAACCTCAGCCCTCCTGCACATTGGAGGCAGCCCCCCAGTCCCTAGAGACTTCACACACAGTATACATCGGAGCAGGCAGCACCCCACTCCTAGGGGCTCTGAGCCTCCGGCACACAGGAGTACACGCATCTCTCAGTACTACCGCTGGTGCAGCTCCCATCACCAGGCCCTGATGACCCACGCAGCTGCACTTCCTGGGGATGAGCAGATATGGTGCTCTGTGTCCCAGGGAAGCAGACCCTAAGCTGAGCAGTATCACCGCACGCTGCCTCATCAGAACAGGACGAGACTCTTCAGGTCCAGCTGCAGAGGCACCTGCCTCTCTGGAGCGTGGAGTCACCACTGCCCTGTTCCCCAGTCTCCAGGCCTGAGTCACAGCAGCACCATGCTATTCCTGGGTCCTTGTTGCTGCTGCACTCGGCTTCACAGAGCCTGGGCTATATTGCTGTGTCCCCAACTGCAGCTGTGCCCTATATGCTGGGTCCTGAGCTCCTTCTTTCCCCAGAACTATGTCAATGCCATAGCTATATTCCAAACCCCTTGGCATGGGCGACTGGGGTAGTGTAGCTCAGAGCAAGAGATCCTGGCTTCATGGGAGGACTGCATTCACTCACGCCTGGGGGAATGAACCTGCGTGCCTCAAGCTGCAGGTGCTGTAATAGCTTTCTTTTTTTCTTTTTTTTTTTTAAGATTTATTTATTTGAGAGATGTAGTTAGAGACAGAGACAGAGAGAAAAGTTTTCCACCTACTGGTTCACTCTCCAAATAGCCAAAATGGCCAGAGCTGAACTGATTTGAAGCCAGGAGCCAGGAGCTTCTTCTGGGTCTCCCATGTGGGTGCAGGGGCCCAAGGACTTGGGCCATCTTCTACTGCTTTCCCAGGCCACGGCAGAGAGCTAGATCAGAAGAGGAGCAGCTGAATTTGAACTGGCACCCACATGGGATGCTGGCACCGCACGTGGTGGCTTTACTGCTATACCACAGCACCGGCCCCACTTTAACAGTTTTGCAAAAAGTCTAAGCCCTTGAACTCTGTTCCATTCTGAGCACCTGTGCCCTATATCCCAGTGCCACCATGGCTGCTCAGGAGCCACATCACACCCAACACCAAGAATCCCTATTATGAAGAAGACAAAAACAGAAGGATCCCTAAGCCCGTTGCCCTAATACCCAGTCGCTGCCACAAACTTCTACTGCCTAGACCCCTGGGGCATTTGCAGTCATCACTAGAAGCTGCATGGATGTGAGACCACCGAGCCCTCATGAAACCAGAGCCAGGACACCCTGCCTAACCAGTACCCTCAGGCCCATCACAAGCCCAAGTCTTCTCCAGAAAAACCACTTAACTAAGACTAGAAGAGACAACTGCAACATCAGATGTGCAGACATATATGCAGGGACACACCCACAAACAAAAACATACGGAACACACAATACCACACTTTTTTCTGGAACACAGTAATTCTCCAGTAATTATCCCCCCAAAGAAATGGAAATTTACAAACTGCCTTAAAAAAGTACTCAAAATAATTATTTTAAACTCAATAAAATATGAGAATACAAGACAGTTCAATGAAATCAGGAAAACAAATTCATGAGAAATTCAACCGGGAGATATTTTATAAAAGATATTAAAAATTCTTGGAACTAAAAGAATTTAGTCAATGAAGTAAAAATATAATAGAGCATTAGCAGCATCTAGAGCAAACAGATGAATCACTGAACCTGAACACAGGCTTCTTCAAACAACTCAGACGGAAAAAAAAAAAATAAAAAATAAAAATGAGTAAAGACAGCCTGTGGGACTGTTGGAACACCATTAAGCAAACAATTGTTTTCATTATGGGAGCTCAAGATGGAGAAACAGAAAAAAGGAACAAAAAGGGCTTTAACATTTTTTTGAACTGATTTGAAAGGCAGAGACAGAGGACAGAGAGACAGACAAGGAGCTATCTCCTAGTCACTGGTTCACTCCCCAAATGCCTGCAACAGAGAGGGTGAAGCTAAGCTGAAGCCAGGAGCCAGGATTTCAATCCAGTTCTCCCACGGGGGTGGCAGGGTTCCAGCTGGGTGAGTCATCACTCGCTGTCCCCCAGCATGAGCACTAGCAGGGAGCTGGAGTGCGGTGAGGGCAGGATTTGAATCCATGTGCTCCAACACCGGGCACAGGCATCCCACCTGCCAGCTTGACCTGTTGTGCCAAACACCTGCTCCACAAAGTTTATTTATTCATAGAATTGCTGAAAACTTCCCAAGACGTGGGAGAGAAACGGACATCCAGATGCACAAAGCTCAAATTGACCCAGCTCAAAGACATTCTCTCCAAGGTGCAAACTTTCAAAAGTCAAAGAGAGAATTCTTTCTGAAAGCAGAAAAATTTAAAAAGCATCAGGTCACATAGAAGAGCAACTCCCATTGAACTACCAGTGAATTTCCCATGAGAAACCTTGTCAGGAGTCAATGAACTGATACAAGAGCATTCAAAGTGCTGAAAGAGGAAAAACAGGGGCTGGTGCTGTGGCATAGCAGGTAAAGCCGCTGTCTGAAGTGCCAGCATCCCATATGGGCACCGGTTTGAGTTCCAGTTGCTCCACTTCTGATCCAGCTCTCTGCTATGGCCTGGGAAAGCAGTAGAAGATGGCCCAAGTCCTTGGGCTCCTGCACCCGTGTGGGAGACCCAGAAGAAGCTCCTGGCTCCTGGCTCCGGCTCCGCACAGTTCCAGCCATTGCGGCCAACTGGGGAGTGAACCAGCAAGATGGAAGACCTCTCTTCCTCTGCCTCTCCTCTCTCTGTGTAACTCTGACTTTCAAATAAATAAATAAATCTTAAAAAAAAAAAAACAAAAACAAAAACCTGCCACCCAAGAATACTATGCCCAGCAAAGCTGTCCTTCAGAAATCAAAGAAATGCGAAAGCTGAAGGAAACCATTACAACTGTTTTACGAGACGTGTTTCACAGGAGTTTTTCAAGCAGACACAGAAGGACATTACCACCACGGACACATAGGAAAGTACAGAATTTGCTGGTAGAGATAACACATAGTCAAACCCAGAACACTTTAATACAGTAATGGTGTTGTATAAACCCTCCATCTCTCCAGTATGAAGGCTAAAAGTCAACATGGTCAGAGTTAACTAAAACTGTAATGAGCTGTTAAAAATATACAACATAGGCCGGCGCTGTGGCTCAACAGGTTAGTCCTCAGCCTTGCGGCGCCGGCACACTGGGTTCTAGTCCCGGTCGGGGCACCGGATTCTGTCCCGGTTGCCCCTCTTCCAGGCCAGCTCTCTGCTGTGGCCAGGGAGTGCAGTGGAGGATGGCCCAAGTGCTTGGGCCCTGCACCCCATGGGAGACCAGGAGAAGCACCTGGCTCCTGCCATCGGATCAGCACGATGCACTGGCCGCAGCGTGCCAGCCGCAGCGGCCATTGGAGGGTGAACCAACGGCAAAGGAAGACCTTTCTCTCTGTCTCTCTCTCACTGTCCACTCTGCCTTTCAAAAAAAAAAAAAAAATACACAACATAAGGTTGGCGCCACAGCTCACTAGGCTAATCTTCCACCTGCAGTGCCAGCACTCCGGGTTCTAGTCCTGATTGGGGCAGCGACTGGGTAGTGGGGCAACAGGTTTAGGGATCCTTCTGAAGACCTTTCTCTCTGCCTCTCTAACTCTGTCAAAAAAAAATAATAAAAATAAAATACACAACATAAAATGAAGACAAAAATTGGGCGAAGTCTAGAATCTTTGTATATGTTAAGTTGTTACAAGTTTAAAATATAGGTCATAAGATGTTTTATGTAAGCCTCATGTTATCTACAAAACCAGTAACTACAATGGACATGCCAACAATAAAGCAAAAGGAATCAAAGTTAACACTACTGAAAATTATCAAGTCATGAAGATAAATAGCAAGACAGAAAGAACAGAAATAACTACAAAACAACCAGAAAACAAATAAAATGGCAGCAGCAACTCCTTACCTGTCAGCAACAACCCTGAATATAAATAATTAAATTATTCAATCAGAAGACGGAGAGAGCCTGAATGGACTGTAAACCAGAAACTGATGTAACTATATGCTGCCTACAGGAACCCCACTGAAGCTTTAGGAATACACATACGCTGAGAGTGAAAGGATAGCTAAAGCTATTGCATGCAAATGGTAACCAAAAGAGAGCAGGGTGGCTACACTTATATATGATAAAACAGACTTCAAGCCAAAATCTGTCACAAAACACAATGAGGATCATTATTTATCAGATAGGAGTGAGGGGCCAGTGCTGTGGCTTAGCAGGTGAAGCTGCCGCCTGCAGTGCCAGCATTCCATATAGTGCCAGTTCAAGTCCTGGCAGCTCCACTTCCAATCCAGCTCTCTGCTATGGCCTGGGAAAGCAGTGGAAGATGGCCCAACTCCTTGGGCCCCTGCACCTGTGTGGGAGACCCGGAAGAAGTTCCTGGCTCCTGGCTTCAGATTGGCACAGCTCTAGCAGTCGCAGCCAATTGGGGAGTGAACCAGCTGATGGAAGACCTCTCTCTCTCTGTCTCTCCTCTAACACTGACTTTCAAATAAATAAATCTTTTTAAAAAAAAGAACAAAAGAAAAACAGTATCAAATTACACCTCAGTGAAATAGAAAAAGAACTAAACCCAAAATTAATAGATGGAAATAACAAGTATCAGAACAGAAACAAATCAATTACAAGAATAGAGAAACCACAGAATGCATCAATAAAATGAAGAGTCGGTATTTTGAAAAAACAAAATCAACAGAGCCTTTCCTAATCTAACAGAGGAAAAAAGGAGAAGACTCAAAACAATAAAACCAAGAATGAAAGTTAGGAAAGTAAAACAGACACCCCAGGAATAAAAAGGATTGTACCAGACTATTATGAACAATTATATGCCCACAAATCATATAAACTAAGGGAAATGGATAAATTTCTAGGAAAAAAAAGCCCTACCAATGTTGAATCCAGGGGAAACAGAAAGCCTTAACAGAACAATGACAAATGGAGATTGAAAAAGTGATCAAAAAGCTCCCAATGAAGAAAATCCCAAGACCAGATGGTCTCACAGCTGACCTGTCCCAAGAAGAATTAATACCAACACTACTTAAATTCCTCTGAAAACTACAGCCTGAGGGAATACTTGCAAACACATTTCATGAAGCCAGGATCACTCTGATACCTAATGCAGACAAAGACATCCCAAGAAAAGAAAACTAGAAACCAATTTCTCTGATACATGTTGAAGCAGAAATCCTCCATAAAATATTAGCAAACAGCATCCAACGACACATTAAAAAGATCATATATCGGAACCCAGCGGGATTGATCCCTGGCATGCAAGGCTGGTCTAACATTTACAAAGATCAACTTGATTCACCACTTTAAAACAACAAAATGATATGGTCATCTCAACTGATGCAGGGGAAAACAACAACAACAACAACAACAACCACCCAGCATTTGGCAAAGCCCAACATCAGTTCTGGATAAAGATTCCAAAGAGTTTAGGTACAGGAAGAAAATTCCTGAATCTAATAAAGCCATTTATGAAAACTCACAGATGACACAGATTAAAGAAAATTTAAAGCTTTGGCCAGTGCCATGGCTCGCTAGGCTAATCTTCCGCCTGCAGCACCGGTACTCCAGGTTCTAGTCCCAGTTGGGGCGCCGGATTCTGTTCCGGTTGCTCCTCTTCCAATCCAGCTCTCTGCTGTGGCCCCTGCACTCGCATGGGAGATCAGGAGGAAGCACCTGGCTCCTGGCTTCGGATCGGCGCAGTGCGCCAGCCATAGCGGCCATTTGGGGGGTGAACCAATGGAAGGAAGACCTTTCTCGCTGTCTCTCTCTCACTGTCTAACTGCCTGTCAAACAAAATGAAAAAAGAAAAAGAAAATTCAAAGCTTTTATAACGAGACCTGGTACACAGCAGAGATGCCCACTCTCACCACTTTCACACAAGATGTACTAGCAAGAGCAGTAACACAATAAAGGGCATCCAAGTCAGAAAGGAAGAAGTACAATTTTTTTCTATTTGTACCTGACATGATCCTTCATGTAAAAATCCCCCCAGGGGCCAGTGCTGTGCCATAGCAAGTAAAGCCACCACCTGCAGTGCCAACATCCCATATGGGCACTGGTTCAAGTCCCACCTGCTCTACTTCTGATCTAGCTCCCTGCTATGCCTGGGAAAGCTGTGGAAAGCTGTGGAAGATGGTCCCTGCATCCATGTGGGAAACCTAGAAGCTCCTGGCTCCTGGCTTCAGATTGGTGCAGCTACGTCTGTCACGGCCATCTGGGGAGTTAACCAGAAGATGAAAGACCTCTCTCTCTCTCTCTCTCTGCCTCTAACTCTGCCTTTCAAATAAATAAATAAATCTTTTTAAAAAAAATCCCCCCAAAATTCCACATAAGTCCTGTTAGAATTAATAAATAAATTCAATAAAGTTGCAGGCTACAAAAATCCACATAGAAAAAGATCAGTAACATTTTTAAACACAAACAATAAAAAAAAAGAAATCAAGAAAACAAAATTCCTGGCTCCTGGCTTTGGCAAGTCCAAGACCTGGTTTTTGTGACCATTTGGGTAGTGAACCAGCAAACTGAAGAGCTTGTTCTGTGTGACTCTTTCTCTGTCACTCTGCCTTTCAAATATATAAATAAAATCTTTTATTTAAAAACATTTATGCACTTTTTGTTGTTGCTTATTTACATATTTGAAAGGCAGAGTGACAGAGAGGCAGAGGCAGAGAGAAGTCCTCCATCTGCTGGTTAACTCCCCAAACAGCCTCAATGTCTGCGGCTGCACCGATCTGAAGCTAGGAGCCAGGAGCCTTTCCCAGGTCTCCCACATGAGTGCAGGGCCCCAAAGACCTGGGCCATCCTCCACTGCCTTTCCAGGCCACAGCAGAGAGCTGGATTGAAAGTGGAGCAGTTGGGACTCAAACCGGCGGACTCACCCACTATGCCCCTATATAATTCTTTATTTAAAAATATTAAAAACCTATAATAATCAAAATATTTTAATATAAAAATAGACACACAGAGCAGTGGGGAGAATAAAGAGTGGAGAAAAACATGCAAACATGTATGATCAATTAGTTTTTGAGAAAGGCCTAACTCTCAATGCATGGTACTGGGAAAACTGCATTTCCACATGCAAAAGAGTGAAATCGTACCTGTATCTTATACTATACACAAAAGCCAACTCAAAATGGGTAACAGACCTAAATATAAGACCAAAAACCTGTATAACATAGGGGAAAAGCTGGACATCGGACTTGACCATGATTTTTTGGATATCATATCCTGAGCTCAGGCAACAAAAGCAAAAAGAAATAAATACACTATATCCAGTGAAAAATCTGCACAGAAGATCAACAAAATGAAATGGCAACCCATGGACTTGGAAAAACAATCTACAAATCATACATCTGGTAAGGGGTTAACATCCGAAATTTACACAGAATTTATACAACTCACCATTGGAAAAAGAAATAATCCAAGTAAAACAGCAAAAGACCTGAAGTCATTTCCCAAAAAAATAAAAATTGATAATAAGTATATGACAAGGTGCCCAACATCATTAATAACCAATGAGATGCAAAGCTAAACCACTATGAGGCAGCACTTCCCACTCATTAAGAAGGCTATCTCAGAAAAAATTCAAAGATAACAAATGTTGATGAGGGTGTAGAGAAAAGGGAACTCTTGCACTATTGGTGAGAAGCAGTTATTATGGAAAACAGTATTGATGGTTCTACAAATTAAAAGTAGATCACATGACCCAGCAATCCCTCCTCTGGACATAAACCCAAAGGAAACCACCTCATAAAGGGATCTGCATTCTCCTGTTTGCTGTAGCACTATTCACAACAGGCAGGACACAGAAGGAACCTAAGTATCCATCAATGGACGCACGAACAGCTACACCCCCACAATGGAGAATTATTCATCCTTTATAAAGAATGAGATCTTGTCATTGGCCACACATGGATGATCCTGGAGGACAATGCATTAAGTGAAACAAATAAGACATGTAAAAAAAGTTACAGGATCTCATATGTGGAATCTGTTAAAAATATATATCAAATATACAGAGATTGAGGGGAAAAAAACAGTGATACCTGGGGTGGAAGTGGAAGGTATGAAATGACAAAGATGGATGTCAGAGGATACAAAGCAGCAGATTTGTAGGAGGAACAAGTCTAGTGACCTAATGTATTATGTGAGATTTAAAAAAACCTGTACTATATATAGTACACATGCTAACTGAAAACATTTTAGCTGCTCTTACCCATATTTCCTGTTTTTGTGGCAACTATGTGGGGTAATGAATATGTTAGTTTGCTTCACTATAATAACCACTTTACTATCTGTATGTATCACAAAATATTACATTATATGTGTGTGTATATATATATATATATATATATATATAAAAGACTTATTTATTTGAAAGGCAGAGTTATAGACAGAGAGAGGGAGAGACAGAGAGAGAGGTCTTCCATTTACTCCACAAATGGCCTCAACAGGCAGAGCTAGGCTGATCTGATACCAGGAGCTTCTTCCAGATCTCCCTCATGAGTGAAGAGGCTCAAGCACTTGGGCCATCTTCCACAGCTTTCCCAGGCATGTTAGCAGGGAGCTGGATTGAAAATGGAGCAGCCAGGACTCAAACCGTTGCCCCATGGGATGTTAGCGCTGCAGGCAGAGGCTTAACCTACTATTCCACAGCTCCAGCTCTTACACTGTATATTTTAATACAATATATTTTAAAATTTTTAAACATAATATATGTTGTACTTTACAGAGTAATTCATAGCAGAATAGAATAATGTGTAAGTCTAAACTAGCAGATGAGAAAAACTGGCTTTTTTTTTTTTTTTTTTTTTAACTTGAGAGGCAGAGAAACAAAGTCAGGAACAAACCATGGTCTCATCTATGGTTGGCTCCTCAAGTGCCTGCCCTGACTAAGGGCTGCACCAGGCTCAAGCTACCAGCAGGGACTTAACCCAGGACTCCCACACGGGTGCCAGGGGTCCGCACACTGGGCCATCACTTGCTGCCTCCCAGTCTGCATTAGCAGGAAGCTGGAACTGAGATCAAGAATCAGAATTTGAACCCAGGCACTCCAATATGGCATTACAGATGTCTTAACCAGTGTCTTAACCACGAGACCAAGCACTTGCCCCTGAATAATTTTTTAAAAATAATTCCAAAAGGAGAGAAAATAAATATCAGATAAGATGATAATGTGCAAACAGCTAATACAATGGTATATTCAAATTCAATCTCTATTAAAATGGGTATTATTTGCATTTTTATCAGTACAGAAGAAATAAATCTACCAAAAAAAAAAAAAGTAAAAGCTGGAAGGATACAGAATTGAAGTACCTGATAAATGAACTAGACCTGATGAACACATACAAAATAACACTCCAAACACTAAATATACATTTTCAAAAGTACACAGAACATTTATAAAAACATACCATTACTGAAAGGTAAATCTCAGAAAACATCTACGTATTGAAATCATACAGTTATCTAACCACAAGAAACCACAAGAAAAATAAACTATAAAAAAGGGGTCAATGGAGAGGTTTAAAAAGTATTAGAAAACTTTAACTCAATTATGAATATTATATATGAAAATACATGGATTGGACTACAGCAGCCTTCAGAAGGAAATTTATAGCCTTCAATATATATACTCAGGGGTGAGGGTGTGGGAAGGCTTACCAATGGGCTCAACATGCAGCTCAAAAACCAAAAAAAAATACCCAAAGAGTGTAAAGAAGGAAATAAAGAGTAAAAAATAGAAAACATACAATTGTGAGCACAAAGCCAAAAATCTATTCTTGGAGAAGTCTAAAAAAAATGACAAGTATTTGTTGACTCTAATCAAGAAGAAAATTAGAGATGGCAGAAATAACTGATGTCTTAAGAAAAAGAGGGGGCCTTTCAAATAAATAAATAAATCTTTAAAAAAACAAAGAGGAAACATTACAGATCTTGCAGTTATAACAATGAAACTATTATAAACAACTGTGTGAGAATTTAGGTAAACCTGAACAATTTCTATAAAAATAAGTTATGAAACACTGACACAAGAAAAACAATCTGAATAGTTCTGTGATCTTTAAAGAAATGAAAACAAGTTAACAAAAGATCTCCCCAGAATGAAAATTCCAGGTAGAGCAAGTTATGCCAAACACTCAAGTAAGAAATAATTCCAGTGTGTGTTAAACCTTCCAGAAAATAGGAAATGAAGGGGGAGGAACTTCCAACTTTTATGAGGCCAATATAATGTTGATATCACATCTGACAAGGACTATATTAACCTTATCTTCTATTTGCTCCTCTTCCACTGCTTTTACATCCTGGGGCCTTGCTGACCCCCTAGATAAATAATAACCAAGTGAGGGGAACACATCTTGCAACTGCAAACCAACAAATCCAGGCCCCAAACCCCCAACCACCTGCTCTACTGTGCTCTCACTCTCTGGTCACTATCCCCTGTCCTGATGACCCCAGGGCCAGGTACCAGACAACCAGGGCAACCCCTCTGCTCCAGGGCCCACTGGCCTTACTCAGCTGACCCTGCTTTGTCCTTTCATTCCCACAAAAGGAACTCCACAAAGGGGAGACACAAGATGGCTGAACAGGGTAAAGCTGCACTGACTCCAGCCACATAAAAACAAAGGAAAGGCCACACTCCCAGGGGACTGACTCTGAAATTCTGAGAGGAGGACCCACAGAACAGAGACTTCATGGAGCAGTGAAGACAAAGAACAGACACAGCATGGGTGGCCAGTGACTCCTTCATTTACACAGCCAGAGCCCGACTGGGCAGCACCATTTTCCCAGGCAAGGAGAAAGGAGGCCAGTGGCGCTGACTGAGGGAGAACTCCAGTCCTCGCTGGCTTTCAGTCTGGCCTAGGGAACTGGTGGGGCTAAGCAACTGCTTTCCTCTGGGAAGGGAGACCATCCTGCTTCTCTCCCCTCCCCCAACAAAGCACCAGTTTCCACTTGCTGAGGTAGAGCTGCAGCCATGTCTGTCCTGAATTGGGGAACAGCGGGCAGCTCATGCTGGGAACAGGGCAGGTTGGGAGTGCAGAGAGCAGATCCCTGGACCCTGTGACTGTGAGAGTTCTGGGTACAGGCCATGGAGCTGAGACGCAAAGGGCTTGTGTCGGGTTCCTGCACGAGGTCTGACTCCTCCACGCTGGGGACAGACTGTGCAGAGGCCTCAGGGAAGTGGGGCAGTATTCCGTACGATGCGTATGCCTGTGCGGGTGGGGGGCCCAAGCACCAGGAGCTCATTCTAAGCCATCAGTCAGCTGGTTCACCATGGCACAGGGAAGGGTGGGGATTGTGAACACAGCAGTCAGCTCCAAATCCGCCCCCTTCCTGACAGCAGCCAGAAGTGCTACAGCACCCCCAGCCTGGGTGTCACTCTGGACTCTTGCTCCACTCACAAACAGTGGCCAGAACTCCCTGGCCCCACCCAGCATACACCCCTGGAACTCAAGCACCAGTCTCAAGACACTCCACTGACCCAGAGAGGAATATTTCCAAGAATGAAGCCTTCAATTAATTAAAAAAAAAAAAAAAAGCCCACAGAGGAAAAAACAAGTGATCCCCCAGATGCATAAAAACCAACATAGGAACACGAGAAACATGAACAAGGTAATTCTCCAAAAGGACAAATAACACATTAATATCGGACTGTGAAGAAGGGGAAATTGATGAAATGCCTGAAAAGGAATTCAAAAGAATTCAAAAGATGTACACAGACGGAAGGCCAAACGATGGAAAAGATATTCCATGCAAATGGAAATGGAAAATAAAGAGGAGCAGCTATTCCCATATTAGACAAAATAGCCTTAGAGACAAAGAAGGTCATTATGTAACGATTAAGGGATCAATTCAAGACTGTGAAAGAGTTACCTGGCACTCCCATGTTTATAGCAGCTCAACTCACAATAGCTAGGATGCCCATCAACTGACAACTAGAAAAGAAAATGTGGTATACATCCATGATGGACTACTACTCAGCCATAAAAAAGAATGCAATCCTGACACCTGCACCAAAGTGGATGCGACTGGAGATTTGATGCTTATCTATGAAATAAGCCAGACCCCAAAAGAAAATTACATTTTCTCTTATTTGTGATATTTAACATATATAATATTATACTATAGTTTTAATGTGATTAAAATTTACTATATGAGTTAAAATGACATCTTTTCATTTGATTATTGTTTATAGCCCTCCCCTATATTCCTGCTGAATTATGATCTTTTTGGTTTTTTACGATTTTATTTATTTGAAAGGCAGAGTTACAGAGAGGCAGAGGCAGAGAGAAAGAGAGAGAAAGAAAGAGAGAAAGAGAGTCTTCCATCTGCTGGTTCACTCCCCAGATGGCCGCAACGGCTGGAGCTGCACCAATCCGAACCAGAGCCAGGAGCCAGGAGCTTCCTCCAGGTCTCCCACACGGATGCAGGGGCCCAAGGACTTAGGCCATCTTCCAGGCCACAGTAGAGAGCTGGATGGGAAGTAGAACAGCAGGGACTCAAATTGGCGCCCATATGAGATACCCCAGCACTGCAGGCGGTGGCTTAACCTGCTATTCCTCAGCACTGGCCCTTTGTTTTTAAAAGATGTATCTATTTATCTGAAAGGCAGAGTCAAAGAGAGAGAAGAGAGGCGAGAGAGACAGAGAGAGCACTTCCATCCACTGGCTCAGTCCCCAAATGGCTGCAACGACCGGGGCCAGGCCAGATGAAAGCCAGGAGCCTCCTCTGGGTCTCCCACATGGGTTCAGGGGTTCAAGCACCCGAGCTATCCCCTGCTGCCCTCCCAGGTGCAATATCAGGGAGCTGAATCAGAAATGGAGCAGCCAGGACTAGAACTGGCATCCATATGGGATGCTGGCGCCACAGGCTTTGGCTTTAACACACTGTGCCACAGCACCAGCCCTGAATTATGGTCTTTTTCACTTTTTAAACTATTGAGCTCCTTATTTAGTGGAACATTAAGCCTTTGACTACAATTTAAATTAAAAATGTTATTTTAGAGCCAATGCTGTGGCACAGCAGGTTAAAGCCCCGGCCTGAAGTGTCAGCATCCCATATGGGCGCCGGTCTAGTCCCCGCTGCTCCACTTCTGATCCAGCTCTCTGCTGTGGCATGGGAAAACAGAAGATGGCCCTGCACACATGTGGGAAACCTGGGAGAAGCTCCTGGCTCCTCACTTCGGATGGGCTCAGTTCCAGCTGTTGCAGCCATTTGGGGAATGAACCAGTGGATGGAAGACCTCTCTGTCTCTACCTCTCTAACTCTTTTAAATAAATAAAAATAATTTTTTAAAAAATGTTATTTCAAAAATTAAGAAAGAAAAGAAAGAAGGAGGAAGTAAGGGAGGGAAATATCATTATATTCTTAGAATTGTATCTATGAACTACATTGAATCCGTTCTCTTTGTATTAACATCTCTTTGTATTAACATTAACTAATGAGAATTGTTGTAGTAATTATCAGGCATTGGCTGGGACCCTGAGAATCTAATGTAGTGATAAATTCTTAAAAAAAAAAAAAAAAATCAGGCGCCAGTGCTGTGGTGTTGCGTCTGGCAGTGGAGCAGTGCTGGCACCCCATATGAGTATCGGTTCGAGTCCTGGCTGTTCCACTTCTGATCATGTTCCCGGCTAATGTGCTTAGGAAAGCAGCAGAGGATGACCCAAATGCTTGGGCCCCTGCACCCATGTAGGAGACCTGGATAAAGCTCCTGGCTCCAGCCCTGGCTGCTGTGGTCATCTGGGGAGTGAACCAGTGGGTGGAAGGTCTGTCTGTCTGTCTCTCTCTCTCTCTGCTTTTCAAATAAAATAAATCTTTAAAGCAACAAATACAACAAAAGCTCTTGCCAGTGTTTTCCCCGCCTGCCTCTGGCTCCTGAACAGTAACTGGTGCTTCCCTGTATGGCTCTGCACGGTGAGCCACAAGCCTCCTCTCGGGATCTGTGAAGATGGTGCACTTCTTCCTCAACATAGACTTTTCTGTGTCTTCTGTATGCCTTAGCACACTTGATTAAAACCAACCCTGGGAATCCTCACTACGAGAAAGAAAATTATTAGGATAATCTCACCATGAATATACAGGAAAAAAATCATTAAAAAAAAGCAAATTGAATCTGTCAACAAATAAATAATATTTTTTTTTTGACAGGCAGAGTGGACAGTGAGAGAGAGAAAGGTCTTCCTTTACCGTTGGTTCACCCTCCAATTGCCATTGCAGCCAGCGCACCACGCTGATCCGAAGCCAGGGGCCAGGTGCTTCTCCTGGTCTCCCATGCAGGTGCAGGGCCCAAGCACTTGGGCCGTCCTCCACTGCACTCCTGGGCCACAGCAGAGAGCTGGATTGGAAGAGGGGTAACCAGGACAGAATCCAGCGCCCCAACCAGGACTAGAACCCGGGGTGCCGGTGCCACAGGTGGAGGATTAGCCTAGTGAGCCGTGGTGCCGGCCAACAAATAAATAATATTTACAAAAAGAATATTACTCTCGACTAGATGGATACATAGAAGGAATACAAGGCTTCACAAAAGAAAAATATTAGTATAATTGACTATTTTGATGGATTAAAAAAGTACATGATCTTAATAGATGCCAAAAATTCACTGAAATTCAACAACTTTTCATGACCAAAAAAATTAAACTAGGAATAAAATGGAAATATTTTAACTTGATAAGGAGAATATCCCTTTTAAGAAGCACCTACTGGGGCTGGCGCTGTGGCACAGCGGATTAAAGCCCTGGCCTGAAGCGTCGGCATCCCATATGGGCACTGGTTCTGGTTCCTGAGATAGCAGTAGAAGATGGCCCAAGTCCTTGGGCCCTGCACTCACGTGGGAGACCTGGAGTAAGCTACTGGCTCCTGGTTTCAGATCGGCGCAGCTCCAGCCGTTGCAGCCATCTGGGCAGTGAACCAGCGGATAGAAGACCTCTCTCTCTATCTCTACCTCTCTCTGTAACTCTTTCAAATAAATAAAATAAAATCTTAAAAAAAAAGCACCTACTATGAACACCTATTTAAAAATGTTACATTGACAGCCTTCTGAGTTTGGATACAAGGAAAGAGTTTTTACTTTGACTTCTCTATTCAGCACATACTGGGGGGTCATGGGTACAAAGTAAGGCATGAAAATTATTGTAATCTTTTATACATAGAATAATTACATAATCTACAGATAAAACTGAGGGGTTAGCTAACTTTCAGGACATAGTGATCAACATAAAAATCGATTGCATTCTATGTGCCAGTGCTACGCTTTGAATACAACTTGGCTCCAACACTCACGCAGGAGCCCCAAAGTTTTACATCAGTGGAATTAAGGAGGTGGAAACTTAATCCAATTATAGTGCTGAAAGCTGGGACCTCTGGGCAATTTATTTTAAGATTTAAAGACTGGGTTATTATTTATTATTTAAGATTTTAGACTAGGTTACGCTGTCAGGGGGAGTCCCTATGACTAAATCCTGGCAGCTTCATGAGAGCCAAAAAGAGATGTAGACAGACACACACACTCAGGGCCACCTTGGAACTCTGCCAGCATCAGAGTCTCAATCAATGGGGCTGCCTGATTGTGAATCATGAGCCTCCAGAACCACTAGCCAAAATAAAGAATATCTCTTTGCTTTATAAAATTAAGCTGCTTCAGGTATCTTATTAAAGTAACAAAAAGCTAACCAATATAGCCAGTAACAAAAGAAAACAAATTTGAACAATTATTGGAGGTCATCTTCACAACTTTGGAGTTTGGGAAACTCAGAACCACCATAAAGCACTACCATAAAGAAAAACTTTTGTTCATTAAAAGATACTATAAAAAGGCAAAGTACAAATTGGGAGAGCTGCAACACACATAACTGATAATAACATCAAAAACACAAAGTTCCTTGGAATAAATCTAACAAAATATGTACAAGAGCTTCAGTAGAATTAGAAAGTGAATGCAGGGGCTGGCCTTGTGCTGCAGCAGGTTAAGCAGCCACTTGCAAAACTGGCATCCTATATTGGAGCTCTGGTTCAAGTTCCACTGGCTCCACTTCTGATCCAGCTCCCTGCTGATGCACCTGGGAAAGCAGGAGGAGGATAGCCCAAGTATTTGGGTCTCAGCCGCGCACATGGGAGACCCGGATAGAGTTCCTGACTCTTGGCTTTGGCTTGGCACAGCCCTGGCCATTGCAGACGTTTGGGAAGTGAATCAGCAGATACAAGATTTCTTTCTCTTCTCTCTCCCCTTCTCTGTCACCCTGCCTTTAAAATAAACTTAAAATAAATCTTAAAAACAAATAAGTGTAAAATTATGAAGTAAAAGATTTAACTAGACAAATGGAAGAATATATCACATTTATGAATTTGAAGATTAAACATAAGAGATTCAACGCAAGGAAAACAAAAATACCAGCAGGTTATTTTTATGGAACTGACATAAGGAAATAAAAGGACTAACAATAGCCAAACCTTTTTTTCTTTTGACAGGCAGAGTTAGAGAGAGACAGAGAGAAAGGTCTTCCTTTTCCGTTGGTTCACCCCCCAAATGGCCGCTACGGCCGGCACGCTGTGGCCAGTGTGCTGCGCTGATCCGAAGCCAGGAGCCAGGTGCTTCCTCCTGCTCTCCCATGTGGGTGCAGGGCCCAAGCACTTGGGCCATCCTCCACTGCAATCCTGGGCCACAGCAGAGAGCTGGACTGGAAGAGGGGCAACCGGGACAGAATCCGGTGCCCCAACCGGGACTAGAACCTGGGGTGCCAGCGCCGCAGGTGGAGGATTAGCCTGTTGAGCCACGGTGCCGGCCAAACCATTCTTAAATAATGACCAAAAAGGGAAGTCTGTCTGATTGAATGAGAAGTAAAGCAATAATATTTGGGTATGAAATTGGCACAGGGTTAAGTAGGACAATCAAATACAACAAAGAACAGAAACTGGTGCGTACAACAATAGCAGTGAAAAGTTATGGGAAAAGACAGTTTTCCAACAGTGCTTGGAAGCCAGACTCAGCAAAATGTTCAATTGCTTGGGCCGGTGTTGTGGTGCAAAGGGTAAAGTTGGTGCCTGTGATGCCGGCATCCCATATGGGCGCCAGCTGGTGTCCTGGCTCCTCCACTTCAAATGCAGCTCCCTACTAATGGCCTGGGAAAAACACTGGAAGATGGCCCAAGTGTTTGGACCCCTGCCACCCACTTGGGAGACCAGGCTGAAGCTCTTGGCTCCTGGCTTTGACCTGGCACTGCACTGGCTGCCATGGCCACTTGGGGAGGGATCCAGCATATGGGAGGTCTCTGTCCCTCTAATTCTGACTTCCAAAATAAACAAATCTTCAAAAAGAAAAGGGGCTGGTGCTGTGGCACAGTGGGTTAATGCCCTGGCCTGAATCACTGGCATCCCACATGGGCGCTGGTTCGAGACCTGGCTGCTCCACTTTCAATCCAGCTCCCTGCTATGGCCTGGGAAAGCAGTAGAGGATGGCCCAAGTCCTTGGGCCCCTGCACCCTCGTAGGAGATCTGGAGAAGCTCCTGGCTCCTGGCTTCACATCAGGCCAGCTCCGGCCGTTGCAGCCATCTGGGGAGTGAACCATCGGATAGAAGACCTCTCTCTCTCTCTCTCTGCCTCTCCTCTCTCTGTGTAACTCTGACTTTCAAATAAATAAATAAATCTTTTTAAAAAATAAATTTTAAGAATAAAAATAAAAACATTCAGTTGCTACCTTCAAGGACATTGGGTAGCAGATGTTAGCATTCCGAACCCTGAACCATCTTTTTGACAACTCCTTCTGGAAATCAGTGCCAGTGTTTGACAATAGTTTCAATTGTAGCAACAACAGCAGTTCCCCACTGGTTATTTGGCTTTGGGGTTGTTATTTAACTTTTTATTTCGAACTAATTTTAGACTTACCAAAAAGTTGCAAAAATAGAACAAAGAGTATCTTTATATCCCTCAACATGTTTCCTATTATGCTAACAACACACACTACCATTATATAAAGATCTAGAATAGGAAATTAACATTGGTACACTATTATTAACTGAAATACAGACTTCACTTGAGCAACATCAAGTTTCCCGCTAATGTTCTTTTTCTATTCCAGGATCCCACGTTGCATTTAGCTGTTATTTTCCCTTAGTTCTCCAGTCAGCATTGTTGTGGAAGTCCTTCCTTGAGGGGAAGCCTACATCATACTGCTTCATTTCTTCTAAAGTGTTTGTTCTTCCTATTTAAAACAGATTAGTCTTTGTTCTCCACCAATGAAGGCTATCTAATACAGAAAAGAAATCCAGAAGCTATAAATGAAAATTTTTAGGTGAAACATGTATGTGCATACTTTTAACAACTTTTACATGGCAAAAGATTATCATAAACAAGGTCAGTGGCAGTATCAGTATTCAGCCTTAGCCCTCACCTCTTACACAAAGATGAACTGAAGGTGGAGAAAAGACCTAACGTGAAAACTGAAACTACAAAGCCCCTGAAAGAATACATTAGAAGATGTCCTCACAACTTTGGATAAGGCATTCTTTGGCCACAAACATCATCAACCATTAAAGAAAAAAAAAATGTTAACAATCAAAATGTTAAAATTCTCCTCAGACACAAGCTGGGGGTGGGTAGCTGACACAGCAGTTAACATGCTCCTTAGGATGCCAGAATCCCATATCAGAGTGCCTGGGTTCAAGTCCTGGCTCCTCTGCTTCAGATGCAGCTTCCCACTCACGTTCACCTTGGGAGGCTCCCAATTATAGCTCAAGTTCTTGAGTCCATGCTACCCACATAGAAGACCCAGATGCAGTTCCAAGTTCCTGGGTTCATCTGGCCTGGCCCAGCCCAGCCCCTGGGGGTATCTGAGGAGTGAACTAGCAGATGAAAGCATATTCTCTCTCTCTCACAAATGAATAAAGTTTTGTTCAAGACTGTTCAGAACCACCTTGTGGGGTCAGCGCTGTGGCGCAGCAGGTTAAAGCCCTGGCCTGGTTCTAGTCCCGGCTGCTCCTATTCCGATCCAGCTCTCTGCTATGGCCTGGGATAGAAGTGCAAGATGGCCCAAGTCCTTGGGCCCCTGCACCAACGGGGGAGACCCAGAAGCAGCTTGTGGCTCCTGGCTTCAGATGGGCGCAGCTCCAGACATTGCGACCATCTGGGGAGTGAACCAGCAGATGGAAGGTTTCTCTCTGACTCTACCTATCTCTGTAACTCTGTCTTGCAAATAAATAAAATAAATCTTAAAAAAAAATAACCACCTTGTAAGATCCATGCTCACTCCCTCCCCTGCCACAGCTCAAATAAATAAATAAGTCTTATCTGAGAATGCTCACAACAGCTTTGTAACAGCCAGACTGGAAACAGTCCAGCAGTGCATCTCTAGGAGTGAGGCTAAATACCAGGAGTAAGAATATTTAGTCTGGGGGCGGAGCCAAGATGGCGGATAGTGAGGACGTGCACCTTAGCTTGGGAAAATAAAATTTCATAAAAGTGGAATTACTGTAGCCTCAGGAAAAGACTCAAGGAAAAAACTGCAGAGGAAACGCTTCCGGATCTAGTGGAAGTGAAACAGAGGACTTACAGGGAGCCCACCGCGTGGAAAACCAACCGAGACGAGCCGAGCGGCGGGAGAGGAGCCAGAGCCACAGAATCTCGCCAGCGCGGGAACCCGAGGAGGGTAAGACAAAGACCTCAGAAACCCAAGACATTGGGGGGGGGGGGGGGGACAGAGGCCTCTCCCTTCACTCACCAAGCAAAACAAAGAGCACCGCGATTTTACATATGTAAAGCGCAGCCAAACTCAGTAACTTTAGCGAAACTTGAGAACACATTGAGGGCTGCATAAACTTTTTGTGTGGTCCCAGGGGTAGATCAAACAAATACTCACAGAGGCCAGATTTCAACTACCCTCAACTCCACTCCCAACTGAGTCAAAAAAAAAAAAAAAAAAAAAGAGAGAGAGAGCGAGCCAGCAAGGAGCAAGTGAGTGAGCAATCTGGGAGAGTCATCTTTACACAGCCTTAAACCTGAAAAATCAAGCATAGCTCTCTGGCCACACCCATCACAGCCCCTAAGGATTCAACAAAGCAGACAGCTCACTTAGAGGCATAGTATAACGAGAAAAAAAACACCACAGCAAAAAAAAAAAAAAAAAACCATAAATTATCTCCAACATGCCAAACAACAAATATAGAAGCTGAGGTAACAAGAGCAAGGAAGACACTATGACGCCCCCAAGTGAACAAGACACGCCAATGCAAGATTATGAAGATGAAGAGATAGAGGAAATGCAAGAAGCAGATCTCAAAAAAATGATAAGAACATTAAGAAGTTCTCAAAAACAAATTCTTGAACTACAGAAATCCTTCATGGACAAGATAGAAAATCTCTCCCGTGAAAATGAAATATTAAGGAGGAATCAAAATGAAATGAAACAACTAGTAGAACAGGAAACTGAGATAATAACCAAAAACCACAAAAAATGAAGAACTAAATAGATCAAATGGCAAACACATTAGAGAGCCTTAAAAACAGAATGGGTGAAGCAGAAGAGAGAATATCGGAATTAGAAGACAGAGAACAGGAAAGGAAACAGTCAAACCAAAGAAAAGAAGAAGAAATCAGAAATCTAAAAAATACTGTCAGGAATCTACAGGATACTATTAAAAAACCCAACATTCGGGTTCTAGGAGTTCCTGAAGGCATGGAAAGGGAGAAAGGATTAGAAGGCCTTTTTAGTGAGATACTAGCAGAAAATTTCCCAGGTTTGGAGAAGGACAGAGACATCCTAGTACAGGAAGCTCAGAGAACCCCTAATAAACATGATCAAAAGAGATCCTCACCACGACACGTCGTAATCAAACTCACCACAGTGAAACACAAAGAAAAGACCCTAAAATGTGCAAGAGAGAAACGCCAGATTACTCTCAGAGGATCTCCAATTAGACTTACAGCTGACTTCTCATCAGAAACCCTACAAGCCAGGAGAGAATGGCGAGATATAGCCCAGGTACTAAGAGAGAAAAACTGCCAGCCCAGAATATTATATCCTGCAAAGCTCTCATTTGTGAATGAAGGTGAAATTAAGACCTTTCACAGCAAACAGAAATTGAAAGAATTTGTCGCCACTCCTCCAGCCCTGCAAACAATGCTTAAAGATGTGTTACATACAGAAACACAGAAACACGGCCACCAATATGAAAGAAGGTAAAGGAAGGAAACCTCAGAGCAAAAGATCACAGGAATCTCAAACCAGATATTAGAAAATATCTTTGGCAAATGGCAGGGCAAAGTTACTCCTTCTCAATAGTCACATTGAATGTTAATGGCTTGAACTGTCCAGTTAAAAGACACCGATTGGCTGATTGGGTTAAGGAACAAAACCCATCTTTTTGCTGCTTACAAGAAACCCATCTTTCCAACAATGATCCATACAGACTGAAAGTGAAAGGCTGGAAAAAGATATACCATGCCAACAGAAATGAAAAAAGAGCGGGCGTAGCCATCTTAATATCGGACAACATAAACTTTACCACAAAAACTGTTAGGAGAGACAAAGAGGGGCACTATTTAATGATTAAGGGATCCATTCACCAGGAAGATATAACAATTATCAATGTATATGCACCTAATCACAGGGCACCAGCTCATTTAAAAGACTTGTTAAGGGACTTAAAGGGAGACTTAGACCCCAATACAATAGTACTGGGGGACTTCAATACTCCACTCTCAGAGATAGACAGATCAACAGGACAGAAGATCAACAAGGAGACAGTAGATTTAAATGACACTATAGCCCAAATGGATCTAACAGACATCTACAGAACATTTCATCCTACATCTAAGGACTTTACATTCTTCTCAGCAGTATATGGAACCTTCTCTAGGATTGACCACATACTAGGCCATAAAGCAAGTCTCAGCAAATTCAAAAGAATTAGAATCATACCATGCAGCTTCTCAGACCACAAAGGAATGAAATTGGAAATTAGCAACTCGGGAATCCCCAGAGCACGTGCAAACACATGGAGATTGAACAACATGCTCCTGAATGAACAATGGGTCATAGAAGAAATTAAAAGAGAAATCAAAAATTTTCTGGAAGTAAATGAGGATAACAGCACAACATACCAAAACCTATGGGATACAACAAAAGCAGTGTTAAGAGGAAAATTTATATCAATAGGTGCCTACATCAAGAAATTGGAGAGGCACCAAATAGATGAGCTTTCAAGTCATCTCAAGGATCTAGAAAATCTGCAGCAAACCAAACCCAAACCCAGTAGAAGAAGGGAAATAATTAAAATCAAAGAAGAAATCAACAGGATTGAATCCAAAAAAACATTACAAAAAAGCAGCCAAACGAGGAGCTGGTTTTTTGAAAAAATAAACAAAATTGACACCCCATTGGCCCAACTAACTAAAAAAAGAAGAGAAAAGACCCAAATCAATAGGATCAGAGATGAAAAAGGAAACATAACAACAGACACCACAGAAATAAAAAGAATCATCAGAGATTACTACAAGGACTTGTATGCCAGCAAACAGGGAAATCTATCAGAAATGGACAGATTCTTGGACACATACAACCTACCTAAATTGAGCCAGGAAGACATAGAAAACCTAAACAGACCCATAACTGACACAGAAATTAAAACAGTAATAAAGGCCCTCCCAACAAAGAAAAGCCCAGGACCAGATGGATTCACTGCTGAGTTCTACCAGACATTTAGAGAAGAACTAACTCTAATTCTTCTCAAACTATTCAGAACAATTTAAAAAGAGGGAATCCTCCCAAATTCTTTCTATGAAGCCAGCATCACCTTAATTCCTAAGCCGGAAAAAGATGCAGCATTGAAAGAGAATTACAGACCAATATCCCTGATGAACATAGATGCAAAAATACTCAATAAAATTCTGGCCAATAGAATGCAACAACACATCAGAAAGATCATCCACCCAGACCAAGTGGGATTTATCCCTGGTATGCAAGGATGGTTCAACGTCCGCAAAACAATCAACGTAATACACTACATTAACAGGCTGCAGAAGAAAAACCATATGATTCTCTCAATAGATGCAGAGAAAGCATTTGATAAAATACAACACCCTTTCATGATGAAAACTCTAAGCAAACTGGGTATGGAAGGAACATTCCTCAATACAATCAAAGCAATATATGAAAAACCCACGGCCAACATCCTATTGAATGGGGAAAAGTTGGAAGCATTTCCGCTGAGATCTGGTACCAGACAGGGATGCCCTCTCTCACCACTGCTATTCAATATAGTTCTGGAAGTTTTAGCCAGAGCTATTAGGCAAGAAAAAGAAATTAAAGGGATACAAATCGGGAAGGAAGAAATCAAACTATCCCTCTTTGCAGATGATATGATTCTTTATTTAGGGGACCCAAAGAACTCTACTAAGAGACTACTGAAACTCATAGAAGAGTTTGGCAAAGTAGCAGGATATAAAATCAATCCACAAAAATCAACAGCCTTTGTATACACAGGCAATGCCACGGCTGAGGAAGAACTTCTAAGATCAATCCCATTCACAATAGCTACAAAAACAATCAAATACCTTGGAATAAACCTAACCAAGGACGTTAAAGATCTCTACGATGAAAACTACAAAACCTTAAAGAAAGAAATAGAAGAGGATACCAAAAAATGGAGAAATCTTCCATGCTCATGGATTGGAAGAATCAATATCATCAAAATGTCTATTCTCCCAAAAGCAATTTATACATTCAATGCAATACCAATCAAGATACCAAAGACATTCTTCTCAGATCTGGAAAAAATAATGCTGAAATTCATATGGAGACACAGAAGACCTCGAATAGCCAAAGCAATCTTGTACAACAAAAACAAAGCCGGAGGCATCACAATCCCAGATTTCAGGGCATACTACAGGGCAGTTGTTATCAAAACAGCATGGTACTGGTACAGAAACAGATGGATAGACCAATGGAACAGAATAGAAACACCAGAAATCAATCCAAACATCTACAGCCAACTTATATTTGATCAAAAATCCAAAACTAATCCCTGGAATAAGGACAGCCTATTCAATAAATGGTGCTGGGAAAATTGGATTTCCACATGCAGAAGCTTGAAGCAAGACCCATACCTTTCACCTTACACAAAAATTCACTCAACGTGGATTAAAGACTTAAATCTATGACCCGAAACCATCAAATTATTAGAGAGCATTGGAGAAACCCTGCAAGATATAGGTACAGGCAAAGACTTCTTGGAAAAGACCCCAGGAGCACAGGCAGTCAAAACCAAAATTAACATTTGGGATTGCATCAAATTGAGAAGTTTCTGTACTTCAAAAGAAACAGTCAGGAAAGTGAAGAGGCAACCAACAGAATGGGAAAAAATATTTGCAAACTATACTACAGATAAAGGGTTGATAACCAGAATCTACAAAGAAATCAAGAAAATCCACAACAACAGAACAAACAACCCACTGAAGAGATGGGCCAAGGAACTCAATAGACATTTTTCAAAAGAGGAAATCCAAATGGCCAACAGACACATGAAAAAATGTTCAAGATCACTAGCAATCAGAGAAATGCAAATCAAAACCACAGTGAGGTTTCACCTCACCCCTGTGAGAATGGCTCACATCCAGAAATCTACCAACAATAGATGCTGGAGAGGATGTGGGGAAAAAGGGACACTAACCCACTGTTGGTGGGAATGCAAACTGGTTAAGCCACTATGGAAGTCAGTCTGGAGATTCCTCAGAAACCTGAACATAACCCTACCATACAACCCAGCCATCCCACTCCTTGGAATTTACCCAAAGGAAATTAATTTGGCTAATAAAAAAGCCATCTGCACATTAATGTTTATTGCAGCTCAATTCACAATAGCTAAGACCTGGAACCAACCCAAATGCCCATCAACAGTAGACTGGATAAAGAAATTATGGGACATGTACTCCATAGAATACTATACAGCAGTAAGGAACAATGAAACCCAGTCATTTGCAACAAGATGGAAGGATCTGGAAAGCATCATGCTGAGTGAATTAAGCCAGTCCCAAAGAGACAAATATCATTTGTTTTCCCTGATCGGCGACAACGGAACATCAAAGGGGAAACCTGTTGAAGTGAAATGGACACTATAAGAAACAATGACCTGATCAACTTTTGTCCTGACTCTAGATGTACAATGTAATACTTTATCCTTTTTAGTATTTTTTGTTGTTGTTGTTGTTCATGTACTAGCAGTTGAACTCTGTAATTAACACACAATTATTCTTAGGTGTTTAAATTTTAACTGAAAAGTGATCCCTGTTAAATTTAAGAGTGGAAAAAGAGAGGGAAGAGATGCACAATTTGGGACATGCACAATCAGTCTTGCCCCAAATGATGGAGTTAGAAATGTGCCAGGGGATTCCAATACAATCCCATCAAAGTGGCATGTACCAATGCCATCTCACTAGTCCAAGTGATCAATTTCAGTTCACATTCGATGGCCTGGATAGGTCTAAGAAACAAAGGGATCACACAAACAAGACAAGTGTCTGCTAATACTAACTGATAGAATCAAAAAGGGAGAGAAAGATCCAACATGGGAAGTGGGATACACAGCAGACTCATAGAATGGCAGATGTCCTAAACAACACTCTGGCCTCAGAATCAGCCCTTAAGGCATTCAGACCTGGCTGAAGAGCCCATGAGAGTATTGTAGGCATGGAAAGCCAAGATACCATGGAAAAGAAAAAAAGAAGAAGACCTAAATGAAAGATCTCTGTTAGTGAGATCCCAGTGGAAAGAACGGGGCCATCAAAGAAGGAGGTACCTTTCTCTGAAGGGAGGAGAGAACTTCCACTTTGACTGTGACCCTATCGGAATAAGATCAAAGTCAGCGAACCCTAAAGGCTTCCATAGCCCTGGCAACTCATGACTAGAGCCTAGGGAGATTACTGACGCCATGAACAGGAGTGTCAAATTGTTAAGTCAGCAACAGGAGTCACTGTGTACTTACATCCCATGTGGGATCTGTCCTTAATGTGTTGTCTAATGTGCAGTGATGCTATAACTAGTACTGAAACAGTATTTTTACACTTTGTGTTTCTGCGTGGGTACAAACTGATGAGATCTTTACTAATTATATACTGAATCGATCTTCTGTATATAAAGATAATTGGAAATAAAAAAAAAAACCTGGTGTTAAATTGGAAACGGCATAGAAAATTAATTAATTTTTTAAAAATATTATGTAGGATCTCTGCCTTTAATGTGCTGTACACTCTTATTTAATGCTATAACTAGTATTCCAACAGTATTTTTTTTTCACTTTGTGTTGCTATATGGGGGCAAACTGTTGAAATCGTTACCTAATATATACTAAACTGATCTCTTGTATATAAAGAGAATTGAAAATGAATCATGATGTGATTGGAAGGGGAGAGGGAGCAGGAAAGGGGAGGGTTGTGGGTGGGAGGGAAGTTTTGGGAGGGGGAAGCCATTGTAACCCATAAGCTGTACTTTGGAAATTTATATTCATCAAAGAAAAGTTTAATTAAAGAAAAAAAAAAAGGAAAAAAAAAAAACAGACTGTCGGCAACCTCTCTGCCGCCAATAAAGCAACCTGTCTCTGTTGAAAAAAAAAAAAAGAATATTTAGTCTGTGATATAGTCATTCCATGGAATACTATTCAGCAATTTTATAATTCCATGTAAGTACTAACATGGGTGAATATTAAAAACATAATGCTAAACTAAAGTCATACACAAAAGAGCACAAACTCAGTAACTCAACTTATATGATAGTCCAAAAACAGGCAAACTCAATAATTGGTGAAGTTGAATAGTGGTTGCCTCTGGGAGCAGAGCATTGACTACAAGTAACTTTCTGGGAACTCATGGTATAGCAATAGTCTGCTCTTTGATGAAGTGGTGGTCACATGTAATATAAAAAAGAAATAATTTCCCTCAAAGTATCTTTGGTTTCTGACCCAGAGCTCCTAACACTTTCTTCAGTAGCCTCCTTTGGTCTTAGTCCTTGGTGAAAGCTTTAGATAGCTTCAGGACAGGGGCTGAACCTACCTTGTGTTGAGAGGGTTGGAACTTTCAGCCCTACCCAGAGGTAGTCCAATCATGAATGGCCTATGATCTAATCAACCATGTGGCTGAACTAATCATGCCTATGTTTGAATCAATCATGCCTATCTAATGGAGCCTCTGGGTTGGTAAGCACCTGGCAGTGCTACAAAGGGCATGGGAGCTCCATGGCCCTTCCCCAACACCTTGTGCTAGGCATCTCTTCTACTTGGCTATTTCTGAGTCCTATCTTTTTATAATAAACTGGTAATCATTAAATCATGTTTCTAAGAGCCACTCTAGCCAGGTATTAAACTCAAAAAGGAGGCATCCCACCCCCCAAACTATAGTCAGTCTGACTAAAGTACAGGAGTCCTGGCTTTTGACTGGCATCTGATTGAAGGCTCTGTGCCAACTCTGGATAGTCAGTGGCACAGTGTAGAACACCTAGCTTGATGTCCATGGAGAACTGATAAACTGGTTGGTATAGAAACTCACACATTTGATCTCAGAAGTATGACTACACATTTGTGGAAACCAATTTAGCTCTATTTTTAAGATGTGTACACTTGAAAGTATTTTCACTATTCTTCAATAAAAATATTGTGGGCATTAAAACTGGGGAACCAAATTCATCAAGAAATTCACACTGCTGAATTAAAAATCCAACACACTGGAGTGAGCATTTAGCCTAGAGGTAAGACACCCACATCCCATATTAGAAAGCCTACGTTCAAATTCCAGCTCTGCTTCCTGGTTCCCAGCTTCTACTAATGCAGAATCTGAGAAAGCAATAGTGATGGTTCAAGTAATTGCTTTCCTGCCACCTACATGGGAGACCTAGATTAAATCCCCAGCTCCTGGTTTCAGCCTCACCCCAACCCCAGACATTTCAGGCATTTGAGGAGTGAACCAGTAGATGGGAATTGTCTGTATCTCTCCTTCTTTCCCTCTCCCTCTCATAACCACAAGTAAATGGATACAATAAAACTCAACATATTGTTAAGTTAATTAACCAGCTAACTATATCTACTCACCATAGTTAAAGGGCAATAACACTCACAAAATGTCACCTCCTCCCACCTCCTCCCTCTCTGTTGAGACCCCTGGTGCTGGACCCACACTTGAGCTCCCCAGGACTCCTTGCAAAACAGCTGGCAAAACAGCTAAGCAGGCAGGGCAGCCTGTGAAACAGATAAGAGGAAAGTTCCCAGGGGCTTCTGGAAAACCCTCTACTTCCCACCAGCAGCTAGCTCTCTTTCCCAAGACTGCCAGTTCCCTCGTAATCCAGATAAAAGCCCAGCCCTACCTGTGCCCTGAGCACAGTCTCTTTGGAGACTGTCACCACCTCTTTGCTCCTATAAAGCAACCGGTCTCTGTTGAGGTCAGTCTCTGTCTCCTTCTTCCATCTCTTTTCTGGGGGCTAGGAAAAGCCAGAACCTGGAGCTATTCCAAACCTAACAATAGTGGTAACAGAGCCCAGAAAGTCTGGCCCCCACCCCAGCCCTTCGCCACTGCGCCCCACTTCTGTAGCTACACAGAACCCAGTGAAACAGTAAGGCCACCTTGACAAAAAGGAACCTAGAGGCAAGTTCTTTAAAACACTGCCCATCATAATTCCTGGACCTTTCTTTTCCAACTTCGCAAGGAGAGTGTTCTAAAATCAAGACTTACTTATTTTAGCATCTGTTATATAAAATTAAAGAAGACATATCTAAGTTATAGACATAAAGTAATTTTACCAGGGTAGAACTTGGTATAGTGTAAGTTTATCTTCAACTCCATTTCAGAATCTAGCAATTAAACAGAGAAATATATTTTCATAAGATCTCTTTAAGAGTTGAAGTACCCACATTTTAAATTATATTATAGACAAGTAAGAATGAAGAAGAGTAAAATGTAAATGTAAAATAGTAAAATGTAAAAAAAAAATAAGTAAAAATGGGATGGAAGCATGAAGAAATTAAGGGTCACATACTTTCACAATGATAAAGCATCACAGTAAGTCATTCCATCAAGGTCTTAAACATCTCTTGTTGGGTCAGACGAAGACATCTTAGAAAATATCACCAAAGAATGAGGGCAGGTGTTGCCTAGCAGTTAAGATGCTAGGCTACCAGCATTGCACATTGGAGTAATGCTCCAGACATTTAGGAAGTGAACCAGAAGACGGGAGCTCTGCATGTCTCTTCCTGAATCTTAAATAAGTACATACATACATATTTAAATGCATTAATCAACAATTTTTTAAAAAAGAGATAAGGATCTTGAGTTTTCTCCTTCAAAGTCTTTACCATACTTACTTATATTTCTCATTGTTTTATGCTACTTTTTGTGGTACAGCATAAAATTACAAAGAAACAAATTAAACTAAAATAGTTAAGGAGTCTGCATTGCCTACATTGTAGCTGAATAAACTGGGTTTTCCTTAACCATCCCAAGTGCTATTTTTACTTCTTTCCTCCTAGTTTCTTTTAAAATAATGATTTAAAACAACTACTACTTTTAATTTTAAAATATTAACATGTGTAAGGTGCTAGAATTTATGAGGAAAAGAGATGAGAGACAGGCAGAAGAGCTCCCATCCATTCTTTCTTCACTTCCGAAATACCTGTAAATGGCTAGGGTTGGGCCAGGCCAAAGCTGGAAGCAGGAACTTACTTAGTTCACGTCTCCACACGGGTAGCACTGACTAGTTACTTGAGCCGGTACCTGCTATTCCCCAGAATCGGCATTAGCAGGAAGCTGGAGCTGGATACTGAACCGAGGTATTCTGATGTGGGATTCAAGTGTCCTTACTTGCACCTTAACAGCTAAGTTAAACATCCACCCATAATATGCCATTGTTTCTGTGAAGCAGTGCAGTTAGTCAAAGCTCATCCCAAATCCTTTATATGGTGGTTTGAACTTTGACAGTTTGTATCCCATTGCTGGGCTTTTTATAAGCTCCAAAACCTTAGGCCCAATACTATGGTATGATTTTGAAATGATAAAAACAGTTAAAGAATTCAAGTATCTATTTTGATCAAACTTTCAGACTCCAACAGGCCCACACCAAGATGGAGTCACTAATGTTAAGATTCCATGTTTACAAACCAAATTAAGCTATTTTATCTGACATACGGAGTAATCAGGAGATGACTGCTAAATCTACAAACAGATCAGCGCTAGTTGGTATGATAAAGAAGTCCCATTTACATCTTGAGTTAACCCTCTCAAGGAAACTAACCTGCAGTTGGCTAATCTAAACAACAAGTTGGCTTTGTTTTATTATTTCCATGTTCTGGATCAAGCTATCTTACAAAAACTGGTCCACCGTGACTAACGTAGTCATCTGGAAACATCCCATTGCCAAATCTTTAGATGAGATGCTGCCCAACTCATGAATCATTAATGATAGCCAATAAGAACTTTACATTTGTTGAAATTTTGTTTTTCAGAAGGACATTGGCGGTCACCTACAGCCTACCAATAAGGCAAATCTGAGTAGCAGGGAGACCAGAAGGCTAAACCTACCCAGTACATTAAAGGAATTGGGTGTGTCTGGCTTCCTTCCTTCCAACAGTAGCAGGTGTGGCCTTCTGTTCCCCTGGAACTCAAAGTTCAAGGGAAAATAGCAGGCAAGAGGTTGATCCACAGGAACCAATCCAGGCTAGCTAACTGGCGCTTATGGAAGTAGAGCTCCTACCCTCCCACAGAGGCTGGGAGATGGGGGACACGCCTTAGGTGCTGACTGCAACAAACAGTAAGGACTTCTGGCAGACTTCTGATTTCTCAGGTAGGCACTTTACCGATGGCGGCTAGGATCACACAGAGATACAGCCTTGGGACACTAAGAATTGGTTGTTAGTGTTTTGTTCAAGTCTTTACAGGCATAGACTGAGCCCAAGTTATCAAGAGACAGCAGAGAAAATTGGCTAGAGTTTGGCCAAGGAGAGACTCTGTCACCACAAAATGTGAATCAGGAACAGATCAAGAGTGAACCTAAATTGATTGTTCTATGTTCTCTCAGTATTTTATTTAAAGAGCTATACGTAAGTCTTAGCCAGAAAAATGTTCACATGACTGACATTATTACCTATATTAATAATGGCCACCATTCATGGTACACTCACAGGATGACACAGTAACAGGAGTTTCATGTACATTATACGGACTTGAACACAATCTTTTCATATAGGGAATAACATCATTTTACAGAGAAGGAAACCAAGTCTAAGGGGGAGTGCTGGGTTTCCCCAAGGCTATAGCTTATAATGTGCAGAAATGAAGCAAGGTCTTCTACTACACACAAGGCACCATGTGAGGCACAGAGGAGATGAACAACAAACAAATCCAAAAAGATCCCTGACTCACAGAGCTTACGGGCTATGAGAGGAAGCATTCATCAATCACACACACAGGTGTGAAATTGCTACTGGGACCTGGCCAGGAGATGCCTTCCCGAAGGAAGAACAGAAATTAATCAGGCAAGAAAACAAACAGCTACCTCTGACATGTGGAATTTCCATGGCAAATGGGCCATACACATTTATTCCTATGAGTGGAAAACGTAAATATATTCTCAAAACCCGACAGAACATACAAAACTTAAAAATCCCCGAATGCAATGTATAGGAGATCTTTTTCTGAAGATAATTCACATTAGAAAAAATCCAATTAAAGTTACTAGTCCACTTAAAACCAAAATTTAATTTATAAATAGTGGTGAAAATCTTGATAAGTTTATTTCATCTGGTACTGAACAATTTTGCATATAACTGTGATTATGTGCAATTCTTAGAAATCAACAAATGAAGTGGAGATTTGGCATAATTTTTCTTATAAAATTGTGTTGTACAAGTATATAATCAGCCTTCATCTGATGTTTAGTTTCCATACCACAATGTTTTATTTGTAAAAATGTGAGACTATTGATGACATTCCCAAGGTCCTCTTTTAATCCTGATATCTTACTTTTTTAAAGATGAAAAGGCCATCATCATCTTTGTCATTTTTCCTTATTGCAATTGCTGTGGCTTAACTCTGCCAGACCATCATTGTCATTGGTTTCATTTGTGACTTCAGCCCACCAACATCATTTTCATCTGTCCTGCATCTTTTCAAGACTTGCAACATGGCCTGAAATCACTTTGTACTTTGTTTCACAGGAGTATTCAACAATGAGAAAAAAAACTAGCCAGCAATGCCCCCAAGCTAGGCAGGAACTCATGCATGACAACTAATCTTATAAGTGGTTCGTTCATTAGTAAGTAGCTGTTGTAATTTTGGCTTCCCTTTGAAATCTCATATAATACTCAGATACCTAAGATACCCATAGTAAAAGATGAGCAGAGCAACTCGAGCAGAGTGGCCTGAGGCAAGGCTGGAGACAGATGCTGCCTCCCATAGTGAAAAAAAAAAGGACAAATTTATGTCATACACGATTTAAGAAATCCAACAGGCCGTCGCCGCGGCTCACTAGGCTAATCCTCTGCCTGCGGCACCGGCACCCCAGGTTCTAGTCCTGGTTGGGGCCCCGGATTCTGTCCCGGTTGCTCCTCTTCCAGTCCAGCTCTCTGCTTTGGCCCAGGAAGGCAGTGGAGGATGGCCCAAGTGCTTGGTCCCTACACCCACATGGGAGAACAGGAGGAAGCACCTGGCTCCTGGCTTCAGATGGGTGCAGCATGCTGGCCGTAGTGGTCATTTGGGGGGTGAACCAACGGAAAAGGAAGACCTTTCTCTCTGTCTCTAACTCTGCCTGTCAAAAAAAAAAAAAAAAGCAATCCAACAAATGGAAGCTATAAAAAACAAACAGGAGAATGGCTCAGCAAACATACTTCATATGGTAGGCATGGAACCACCACACAAATAACAATATATTTTCTTTAAGATTTATTTATTTGAAAGGCAGAGTTAAAGGGAGAGAGGGAGGGGGAAAGGGGGAAGAGGGGAGAGGGGGAGAGGGGGATGGGCATTTAGCACAGTGACTGACTCACCCCTTGGGACATCTGCACCCCATATCAGAGTTCAAGTCCTGGCCCTTGCACTGCCAATCCAATTTCATGCTACTGTGTATCCTGGGAGACAGCACATAATGGCTCAAGTACTTGAATTCCTGCTTCCCATGCGGGAGACATGGATGGAGTTCCAGCCTCCTGGCTTCAGCCTGGCCCAGCCCTGGCTGTTGTGGGGTTTGGAGAGCGAACCAGTGGATGCAAGACAGCCATGCGCTTGCTCGTGTGCTCTGCCTTTCAAATAAAATGAAAATAAATGATTTTTTAAAAATACTCTTACTGTACATTGAAGAATCTCCCATTTAGATGTTAACTTTTAGGGATTTGGCAGGGCAGGTCCGACTCAGCGTATAAAAGAAAAGTAAAATATCACATATGAAGCCAGAAAGAATATCACCATGGAGGCCAATACTTCCAGTACCACCCCCGTGACATCTTATTCATTTAGATTCAGTTGTAACAGAATATTCAGTTCCAGGCCCTTTTGCATTATTTTTTTTCAAGATTTTGGTTTTAGAATTTAAGAAAACAAAAAAGCCCTTCAAATTAAAATATTTTTTGGGGGAAAATATTTAGCCTATACCTTGCTGAAATGGGAACAAGCAGCAAACTTCATGGAAAGACACCTTTTCTTGAAGGCCAAATATAATTTTTCTATCAACTACAACCACTGAAATACACCTATCTCCCAAGCCCCATATTTTCCTTCCGTAGTGTTCAAGCCATCTCCTTGGGATATAAAAAGCTGGCACACGAGGCTATTACTACTAATTAATTTTTAGAAAGGGAAAAATAGAAAAGCAAAATCTTCAACCCCGTATAATTGAGTCAACAATAGAAATAAGACATTTTTCTGAAATGATTAACAAAAACATTTAAAATGACAAGTTGAAGAAAGTACATGTTCTGATATAAAATATTCAGAGTAATACATCAATCTTGAAGCATTAAACATTAACTAGCAGTCAATGATGCAGAACTAAAGTACTCCATATAAAAGTCGCAACTCTATGGATCTACTCAACAGACTAGCAATTTCCTTCTGATGGCATTCCTTAATTATAAGTGCAAGCTCTACACTCTATTCCAAAAAGTAACCAAACAGAATCCTACATCCAAAAGATGCCTGTTAATGATAACATTCCAATAATGCAATTTTACAACCTTTTTTGTTTTAATTTTACAATAAGCTGATTCATATGTAAAACTGAATCAGCTTATTGTAAAATTAAAACAAAAAAAGGTTCCTGTAATAGGCATTGTGGCACAGTGGGTTAAGTCACTGCTTGGGAGCCTTGGGTTCCAGTCCCACCTCCTCTTCTGCTAACGCTTCTAGGAAGCAACAGATGATGGCTCAAGTACTTGCATCCCTGTCACTCACATGGGAGACCCGAATAGAATTCCTGCTTCCTGCAGGCATCTGAGAACTGAACCAGCAGATGGAAGATCTCTCTTTGATTCTCACTCTGCCATTCAAGTAGGTGAAATAACAAATAAATCTTAAAAAAACAAACAAACAAAAAAAAAAAAAACCTTTTCCTCACTTCATAAGCCATCATTTACTAATGATATATCATGATTAAAAACAAATACTGCCCCTGACATTGTAGTATAGAAAAACATGTACCAGTTTAGAATGCTTTGGGTTGTAAGTAACCAGTTCACAGCAGCAAAAACAAATATAGATTAATTCCTCTCACAGCAAAGAAAGATTGAACTGAGTGACTGCTAAGCTGGTTTACTAACCAATGGTGCCATCATTATTTTCAGTCCTTTCCCCCCATAATCCTAAGTGTATTAACTTTTTATACATGGTTATTGTCTAATTGCTCCAAGTTTGCCACTGCAGCTCCAAGAATCACACTTTAGGTCAAAACAAGAAAAGTAAGACTACTCTAGCCCTGTCTGACCTTTTTATCAAAAAGGCAAAGTATGCATCCTCTCTTCAAGGAAGACAACCCCAATTACCTTATCCAGCTAAAACAGAACCTCTGGGTAACTTTCTATCTGCTTGATTAAGTCCAAATATGGTAACTCTTCCCTCACCATCTGTAGAGCTAAACAATAAGCTAGCTGTCTGTAAGTCACCCCTGCATAAATAGATAGAGTGAAAAATAAAGAACAGAGTAACCCCAATACAAACTCACATTCGGAACATAGGACCATGGGAAGTCTAAAGTGGTCCATGGCCCACATATCTATCATATCTTACAGGACAGAAATCAGATTCCCTGGTTGGCAATGAAGTAAACTCTTAAGTTAGGCAAAATGGAAGTTCCTAGTTTAAGTCTCTGGACAATCTGCCCTGTCATTACCCTTTGGCTTTGAAGTGGACACTCTTTGGGCCAACACTGTGGCATAGTAGGTTAAGCTTCCACCTGCAGTGTCAGCATCCAATACGTGTACTGGTTCGAATCCCGACTGCTCTACTTCCAATCCAGCTCCCTGCTAATGGCCTGGGAAAGCAGCAGAGAATGGCCCAAGTGCTTGAGCCCCTGCACCCATGTGGGAGATCCACAAGAGGCTCCTGAGTTCGGATTATCCCAGCTCCGTCCATTGCAGCCACTTGAGGAATGAACCAGTGGATGGAAGCCCCGTCTTTCTCTGTCTCTCTCTGTTACTCTGCTTCTCAAATAAAATTTTCTGGATTGTTTATTTATTTGAGATGTACAGTTACAGAAAGTGAGAGGGAGAAACAGAGAGAAAGGTCTTTCATCTGCTGGCTCACTCCCCAAATGGCCACAACGGCTGGAGCTGAGTTGATCCAAAGCCAGGAGCCAGGAACTTCCTCCAGGTTTCCCTTGTGAGTGTAGGGGCCCAAGGACTTGAGCCACCTTCTGCTGCTTTCCCAGGCCATAGCAGAGAGCTTGATCAGAAGTGGAGCAGCTGGGTCTTGAACCAGGGCCAAATGGGATGTTGGCACTGCAGGTGGCGGCTTTACTGCTACACCACAGCGCCGGCCCAGCCATCCAAACAATCTTTAAGCCTGGACATTCTCATCTCCTAACTGCTGACCTCTGAACTCAAAACAGAGTTAGGGCATTCTAGCAACAGAAGTGTTACCATTAATGCCTGCACAATTCCAAACTGTGGGGCTCTTAGTTGCAGTAAGAGCTACAGGCAGGGTACCTCCACAGCCAAGCAGTGCCCACACCCACAGCCCCTGCTTTCATGCTGAGGAACAGTAATTTGATCCCTTCCATTGAATCCTGCTGAAAAGTCATATGAAGTAACCAAACACAAGTCAGCATATAAAATTTTCCCATCATTTCTCCTAACACTACAGTCTCAGCTTGCAAATGGTCAGCCATCCATGGAGCAAGAGGCACAGGTTAACCAAACATTTTTCCCATATAACAAGGGTCAAAACTTTTCTCTTTCTCCATGATAAGTCTGGAGGGGATAATCCCAGGTTAGAACTGCTAGTTTTTAAAACTGATTTATTTCAAAGTCAGAGTTACACAGAGAGGATGGAGAGATAGATGGAGAGAGATCTTCCATCCACTGGTTCACTCCCCAGATGGCTGAAATGGCCAATGCTGGGCCAGGCTGAAGCCAGGAGCTAGGAACTTCTTTCCAGGTCTCCCACATGGGTGGCAGGGGCCTCAATACTTGGGTAATCTTCCTCTGCTTTTCTCAGACCATTAGTGGAGAGCTAAAAGAGAAGTAGAGCAGCTGGGACACGAACTGGTACCCATGTGGGATGCCCGGGTCGCAGGCAGGGGCTTTACCTGCTCTGCCACATCACCAGCCTGGAGCTGCTATTTAGCTACATCACAGACTCTTTCAAAAATCCTCCAAGATCCTTGGTTTATTGGAATCAGGAGTTCAGCCTCATGCTCGTCATCTCATGGTTGCAAGATGGCTGCTACAGCTCCAAACTTTATGACTGCATTTACAGCACAAAAAAAGCCATTCATGATCTCTTTGTCAGGAAAGCAAAAGCCCTCTCTGGACATAGCGAACTGCCTTTGTGCTCATTGGCTAGAGGACATGAGATGCTGATGGCTGACAGCCCTACCAGAATGAAGACAAGCAGTAGGAGGTGGGGGTTAGGAGAGCCACTGAGAACATCTGCCGGGCAGAGAAATCTATGGTTTTAAAAAGTCAGCCTCTATTTGTTGAGATTTCAGACACTGTAACAGATGTGGGCGGTGTTACAGCAAGGGAACTAGCAGAGGTCCTCCCTTGGGGGGCCCACCCTACTCAGACACCCACCCCTGAGATCAGCGCCCTGCAGAGATTTTGCTTTTCACAGACTCTTCCCTGCCTTCCTTCTGAACCCACAGTCTCAGACACCCATGTTGATTAACAACTGTTTCCACAGCAGCAGAGCCCCTGGATGGGGGTAGGGGGCACAGAGGGGTGGAGCTATTTATAAGTTAAAGACTGACAGAACATGCCAATGAAACCCTTGAGCAATCTGTCAGACAGGTAAACATTGTCAAAGAAACAAAACAAAATACATTCAAGATGCCCGTTCACCAGGAAACCTCTTGATTACAGTTTGGTTTCCCAGCTAAGATCCACCACCTGGAAGAAAACACCCTGATCAGCCCAGCATAGCAGTTTGTGTGACAGTTTTATCACACTGTCAATTGATACACTGGCACTTTGGCCATGCAGAGTAGGTGTATGAGGTTGCTGGGTTCATTTTATCCTCTCTGGGACACCAATGACCAGAGACCACCAGAGCTCTGGCCAGGCCGGCAAATTCACTAAGGTTATACCGCATGCCGTGCTCTTCCGCACAACTGCAGCTGGCTTGCCCCAGGCAACAGCCCTTCACGTCGTTGAGTTTATGGAACAAACGACTTTTGTTAAAACACTTACAAAAGCAAGAAATCAATTTTCATTCTGGGTAACAGCTCACAAAAGCCACTTTCTTTCACATAAATTGTACCATCTATAAATACACTTAAGTCACCAACCATTCGAAGTATAATAGTTTCCAAGCAACCCTCAATTCACTTTTTACATATAACATATCTAGTGTAAATAGACAGAATACAGAACACAGGCTCTGGAGCCAGAGGCTGGAGTGCGAAATCTAGTTCCACAGTAGAAACGTTCCACCCCATGATGGGTGTGTGACACTGGACAAAAATCACTGTGTCCAAGGCTGGCACTGTGGTGTAGTGTGTTGGGTCACTGCCTGCGATGCCACCATCCCATTTAGGCACCGGTTCGTGTCTCAGCTGTTCCGTTTCTGGTGCAGCTCCCTGCTGACGTGCCTGAGAAAGTAGCAGAGGATGGCCCAAGTGCTTGGGCCCCTGCCTCATGCCAGAAGGACCCGAAGGAAGCTCCTGGCTTTGCTTGGCCCAAGCCCTGGCCATTGCAGCCATTTGTGGAGTGAAGCAGTGGATGGATAACTTCTCCCTCTTTCTGTCTCTCCCTCACTCTGAGACTCTTTCAAATAAATGAATAAATCTTTTAAAAAATTATGTCCAATTTCATTTATACAAGGGAAGACATCACAGAATATCAGTACCTACTTCAAAGGATTATCTTACAATAAAATGAATTTATACATTAAAGTGCCTCGAACAAAGGAAGGACCCAACAAGAGTCAGCTATCATTATTTCTCTTAACTGGAAAACCTAATATATAGTTATATCTTATGCAAATGTAAAATGATTTGATATGAAATATGTAAATGATTTAATAATGCAAAATATGAAATTACACAAATTCCTCCAAATCAATAATTCATCAAGAATCAGTTTCAAAGCTGGCTGGGGAGTGACTCAAACTCTTTGAAGTGACTGCCACACGGCAACAGCAACCTCTGCATCCTTTGTTGCCAGGTGTAGTCGTGCATTATACATGTCTCCTAGCACACGTGTCAGCTCTGTGCGAGATGTAAAGGGGAGGAAATCAGAGAGCTCCCCTAGCCCACAACCCAGTGCCCCCACACTCTGGTCTTTCCAAAGGTTTCCTGTGTTCTAGGAGCCAGAATCTCTCTACAATCAATACTCAGATGGGTCTGTCTCTGAACACTATCCTAGGAAAACCCTTGAAATAAGGGAGTCAGTCAGCCTAGTATTTTACATGTGAGTGCCCTTCTCGGGCCTGGGATAATTACCATCCTATTTCTCTCGAGATACATAACTGGTTGTCCTCAATATTTCCTTGCTTACAAAGAAATACCATCAGACTGGTCAGGGTTTTTCTCTAACATGTGTCTACTTTCTCTCCTACCAAATGCTTCTTTCATTTCCATCTTATTGGCCACCTCCATGAGCACGAGCCTCTTATCCCGTTTGCCTCCCACTCACATGTCTTCACCATGGGACCCTCCCAAGCACGCACTCCATGCCAGTTCAACTTGTGTGTCACCGCCCCATCTGCGCTGCCCCTCAAGCATTGCTAATAGCAAGTCCATTTCTCTGAGGACAGATCTTCTCTGAAGTTCACTGTAACAAATTCCTGGCTCTCTCTTGGAGCACAAGGTGCCTTTGCAGTATAACCATTTAGTCCTTGCTTTCTCTGACTCAGCAGGAAGAAGTGAGAAGCAACACCCTTGTCCTTACTCCCAAGTGCCATTTTCAGATTCTCACACTGTGCTCCACTCCTCATGGCTTGAAAATCCCCCCCCTTATCCCAAATCTCAGAGAACTGCCCTCAGCAATCCTACATGAACACACAGTTCTTCCTCTCATCCTTCTCTCTAGTCTTGGGAGAGCTGATTCACCAAGTTCCACAGCCTAGTTTCTGCCAATGTTAGCAAATGTAGGAATTACATAAGCCAGAAAAATTAAACATATTAATGTTAATCACATGGTCATCAGTGGAGTAAACTGGATAAAATACAGGGCTATTTCTTTATTCATAAAATAACATTATAGCTTTCCATAACACTCTTAAAGTTCTGTAAGTATACTCTATTATTAGAAATAAATCGTATTAGCCACTGCCTTAGACATAAATCACCATCTGCTTTTCAAAATAAACCATAGCATCATAAGGTTAAAAGGCCTTGTGATGAGTAATAGAAGCTATTCTTGGCAGACAATCACTATGGAGAAGACCTTGCAGAAGGAGGATTCTGTAATTTCTCAAGTAAAGCATTCCCATTTTAAACCTTTTTTATTTCAAATTCTTTTATCTTTTTCCAATCTGAATTTTTTCTACTGCTCTCCCCCCTCCACCATGAAGACTGGAAAAGGGAAGGCGTCACCCTCAGCACGGCAGAGCGTCTCATCCACCTGTAAAGCTCACTGGCCTGGACTTTGATTTAGACACCTGTTCTCCAAAACAAGCTTTAATTCTGTCCACGATATGTTTAAATCACAAAGACCAGACTTAGATTTAAGCAGCTTATAGACTGTTGTTCCCAGTTTTTTAAAATAAGTAACACATAACCAAAGACAGTTCTGTAGGCACAGGCCTCTCAAACATGAGAATTGACTTGGAAAGTTAACAACCACAGAGCTTCCCACATTGCAGAGACCATCACTACCAGCTAAAGCAAGCCAATAAGATCACTAGTTATAGTCACACAAGTATAGTCAAATAACTTTAAAAACATGAAAAAGGGAGTAACTCACATGATTTGTCCATGGATGAGTTTTTCTTTTCTTCTAGACTGCAGAGTAGACAGGAAACTGCCCTTCTTTATGTTTCACCTCTACTTTCTACTTTAATGAAAACTGTGGCCAGCATCAGGAAGAAAGAAAAACAAAACATCTTAAAATTTTAGTAATATATGAAGAGGAGGAAAGTAAAACCTGTTTACAAATTTCTTATGGACTTTGTCTTCTACACAGTGGTAGCACAAAGAGCTCTGTAAAAGAAGCACAAGTTGCATTTTGCTGACAAGTTTCATTTCTCCTCCTTCCTCAATCTCTATCATCCCTCAAACTCCAGGAGGGGCAGGTGTCCAGTAGAGCAGCTAGAACACCACTTGGGACACTCGCATCCCGGATCAGAGGGCTGGGCTGATGTGCTGGCTCTGCTCCTGATTCTACTGTCTTGCTAATTGGTACTCTAAGAAGAAGCACTGCTGGGTCCCTGCCACCCAAGTGGGAGACCCTAATGGAGTTCCCCAGCTGCCTGACCCAGCTGGTAAGGGCATTTAGAAAGTGAACCAGAAGATGTACAATTACTGTCTCTCCTCCTCTCAAATGAAACTTTAAAAAAAAAACTTGAGGAAAGTTGTTATTTTCAGATACAAGACCAGAAGTTGAGTTGAGAGAGAAATAGAACTTAATTAAGAGTATTAGATGGGGAGAGGGAAGCCCTTTTATACCAGACAAACAGGGACTTTAGGGAAAGGACATTTCATTTAGTATCAAAGTTTCTCTTTGTGTTAAGACTCCCAATAAAAACTGTACATGCATTATAATAGATAGAGGCTTAAGAAAGAATGTCACTCCAATAAGGTGGTAGCTCTGATGGGAGACGGGGGAAAAGTGGTATATAACATGATCGATCTCTCTCTCTCTCTCTCTCTGTCTCTGAGTTCACTTTCCCAAATAACTTTATTTGGCACTTAGAAGATCAAGGCAATACCTCAAAGCATCTTAATTCTATATATAAAAAAAAGCACAAAAGACTAATACTATAAATGTTTATATCAAGCCAATTGTTAGAATGTAGCAATTGATCCTTTGAAAGTTTACATTCTTTCTGTAGTCACACAAGCAATGAACGTGAAAAGTTTAACAGCATATGTTTTTTTCAACCTCAAACATCAAAAATTTATCTATCTTAAGCTCAGCCATACTGGTTTATTTTTCTGGTTAACTTACAGTCTGGTTAGACAAATGAAAAGTCAAAGTTCCTTCTTTAAAAAAATACAATCGTAGAACCAAAAAATTTGGAGCTAGAAAACAGGGAGAACTCCTAGATGGAGTATGCTCAACCCTCTCTAAATCAGAGACATTCACAGTTAACAGGTGAATTAGAGGAACAGCCCTGGGATCCAGAACGCTTCTCCCCTTCTGTAACAATGCCTCAAACTTGTCTAGGCACAATTCTGTGTCAACACATGAGGCAGCAAAGCACCAAGGATGAACCTTAGGTTTCTGAATCGCACTGCCCAGGTCGGAGCCTTGGTTTTTCCACTCACTGCTGCATGAATTTGAGCAAGTTACTTCGTCCCTCTGTGCCTTGGTTTTCTCATCCATGAGAAAACCCTCCCAAAAGGCTTGTTACAAAAAGCTAACACATGTGAAAAACACAAAATGGAGTCTGGCACATCATAAGCACAACTTGCTAGGTTTTAACATAGCCTAATTGCAGTAACCAGAATTGGAATACCGGATCATTTTTGTGTTTTCAGATACACATATTAACAACAGTCTATTCTGGCATATGAATTGTGTAGTCAAAGGAAGTTTCTTTATGAAGCATCTTCAAAACCCCAAATATTAAACACACATGATGAAACTCACTCAAAAACTAAAACCCTTTCACTTGGTGATCATTTGGGCTAAGTGATGTACTCAGAATCTCTGAATCAGGAGGGCCATATTTTAATATTCTCCTCTAAATGACAAAATTATTTCCAGCAATGATCCTGAAGTGAAACCAGTAACAGGCAGAGAGGAAAATGAAAATACTTCCTTTCCACCCCACTACGTGACAATATACTACACTTGATCTTAGCCAAAAGGCCGAGAAGTGATCCCACTATGTGACTATATAAGATAAATACAACAGCACAGAAAAGGAAAATGTAATAGAATTCATTACTTTTTTAAAAAGATTTATTATTTATTTATTTGAAAGGCAAAGTTACAGAGACAGGAGGAGAGACAGAGAGAGAGATCTTCCATCCACTGGTTCACTCCCCAAATGGCTGCATGGGGCAGAGCTAGGTCAGGTCCAAACCACGAGTCTGGAGCTTCTTCTTGGTCTTCCATGTGGGTGCGCGGGCACCAGCACTTGGGTCATCTTCCACTGCTTTCCCAGGCCATTAGCAGGGAGCAGGATGGGAAGTGCAGCAGCTGGGACTTGAACCAGCTCCCATATGCCAGTGTTGCAGAAAGAAGTTTAACCTGTGACGTCACAATGCCGGCCCCCATTAATGTTTTTAAAAAAGGAAAAACAAATGTATGCCTACATATTGGTCTGCTGCAGTACTAAGTAACATTATACTATTCATTTTCTTGACTCGATCTTTAGTTTTGAAGCCATATGAGCAACTTTAAAAGAATAAACTTCAGACTGGCACCACGGCTCACTAGGCTAATCCTCCGCCTGAGGCGCTGGCACTCCGGGTTCTAGTCCCAGTTGGGGCGCTGGATTCTGTCCCGGTTGCTCCTTTTCCAGTCCAGCTCTCTGCTGTGGTCCAGGAAGGCAGTGGAGCATGGCCCAAGTACTTGGGCCCCTGCACCTGCATGGGAAACCAGGAGGAAGCACCTGGCTCCTGGCTTCGGATCGGTGCAGTATGCCGGCCGTAGTGGCCACTTGGGGGTGAACCAACGGAAGGAAGACCTTTCTCTCTCTCTTTGTCTAACTCTGCCTGTCAAAAAAAAAAAAAAAAAAAAGAACAAACTTCAAAGCTAGATATCTGAATTATCTAAAATAACAATTCACAAGTGAACTAAAATCTACACTTTCCAACTTCAAAGTTTGCACTTTGTTTCACTCTAATTCTTACACACAAATAAAAACTCTAAGTGGTCACAGAATGAAACCAATAAGGTAATCAAGTTCTATTTCTCCATCCTATTTCTTCATTGTTAATTAAAGAAGCCACTGTTTCAACGCAAAGAATTAAGCCAAAGGTAGCTACAGAAAAGGCACCTGAAGTGCCTTGAGTTACCCTGAACTTTGCCGAACTTGGATATATCCAGCAGCTGAGTCCATATTAACTGGAGGCCAAGTGTACATGAGGCCATTCTCTAATATCCCTACAATTATTTATCCTGCTTACTAAAGGATAAATAAAATGTACTAATTTGAAGCTTACATAGGTGTTATTAAAACTTAATGAAGTTGCCGGTGCTGTGATACAGTAGGTAAATCCTCCGCCTGCAGTTTCGGCATCCCATATGGGCGCCGGTTCTAGTACCGGCAGCTCCACCTCTAATCCAGCTTTCTGCTGTGGCCTGCGAAAGCAGCAGACGGTGGCCCAAGTCCTTGGGCCCCTGCACCCACGTGGGAGACCTAGAAGAAGCTCCTGGCTTTGAATCAGTGCAGCTCTGGCTGTTGTGGCCATTTGGGGAGTGAACCAGCACATGGAAGACCTCTCCATCTCTCCCCCTCTAACTCCACCTCTCAAATACTTAAAAAAAAAAAAAAAAAAAAGGAAACTTGACAGAGATTGCTCAGAACCTAGACTCATGAGAGATTCTCCAGGGAGAGCAGTATTTCATCCCCAACACTGTGTGGAATCACTGACATGAAAACTACTGGTATTAAGAAGCAGGTAGACCTCCAGTGGGCTCATTATAGTTTAAATTCTCTACAGATAATGAGGATCACCCGTGCCTAAGGTGACCGCAGTAGTGCCCCACTCTTGGTTTGCCACTGCTCAAAGAGAAATTTGCCCTTATGGTACTGCCGTTCAAGACAGCCTTGTCACACTAAGAGGTATACTCACCCTACTCAAGAAAAAAATCTTTCAACCACTCATGTTTATGGAGAGCCTACACTATGTTTCAACCATTCATGTTTATGGAGGGTACACTATGAGTGTACAGCACTGTGCTTTGTGTTGTAGCCACACAGACTGCATGCACACGAGTGGTGCTAATTACAGGTTACTCATATGTATTCATTAAAGCTCCTCCAACAGGATTCAAACAAAAAACTGTTAGCAGTTACCAAGTGTGTACTTAAATCTTAAAAGAAATACCGCAGAAAGTCACATCTATTCCAGTTTTCAAGCTTTTCACCGACTTAGATTGGCTTTATCCCTGTGTATTCCAAATAAGTAAGGCTGTATTATGAATCAAGATTTAGGGGGCTGGTGCTGTGGTGTAGCGGGTAAAGCCACTGCTTGCAGTGCCAGCATCCCATACGGGTGCTGGTTAGAGACCCGGCTGCTCCACTTCCGACCCAGCTCTCTGCTATGGCCTGGGAAAGCGGTAGAAATGGCCCAAGTTGCTTGGGCCCCTGAACCCACGAGGGAGACCCAGAAGAAGCTCCTCGCTCCGGATCGGCCCAGCTCCAGCTGTCAAGGCCATTTGGGAAGTCAACCAGTGGATGGAAGCGCTCTCTTTCTTTCGCCCTCCCTCCCTGTCTCTCTCTCTCTCTCTCTCTGCCTCCTTCTCCCTCCCTCTGCTTCTTTCTCTTTCTCTCTGCCTCTCTGTAACTCTGCCTTTCAAATACATAAATAAATCTTTAAAAAAAAAAAAGGAGGGGGCGCAGAGCTGTGGCATAGGAGGCTAAGCCTCTGCCTGCAGTACCACCATCCCATATGGGCACTGGTTAGACCTGGCTGCTCCTCTTCTGATCCAGCTCTCTGCTGTGGCCTGAGAAAGCAGTGGAAGATGGCCCAAGTGCTTGGGCCCCTACACCTGAGTGGGAGACTCAGAAGCAGCTCCTGGCTCTAGATTGGATCATCTCCGGATCGGCCCAGCTCTGGCCACTGCAACCATTTCAGGAGTGAACTAGCAGATGGAAGACATTTCTCTGTCTCTCCTCTCTCTCTCTGTAACTCTGCCTCTTAAATAAATAAATCTTTTTAAAATATATAATATCTTTAAAAATAGATTCAGAAGAGTTTTCAAAATAACGCTTATGTAAACACTGGCAATTCGAGGACTTTCAGTATTACTCAAGTTTTCACAAATCAGGTGGCATCAGATTCCTATGTTCTATTTTTATAAGCAGCTACCTCAAGAGAGGGAAAGTTCTAATGCTGATATTAATCTTTTTTTCCAACATTCAGAGGATCAGCGTAATCTCCAGTCTGCCTCCCATAATCTTGCAGCTGCACACAAGCACACATTCTCTGCTGCTGTGAGCCTGGCACTCGTGAAAAGACAGTCTTTTTAACTGGAAGATCAACTGGCTTACCTCCAACGGCATTCTGGAGTGTGATACCATCCCTATGACAGCCACAGTACAGACAGGTCTACCTGCAAGACAGACAAGGCTTAAACCCACAGTGGATGTCTTCCATTCCTGCTTTATAGCTCCTATCTTCCTGCTGCTGCAGAGCTGTGCCACCCACAAAACCCCCCTCTCGTTAGTCACCTGCAGTCTATTGAAGCAGCACCTGTGCTATTTCTGGCTCCAGGAGTCCCCAACCTCTCCTATCAATAAGAACCACCTGGGGTGCTCAAAAAAATAAAAATCACAACTTGAGCTCCTGGAAATTAGATTTCAGTTTGGGGTGAGACTCCAGAACCTGATTTTTTTTTTTTTTAAAGACAGGAAGAGTTAGACAGTGAGAGAGAGACAAAGAGAAAGGTCTTCCTTCCGTTGGTTCACCCCCCAAATGGCCGCTATGGCCGGCGCACTGTGCCGATGCGAAACCAGGAGCCAGGTGCCTCTTCCTGGTCTCCTATGCAGGTGCAGGGCCCAAGCACTTGTGCCATCCTCCACTGCCTTCCTGGGCCACAGCAGAGAGCTGGACTGGAAGAGGAGCAGCCAGGACTAGAACCCGGCACCCATATGGGATGCTGGTGCCACAGTGCCGGCCCCAGAACCTGATCTTAAGCAAGTGTTCTGTACAGGCCAGGCACATGGAGGAATAATGCTGCCAGCAACCGCAAAGCCTGCTGCAGCTCATCACCTAGAAACTGATCAGCCTTATGGGCGAATCCTCCTCCAGCTGTTAGACCTTAGGGCGTTTGGAAACCAGAGCAGGACAGGTTTGGAAAAAACCCAATGGCACCTTCATTCTGCAAGAATGAAGAAATAACCAAGAGGAAAGATTTTTAGTTCCAGCATGTGCTGTGCCATACGACACCACCAGGGAGCAGCACAGAGCTAACAAATCACACATATCTGTGTTTTTTTGTTTTTTTTTTTTACTTAGTACCACAACATGGAATGGTTGCACCTACACTTTTCATGAACTCAGATTACCCAAAAAAGAAAATAAGCAGCATACTTACAGGTAGACAATATTAGCATGTAATTTTCACAAAGATTTCTCTCACCAGGGTCTTTTAAACAGCCATGATTAAAAAAAAAGAAGTTACTTTGTGGTAGCATGCCCCAGAATTAAAAAAAAAATTCTATCAGAGCACAAAGATTTGAGGTAAACTAGAGTGGTCCTCCAATTTTTCTCGGCAAGTTTCAGAATACTTGCCCTATTCAACTCGATGGCATTGTAACTGGATGCTTTCTAGTGGCTTTAGTCAACTCTTACACAGAGTTTTGCTAAGTGGGCAAAAATGAAGTTGAGAAGTTAGAACAAGTGATGCCAATGCTTTTTCTACATCAAGTCAAGTAGTCGAAATGGAGCCAGCACTGTGGCATCGTAGGTTAAGCCTCTGCCTGAGGTGTCAGAATTCCATATGGCTGCTCCACTTCCAATCCAGCTCCCTGCTAATGGCCTGGGAAAGCAGAAGATGGCCTAAGTCCTTGGAACCCTGCACCAATGTAGGAGACCTGGAAGAAGCTCCTGGCTCCTGATCGACGCAGCTCTGGCTGTTGTGGCCACTAGGGGAGTGAATCGCAGATGAAAGACCTCTCTCTCTCTCTCTCTCTCTCTCTCTCCTCTGTCTGTAGCTCTAAAATAAACAAATCTTTCTTTAAAAAAAAAAAAAAGAAGTAGCTGAAATGTTGCTCTCACCTGTCAAAACTACACCCCCCTGATGCCACCCAGGCAGTGCTCAGTTTTCTTAACTCATCCCTACTTTTTTCCTTTACAATCCCCATTTCTTCTTTCCAAAAATGTAGAAGAAAAACCCTCTGACAACCCAGGTAGCATCTACAGATACCACCCTCAACAGCTGACTTCCTTTAAGATTCCACCACTAGAGATCAGAGTTGGGAAAGAAAGGTTGCAGAGTGACAGGAGGTCTGAAGAAGAAATTGTGCTGTTTTTCCCAAAATTAGATACTCACTCCCTATGTGGATATTTCTGGGAAAACAACCATCCAAGCCCTCAGAGGCGGATCATGCCATGAGTTTTGAAGGCTTCAATTTCACAATTTCCATTATTTAACTAGAAATGCTGAGGTGGGAGGAAGTGGGCCTAACCAAATAAAAACACTTTAGGAGAGGTATGAGAACCAGAAATCAAGGCTGTTGGCAGGGCCAAAGGCCACCCTGGAATTTAGTCCTAGAAAGAAAGGTTGTGTTCAGGTACTTTAATATAAAAACGTCAGAACCTCATGGGGAAATAGCTGCATTTTTAGCATGAACTGATGAAGTCTACACAAAAAAACAAAAAACTGTGATGAACCCAGGAGCTGGTTAAATGTGCTTACAGCAGCCTGCAGGCATTAAAGTTACAGCAGGGGTCTTCAAACAGCTCATGGAAAAAGTGCATTACCAAAAAAGCTATGCATGAATTTCAAGACTTTCGCCACAAAAGAAACCCACCTTTTGATTATACTTTGCTATAAACTTTCAAAATGTTTCAAAATACATCACAGGCCTGTACTAAATGCTAACTATTACTCTTCCTTTGCTTTCCTCTTTACTTTTCCTCCTTCCTAGAAAACAGATTATTCTCTTCCAGCTGCACTCATATGCGCTGTCTTCTCCCCCTATGTAACTACACCCATTTTAACTTGCCTATGTGACCGTTATCTCTAGCCACATCTACTTTCACAAATAATGGGCCATTATCACAGAGCACAGCTGAACTGATTTCTTTATAAATGGCCGAGGGTACTTCAAGTTTACTTTCATGCAAAAAACATTTTTGAAATCCAAGCATTTTTTTTCGTAACACATATTTCCCATAAACCTCTTGAACACCTCTCTTAAGCATGCGCTTCAATTTTCTTGCATCAAAAAAAATTTTTAGTTCTAGTTCCAAGAACCTTTTCAAGTACCCACGCATGCAAGCATAAGTAACTCGTTTCTGATGGAACATTTATTTCAATTACAGAGCACCTCCGTTTGTCCAGGTTAAATGATTATTTTTTCTGGGACAAACCTGTATGCGGGAGGACTTTTTTTTATAACCTACAGAGAATACTTGTAGGTGCATCCGATGACTCAGGGGACTCCACTGACCCCACCCCCTAATTAGGGAACCACGGGCCCTACGCAGGTGCAAAGCGCTGGCCCATCTGCAGTCCTCAGCGGCGACACAGCCTGTCCGCGGGGTTCAGATTCCAACGGGGAGGCTGCAGGGCGTCTAACAAGGCGGAAGGAGGAAGAAGGGACAGAGGGGGGCACTGCCCCACGCGGGGCTGACCTGAAGCCTTCGTAGGAAGGCACCGGCCGGGGCTCGTCTCCCGGGGCCGGGGGTCCGGGGTCTCCGACTGCGCCGGGCTCCCCTCAGTGGCCTGCACCCGCGCCCTCCCAGGACCGCGAACCCGCACTCTGGAACCGCAAAGCGAAGCACCACACCACCGGAGGCTCCGCTCGCGGCCCCCAGAACCCCCGGCGTGGGGTTCCCCGCGTCCCTGAGGGGACCCCCGCGTCCCTGAGGGGGCCCCCCGCGTCCCTGAGGGGAACCCCGGATTCCCTGAGGGGAACCCCGGCTCCTCTGAGGGGAACCCCCGCTTCCCTGAGGGGACCCCCGGCTTCCCTGAGGGGACCCCCCGCTTCCCTGAGGGGACCCCCGGCTTCCCTGAGGGGACCCCCGCTTCCCTGAGGGGAGCCCCCGCCTCGGCCTCAGCACTTGTTGCGCCTCCGCCCCACCCGCGTCCACTTCAGCGACCCCCTCTCCTCACGCCACACCAGCTCGCGGGCCCCCGACCCTGTCCCGCGACCCCCTCACCCACCACGCGGAGCCCGCACGCCGCGTTCCGCCTCGGTGGCGGCCGAGCCGCGGCCCCCCGCCCCCTGCCGGGCTCCCGCCGAGGCCGCCGTTTCCTAGACAGCGGCGGGGCCGCTCCGCAGACTTCGGGTCACACGCGCGCGCGCGCGCCGCGCACGGCCGCTGGGAGGTCAGGGCGCAGGCGCAGGCACGGGCCCGGGAGAGCCGCCTGCGCGAGGCCGCGCGCGCGCGCCCCCGAGCGCGGTGGGCGGAGGGGCGGAGGGAGCGGCGGGGCCGCGAGAGGGCGGGGGTGGGGGGGCGGGGGGCGGAGAGGGGAGCCCCGGGAGCGCGAGCCGCGGCCGGCGCCGCTGCAGAGCCGAGCCGAGCGAATCCCGAGCGCAGGCAGCAGGTACGTGTCCTCGCCGCCGGCCGCGGCTGGGGCTTCCCCTGCCTCGCTGCCCGGGTCCTGGGGCCCGGGCGGCGGGTGGGGGCCGGGCAAGGTTTGCGGGCTGCATGCCCGGGAGGACTGGGATGTTGCCGCTGACCTTCATCCCCCGCTGGCCGGGGAGGGGGTGCGCCAGGCGAGGGTGCGTGGGGTAGCCCGGGGCTTGGGCTCCATCCTCGGGGGGACCTGCTTCTTGTCACATGCTTCTTATTTATTTTTGCAAACTGCCCTGGTTCGGGTCCAGCTGCAGATGCCTTACCTCCCATTCTTTGCCTCTGTGTGCCATCTTGCATTTATTAATAAAACATGCAAGCTGGGGGCGGGGTGGGGGGAAATCCCATTGCAGGGCGGCCAGCGGGCGCCTGTTTTCGGCTTTCAGATGTGGTGTCGAGGTGGAGATCCCACACCCCGGGGGATCTGTGGCTCCGTCGGTCGTGACCACTTCCTAGTGGGCTTCCCGGTGGCCGGGGGGGGGGGGGGAGCCCCAGCGGCGCGATGGGCTGTGTGGCAAGGATGGTGGGTGGGTTTTCACCCTCCCTTCGGGAGACAGGTGCAAACCACAGCAAGCACTTCTCTGCGGGCCAACTTGCTGGGGAGCCCCAAACCCAGAAAATTGTCTTCTCTTGATGGTGGAGCCTCCGGCTCGTTCCAGTTTTTGCATCTGAAGGTGACTGAAGCTAGCCACCTGTTGGAAGGCAGACCCCAGGAAAGCCCACCGATCCCTACTTCATAGTCACCAGTGCTGGCACAGTGATAGGCCCTAATGGGTTGCCGGCTGCCTACCGTTGGTCATGCTGCCTCGCTGTCGTTTCTTTGCAAGTAAAAACCTCAGGTTCGGTGCCTCGTCTGTTGTAGACTGAAACTGTATGATTTGTGTGTATTCTGTGCACCTATAACATTACAGCCTCGAGACTGAATCGCTTCCCTATTTCCCCGGGGCGTTTCACCTTGGTTTGGAGCCACAGTCAGCAAAGTGGGATTTATAGAACTGCTTACCTCCCTGCCCCCTCCCCAAAATACTATGGTGAATGGGCTACCAAGAGCTGGAAGCCAAGGATGAGAGTGGTTATCACACAGTGTCGGAATGTGCCAGCTGCACTGTAGTGCCAGGTCCCATCACGAGGACACCTTTCTCGAATGCTTATGGTGCAAGGTACTGACCTAAACGCTGCTGGTGCGTGATTTCATTTGTTCCTCGGAACCTACCTGCTGTCTCCATGCTGACGATGAGGCTCAGGCTTGGGTTTCCTGACTTTCCCAAGGTCACACGGCGGCCAGGGGCAGGGTGAGGATGCAAAGTCAAGTGCATCAGATTGCCTGGGGAGGTGGGGGAACCTTCCAACCTGGTGCTGCCACTCCATCTCCCTTTTCCTCACGGTCACGCTGACACAGGAGCCTATCAGCTGGGGTCTGATTTTTCCATGTCACAGATTCCACAGCAGTGTTGTGTGGCTTTCCAGGAAGCCAAACTGTTGTTTCAGAATGGGTCCGCGTGGAATTTTTTGAGGTGGCACCGAGCCTAGGAGAAGCGGGGTGTAAGCCATGCTTTTGTTTCACTCTTCTACACGAACAGTTAAGTTCAAAAAGTCGTCCCGCCCCAGATTAAACCTATACAGTGTGCACATCAGGTAGAATGAAGCACTCCTGGTTTTCATTACCCCATCCCTCCCGGCCCTACACTCTACCTTTGGTTTCCTAGCCAGGCGTCGGAACAACAAAGCCCACCTCGCTTGTGTCCGAGTGTCTTAATGGGATGACAGCGTCCTTACCAGCCATGGACCGTAATCCAGTCTCTCCACAAATCGTAGCAATGATTCACTCAAAGTTCTTGGAATCTGTGCATGTAGCCGTGGATGGCTGTTTCATCCCTTGTGGGCAGCTGCATTAGCCTAACGCAGGTATTGAATTTTATTACACATTTCCTCCGAGTTTCCTTGAACTTAGAGACAACTCAAGTTGCGTCGGTGGGAAATTCATCCCATGGGGCTACGGGTTTTGACTGTTCTCACATAGTTGACACAGTGGTAAGGAAGGAATAGCTGACTATAGAGAGGAGTGATTTGAGAAGTATATTCCATGGAAGACACAGCTTTTAGTTGTAAACTGATGAGTAATATTCAGAAAGAATCGGAAGACTGTCTCTTGGGACTTCTCTTTTCTTCCTTGGGCGATAGTGGCTATGAGCCCCAGGGTATTTCCTCGTTCGTGATAGCAGTTCTGTGTTCTGCCGACAGGAAAGCAGTTTGTATGGGGGAGGGTGCATCCCCCAGTGCTTATGGAAATGCTAAGATGGCATCTTTCGGCCCCAGGGATTTCCACTCTCTGATCAGATAAACTCAAAATGAGCTCTGGCCGCACTGGGGAAGCAGCAGGAAGCAGTGAGAGGTGTCAGAGAGGAAATGGGTTTTCCTGCGGGAGGCGTCCCCATCCGCATCAGCTGGGAACCTCTTAACAGAAGGTGTTGAAGAAATGGACGGGCCCACTGCCTTCCAGCCAAGCCCGATTGTGTTGAATCCAAACAGGGCACCCACTTGGGTGCAAAGGGATTGAAAAATGCATCTGCACTACGTTCCATTCCCCCTTTGAAACATTTTTAAATCCAGAAAAGCCGTGCAGGCAGTGATGGGCATTAAAGCATTCTTTTTTTTTTTTTTTTTTAATTTCTCTCATCTAGGGTTTCTTTGGGTGGGGTGGGGGGGAGGGGACTGAAAGTTTTCTGAGCCGTGTGACTCACAGGTCTCACAGTGACTGATTATTATGCACATTTTTAATACCTCGTCATTGAGTGAGACACTGGGAGCTGGGCTGTCTTTCCTTGACTGACCTTGTGAGCTACTTAGTTGTAAAATATGGCTTTTCTTATAGTATCCCTTAATTTGGAGCTCTTTAAAGTAAAGGTTTTTTTTTTTTTTTTTTTCAGCTTCAGGAAGCTTGAATCACAAAAGCAGCTCACAGCAAGCCTACTTTGAAATATTTGATTTTCTCAGTCTCCTTCTCTCTCCTTGGTGGCGCCAATAGCAAGGGTTCCCATGTTTTTCCCAAAGTGGTTCACTTGCTGTATCCCCTTTCAAATAGAAGTTGCTGGCCAGGCACACCCACGCAAGGACGTCCTGTGGTGGCCCTCCACCTGCAAACCCTGGTGTTCCCATTGGTCCTTTTGGCTCTCAGTTTCCCCATGGAGAAGACGTCACAGTTCCTACCATTGGCTCTGGCCTTGGATAGGAGCGGCATGGAAGCGCCTCAGTACTGGCACAGGGCAGGGCCAGGAGATCATTCTCCTGTGTCAGCGCTAGCCTGTGGTGTGCCTCCTGCTCGCACCTGTATAACATGTTCTCTTTGTAAAAGGTTCAGACGTTATCGGAATCTTGAAAGTGGAAGATCAGTGGTCAGAATCTTTGATAATCTTACTCCCAGGCAATGCCCACCATTAACAGTTTGATTCTTCCAGATTTTTGAATGTGGAGACTAAAATGTTTGCCAACAATGCTGTCCCTAGATGCTTACCATTTCTTTTCAACAAAGATTTACTTTTTATTTGAAAGGCAGAGTTATGGGGCAGCAGGGGGGAGACAGAAAAAGTAAGCTTCTATCGACTGGTTCACTCCCCAAATGGCCACAACAGCCAGGGCTGGGCCAGGCTAAAGCCAGGAGCTTCATCCAGGTCTCCCATGTAGGTACAGGGGCCCACATACTTGGGCCATCTTCCATTGCTTTCCCAGGTTCATTAGCTGGGAGCTGGATTGGAAGTAGAACAGCCAAGAATTAAACCAGTGCTCGCTGGGATGCCGGCATCACAGGTAGTGGCTTATCCCACTGCACCACAACGCCTGCCCCTAGTTTGCCTTCTTGCACTTGGTTCTATATCTTGACCCTTTTGGTGGCATTGATAGTTTTGATTCAACTGCAATGCGAACTGGATGAGAGGAACCTTGGAACCAGGGGGAGGGGAGTGGAACTGCTGTTTGTGGTAGGGGTCTGGCATATGCTGTGTCTTGTGATAGATGGTTTCATCCTCCATTTCCCTTTTGTGCTCAATTGTTTATGGATAAGGAGAAGGGGAGCCCCCAGATCCCTGATGTAAGGAGCAGAGCTGAGATTCAAGCCCAGGTCTGTGCAGTTTGAACTCCAAGCTCTTTCCCTTTCATCCCTCTTATCGCAGGATTCTCGGGCCTCCCATCCAGTTCTGTTCCACCCACAAGGCCTCAGGGCCTGGGCACCAGTGGTTCCTTCTCCTGGATCGCGCTTCCCACAGATATCTGCACGGTTTGCTTCCTCATCGTCTTAAGACTCTGCTCAAAGTCCAACCACTCCCCAAACTGCCCGCACTCCCGTAGCCTGTCCCTCTCCCCATTGTGCCTGTGTTCATAGCACCTCCCAGTGTACTGTGTTGAGTCAGTAAGCCTATTGTCCATCTCCCCCTGGAACGGGCTGGCCAGAGGAGAAGAGTGTTGTCTGTCTGGTTGATGCCCCTAACCCTGGTGCTGGGGAAACAGAACCAGCAGGTCCCCGTGGTTTCTTGAGTCTTTCTAACTTCCCACACTTCTTGCTTTTGCTGTAGCGAGCAGTGAAACTTCTACAACGCAACACCTTTACGTGTCATTTGGGGGAACAGCAAGGAAAGTGGACATACGTTGGGGGTGGGGAGAGCTGTCCCACTCTTGATTCTTTTTTTTTTTTTAATTGACAGATAGAGTTAGACAGTGAGAGAGAGAGACAGAGAGAAAAGGCTTCCTTCCATTGGTTCACTCCCCAAATGGCCGCCATGGTCAGAGCTATGCTGATCTGAAGCCAGGAGCCAGGTGCTTCCTCCTGGTCTCCCATGTGGTGCAGGGACCCAAGCACTTGGGCCATCATCCTCCACTGCCTTCCCAGGCCACAACAGAGAGCTGGACTGGAAGAGGAGCAGCTGGGACTAGAACCCGGCTCCCATATGGGATGCCGGCGCCGCAGGTGGAAGATTAGCCAAGTGAGCCACGGCGCCGGCCCCTTGATTCAGTTTGAGGCAGTAAGGGAAAGGTAGGTACCTGTAGACAAAAAAAAGTCAGCTGAAGTTTGAGGGTCTAATGAGGCAGCCAAAGGTGGGGAGATGGCCTGCAATGGAGAAGAAGCTTGTGTGGGTCCCCTCTGTGTGGGGTGCATAATGTTTTTGAATTTTTCCATAGAAGGAAACGCTACACACTTTCAACCAATCTCAGCAAGAGAAACCTACAGGCACTCACACACACCAGCTTTCACACAAGCAGGTTAAGCCCTGCAGTACCTGCATTAGGCCATTATATCTCTAGGTAGTAAATTCCTGTAGGTCTCTTCCCTGTGTAAGCTCCGGCGTGAGAGTTCAGGACCTGAGCATTTACCCTGAGTGAACAGTTCAGGTGGGAAGCCTGCACCAATAGCATCCCAGCCTGAGGTTCCTTTGGCCCAGGCAGCCCCAGATTCTCACGCATGCTTGTTTCACAATCTCTCGTTTGCCATCATTCTTGAACCGCAGCAACATCAGGGGCACTGTGGGGACTAATTCAGCCTTAGGATGCTTCCGAGGGGAAAACACGGGGAGGCTGAAGGGAGCTGGTACTGATGGGAAAATGTCTTGATGACGTTGCCTCCTTGGCCTCTTCCTCCTCCTGATGGCTCTAATTGCTGCCCTAGGTGGTCTGAAGTATCTGCCATGAGCAGAGTATCTGTCAAAAACACAACCTCCTCCAAATTGCCTTGGACCTGCAGTAGGCACCGCTTAGTAGCTGGAGCAGAGCCTGATAGCTCCGGTTCCCAAGCTCGTTCAAACAAAGAATGTTACATGAATTTTTGTCCTTTGCAGCCCAGGAATTTTGAAGTCCAGAGTGGGATCAGGCAGCTGTTCCCTGGATTTCAGCATCAAACCAGAAAGCCTGCAGATCACCTGGCTGCTGTCTCTGGGCTCAAAACAAGCCCAAACCCAGTTATTTCATCCAGGGTTCCTGACATAATCGCATCATTATGTCCAACTGAAGCCATGTGTGAGGTCTCCTTCCAAATTGGTTTTTCTTGAAATAGTTGCATCTTTGCATCTTGCCTGAAGTGTTTCTAAACTTATTTATTTGAAAGGCAAGGGAATTCCCCATCTGCTGATTCACGCCCCAGTGTCCAAAATGGCCAGGATTGGACGGAGCCAAAGCTGAGCACTAGGAACTCAAACCAGGTCTCCCCCGTGGGTGGCAGGAACCCAGTGACTACACCATCACTGCTGCCTCATAGAGTGCGTGTCAGCAGGAAGATGGACGGGAACAAAGTAAGGAACTCACACCTCGGCACTGCAGGAGGGGTGCAGGCATCCTAACCGAGCTCTTCATTCGGCCAGATGCCTGCTCCTGACACAATGTTGTTGTTGTTGTTGTAAGATTTATTCGTTTGAAAAGCCAGAACGAGAGCAAGAGAGAGAATCAATCTTTCATCCACTGATAGACTCCCCAAGTGGCTTCAATGGCCAGCGCAGGGCCAAACAGAAACCAGGAGATGGCCGGTGCCGCGGCTCAATAGGCTAATCCTCTGCCTGCGGCCCCGGCACACCGGGTTCTAGTCCCGGTCGGGGTGCCAGATTCTGTCCCGGTTGCCCCTCTTCCAGGCCAGCTCTCTGCTGTGGCCCAAGAAGGCAGTGGAGGATGGCCCAAGTGCTTGGGCCCTGCACCCCATGGGAGACCAGGAGAAGCACCTGGCTCCTACCTTCGGATCAGCGTGGTGCACTGGCCGCAGCAGCCATTAGAGGGTGAACCAACAGCAAAGGAAGACCTTTCTCTCTGTCTCTCTCTCACTGTCCACTCTGCCTGTCAAAAAAAGAAAGAAAAAAAAAAAAAAAGAAACCAGGAGATAAGAACTCCCATCCGGGTGCCCCCTATAGGTATCAGGGGCCCGAGCACTTGGGCCATCCTCTGCTGCTTTCCCAGGTGCATTAACCCAGAGCTGGGTGGGAAACAAAGTAGCCAGGACTTGCACTGACATCCCATTGTGGGTTGCTGGTGTTGTAAGCAGAGGCTTGACCTGTGCCTCAATGCTAGCTCATGATGCAGTGCCTTAAAAAACAATTTCTATTATACTAATTCTTTAACCATGACTACCAAGACTTGGTTTTTTTTTTTTTTTTTTGCCCATGGAAACAAAGAACAGGGGGAAACATTGCAGTCTCTCCAATAAAGAGAGTTCCCCTGTTTGGGGGACAGAGTCTCAGAAGAAAGGCTTGGAAATTTCCTCCCAACTCTTCCTGGCTTTTCACGGCCAGTGCTACCCGAGACTCTATCTGCTGTCACTCTCTCACCTCCATGGCCTTCAAGGAACCCCTGTCCCCTCCCTCCCACTGAAACACAACTCGTAAAGGTCACCAGTGACGGCCGAGTCACAAATGCAATGGCTGTTTCTCAGATTTCGTTGTAGATGGCTCAGCAACATCTGACCCTATTGACTTCTTCCACTCTTTGAAATGCTGCCGGCAACTCCTTCCCAACGGCCCCTGTGGGTATGGAGTCTTCTCTGTCCCCTCCTGTTGTCTCCCTAGGCAATCTGCAGACATGCTTGTGGGAGTGGGCTCTGTCCAGGATTTATTTTTTTCTATCTTTTTTTTAAAGCTTTATTTATTTGTTTGAAAGGCAGAGTTATATATAGAGAGGCAGAGGCATAGAGAGAGAGAGAGAGGTTTTCCGTCAGCTAGTTCACTCCCCAAATGGCTGCAACACCAGAGCTGGGCTGATCCAAAGCCAGGAGCTTGGAGCTTCTTCCTGGTCTCCTACATGGGTGCAGGGACTTGGGCCAACTTCCACTGCTTTCCCAGGCCATAGCAGAGAGCTGGATCAGAAGTGGAACAGCCGGGACTCAAACCGGTGCCCATATGGGATGCTGGCACTGCAGGCAGTGGCTTTACCCACTATGCTGCAGTGCAGGCCCCTCTGCCCAGGATTTCAACCCTGGCCATTGCACCTGCTGACTGTATAAGCTCAGGTAAGGTATTTACACTCCTCCTCTGCCTCAGTTTCCTCACCAGAAAACACGGGGAGAAGAATAGCAGCATCCTAGTGTTGTCAGAGGGTTAAATAAGCACTCAATAAATGCCACCTTTTGTCATTGTAGCTTCCTGCTGGGGATCACCACTGGTTCCTGTCTTCAGGATAAAACTCTAACTCCTCCCTCTGACAATCAGGTCCTCTGAGATGTAGGGTCCCCACCACCTTCACCCCTGGCTGCTCGGGGTACCCCTCTGCCCCAGCAAGAGGAGGGAAGGAGGGTGAAGGTAAGGGCTGCACCCTGCTGCCTGCCCGCCTGCCCGGGAGGTACGGAGCCCAGGCAGCCTGGTAATGTGAGCCAACCTCCTGCAGGTGGGCACGGAGCCTATCTCTCCCAGGCAGATGACACACTGCGAGGGACACCAACTGTGATTTATACTTTTACAGAGCACCACCCCCGCCAGCGTTGAGCACTATGCTTGACCCATAGTAGGAATCAAACTCATGACCTCTAACTGCTGACAGGTGCATTTCACCTGGTGTTTCTGACAGCCCTTACCCCCTGAATTGGAACCTGTATTGATCCGTCCTGGAGCCCATATGAGCTCTGTATGGGAAAATCGAGTCCATACCGCAGGGAGTGCTAATCCCCTAAGAACCTTTGGGAAATGAGGGGGAATGCATAGAAATAATTAACATAATGGGAGCACGGGGAGTAATTTAACGCTTTTTAAAAGTAGCTTGGAATCCAACCAACCTCCAAAGCTGTGAGGTTTGGGGGGGGGGGGTTGGAATTTCTTTTTTTCTATCCTCCTACTCTCCCTCCTCGCAGCAAAATGAGCTCCAAGGGTGTGAGCAGCAAATCTCAAAACCTTGCTGCAGGCCCACTCCTGAGTCACTATGTTCCAGTCCTCCTTTCCCCTTACGTGGAAGTTGAATGAAAATCAAAGAAAGGGCTGCTTGCTTAAAAAAAAAAAAAAAAAAAAAAAAAAAAAGCCCACTACTGGCATTCTGGGTTGGTATGGCAAAGGCAGCCTATGTTTCATTTTGTTTTAAGGTACATTTAGTTGAAAGGCAGACATACAGAGAGGGGGAGAGACAGAGTTTCTGTCTGCTGGTTCACTACCCCAAATGGCCCCTCACCTGGGGCTGGACCAGGCCAAAGCCAAGAGGCTGGGACTCCATCTGGGTCTCCCACGTGCCAGGGTGCAGGGGCCCAGGCATTCCGGCCGTCTTCCCCTGCTTTCCCAGGTGCGTTAGGGAGCTGCATTGGAAGTGGAATGGCCGGGACTCACACCTGCACGTGTGTGGGATGCTGGCGTTGCAGGTAGCGACTTAACCTTCTTCTCTATGAAGCCAGCCCTGTAACCAGCATTTTCATGGGGATCTGCTCTGTGCCTGAGGTCACGAACACTGGTCAGACAGTGCTGCCGAGAGAACAGCTTTCCTCTCCCAGCACAGTACAGGTGTGCTCTCTGCATCCTGAGATTCCATGGCAGGGTTTCTCAACCTCAGCACTTAGGACACTGGGGGCCCCCTGGTTCTTTAGTGTGGGGCTGTCCTGTGCGTTGTAGGATACTGAACGGCACCCCTGGACTCAACCCACTAGATGCCTATTACACTAATGCTACGCCTTCCCCACCCCCACCCCCAGGAGTGACAACCAAAACTGCCTCCTAAAACCACCAGATGTCCCCCCAGGGTGCAACATCACCCCCAGCCAAGAACCACTGCTCTATAGGATGAAGACAGAAAACTCAGTATCTTCCTGGCTTGCAGAACACAGAACTTGAACAGTTGGGTCAAGTGAACATGAAGAGTATAATAGACATGGAAGGTAAACTTGGGTTTGAAACTACTAACAGAGAGTGACGATTTGTCTGTAAGCTGTTCTAGATTCTATCATAGATATGGGGATGTAAAGAAAGTAGTTACAGGGCCAGCGTTGTGGTGCAGTGGGTTAAGCTGCCGCTTGCAATGCTAGCATCTCACGTCAGAGCACTGGTTTGAGTCCTGGCTGCTCCATTTCTGATCCAGCTCCTTGCTAATGCACCTGGGAAAGTGGCAGAAGATGGCCCAAGTGCTTAGATCCCTGCCCACTCACATGGGAGGCATCCAGATGGAATTCCAGGCTCCTGGCTTCAACCTGGCCCAGACCTGGCTGTTGCAGCCAATGAGGGGAGTGAACCAACAAATGGAAAATCTCTGTCTCTCTGTCACTCTTTAAAATAAATAAATCTTTTTTTTAACAAAAGTAGTTATAGAAGTTCAGACCATCTTACTCCTCCTAAAGGTCTAGAGTCTTCTAGGGGTATAATATTGGCATTATGTTAACTGTGCAAATAGTTTCAAGACTTTGGCAGTAAACCCAAAATAGTAAACAAAAATAATTAAGATTTCTGGAGAAATCTCAGTGGGTTACAATGAGAAGAAATCATATTTGACCAGACATGGGGCAGCTCTCCCCACCAGATGTTGTTCTCAGTGACCAGATAGCTGATCTTAAGATGGGTCTTGCAGGGGACAACACTGTGGTATAGCAGGTCAACCCACCACCTGCAGTGCCGGCATCCCATATGAGCACCGGTTCGAGTCCCAGCTGCTCCACTTCCAATCCAGCTCCCTGCTAATGCACCTGGGAAAGCAGTAGAAGATGGCCCAAGTCCTTGGGCCCCTGTACCCACATGGGAGACCCAGAAGAAGCTCCTGGCTCCTGGCTTTGGCCTGGCCTAAGCCCAGTCATTGCAGCCATCTGGGGAGTGAACCAGTGGATGAAAGATCTCTCTCTATACCCTCCTCTCTCTCTCTCTAACTCTGCCTTTCAAATGATGAAATAAATCTCTTTAAAGAAAAAAGCAAAGATGGCAGTTGTGGGGGCAAAACATCAATGACAATTTACGTGCTGTGGTGAGAGGCCAGAATGGCAAGGTCATCATCACGGCTGTTAGAATCAGCTGCAGACTCGTGACTTAAAACCCAGTCCCCATTACGTTCTTTCTCAATGCATTAGCAGAAATGGCGTGCCACACCCAAGGACTGGATGTGGCAGTTCAATACATGGTTTCTGGAAAATTTCATGACTCCAACCTTGAGAGAGACCTGCATTGGCCAAAGATTACCTTTGGCTTATTAATTGCCTTTGAGAAGGGTAAGTATACCCTACATCCCAAGATCCTCCCTACCGGATACTCTAGAAATTAGCCTTGTGCGGGTTTTGTTTTTTTTGTTTTTGTTTTTGTTTTTGTTTTTGTTTTTTTGACAGGCAGAGTGGACAGTGAGAGAGAGACAGAGAGAAAAGTCTTCCTTTGCCATTGGTTCACCCCACAGTGGCCACCATGGTTGGTGTGCTGCGGCCGGCGCACCGTGCTGATCCGAAGCCAGGAGCCAGGTGCCTCTCCTGGTCTCCCATGCAGGTGCAGGGCCCAAGGACTTAGGCTATCCTCCACTGCCCTCCCGGGCCACAGCAGAGAGCTGGCCTGGAAGAGGGGCAACTGGGACAGAATCCAGTGCCCTGACCGGGACTAGAACCTGGTGTACTGGCACTGCAGGCGGAGGACTAGCCCATTGAGCCGCAGCACCCACTGTGTGGCTTCTTAATTACTCATTCTACAGACAGTTGTGTGCAACTTCAATGTTACAGTTTGCACAGATAGGTGGAAGTAACTCCAGCAATGCCCTGTGCTATGGACTGGATTGTGCTGCACTCAAAGTACAAACGTTGACGCCCTAACCTCCCAAGGTGATTGCTTGGCAATAGGGTCTCTAGGAGGTAATAAGGGTTAAATGAGGTCATTAGGGTTGGGGTCTTGCTCTGATAGAACTGTGGCCTTCTAAGAAGAGAAGGAGAGGGGCCCAAGTTGTGGTAGAGTGGGCAAAGCTGCCACCTGCAGTGCCAGCATCCCATACAGGCATTGGTTTGTGACCCGGCTGCTCCACTTCCAATCCAGCTCCCTGCTAATGGCCTGGGAAAAAGCAGTGGAGAATTGTCTAAGTGCGTGGGCCCCTGCTTCCTATGTGGGAGATCTGGAAGAAGCTCCTGGCTCCTGGCTCCTGGCTTTAGCCTGGACTAGCACTAGCTGTTGCAGCCATCTGGGGAGTGAACCAGCAGGTGGGAGATTCTCTCTCTCACTCTCACTCTAAAATTCGTAACTCTAACTCTATCTCTGACTTTCAAATAAACAAATCTTTAAAAAAAAAAGAGGAAGAGGAGAGAGATCTTTTTCTCACCAGAACACGGGGAGGAGGAGGCAGCCCCTGTAAGCTAGGCAGTGAGCCCTCACCAGAACTCAACTCTGCTGACGCCCAGATCTTGGGACACAGAGCACAACGCTTCTGTGAGCATCTTGGTCCTTAAAAAAGGGTTCTGCAGAAAGTTTGTGGGAAAGTCGTATGAAGGATTTCAAATTCTTTGCACCAAAATAAACTCTTAATTCTATTTTTCCATGGCTCCTGTTCATCTTGGGAGCGTTCTAAGGATCAGTCACACAGTTCAAAAATGTTTAAGTTTCAAAGCGACAACATATTTTACAAATATCCTCAAATCAGCTTCTGCCCATTGGCAGGGATGTGTTTGCCTCTGAGAGCTGTAGGTCAGCATCAGTCATGGCGGTAGTGGTCAGAGAGGTCATAGCTGGGTTAGCTTTCCAGAATGAATCAGAGGACAGAGAAGGCAGGGGGAGGTGGGAGACCTGGCTCAGGGATGTCCCCTCTCGAGGTGCGACAGCAAGATGACTGTTCTGAGCTGGAGAAACTGTGAGTGATGTTTGTGTAACGAGAGGAACATCCCCCTTGTAAGGACAGAGTATCAGAGATGGAGAGCACTCTTCCTGTAGGCAGCCTTTGGTGAACATGGCCCAGAAAACCCCACAAAATCATGCAAATGAAGAGGTCCCAATCTTCCAGTTCACTGTAAGAACACCTGAGACACAGACCATCAAGAGTGTGCCTATCCAAGAAGCCACCACGTATCTGAGAAAAGTCAGGTTAAAGAAGCAATGTGCGGCCGGTGCCGCAGCTTAATAGGCTAATCCTCCGCCTGCGGCACCGGCACACCAGCATCTAGTCCTGGTCAGGGCACCGGATTCTGTCCCGGTTGCCCCTCCTCCAGGCCAGCTCTCTGCTATGGCCCGGGAGTGCAGTGGAGGATGGCCCAAGTCCTTGGGCCCTGCACCCCATGGGAGACCAGGAGAAGCACCTGGCTCCTGGCTTCAGATCAGCGCAGTGCGCTGGCCGCAGCAGCCATTGGAGGGTGAACCAACGGAAAAAGGAAGACCTTTCTCTCTGTCTCTCTCTCTCTCACTGTCCATTCTGCCTGTCAAAAAAAAAAAAAAAAAGAAGCAATGTGCGCCACTCCATCGTTAAAGGGTGGAGCTGGGGGCAGGAGGGTGTGCCCAGGCCAGCATCGGGATTGGATGCAGGGTCGGTGGCCCAAGAAGAGTGTGGAGTTTCTGGGCACATGCCTAACGATGCAGTGATGCTGAACGGAAGGGTTTGGATGTAGATTCTCAGGTCACTGACACAGCCTGGTGAACAAAGCCCCCGGGGTGTGCCACTATCCCTACAGAGCCTGTGATCCAATTGACCCTTGCATCAGCTCTCCACGCCACACTGAGATGATCTGCATGGAAGAGGAACAAGTTGTTCCTAAACCAGAAGAAAAAGATATCCCAGAAGAAACTAAAGAAGCAAACACTTACGGCTCGGGAATAAATTCAGCATAAAATAAATGCAGCTTAAAAGGAAAAACAAAAGAAATGGAGGAGACCTTGGGAGCTTGTGGGACCAGGCAGTCTCTGGTGGCAAGAGGCAGAAACCTACCCTGCTGAATGCACGCAGTTAAGGCAGTTTATAAAGTATCTTACAGGGGCCAGGTGTGGTGCGGCAGGTTAAGTCACTGCTTGGCGCGCCCACATCCCATATCAGAGTGCCTAGGCTAAGTCCTGCTTCCACCTCTAATCTAGCTTCCAGATACTGTGCACCCTGGGAGATAGCATGATGCCTCAAGTGCTTGGTTTCCCACCACCCACATGGGAGACCCTAAATGGGGCTCCTGGCTCCTGGCCACGCCCTGGCCCAACCCTGGCTATTGTGGCCATCTGCGGCATGAATAGCTGATAGAAGAGATCTCTCTCTCTCTCTCTCTCTCTCTCTCTCTCTCTCTCCCTTTCAAATAAATGAACTTTTAAAAATTTATTTATTTATTTGAGAAGTAGACTTAGAGAGGGAGAGACAGAGAGGTCTTCCATCCGCTGGTTCACTCCCCAAATGGCTGCCAACAACCGGAGCTGGGCTGATCCAAAACCAGGAGCCAGGAGCTTCTTCTGGGTCTCCCATGCAGGTGCAGGGGCCCAAGCACTTGGGCCATCTTCTACTGCTTTCCCAGGCCATAGCAGAGAGCTGGATTGGAAGAGCAGCCGGGACTCGAACAGGTGCCCCTATGGAAGGCTGGTGCCACAGGTGGAGGCTTAGCATACTACACTACAGTGCCAGCCCCAGTAAACTTGTTTTTTAAAATCACTTTTGAAAAAAAAATTACAAATGTAAATACCACTCTCAAGACACCTTTCATTGGATGTATTGAAAAGCTTATCAGGTAGGAATATGTCTATCTGAGAGCAACAGAGAAGCTGAGAGCCCGTGGCTTACATGGGCAGATAACTGAGCTTCACTGTGTGATGAACCCAGCGGCAGCAGCCCAGAGTGTGTCCTGCTGCTCAGGATGTAGTCGGAGACTGAGACTCCACGAGGGAATTTCTAAAAAGTCCTGGGAAAATGGACTGAAGCAATAGGTATATTTTGGTGCAAAAAAAAAAAAAAAAAATCCATAAAAGGAGTCTTCAAAAAGTGCCTGGAAAATGCATATTATGAAAACCACATGTATGAATTTCATAATGTGTTTGCACTAAGATAAACTGGTCTTTTAATTCCATTTTCCGGTGAACTTTCTGAAGCACCCTGCTATTCAGCCGTTTTGGTTCCTCATGGTCACGGACGGCTGCTTCACCTCCAGGCATCTCCTCTGTGCTCCAGTTGGAAGGAGAAGGAGGGATAAAGGAGAAGTGGGAAAGTCTCTTCCTCTTTAGGTTTTGCCTTCAACTGGGGAGGGGACGTATTCTTTGATAGCATTGATCAGAACTGTATCACCCGACCACTTCTTAATGCTAAGGAGCCTGAGAGTTTGGGTAATTTGTCTTTCTGGCCTCTGTAAGAGCAGATGAGGAAGGAGGGGGTTGTGAGCCAAGCTAACGTATTTATGACAGGAGAATATGGCATTTCTGTAGAATCGTGGGGTGTTAGCCTGCCAACTTAGACTATAAGCAGGGTGGCCAGCACGGCTGGAGAGCGCTGGGCTGACCACTCCCAGTCAGTGTTCACAGCCATCTTCCTGGACAGCTAGACACTGGGCATTCTCTACTATGGGTTCAAAGTCTTTGGCTGAGCCTGGGCCACATTTCCATGCTGTAGCGACACGACAGGGCTAGGCAGAGAGACAAGACCTCTTCCTTCCTTAATGCCAGGCAGCCAAGAATAACAGATATATTCCCTGGGCCTCTGTCTGAACTTGGGATCCAGAAACAGGAAAGGATCACAGAGTGGGTGAGGGTCAAGTTCAGGACTTCGTCTGACCCTGATGCTCCCAAACTGGTGAGTCCCAGGGAAGCAACCAGCCTCTGAGAGTTTCCCTCGGGATCCTTGACATCCCATGGAGGGGGCAGTCTGCCTCTGGGGCAGCCCTGGCCCTTCCCGGCAGTCCGTGGGTTGACCCTTTGTCCCTCGGTCACTTCCTCTGGGTAGAGTGTCAGGGAGGAGCGGTTCCTGTGGTGGCAGGTGAATGTGATACTCTGCAGAGACATTGGGGCATTGGGGGGGGCACCCCCACGTTGTAGAGGGGAGCAGTGGGGCACAGCCCCTAAGACTTAAAATAAGGTGGTTGTGCTCATCTGGCTACGTGACCCAGCCGTAACCTGTGTGAAAATAAGAGGACAGCTTCAAGGAGAGTTGCTTCCCTGGGCAGAGATGGAGGGCGGGGACGAGGGTTTGTCTCCCAGGAAGGCAAGGAGAGGGCTTCAAGGGCAGCCTTCGGTTTGCAGCCCCTGACTCGGACCCTCTGGAGAGACCATAGCCATCCCCCATGGCATATTCAGCGTTTGGACAACTGCAACCCAGACAACGCCTCTGGTCAAAGGAGCCGTGCGGGCGGTCAGCACGACGACATTTGCCCCTCTGTGCAAATCCTTGGCTCCCCTACCGCAGGCCCACCCTTGACCCTGGAAAGCTGGAAGCAATGGAGGGAATTGGAGGAGGAGGAAAGAACAGCCCTCACACCCCACCCCACCCCACCCCCCCAAAGGCCACAGCCCTGGTCTCAGCACAGACGTGGCGGGGGAAGCCCTGAGCTGGACATGAGACTGGAGACTGGATTGAGATGCGATTTCTTTAACTCCTCAAAATCAGCCTTCCTCAGGGCGGGTCTTGAAATCGTGAGGGACCAGGGGTGGACGTTCGGCCTAGTAGTTAGGATGGCCATGCCCCTACCGTGGCATATCTGTGATCAACACCAGACTCTGCTCCTGACTCCAGCTTCCTGCTAATGCAGACCCTGGGAGGCAGCGGGTGATGGATGGCTCAAGGGGTAGCATTCCTGCCACCCGCGTGGGGGACCTGGACTGAGTTCCCTGCTCCTGCTGTTGGAATGACTTTGTCCAGGCCATTGCAAGCCTTTGGGGAGTGAACCAGTGCATGGGAACTTCATCTGTCTCTTTCAGATAAATAACGAGAGGAGAGGAGAGGAGAGGGGAGGGGAGGGGAGGGGAGGGGAGGGGAGGGGAGGGGAGGCAGGCAGGCAGGCTAGGGAGTCTGTCAAAGTTGTCATCAAGGGACAGAGACAAGAGGCCCAGCAGGGCCACTTTGAAGACAAAGATTAGATAAATAAATGCAGTCCTAGTTGAAGCCACATTCAGGCTGTGATTAGTTACAGTTCCTTTTTAAAGATAATATTCCAAGTTTTGAAAAGAAGCACCAGACTAAGGTACCAGGATTTCTGGAGTCCCCGTTCTCCCACAAGCTAGGAGCATCTCTTTGGACAAGTCAGTTCACTTTCCTGGGTCCGGTATCTTCCCCCTGTCCAGTGACAGGAGTGGGTGTTTATGGTTGACATATGGCAGAATAATTTCTCTACTCCAGTAAACCATGCAGGGCCTTAGAACAGCAGGACAAAGTCATTTGCACAGTGAGCCGGCCTGACAAATTGTACTTTGGTTGTGTTTGCTGGAAGACTCCAGTGTGGATGAATTGTATTTGGCAGGAAAAAAAAAAAAAAACAACCACCTTAGTATGCGTGAAACCCTTAATTACAGCCTGTAGGCCGGCTCATAGCTTTGGTCTGTGTCAAAAGAAACCACCTCGTCAGATGACACGCTGTCCAGATCTTCAGGATTTCCAACACTTTGTTCTTCTGTGGCACGGCTGGCCTCTGTCATTCAGCTGGGGTCCGTGTTTTCAACTAAGTCTGCATGTGAGAACCTGCAAACACTGCTGAGGTTTAGATCAAAGGCCTCTTGACCGGTTTCTGTGGAGATGAGTCCTTTGAAATTGACCACACTCCATGGGCAGTCTGAGGCCTGTGGCTGGCCCCACTCGTGGTTTATTTCCAGAGTTTGTAGTTAGTGCTATTGTCACACTAGGTATAAGTTTCAAACATAGTTTTTTGTGTGTTATTATATAAGTAATATGCAAAAATCACATGCAAGTGATATGTAGACTAGAAGTACTTTTTGCAATATGATAAAAAGCATCTATAATCCTCCTACCTGTATGTAATTTTTTTTAACTTTTTTTTTTTTTTTTGACAGAGTGGATAGTGAGAGAGAGAGAAAAAGGTCTTCCTTTTGCCGTTGGTTCACCCTCCAATGGCCGCTGCGGACGGCGCATCTCGCTGATCCGAAGCCAGGAGCCAGGTGCTTCTCCTGGTCTCCCATGCGGGTGCAGGGCCCAAGGACTTGGGCCATCCTCCACTGCCTTCCTGGGCCATAGCAGAGAGCTGGCCTGGAAGAGGGGCAACCGGGATAGAATCCAGCGCCCAACTGGACTAGGACCTGGTGTGCCGGCGCCGCAAGGCGAAGGATTAGCCTGTTAAGCCATGGCGCCGGCCTGTATGTAATTTTTTTTAAAGATTGATTTATTTATATGAGAGGCAGAGTTACCGAGAAAGAGGTCTTCTATTTGCTGGTTCACTGCCCAAATAGTCTCAACAGCTGCACCTGGGCCAATTGGAAGCCAGGAGCCAGGAGTTTCCCCCAGGTTTCCTATGTAGGTGCAGGGGCCCAAGCCCTTGGGCCATCCTCTGCTGCTTTCCCAGGTGCATTAGCAGGGAGCTGGATCAGAAGTTGAGCAGCCAGGACTCAAACTGCCCATATGGGATACCAGAGCCACAGGCAGAGGCTTATAACCTACTACTCCACAGCACCGCCCCCCCCCCCCCCGTAGGTAATTATTAACCACATTTTGTGCCCATCCTTTCAGACTTGTTATAATATGATGGTACTTCAAAAAGTTCTTAGAAAACAGAATTAAAAATATAAGCTTATTTGCTGAAAGAAAATTTTTATAATATGTGGAAAATAGATATTATGAAAAAAACTATGCATGGCTTTCAAAATTGCTTTTGCATCCAAAAATCTCATAGTTTTATTTCCATTTTCCAAGAACTTTTTGGGGGCCGGCACTATGATGTAGTGGGTAAAGCCAATATGGGTACCTGTTCAAGTCCTGGCTGCTCCACTTCCAATCCAGCTCTCTGCTTTGGCCTGGGAAAGCAGCAGAGGATGGCCCAAGTTCCTTGGGCCCCTGTACCCACGTGGGAGACCTGGAAGAAGCTCCTGGCTCCTGGCTTTGGCCTGGCCCAATCCTGGCTGGTGTGACCATTTGGACAGTAAGCCAGAGAATGGAAAAAATCTCTTTCTATCTCTCCCTGCCACTTCCTCTCTCTCTCTCTCTGGAACTCAATCTTTCAAATAAGTAAATCTTAAAAAAATAAAAAACACGAGAACTCGATGCCTTTACAGCTTCGCACCTGCACAACACAACTTTACATTACTGACGTCTTCAACTTTCTCTTTATGTTCAGTTGTATTTTATCATGTTTTCATGTCTTAGATGAGCAGCTGAGTAGGAGGCCTGCCTGGTGAGAGTGCTGAGATTAGGGGATAGGAAATAAAACCAGAAAGGGAGATTTTAAAACCTTGTATATCCTAGAGGGGATTTGGATTTCATGAGACTTACTGGGACACCTCTGGAGTCTTGAGGGTGGAGGAGTGACCTGGCTGAATGTGTTTGTGAAGGGTCAATGACCGCTGGACAGAGATTTCCTGCAGAGGTGTGGGGCAAGAACCTAAGGGGAGATGGGGTGCCTTGGAACAGGATACTGCCAGTGGACCTTGGGTAACTGGTTGGATCCTGGATGTGTTTTTATATAAATGTGTTAAAAAATTATTTGAAAGAAAAATCTATTGGCTTGTTCACTCCCCAAATGCCTGCATGTCCAGGGCCAAGGCTGGGATCTGTGACTGCAAACCAGGTCTCCCATGTGGGTGGCACGGACCCAATTACTTGAGCTATCACCAGTGCATCCAAGGGTCTGCATTAGCAGGAAGTTAGAGTTAGCAGCCAGAGCCGGGTATCCAACCCAGGTAACACTGGTGTGGGTCGTGGCTGTCTTAACCAGCGTCTTAACTGCTGGTCCAGTGTCTTCCCCTCTGGATGTATCTATGATAGAGGATTTTCTAATGAATCAGATGTGGGATGGGATAGAGAGAAGTCAATAAAGACTTCAAGGTGTTTGGCCTGAACAGCTGGAAGGATGGCATTGCCATTCAGAGAGGTGGAGACAGAGGAGGAGCCAGTCGTAAATGGGGCAAATGAAGAGTTCTGTCTGCATCATGTTCCATTTTACAGTCTATTAGAGACCTAATTGGAGATGTCGAGTAGGCAGTTGGACCTGCAGCTCAGGAGTGTAGGAGAGAAGAGGGGCCTGGAGACAATGATTTCTAAGACTGCACGTGGTTGGCATCGGAAGCCGGGAGACTGAATGAGCTCCTGCAGGCCCTGGACCAGAAGGTGGACGGGGAAGGGAGGAGGTGAGGGCCCGTCAGATAAAGGGTGTCAAGGAGAAGGGAGTGATCGGTTATGTCCACGGTGCCTCGGAGATCGAAGGTCATGGCTTGTGTTGGAGGCAAAGCTTCAGACGTAAGGATCAGTGTCCACCTGCTGGCTGGACTCACAGGGGACTCCTGAGTGGGCCACTCCACCTTCATGCCACTGTTCGAGGACTGCAGCTGGCACTGACCGGACACTTCCCCTGGGCCTCACGCTCTTCTTGGAAGTGAATGTGACCAAAATGAATGACATCATGGCCCCAGCCCTCAAAACAGGGTAGGAGTCTGAGACTTGGATACAGGCAGGCTCTTCAAAAGGTTCGTGGAAAAATCTGTTATGAAAAAAGTACGCCTGGGGTCCAGGAAGAGTTTGCACAAAAATAAACGTTTAATTCCATTTGTCGTGAACTTTCTCCAGTACTGTGCTTAGACCCGAGTCTTTCTGATTCCTGGGGCATTGTGACATTGAGCTACAGTTTGTCCCCATTCCTCACCGAATCCTGGCAGTGAGTGGAAGGTGCTCCCAGCCCTCTTTCTCCCTGAGGGTCACTGCCTTATTTCTTGATTGGAAGCCCTTGTCCCACTTCCCGGCTAGCTTACCAGTTCCCAGATATGGAAGAGAACCCTCTCCTGTAGCTGAATGTTCAGCATCTCACCCCCTGGACAATGGTCATCTGATTGTCTAGATCGGTTGACCCAAAGGGACTACTCCCTCTTCTCTTGGACCTTCCAGGAAAACGGATAATTTCTCTCCTGTCTCAGGATAAAAGGCAGTTCTGATCTGTGCTGTATCAATCAGAAGTTCCTCTTCTACTCCCCAGCCAACGATTCCCTGAGAAAATTCCAGCACTGGGTTATACAGGAGATGGCCTCAAATAGTCCTTAGAAAGGGGCCAGTGTTGTGGTATATATGACAGCTGGCATCCCTCATCAGAAGGATGCTCCACTTCTGATCCAGCACCCTGCTTGTGTGCCTGAGAAGGCTGCAGATACTGGCCAAGTGCTTGGGCCTGTGGTACCCATGTGGACCTAGAGTTTGTTGGCTCCTGGCTTCAGCCTGGCCCTGCTCTGGCTGTTGTGGCCATTTGGGGAGTGAACCAGCGAAGGGAAGTTCTCCTCCCTCCCCTCTGATGCTCTTTCAGATAGCTAGCAAGTTAAAAAAAAGTCTTTTTAAAAACATTCTTGGAAAAATGGAATTAAAGGAGAAGTCTATTTTGGTGCAACTTGACACTCATGCATAGTTGTTGTTGTTTCATATTGTGCATTTTCTGTGAAGCTCCCTTGTATGTATGGTTTTCAGCAATTGGGGGCACCAAAACAAATGTATCTTTTAATTTCACTTTGTATGGATTTTTTGAAGTACCTTCATCCACTGAATCTTTTTTTTGAAGATGTGTTTATTTAAAAGGCAGAGAGAGAGAGACATCCTCCATCTGCAGGTTTACTCCCCAAATGGCTGCAATGGCTGGAGCTGAGCCAATCCGAAGCCAGGATCCAGGAGCCTCTTCCAGGTCTTCCATGTGGGTGCAGGGACCCAAAGACTTGGGCCATCTTCTACTGCCTTTCCAAAACTTTAGCAGGGAGTTAGATAGGAAGTGGAGCAGCGGATCTCAAACCGGCACCCATATGGGATGCCAGCACCATAGGCGGCGGCTTCGCCTGCTACACCACAGCTCTGGCCCCCATCCACTGACTCTTATTTGGGAAGTAAACTCGCACTAAGGAAGGTCTGACCAAATCACAGGCGTGTAGGCAGGACCATGAGAAGGTATGAAGGGTAAGGAAATAGCATGGGGCGGCTTAGGTGGACTGCAAAAAGTAGGGCAGATTTGAGTGGGCAGAACAAAGATCTTGCATGAGAATAGGACATCAGGGGCTGGCGCCTTTGAGAAGTGGGTAAAGCTGCCGTCTGCAGTGCCAGCATCCCAAATGGGCTTCAGTTCACGTCCGGGCTGCTCCACTTCCAATCCAGCTCTCTGCTGTGGCCAGCAAAAGCAGTGGAAGATGGCCTAAGTCCTTGGGCCCCTGCACCCACGTGGGAGACCTGGAAGAAGCTCCTGGCTCCTGGCTTTGGTTTGGCGCAGCTCCAGCCATTGCAGCTAACTGGGGAGAGAACAAGTGGATGGAAGGCCCTCCCCCACCCCCTCTCAACCTCTGCTTCTTTGTAACTCTACTTTCAAATAAATTTTAAATAAATAAATCTTAGAGAAAGAAAGAGAGAATGGGACATCATATCTCAAGGTGATGCTGACTGTGGTTTCCATCTGTATTGAGAGTTTGGTTTGAAGAAACAGAGGCATCGTGAGAGGTGACTGACGCTGACCCACGTACGCAGGAGACCTACTCGTGTGCTTTCGGGGCCCGTGGAATAAAAGTCCTGGGTTGTCTTTGAGAGGGATGTTAGTGGTGCAGGGGGTAGCACCGTGCCTTCAAACACAGAAGCAAGGTGGTCTTTATTTATCTCTGCGTCCATCCTCATTCACCTGTTAAACACTGACGGCATAGCAGGATAGATAAGGTCCCAGCGTGCAAAGTCCACCCATGGTGATGAGGTCAGCCTTAAGAAAACAAACAAAAAAGCAGCTCCCCTCTAGCCCAGCAGACATCCACGTCAAATGCCGGGAGTCTGCGACTATTTCCTTATTTGGAGAGAGGATGTTTGCAGGTGTGATTCAGCTAAGGATCTTGAGATGTGGAGATAATTCTGGGCCATAGATACTGTGTCAGGTATTCTTACAAAAGAGAGAGGCAGGGGAGAATTAAACAGGAACAGATGAGAACACAGTGATGGAGCAGAGCACCAGGTGCAGGGACCAGAAGCAACAGGGAACCGAGTCTCCCCCGGAACCTTTGGAGGGAGCCCAGCCCCTGTGGACACACTGTCTGTGGCCCTCTCATGATCCCCACAGAACTGACAGAGAATGTGTTGCAATGTCACCCTGTTTGTGGGGCCTTACTTCCAGCAGCCGTGTAGGCACCTGTACAGGTGGTCTTTGTACTCAGGAAATAAACAGATTGGAGCAACCCAATACTTTAGTCGAAGGGACCTGCTCTGTCATTTTAGGGAGATCTGGCACCGGCTTTGCCACACCCTGGCTGGGGCAAAGCATCGTGAGTAGCAGCTGGACTGTGGGCCCCAGGCCAGAGAAGAAAACTCAGAGGATGGCAGCAAATGCTGTAGGCTCCAGCAGACCTGACCTGTGGTGGTTTTCCTAAATGCATTTTTTTAAATTTATTTGAGAGGCAGCAAGACCAGAAGACAGCCATACACACACAGACTCCCATCAGCTGCTCCACTCCCCCAGTGCCAGCAACATCAAGAGCCAAGAACTCCATGCAGGTCTCCCATGTGGGTGGCAGGGACTCAGTTACCTGAGCCGTCACCTGCTGCTTCCAGGGTGTGTACCAGTGGGAAGCTGGAGTTGGGAGTGGAGCCAGGACTCAAACGCGCGCACTCTGAATTGGCCACTGTGCCCAACCAGTGTCTTTACTGCTGGGCTAAACACCTGCCCAGGCCTGAACTTTGTGGTGCTGGGAGGGTCAGTGAGCTTCTCCAGGACTGGATGGAGGCCTCTCAAGGTGTCGCCCCTTTGCTTTGACTACAGTCACTGGTCAGCTTGCAGGTGTCCTGACCCCAAGCCCCTGGTAGTGAACATATGCATTTTGGATGCCGAAAAGAAAATCAATCAATCTCTCTCTCTCTCTCTCTCTCTCCCTCCCTCCCTCCCTCCCTCTCCACACATACACCAATGAATAAATTGGCAGCCTGATTTTTATTTCCTGTGAGTGTGATTAGCATGACTTAGTGAATCGTGCTAAGGTTGACTCAACCTTGAGACTGACGAAAATAGAGGTCGCGCCACAAGACGTAGTAAGCGCACCAAGCTGAAGCCACACGCAGATGCTCCGACACCCCGACTACCTAGTGTCACCATCGATCCATCCCTCCGTGCTGCTTCAGAGGATACACCCTCTCCCCTCGGTTTAGAATCTGGGAAACACTTATTTCTTCTTGGCACTTTCACGTAGGGATGAGCTGAGGGACTGCTGGGAGAGGAGAGCCCCTTACTGTGCCCCTTGGGACCCAGGGACTCAGCTCCAGTGCAGGTTTCTTGGGCTGCTCTAACCAAGCCCCACAAATTGGGTGGCTTAACACAAGACAGTATGGAGGGAGCAGTCCAAGATCAAGGGGTCAGCAGCGCCAGACCCCCTCCGAAGGCCGGGGGGGGGGGGGGGACACTTCCTTGCCCTTTTCCACAAAGCCAGACATTCTTTGACGTGTGGCAGTGTAAATCCAGTCTCTGCCTCTGTCTTCCATCTTGTCTTCTTTTTTTTTTTTTCCTTGTTAGATCTACCTTACCCTGGTTCATCTCTCAAATGGCTGCAACATCCTGGTCTCCCACGTGGGTGCAGGGGCCCCAGCACTTGGGCCATCTCCTGTTGCTTTCCCAGGCACATTTGCAGGGAGCTGGATTGGAGTGGAGCAGCCAGGATTTGAGCTGGCAGTCCAATACGGTGGAGTGCTGGTGTTGCAAGTTGTAGCTTAACCTGCTGCGCCATGGCACTAACCTCCTGTTCCTAACAAGGACACTGGCCATTGGGTTTAAAGTCCACCCTAATTAAGGATGACCTCACCTCTATTTACCTCTGCAAAGACACTGTTTCTAATTAAGGTCACATTCTGAGGTACCGGGGTAGACACCGCAGCTCCTAAGGTTGAAAGAGATGCAAAGGCTAGAGAGCAGTTCTTGGGTTATGCAAACTGAGGAGGAGGTCAGCCACAGCACAGACTCAGTCACCCTGAGTCTCTAAGGGGGGCAGCACAGAGAAGCTTGGTGACAAGTGAGGAATGACGCTGTCAGGCATCAGCAGTGGCATACGCTGATGTCTCCTATGAGGATCTCCAGTGGCCCCGTCTTGGTCATATGGGGAACAGTGGTAGTTGGCTGGACTCTCCTTCCCTCCTCTGAGATCGGCCCAGCAGCCCTGCCCCTCTCTCTACATGGAACTCATTCCCACTCTTCCGGCTATCTCTGCTGGCATGGCCTCTAGTCTCCTGGCTCAGGACCGTCCCAGCTTTGGACTCCCCAGGGATTATTCCAAGGCTCCCTTTCTCGTACTGGGAATACGTTACCCTTGTTTGGGCTGCTCCACCTGCTGTCACTCTGGTTACCATCCGCTGGGCTCGGAAGGTTTACCAGTTTACCATGCCATTCTTCTGCCATTAACCATGGACAAGTCACGGAGCTCATCTTTGGTTCGTTTAAGCCGTGATGCACCCCTGTGTTAATTTCTTTGTGATCCGTCCCTTTCCAGTAACAGGAGAATGTGAGAGTTCTGCATCCTTCATTCTTAAACTGCCTTCTTGTTTCTCAGTTCATTTGTACAAGACCCCAGGGAGCACATGATGCAAATTAAGCCCACCCTGTAGACCAGGACTGCCTGTCCCAACTTGCACCGTGCCCACTAAAGATGAAATCCTGCCATATTGGAGCAAAACTTGAGCTCCAGTGCCTGGCCAGCCGGTCACTAACAGCATAGATCTAGGCAAGGCTCCTAACCTCTCTGAACCTAAGTGTCCATTTCTATAAATTGGGGCAGAAACGGTACCCTTTGAAGAGTTACTGTGACAATTTAATTAGCTGGTGAACATATGAGAAGGTGTCCAGTACTGCCTGTTACACAGTACTTATCTGTAAATCCACCTACTGTGACCGCGGGTCCCAATCCATTGTGCTGCTGAGTGACGGAGGGCGCTGTGTGGGTTCAGGCGCCCACACGCCCAGGTCGCATGCGTGCCATAACGCGTCGTCCTCTAGTGCATTCCCTACTTCCTGCCTTTTACCTCTTACTTCAATGGAAGAATCTTTTTCCTTGTCAAAACTCACAGTCTTTGGGGAGTGGGTGTTGTGGCACAGGGGAGTAAGTTGCCCACATCCCATGCTGGAGTGCCTGGTTCAAATCCCATCTCCTCCACTTCTGACCCAGCTTCCTGCTAATGTGCACCTTGGGAGGCAGCAGGTGGTAGCACAAGTCCTCAGGTCCCTGTGACCGATACAGGAGACCCAGATGGAGCTCCAGGCTCCTGGCTATGTGGGCATTTGGGGAGTGAACCCACAGAAGGAAGATCTCTCTCTTTCCTGCTCCCCTCTCTCTCATGCTCTGCCTTTCAAATAAATAAAACTTTTAAAATAAGCTTTAAAAATGAATAATCTTTGTAGTCCTCCTCCAGATACAAGGAGTCTTCAAAAAGTTTATGGAAATGCATATTATAAAAAAACATTCATGGATTCCAAAATTCTCTGCACCAAAAAGAAGCATATCTTATAATTCCATTTTCTATGGAATTATGAATTTTTTGAAGTCCCTTTGTATACATAGCCCCTTATTCCTTTAGCTGTCAAACTTCTTGGATGCTTCCAACATTTATTAATTCCACAAATGCACAAGGGATCTTCAAAAAGTTCATGGAAATGAGTATCATGTAAAAGTTATGCATGTGTGGATTTCATTTTTTGGGGGGGCACAAAAAAAAAGCCCCTTATGTTTTAATTCCCTTTTTCCATGAACTTTTTGATATACCCTTGTATTCTACACATGCCCACCAGCAGGCACAGTGATGCATCTGGGAGTTCTTGGGGTGTTGATGGAGGATGGTGTCATCAGGTCTCCTGCTCCTTGGCCTTGGGCAAGGCGGTGAGCAAATCCTTAGAAACTTCTGGTCTGACCCTTGCCCAACTCTCTTCCCTCAGTGAGGCCCAGCAGTTTCTCGTCTCCAGATTTACCAGCTTGATTGCCATTTTTTTAAAAGATTTATTTTATTTATTTGAAAGTTACAGAGAGCAGTAGAAACAGAGAGGGGGGTCTTCCATACTCTGGTTCACTCCCCAGTTGGCTGCAACAGCCAGAGCTGTGCTGATCAGGAGCCAGGAGCCAGGAGCTTCTTCCGAGTCTCCCATGTGGGTGCAGGGACCCAAGCACTTGGTCCATCTTCCACTGCTTTCTCAGGCCACAGCAGAGAGCTGGATCAGAAGTGGAGCAGCTGGGACTAGAACCAGTGTCCATATGGGATGCCGGCGCTTCAGGCCAGGGCTTTAACCTGCTGCGACACAGCGCCAGCCCCATTGATTGCCATTTTTTGAACAATCTCACGTTCACTCTCATCTTAGGAAGAACACTCTTTGCCCAATTAATTCCTATATCCCCTCTAGATCCCAGTCCAAGCCTTATTCACTCAGGGAAATCTGCCCACCCCCACCCCCTCCCCCAACCCCATTTAGGTCCAATTCTTCTTTTATGCCCTCATCATTCCCTTTGTTCTGAACACCTGACTCAGTTTGTGATTCCCCACTTAAGGGCTTGACATGTCCTTGACTGTCCTTTCCACTCTGCCCTAAACTCTGTGGGCTCAGTGCCTGGGACAGTTTTAACTCACTGTTGTATACACACTGACCAGCATAGCATCTGTCTGGTGGGGGAAGGGAGGGAGAGGAGTAGTAGGACAGAACTGCGCCCTGTGTGCTACGGCAGCAGAAAACAGGAACAATGAATTCGTGAGAGGAAGGGAAGCCGGCATGAAGTAACATGCAAACACTTCTAATAAGATGGGCCGTTAGCTATGCAAATGAGAGGGAAAGTGACATTCTAGCAGAGAATGGCATGCACAGATGTGGAAAATAACTTGCTGACTTGGAACTGAGTGAGGCTGGTGTGACTGGAGTGAAGGGATACGTAGAGAAATAGCCAAGTCAAATCTGGACAATCAGGACCTGGATAATGGAGGGGGCCTGGGCTGTTCCCTGTGGAATTAGAACATATCTGGAGATGAGTTTTAAGTAGGCAAATAGTATGATCAAATTCGCATTAAATTTTTTTTTGAAATTCAGAGAGAGACAAAAATTTCTCTTGCAATGGTTCCCTCCCCAAATGCACACAACAGCCAGGGCTGGGCCAGGCTGACACCAGGAGCCTGGAGCTCCATTGACGTCTCCCACACGGATGGCAGGGACCCAACCACTGGAGCCAGCACTTGTTCTCCTCAAAGTGCACATTAGCATGAAGCCGGAGTCAGGGACAGAGCCAGGACTCAAGCCAGGCACTCATGTGGGCTGCATCCCAAGCAGTGTCTTAAGTGTGCTGAACACCCACCCCGGTAAGACTTCTTTGGAACTCTCCTGTGTGACTGATGCTATTATACCATGGTATAAGCACTCTGCAAAGAAGTTTGGGAATTTCTTATAAACATATACCTTCCTACAACTGGCAATTCCATCTAGGTATTACCTAAAAGAATTGAAAATATATGTCCACAAAAAGACTTAAATATATTCATAACAACTTTTTTTTTAGAGCCAACATAGAAAATAACTGAACTTTCCATCAACAGGTGAAAGAAAAACAAATTTGTCTTTCTATTTGAGGGTACTTCACAAAGTTTGTGGAAACAGAATTAAAAGTTAATTTTGGTGCAAATATTTTATTTCAATCCATGCATTTATTTTATAACACACATGCTTTCACAAACATTTTGAATACTTCTGATATCTGTGGATTCCTTGTTTCATTATTGGTGGTCTATTTGAACCCATTAAACTATAAACTGATAATGTGTGGATTGTATTGTTTGTAAATTGTACATCAATCTTTTGAGACATTCATGGGCAAGAAGATGTGTTTGGCAGCAGCATGGAGGGTGATGCAAGAGGGGATTGGCTCTGGACTTGGGGAGATTACAGTGGCTCCATGAGAAACTCCAGGGCTAGAATTTAAGCAGAGGCAGTGAGGTTGGGTAAAAGGGGGTGGATTTCTGGACTGAGGTGATAGAACCGACAAGGCTGAAACACGTGGTTAGGCAAGAGGAAAGGGTTAAGAAATCTTGGGGTTATGCCCTGTGCAGTGCAGGTGTAGTTGGTGAAAACTGGGAATCAGTTGGAAGGAGAGGAGTTTTGGTAGTGGGAGCTGGGTCGAGCTCCAGGAGATGCTGAGGTTGTCCTCCCCTGGAGCATTTCCATGTCCAACGGGCAGACTCTGTGCCGAGGGCTCTGGGAGAGGAGAGCGTGGGGACATCAGGGAGAGGCCGTCACAGACGTCATTCATGGATGGGAGAGTTTACAGATGAGGCAGAGCCAAGAGCTAAAAGCAGAATCCTGGGAAATTTGACATTTAAAGGGCAGTAGAGAGCAAGAAGCCCTGAAAGCAATCTGGGGAGATGTCAAAATGTTGCATCAGGGGCCGGCCTTGTGGGGTAGCAGGTGAGGCCGCTGCCTGCAACCTGTTCCTCCTGTGTGGCCGCTGGTTCTCATCCCGGCTGCTCCACGTCCAGTCCTGCTCCCTGCTAATGGCCTGGGAGGGCAGTGCAAGATGGCCCAGGCACTTGAGCCCCTGCCATCCACATGGGAGACCCAGAGAAGCTCTCGGCTCCTGGCTTCTGCCTGGCCCAGTCCTGGCTGTTGCAGCCACCTGGGGAGTGAACCAACAGATAGAAGATCTCTGTCTTTGTCTTTCCCTCTTTCTTTCAAATCAATCATTCAATCAATCAATCAATCTTTTTTTTAAAAAAATGTCCCATCAAACAAGCTGAAGAAAGGGAGGGAATACAGGCAATACAGAGGGCAGGAGGAAGCACTTGCCCCTCCCCCACAGACCTTCGGGGCCCCTCTCCTGGGGCTGGAGCATTGGTCCTGATGGAGGCCAGAGACCTCCCTACAACATCCAGCCCTCTCCTCTCTCTTCCTTAATTTTTAATTACTTTATAGACTTGAAATGCAGAGAGACAGAGATTTCCCACCTGCTAGTTCACCCCTCAAATGCCTACAACAGGAACTGGGCCAGGCTGAAGCCAAGAACTCAGCCTCCCAATGGATGGCAGGGACCCAGTTATTGATCTATCACCTGCTGCCTGCCTCTTTGGCAGAAGCTGGCACGAGAGCAGAGCCACCCTTCGGAGAGACCCGGATGGAGCTCCACGTTCCTGGTTGCAGGCTGGCTCAGCCCTGGCTGTTACTGTCATTTGGGGAATTGACCAGTGGGTAGAAGATGTGTGTGTGTGTGTGTGTGAGAGAGAGAGAGAGAGAGAGAGAGAGAGACAGAGACAGAGAGAGACTCTGCCTTTCAAATAAAGTTTTTTTGTTTGTTTTTTAAAGATAGTTCAAGCACTGTTCTATGAGAACTAGGGGTCAGAGGGGATCTTAAATAAGGAGAAGACGTGGTCACGGATTTTTGTGGATTTGTTTGTTTTTGGAAGATCTCTAAGAGAATAAAGCATGGACAGGAGAGGCTGGGGCACAGAACCCAGTTAAGAGGCTATTCCAGTATCCAAAGGAGAAGTAATGAGGATCTGAATTAGGGCAGCAGTGAGAATGGAGACAGGACATTCGAGAGCCATTTCTGATGCAGACTGGAGAGGGTTTGGCAACAAGGGGTTGGGCGTATAAAAGAGAATTGTTGAGGTTTCTTGAATGGGGAGACTTGCGTGAATGAACCAAAATAAAATCCCCAAGAGCAGGCACAGCCTTGGAAGGAGGTAAGATAATGAATGAAGATTAGGACAGACTAATCTTGAAATTCTTGCACGACATTTAGTTCGCATTTTATTTGACACGTAGATGGCAGTTGAAACTGTAGTGCTAGATGAACTGTTTTGAAAGCCCGTGTTGGAAGGGCGTGGGCAGAGAAGGGGCGTCGGCAGAGAAGGGGCGTCAGAGACCATCAGTGTGTGCAGGTTGTGAGGAAGAGGAAAAACATCAAAGGAAACAAAACGGAGGGAGGGAACAGAGTCCACGGTGCCCCAAGAACCAAGGCTATACACGTTTTGAGAACTGGAGCATTATCAACAATGTCAAATAAAGCAGAAATGAGCAGGATTAAAAGTGCCCGTTGGGGAGCTGGTGCTGTGGAATAGCCAATAAAACCACTGCCTGCAGTGCCAGCATCCCATATGGGCGCCGGTTCGAGACCCAGCTGCTCCACTTCCAATCCGGCTCTCTGCTATGGCCTGGGAAAGCAGTAGAAGATGGCCCAAGTCCTTGGGCCCTGCATCCACGTGGGAGACCAGGAAGAAGCTCCTGGCTCCAAATCAGCACAGCTCTGGCCATTGTGATCAATTGGGGAATGACCCAGCAGATGGAAGACCTCTCTCTCTCTTTCTCTGTGCTTCTGCCTCTCTGTAACTCTATCTTTCAAATAAATAAATAAATAAATAGTTAAAATTTAAAAAAATAAAGTAAAACCACTTTCAGATATTCAAAGACTCAGAAAATATCCTTTCCAGCAAAGATAAAAGGAAGACATGTGATCAGAGAGAAGAATGGATCCAGGCCAAGATGACAGCTGGGCAGTATATCCAGAGTGACGTGTCTGAAATTGGCCACTGGACATGAAAATTAGGGATCTTAATGATCTTACCATAGAATTTAGAAAGATCTATATTTCTACTTTCCGTAAGGAGAAAAGGCAGTAAGAAATCTCAGAAAAGATAAATAAAAACCTGTGGAAGAAGCCATGAATCAACTCTGACGCACGTGAAAACACAGCATGATTTGGAAGAACTTGATGGAGTGAGGAAAAGCTGTCCGTGATGAATTCTGTCCATCCAGCAACGTGGGGTTAGTAAGACAGAACCACACCCCCCTCTGTCGCGATTCAGTCACACCACCTCATTCTGCGACGAATGTAATCACGGTATAAATGCTTCGTGTCGGTCTTTCGAGTTTTAGATTCAATTTGAGGTTTTTTTTTTTTTTAATATTTATTTATTTGAAGGATAGAGAGTAACAGAAAGAGACAACTTCCATCTGCTGGTTCACTCTCCAAATGGCCACAATGGCCAGGGCTGGGCCAGGCTGAAGCCAGGAGCCTGGAACTCCACCTAAGTCTCCCACATGGGTGGCAGGGGCCCAAGCACTTGGACCATCTTGTGTGCTTTCCCAGGCTCTTTAGCAGGGAGCTGGGTGGGAAACGGAGCAGCTGGGACTTGAACCAGTGCTCTGACGGGGGATGCCAGCATCTCAGGCAGTGGCCATGCCAGCCCCAATTTATGAGCAGTTTTGCAAAGCACACAAAATGGTGTACGGTTTTAGAATAGAATCTAGACTATTTAAACTTTGACATGGAGGAAAACGTTGGACCGTTGAGAAGGATATTAATAATGTAATAGTTAACACCCACTGAATCCGTACCACGTTCTAGTCACTATTCTAAGCCTTTTACAAATCCCTCACTAGTGCCAAGTCTATGAATGGGGTGTTGTTTTTATACCCAATTTCCAGATAGGAAAATTGAGTGGGGAAGTGACCTGCCCAAGGGTTCACAGCTGGAAGATGGGAGCTCAAGATTGGCACCCAGGTTGCCTGGCTGCATGGCCCACCTGTACCCCTCCCCCCCCATCATTGTAACACCTCCACGGAAGAGACAGGGGAAGGGTCCCCTCCTCCTACAGACTGGAGGGGCAGGGGACACTGACCCAGGCTGATGCAGCCAGACGAGCTCTCTAAGGACATTTTTTTAAATAACCGAAGTGTTTGCTTTTGCAGGTCAGCACTGGGGGTGGGTGGCGGAGAGGGGACAGCTTCTGCTTCCTTGCGTGCTATCTACTTTGAACCATTTGAATATCATCACTGTGTTGATGCAACACTTCCATCACTTGAAAAGCCTTTCTCCCTTCAAGGCCATGGGACCAGCTTTCCTAAGCTCTTCAGTAAAACATGCCTCCCTGCTCTGAGCTCCCTGGGCTGGGTCTCTCCCCCTGGTTCCAACCCACTCCTCCCAGCTTTCCCTCAGGGACTGTTGAAAATCCCTGGGGAACAGCCAGCCCCTGTTACATTTTCCCGGCTGTCTCTGTAGCTGGGCTCCATGCTCTGCAGTGGTCGGAGCTCGGTCCACATGCAATGAGTTGGATGAGTGGTTTTGCCAGTGCCAGACTTTGTGCTTTCCCTTCTACTCAAGGCACTCGGAGGGTTTAACTTCGGTGTGTCCCTGTGTCATTCTGCCATCACCGGGGAAGAAGGAGACAGACAACCCTCGGTGGAGACAGAATCGTACGATACCCACCCTGAGCTCTGTCTCGGATCATGTGTAGGTCAGCTTTGGATATTTTAATGAAAATAGCCGAGAAGAACAATTTAGGAGCAGGGAAGGTCTGCGGGTTCACAGGCCAGGGTTGGGTGTCCCATGATGGAGAGTGTTCAGAGGAACATCACATGGTGGGGCAGGAAGCAGAGAGGGAGGCTAGGCCAGCCCTGGCCCTAAGTAACCACCCCGCTCCCTGGAACTGCCTTCCGAGGGGGTGCCCCTGATGGCCTGGAGACCTCCCACCAGGCCCGCCTCGCACATATCACAAGTGGATCAAGTCTTCACTCTCAATCCACCAACATCAACCCGTTGACCATTAACATAAGACTTTGGGTGTTTACACACCTGCATGAGTCTGGGGATTTAAATTCTGTTCAGACCAGAGCAGAGCATGAAGTTCGGTATCATCATTTAACAATACAGAGGAGAAAGCCGAGGCCAGGGCACAGGCTAAATTCAATATCCCCTTGTAACAGCTCTATCAGCTTGCATACTTTGTTTCTCATTATCAAAGCACTCTATGTCCTGTACTTACCTTGGGATTTTTTTTCCTCTAGTCCCCCTATACTCAAAGTTCTACCTGAGCTTTTATTTTTCTTTTAATGGCCTTACTCTGTGTACTGTTGTATGCTGGCAGATTCCTTGGGTGTCAGTGAAGATGGATAGATGGATGATGGCTGCACTGGTGTTTTTCCAGGGCCACATGGGTGGTCAGCCAGAGAGCTGGAACTTACCTAACCACCTCACTGAGTGATGTCAAGCAGCTGAAGGGAGCCCCTGGTACCAACGTGCTTCCAGGTTGCCATGGCAACCACGTCATCCTTTAATTTCCGTCATCTGTGTTTGGATCAGGATCACAATCTTATTGACAGGCACAAAGGTTAAGGCCTGGGCTGGGAGTGCCAGGCTTGCTCTGAAAGACGGGCCAGGAGGAACGGATTCAAAGGACTCCACTCTCCAGGCAGTTGCAAAGAGAGAGGGGAGGCAGGCCCCATCTCCAGTGCTGGCTCAGGCACTGACCCACCGGGTGGCTTTGGGCCACCCTTCCCTGGGTCGTGGCTTCTTCCTCTGGGAAACGAGGTGGTTGGACCAGCCCTTAAGAGCTCTTCCCGAAAGAAAACCCCTCAACTGCACAGCTGGAACATATCTCATCACTGTCTGGAACAGGAAAGTACTTCTGCTCAGCTGGGATTCCAGCCTCAGACCCACATAAAGGGGATGCCCCCTCCCCTGCAGCACAGAGCCAGAGCAGGCGGGGGAACACCCTGAGCCCTGGCCACACCCCCACCCCTGCCCTGCTGCCTACTCGGGCTAGGGGTCGGAGTGGGTGCTCAGAGCTGACTGTCATACTGCGGGGACCGCCTTCCATTGTAGGGGACACTGGCAACCAGCAGGCTCCCCAGCTGGGGGCAAGGGTGCGCCTTCCTCCTACTACATCCAGTCAGAGGACAACAGCCCTGGGAGAAGTTGCCTGGCAAGCCCCAACCCACATCCAGGCCCCCAGTCCCTTCCTGAGCCACCCACCTCCCCAGACTCCCCACCTTGCTCTTCTGCCTGCTTCATTCATTCAACAAATTTACACTCAACAAACATTTCTTGAGCTCCTGTTGTTCTGGGATCTGAGGATTCAGTGAAGCACGAGATCTCAGAGGGCTTCCTCCCCAAGGAGGAGACACTTACAAAGCAATCACCATGGGGCCGGCGCCGTGGCTCACTTGGTTAATCCTTCCCCTGCGGCGCCGGCATCCCATATGGGCACTGGGTTCTAGTCCTGGCTGCTCTTCTTCTAGTCCAGCTCTCTGCTGTGGCCCTGGAGGGCAGTGGAGGATGGCCCAGGTGCTTGGGCCCTGCACCCGCATGGGAGACCAGGAGGAAGTGCCTGGCTGCTGGCTTCGGATCGGCGCAGCACCAGCCGTGGCGGCCATTTTGGGGGGTGAACCAATGGAGAGAAGACCTTTCCCTCTCTGCCTCACTGTCTGTAACTCTACCTGTCAAATAAATAACTAAATAATCTTGCCGGTGCCGCGGTTCACTAGGCTAATCCTCCGCCTTGCGGCGCCGGCACACCGGGTTCTAGTCCCGGTCGGGGCACCGATCCTGTCCCGGTTGCCCCTCTTCCAGGCCAGCTCTCTGCTGTGGCCAGGGAGTACCGTGGAGGATGGCCCAAGTCCTTGGGCCCTGCACCCCATGGGAGACCAGGAGAAGCACCTGGCTCCTGCCATCGGATCAGCGCGGTGTGCCGGCTGCAGTGCACCGGCCGCGGCGGCCATTGGAGGGTGAACCAATGGCAAAGGAAGACCTTTCTCTCTGTCTCTCTCTCTCACTGTCCACTCTGCCTGTCAAATAAATAAATAAATAAATAAATCTTAAAAAAACAACAAAAACAATCATTGTGTGTGTGAGGCAGGTGGTGAGAGAAAGAAAGTGGATAAAGGAGATGGGACATGGGGGCGGGGCCAGGGATTCTTGTTAACAATGTGACCTTTAGCAAAGACTGAGGAGATGAAAGGGTGCTGGCTGTGGACACTGCAGGTGGAGGAGAGCATTCCAGATAAAGGACCCAGAGGAGGGACTGTGCTTGGCGTGTTTGAAGATCAGAGTCAGTGTGGCAGGAGAGAGGGAGCGAGGGAGCGAGCAAGCCTTGGGAGAGAGATGGGGGAGAGCTGGGGAGCAGAGAGGGCCCCGGACAGAACCTTGAAGCAGCAGCATCGGCCAGGAGGGGAAGCAGCCAGTGACCCACCGGACCTAGGCTTCAAAGGACTTGTGCTGTGTGGAAGACAGGACCAGCAGGTGAAGATAGGTTAGCCGTCTGTGGCCATGACCCAGCTGTGGCAGGAGGGGCTTGGGCCAGGGTGAGGGAGGCGGTGAGAAGTGTTTTGTTTTGTTTAGATTTATTTTATTTGAAAGGCGGGGCGGGGAGGGAGGATTGGAGGCAGCGTGTGTGTGTATACACCTTTCAAATGCGTGTGCTGTGAGGGAGCAGAGACGTAGGGGGATGCCGGAGGAGCCCGAGGATTAAAGGTACTTTAGCCTGGGATGAGAACCATCACATGATCCACTGGGATCAATCCAATGGAGAGGGAGAAATCTGTGACACAGGAGCAAACAGGGATGATTAGGGAGGAGCCGGGTCCTTGAGTTGGTGGGGGGCAGGTGGGAGCTGATCTCCAAGTAGTAAGGGTCTCTGACCCAATGCAGACAAGCATCCCTGGAGAGGCGGGAAGGCAGAGTCAATGGCAGATGGGAGGCCGTGGGCTGTGGGCCTGGCCTGCACTCCCAGAGCAGAGTGCCTGGGGTCGATTCCTGGCTCCTGCTAATGCAGACCCTGGGGAGAGGCCGCAAAGGCGCAAGTCATTGCAATCCTGGATTGAGTTCCCAACTTCTGGCTTTGACCCTAGCTATTGTGGACCTTTGGGAAGTGAACCAGTGAATGGGAGCTTGCTCTCTCTGCCTTCAAATCAATCAAGAAAATTATTTATTTATTTATTTTTTTGACAGGCAGAGTGGACAGTGAGAGAGAGAAACAGAGAGAAAGGTCTTCCTTTGCCATTGGTTCACCCTCCAATGGCCGCTGCGGCCGGCGCACCGTGCTGATCCGAAGGCAGGAGCCAGGTGCTTCCTCCTGGTCTCCCATGTGGGTGCAGGGCCCAAGCACTTGGGCCATCCTCCACGGTATTCCCTGGCCACAGCAGAGAGCTGGCCTGGAAGAGGGGCAACCGGGACAGAATCCGGCGCCCCAACTGGGACTAGAACCTGGTGTGCTGGCACCGCTAGGCGGAGGATTAGCCTGTTGAGCCACGGTGCCAGCCCTAAATAATTTTTTTCAAAAAAAGAGAGAAGCTGTGATAATGGGGCGGGGGGAGTAGCACGTGGAGGTTTGCTTGTGACTTCCTCAGTTTCCCCAGGGAAATAAGATGTTCATCAGCCAAGCGTGTGAGCAGATTCAGGAGGCAAGAGGAGAAGGTGTAGATAAGGGGACACAAATTAAACTGTGTGCCTGCCGGAGCCAGCTGCCAGCACCCACCCTGTTTCCCACTTCCCCACCCCTCTGTCCACTCAGCCAAGCCACAGCCCTCCAAGCACAGCTTGAGCCGGTTCCCACTCCCCTACCTCTCCCTGCCGTAGATCCCTGCTCATGTCATTATTTGCTCCCAGGTCTGCTACTCTAAGGTGAGGGTCAGCAAGCGTTTTCTGCAGAGGGCCAGATTGTGACTATTTTAGGTCTTGTGGGCCATATGGTCTCTGTCACTCTATTCCACCTGCTATTGTGGGACAAAAGCAGGCAGACAGGGTGCCCAGATTGGGCATGGCTGCATTCCAGGAATACGCTTTTTACAAAAACAGGCAGACAGGGCTGCATTTGGCCTACCTTGCTCAAAGCGGGTGTCTCAATTATATCTGATGCAGGTTGTGGGTACCGGGTAGGGGCTCAGAAAATGCTGAGTTGGGGGCAAGCCAAGTGGATGTGTTGGAGCATGTGTTTAGGCTGCTGAGGGGTGTGCACTCCAGACAGCATTCCCTCCCATATGCAGGTTCTGTGTCGATGGCTGGCCTTATGGCAGTCACTCTGTGCACAGAGACAGTTTGTACCCAGAAACCAGAGCTCCGGATATCCAGGGGAGAGCAAAGTGGGGCTCCCATCTGCTACATCGATGCCAAGCTGCCACCTGTCCAGCCAGCCTCTCTCTCCTACCGGCTTGCAGGTGTACAAGCCCCCCGTCCCCACCCCCTGAGGTCAGTGGGACTGGCCTCTTCACAAACCAGCCCTCTGTGTCCACTCTGCCTCCACTCCTACTCCCCCCAGCACCAGCAAAGAATGAAGAGTCATCAGATGCTATCTGCAAGGCATGGTGGGAGAATCAGCAAGGGGCACACAAGCTTGAAGCTCTACTGAGAATGTCCTTGGCCTCCTCCATAAAACTTCTACCAACCGGTCCCACCTCATTTCCCCCTTCCTCTCTGCTTTTGAAAGAGTTGACAAAATTGTATCTATTGATGCTATACAGCAGGATGCTTTGCAACATGTAACCATTGCTTCGAATTGCTTCACATACCTGCCTTTTTGTGGCAAGAGCACCTGAAATTACTCTTCGTAATTTTCAAGTGTCCAGGCCATTAACCATGACATTAACCGTGGTCATTATGGTTTTTTCTCCTACTTCCCAGTCTTGCCCTCCTGTGGGTTATCTTGGGTGTGAATGAACTCACAGAACACAACACGGCTGGGCACTAGACCAGCACCGTCCAATACAACAGAAGCCACGGATGCAATTTAGAATTTTTCAGTAGCACATTCAAAAAAGTAAAGAAAAAAGTGAAATTCATTTGAGGCTCTATTTTATTTCCCTGGCATAAACAGAATATTATTTTAATAATTGATATAAAATTATTATCAGGATATTTCGCATTCTTTTATTCATCCTAGGTCTTCAATGTCCAGTGTGCCTTTCTTACACAGTACATATCAAGTAGGCTAGCCGCATTTCAGGGGCTCAGTAGCCATGGCTTGTGGCTCCCTAACTAAAGAAAGTGTGGACTTCACACTGGGCACACAGTACCTGCCTGATAAGTACCTGTATTGGGTACTCCTTTTAACTAATTTAAAATTTTTAATTTTTTAAATTTATTTGAGAGGCGGAGAGACAGACTTCTGATCCACTGGTTCACTTCCCAAATGCCTGTAACAGCCAGGGACGCTCCAGGCCAAAGCCAGAGGCTGGAAACTCAACCCGAGTCTCCCACATGGGCGGCAGGCGCTCAACTTCTTGAGCCATTCCTTACCATTTCCCAGGGTGTGCAGGAAGCTGGAATTGGGTGGAGAGCCCGGAATTGAACCAGGGACTCAATACGAGATGTGGGCGACCCAGGCGGTGGCTTCCCCACCATGCTACATGGCTGGCTTTGCACCTGCCTTCCAAGCCGCACAGCAGCCCCGCCAAAAAGGAACTGTGTCACCTTCAACTTCTAGGTGAGAAAACCAGGATTTAAAAGGTCACTTACATCCAACCGCTGCATTACAAAGTCTGGATTTGAACCCAAGTATGATAGACTCTGAGCAGTTGGCTTAGAGTCACCCAGACCATCGGCTCTGTGTTCCGAGCACCTGGTCACGTTCCAGGCGTGTCTGAGAGGCTCACATATTTGAGTGAATGAATCTGGATGTGCACATTAAGATCCCTGCAAGGAAAGGGACATCATCCCACATCCTCAAACGAGGGAAGTCTGAGCCCACACCAGGCTGCTGTACTCATTCCACACCCATCATCAGACAACCTGCCCACCCCAAGGGGCCATAGCAGTTCCACATCTGAAGGTTTCTTTGTATTTAGGGAAACGGATTCAAGCAGGCACTCTCTTCCCTGTATCCACAGCCTGAGAAGTAGCCGTAAATCCTCTTGGTTGATTCCTTCTCTCCGGCTACCCATAGCCTAAAGGGTGGGAGAGCCACAGAGCCCAGCCACGAGTCAGGAGTCCAGGCCCCCAGGTGGAGTCTGTCCGTGGGCACCGCCCCCAGCTCTGGTCTCAGGGCTGTGCCCCATCGTGAGAGTGCCAGGTGGCTCCTCGGCAGGAGGGCAGCATGGACCTCCAGGCAGAGCACGCTGGCTGCAGCCATGGCTGCCAGGTACCGCTGCCTGGAGGCTGAGGGCTCCTCAGGCTCACTCAGAGCCCAGCCAATGAGCATCAGTCAGGGAACCTGAACTGACCACATGAAAAGCCAGCAGAATGTGGAACCGAAAGGGAACCTAAAGATCATGCATTTTGGTGCTTTACGAGATTGTGACGTCTTCCACATCTCCTGGGCATCACAAAGCACGGATTCCCTGTTCAAAGGCTTGGGATGGGCTCTGGGAATCTCCGTGTCTCACAAGCACCCCAGTGATGCCAATGCTACTGCCGGTTCAGGGACCACCCTTGGTAAACAAGAATGTAAACCCTCCATGCCAGCCTTGTGCTATAAACCAAGGTGTGTGTGTGTGGGAGGGAGGGAGGGAGAAAGACAGAGAGAGAGATAATTAAATCACAGTCCAGGCTTCCTAAATAGCAGCTATGGGGCTAGCTGTGTTGACCACCTGTAGAATTCTTTGGTGCTTACCACAGACAGCTTCAAGTTCAGACCTGCTTCCTCCAACCACACTGTTGGAAGCAAGGCTGTCTCCTATTCTCCCATGCATCTGCCTTTGTTCCCTCCCCAGAGACCAGCTGAGCTGTGGAATGCACATTACCTGGGGTCCAGGGTACCTGGGAGGGACTTTGTGCTTTGGGGCAAACCCTGAGTTAGAATGAGGCAGACCTTGGCAGGCACGAGCCCTGAAGGGCAAAGTGAGGATGGACTTGGAAAACCGACAGTGAGGGAGTTAGCCAAGTGTCCAAGGGACACACCAGGTTGTGGGAGAAGGAACACCCATCACGGTGTATGCAGGGTGCATGAGAGAGGCCCGTGTGACTGCCTTCCAACAGGAGCCAGGCCCAGCGGAGTTCTCCCAAGGATGCTAACGTTTGTTGAGTAAATGCCCAAGGCTCAAAAAAAGCCACAACAGTGATAACAACCAGCCTAAGGACTCCACGTGCCTACTCCTGCACACTGCAAAGGTGCCAATGGCAGGGTTTCGGTCATCATCATTATTTGAGTCAGAGTATCTGTTTATTTTGATGCTAGTGGATCAGGTTCTGCTCAGGCCCAGCCCACAGAGCGAGGCAGCTGACCAAAGCTGCCTAATAAACAGGTCTATCTGTCATGACACTTATTTCCCAAAAAGTTATAAAACATACACACATGGGGTGGGCACTGTGGCACAGAGGGTTAAGCCACTGCTTGGGATGCCTTCATCCCATAGTCAAGCGCTGATTTGAGTCCCAGTTTCTCTACTTCTGATCCAGCTTCCTGCTGATGCACCCGGGGAGGCAGCAGGTGATAACTCAAGTAGTTGAGTCCCTGTCACCCACATGGGACCCAGAATGGAGCTCCTGGCTTCAGCCTGGCCCAGCCCTGGCCATTGCAGACATTTGGAGAGTGAACCAGCAGATGGAAGCATTCTCTTTTAAGTAGATGAGAACAGTAAATATTAAGATGCATACACATCGGGGCCTGGCATTTTGGCAGAGCAGGTAAAGCTGCTGCCTGTGGTGCTGGCATCCCATATGGGCACCAGTTCAAGTCCCAGCTGCTCCACTTTGGACCCAGCTCTCTGCTATGGCCTGGGAAAGCAGTGGAAGATGGCCCAAGTCCTTGGGCTCCTGTACCCACATGGGAGACCTGGAAGAAGCTCCCGGCTCCTGGCTTAGGATTGATGCAGCTCTGGCCATTGTGGCCATCTGGGAAGTGACCCAACAGATGGAAGACCTCTCTCTCTGCCTCTCTATAACTCTGCTTTTCAAATAAATAAATAAACCTTAAAAGAGCATACACATGGCCAGCGCTGTGGCTCAACAGGCTAATCCTCCGCCTAGCGGCACCAGCACACTAGGTTCTAGTCCCGGTAGGGACACCGGATTCTGTCCCAGTTGCCCCTCTTCCAGGCCAGCTCTCTGCTGTGGCCTGGGAGGGCAGTGGAGGATGGCCCAAGTGCTTGGGCCCTGCACCCCATGGGAGACCAGGAGAAGCACCTGGCTCCTGCCTTCAGATCAGTGCGGTGCGCCGGCTGCAGTGCACCGACCGCGGCGGCCATTGGAGGGTGAACCAACGGCAAAGGAAGACCTTTTTTTCTGTCTCTCTCTCTCTCACTGTCCACTCTGCCTGTCAAAAATAAATAAATAAATAAAAGCATACACATAAGATGAAAAAAAGAAGCTATAACCAGGGAGAAAATATTTGCAAAACACAAATCTGATAAAGGGCTTCTGTCCAAAATGTACAAGGAACTCTTAAAACTCAAAAATAAAAAACAGCCCAACTAAAAAGACAAATGATAGGAACACATATTTCATCAAAGAACATCTATCGGTGTAAAACAAGTACATGAAAAGGCACTGACCATCACAGGGAAACGCAAATTCAACCAACCGGGAGACACCACTGCGTACCTGGTAGGATGGCTGAGGTCTGGAACCCTGCACCAGCAGCTGGCACAGCTGTGCTGAAAAAGGAACTCTCACTTGTTGCCGGTGGGAATGCAAAATGGTATGGCCACTCTGGGAGACGGTTTGGCAGGTTCTTATAAAGCTAAACATAGCCTTACCATACGATCCAGTATTCGCACGCCTCAGTATTTACCCAAATGAGTTGAAAACTATGTCCACACACAAATCTGTGCATGAATGTTTACAGCAGGTTGATTCATAATTGCCAAACACTGGAAGTCACCAGGATGTCCTTTAGCTGATGAGTGGACAGTCACATGTCCATACAAGGCAGCACGGAGCAGTAATGGAAAGACAGAGGTACCGCGCCACGAACAGACACCAGAGGATCTTAAATGTGCGGTTCCAAGTGAAAGAAGCTACATACTGCATGGTTCCAACCACAGGACATTCTGGAACAGGCAAAGTTATAGAGATGGAGAAACAAGATCAGTGGTTGCCAGGCATTGGGGGGAAGGGGGATGGGCAGGTGGAACACGGAATCTTTAGGGCTAACAGTTTCACTGTTCCATGTGGTGCTGTGAGGGGGACACGTGACATTATGGATCTGTCAAAACCATAAAACCCTGTGCACTATATAAAGAGGGAACCCTAATGGAAACCGTGGGCTCGGGCCGGCTCACCAGCAGTGACAAGTGGATGCACGCACACAGTATGTTAGCAACAGGGGCAACTGTAGGGGAAGGGGAAGTGGCTTAGGGGAATATTCTGCTCAGTTTCTCTGTAAACCTAAAATGTCTATTAAAGAATAGGGTCTACTGATTTTTTTTTTTTTTTTTTGACAGACAGAGTTAGAGAGAGAGAAAGGTCTTCTTTCCATTGGTTCACTCCCCAAAATGGCTGCTACAGCCGGCGCTGTGCCGATCTGAAGCCAGGAGCCAGATGCTTCCTCCTGGTCTCCCATGTGGGTGCAGGGCCCTAGCACTTGGGCTATCCTCCACTGCCTTCCCGGGCCACAGCAGAGAGCTGGACTGGAAGAGGAGCAACCGGGACAGAATCCAGCACCCCAACCAGGACTAGAATCCAGGGTACCAATGCTGCAGGCAGAGGATTAGCCTAGTGAGCTGTGGTGCCGGCCTCTAATAATTTTTTTAAATGTGCTGTTGAAATCCAAGGACAATTGCTCCGCTGTTTTCTCCGGAGGCACAAAGATGCTCTTGCACTTTGCCTGTGAAGGCACCGCTTGGTGGAGAAGTGGCCCTCACCGGTATGCTGTTGGGGAGCGCTTGTGGAATGCAAGATGACACTCATGGGGTCATCCCAGGCTCCTGAAGTGCTTTGTGCTGTTAGAGAAGTGCTGAAGGGGCTGGTGTCATGGCGTAGTGGGTAAAGCTGCCCCCTGGGACCCTGACATCCCATATGGGTGCCCATTCGTATCCCAGCTGCTCCACTTCCAATCCAGCTCTCTGCTATGGTCTGGGAACGCAGTGGAAGATGGCCAAGGTATTCAGGCCCCTGCACCCACATGGGAGACCTGGATGAAGCTCCTGGCTTTTGGCCTGGCTTAGCCCCAACCATTGTGGCCATCTGGGGAGTGAACCAGTGGATAGATCTCTCTCTCTCCTCTGTCTCTTCTTCTCTGTCATTCTGCCTTTCAAATAAGTTAATTAATATTTTAAAAAGCTGCTGTACTAAGTACAGTGGATAAAAATGTGCCACAGAGACTGCTTTCTTAATAGGCTGATTCTGAACCCTGACCTTAACGAGCTCATAGTTGGGAGCAGAGGGAACAAGAGCATTAGCCGCTGAGACAGGAAGCAGAAGAGTGATTGACACCCCGCAGGAAGTGCAGGTGAGCACAGGAGAGAAGGGAAAGAAGGCTCCTCCCCACCATCCTCCGGGTTTGCATTTGACAGCCGGGTGCACGTGGAAAGGGGGCATCCACATTGCAGCCAGAGAGGAGAGTGTGTGCACGTGTACACATACGTGTGCTCACACACACTGGGCAGAGAGAAGGTGGATGGAGCACTGAGCGTGATGAAGGGGGGAGGGGCTTACAAGGCTGAAGGTGCTGGGTCCCTAGGCAAGGAGTTGAGAACGTGTGTGTTCAGGAGGTGGTGGGGATCCCCTGGGTGCCTGCATCTAGGAGCCAGCGTATCTCGGCTGTCTCTCAGGAGAGAAGTCAGATGGCAGCAGGCAGGGACGTGGAATGCCAGGCACTGTCCACGCCCATGGACCCCCTTCTGAGGTCCCCTCCCTACCTCCCCTCCCCCATCTCCAGTGAGTCTCTGGGTCTTCCAGTCTGTGCAGTGGTTGCTGGGCCATGTGTGTTGTATTCCAAAGAGCTGGTCTGGCCTCCCTCTTTACAGGGTGTGTATGTTACCACCTTAGTCTTCCTCTTAAGACAGCTGCAAAACTCTCGGACAGCAGGAAAAGCCCCACACACACCCTGCCACACACATATGTTCTGTACGTCCCCAGGATCATCATAGCTATGCCCTTGAGTCAGCTGCATTTTTTATTTGCTGTTCATTTATTTTCATCTATTTGAAAGGCAAAGCAATGCAAACAGGGAAGGGTGGGAGGAATATCTTCCATGTACTGGTTCACTCCCCCAAATGCCTACAACAGCCAGAGCTGGGTCAGGCTGAAGGCAGGAACCTGGAACTCCACCAGGGTCCCAAGCACTGGAGCCATCATCCGCTGCCTCCCAGGATGCATCCGCAGGAAGCTGGATCACAAGCAGAGTAGCTGGGACCCTGTAATACGAGATGCAGGCGTCACCCGTGGAAGTTTAACCTGCTGCACCCCAGTGTCTGTCTGCCCTCTGTAAACCTACTTTTTAAAAACTCCGTGATAACCTTACAGACAAGTTAGTGAGAATAGGACATCCTCACCCACTTTTCAAAAATCAGCCACATAGGGGCTAGCATTGTGGCGTATTGGATTAAGCCACCGCCTACAAGGCTGACATCCTGTATGGGCACCGGTTCAAGTCCTGGCTGTACCGCTTCTGATCCAGCTCCCTGCTAATGCACCTGGGAAAGCAGCAGAAGACGGCCCAAGTGCTTGGCCTGGGATGAAGATACTGGTTCTTGGGTTCGGCCTGGCCCAGCCCTGGCTATTACAGCCACAAGGGAATGAACCAATGGAAAGAAGATCAGTCCTCTCCCTCTCCCTCTCCCTCTCCCTCTCCCTCTCCCTCTCCCTCCGCCTCCCCTCCCCCTCCCCCTCCCTCTCCCCCTCCCTCATATGGGATGCCAGCAATGCAGGTGGCTGCTTTACCCACTACACTATAGCACCGGTCCCAAGTTTGTATATTTTTTAACTTTCTTAAAATGTGACTCCCAGAAATGGAATAGCTGGGTCAGTTGTAAAAAAACAAATGATCAATCTCGTCAGACTGCCCTTCAGCCAGTTAGCAAATTACATTCCCATCAGCAGTGTATAGGATGGCCACTTTCTCACACCATCACCCACACCAGGTATTATATCCATCCTTCCTAGGCCATTAGTAGAAAAATCGTTTGTATTTACATGGCTTTGCCTACTGCTTAGGTGGGCCACCTTAGCATCTATAACTTCGGTTGGGTGTCTGGAGTCACTGCCCCAGGAGCAGCCGCTGTCATCCCCACCCCTCACGATGAGGCCGTGGCCAAGCTGTGCCCAGGGCTCTGTCTGCTGAGCTGGGGGAGCAGCCTGTTCGGGGGCGCCCCTGGCAGTTCCCTCCTCCCACCTTCTCAAGGATGGTGCTGATCTCTTCTCTCCTGTGAGCGGGCCTGCCTCTGGGGTCCACCTGAGCAGGTGCACACCACACAGACACCGGATCAGAGGGACGATGGAGAGCAGCCAGGGCCATGACAGACGCCAGCTTCCAGCCCACCCCTCGGCCCTGGACAGTGCCCTAGGGGGGAACGTGACAGGAGCCGTCTCCCTCCCACGCTCTGGGATCTCCGTGGTGGCTCTCTCCCGAAGGCCTTTGTTCCTGACCACCATCCTCCACCGGGGCAGCTGAACTCCTGCCCCCACCCTGCAGCTTCCTCTTGGTCTGGCCACCAGTTAGCCAAAGGACAGTGGCAGGCAGGTGGCCCCAGACCCCCTGAAGTCCTGATATCCAGTTTGGATTCATTTTCATGTTCTCACATGTTACATGTTCAGTGTTAATAATACCATACTCATCCTCATTCAGTGCTAAGACTCGTGTTTTTCCATGAAGGTCTTATACAAGGGAATCTTCAAAAAAAATTCATGGGAAATGCATGAAAAGACTATGCATGGATTTCAAAAACTTAGTTGCTCCAAAATAAGCTTCTCTTTTTTTTTTTTTTTTTGACAGGCAGAGTGGATAGTGAGAGAGAGAGAGACAGAGAGAAAGGTCTTCCTTTTTGCTGTTGGTTCACCCTCCAATGGCCGCTGTAGCTGGCGCACCGCGCTGATCTGAAGCCAGGAGCCAGGTGCTTCTCCTGGTCTCTCATGCGGGTGCAGGGCCCAAGCACCTGGGCCATCCTCCATTGCACTCCCAGGCCACAGCAGAGAGCTGGCCTGGAAGAGGGGTAACCGGGATAGAATCCGGCACCCTGACCGGGACTAGAACCCGGTGTGCCGGCGCCGCAAGGCAGAGGATTAGCCTGTTAAGCCACTGCACCGGCCATAAGCTTCTCTTTTAACTCAAGTTTTCTATGAACTTTTTGATGTACCCTTACCTTTGATGCATAATTTTTTTAAAAAAAATTTAAGAGTGTAGGGGAGTAAGGAGAGAGAGAGAGAAGAGGAAGAGAGAGCACACACTCATCTACTGGCTCACTCCCCAAATACCAGGCTCAGCCAGGGCTGAAGCCAAGAGCCAGGAACTCTGTCCAGGTCTGCCACATCACTGCTGCCTCCCAAGGTTTGCATTAGCAAGAAGCCGCCGTCAGGAGCCTGAGCCAGGAATCGAACCCGGGTACTATGATGTGGGACACAAGCAGCTGAACCGCCTGCCCCAATGCACACAGTTAACACCTAAGTTCTCCTGTCACCACATTGTCATTGACTGTGCACCTTCTATCGGTGGCTTCTTAGAGACAAGGAGACATGGTAGTCACGTGACACTTCCCCATGTGCCCTATTACCGTGTCACATGCCAGGATCAAAACAAATACTGTAAGGGCCAGGCATGGCCTCACGTGGGGAGGCTCCCGTGAAGACCTGGCTTTGTGGGAGACAGGAGCACAGGACCCCCCAGCCTGATGCCTCCAGGGGCACGTGCCTGCACTGATCAAAGAAGACAGAGGCCAGCCTTCTGACCCCTGGCATGGCCCCGGGACCCGATGGCCATGGGAGGAGATGGACTCCCCTGGGAATGAGGGCAGGATGCACCATGGCCAAGAGAATCCAGGAAATGCTGGCGCCACCTTCTAGAAGCGGCTGGTGATATCTGGGGCGCTATCCTGTCTATGGTTACTCTCGTCGTTAGAAGACAGTGACTCCCTGAAATCCTCCCCTCCACCACCTTTTTTTTTACTTGAAGAGCTACAGAGAGAGGGAGAGACAGAGAGAAAGGTCTTCCATCCTCTGGTTCAGTCCCCAGATGGCCACAATGGCCAGAACTGCACTAATCTGAAGCCAGGAGCCAGGAGCTTCTTCCGGGTCTCCCACGCAGGTGCAGGGACCCAAGCACTTGAGCCGTCTTCTGCTGTCCCAGGCCATAGCAGAGAGCCGGATCGAAAGAGGAACAGCCGGGACTTGAACCAGCACAAAAAATGGGAAGCCTGTACCGCGGAAGGAGGCTTAGCCCACCATGCCACAGCGCCAATCCCCAGAAATGATTTTTGTCTGGCGAGTTGAGAATGCTGTCAACATAACCCATGCTTCCACCCGGTCCCTGCCAGCATGCAAATCCTGGGAAGTGGGAGCTGTAGGGTACCCAAGAAAACCCAGTAACTGGTCGCGTGATTGGTTTATTTTGTGGGGTGAGGGTTTATGGCACAAGGAAGGAAACAGGAGAGTGGTGAACCCTTCCGTGGGGACAGCTTTCTTCTGGGGGAAGTGTTGATGACTGTTTCTGGTTTCACTTTCGCCCTCTGTCCTTCCGATGTCTGCCTCCAGTGCTCCATGGGGAGGGAGATACGGATAAGCAATCGTCTGGACTTGGTGTGGTTCACAGCCACCCCGAACAGCTTGTGAATCATTAAGTTTCTCCCTGCAAAGGGGAACTTGGACGCTGGGCTGTGGAGCATGAATGTTTACCGACTTGTTGGGAATGTTGTTCAGTGTGACAATTCAAAATACACACGCTGGAGCCCATCAACACCACCACTGGGTATCTGTCCCAAACAAATAAAAATACCAGGACATAATGATTGTATACAGGGAGGATGAAACATTTTTCACAGTGGCCCCTAAAATAATCTAAAAATAAATTGCCTATCGACAAGGAAATTATGAATGAATTTATGCCACACCCACACCATGCAATATGGCTCAGTCATTAGAGAATTAATTAGTTTTACTACTTGATTTGGTAAAAAGGGATTTCTATAAGATATTATTGGAAAAGCAAAAATTAGAGATGTAGGCAAAATGTGTATTTCTAATATAATAATGAAATTTCATTTGTGTATAGTTTTATAAGCACAGAGAAAAGGAAAGATAGCCATAGGCTGTGTGGTGTGTTCATGTGCAATATGAGGGTACTCTGGAAAGTTTAAGGAGGGGCTGGTGTTGTGCCATAACAGGTTAGGTTTGCAATGCCAGCAACCGATATCAGAGTGCTGGTTCGAGTCCCAGCCATTCCACTTCCGATCCAGCTCCCTCCCATCTGGGGAGTGAACCAGCAGAGGAAAGATCTCTTTCTTTCTCTCTTCCTCTCTTTCTCTCTCTCTCTCTCTCTCTCTCTCTCTCTCTCTCTCTGTCACTCTGCCTTTCAAATAAATCTGTTCTTACAGAGTTCATGGAAAATGAAATTAAAAGATGTTTATTTTGGAGCAAAAATATTCAGAAACCCATGTATAGTTTTTTCATGATACACTTATCTCATGAACCTTTTGAAGACTCCATCTGTGCATGGATTTCCAATTTTTTTGTACCAAAATGAACTTATCTTTTAATACTATGTTGCATAAATGTATTTAAGTCCCCTCATATATATTGGGAGAACGCTACAGTGATGCAGGACCCAGGGAAGCACACACACAAAGGAAAAACCAGACTCCACTCCAATTTAGAGACTTTATGATTTCCATAAAGTTATATATGTGTGCTTGTGTGTGTTTGTGAATTATGAAATTAGAAAACAGAAAATCTACTGACCATAAAGGATGCCCATTATATATTTGTAAGTGATAAAAACAATTTGCAGGGTTGATCTGATTTTGTTAAACGCAAACCCGCAAACATTGGTCGATATGTAAGACTGCAGGCTTACAAAATTCTAAGCAGGGATTTACTTTTCAATTTTTTTTTTTTTTTTGACAGGCAGAGTGGACAGTGAGAGAGAGAGAGAGACAGAGAGAAAGGTCTTCCTTCTGTTGGTTCACCCCCAATGGCCACTGTGGCCGGTGCACCACACTGATCCAAAGCCAGGAGTCAGGTGCTTCTCCTGGTCTCCCATGGGGTGCAGGGCCCAAGCACTTGGGCCATCCTCCTCTGCACTCCCGGGCCAGAGCAGAGAGCTGGCCTGGAAGAGGGGCAACCGGGACAGAATCCGGCGCCCCAGCTGGGACTAGAACCCGGGGTGCCAGCGCCGCAGGTGGAGGATTAGCCTGTTGAGCCGCAGCGCCAGCCTATTTTTCAATTTTTTAAATTTAAGAGACAGAGACAGATACCTCCCATCTGCTAGGTCACCCCTCAAATGCCCTAGAGCATTTGGGCACTCTGTCCAGGTCTCTCCTGGAAGGGTCCCAAGCACTGGGCTGTCACCTGGGAGCTGGAACCAGCAGCAGAGCTGGGCTTGAACCTGGGTACTCTCATATGGGATGTGGGCATCACAGGTGTGGCTTAGCCGCCTGGGAACAAGGATTGCTATACCAGGGTGTTGGCGTAAGAACCTCCAGAGAGAGAGGAGTAAGTAAAGGGAAAAGCTCAGATCAAAGGTGGAGAGGGGTTTGCTTTTTATTTTAAAGTTTTTTTTAAAACATGTTATTTATTTGAGGCAGAGTTACAGACATAGAAAGAGAGAGGTCTTCATTCTGCTGGTTCATTCCCCAAATAACCACAACGGCCAGAGCTGCGCCGATCCGAAGCCAGGAGCTTCTTCCAGGTCTCACACGGGTGCAGGGGGCCAAAGCACTTGGGCCATCTCCTACTGCTTTCCCAGGCCATAGCAGAGAGCTGGGTCAGAAGAGGAGCAGCCGGGACTCGAACCAGCGCCCATATGGAACGCCAGCACTGCAGGCGGAGGTTTTACCTTCTACGCCACAGCACCAGCCCTAAGAGGGGTTTGCTTATTAAAAACACACCATCCACAAGAGCACCACATAGCAACTACCCCAGAAATCCAGTGAGCTTTGAGGAAAAAAAAAAAAAAACTTTTCCTTACATTTCTATCTAAGCATCTGTCTCCACCACTGCCCACGATTTCCTGAGCACTGTGACTTTGCCTCGTCCATATTGATAACCTCGGTGTTTAATAAACTCCCTGATGTTAACAAATGACTGCAGAATTTATTTTATTTATTTTTTATTTTTTGACAGGCAGAGTGGATAGTGAGAGAGAGAGAGACAGAGAGAAAGGTCTTCCTTTGCCATTGGTTCACCCTCCAATGGCTGGCGCGGCCAGCACACCGCGCTGATCCGAAGCCAGAAGTCAGGTGCTTCTCCTGGTCTCCCATGGGGTGCAGGGCCCAAGCACTTGGGCCATCCTCCACGGCACTTCCTGGCCACAGCAGAGAGCTGGCCTGGAAGAGGGGCAACTGGGACAGAATCCGGCGCCCCGACCGGGACTAGAACCCGGGGTGCCGGCGCCGCAAGGCAGAGGATTAGCCTAGCGAGCCGCGGCGCTGGCCTGCAGAATTAATTTTAAAAGAAATTAAAAGAAAAAACATTTGGGTTTGGTGTTCGATCTAGTGGTGAAGCTGCTTTGAAGATGCTCACACCCACATGCTCCTGACACCGCAGGGTCAGCAGTTCAGGTGGGCACAGCTGGCCGCCCTTCAGGTCAGGCTCCCTCACAAGCCAGGGCCAGCTGGCCGCTGCCTGGGGAGACTGGGCGGCTCCCGTTCCCCAGAAGGCCGGCCTGGGCTCACTGTCACTGGTGGGTGTGGTGCAGGAGAGGGGGGCCTGCCTGATCGCTTTGCCCTTTCCAAATGTTGAAGAGAGGGGGATTTTCCCTCCTTTTGCCAAAGAGCGGTCGTCGGTCTGGTGCCGTGGAGCGCTTGGTGGCAGGGTCCATCACACCCAGCACCCGCACGTGCAAGAACATTTCAAGAAGTTCACGAAGATGGAAGCAAAGGGAAGCTTATTTTGGTGCCAAAAAATTGAAATCCGTGCGTGGTTTGTTCGTGATATGCATCCGTATCTGCTGTAAACTTTTCTGAAGGTCTCCCACGTGCGTGCATTTCAATTTTTTGTTTGCAGCAAAATAGTCTTTTAATTCTGATTCCACGAACTTGTGGAGGCCCTCTCCTATTTGAGTTGCTACCATAGAAGACAAAAGATTGCCCTGGGTGTGGATGTTACGGCAGTGGGTTAAGCTGCTGCATCACACACCAGAGGCCTGAGCTTGAGCCCCAGCTCCTCCACTCCAACTCAGCTCCCTGCTGATGCTCCTGGGAGGCAGCAGGTGATGGCCCAAGTGCTCGGGTCTCTGCCACCCGTGTGAGAGACCCAGACGGAGCTCCTGGCTCCTGGCTTTGGCCTGGCCCAGCCCTGGCTGTCGAAGCCATGTGGGAAACAGACCAGCAGGTGGAAGATCTCCGACTTTCAAGTAAATAAATAAATAATATATTGTTTTAAAGGTTGCTCTGCAGATGTGCAGTGTTTGAAAGGTGTCGTTTCACTTGAGATTTGCGTGGTCAGGGGTAGGGGTCAGAGGGAATGGAACAGCCATCGCAGCCTCCAGCTCACTGTCGGTGGCTCCTTGGATCCTAGCTGTGCGAGCTCCCCGGAAGCCTGCAGGATTCTGGAGGGGAAGTGATGTCAGCTTGGGTGAAGGAAGCTCTCTGGGTTGAGACCTTTTCTGTCTACACTAACCCGGACAAGGAACCAGCGAGTCCCAGTAGGGTGACAAGGTGCGCTCAGCTTAGGGAGTATCTGTTGGGGAGCTTAGGGAAGCTTAAAACTGGGGGATAAAAGCTATTATAGAGGAAAATTGGGGTAGTGGCGCCTCTGATTCTCAAAATACCTGAGTGATTTTGGACGATTGGCGTTTCCCATGCTTGGTGTGACTGGTAGTCGCTGATCACTGTATAAGTAAGAAGAGTGAACAACAGAAAGGGGCCCACGGGAGGCCTTGCTGCACCCAGACCAGGGAGGCCCCGTGGGTTCTGTGTCCACTCATGTAGACGCACAGCTAAGCCGTTTGCAGCAGACTGGAGAAGACCCTGGAGCGGGCCTGGTTTTCCTCATCTGAGCTCCTCATTCCTGGAGCGAGGCATCCGTGTGTCAGGTCACAAGGAGGACCTGGAGCCGTTGCACAGAAATTTTCTTGGCCAGCGGCATGGCTCACTCAGCTAATCCTCCACCTGCGGCGCCGGCACCCCGGGTTCTAGTCCCGGTCGGCGCGCCAGATTCTGTCCCAGTTGCCCCTCTTCCAGTCCAGCTCTCTGCTGTGGCCTGGGAGTGCAGTGGAGGATGGCCCAAGTGCTTGGGCCCTGCACCCCATGGGAGACCAGGAGAAGCACCTGGCTCCTGGCTCCTGGCTTCGGATCGGTGCAGCGCTGGCCGCAGCGGCCACTGGGGGGTGAACCAACAGTAAAGGAAGACCTTTCTCTCTGCCTCCCTCTCTCACTATCTGTGCCTCTCTCTCTCACTGTCCACTCTGCCTGTCAAAAAAAAAAAAAAAAAAAAAAAAAAAAAAAAAACTTAAATATAAAAACTCCTAGAAGAAAACGCAAGAGAAAATCTTGACCATGATTTTGGCGACGATGCTCTGCATCTGACACAGAAAGCACCACAAAACCAAAGCTAACAAATGGCAACTCCATGTGCAGACACTTCACATCAAGCAAACAACCAACAAAGAGGAAAGACAGCTGCAGAATGGGAGAAGAGATTTGGAAACCATCTCTCTGACAAGGTGTTAATATCCAAAGCGTATCAGTAACTCATACAAATCTATGACAAAAAAAAAAAAAAAAAAAAAAGCCCAGCTAAAAGTGGGCAATGACCCTGAACCGACAGTGTTCCCAAGAAGATGTACAAACGGCCAGCGGGTTTACAAAAACACAACACATCAGTCACCAGGGAAACGCAGGTGCGAAGCCCAACGCGGTGACATGTCTTACCCGTTAGGAAGGGGTCGCAGTCTGTTCTGTGCTGCTGTACCAGAGAACCACAGACTGGGGAACTTATCACGGGGACGTGTGTAGCTCGCAGTTCTGGAAGCTGAGAAGTCCAAGGTCAGGGCTGTGGCATCTGGCTGGGGCCTTCCCGCCGTGGTTCCTGCCATGGCACCCCTTGGTGGAAGACAGAAAGGCGGGAGTGAGAGCAAGAAGAGGCCACGCTTGCTTTGAAAACAAACCCACTCCCATAGTAAGGGCATCAGCCCATGGGGTCTCTGTCCTCATGACCTAGTCGCCTCTTCACCGTCCCACCTCTCTGGGCCGGCACTGTGGTGTAGCAGGCAAAGCCACCACCCACGGTGCTGGCATCCCACATGGGTGCCAGGTCGAGTCCCAGTTGCTTTACTTCCAACCCAGCTCCCTGCTCACTCGCTCGCTCGCTCTCTCCCTCCTTTCTTCTCTGTGTAAACTTTGCCTTTTAAATAAATAAATCCTAAAAAAGAAATCCAACCTCCCAATACCTGCACTGGGGATCAAGTCTTCAACAACACAGGAGCAGCAGATGGCTGTAACCCGAGAGATAATACATGTTGGCAAGCGTGTGGAGGAAAAGGGACCCTGGTACACTGCTGGCGAGAATCTAAATTGGTGCAGCCAGTATGGTAAACCCTTGAAAACTCAAACTCCCATGTGATGGAGCAACCCCACTTTTGGGTATATAACCAAAGGAGGTAAAACCACTCTCTCTCGATGAGACGTAGGCACTATCGTGTTCCTTGCGTCATTATTCACAATAGCCAAGGTACGGAAAGAACCTAAGTTGTTAATCCAGATGAGTGGATAAGGAAAGCGTGGTGTAGGCATGCCTCAGAGATATGGGGGATGGTTCTCAGTGCAGATCAGAGCGATGCTCATGTTGACACCATATTGTAGTGTGCAGTAATGTTATATAATGTGTGCAATAACATTTCATCTAGAAAATGTACATACCTTAATTGTAAAATACTTTATTGCAAAAAAACATAAGGGACACAACATGAGTCCAGACGGCCTGAACAACGGCACCGGAAGACTTGCTCCATGCAGCATGGTCACCAACCCACGCTTTGTGAAAAACACAGTACCACTGCCTGCGATGCGTGCATCCGCTATGAGCCTCTGTTTGAGTCCCGTCTGCTCTGTTTCCAACCCAGCTCTGTACGGAAGCAGCTGGGAAAGCAGACCAGCCTGGCCAGAGTCCGTGGTCCCCGCCACCCGTGTGGGAGACCCGGATGGAGGTCCAGTCTCCTGGCTTCAGTCTGGGCCAGCTTTGGCCATTGTGGCTGTTTGAGGAGTGAACCAGCAGATGGAAGTGCGCGCTCGCTCACTCTCTCTCTCTCTCTCTCTCTCGATCTTTCTCTCTCTCTGCCTCTCAAATAAATGAATAAATATTTTTTAAAAAATGCATGCCTGGGGCCAGCACTGTGGCGTAGCAGGTTAACGCCCTGGCCTGAAGCACCAGCATCCCATATGGGCACCAGTTCTAGTTCCAGCTGCTCCTCTTCCAATCCAGCTCTCTGCTGTGGCCTGGGAAAGCAGTAGAAGATGGCCCAAGTCCTTGGGACCCTGCACCCCCGTGGGAGACCCGGAAGAAGCTCCTGGCTCCTGGCTTTGGATCAACTCTGCTGCAGCCACTGTGGCCATCTGGGGAGTGAACCAGTGGATGGAGGACCTCTCTCTGTCTCTACCTCTCTCTGTAACTCTTGCAAATAAATAAATTTTTTTTTTAAAAAAAAATGCATGCCTGTCCATATGTACCCTGGAATCTCACTCAGCCTTTAACAACCAGGAAATCCTGCCTCTTGCAACACAATGCATAAACCTTGACAACACTGTGCTAAGTGGAATAAACCAGTGCCCGATCTCACTCACAGGTGGAATCTGAGTGCAGCTGAAGTCACAGTGACAGACAGGAGGGCTGGGGAGGGTGAGGACAGGAACAGGCATTACTGGTTCAAACTTTCAGTCCTAAAACGAGGGGCCGGTGCCATGGTGTGGTGCGTAAAGACACCACCTGCAGCACCAGCATCCCATATGGACGCCGGTTCAAATCCCGGCTGCTCTACTTCTCATCCAGCTCCCTGCTTTGGTCTGGGAAAGCAGTGGAAGATGCCCCAAGTTCTTGGGTCCCTGCACCTGTTTGGGAGACCAGGAAGAAGCTCCTGGCTTCGGATGGGAGCAGCTCCAGCTGTTGTGACCATTTGGGGAGTGACCCAGCAGATGGAAGACCTCTCTCTCTGTAACTCTGCCAATAAATAAATTTAAAAAAAGGAACACTGCATGATTTCATTGAAATTTGCTGACAAGTAAATTCACCCCAACCCCCAAGAAAAAGGAAGTTATGCGAGCTGAGATTAATTAGCTTGACTGTTGTAATCATCTCACAACTACACCTGCACCAAAGCGCCACATCCTGTACCTTGAGTACGCACGACTTTTATTTGTCAATCCTGTCGGTAAAGCTGGAAAAACAAACAGAGAGATGTGGGATCATCTACGCCCCGTGCTCTTGTTATGAAAGACGTCGGGCCCAGTGGGGCTGCTTTTCCAATAGTGTGCACTCACTTCCAGCCTGTGTGTCACATTTTTTAGCAAAATATTTTTAAATTACAGCATTCCCTCTTGTAGACCTGATGTTATTGCTCGCTTAATAAACTGCAGTTACAGTGTAAACATCAGCATTACTTAGGTATGTGCTGGGACACACACACAAAAAGAAAAACCTCACGTGACTTGCTTTGTTACAATATGTGCTTTATTGTGACATCTGAAACCAACCCCACACTATGTCCATGGTGGTCTCTACCTCATTGTTCATCCACTCATCCAGAAAACAGCTTAGTCCATTTCCCTGTCTGGGTCCAAGTCATCTTGCCCAAGCCATTGTGAGGTAACCTGTTGTGTTTTTTTTTTAATATTTTATTTATTTGAGAGGCAAAATTAGAGAGAGGGATCTTTCATCCTATGGCTCACTCCCCAAACGGCCGCAACAGCCGGAGCTGTGCCGATGCAAAGCCAGGAGATAGGAGCTTCTTCCAAGTCTCCTACGTGGGTGCAGGGGCCCAAGGACTTGGGCCATGTTCCACTGCTTTCCCAGGCCATAGCAGAGAGCTGGATCGGAAGTGGAGCAGCCAGGATAAGAACCGGTGCCCATATGCGGTGCCAGCGCTGCTCACAGAGGCTTAGCCTACTACACCACAGTGCCAGCGCCAGCTTTCAACCACAGGTATCCCTAACAGATACACTTCCTTTCTGATTCTTCCACCCGGCCAGGTTCTACTAACAATTCCACTGCACTAGCTTTGCAGCCGTGACCTTCATCAGCAAGGTCAAGATAAAAATATCTTTTACCTGGAGCCAATAGTCAGATTTGGGGATCAGAGTGTGGTCTGGGCAGGAACATATCCGTGGCTTCTAGAAACTTGTCAGCAATGGGAAAGTATGGAGTGGGAGCCAGCTGTCTGTCTTAATGGTGCAGGAGAACAGGTGTTGGAAGGCGCGGATGATGGAGAGCTGTGTATCAGAAACACCTGGGGTTCTTCCTGCCAGACTCCAACTCCCATTCCTGCAGTGCAGCAAAGAAGCCCCACTCCCACCCCCACCCTGCCACCCCGGTGCCTCTGATAAAACCAGGCACGGGAATCCTGCAAATGGGTTTGAAGACAGCCTTTGTCACTCAGGTAAGGGATGAGGCGTTCACCTGATTGGCGGCCCCTTGGGTGAGCCGAGTTACAGCTTTTTCACCTGGCAGGGGAGGGCCTGGCCTGCCCCTCATCACAGCCTCGGGGAGGGAAGCTAACATGATACGATATCGATCCGTAGGCAGACTCCTGAGCAGCGAGTGGAAGCAGCTGGGGTTTTGGTAAAGTTTAAAAAGCAGGCAGCCCCGCCTCCCACCAGAGCGGGGTCCAAAGGAGCCAAAAACAGGCGGCGTCTCCTCCCCGCTCCCGCGGTAGGAGACGGCAGCTTTGCACCGGGGCTGCTTGTTTCCAGGGTGCCAGACTCTCCCCTACTCCGTGCTAGGCGGAGGCTCAGGAGGTTGTTTGGAAAATATTGTTTTTAAACAGTATCCATGCGTTCTGCCTTAGAAAATGAGCCACTCGTCGAGGATCAAAACCCCTGCTGAGGCTGCCCAGGTGCACCTGGGGAGGATTTTACCTCCACAGAAACCGAACACTGCTTCCCTACTCCCGTCTTCTCCTCCTTTCCTGGAGTCTGCTCCGCACCCAGTCTGAGATGCTGGTAAAACGGCAGCAAATGCCTCGGGCGGGTGCTGTGGTACACGACACCAGCATCCCATATGGGTGCCAGTTCGAGTCCTGGCTGCTCCACTTCCAATCCAGCTCCCTGCTGATGCGCCTGGGACAGCAACAGAGGATGATCCAAATGCTTGGGCCCTGCCACCCACATGGGAGACCCAGAAGAAGCTCCTGGCTTTGGCCTGGCCCAGCCCTGGCCGTTGTGGCCATCTGGGAAATGAACCAGTAGATGGAAGATTCTCTGTAACTCTGCCTTTCAAATAAATAAATATTAAATATACATACATACATTCATACTTGGGCTAATCACATCATTAGGGAGGGAGTGTTTATCCTCACAGAAGCTGGTTACTGATAGAAGGAGCCAGAACATTAAAATGTCACCATGTTGTAAACCCGAGTTGAATTAATAGATCTGGAAAGAGCTCACCAATGGCTGTTGGCATTGTAAAAAGGGGGATGAGAAGATACTATGAGGGCACTTTTAAAAGTGTGTGGTACCTGGAGTTGAAAGATAAGTTGATTTTAGTGCAAAAGAATGTTGAAATCCATGTGGCTTTTTGATAATGCACATTTTCTATTGCACTTTTTGAAGTACCCTTGTGTGTGTCTCCTAGAAGTTACGATGCCACGTATATAAATCTTGCCCCCCAAAAAATAACTGACTTGAACCTAACTCTGCTTAGAGTCTGCAGTCCACCGGAAGGAGGTGGGGGTCACAGGACCGTGTTGAAGACGGCTGCACCCACCGCAGCCCAGGCTCTGGGGAACTTTGTGAGGCTAATGAGCCGGTTCTCCCACGGGGAACAGAGCCAGAAGCCTGTGGCTCCAGGAGACTCGAGAGTCCTGTCGATCAGTCCTAGTGTGGGCACCTTGCTAGGCCCCTGTGCAACAAACCTTTAGAAAACGACAAGTCAGGGGCTGGGGCTGTGACGGCAGGTTAAGCTGCCACCTGCAGCTCCCTGCTCGGGGCCTGAGAAAGCAGAGGAAGGTGGCCCAAGTCCTAGAGTCCCTGCTGCTCAAGTGGGAGACCCAGATGGAGCTCCTAGCTTTAGCCTGGACCTGCCCCAGCTCTTGCAGCCATTTGGTAGTGAACCAGTGGACGGGTGATCTCTCTCTCCCTCTCTCTCTCTTTCAAATAAATAAATGTTGAGAAAAATACAAAAGCACTTCAAAAAGTTCATGGAAATGGAATGAAAAGATAAAGTTTATTTTTATGCAAAAGAATTTTGAAATCCATATGTAGTTTTTTCATACTACACCTTTCTCGTGAACTTTCTGAACTACCCTCAGAGAAGAGCAGTCACTCATGTCTGTTATTTATTATTTAGTATTTAGTAGCTCATGTCTATTATTTATAAATACAGATTGGTCTGTCTTTACCTTCTTCCCTCCTGGGGACATGCAGAATTCTGTGTTGTAGACCTGCCTGCCCAAACAGGCCGGGACGTCTGGACAAGTCAGGACTCCCTCATTGCATCCTCCCCAGCACGAGCACCCCAGCCTCCATGTGTGGGAGCCCCAGTCCTGACTCCACTGTCAGCTGAGGCCGATGACCCACTGGATCATTCTTTAAAAAAAAAATGATTGGTTGATTTGAAAGACAGAGTTGCAGAGAGGCAGAGAGAGTGAGATTCCCCCACCTGCCGGAAACTCTCCAGATAGCTGCAATGGCTGGAGCTGTGCTGATCTGAAGCCAGGAGCTTCCTCGGGGTCTCCCACACAGGTGCAGGGGCCCAAGGACCTGGGCCATCCTCCACTGTCCTCCCAGGCCACAGTAGAGAGCTGGATCAGACGTGGAGCAGCCAGGACTTGAACTGGTGCCCATATGGAATGCCGGCGCCACAGGCAGCAGCTATACCTACTATGCTACAGCGCCGGCCCCAAGATCATTCTTTTTTATATATATACAGGCAGAGTGGATAGTGAGAGAGAGAGAGAGAGAAAGGTCTTCTTTTTTGCCGCTGGTTCACCCTCCAATGGCCGCTGCAGCCGGCGCATCTCGCTGATCCGAAGCCAGGAGCCAGGTGCTTCTCCTGGTCTCCCATGTGGGTGTAGGGCCCAAGCACTTAGGCCATCCTCCACTGCCTTCCCGGGCCATAGCAGAGAGCTGGCCTGGAAGAGAGGCAACTGGGATAGAATCCAGTGCCCAAACCGGGACTAGAACCTGGTGTGCCGGCGCTGCAAGGCGGAGGATTAGCCTGTTAAGCCACGGTGCCGGCCCCAAGATCATTCTTTTTTTTTTTTTTTTTTTTTACAGGCAGCGTGGACAGTGAGAGAGAGAGACAGAGAGAAAGGTCTTCCTTTGCCATTGGTTCACCCTCCAATGGCCGCCGCGGCTGGCGCGCTGCAGCCAGCGCACCGCGCTGATCCAATGGCAGGAGCCAGGTACTTCTCCTGGTCTCCCATGGGGTGCAGGGCCCAAGCACTTGGGCCATCCTCCACTGCACTCCCTGGCCACAGCAGAGAGCTGGCCTGGAAGAGGGGCAACCGGGACAGAATCCGGCACCCCGACCGGGACTAGAACCCGGTGTGCCGGCACTGCAAGGCGGAGGATTAGCCTAGTGAGCCGCGGCGCTGGCCCAAGATCATTCTTAACACTGGGACGACTGTGAGCCCGAGAACATAGAAGATGGAGACTGACAGAATGGAGAATTTTATAACATTGACCATACGCCCACACAGAATCCCACATGCCTCAAAGACGGTTCTGCTACAATGTTGCCACCCTCCTGGCTGAGGCCCTGTGGCTGGAAAATGCCTGTCCAGAGTGGGCGCTGACACAGCAGGTTCAGCTGCCGCCTGCAACACCAGCATCCCATATTGAGTGCTGGTTAGAGTCCCGGCTGCTCCACTTCCAATCCAGCTTCTTGCTGATGCCCCTAGGAAGGCAACGGAAGATGACTCAAGTGCTTGGGCCCCTGCACCCTCGTGGGAGACCTGGGTGGAGTTCCTGCCTCTTACCTTCAGGAATGTCCCTGGGGCGTGAAGCAGCAGGTGGAAGATCTCTGTCTCTCCCTCCATCAGTCTTCCTCTCAAATAAGTAAATTGGAAGGAAAATATGGGACAGGACATGAATAGGGAAGGAAGAAAACACCTGTCCAGACGTCCCCGTGTTGTCCCTGACCTGTGCCCCAGGCTTGTTCGTCGCCACCTGCAAACATCCGGTATGCAAATGCCCGGTGGCTGCCTCTCGAGTCCCTGTCCTCCTCCTTTCCAGCTGCTCCGAGTTCAGTGTTGCCCGGGATTTCTCTGCGTGTCTTTAACATGAGCCCTCTCTTTCCTTCATGCCTCGGAGCTTGAAGGAGCTTCCTCCCTCTGCAAATGGCCCATCCATCCCAGACTTCCCACCCCTGGGAGTGACTTTTCCTTTCCCAGGATGCCGGCCCCTCCCTGGGTGTCGCCCGGTTTACCCACCCCTGAGAACTTAACGCTGGGGTGGGTGGAGCTGGTTCTCTCCTGTGCTGATTTCCTGCAGGAGAGGCAGTTGGTGCAGAACGTGGCTTACGCAAGGGTTGCCCCCTTTGGGTGCCCTCCCTGATAACCTGTTCAGCATCACCCACAACCAAGTTTGCCCTGTGGTCTGCGCACGTTCTGCTAGGTTGTTCTGTCCCCAAGATTTCCAGGTGGTTCTGTAGCATTGGTTGATAGGAAGAAAAAAAAAAAAAGTATCCTACCGTCTAGTCCAAATTTTTAAAGGACATACATACAGACACCCAAATGCTTTGGGAATGTGCTGAGGTTCAACAGACTGTGAAGTTTTAATTTATATAAAAAAAATGATAATAAAAGCCAAAACTTGTGTAGCACTTATTAAGTGCCAGGTGCTGCTCTAAGTGTCATCTGTGTATTGCTCAGTAGTTCCATTGGTATCCCCATGTGTAGGCAAGGATCTGCAAAAAGTTCGTGGAAAGTGCATATTATGAAGAAACTATGCATGGGTTTTTTTTTTTTTTTAAAGCTGCACCAAAATAAATTTATCTTTTTTATTAATTGAGAATCGGAGAGAGAGAAGTGGATGACAGAGACAAAGCTCTCATCAGCTGGTCCACTCCCCAACAGCTACAATGGCTGGGGGTGCTAGAGCAGAGCTGGGGCCCGAGCTCAGAATTAGGAACTGGATCCAGGTCTCCCATGGGTGTCAGGGACGCCAGTACTTGAGCTGTCACCTGCTGCCTCCCTGGTCTGCGTTAGCAGGGAGCTGGAGCCAAGTGCCGAACCCGGGACTTGAACCCAGCACCCTGATGGAGGATGCTGGCATCCTACCTGGAATCTTAACTTAGGCTACATGCCTGCCCCACGTTCTGCGAGCTTTTGATGCCCCCTCCTAGATCTGGAAAGTGAGCATGGAGGCCAGTAACTTACCCTGACTCCCGGCAGTCTGGCCCAGGGTCTGTCCCCTCTGCGGCTCTGCCCTCTGCCTCTCTCACCGAGAGACCCAACTGGGAAGAGGAGAGAAAAGCCTGGAATAAGAGAGACAGAACTACCAGCAGGGAAGGGAAGCGGAAGAAAATAAAACACATGGAAGAACACCTGGAATACTTTGAGGCAAGCCTTATTTTGGGGTTCCTGAAGTTGAAGGTTATGCTGGGACTTGGGGACAGAGAAAGAATGTCTGTGGGTGAGAACCTGAGTCTGACTCGGCTCTGGCCCTCACTCGGGGTGACGCGGGAGTCACTTGTCACTCTAGCTCCGTTTCCGTCCCTAAATAGAAAACAAGGCCTCTTGTTGGCCCCCGTGGGGTCGTGGTGAGACTTGACTCTGCTTTGCAGCCAGGAGTTCCAGGGAAGAAAGTTCCAAGGACTTGCGTTTTTCGATGAGCTCAGGACAGCTCTGGCCCCGAAGGTAATGAAATCCCGTTGTTGTCCGCAGGGCGCCGTATCTGTGTGTGTGTGTCTCCGAGATGCTGACGGCAGGCTGCGGCACAGCGGAGCCCCGCTAGACACCAAGAAACCCATGGCTCTGGTTGGATCTTTCACCATGACCAGCCCGCAGTAAGTACCGCCGGGGTCCGTCCTTGGCTAGGAGTCTCCCATGAAACCAGGGTCTCCCAGCTCAGGTGGCCACCAGGGATTGCACAGAGCTCATAGGGAACGGAATTAAAAGATCCGTTCCTTTGGGTGCCACAAATTTTCAAATCTGTGCATCTGAGGGCTCGGAGGAGAGCTCCCAGGACACACCTATTATGAAAAATTAGTCATGGATTTGATCCTTTTTGATATCGAAGCAAATATCTTTTGATCATTTTTTCCATGGATTTTCGTGAAGGATCCCCACAAGGAAGCCACAGACAAGTGGGGAAACATTTCCAAAGCAAACCTTACGATGAGCTGAACAAGCACATAAGGCGAGCAGGCCCAATGGGAGTCGCAAGGAAATTCAGCCGGGGCAGAATCCTTAAGCAGGAATTGGTCTCAGTTCCCAAAACCTTCGTTCTCTGTGGACCAAACACTTAGTTTAAGCACCGACAAGGCATCCACTTATTTTGCCGTTTTGCAATTTCATCAGTAAGAATACCAAGACAAGAGTACGAGGTTTGGGCCTGGCCACAGAAGCGCTCACCACAGGGCAGCGCGGGCTACAACCGCAGATTGCAATCTCTTCCTCTCGTGTCTGGGGAGCCAGCCGGATGGCTCTGATCTCGCTCAGGCACTGGGCAGGGCTGGCTGTGGGCTGTTCCTGGTGACGGTGGTCTCTGTCCAGCGTGTCCCTCGCCCTGAAGCAGGCTGGGCAGGCCACCGTCTCGTGGTGATGTTGGCTCTTTGTCTCTAACAAATCCCTTGGAGAAGCTGCTCCTACAGGGAGAAGATCGACTCCAGCCCCGAGGTCTCGCAGTCGGATGAGGGCGGAAGGTGGAGCAGGAAGCAGAGAGTGACAAGGGGCACAGAGCTTCCTCTACGTCTGTGTGGTGTCTTACAGCCAGACCACCGGGATTCCATCCTGGGGGCACCACCTCACGCTTGACCCAGTCCATCACCCAAAGACCCCACCTTCAGGCTCCATTCTTGGACGGAGTTCCCACCCTAGTCCCTCCACCCGGGACTTCGGGGCTTGGGCACCGGTGTGACCTGGGGAGCCAAGTCACCTACTGTAGCAGGTGCAGAAAGTCACAAGGGCCTCTGCGTGGCTCAGCGGTGTCTGTTACCTTCCCAGTGGCCAGAACAAGCTACCGGGCTGGGTGGAGGTGCAAGGGTGGGGGAAAGGCACCCTCCTTGGGGATGGGAGGGATGCACAGTCTCACAGCAACGGACGGGGTGGAGAACGGAGCCCTTGAGACGTTTGGTCTGCTGTACTCTTCCTCACGCCCAAGGCCACATGTGATCATTGACCATAGCCTAGGGTCTGAGGGACATTCCCTCCCACCAAAGAAAGCTTCTCTCTGCTGTGGTGACCATCCGGCCACAGGCGGGGCAGGGCCACTAGGGCCACTGGTGCAGGGGGAACAGAGGGCCGAAGCGCTTCCTCCCCTGCCTTTCAGAGCCATATCCTGTCGGCTCTGACACTCACCCCACCCTCCACAAACATCCCATTGACCAGAAAGCTCTACTGGTTCAGTTCAGAAGGCTGCAATTTTCGTGAGCAGTCCAGGAGAAAAGAGAGCAAATGCAACAGCTTCTCCTTTCCCTTGGAAACATCTCGGGGAGCTGGGATTTCCCCCGCAAACACCCACGCGGCGCTATCAGTTGGGAAACAGAGACGCCCCCCCATCCTCTGACTGCTCTGCCGGAAGCTCTGAGCCGCTTAATGAATGTCAGGCAGAGATGCCTACGATGATCCGCGCTTGACAGGCGGGAGCGAGCACAGGTTTAAATAAGGCTGACGAAGAGAGCCGGGGCCTCGGCAGTCACTCGGCAGGTTCAAGGCCATGTCTAGGCAGCTCTCCTGTGGCCCTGAAAAACGTTTTGCACCACGATGCACTTAGCTCTCATTCCATGCCCTTGTGTGACTGCACAGGTTTCAAACGTTGTTGGAAAGTTTAGCATTCCCAGCTCCCATCCAGATGGAGGGCTCAGCACCCCAGGGCTCCTCCAACCTGCTCTCTCTCTCACCCATCCCAGAATTGCCCAAAGCCCCTGTGTCACCTCCTCATGTTCCGATTGGGGAAACTGAGGCCCAGGAGGAGCCCCACAGGAGCTGGGCTTGGAGCCATCACCAAAGTGTCAAGAACAGACTAGAGCAGACCTGAGTGTGGGGAGGGCACCTGGCCGAGGGGTTAGGACACCTGCGCCCCGCAGAGGACTGCCCGGGTTCAATCCCCGCTGCGGGCTGATTCGTTTCCTGCCAGTGTACACCCTGGAAGGTGGTGGTGATGGTTCAGGTCGCTGGGCTCCTAGCACCCACGGGGGAGATCCAGACTCAGCTCCCAGCTCCCAGCCTTGGCCTGACCCAGCCCTGGCTGCTGTGCGCATTCAGGGAGCGGACCAGCAGATGGAAGCTCTGTGTCTCTGTACTTCCCAAATAAATAAAGACTTTTTTTTAAAATCTGAGAGGAGGGCATTGGTGTCACGGCTAAGGCACTTTTGCAGGGACCACTCCCAATATAGAGCCCTGCTTGAGCCCCAGCTATCCCACTTCCGATCCAGTTTCCTGCTGACGTGGATGCTGGGAGGTGATGGCACAGGGACTTGGGTCCCGGCCACCCAGGAGGGAAGCGCAAGTTGAGTTCCAGGCTGCTGGCTTTAGCCTGTCCCAGCTCCAGCTGTTGTAAGAATTTGGCAAGTGAACTAGCAGAAGGCAGATTTCTCTCTGCCTCTGGGTCTTTTCTATACACATTGCAAAATGAACAGCAAAACAAGTCTCTGGTTTCTCATTACCCAGGTCACCCACCCTCAGCCATCCCTCTACCATTTCATTTTTACTGCTTGCCACACTTTCTAACCACCTCTGACCCACGCAACTCCCAGCTCTTCAGATTCCACACCACGGGACAGGCTGAGGTTGTGAGAGAGGACCAAAGCTGGTGTCCCCAGGGAGTGAAGGCAGAGGTGTCTGTTGTCCACAGAGCTCTGGTGGCACTGGGCAAGACTGTGCCCAGATGTCGGCTCCACTGCACGACGCGTGGTGGCCCCGTCCTCGCCTGGGGGCCGACAGTGACTGCCCATGGTCATGTTTGTGACCAGAACACCTCCCCCACTGGGTTGCGAGGTGGTGTCGTCCGTAGCCAGGACGCCTGTGAGACCAGCTTAGAGACGTGGGCTACCTGCAGGCCTCTGACAGGACCACAGAAGGAAGCCCCTGCTTTCCTACGCCCACTCTTGACCAGTTCAAGTGAGAGGGGGTGGCATCCAGGGACAGCCACCCAGAGCGCCCACCCTCCCACCCGTGGGTGCCTCACAGCCACGCACGCGTCTTGTTGCCCCCCGGGTGGGGACAGGCGATGGGGACATTTCAGGACCTTTACGGAGGTCCTGTCCCCTCCCTCCAGGGGACAACTTTGAAGCAGAGGTCAATCCAAGACAAAGAGTAGTGCTACAGACCCCACACACGCCTACCGGGTCTTGTCCCCTCCAAAGCACCTACCCTGGTGCAGGGCCCAAGCACTCGGGCCGTCCTCCACTGCCTTCCCGGGCCACAGCAGAGAGCTGGCCTGGAAGAGGAGCAACCGGGACAGAACCGGCGCCCCGATCGGGACTAGAACCCCGAGTGCCGGCGCCGCAGGCGGAGGATTAGCCTATTGAGCCGCGGTGCCGGCCCAGGAAGCCCTCTTGCTCCTGGGGGTGACTCCGCCCTGCCCCTCTTGCCCACGCAGGCCTGCCCTGGAAGGAGGAATTTCTGAAGTTGAAATCATCTCTCAGCAAGTGGACGAGGAGACCAAGAGCATCGCTCCCGTGCACTTGGTGAACTTCGCCGACAGGGACTTGCCCCTGGCTGCCATCGACCTCTCCACGGCCGGCTCGCAGCTCCTGTCGAATCTGGACGAAGATTACCAAAGAGAAGGGTAGGTGCTGGGGCCGGGAGGCCGGGGGCGGGCGGCGTGACCCCCTGGGTTCCACGGGCAGCTGCGGAGAGGAGCCATGCTGAGTGGAAGAGCCCGGATGTTCACGTCACAAAACACCCATCCCTGGGAGGCGGCCTCCTCTGGGACTGATGGTGCTGCTCCACGCCTGGCCCATGGGGACAAGTCTGAGACCTGCCCCAGGTCCCCGGGCCGGGAGGATCTGAGATGGCCCCCTCTGAGCCGACTCTCACCCAGGAAGAAAGACCTCCATGGGCAGGACCTTGCTGAGTGGGGAAAGGGCTACACAGGGCTCGGCCGGGAGCTTGCCAGCCTTGCCCCCTCCCCTTCAGTGAGGACAAGCGGGCTCCTGCTCGGCTCGTGGGATCAGACGCTTCTGTTCCCTGGTTCACGTCTCACAGACCTCTCCTCTGCTCGTGCTGCAGCTGGGTGCGGCGGGGGACCACACGGGTGGAAGCCCCCTAGATGCCCACCCTACCCACCCCCGTGGAGGGTCTGAGAAAGACAGGGCCAAGGTCACAGGGAAGCCACACAGAATGGTAAATGCTGGCAAGACCTTAAGCATCTGTTCTGGGCAAGGCTCCTCCCCCGGTGCTTGTAAACAGTTTGGAGCACGTGGCTGCTTTGCATATAAATGTGGGGGTGGGGAGCGTTTCAAAGAAGCCTCTGCTGCAGCCACATTTATGGAGCTCGAATCCCCCAAGGTGCTCCCCGCTTTCCCAGATAAACTGCCTAACAGTTGCAACACCGGACACCTTAACAGCGCCCCAGCGGCCGTCTCTGAAAATGGAATTTTTTCCAAGTATCGTGCATTGAGTCAGCAGAACGTGAGGCAGATCGGCAGGTGAACAGAGAGGAGGTAGCCCAGGGCCGCCTGGTGCTGGCAGCACCAGCCTGGGGCGCTGGCAGCACCCACCTGGGTTGAAGGCTAGACCCAAGACCTGGGAATCAGGACCAGCTGCGTGCACGTGCAACCCATGCAGTATCCAGGGCCCGGTACTCTGCGGCCACCGTCAGGGAATTCCTAAGTCTCTGGGCATTTCCCACCTGGCTTTGTAAATGACATCTGAGCACCACCGGGTAAGGCACTGTGCCTCTGCCCTCTGGCGGTCAGAGGCGGTAGTGCGGCCTCCTATCATGCCCAAGCTGCCCCCAGGATTCATTCTCTGCTCTGGCCTGTGCAGGTCTAAGTCAGGTGGGAGGATGTGGGGAGCAGCAGGGACCTTTCCACAGATTCTGGTTTGGGGCAGCGTCTCCATCTGCCCGTGGGTGTGTGACTCCACGGGTGTACCCCGCTTCCCAGGTGCACCCTGATGTGAGCCCTTCCTAGCTGACCCTGGCGGTGGTGGGAGGGAGGCCCTGCTCTGCCGATCAGTTGACTTCTGCGTGGGGCTTCTGTAAAGGTTCTTCCCATCAGGGAGAATGCCAAGTGGCCGCCAGGCGGAGGGGCCCTGGGATTGGCTTGACTCTCCAGGTGTGCCAGGAAGCAGCCCCAGGTAGGGACGGGCCTGGCTGCCTGAGCTCCCAGTGTGGAGCAGGGGGGGGGGGGGGGGGGCCCTGGCAGCCCCAGGACTTCCTGGAGGGAGGGAGGGCAGGCGGGAGAAGAAGGAAACCAGAAGGCGCTGCGGAGGGGGCGGGGTGCTCTCCCAAGGCTTCTTGGCTCCTCCTGCATTCCCTGGAGTTTTCCCAAAACTCCCAGCCTGGCCCTTTCTGCAGGAGCGCGAAGCAGCCCCTCCCATCTGAGTGGGTGACGGCCCCTCCCATCCAGTGGCAATTACGGCTAGCCACCACGGGAGGTGTTGTTCCCCATGGGCCCAGTGACTCAGCTGCCCCAGCTCCTCCTTGAACTCTGTGACATTTCGGGAAGCTTCACCGAGGCTGGGATGGGCAGACCGCAGACAGCGTCGGTGCCACATATCCCAACAGAACACCAGGGCCCAGAGCGTGGGAGGAACTGGCTCAAGGTCAGGGAGTGACAGAGACAGGGATGGAGCCCGAATCCCGGCTCCCGATCCAGGCCAGCATCCCTGGGCTTCCTTCCCTGTGATGTACCTGTCCACCGTGTCACACCTGTCCTTAGAGTATCACAGCTGCGACTCTGGGTCGCACAGCTGCGCAAGTGATGTCTTGTGTGCATCACTAGTGCCAAACGCGCACTTTTAAAAACCCTGGTAGAGGGATTGGCGCTGTGGTGTAGCAGGTAAAGCCCCCACCTACAATGTCAGCATCCCACATGGGCACTGGTTCGAGTCCTGGCTGCTCCACTTCCCATCCAGCTCCCTGCTAATGCACCTGGGAAAGCAGCAGAAGATGGCCCAAGTGCTTGGGCCCCTGCACCCACGAGGGAGACCTGGAGGAAGCTCCTGGCTCCTGGCTTCAGCCTGGCCCAGCCTGGCCCAGCCTGGCCCTGGCTATTGGAGCCATTTGAGGAGTGTATCAACAGATGACCAACCTCTGTCTCTACCTCTCTCTCTCTCTCTCTCTGTAACCCTGCCTTTCAAATAAATAAATCTTAAAAAAAAAAAAATCATGGTAGAATACAAGCAATCTTGGAAAAGTTCATGGAAAATGTACATTATGAAAAACAACACATGGTTTCCAAAAAAGGTTTGGCACCAAAGTGAACTTAATTCTGTCTTCCACAAACTTCTTGACGTACCCTCTTACACACAACGGCAAAGTTAGCATCTCGACCGTCTGCGAAGCTGAGAGCATTCACGTCAGCAGCCATCACCACCGTCCAGCTCCATGTGGAACCCACGCTCTCGTTCTCCACCCTGCCCACTTCACTCCGTGCTTTCTGAGGCTGCGACCACTCTCGGTGCCTCCCAGACCTGAGCCGCTGTGCCCGGCTGGGTCTCCCTGCCCGCTCACCCGTGTCGGAGCAGGCGGCAGCACCTGAGGCTGAGTGACAGCTGTCTACACCACATTTTGCTGATCCATTCGTTGGTCGACGGACGCAGGCTGCTTTCCCATTGTGGTGTTGTGGCCAAGGCTATGGGCTTGGATGTACACGTATCCCTTGGAGACTCCACTCTCCATTCTCTGGATCACGTGGCAGTGCTAGTTGTAAATGCTTGAGGGACTGTCACAAAATTGTTGTCCACGGGGACCACCAGTGGTGCACACAGGCTCCAATTTCTCCACATCCTCACCGATACTGATTTTCCATTAAAAGTGTATTTAATATTTTCACTTTTTATTTGAAAGGCAGAGGTGGGGGGGAGAGAGAGAAAAATCAGACAGTTATATATAGAAAGATGCTATCTACTGGTTCACTTCCCAAAGGCCCATAAAGGAACCAGGAGCTCCATCTGGGTCTCCCACGTGGGTGGCAGGGGCACTGCTGCCTCCCAGCGGGCACACCAGCAGGAAGCCTGACCCAGGCTCTCCAACATAGGACGCGAGGGTCCCAAGTGGTGACTTTACCACTGCACCAAATGCCTGCCAGGTCCCGAAGGCAGCCCCCAGTGGGTATGAAGTGGATTGGGGTGCCACTGAGTGGATTTCCCTGCTTGGCCATGGAAGCGCAGGACGGGACTAGGAAGGAGCAGTCACCCGAACTCGGGCTACACCATAGGCGTGGTGGGGAGCCCTGTCTCCAACACGCGGGCCACACCATAGGCGTGGGCGGGGAGCCCCGTCTCCAACACGCGGGCCACACCATAGGCGTGGGCGGGGAGCCCCGTCTCCAACACGCGGGCCACACCATAGGCGTGGGCGGGGAGCCCTGTCTGTCAAGCTCTCGGCTTTGCCTCGGGCCCTCCGTGCTCCTGACGCACCTGCCTCACAGAGCCCAGACTGCACGACTGAATGCCGCCTCCCCTCTTAGGGGCCGAGAACCAGAGAACCAGGCGGCTGTAGGGACTGGCGCCAACCCCGACTCCAGCCCCAAGCTGGCTCTCCCCAGAGCTGTCCTCACCGTCCGTTTCCGCCCACTCCCCTCTTCCCAGCCCCGCTGGCCTCCGCGGGACCCCCTGCTCCTTCCTGCTAAAAACCAGAAGTTGTGGGGAGGCGGACCGCAGGCACCCGCCCCCCAGGGGCTCCCGCCAGGCCCCGCCCCAGGCCCTGAGCTCCGAGCTCCTCCTACCACCCTCTGAGTACCCTCACTCAGTCAGCTGGACCCTCAGGTCTCGCGCACATCCGAGCTGGCCCCCACCCTCTTGCAAGGCTCACCTACACTGCTCTCGCCCACCGCGGCCAGAGGGGATCTGACACCAACAGCCGCTCCCTCCCCTGGAAGCAGCCCCAGTTCCCCTGTTCTATCCAAGGCCCCCTCCTGGGCCTCTGTCTCCAGCAGGAGCCCGGAACCCCACCTGGCTCTCCCGCGGGAGTGCGCTGCTGCCTCCAAGCTACGCTGGGGCGCAAAGCCAGGCGCTCAGTAGGTGTCCCAAGGCGGAGCTTTAACCTCGGCGCCAAGGCCCCCCCTGTGATTTTGTTTAAACTTTGAGAGAGACAGAGAGAGTCTTCAACAGCCTTTAGGATTTGTTTTCCCTCTTATTTGAATGCCAGGGTTCTTCATTTTCCGTCTTTGCGCTCCGTCCATTCCCACATCTCAGCCGGTCACGTCCAGAGTCACCTCCTTCATCCACATCTCCCTAACTCCGGCTCCCGGGCCTGTTCTCAGGGATCCTGGCTGCCCTCCTCTCCCACGTCACGGCTGCAGTCGGCCCTGGGAGGCGCCATCTCAACCCACCATGCCCCAAACCGAGCTGGTTTTCCAAAAAGGCCCCGGCCATGGACACGTCCAGGCCTCCCCAACCGTCGCCACCACAATGGGCTCCCTGACCACAGAGCAAGCCTGCGGCCTGCCCACGGCTGGGGTGGGGAGCCCACGGCGGCAATGCGAGTGCCGCGGAGCCCCCGTGGCCGGCGCTGACCCCGACTCGGAACCACGCTGCCCCGGGCCAGGCCCTCGCCACGTCCCCAGGTCCACGCGAGAGGCCGCACCGGCGTACACGCGCCGCTCCCTCCTCCTCTTCCCCCCGCCCGCACCAAGCGCCCCCTCCCTTGGTGGGGAAGCCCCCGCGCAGCGGCGGGGAGACGGGGCCACGAGGCCGGTGTGAGCCCCGGCTGGGCCGGCCACGTCCTGCGCACGGGTGGCCCCGAGGCCAGCTCTGTGCCCTGCCGCTCCGGCCGCCGCCGCCGCCTGTCTCTCCCCTGCACCACCTTCTCCCCGGGCCCTGGGGCTGGCTTGGAGCCCCACCAAGGCCCAGCCCGCGGTGTCTGTGGGGTGCGTGGGAGGGTTGCCGCGCTCAGCAGGCCACTCCCCCCTCACTCCCGTCCGGCAAGCCAGCATGGCGGCCCCGCCACCCCTCTGGGGAATAACAAAGAACTTTTCGCAGAAGCCGCCAGCAGCTCCTTCCTTGTGTCCCATTGGCTAGAATTGGGTCACATGACAGGACATAGGGGAAAATCCATAGGCCAAGCAGGCTGTCCATCAACTGTCTCATTTCCCACAGTGCATTGCTGCACCCAGAGGGGCGGGGCTAGGGCGGCCATGGCGACTCTCGCACAGGCCGCGCGCCTTTAAGAGAGCCAAGCCTCCATCCACATCTGGATTTCCGTCAGCCTTTCTAGTCACTGGTTTGGGAATGATCTAATAAGTCTGTCACCTTGCTCCTTTCACTCCCGGGCAATTGGACCTGCGTCCGTCCGTTGGGGGTGGAGGACAATGCTATGACGTCATGCTTGCGTCATCCGGGCCCCTTGGCTTCCATCGCCCCATTGCACGGTGGGAAAGTGAGGCGCGAACTGGCTCTCGGTGAGCACAGCGCCCACAGTTAGCAGAGGGGCGTTGAGTCTGCGGGGGCTACGCAGGGTGCAGAGTGGACATTGGCCTCTGTCCACCGGCGACGCCGAGGGCCCCGCGGATGTGCGGGGTCTGAGCCCGGGCTGCACCCTGGCGCTGGGGGCGGCAGGTGTGGACCGGCAGGTGCCCCGCAGGGCCCCCCGCCCGCCTTAGTGACTAGCGGGGTGGGGCTCCCCAGCTTCTGGTGGGAAGAGGTGCGAGCATCTTGGGAAATAACCCCAGGCTGACCGCTCCTCAGCACGCAGCGAGGCGGTGCGGTTCTTCCTTGGGGCTCTAAGAGGGCCGGGCCGCCCGGCTCAGGCGGGCCTCTGGGCAAGGGTGCAGAATCCCGGCCCGGGTGGGCGCTCCCGCCCGCGGGGGACACCTACACCACGTGTCCAGCAGGACTAACCAGGGGGAGGCAGCAGAGGCAGGGGCTCGGGGATTTGTTTTTTAGATACCTGGCTAGAAAACTCAAGCAAACACGATACAGCAAGCAGCCTTAAATGGGGAGTGAAATGACTGTAGTCGTGCCAGGTGCCAAGGCTGGGGGCAGAGGCACAGCTCAGACTATGCCCCGGCCCCTGCACTGCCTGGCTTCCGGCCCACAGCCTCCAGGAAGTCTTCCGTGCCACCTCAGTGCCCCTTGCCTATCTCCATGTCCGCACCCAGGAGTGACCGCAGGACTGGGTGAAGGAGACTTATACCTCGTGCCCCACCCAAGGAGAAAAACTAAATAAACAAAGAGCCTCGTTAATCCACTTTCTGGATGCCGGTGAGGTTTGTCTACCATAAAACGCCACACCAGTTGCCCCTGGTCCCCCGTTGAGCCTGCCCGTGGCTCCCTCTGTGTTTTAGTGGGCTTGGGATTCTCGGGGCCACAACCAGGGACTAATAATAGTTTAATTCAGATTTTAAAAATTAATCCTGGAAAGCCCAGCTTAGACCGTTTGGCTATAGCCCAAAGACTTTGCATTGATTAAGAAGACGGTAAATTCGCAGATAAGGTATTTCTCTGTAAGGTACCAGCAGGCTCCACCCAGCACACGGAGTGACAGCGGGAGTGACCGCCAGACGGCCACAGAGTGCCTCTGGCCACCCGTGGCTGCAGGGAGGGGAGGGGGGCTTTAAATGCCAGCCCCAGGTCTCCCAGGCAAGGCGAGCTGAGGTTTAAAATGCAGGATGGAATGGGGGCCCCCGATCCGTGGAGCACTCGGGTACCAGGCCTCGGCCCACCCAGGTTTGCTAAACCACGGTGGACCCAGAGGAAGCTGGGCAGGAAGTAGCCACAGCACAGAGGACAGCCTCACGCTGCGGCCACTCCCCAGGATGAGCCAGTTCCCAGAACTGAGGACTCCGAGGGCCAGGGGGCCTTGCAGGCACGTGGCCCAGTGGCACCGCACTGCCTTCCCTGTGTGGCTGGAACCTCTGTCGCCACTCCCTGGCCACAGCAGGCAGGGCAGCGGGCACACGAGGTGTAGCTAGCCGGGCACAGTGACAGCTCCTGCCTCCTGGCCCTGAGCTCTCGTCATCACCCCCGCCGTGTTTCCCCAGGGATGACATTTCCCAGGCAGAAAACCTGCGATTCTGGAACAGGCAAATGTCAGCCGCCAGCGACCTCAGCCAGACACGGCCCTCCCGTCCCCGCGGCAGCTGGGCTCACCTTTCGCTCTGATCGCAGAGCTGAAGCTGCCCGCGTGGCAGTTCCGGGAAGGGCTGGGGAGAGCCCCCTGTCACCTGCAGCCCGAGTTCTGGCTTGGCCGGGAGTGTGTGTGTGTGCCGCTGGGCTGTGTGCCGCCGTGGTCTGCCTCCAGGACCTGGGCTCAGGGAAGAAGGGGCCGGCTTGAGTCTGTGGCTCGGCTGTCCTGAGAGACAAGAAAGCAGCTCGGTGACGGCTTAGATGCCGGGGGGAGGGGGTCCCTGTGGGCACCCGGCCACAGGGTCTCGACATCAACATCACGCTTCTCCTTGGAGAAGCCATGCCTCTGTCTGTCCCGCTCCCGCAGTTTTTTTTTTTTTACTTTTATTTTTCTTTTTAGAATGGTCTCGGACTAGGAGCTCACTGCGTCGTCATGGGAGTTTATTTACAAGGCTGCAGGCTGCAACAAATAAAAGTTCTATTTCTTTGACCCCAACACCTACAGAGAGCAAACAGAAGCCAGCAGCCGCGGTGCCCAGCCTGCCCTCCCACCCCAGGGCCTCCCCGAGGCCTCAGGCGTGACTGGAGGCAGCTCAGGCCACCACACAGCCCACCTGCCAGCAAAGGCCATCTGCTGCGTGGCGTTTGCCCACTGTGCCGGCCCAGCGCTGTCCCTCGAGGTAGACATTAGGAGGCGCCTGCCCTCTAGTGGCGACTCCTGAGATAACACCGCCCTGAGAGCCGGTCCTGGGTCCCGCTGGGGTGGAGGCAGGAAAAGTCGCTGGTTGTCCCTTGGGTCATTTACCCGCCCAGGGACCTATAGAAACAGGATGTGCCCTCTGGTTCTGCTGAGAGGGTCTCCCAGGAATGTAGTGATCATCTGGATTTTGGAGAAAACTGGAATTTCCAGATCTTAGGAGCCTGCAAACCTCCGGTTCAGCCCAGCCCAAGCCTGCCCCCTGGGGTCCATGTCGCAGCTAGTCTCCTGTGTCTGCTCTTCAGAAAGGCGCGATGTCCAGAGCCTGCGTGTTTCCCCACTCCCCACAACCTGCCTGCTCCCCCCAGACCCTCGACGGCGGCAGGTGCACCCCCACCTCCGCCGCGGGTTCAGCCCAAGCCTGCGTGTGTGGCAGCATCTCCCTTGCTCCCTGCCACCATTTACCACTCCCCGTGCCCCTACTCAGATACCTGTGTCCTCTCCTAGAGCTCCCGGAGCAGCGGCTCTCACTACCCGCTGGCCGCTGGGGTCTCCCTCGGTCGGTGGGTGTGGGAAGCCGTGGCCCCGACAAGCTTCCCAGGTGGTGCCGCTAGCAGCGAGGGCTTTGGCGTGGTTCTTGTGGGGTGGGGGGGTGGTTGCCTGCCCATTGGAAGCACCTGAGCAGATGAGGCCCGCCAGCCTGCGTCCTGCCTGGAAGGCAGGTGGTCTAAGCGGTCTGGGGTGTGGCCTGGCCACTGGGGCTTTTAAGCTTCCTGGGTGATCCTGGTTGGAGCTGGAGCTGAGCCCCGCTGCCCTGGCTGCAGGCTCCCTGTCCCCCATCCCCAGCAGCCAGGCCCTGACAATGGCCGTCAGTCCTCCTCATTGGCTTCCATTGCGTTCACCTGGGGTCACCTGGAGGCGGGGACTCCTGCGGAGTGGGACAGGAATCCGCACAGGACAGGAATCCGAGGACTGGGCTGGGGCAGGGAGGCGCAGGCTGGTATCCACGGCCGCCCTGGGGCTCTTGGTGCTGTGAGACATGTGGGTGAGGGGGAGGGGGCTATGGCTCCTGGTCCCACCCTCTCAGGGTTTACTTTGCAGACAGCAGGGAATCTTACCCAAGTCTGGACGTGGGGGCTCTCCCACCGCCTGCCTAGCACGCATACATCAATTTATTTATGCATTTTTAAATTTGAAAGGCAGAGACAGAGAGAGAGAGAGAATCTTCCATCCACAGGTTCACTCCCCAGATGCCTGCAAAAGCCAGGGCTGGACCTGACCAAAGCCAGGAGTCAGGAGCTGCATCCAGGTCTCCCTTGGGAGTGGCAGGGACTCAAGGACTTGGGCCTGCTGCCTCCCTGGGTGCACATTAGCAGGACGCTGGAAGCAGCAGAGCCGAGACTCAAACCCAGGCCCCCGCTGTGAGATGTTGCGCTGACTGCCTGTCCTGAGAGGTTTGTTTTGGGGTCAGAAACATTTTGAAATCCACGCGTAGTTTTTTCATAACATATTTTCTGTGAACTTCCTTCAAAGACGCCTGTAGAAAGACTTGAAAATCCCTGTGTGGTGGGGGACAGAGGCTTCCACCCATGACCTTGACCTTCCTCCCTGTGGTCCACCTGTCAGTGACGGCAAACCTTGTCTTAGGACCCGGCTGGCCTCGTCGCCCCTCACCCCACACTGTGGGGCCCTGTGGGGCTCACGCCCCCTCCTCCGTCTCCTGCTGAAACCTCCCTGCCTCTCAGATTACTTTTTAAAGATTTATTTATTTGTTTGAAAGGCAGAATTACAAAGAGAGAGAGAAAGAGAGAGAGAGAGAGAGAGGTCTTCTATCTACTGGTTCACCCCCAACAGCCAGGTCTGGGCCAAGCCCAAGCAAGATCCTAGAACTACATTCAGGTCTCCCATATGGGTACAGAGGCCCTGGGGCTTGGGCCATCTTCTGCTGCTTTCCCAGGCACATTAACAGGGAGCTGGTTTGGAAGTGGAGCAGCCGGGACTCAAACCAGAACCCACATAGGATGGCTTAACTCGCTGTGCCACAACACCGACCCAGCCATCAGATATTTTATCATGATCACCATCATAATTTTTGCCACCATCATCACCACCATCATCACCATCACCACCATCATCACCATCACCACCACCACCACCACCACCTTCACCATCACCATCGTCATCATCATGTATTCATTTCTGCTCCATGGCGCTCTGCAGATCGGCACTTTCCCCCATGTAACTTTCAATCTCCCGATTCCCCATGTGTACATGCATGTAGGCAGAGTCCCAGACAGGGGTGAGGTGGGATGGAGGCTCCTCACGCAGTCCCAGGGCAGCTAAGGCAGAGCCAGAACTATGGCTACCTGGCCAGTGCTTCTCGGCTACTTCAGGACACCGGATTCTTCCTCTGCCCGGGAGGGTGGGCAGGTCCAGCTCGGAACTGAGTGACAGAGGTGGGGTTTGACCTCAGCACCTCCTCCCCGACCTCGGACTCCCAGTCCCTCCCGGAGGCGCCCCATGTTGTGCTTGGTCTCTAGGCGACCCCCTCAGCTCTGAGACTCGGTGCCCCCATCCCCACTTCCAGGCCAGCTCAGCAAAGACCCTGTCTCTGCAGTGAGTGTTCAAGATCAGCCAGTCGGGGGTTCCCGCAGGAGGGTCCCCTGAACGCTGGCTGCACAGGAGATGCCATGACAGTAGGGTACCGGGGTCCAGCAAGTGGGGGAAGCTCTGATCCCATGACCCTTTGGAGACGAGGAACCATCATAGCACACTGAAGGTGCCGTATGTTTCCCCCCGTGAAACACACCCACTGCACAGTGACCCACATTTTCCAAAACTTACAAACAGGGGGACGTTTTTTAAATCAAGGAACAACCACACAATCTGTTCTGAAAACCAAGACTGAAGTTTAAAGGTTATGGAGAGAGAGAGAGAGAGAGAGAGAGAGAGCGAGAAAGCGAGAGAGCGAGCTGTCGACTGGGTCACTCCCCAGCTGGTCATCCCGGTCTCCAGGTCGGGGGCAAGATCATCACCTGCTGCCTCCCAGGGTCTACCTTAGCAGGAAGCTGGAGTCAGGCGCTGGAGCCCTGAAGGCCCATCCAGGCACCACCGCGTGGGATGCAGGCGTCCTAACTGCTAGGCTGGATGCCGGCCCCTCCTGCCCATCGGGATGGGCCCAGGGAGCTGCGGGCAGCCCCTGGCCGCCGGGCCCCTGAGTCAGGAAGACGCCTCTCCCTCTTGTGTCCCCGCAGGTCTAACTGGCTGAAGCCGTGCTGTGGGAAGGGCGCAGCCACGTGGCAGGTGTTGCTGCTCAGTGCGAGTCTCAACGGTTTCCTGGTGGCCTGTGTAGTACTGGTCGTGATTCTCCTGACCCTGGAGCTTCTGATAGATGTGAAGCTCCTCCACTGTGAGTAGCCAGAGAGAACCGCACGCCGTGCCATGTGCACCTGTGTCTGCCAGCCCCCATCCCTCCCTCCCCAACCCGCCTCCTGCCCCGGGTGGGGAGGGCGCCTCCGGGGACCACAAGGGGGGGGAGGTGCAGCTGGCGCCCTCTGTCGGTCACCGCGGCACCTGTTTGCGGCACCTGTTTGCGCCTCTCCACCAGGGTGAGCTCAGTAGTCCTGTCTTCTCAGCATCCCACCATCAGGGAATTGATGAGATAGAGAGAAAAAAAAATGCTGGGGACCCCTGTATGCATTTTTTTTGACAGGCAGAGTGGACAGTGAGAGAGAGAGAGACAGAGAGAAAGGTCTTCCTTTGCTGTTGGTTCACCCTCCAATGGCCGCTGTGGCCGGCGCACCACGCTGATCCGAAGCCAGGAGCCAGGTGCTTCTCCTGGTCTCCCATGGGGTGCAGGGCCCAAGCACTTGGGCCATCCTCCACTGCACTCCCGGGCCATAGCAGAGAGCTGGCCTGGAAGAGGGGCAACCGGGACAGAATCCGGCGCCCCGATTGGGACTAGAACCCGGTGTGCCGGTGCCGCTAGGCGGAGGATTAGCCTGTTGAGCCACGGCGCTGGCTGTATGCATTCTTTATTATTACTTCCATTTGGAATTTTCTGTAGCTCAAAGGGGGCTCCCCCCTGGGGTGACCACTCGCTGTGATCTCCCTTCTATAGACAAGCAAGTTAAGATGTGGGGGTTAGAGGCTTGCCCCACGTCAGAGGCCCTGGGGCTGGGACTTGGGGGGCAGGTGTCTAACCTCCAACCCGGTTCTGCCCTCCCTTGGGGTTGGTCCCAGTGTCACGTGTCTGGGAGGGGTGGCGTGTGTGACAGCAGGAGGCTTGTCTGCCACCTCTCATCTCAGAGCCCCCACCTTGCAGGTGCACAGAGGGGCTGGGGCCGAGGAGGTGAGTGGCCCCTGAGTCTGTGTGGCGATTGTTCAGGTGCAAATCGAAGGGGTGGAAGACTCCTTTCCTGACTGCTGACCGGTCAGTCCTCCTGGCTCAAATGCCACCCTGCCCGCTGCATCCAGGCCCAGCCTCCTTGGCCTCCTCTGCTCTCAGGAGGGGGTGACAGTGAGCCCCCCCCCCCGCTTCTGTCTGATGGGCCTCCTTGGGTTTTTATGCAGCTGATGTGTCCTTGGTTCAAAGCCCATCCAGCGACCGGCCCTGGTTTTACGCTCAACCTGTCTTCAATTAAACGGTGCTGGAGATGTCCCCTCCCACCTGGTCCTATGTCTGCTTTTGATGGGATCTGACCCATCGCAGGGAGCTTTTCTCTCTTTTTTATGCTGGGAGGGGGTTGCAGCCGGGCCCCAGGGGCCGCCCGGGCTGGGACGAGGCATTGAGTACAAGTGAGAACCCAGCCGACGCTGGAATGTTGCTTAGAATTAAGTATCCGGGAGATTGATTTTGGGGGGAGATCCAATAGCAACTCATAAAAGGCATCTAAATTCCATAAAACGCACCGTCAGAGATTTATGGCTTCTCTAAAGCAAACCGTAAAAAAGGCCCAGGAATTCATTTGAGAAATAATGGAGAGAGATTTTTATGTTTTCAGTATCATCTGGATGGCCTTTCTGAGGCCCCTGGGCCTCGGCCTCTGGGCTCCCACTGGTACCCATGTGACCGGGGACAGGAAGGAATCCATAGGGCCTTGGGGCTCATCTTCCCAGGGAAGCGCTGGCCCAGAGCCAGGGGACCCTTGTCTCCTACCTGGACCTGGAACCATATGTGCATGCGCAGGGAGCTGCGAGCCCAGGCCGGGGGTCCCCCTCGCAGGCCAGCCCCCTGCACAGGGGGCACTTGCTGCCTTCCCTGGGCCCCCAGGAGGCTCAGAGGGTAACAGGCACCCTCTCAACTTTCCTGCCCGGGACCTGTTGCTTTGTCCCAGGACTCCTGCCAGTCTCTCTGCCTGCTGCCTCCCACCTGACCCAGGTCCTGGGTCCCAGCACCCAGCAGACGATGGCTGTGCTCGGCCAGGGTCGCGAGGCCGGCCGTGGCTTCCTGTATGTTCAAACAAACCTTTCAAAGGAGGAGCCAGGCTGAAGGTGAGGTGGGTGCATCCTGCAGGTGACCCTCTCTCCATTCACCCTGAACCCGGAAGGGTGAGTGGAGCAGTGGGCAGCTGTCTCGGCCGCTGCTTCCACACCCCTCCCCAGCCCTGCACCCAGCTCCCACTGAGAGCTCAGGATGGGAAGTCCCCGTCAGCTCGGCTCAGGTCCCACTAACAGTGCCCAGCGCTTTGCGGGGAGGGGGTGCATCCCTGAGAGCACATCCAAGCTTGTCATCGGAAGCCCCCTCTGCAGGGCTGCCTTCCCGGGGCCTGGGGAGCTCCCACTGCACCTCCCACAGACCCCGCTGTCTGACCAGGATTCAGCCAGATCGGAATGTTCCCGGGAGCCCACCCCGCCCCGGCACCCAACTCCACGCCCCTCCAATCGGCTCCTCCTGTGTTACAGTTTCCAGCGCCTTCCAGTTCGCGGGCGTCATTCACTGGATCAGCCTGGTCATCCTGTCCGTGTTCTTCTCAGAGGTGGGTGACGGCTCGGGTGCTGAGGGCCTTCTCCTCGGGGCACTGCGGGTATCCGGGAAACCAGACTCTCCTGCGGTGACCGTTCCTGGTGCCAGGCCCTCGGCTGGGCCTGGAGGCCACTGAGGGGGAGGAGCCACAGGTGCAGAGCAGCAGGGAGGCTCAGCCCAAGCAGGTGGCATCAGGGGACTGAGAGGTGGGCAACAGCATTCATGAGACAGCATGTGTCACCGTGAGGCAGCCGGAGGTCCCGGTGGCCTGATGGAGCAGGCTGGCCATCAGGTGGAAGTCAGGCAGCCTACAAGTGGGAGCAGTGAGGAGCTGTGGCCCCCTCCTGGGCCAAGGCAGGCAGTGGAGGACAGGGTCCAGGGCTGACTGTGGACTTGACCCAGTCCAGCAGGGGGCATGTGTTGGATGGAGCCAAGCCCCCCCTCCAAGAGCGGGCACCAGGGTGTGTTTGGAAAGTGATGGATCAGGGAGTGTGGGTGCCCTCAGTGCTGCTGGGGTCGGTGGACATCAGACCAAGTCTCCCTCCGTGGAGTGGGCGGGCAGCACTGCTGGAGGCTCCCAGGCTTCCGCTACACGTGTGGGGCCTGTGATGTCGGGGAGCTCCGGAGCCCCGCATGGTCCCGGGCTTTACCTGGGGGTGACTGGCAGCTGGCCACAGGGATTCCCTGGCCTACATCAGAGAAATCGGCTGTGGCGGCTGCAGGCAGGGCCTCCTGGTGTGTGGGGGAAGGCAGACCTGGAGACGCACACAGAGCTCACGCCCGCAGGGCACGTGACACAACACGGATCCGTCGTGAGAGCAGGATTCAAAGCGAGAGGGAGATCAGGTACGAGAGGAGGAGGGGGATCTGTCAGAAGAGGTGGCAGGCGTTGAGACAGGCCTATGAGCAGCCTCTCTCCAAGAGGGCAGAGTGGCGTCTGCCCCCACCCAAGTTCAGGTCTCCCCTTCGTCAGGTAGGGGGCGGTGCCCAGGTAGAATATGCAAATGAGCGAGGAGTTTGGGCGGGGCTTCAGGGCAAGTGGTGTCATGGCGTCTTGGGCATGAGGTGGGACAAAGGCTCGGGTGCACCAGGTGCACAGTGGGGATGAGGGGAGGTACAGCCATGAAGTGGGTGGGGTTGCAGCTGACCCGTGGCTGCAGCCAGGAGGCTGCTGGGGGACTCTCGGCTCCTTTTCCCTCACTAGCTCCCTGCCTAGCCCTTAACACAGGGGCCTGGGGACCAGCGCACAGCACGGCTGCGGGAGAGGGAAGGCAGGGCCGAGATCTGGAGGTGCAGTCTGCAGTATGATCAGAAACCCAAGAAGTCACAGGCCCTGGGAGCCCCTTGTGGGCCAGCCCTGGCTAACCTGACGGCTCTGCTCAAAAAATCAGGAGACGGCTGAGCAGGGGCATGGGGTGAGGTGGGCCAGGCAACCGCATCCCAGGCACAGCACAGCCTCTCCCTGGGCCCCAGCTCCACCCTGCCCCACCCCCCAGGTCCCACAGACACACGTCCACAGCCAGATGGCTCCTCACACAGACCTTGGCGAATGTGCCATGTGTGTGACTGCCAACAAAAATGTTTAATCAGTTGCTGCGGCTCTTACCCCTCTCTAGCCCTCTGCTTGGGTTTTATTGGCTTCTGCAAAATTTATTACCCAGCGTTAATTCGGGATCCCTTCCTGTCGCCACTGGAGACGAACCACCTGAGGCAGCCGGGGCCCTGTGAGCGGCGGTCACAGCCTCTGTGGCCCCCACACGCAGCCCCGGGGCTGGGGAAGGGCTGGGGGCTTCCCACCCGCTCAGCTGGGACAGCTGGGCCACAGAATGCTGGGGAGACAGGCGGGTTCCTTGATCTTGGGCCTGGCAGGCGAGTGACAGGGAGACGTGGCTTCCCAGCACACGGAGGTCTTACCCGGAGCAGCCAAGTGTGGGCTTCCGCAGCTTCACAGGAGAACCGAGCACCACGGCTTTGATGCTGGAAGGGCCTGGGAAATGTGTGAGGTGGCGCTGCCTGTCACCTTGCAACAGGAAGGGCCGGGAGCCTGTTTGCCCCTGAAAATGCCAAGCGGCTCCTTCTAGAACCATCTATACTGACGAGGACAGCTGCCCAGGCCAACCCAGGTAGTTGCCAAAACCAAGCCCAGGGCCCTATGCTCCTGGCCAGATCAGGAGTGGACCAGGAATTGACTGAGCAAGACCCCCGACCCCAGGCCCAGATGACCAGGAGCAGCACACGTCACCCCTTCGGTCTGAGCCCTTCTTTCTCTGATTTACAGCTGGGGGTGTGGCTGGGGGCTGAGGGGGTCACCCCCAGCTTTCTCTGGCTTAGGGATGGAACTCGTCCCCCTGGCACATCCCAAGAAGTTGGGCCCCTGGGGGCTCCTGCTTTGCCCTGAGCTATGCCCCACCCTTGTCTGAGCACAGCCCTGGAAGGCGCCGCGGGCATCCTACGAGCTGGGAGACGGACCTGCAGGGCTGTGGCAACCTGCACAGGGCCTGCGGGAACAACAGGGGTTTCAGACAGTGAGTGGTCCTCCATCCAGGCCTGTGCCCAGCCCAGCGCCGTGGGGCTGCCCCGGAGGACATGCTACCTGGTCTACTCAGGCCCTACAGCACCCCGAGGCCTGGGGGGAACGGGGTGGGGGGCTGTCTGGGCCCAGTGTGCGGATGCAGGCAGATCTGCTTCTCGGATGAGTGACAGCTCCTTGTTGTCTAGCGTGAGCCTGCCCCACCCAACGACTGAGGCACATGCACACTAGAGACCTGCTTGTTGTTTATCTGAAACCCGAATTTAACTGTGCAGATGTCCTGTGCCAGGGTTCTTCCGAGTTCATGAAAAATGGTGCTGAATGTTTATTTTGGTACAAGAAGTTTTGAAATTCATGCACAATTTTTTTTCCCAAAGCACACATTTTCTTGAACTTCTTCAAAGACCTCTCATGTGCCTGGATTTTGACACTGTCGCACACCACAGTAGCCGTACCTTTTAATTCTATTGCTCACGAACATTTTGAACTACTGGGGCACTGTATCTGGCCACCCTGATTTCTACGTGGCTTCAGTTTCGGGTCCACCTTGCAGCTTCTGACTTTGAGCAGGATTCAAAATGCTCATGGAAAATGGAATTAAAAGGTAAGGGTTTAGGGACTGGCGCTGTGGCATAGCAGGTAAAGCTGCCGCCTGCGGCACTGGCATCCCATATGGGCACCAGTTCAGATCCCAGCTGCTCCACTTCTGATCCAGCTCTCTGCTGTGGCCTGGGGAAGCTGTAGAAGATGGCCCAAGTGCTTGGGCCCCTGCACCCACGTGGGAGACTCAGAGGAAGCTCCTGGCTCCTGGCTTCGGATCGGCACAGCTCCAGCTGTTGCGGTCAATCGGAAAGTGAATCAGCGGATGAAGACCCCTCTCTCTCCCTCTCTGCCTCTGCCTCTCTGTAACTATGCCTTTCAAATAAATAAGTAAATCTTTGCCAAAAAAAAAAAAAAAAAAGGTAAGGATTTAATTATTCTTATTGGAAAGGCAGAGAGAGATCTTCCACCCTCTGCTTCTCCCCTCAAAGGCCGTAATAGCCAGGGCGAGGCCAGGAGCCAGGAATTCAATCCAGGTCTCCCACGTGGGGGCAGGGACTCAAACGCTTGAGCCCCCACTGATGCCTCCAGGTTATCGTGAACAGGAAGCTGGAGTCCCGAGTGGAGCTGGGATGTGGGCGTCTTAACTGCTGCACCAAGTCCTCACCTGATAAGGCTTTTGGTTTTTTTGAGATTTATTTATTATTTATTTTTATTTTTATTTTTTATTTTTTTGACAGGCAGAGTGGATAGTGAGAGAGAGAGACAGAGAAAGGTCTTCCTTTTTGCCATTGGTTCACCCTCCAATGGCCGCTGCGGCCAGCGCATCTCGCTGATCTGAAGCCAGGAGCCAGGTGCTTCTCCTGGTCTCCCATGCGGGTGCAGGGCCCAAGGACTTGGGCCATCCTCCACTGCCTTCCCGGGCCACAGCAGAGAGCTGGCCTGGAAGAGGGGCAACTGGGATAGAATCCGGCACCCTGACCGGGACTAGAACCCGGTGTGCCGGCGCCACAAGGCGGAGGATTCACCTGTTAAGCCACGGCGCAGGCCTAAGATTTATTTATTATTTGAAAGGCAGAGTTATAGAGAGGCAGAGAGAGAGAGAAGGAGAGAGAGAGAGAGGTCTTGCATCCACTGGTTCACTCCCCAAATGGCTGCAACAGCCAGAGCTGTGCCGATCCAAAGCCAGAAGCCGGGAGCTTCTGGGTCTCCCACACAAGTGCAGGGGCTCAAGCACTTGGGCCATCTTCCACTGCTTTCCCAGGCCACAGCAGAGAGCTGGGTCAGAAGAGGAGCAGCCGGGACTGGAACCAGTGCCCATACAGGATGCTGGCACTGCAGGCAGCGGCTCTACCCCTCTACGCCATAGCACTGGACCCCCAATAAGGGTTTGGATTTTTCTTTTCTTCAGTTCAAAAACTTTTGAAATCCCCACATAATGCTTTCACAATCTGCACTAGCTATGAGCTTTGTGGAGACCCCCATAGAAAGAGCTGGTTCTGGGATGAACTTGACAATGTCTCTGCCATAGGGGAGCAGTCACAGTCTGACCTGTCCACCTGTCCCTAAGGGCAGACCCTCTCCTCTGACCCGGCCGGCCCCGTCATCCCGCACCCTGTGCTGAGTCCCTGCACTTGCACGGGCCCCGTGAGACCAGGGACAAACAGGCTGTGAATTCCCCTGCAGAATTGTCCTGGTCACTCCCTAAAAGCCTGGGAGCCGGGAGCTCCATCCGGGTCTCCCACATGGTGGCAGGGACCCAGACTGCTTGAGCCATCACCGCTGCCTCCCCGGGTCTGCATTAGCAGGGAGCTGGAGTCAGGAGCAGAGTGGGGACTCGAACCCAGGCCCTCAGAGATCCAGGCTTCTTTAAACAGCAGCCGTTACAGCTGCCTCCTTCTCCCTGAGACGGCTCCTCAGAGCTGCACCTGGGTCAGGAGGCAGCCTGGCCTCCGGCTACCCTGTGCCACCTGCCACACAGAGACCACAGCCAAACCTGAGTGCGCCAGGACCTCCTTGTTCCACGCCAGCCACCACCCGGATATTCCGGGTCTGTGAGGGGCCCCTCTCCTGGCTGCGTTCACCCCAGGACGGCCCTGGGGAGCCTCCGTCCCCAGAGCACCACGGCAGCACTGGCCGGTGCTCGGCCTTACTTCCCCTCAGCGTCTCGAGACAAGGGAACCCAGCTGGCCACTCAGTGGCGCTGTGGCCTTGGGCAAGTCACTGCCCCCTTCCCCTGTCCCAGCTGCGTTCCCCGCACCAGCAGGGGCCGGGCAGCCTCACCTTAGCTGGAGCTCTTCCCCTCTCGTCCTCCTGGAGACCCAGGGAGGTGGGGGCGGGGGTTCCTGCCTCCTGCACAGCGGTCCCTTCCACAGAGCCTCACGGGACGAGCCTGGGGGCTTGAGAAGCCGGGGAAGCCCCTGCAGGGCAGACGTGGGTCAGGTCGTGGGTAGCAACGTCTCGCAGGCTCTGCCCCTCGTGGGGTGGCTCGTGCGCCGCATCGCTGGCAGATCCTGAAGACTTTTCCCAGGACCCCTCAGCGGGCGCTTGTGTGGAGGTTCAGGAAGACCAGCGGAGTTGCATCAGGCCATGGAGACAGCAAAGAGGGTCCCGTTGCGCTTGTTTCTTTAGGTGAAAGGCATAGAGAGAGCATCCACCCGCTAGTTCCCTCTCCAAATGCCTACAACAGCCAGGAGCCAGGAGCTCCATCCGGGTCTCCCACGTGGGTGGCAGGGGCCCAAGTACTTGAGCCCTCACCTGCTGCCCCCAAGGTGTGCATTCACAGGGAGCTGGGGGGTGGGGAGCAGAGCCAGGACTGGGTCCGAGGCCCTCTGATATGGGATGTGGATGTCGAAAGTGCTGGGTTAACCCCCCGGTGCCGCAATGCCTGTGCCTGGACCCCTGTCTTGGCAGTCAGAGGTCTAGCTTTCAAAGCCTGCCCCACAGTTTTCCAATACACAGAAGTTTCTCAGGGGAGAGACAGCTTTTTTTCTCAGTTGCACAGGTTGTCTGGGAGCTGCTAGTGGCCGCACCAAATTCGGATCTCATTCTGGAAATGCGCACATGGGCGCATGCCGCCTGGAAGGCCCCAGGCACTTGGGCTGCCACCTCTGCCACCACCCTCCGGGTCCTGCCTTTCCACCAGGGTCGGCGGAGCCCCCGTCTCACTTCCCGGGGCACAAGCTTCGTCCCCAGTTGGTCGTATTCTTGTCGCCCCTTGTGCTCCGGGGCAGGCGTGCGGTACCCAGCCCTTGGGGAGTGAATAAATGATGTGCATCCAGGTTCACCCACATCCACCTCCCCCTTCCCATGCACCATCACCCTGGCGATGCTCTCAGGAACTTTCCAGTGGGATCTAAGGATGACTTTGGAAACACGGGACGTGATGGTTTGAAAGGACCACGCTTGCTATGGGTGGGGCCGGCCGGCTCAGGCTAGATGTTACCAGGGATTAAAACCGTGGGCTCCTGGCCCAGCCCTAGTTCTTTTGGACACTTAGGGGACTGAACCAGAGGATGGAAGCTCTCTCTCTTCCCTATAAATAAATAAATAAATAAAATAATCTTAAAAACCAGCTTCCTACAGGCAGCAGGGAAAATAGTAGCCCCAGCCTCTGGCTCTCTCTTACCAATTTCTCCCTGGCACAGCCCCCACCCAGCAGCCCTCCTGGGTGTCACCAGTTGTTGAGGCCTATGTCGTCCCACCAGATGGCCACCTCACTGCCGTGGCCCAGGGCTCTGAGCCCCCTGGTCCAGGCCCTCAGCAGCTGTGTGTCCTGGGGAAGTCACTTTCCCTCTCTGAGCATCAGATCTCATCCGGGAGAAAAGTTCCAGGGAGATCATGTGTGCAAACTTCCTGTATGGCCTGGGTTGCAATAGGGGACAGATGAGAAGTTCCCCAGGGGGTGGTACTGTGGGGCAATGAGCTAAGCCGCTGCCTGCAATGCCCACATCCCAGAGGGGCACTGGTTTGAGTCCTGGCTGTTCCACTTTTGATCCGGCTCCATGCTAAAGCACCCGGGAAAGCAGTAGAAGATGGCCCAAGTGCTTCGGCCCCTGCACCCACGTGGGAGACCCGGAAGAAGGTCCTGGCTCCTGGCTTCAACCTGGCCCGACCCCAGCCATTGTGGTTATGTGGAGAGTGAACCGGTGGATGGAGGATCTTTCTGTAACTCTGCTTTTCAAATAAAATTGATCTTTTAGAGGGAGAGGGAGAAGGAGGGAGAGGAGGTCCCTGTGGCCACGTGTCACTCGGTGATGCATCTATCCGGGAATGAGCATGTCGTTCCACGGCGTATGGCTGGCTGTGCCCGGTACCTCTTGGGAGGTGCGTCATCAGGCCTTTTGGTTGCCGTCTGAGCTTATGCGAGGTTACGACGGCTACCCCACCTAGACCATGCAGTCTTAGGGGGCCACCGTCGCAGGCCTGCTCGTTGGCGACCTCACCAGCGGGGCCCTGGCTGTAGTCACAGAGGCTGAGAGGGCCTGGGTGACAGCGGGGTCCAGCTGTACCTCCACCAGTGCTGGGCAGGTCTGTGTCTCCTCGTGGGCTCTGGCTCGCAGCCCTGGGGTTCGCCTCCGGTTCCCCTGGCACCTCCTTCCCTTCACAACGCCTCCATTTGACCTCTGGCTTCATGCCGAGTGTTAGCCCAGAACACACGCTTTGCCGGGTTGCTCTGCGGCTCTGGGCTGGTTTTTGAGGGCAGAAGGACACTGCTTTGGCCTCATTGCCTGGTTATGTGACTTTTTCAACTAAAATTTTTGAAATTTCAAACTTGTGCTTTTGATATGTCCTGTAGCGTAAAAGCCAAATGGGAACGGCCTTGTCAGTGGTGAGTAATTACTGTTACTACACACGAATTCCAAACTAAAGTATAGGGACTTCCGTCGCCTATTTTATCATCATGCTTAACCCTTGTTCTTCTTCGAGAAATATCATCATTTCGCAGGCAGAACACGGCGTTGACGTCTTTATCTTATTCAAGAATATTGCAGAGATAGGGACCGGCGTTCTGCTGTGGGGGTTAAGCCATTGCTTACGACACCAGCAGCCCATAGTGCAGTGCCGGCTCAAGTCCCAGCTGCTCCACTTCCCATCCAGCTCCCTGCTGATGCCCTGGGACAGCAGCGGAACATGGCCTGAGTGTCTGTGCCCCTGCACCCATGTGGGAGACCCAGAGGAAGCTCCTAGCTCCTGGCTTTGGCCTGGCACAGCCCCGGTTGCTGCAGCCATTTGGGGAGCGAACCAGCAGATGGGAGATCTCTTTGTCTCTCTGTCTCTCCCTATCACTCTGCCTTTCAAATTAAAAAAAAAATCTTTAAAAGAAAAGGACTAGAGCAGCGGTTGGCATTGGTCCGAGCACAGCCGTTGGCTGAAGTCACAAACATTGCAGCCTTTCGTCCCATGGCTGATGGGAGTAGAGCTGCTGTTTCCACAGCAGTTAATGAGGTTTAACGCTAACTAGCGAGGAAAACATAACTGTGGGCTTTGAGAGCAGTTGAGGAAGGCTTCATTACGATTCACAGGAAGCGTGAAATTTTAAATCGCTGTTATTTCTTGGGCCGTCGGGCTTTCAGGATATGGGGTGTGTCCCTGGTGTGGGGAGCTCTGGTTCCATTTAGAGGTGGGGCTGGCAGCCGTGACACAGACCCACGCACTGGAAGGCCGTGTGCTCGGGCAGCACGCTGTGAGTCCAGCAGGGTGACGCTGGAAAGCTGGTGGCAAAGAGACTGTGTGTGGGCCTGGGCTCGTGGTCAGCCTGCAGCAGCTGGGGCTCCCTGGGATTCTAAGCCGGAGGGGGCAGGGTGAGAGAAGTGGCCCTGGCAGCCAGTGGGCGGGCTGGGGTGGGGTGTGGGGGCTCTGCAGAGCAGGAGGAAGGCACTGTTCAGCTCAGGAAGCTCAAAGGGGAATGGGGATGAGAGATTAAGGGGCGAAACCTGGCAGGACTTGGGACAGAGGGAGCAGGTGGCGGGCGGGGAGTGGGTGAGGGCAGGGAGCAGGCGAGCGGTCCCCTGCACTCCCAGGGTCTAGCTGAGTCTCCGACGTGGTGACGCTGCTGGCCAGGCTGGGCCCTGCCACTCAGGAGAGCAGTTTGAGCTGGAGGCTTCGGCTTAGGGCCTCAGAGTCCCCAGAGCTGACGGCCAGGGGAGAGGTTGTCCACGGGGGACAAACTTGAGAAGATACTGGGGTCCTGGGAAACAGACCCCGGACAAGAGGCTGGCCAAGGGCACGGGGAGGGAGTAGCCAGGCAGGCGGGCAGAAGGAGCAGCAGTGCGTGGGGCAGCCTCCAGGCCAGGCGGCCAGAGCACTCCTGCCACGGCCACCAGGTGGTCACTGGGAGCAGAGATATTTGCCCAGAGAGGAGAGAAGTAGAAGGCAGACCTTAGGGAGACCTGGGGGTGGGGAGAGCATTTGAGAGGAAGCCGGGAGCTAACCTGTGCGTCTCCTCCCCGAGGCCCAGGACAGCGCCTGTGCACACACATCAGTTATGGCTGATGTTAGCTCCCGGGTCTGGCACCCCACATGCTACCCTGCAGGCCTTGAACCAATGCTTTAAGGCCATCCCAGCTCAGGGCGCGGTGCTGTGAGCCCAGGGCCCCTGGAGTGGTCACCGCCGTCCGCATCAGGGAGGTTCACCTTTAAGGGGAGAGGGCACCCTGGGAGTGGGCCTTATCCTTGAGCCACCAGCCATCAACCTCCTGGGGATTTGGAGAGAGTGGAAGAGGCTGGTCGGGTCTGTGTGCTCCCGTTTTACCAGTGGCTGCCCCCAGGGGGCGCTCGTGTGCCGCCCGGCCGTCTCTCCCACCCAGCTGCACCTGCCACCAGGAGAGCCAACCTCTCTTCTCTTTCTCACCTGTTCCACACTGGGACAGCTTCAGCCTGGCAAAGGTTTCCCGCATCTCTCTTTGTTCCCTTGCAGCTGTATCGTGGGATCCATGGCTTCCTCGTGCTGTCCAACTTTAACCTCCGGCAAAACCTGCCCGAGAGCAGATCCGTGCTTAAAAAAAAAAAAAAAAAAAAAAAAAAAAACTTTTAAAATTTATTTGAGAGGCAGAGAGACAGACAGACAGACATGGACAGACATGGACAGAGAGGTCTCAACCACTTCACTCCCCGAATGCCCACAACAGCCAAAGCTGGGCCTGGGCCGAAGTTGAGAGCCTGGAATTCTATCAGGTTTCCCAAGTGGGTGGTGGAATCTCAATTATTTGACTATCAGCTGCTGCTTCCCAGGTTCTGTGCTGGAGCCGGGAAATGAACCCAGCCACTCCCGAGTGGGACACGGCGTCTCAACTGACATCTTTTGTTGTTGTTGTTGTTAGAAGTTTTCTTTTTTTTAAAAAAAAATTTTTATTTGAAAGGCAGAATAGGGGTGGGGGGAAGAGAGAGACAATTTACTGGTTCACTCCTCAAGTAGCCACAACAGCCAGATCTGGGCTACACAAAGCCAGGAGCTCCATCTGGGTCTCCCATGTGGGTGCAGGAGCCCCAGCACTTGGGCCTTCGGTGCAGGAGCCTGCGGTTCTTACAGTTGTTTTTTTTTCTCTCTCTGCTGGGTTTGTGTCTCATGTTCACAAAAAAAAAAAAAAAAAAAAAAAAAACATGAGGAGCACAGACACAGCAGGGCGTGTGAAGCGGAGTGGCTTATTTAAGAAAACAAAAGTCACAGAGAAAAAAAAATCAACAGCACCAAGAGCGATCCCGGAAGACAGCAAAAGCAAGACCCCCAGCAGCACCCAGGGGCAGGGAGGGAACCGTGGTAAAGGCTGACTTCCCGGTGTTGCAGGCTGCAAAGGGGGGGGCGTTCTCATGATCGGTCCGGGAAAGGGACGGTTTCCATTGATTAATTGGATAGTTGTTCTAATCGAGACTCAACAGCCAACACATGGAACTTCTCCCAGGACGCGTAGAACTCTCGTTACCTACCTCAGTCACAGCCGCACCGAAAATCCTTGATTACCAGGAGTAGCCCTGACACCCACCCTCCCAGAGGCCAGGGGCTTGAATTTTCCTATCTCCAGGTAGTGGGGAGGGGTCCCCTGCTCCCTGTAGACCTAGCCAGGAGTCTCTATCACCACCCTCTGCTGCCTTCCCAGGCGCACTAGCAGGGAGCTGGGTTGGAAGCAGAGCAGCCAGGACTTGACCCAGATCTCTGGTATGGGATACAGGCTTCACAAGCAGCCACTTAACCCGCTGTGCCACGACACCAGCCCCTCAGCCAACATCTGCTAGAGCACCTGCAGGTCCCCAGGGGCCAGCGCCAGCCACCTCGTGGGCATTCCTTCAGCCAAGCTGCCCCCACCCCTGCACCGCTGCCCCCCTTCCTCGCCAAGGGACCTGTTTTGGGGGCCGCTCTGCTGGGGCTCTGTCCAGCCCCGTCTGCCTGCTGAGCGATGAGCCGGGGGAGCCCCTCTGCCTGATGCAGAGGCCCCTTTGTAAAACTTGCACAACGCAGAGGCTAGCAGCTGCTTCCATCGGCACCTGCCAAAGTTTCCGTCCCTGGCTCCCTCCCAGGAGAAGAGGCGGACTTCCCTGAGGGGAGGGGCGCAGGCCTGGGGACCCCTCCTGCCTGAGGCAGGCCTGCACCGGATGCTGGAGTCAGGACTTCCCACCCTCCCCTCCTGCTGCTTGCCATCTGAACCCTTCCCCTGAGGAGGACAGTCCCTCCCCCAAGAGCAGGGTTGATTCTGGGAGCAGAGGTGAGGAGGGAATTGGAGAATGAGGGCTGGAGAGGGGAAGAGAAAGTTCACCTGCCAGTGAGCCTGTTTCCGGCGATGTCCTGGAGGCGTGGCCAAGCTCTGGGCTGTGTCTCCCATCAGTGCTTCCTAAAGGCTAGAGTGGATGGACAAAGGAGGCGGAGATTATCAGCCTCAGATGGGCCAGGAGGCAGCTGCAGCTGCAAATGCCAGGGCCCTCTGCTCGACCCCACAAAGCCCTTTACAGCTCTCGGGGCTGGGACTGGGCAGCCGAGGATGGGGCGGGCGTGGGGCGGGCAGCCCAAGGGCAGTGGCTCCTCAGTCGGCTTAGAGATCCGCAGTGGCCGGTAGCTGACCAGGCACAGAGCTACAGAGTCACAGCTTCAGCCTCGGAACGTCACGCTCTTTCTCCTTCTGCGTCAGGGCTGTGGTCACTGGAGAGTCCCAGGGGAATTAGAAACACACATTGCAGGGGGCGGGCGCAGTGGCGAAGTGGGTTAAGTGCCACCTGCAGTGCTGGCATCCCATATGGACCCAGGTTTGAGTCTCGGCTGCTCCACTTCTGATCCAGCTCTCTGCTGTGGCCTGGGAGAGCAGTAGAAGATGGCCCAAGTCCTTGGGCCCCTGCACCCGCGTGGGAGACCCAGAAGAAGCTCCTGGCTTCCGGCTTCAGATCAGCGCAGCTGCGGCTGTTGCAGCCAATTGGGGAGTGAACCAGCAGATGGAAGACCTCTGTCTGTCTGTCTGTCTCTCTAACTCTGCCAAAGTAAAATAAACTCAAAGTAAATAAAGTTAATCTTTAACAAAGAAGAAGAAGAAATGTACATTTTAGGCCTTGAGCCCAGAGATGCCAACATCTGGGGTCTCCAGCAGAGGGTCCAGGAAACTGCGTTTTAACCCAAAGCCCCAGATGTTGCCAGAGCCAGGGCGCTCAAAGCCTGCACCGTCAGCCTCTTTCTGGGAACCGTGAGATGTGCGGGGGCTGGGGGAGGCAGAACAGGGTGGCCAGGGCCCTGCCTCCGTCTCTCCCGGCCAAGGCATTTGGGGGAGGAGGATGGACGCCCCAGGGGCAAAGCCCACGGACTGGGGGTTGGGGGGTTCGGAGCTGGCTGTCCTCTGCCTTTGTGCCTGACATGGAGCAGCTGTCTCCTGGCCACCGCTTCCCCACCTACAGCCGCAGGCCAGGCCAGGAAGTGACCCAAAGCCCCTCAGAGCTGTCTCCGGGGCTGGACTCGAAGGAAAGGCTCCCAGACGAGGTGTGCTTGGGCCAGGCCTCGGAATGCACGGGCCAGCATGGAGGGACGGCAGGGGGCCCGGGCTCCGGCTGCCCTGAGCACAGCTCTTCCCTGTCAGCCACGCAGGCTGCTCCGATGCCTCACGGCAGTGGAATTCCTGGGGAGGTCGGAGGATGGAGCTTGCTGGGGGCTGCGGAGGCAGAGTGGGGCTGACGCTTAAAGCGGGACAGAGCTGCGGTCTGGGAGGACAAAGGCCTGGGGCTGCACGGTGTCCGGCCTGCGTTACCCACCGCAGCCCAAATGTGTGCTGAGAACGGTTAAAACGGCCAACTCCGCTCTGTGTACTGGATCAGCACTGTGAGAGGGTGGCAGGGAGCCGTGGCCCCGTCTGTCCTAGCCAGGGCTGTACTGGGCTTGGTAGCCCCAGCACTGGTGTGCAGCGGCTGCGGCTCCCACAGCGTTTCAGAGGAGAGACACACAGGTCTCCAGCTCGGTACAGTGGCAGGGGTGGCGGGGGATGGGGGTGGGGTGGGGGTGGGGGGCAGGTGCTGGCCAGCGACCAGGACGCAGGAGCACCTCCGGAAGTCTGTGGAAAAAAAAATGGAGTTCAAAGACAGCTTTATTTTGGTGCAAAACCATTTTGAAATAAAAGTCCCTGGAAATGCATATTATGCAAAGACTGCACAGATTTCCAAATGCGCACCTAAATAAGCTTATCTTTTAATTCCTTTAAAAAAATAAAAGTCCCCTGGTGTGTGCCGTTCTCACACAGCTGAGCGCACTGCGCAGCCCCAACCCTGAGGGTCCCAGCGCCGACTCCATCAGGGACGGCCTGCGTGACTGTGGCGTCCTCCTTAGCCTGTCCGTACTGAGAACCACGTGGGAGGCGGCCAGCCCGGCTCCCCACACCTGCTGGCGCATGCTGATGGCAGTTGGATTTTTATATAAATAATCAGAAAATTTGAATCCTCTGACTCACATCTTGGGCAGGAGGGGAGACTGAGGCCTGGACGGGGGATCTGACTTGCCCAAGGCCACACAGCCAGCCCGTTTCTGGGCTGTGACCTCAAGGTAGCAGGGGCCCCACCCAGATCTTCGTGCACTTAAGCCAGGATCCATCTACCCAGAGACTGGGGAACCATGGAGGAGTGGTACCAGCTGCCCCCACTTCCTGCGTCCCCAGCATCCCACTCTCACTGCCCGGACGGGGAGGGGCAGTGTCACCCACCGGGCCCTTTTGGCAGCATGGGGCGTGGGACTGTGGGCCTCTTGTAGCTGCAAGAGCTCACAGGGCCGCTGCCTAGCACAGCCGCGGGCGGGGAGTGCCATCAACTGGGAGCTCAGGGGAGGGCGCCAGGCACGTGTGCCAGGGTCCTGAGAGCAGCTTGGCAGGGTCTTCTATGGAGAGAGATGTGCTGTCGGCGGGAGGCAGTGGCCGCCAGGAACGGCCCCTTCCCCCGGGCTCTCGCTCCCTCATCCACAGAGCACCGCCACCCCTAGGCGTCCGCTGGAAGCAACCAGACGGTGTCTCCTGGACCTTCCCAGGCTGGAGGGCAGGGCAGGAAACCACCACCAGACAGGGAAAAGTGCTGTGGGAGGTGGCGTGAGGAAGGAGGCAGCCCTGGAGCCTGGGGTGGGAGGAGCTTCACGAAGGTGACCTTTGAACCAAGGAGGCCAGGGGATAAGAGAGGAAGAGGAAGGAGCCCAGCGGGCAGCACACAGGCCGCACTGCATCACAAGCAAAGCCACAGGGCTAGGAGGTGGGGTTGCTTTCCTGCCCACAGAGAGGTTGAGGAGGTAGGGGGTTAAGGCTGGTGGAGGGGTGTGGGGCCAGCGGATTCCCACAGCCCTACACCCACCCACAGGTCTCTGGGCAGAGGACACTGTAGATAAGAGCCTGAGCCACGAACATACGCAGACCAGAGGGGTACACAGCACCTCTGCTCCCCCCCCCCCACTGTCCAGAGCTGGCCAGGAGCACTGGCAGGTGCAGCCCAAAGCTGCAGGGTGCAGAGGGTTCCCGGGGTGCCTGGGGGTGGCACAAGGACGAGAGGCAGAGGGCCCACCCCCCCAGGTGGGGAGGGCTTGTCAGCTGCGGGGTGCACAGGGGCAGAGCTCTGGACCCTGAGCTCCGGAAGCTTCTCTGCTGGGGATGGGGGTGGGGAGCTGGAGACCCCTGACCTCTCCCTCCCTCCCCTCGCAGACCGTTCTGCGGATCGTGGTGCTCGGCATCTGGGATTACATCGAGAACAAAATCGAGGTAACACGGGAGCCATCCCCAGCTCTCCCAGCCCAGACAGCCCATCCATTCCAGGGTGAGGGGCATCAAAAAAAATTCACTTGACCGTGGGAGTCTCGCTGAGCCCAGAGCAGAGGCTGGGGGCAGAGGGAGGAGCAGGACAGTCTAAGGACAACTGCTCTTGTGAGTCCTCGATGTTGCAACTTGCCTTTGAATCACCCTGAAGGGCTCTGCAATGCATTTTAGAACAAAAGAAATTCTAAACATGGCCCAGCTGCTCAGGCTGGGCTCCCCTCTGGGAATGGCCGAGCACAAAGTGTGCCCAGGAGCGCACCCGGGGTGGGGGAGGGGGAGCCAGGAGCCCCCACAAGCCTGAGGGGGTCGGGAGAAGCAGCAGGGATGGGGTGGCCTCATGATGGCCCCTGAGGGGTCGGCTGCACCTGCTGGCCTGCCTGCCTGCCTGCCTCATGAGTCCTGGGTTCCGGGCCCATGGCACAGCCCAGGGTGCTGAGTTCCGCCTCCCCTCCCCGACAGGTGTTTGACGGGGCTGTGATCATCCTGTCCTTGGCCCCGATGGTGGCATCCACCGTTGCCAATGGGCCCAGGAGCCCCTGGGACGCCATCAGCCTCATCATCGTGCTCCGGGTGTGGCGGGTGAAGCGGGTCATAGACGGTGAGTGCCCGGGGCCTTGGGGGCCGGACAGGAGCGGGGCCGAGGCTCCCACTTGGATCATCAGTCCGCTGGTTCACTCCCCAAATGGCTGTAGCAGCCCGGGGTTGTGGGCATAGTTATAGACAGGATCGCCTGGCCGCGCAAGCTGCCTCTTGTAATGCCCACACCCCATACCAGCGTGTTGGCTGAGTCCTGGCTGCTCCACTTCTGATCCAGCTCCCTACTAAGGTGCCTGGGAAACAGCAGATGATGGCCCAAGTGCTTGGGCCCCTGCCACCCACATGGCAAGTCTGGATGGAGTTGGCTCCTGGCTTCAGCCTGGTGCTCTCTCTCTCCTTCTCTGTCCCTCTGCCTTTCAAATAAAAAAACAAATCTTAAAAGCAAATAGTATCATGGGTACAAGAGTAATGCTGACTTAAACAAAACAGAAGCTCTTTGCACTCTGGAGCTGCTGTGGCCTTCATGGCGAAGTCTTTGTGGGGACAGGTGTTTTCCATTCTCTTAGTTCTAGGAGTGGAATTCCTGGGCCACATGGTCACTCTTTGTTTAACATTTGGAAGAAGCACCAAGCTGTTTTCTATAGGGCTACACCAGCCATCCCTGCATCCTGAGAGAGACAGAGACAGACAGACAAGCAGACAGAAACTCCCACCCACTGGTTCCCTCCCAAATGCCACTCAGCCTGGGTCTCCCATGTGGGCAGGAGGAACCCAAGGACTTGACCATCACCTGCTACCTCCCAGGGTGCGCATGGGCAGGAAGCTGCCGTCAGGAGCCGGCTTTGGGCATGGAGCCCCGGGACTTTGATTTGAGACAGGGATGTCTTAACCCCTAGGCTAATTGCCTGCCTTCTCAGGAAGCTGCTGCCCACCCCCAGAATGTGGTCTTATGCCCATGCATAGCTGGAAACGGTCAGCATTGCAGGTACCTCTGCACACAGCCAAAATGGAGGGCACCGTCGCTGTGGACCAGGAGGAAGCCTGCAGGCTGGGCACGGGGCTAAGGCTGTGACTCCCTGAGAGTTTCGGGGTGCTGCCCACTGCCTGGACATTTCCTCCCTGGTCTGCCAGGCCAGCCCCTCCCCCGCGCGAACCTTGCCGCTGCCGAGTTCCTAACTATCCGCTCTCTTCCAGCCTACGTGCTGCCGGTGAAGGTGGAGATGGAGATGGTCATCCAGCAGTACGAGAAGGCCAAGGTCATCCAGGACGAGCAGCTGGAGAGACTGACGCAGATCTGTCAGGAGCAAGGGGTAAGGCGCTGCCACTCACTGCTGCCCCAGGGCCTAAAGCCAGGAGATGCCAGCCTCAGGGCACTCCTCCTGGTCCCCGAGGAACCTGAGGGCCACGACTCCAAGGCCACTGGTGCTCACTGGCCCTACGGCTCCCCAGCCTGGACCTGCCCAGTCGCCAGCCTGACTTTCATCTTCGCAGAGGCCCGGTCTCTAAAGCTGGGCATTGATTCTGCCCCCTGAGGCCCCACGAGTGCCAGTTGCTTGATGAGGGGCTCGGAGGGCCTCTGCCCTCAAGGACAGTGGTGGGCCCTGAGAGGACCTGCCCAGGGCGGCAGCGGCGGGGGTGGGGGGTGGTCCTTGGCTTCCGGGGGAAGGACAGGGCTACTCCGCTTGCCCTATGACCCTGGGAAGCTACGCCCACAGCTGCGTGTCCTATGGTGGCCCGAGGCATGGGCCTTGCAGCACAGCAGAGCCGGCCGCCCCCGGACACCCCTCTCCCCACTGCCAGGAGCTCTTCAGCGGTCCCAGGGCTGAGCCGCTATGTGCCTGCCTGTCTTGTCAAGTTCCTGGCTCATTTGTCTTGTGCATAAACACTCTCAGCCAGCCAAGCCATCACTTACACCCTGGCCGGGACGTGGCCCTGTTCTCACGGGGCTCTGAGTGGCTCAGGGAGTGGGGCGGGCACATGTCAGGGCAGTGGACCTGGTGAGAAGCGTGCTGCACAGGGGACATGCTAGGGACTCTGCATGCCAGCGTGGGATGGGGCTGCATGGAGCTGACCGTGACTGAGTGTGGCACAGTATGGGTGCTGTGTGGAGGACCCCAAGGCCACTCTGAGTGTTAGCAGGGGGTGGGGGTGGGAGGACCAGCAGCCTCCAGTGCTGACAGCGCTGAAGCAGAGGTGGGGCTGCTCAGATGGGAGCTTCTTGGAGCTTTCTGGCTGCCGTTGGAAGACAGGGCAGGAGTGGAGGTCTGGATGGAGGCGGGAGGTTGGAGTCTGCAGTAACCACCGGCGTGAAGGGAGCCCGGGGGGAGGGGGTCTCTTCCCAGGCTGGAAGCTGGTGGGGCGATCCCCAGTCTACCTCTGCTTTGCTGTGCTGGACAATGGGGGAGCCCCGGCACAGCACTGGGTGCACCCCTAGAAATGCACAGCGCCCCACTCCAGCAGAGAAGACTGGCCTGCTACACGCCCCCATCAGCAGTCCATGGGCCACGTGGCCAGAAGAAAATTCCAGGGGCAAGGCCCCTCCCACAGTTTCCTCCTCGACCCTTGTCCTGGGCCCACCACATCCCTGGGACCCCAGGTCCTGGTTTGGTCACTCCCCAGCTATGGTCTCCTCCCCAGGGGGCAGGGGTCTCCCACAGACTCTGCACAGGAAGGAGCCAATAAAGACAGATCCCCCCAGGGGCTCACATCTGGAAAAGAGATGAGCAGAGGCGAGCCAGTTTAATTTGAAAACCACCAGAACCTGTTGTCTTTGTTAGGACAGTGGAGAGTGACAGACGGGCTGGATCCCAGTGGGGCTGTGGCCGGGGCTGGGAAGGTTGCTGACCAGAGCACGGGGCTTCCAGGGGTCACCAGCGAGGCTGCTCCCCGGGGCAAGGCAGAGACATTGCATCTTTGGCTGCACTTTGAGACCTAACTGGGTGGCCAGCACCCTAGAGATGAGACTGTCAGCCCAGGAATGTCACTTCTGGCCTTAGAGGGAGCAGCTTGTGGAAAGGCTAAGAAGAGACTTTGAAGGCAGACCTGGGTTCCAAGCCTGCTCGGCCCCTTCCTGGCCTGTGGCTGTGGGCACAGATGAGACCCCTAAGGGCCTTGTTTCCCAAAACTGAAAAATGGGCATTTTCATAAAATCCTTCAAGGATGGTTCTTAGGCTACTTAGCCTAAAGCTCGGCCTGTGATAAACTCCTGGGAGCCTCACCTGCCCTGCACACCTGTTTCAGGAATAAGAGAACTCGAAGTGAGGGCTGTGTGGATGCACAAAAGCACACAGAAGTAGATCCAGGTGTTGTACCCGTGAGATCCAGGTTGTACCTGTGAGATCCAGGTGTTGTACCTGTGAGATCCAGGTGTGTTCGTGAGATCCAGGTGTCGTACTTGTGAGATCCAGGTGTTGTACCTGTGAGATCCAGGTTGTACCTGTGAGATCCAGGTTGTACCTGTGAGATCCAGGTGTTGTACCTGTGAGATCCAGGTTGTACCTGTGAGATCCAGGTGTTGTACCTGTGAGATCCAGGTGTCGTACTTGTGAGATCCAGGTGTGTTCATGAGATCTAGATACTGTACCTGTGAGATCCAGGTGCTGTACCTGTGAGATCCAGGTGCTGTACCTGTTAGATCCAGGTGTGTTCGTGAGATCCAGGTGTCATACTCGTGAGATCCAGGTGTTGTACCTGTGAGATCCAGGTTGTACCTGTGAGATCCAGGTGTTGTACCTGTGAGATCCAGGTGTCGTACCTGTGAGATCCAGGTGTGTTCGTGAGATCCAGGTGTCGTACTTGTGAGATCCAGGTGTTGTACCTGTGAGATCCAGGTGTTGTACCTGTGAGATCCAGATATTGTACCTGTGATATCCAGGTGTGTTTGTGAGTTCCAGATGTTGTACCTGTGAGATCCAGGTGTGTTCATGAGATCCAGGTGCTGTACCTGTGAGATCCAGGTGTGTTCATGAGATCCAGGTGCTGTACCTGTGAGATCCAGGTGTGTTCGTGAGATCCAGGTGTCGTACTTGTGAGATCCAGGTGTTGTACCTGTGAGATCCAGGTTGTACCTGTGAGATCCAGGTGTCGTACTTGTGAGATCCAGGTGTTGTACCTGTGAGATCCAGGTGTCGTACTTGTGAGATCCAGGTGTTGTACCTGTGAGATCCAGGTTGTACCTGTGAGATCCAGGTGTTGTACCTGTGAGATCCAGGTTGTACCTGTGAGATCCAGGTGTGTTCATGAGATCCAGGTGCTGTACCTGTGAGATCCAGGTGTTGTACCTGTGAGATCCAGGTGTCGTTCTTGTGAGATCCAGGTGTTGTACCTGTGAGATCCAGGTTGTACCTGTGAGATCCAGGTGTTGTACCTGTGAGATCCAGGTTGTACCTGTGAGATCCAGGTATTGTACCTGTGATATCCAGGTGTGTTTGTGAGTTCCAGATGTTGTACCCGTGAGATCCAGGTTGTACCTGTGAGATCCAGGTGTGTTCGTGAGATCCAAGTGTTGTACCTGTGAGATCCAGGTGTTGTACTCATGAGATCCAAATGTTGGAGTGAGGAACCAGAGGTGGGAATTGAACCCTGGGGTTGCCCACCCTGGCCTTGGTGGCTCTGAGGAGCGCTGGTCAGGTGTAGGTTTTCGGGTTCCAGGCGGGAAGACCACAGCGGTTGGGTGCGTTCCATGCCCTTGGAGTCACATCCGGCTTCTCCCTGTCGGGACTCACAGGAGAGTACCTGCTGTTTGTCAGGGCTTGCCGTTGCTGTAAAGTCACTTTTGTTTGCGTCTTAGCTTTTCCACAAGATTAACCTGCTCCTCGCTGTGACCCTGCAGAGAGTTCTGGGTGCCATGGCATGCCAGCCTGGCATGAACACCTGGTCCATTCCATCCCCTGTGCTGTGGGCAGCCTGTGACCACGCCCACCGTGCCTCAGCCCCTGGGGTCCAGAGGTGGGCAGAGGTGGGCCCAGTGTTGCACAGCACTTCGGCCTCCGTCCACCCCAGTGCTCGGACAGGGCGACGAGATTTCCTGCTTCCTTCACCCCCAGCGTCTCTCCTGAGCACTGGCACACCCCAGCCTTACCCCACTCCCTCCTGGAAAGGGGAGGAAGCCTGGGAGAGTCAGCCTTCCATCCCCTGCGCCTCTGGTGAGCCTGCCCCCTGCTGTGTCGCAAGCCCATTGTCTCTGCCCCCAACTTGACAGCCTTTCAGCTGGAGGGTCCTTCCCCAGATTATTTTGTTCTCTGCCTGGATCTTGGCCAGAGTGTCCCAGAGCTCATGGGACCGGCCACAGCTGGGTTCCAGAAGCGGGATGGGCATCGCTGGCCTTCCGGGAGGGACAGTGGGGACTTTCCATCTCTTCCACTGTGCTGCCAGCTTCGGAAGCCAAAGCTCTGGCACCGCCCACGGAGCTGGGTGCTCTGCTTCCGAGGTTGGCTGCACACCCGTGCCCAGGCTCTTACTCTGATTCCGAAATGTCCTCCAAGTCCTTCAAGCTTTGCACAAGTTTTTGGCACAAAACAGTGAGAGCCAACCAGGCACACATGGGCGCTCATTTCTCTTCATTTCTTAGTCCTGTCCACCCTGAGACCGGTGGCAAAACACTGAGGGCCATGGGGTCCAGCCAGGGCGATGGGAGCCTGGGAGGCCAGCAGAACCTGCAACGGCCTGGGCTGTGAGTGCAGGCAGTATGGAGGGGCAGAGAAAGTCTTTGTACAGGGCAAGGCCAGCAGGGTCCACCCCCAGCGTCCCCAGTGACCCCTTGGCTCCTTAATCCCTGGCTGTCAACCCTGCATTTGGACAAATGGAGATAACGAGGATCAAGTTAAGTACCATCAATAAGGTCTGGCAGGGGCCGGCGTTGTGACACAGTGGGCTAAGCCGCTGCCTGTGATGTCACCGTCCCACATAGGCACCGGTTCATGTCCCGATTGTTCCACTTCCAATCCAGCTCCCTGCAAATGCACCTGGGAAAGTAATGGAAGATGGTCCAAGTGCTTGAGCCCTGCACCCACATGGGAGACCCAGATGGAGCTCCTGGATCCTGGCTTCAGGGTGGCCAGCCCTGGCTATTATGGCCATTATGTGAAGGGCAGAGTGACACCATACAGAGAGAGCTTTGATCTGCTGGTTCACTCCAGAAATGGATTTTGCACCAAAATTAACTTCTGTCTTTTTTTAAAAGATGTATTCATTTATTTGAAAGACAGAGTTATGGAGAGAGAGAGAGAGAGAGAGAGAGAGAGAGAGAGAGAGAGAGATCTTCCATCTGCTGGTTCACTCCCCAAAGCTGCAACAGCAGGGTTGGGCCAGGCCAAAGCCAGGAGCCAGAAACTCCATCTGGGTCTCCCATGTGGGTGCAGGGGCCCAGGGACTTGGGCCATCTTCTGCAGCCTTCCCAGGTGCATTGGCAGGGAGCTGCATCACAGCCTGGTGCAGGCTACAGGGAGCGGGACGTGTCCCCCACATCCCCTTGGCCTCCTGGCCCCTGCTGGGCTGTGGCGCCTTCCTCCGCTGAGCCTTGTCCACTCAGTGGCCAAGCAAGGAGCATGAAGAATAGGACTCAGCAGGTTTTGATTGGCCAGGCCTGCAAGTGGTGACATTACTCCCGCCCCCAGTGAGTGGGCAGGACACAGTGACAGCAGATGCTGTCAGGAGCGGTGTGTGTGCCCAGGAAGGAGAGCGGTCACATGTGCGGTGACCTCATCCAGACCCTGAGCCCAGGGCCCGACGACTGTCCCCACCCTGGCACGGCAGGAGGCACAGTGGCACGTGTGACAGTCCTTGCTGGAGAAGCTGGTCCCCCGGCCTGTCTCCTGGAGAAATCACTGCTAGTCCTGTCCCCAGGCCCTGGGCTTTTCTGATGGAGGAAGACAGAGGGGAGCGGTGGCGACATCACGCCCTTGCTCGCCATCCACGCCGGCTGTGCGGGGGGCCGGAGCAGATGTGGTGGGAGGTGTGAGAGACCTGACTGGGAACCAGGGCTCCTGGCCTGCTCCGGCCTCTCTCTGCACCCTATTGCTCCCCTGGGAGAATGCCCAAGACTCTGCATAAATTGCTTAGCTTTGAGGTTGCCCCCGCAGCTCAGAGAAGGCGCTGAGGGGCAGGAATAGCAGAAAAGGTTCCTGCCCTGGCTCCAGGGAGTGTCTCCCCTCCCGCAGGGGCCACAGCCCCCAACTCGGGACAACGGCTTTTGGTACCTGGAATATTCTAGATCTCTAGCCACTGTGGGAAGTGAAGAGTGTGTGTGTGTGTGTGTGTGTGTTTAACGTGGAAGTGATTTGTAAAACAGCTGATAGCTTCAATGACAAGCCTATTTAGCTGATAAAATTAGCTATCAGAGGAATAAGTTATGTTATTCTTTTGCCATAATTTAAATTTATGGCCAACTACCCGCCATCCTCACAGTGGATGGAAAGGGGCCAAGGTCCATCTCAGCCTCTGCCTGCACCTAAATCATCCCTTTGCAACTGCCTCCGATTTTTATTGTTACCAACAACGGTGAGGCTAATGGAAATAAACACTGGGTGCCGTGCCAGCAGCAGATGGGTTGGAAGGCAGGGCAGCCGGAGCAGACAGCACTAATAGGATGGAGCAGAGTTATTGCTATTGCATTAGGTACCATCGAGCTCCTGGCCAAAGTGTGCATCGATCAGGCCGAGGCCCGTGTCAACTGGACTCCACAGCCAGCCCATTAAAGGTAGAGCAGCACTGGGTGTGGCTGCCCGGCCGCTGGGGAAGGGGGGGTCTGGGCCCACCTGGGCGTGCATTAAAAGCCTGGCCCCGTGGAAGGGGCCTGACTCACTCCAGTAATGCACGCTGAGGGCTTCCCTGCGGATCCCGGCTGATCTGGCCCCGTTCCCAGGTTAGAAATGCTAATGACGTGCCTTAGGTGGGGCTGGGGATGGTCTTGTGGTTTTTTTTTTTTTTCCCCTACTTGGCCTGTTTGCCAGTGGAAGATTTGCTCCATTTTGTCCTCAATGCCATGATCATCTTTTTTTTTCCCTAAGGGCTGTGCTGGTTCTTCCTGCTTCAAGTGTGGGCCTAGGTGGGGACTTTTTGGTTTTTATCTTTTCTTAGGAGTGTCTTAGGAGTTTCTAGAACTGGTGGCTTGATGTGGCTCCTTAGATGTTGGAAGTTCTTGGCCATGATTTTTTTATTTATCGCTTCTGTGCCATTCTCTCGTTCCTCTCCTCCTGGGGCTCCAGGTGTGTGTATGTTACATTGTTTGAGCAAGGCTCCCAGCTCTCTTATACACTGCCCTGCTCCCCGTTCCCCGCCGCCCCCTCTCTGTCTCCTGGCTGCAAGTTCTGATTATTTTCTAGAAAACTTTAAGCTTAACAACCCTGTCTTCTACTATGTCCAATATACTGTGAACCCCATCCAACTGGATAATATATATATGTAGGTATGATATATAATATATAGTATTATATATTATATATATATTATACATACTATATATAATGGTGTGTAATGTATCACATATGTTAAGTTTCTCAAATTTTGATCTGACTCCTTCTAATTTTGATTCTAATTCTCTGCAGAAACATTGCATTTATTTTGTCCATCTTTTCCCCTATTTTCTTTAACATATTAATATTATTTTTTAAAAAAAGATTTTTGTTTATTTGAAAGGCAGAGAGATCTTCCATCTGCTGGTTCACTCCCCAAATGGTCTCAACAGCCAGGGCTGGTCCAGGCTGATACTGAGAACTAGGAGCTTCATCTGGGTCTCCCATGTGGGTGGCAGGGACCCAAGCGCCTGGGCCATCATCTGCTGCCTTCCCTGGCACATTAGCAGGGAGCTGGACCAGAACTGGAGCAGCTGGGAGTCAAACTGGTTCTCGGTTATGGTATGCTGGCATCACAGGTGGTGGCTTAACCCACTGTGCCATAATGCTGACCCCTAATCAGAGTTATTTTATAACTCGTGCTGTGGACTACATGTTGTTGATGATACACAGAGATTCCGGGTTGAGTTATGTTCCTATGGAAAGTCGGTTCTCTGGGATGGGCCATTTCAGCCGGAAGCAGGGGACAGCGCCGAGAGCCACCTGGCGCTTGTACTTCATCCCCTCCCAAGCACTGACCTGGAGCCAGTGCGGAGCTCACCATACACTCAGAACTCAGCTCATCCAGTGGTCTTGTTGGCCACACAGTGAAACTGAGGCCCAGAGGGAGACAGGGACTTCCTCAGAGCCAGGGTGCAGTCGGGTGGGAGGCCCCCGGGATCCCTGCTCTGTCCTGGCCCCTGTGGCCATCGGGCGGCCCGCACTCAGCTTGAGTGACGTCCGTCTTGCTCAGAAGGCTGGGCCCTGGGGGCTGGAAGGCAGGGCATGGGCCACTGTGAAGCCCTGTCTCTCCTCTATCCTGTCCCCAGCACAGAGGCGCCTTCCCACCGCGGGGCCCTGACGGGCTAGGATCCCTTGACGACCTGCCAGTCAACCCGGAGATGCACACGTGGCCTTGCTGAGCAGAGACTGGATCAGGAGCCCCGCTCGGAGGGTCTCGGTAGGACCCTCTGGGGCTGTCACAGCAGTGGCCTGAGCTCAGAGCCACTTGGCCTGTCTGCAGCACCCATCCAAGGAGTCGGTCGCTCCTCGGGGTGACAGCTGAGCTCAGCCAGGCACTCCCACCCTCTGGGTAGGAAGCTCGGAGAAATCTGAAACTGGGTGCCCACTCCCTCACCCCATCCCAGCCCTTGCCACGTGCCATGTGCCACGTGCCGACACTGTCCGTCCTGAGTACTGCTCTCACCTCCACCTCCAGTCTCCACCTGGCCCAGATCCGGTCATCTGTGGGCTGGACCGCTGCAGTAGGCGGCCACTGTCCACTCTGCCACCCACGTGGTCCCTTCACAGCCCAGTCACTGCACAGCCACCTCCACCACTCCAGCCTACAAGACAAAACATCCCGGTGGCTTCTTGCTGCTCTTTAAATCAAGGCAGACATCCATAACACACCTTGCTCTGGCTACAAGGCTCGGCCTGTGTAGCCCCCGGAGCCCTAGCCCCTCTGGCCTACCGGGCCTCTGTCTTATAGCACCTGCTGCCCACACCAGCCCAGGGCCGGCCCTCGTGACTCCAGGAGAGACATGTCCCCATCACCTGCACTCACCTCTAGGCTGGGGAAGGCATCCTCATCCCCACACAGGGAATAGAATTTGCACATGGCCCCTTGCCTTGTCCGGCTTCTTAGTGAATGACAGAATGAATGAATAATTGTGGACCCCACACGTGGAACTGGTCACTTCAGCTCCAGACATCTTTCTGTGTACGTGCATGCCTGGGTCTGCATGTGGGGGCCTGGGCCGGGCAAGCCCTGGCCTCTGGCTGTCTGGCCTGACTCCCAGAGGGACAGCTCCATATCAATTACAGGCCATCAATAATGCATCCGCTCAGAGTGGCCAGGAAGCCATTAGCTGGGCCTGCAGGGCCAGATGCATGGCCTTGGAGAAAGTGGACGGGGTGTGCCCATGGGAAGTTCAGATCATCCAGGTCGGGAGGGGCTCCCAGCCCAGCAGAGCCTGGGAGGGTGGCCTCACAGGCCCTCCATGACCTCTGAGACCGGCTGCCAGAGGGTGGCTCACACACTCCCCACCCTGCACAAAAGGTCACCCAGGAATGAGCCAGCCCTGCTTTCTCAGCCTCTGAGCTAAGTGCTTGGTTTTGAGGGCCAGAGTCCGAGACCAGAAATTAGGGCTGAGTCTGGGACCAGGGTCAGAGTTCACTGTATAACCAGGATCAGGGCTCAGAGCATGACCAGGGTCAGGTCTCAGAATGTGGCCAGGATCAGGGCTCAGAGCATGATCAGGGTCAGGTCTCAGAATGTGGCCAGGATCAGGGCTCAGAGCATGACCAGGGTCAGTTCTCAGAATGTGGCCAGGATCAGGGCTCAGTGAATGACCAGGGTCAAGGCTCAGTATATGACCAGGGTCAGGTCTGTGTGTGTGACCAGGGTCAGAATCTAACATGCCTGAGGCTCCTGGTCTCAGCTTTGGGCTAAGGTTACGGCTCAGTTTACAGCTGGAGTTAGGGCTCAGTCTAAACACAGCTAACTAGTTTCACTCCTCCGCTTATTACTTTCTCTTCAATAGTATTTATTGGGTGCCTCCTGTGCACCAGGCACTAAAACAGACCGGGTCCCTGCTCCCTGGAGATGTGTTCTGTTGGGGGACAAGGGAGGCGGCAGGGTGGGGCTTGTGCGAGCCGCCTGCACACTTCCTCCCAGTTCCCGGTGCCATTTGAAATCACCGTGGTGAGAGGGTTCACGCCTCACACTCCTCTCCAGCACACTGTTCACGGGGGGCGAGAGAGGCGGAAACTGGAGGTCCTGAAGGAATAGCTATGTGATCTCCTCCCATAAACACCATTCAAATGACAAGAAGGACAGAATCATGAATGCACAGGACTTCCCTTGAGGTCCTGTCCGCCAGGACAAGGTGGGTAGGAGGTGTTGGTAGACAGACAGGAAAGCCATGACTGACCCAGCAGACCGAAGACGGCAGGATTAACAACTGTGGCACCTGCAGCGGGGGCCACAGCGCCTCGTCCTCCTGTCAGAGCCCCTGGGAGTCCGGGAGGAAGGAGGTGGGGTGTGCAGCTGACCGCAGGGCAGGGGGTTGGTGCAAAGCCTGCACACAGGGGTGGGCGTTTGGTGCAGAGGTTAAGACACCCCATGGGATGCCCGCATGCCTGCATCCTGTACCGGAGTGCTTGGTTCGAGTGCCGGCTCCTCTGCTTCTGACCCAGCTCCCTGCTAACGCACACCCTGGGAGGCAGCAAGTGATGGCTCAAGTACTGGGTCCCTGCCGCCCATGCGGAAGACTTGGTTGGAGTTCTGGGATCTGGTTGTTGCAGGCATTTGAGGAGTGACCCATCTCTGTCTCTCTCGAGATAAATAGACTTCTAAAAATGGAGATAAATAGACTTTTCTATTTTTTTTTTTTTGACAGGCAGAGTTAGACAGTGAGAGAGAGACAGAGAGAAAGGTCTTCCTTCTGTTGGTTCACCGCTCAAGTGGCCGTTACGGCCGGTGCTGCACTGATCTGGAGCCAGGAGCCAGGTGCTTCCTCCTGGTCTCCCATGCAGGTGCAGGGCCCAAGCACCTAGGCCATCCTCCACTGCCTTCCCAGGCCACAGCAGAGAACTGGACTGGAAGAGGGGCAACTGGGACAAAACCGGCGCCCCAACCGGGACTAGAACCCAGGGTGCCGGCGCCGCAGGTGGAGGATTAGCCTAGTGAGCCACAGCGCTGGCCGATTAATAGACTTTTCAAAAGTCTGCTCACAAAATATTCAAGCTGGGTTAGGCAGGGACTTGGGGAGAGGTGCATTCTCATTCCCCACCCCCAGCCCAGCTCCAGAGGTTTGGGCACAGAGCTGAAGAACTTTCCAGAAAACCTGAGCAGTCCCAGAGACAAAACCTGCAGATTGTGGCCGGTGCCGTGGCTCACATGGTTAATCCTCCACCTGCAGCGCCGGCATCCCATATGGGCGCCGGGTTCTAGTCCTGGTTGCCCCTCTTCCAGTCCAGCTCTCTGTTGTGGCCCAGGAGTGCAGTGGAGGATGGCCCAAGTGCTGGGGCCCCTGCACCTGCTTGGGAGACCTGGAAGAAGCACCTGGCTCCTGGCTTCGGATTGGCGCAGCGCCAGCCGTAACGGTCATATGGGGGGGGGGGGTGAACCAACGGAAGGAAGACCTTTCTCTCTCTCTCTCACTCTCTATAACTCTGTGAAATAAAAAAAAAAAAAAAAAAAAAAAAAAAAAAAAAAAAAAAAAAAAAAAAAAAACCTGCAGATACTGACAGAGGGAAGTGGCCTGGCACCAGCTTGCTGGTTCAGTGATTGCTTTTAATTGTGTGCGTGCTTGACTCTGCTAAAGAGGAAAAGTGTAGTAAAACATTACAGCCAACGCAGCAAAACATCAGAAGGTGGTAAGTGCGAGGCCAGGGACTGAAGCAGGCTGATGTGACCCGGGGCCTGGGCAGCTGTCTCCCACAGGGAGTCCAGGAAAGCCCTTCTGAGGGGAGCCAGCTGGGGCGTGCAACAGAGCAGCAGCCTGGGAAGTGGCCCTGACAGCGCACAGGCTTGGTGTCTGAAAGGGGCAGGAGGCTTGCGGGGTGGGGCTGGTGATGGGAGACTGGGCGAGAGTGCTAGCCAGGTGGGCACCGCCAGACCGTGCACCTGCAGGGCTCAGAGGTGTGGCTGTTTGACCATGGGAGGTGGTGAGCCGTGGAGCTCTGTGGCCAGGGGTGTCACGGTCCGCTGTGGGCGTGTGAGAGTCTCGTGATTCCAGCTGGAGACGGGGGGTGGAGGATGAGGCTGTGGCTATCGGGGTGCACAGGTGCGGGGATGGAGGTGGTGAGTAGGCAGTGGTGGACGGCGCTCAGGGGTGGACCTGGACTTGGGGACAGGCTGGATGTTGGGGAGAGGGAATGCGAGGAAGCAAAGGAGGTGCCTGCATTTTCGGCTCCAGCTGAGTTGAAGACGCCCGAGGAGAGGTTCCCGGAGACAGCGAGGGGCCCTGTTTCTACCAGCTTGAGTTTGCAGCCGGGCATCCCAGTTTGCGGGCTGCCTTCGCAGGCAGTGGGAGGTGCAGGTCTGACATTCAAGAGAGGGTCGCGGCAGGAGCTGTACATTTGGCCACCACCACTTGCAGCAGGGAGGGGGCCTCCTGGGGCAGGTGCGGGGGCGAAGGGGGGAAGATGGGGGGTGCCACTGTGCTGGCTCCACGCGCCAGGTGGCAGTCAAGGCATCGCTTGGCGCCCAGCCCCGCCCTTCCCCTAGGGGTCCAGGGAGGCCACTGAGTGCCAACAACCAGCCCCAGCCACAGACTCAGGAGACGTCTGGAAGCCTTTTCGAGGCTCCCCCAACAAAGCAATAAACCAAAATAAAAACATGTGCGGCTTTGACAAAACCCTTGTGATGCAACCCACATCCTCAAAGAGGCAAGAACCCGGGGACCCGAGGCTGGGGAGGTGCAGAGACAAGCGCAAGGCCCTGCGGCCAGCGCCCCCCTCCCGATGACACCAAGCAGGGCAGTCACTTCGCCGATTGGCCCATCCGGCCGGCCCACTCCTCCGCAGTGGACCCACCCGGCCCTTCTCCCTCTGCAGTTTGAAATCCGGCAGCTGCGCGCACACCTGGCGCAGCAGGACCTGGACTTGGCCGCTGAGCGCGAGGCGGCGCTGCAGGCCCCACACGTGCTCCGCCAGCCGCGCAGCCGCTACAAGGTGGTGGAGGCCGGCGCGTGGGACGAGGAGACGGCGGCCGAGAGCGTCGTGGAGGAGCTGCGGCCCTCGCCAGGTGAGCAGTGAGCCCTGCCCGCGGCCTCCCCTCGCTCCCTCCCGGGGATTGGCACCCCCTTCCCTCTCCCAGCCCCTCCCTGCGTCTGGCCCCACTAGCTGCCTGTGGGGTTGGCTGCCCTGGGTGGAATGCACATGTCCACAAGTGTCCGGAACCAAAGCCAGGCCCTGGGACGACATTTGCCTCGCGTGGGTCCCAGCAGCCTGCTTCCTCACCCTGGCTCAGTTCCCCAGGCCGGAGCTCGTGGAATCTACATTGTCATTCTTTGCCCAAATTCCCCTGGAAGGCGGCCGATTCACGGTCGCAGGGCCCATCCCGGGGTCTTCCGCCTTGGCCTGCCCAGAGCAGCCCTCCTGCATCTCAGCATTTCCAGGACAGCACCCCTGTCCCTCTCGGGGTCCCCAGCTCCAGAGATAACGGCACAGAGACCCCAGAGGCCCGATGCCACCTATGGGCCCAGCAGGAGCCAGGCTCCGGGCGCAGAGGGTCCACAAGCCGACCAAGCCTCTCAGGTGATCCTACGCCCCGCAGTGGAGTGGTGAGGCTGGAGGCCTCCTGCCTGTCCCTCCTGCTCCCCTCTGGGCAGCCCCTCATGGAGGAGGAAGGAGGCAGGAGCAGGACGGAGAAAGCTGGGCAGAGTCAGAAGCCGCCCACGGTAAACTTGACCACTGTGTGTCACATGGGGGCTGTGCTGTTCCTTCCCACCCTCCTGGCCATTGCTGGGGGGTAAGGGTCTGCACAAGGCAGGCTCTGTGCCCCCCCCCCCCATACAGGTGCCGTATGCACCCCGGACACAGCTGCAAACGTGCCTCCCAGCCAGTGGGAGCCCCCTCCCCGACTAGGTGCACACCTGCTCCACACCTCCGCAGCCTATACAGCCCCCTCTCCCAGCCCCCCTCCTTCAGCCAGGCCCCCAGCATCCCCAGTAGCACAGCCAGCGCCATGGAGCAGAGAGGAGAACCCGAGGGCCCGTGAGAGGCACCTGAGTCACAGCTCCAGGGGCTCCAGGGACACAGGGCACACCCCAGCTGAGCTCTGAGACCGGGAGCTGTGTCCAGGGAGGCATTAGTGATATTAAAAATTACAGCTGCACAAACTCGGGGCATTCTCTCTGGAGACGAAGGGAGGGCAGCCTTTGTTGCTAACTGACCTCTGGGTCCACTGTGCACACAACAGAACCCCACAGGCAGTCCAGGGGGGCACCTGCAGATGTGAGTCCCAGCAGCCCTGGGCAGGGCCAGCCTCACCCCGCCCAGCTCCCCCTGGACGGGGGAGCGCCAGCCGGAGAGGAGGAAGCGGCTCTCAAGAGATGCCAGCGGGTCCCAGACACCGCCAAACAGCTTCTGTTTAGACTTGTGCTAGTCACAAATCATTTTTAAAACTTGGGCTGCAGAGTTCCAGGCTTTGGGGCCTGCCAAGTTCATTGTGCCCCTGTGTAGTCATTAATACTTCTCTCCCGAATTTATTAGTCTTAAAGCCTGCCCATAACTTAGGAATTACAGCCCCTGCGGGGAGTGCCACGGATTTCGCTGTGTGTCACTGTGAACCCTGTCCATCTTCACTGAGGACTGGTCATTCACTCCTATGTTCATCTTTCATGCCTGGTATACAGTTGGTGCTCAGAAAACATAAGTGCCCTCCCTTAGTGACGACTGTTAGGCCATGCGGTAGCATGTTGGGAGTGGGAGCCCCAGGCTAGGAATTAGGGCGTACCCCTGTGCTTTGGGGCCTAGGTCTCCCCGGGGGTCGGGGTGGGCACTGCAGCCTGGGCAGCCTGGCTGGTCACCACCTCCAGGAGGCCTCTGGGCTGACCCACATCCCTGTCCTCCTCTCTGGGCTCCACCCAAGGCGAGGCCCAGGACAAGTGCTGCCACCTTCCACACTGGAGGCCTTGGGAAGATCCATGGGCTGGGATTGCAAAGTGCTCACACCCAGGGACGGAGGCACCCTGCGGCCTCGGAGACGCCAGGCCAGCAGCGAGCACATGGGCTGGGGGCAGGGGGCTGAGGGGTGGCTAGACCAGGTGCTCAGCATCTCAGACAATCACTGCTGTTCGGTCCGCAGTGGCCGGGTGCTTGTTAGCCCGGTTTTATGGGTGAGAGGCGGAAGCCCAGAGCAGCCCGAAGGCATCTGCCCAAGGCTAGGGCCGGCCCCTGCATCTGCTTCCCCTGCTAAGGGCTACATTAGGGTGGTCCTTCCTCCCTGCCCCTCAGGCCCCTATGGGCTGCTCCCGGCAGGACCCTAGGGCTCCCAAGTGCCAGCTCAGACGCTGGGGCTACAGATTATTCCAAGGTGGGAGACTGACTGTGAGGCCTGGTCCTTAGCTCCCTCCCTGGGCCCCAGCTCCGTGCCTCCAGAGCAGGGGTGCTGTGGGGGGTGGGGGGAGTGTAGGTCCCCAGCTGCATTTACTCCAAATTCTTGGCTTTTGTGTGAGAGACACACTCAAAGCAGAAACACAGATGTAGGTGCAAGAATAGGCACAGGACAGGTTAAAGAGACAGTACACACTCAGGAGTGCTGGCAACCTGGTGAGGGGTCACCCCACCCCAGTTGGGTTGCTCCCTTTATTGGGTAGGGGTAACTGAAGATATAAATGGGGTTTGGGCAGGGCTCCGTGCACTCGGTCACCTCTGGGAAGGTGTCCTGGGGTCTCCACGTGGAGCTCGGCTCACACATGACCATCGCATTGTCTTGTGCGTGGTGGAGGGGCGAGGCTTAGGTGCATCATGGGAAGTGCGTGTGCCGAATCGGGGCTGCAGCAGGAACACTGCTGGCCGGCCCTTGGCTCCTTTTCCCTCGCTGGCCCAACCACAGTCCTCTGTCCGGTCCGCCCTGGTGGGACCTGGCCAGTGCAGGCTCTGTGCTAAGTACCAGGGAGACAGAGTGAGTAAAATGTAACTGCTGCCCTCTGAGGTGCTGGGGCCCCTGTGTGGGTGGGGACAGAAGGCCAGCCCGAATGGTGTGCCCTGGGAGAGGAGGGCCCCGGGGCCCACAGGATCGGGGAGCAGCACGGGCAGGACGAGGGGCGGAAGGGTGATCTGTGAGGCCGACCTGAGGCTGGACCGTCGCAAGTCGGGGAGCTGGTAAGGAAAGCGAGGGCACCCAGAAGACAGCCACGGTCAGCAAGGCGGAGTCTGGGAGAGAGAGGAGGAGGAGCAGGAGGGGAACCGATTCTATTCCGGACGTGTTGAGTCACAGGGAGTTGGAGGGCATCCAGGAGGCGCCGTCCGGGACGGTCGGCCGGGCCAGTCGGCACCTCGGGACACGTGTCTGAGCTGAAGGTCACCTGGCCTGGCTTATTTGTAGCAACCGTTTGGCTGAAGATGTGAGCCTCTGGAAGTGCAGTGTTCACACACAGGCAGGAGGGGGCTCCCAGCGGCTGCCCTCAGGGCTGTGTGAGTCCCGGCTGGCACAGGGAAGCCGCTGGCTTCTCTCTGAGTGAGCAGAGCGGGGCAGTCGGGAGCACACTACAGGGATGCCAGGGATGCCGGGCTGTGTTAGGGAAGGGCACTGACCGCGCCCTGCAGGGTGGTGGTGACCACTGGGCTTCTGTGTGTGAAGTCTGAGGCCCGGGCTGGAGCTCTGCTGGGCACACAGCAAGCACTGGCGTCCACCTCCTCCTGCCCCAGGCCACGGCCCCACGGGCAGCCGTGTGTGCAAAGGCTGGAAGGCCAGGGGTGGGCGCTGCCTGGACAGTCAGTGTGGGGACGTCAGTCAGCTGGGCTGTGCAGAAACAGGCTTGTCCTCGGCCCCTTGTGGAAGGCGGGGCCAGGCTCTGCAAGGCGGGAGGGCCTCTCCCGGCTAAGTGGAGATGGGCTGCCGGACCCAGGAGTGGGTGCCCAGGGACCTGGCAAAGGGCCGGGCATGCTGTGACCCTACTGAGCCCAAGGGTAAGGACCAGCGGCGGGAGGTGCAGTCCCCAGAGGTGTGCGGGCTGTGGTGGAATGGGCCTCCCTGAGCAGGCACTGAGCTGACTCCTGCTCTGGGGCATAGGAGGGTGTCCCAGGTCCCTTCCCACCCTTCTCTGTCACCCCCTGGGACTACAGAGCCAGCTCGGCCAACCGCGGCACAATCTGTGTGACCCTGGCCGGCCAGTGTCAGGGAGAACCCAGGTCTGGGTTTTTCTCGTCCACCTTGGGCTACCTCCTGCCTCTCCTGGGGATACTTGGGTGGGGCTTGGGGTTCTGCCCACACCGCACGGCCCTCCTGCAGCTGAGGCCCCCACAGCCCCTCTGCTCCCCGAGAGCGGCAACCTTAGGCACCTCCCACTTCCCAGGGCGGCGGCAGAGCCGGCAGCACTTCCAAGCACGGGCGTGAGCAGCCGCGTGTGGGCCTCCTGTTGCCGGCTGATCAGGGAGCAGGGCCTGGGGCCAGCCTGGGGCCCCTCCCTCAGCTCCTACATCAGTGGGAAACACACCTCTGACCGCAGGCATTTAGAGATCAGAAGAGGCCAAAAAAGCTTTTAAGAGCTGGGCCTGTGCATGCGCGGCCATGCAGCCTCCCCACGGCAGGGCCGGCTGGCTTCTCGGGTGCCTGCAGCAGGAGGCCTCAGGACGGACGCCTTGGGTCTGGTCCCCTGCAGACGGCGTGGGCTCTGGCCTGGTGCCAGCTCCGGGTTTGCAGCGTCCCCACGAACCACTGTGGAGAACAGCGGCCACTGCCCCCATTTTACAGACTGGGAGACTGAGGCTCGGAGACAGACAGGGGCTGGGCTGAGGCTGGAAGTCAGGCTCCATTCCGACCCCGGTCACGGCCCCGGGGCTCAGGACGAGTTGCCAGACGCGCTGGGGGTCCTCGTCCTGTCGCTGTCCAAGCCCTGCCAGGTCCCTCCTGATGATCGCTTGACCCCATCGCTCCCTCTGGCCTTCTCCTCTCCCCTGGTCTCCCAGCCCCACTTCCAGCCCCTTCCAACACAGCTTTCCCCACACCCTGGGAGTGACCCCTCCCAGTCACACCTGACCATGCCCAAATGTCCGTCCAGTGGTGTTGCCGTTGAGTTCTCAACAATGTTGCAGTGGATTCGTTTCTGAGAGGAGGAGCGTGGTGGGGCAAGAGGCGCCGAGTCACCACACAGACCCCGGGAGTCGGGCGAAAGCGGGCCAGAGGCGGGCAGCCCGAAGACTCGTTTATTTGAGTTAGTACAACAGCTTATATAGCCAAGACCAGCCAATCCGATCAAGGGGCTGTCTATGCCCCAACCAATCACAGCCTGTTGCCACGCAGTTTCCAAAGCCATCCAATCACAGCCTGTTGCCAGTCAGGCTCTTGTTGCCAGGCAGTTTCTGAAACCATCCAATCACGGCCTGCCGTCAGTCAGGCTCTGTTGTCATGTGGTTTCCGAAGCCATCCAATCACGGCCTGTTGCCAGGCAGTTTCTGTTGTCAGCGGCCATCTTAGCATGACCTTTTCACCTCAGTGGCCATCTTGGCATGAACTTTTCACCTCAGCAGCTATCTTGATATGACCTTTTCACCTCATTCCACCACACAGTGGCCCCTCAATGCCCTTGGGATGAGGCCCCAAGGTGAGCCCCCACACCTGCTTCTTTTTTCTGCTCCCAGCCCACTCTGAGAATCTCCCCTCTGCTCCCCTCATTGGGGCAAGGATCCTGTTCCCACCTCACCTCCCTGTACCCGACAGCTCGTCACCTGCGTGTGACAGTTACTGGGCACCCAGCAGGCACAGGAAGTGTACAGGGGGTGGCATAGAGTGGGGTGATTCCCAGCGCCATGCACCTGCCCTGGCCCCTTTCCTGGACTGCCTGTCACCGTGGTTGGTGACACCTGAGCACCTGCTGGCCGGGTGTTCCCGCCGCCGGGATTTTGAGCCCCTGCCCCGAGTGCAGCATCTCTGGTCACCCCGGGAGCCTCGGCTGCTGTCAAGGTCCACATCCCTGTCTCAGAGACGCAGACACGGAGGCCCGGGAAGGCGTGGGCCCTGTCGGGGTCAGCTACGGAGGCAGCTGCTGCACCAGAACCTGCTCTTCGGGTCCCCCGGTCCCCAGTGCAGCCCAGCCCCTGGGGCAGATGAGATGGGGCCCCCCGCGGCCATCACACGCACATAGAGGGCTTGGGCGAGCTGGGTGCTCGTCTCAGGGCCATGGGCATGGCGGGGGTGTGGGGGAGGGATGTCCTAGCCCAGCCCCTCCTCTTGGGCTGTCTGGGAGCTGTCACACTCACCCTTCTCTGCCCCCCGCCCTGCAGAAGCGGCACTGAAAGATGACATGAACAGCTACATCAGTCAGTACTACAACGGGCCCAGCAGTGGTAAGTCCGGGGCGGGGAATCTGTGACCCCAGCAACCCCCAGGCCCCGAGTCGGGCCGCCGGGGCCTGACTTCAGACATCAAGGCCTGCCCTTCCCATGGTGCCTGGGAACGGCTCCAGGTTGAGATTCTCGGGGCTCCCGGCACACCCAGTGCTAGAGCTGGAGGAGCTGCAGATCCGGGCCGCATTCCTGTGTGATTCCCAGCTCCTTCTGGTGCCTGAGTCTCGGGGAGGCCTGGCGGGAGGGCTTAGAAATGGTGCCCAGGCCCTCAGCCTTTGCTCTCTGCTTCACCAGGGTCTAGAGTTTGGACCCCACAGCCCTTACATCCTGTGTGTCCCCCGGTAAGGCTGGGATGTGGTGGGGACAGGCATAGTATTCGGCAAGTGTCCTTTTCCACCTGTGAGCCCCTGAAACCTCTTCTGCTAGTTGGAGAGACCACCGTCTCCATCCCCCACAATGCTGGGGAGAAACGCCCCACGCCACCCTCTGTCACTCAGCCCCTTGGTCCAGCTGGCCTGAAGAACGGCAGAGCGCCCCCTGACGGCTGGCCATGCTTCCCGAGAGCTCCACCCATATTCTGGAGGGCCCACGGGCTCCTGGTGCACCCTGCCCCACACGCGGGCCTGCTTATTTATTTATTTGAAAGGCAAAGATCTCCTATCCACGACAGCTAGAGCTGGGAGCTGGGAACCGAATCCAGGTTTCCCACGTGGGTGGCAGGGACTCAAGTTCTGGAGCCATCACCTGCTGCTTCCCGGGAACGTCTTAGCAGGGAGCCAGAGGCAGGGGCGGGGCAGCGCCGGGTCTCAAACCCAGGCACTCACTCGGAGGCGGGATGCTGGCGTCCCTCGCTGCCTCTGACCTGCTGCCCCAGATGCCACTCTCCCTGTGAATCCCACGTTCCTTGCCCCAGCACCCGGTGCTTTCTCGCTTGGTGGCGAAGAGCCCAGAGTCTCTGGTTTAAAGCAAGCCGCGGAGGACCACGGAGGGCAGGTTGTCTGTGTCCCTGCCGCCAGCTCTCAGGGTCACCCCCAGCTTTTCTAGAACACACTGGCTGCCAGCACAGAGCACAGCCGGCTCCCGGAGCTCCCGCCTGCGTGTCCGGAGGCACAGCCAGTGAGCCAGGTGTCCTCACTGGGGTGCGGGAAGCTGGGCAGGCACGGTTTTCCCCGGTGTGGTGGTGAATACTGACAACTGGAGCCAAGAGCCGCCACCCTGCAGTCCGCCCACAGGCCCAGCTCCCACGCCTGCGTGGCCCCGACCGGTGCTCCTCAGGACCCCGGAAGCGAGGCAGGGTGGGGTGTCACCGGTACGCCCTCCTTTCTTGCAGACAGCGGCGTCCCCGAGGCAGCTGTGTGCGTGGTCACCACGGCCGCCATCGACATTCACCAGCCCAACGTCTCCTCCGACCTCTTCTCAGTGGACGCGGCCCCGAAGCGGGGCGGCGACGGCACCTGCGCCAGCGCCACGTCCGAGAGCGCCTCCCGCTCTGCCCGCAGCTCCGTCACCCGGGCCCAGAGTGCCAGCAGCCAGACGCTGGGCTCCTCCACGGACTGCAGCACTGCCCGCGATGAGCCGTCCTCGGAGCCAGGCCCCTGTCCCCTGCCGCTGCCGCCGCCGCCACCCCCACAGCAGCCAAGGGCGGTCCAGGACCTGCTGTCCTCCTTGTCGGAGGACCCCTGCCCACCCCAGAGGGCCTTGGACCTGGGCCCCCGGGCCCCGCTCAGCCCTGCGGGCTCGGCTCCCACCAGCCCTGAGCTGGGGCACAGGGTGTGTCTGTTCAACCAGAAGAACCAGGAGGCCTTCCGGGCCTTTCCCACCCAGCCAGTCATGCCGGCCCTGCAGGACAAGTGCAGGCCTTTGGAACCCAAAGAGCAGAAGCTGCACCGGGTCCCCGAGGCCTAGGGCCCCCAGGCAGGCTGGCGGGGAGGAGGGGACAAAGCCATCTCGCCGCAGTTCCGGGACCCCAGAGGCTGCCACGGGCCGCCTGGCCTCCCGCAGGGTGCTGCCTGCCCCTGGGGAGGTGACGCCAGGCCAGAGGCCACGTGCCTCAGACCTCAGAGCCCAGAGCCGGCGCCTCTTCTCGCCCTGTTCCAGGGGAAGGCGGTGCTCAGGGCGGGTTTTGTTTTGTTTTTAACCATTTTTACAAAAACCAGCCTGTGGCCTAGCTTCAGCAGGGTGGAGAGCGAGGACCAGCTCGGCCTCTTCCGCTGCCTTTGTTCCCGACGCCCGCCTGGGACCCTCGGGAGCAGCACTGTGAGCAGGGGCTGGAGCCCCACCCCCAAGCCGACCCAGGAGTCCTGGTGCGCACGTGCGTGTGTGTGCGTGTGGGGGGGTGACACCGCCAGAGCCCACCCCCAAGCTGTGTTTCCCAGGAGTCCTGGCGCGTGTGTGCGTGTGCGTGCGTGTGTGGGTGGGTGCGTGCGTGTATGTGGGGGTGACACCGCCACAGCCCACCTCCAAGCCGTGTTTCCCAGGAGTCCTGGTGCGCACATGCGTGTGTGTGCGTGTGGGGGGGTGACACCGCCAGAGCCCACCCCCAAGCCGTGTTTCCCAGGAGTCCTGGCGTGTGTGTGCGTGCGTGTGTGGGTGGGTGCGTGCGTGTATGTGGGGGTGACACCGCCACAGCCCACCCCCAAGCCGTGTTTCCCAGGAGTCCTGGCGCGTGTGTGTGTGTGTGGGTGGGTGGGTGCGTACGTGTATGTGGGGGTGACACCGCCACAGCCCACCTCCAAGCCGTATTTCCCAGGAGTCCTGGCGTGTGTGTGCGTGTGTGGGTGGGTGCGTGCGTGTATGTGGGGGTGACACCGCCAGAGCCCACCCCCAAGCCGTGTTTCCCAGGAGTCCTGGCGCGTGTGTGCGTGTGCGTGCGTGTGTGTGCGTGTGCGTGCGTGTATGTGGGGGTGACACCGCCACAGCCCACCCCCATGCCTGTCCCGTCCGTCTTCATTCTCTCATTTCGGCATGGGCATCCCAGAGACAGACCTCGTTTTCACCGTCACAGGACATCTGGGGGGGGGGGGGAATCTGGAGGGGGCGGGGGGCTGGGGGGCTGGGGGTGGCCATTCCCCACCGTGGCTTGAATAATAAAAACCAGCTGCACTGACAGCCCCCGAGGTGCAGCAGTTGTCTTTTGGGGCTGGCCGACTGCATGGCCACCCAAGGAGCCCTTGGAGGCCTTGTCAGAGTGGGAGGAGCCTGGGACCAGGGACAGGAAGCTCCCCCACAGCCTGGCTGTGGGACCCTGCACGGGTCCCCTCCCATTCAGCCTTCCTCATTGGCACTCGCAGTCCCAGGTGTCGTCCCTGGGGTCCCCAAGGCCAGCAGGGCCAACCCTGGCCCCGGCCTCCAGCCCACTGCCCCGCTCTCCCTCCAGTTCCCAGCCAGTGCCACCATCTGGCCAGGTAGGAACAAGCGTGCTTGCTTTTCTCTTGGTCCCCTGTGGAAAGGCACACATCCTGTCGGCCTGTCCCCAGCCTGTCACGACGGTGCTCAGGCCCTGGTCCTCACTGGCCCCGCCTCCAAGCCAGGTCTCCCCAGCCCAAAAGGCTTCAAGGGCTCTCTGTCCCCATGGCCACCGGGCTTTCTTCAGGACAACCTAAGCGTGGCTCCAGCGCCTGCGAGCTGGCTCGCGTCTCCTCACCCAACCTGTCCTGTCTCCACCTTTGGGTGATTCTCTGTGCTTGGTCCACCTCTGCCTGCCTCCCCTACTGGCCCCCAAGAGAAGCGATGGGGCCCAAGTCCCACGAGACCTCAAAACCCTGTACAGGGCCACCGCCCTGGCACGGAGCCACGTGGGGAGGATGGTGGAACTGGGAGAAAGGGCGGAAGACTTCACGTGCAGACCAAGGGCGCCCTCCTGACTCAGTGAAGAGAGAGCAGTGGTCAGGGAGGGCGCCAAGGGCATTAGAGGCCGAGGAAACGTGAGGTCAGACGCAAGCACGAGAGGCCCTGAGACTGGAGCCGGTTCTGCCTGGCGCTGTGCTGGGCACCAGGGCTGCCGGGGCCAGAGCTGCAGGAAGCCCAGCGGTCACTCTGGGCTTTGGCGACACGATGGCTTGGAGAGCATGGTGGGATTTGTAGTCTGTGGGGCGGAGCCAGTGGGGTCGGTTAACTGGATCTCCACCCTCTGGACGGTACACAGCAGCCTCCCCAGCCAGGCCCGGCTTGCCGAGCCGTGCCCAGGCCTCTCTGCCAAGCTCCCCAGCAGGTCAACGAGAGCCAGTGCCAGAGGACAGTGCAGGCCCCAGGGGCTGCCAGCACCGGCGTCTGCTGTGGACCTCTGCTCCAGAGAGGCAGCATGGGATAGGGACAGGGAGGGCAGCCACGGCTAAGACACTAGGCAAGCGGCTGCTGTCCTCTGCCTCCGTGGCCCCATCTAGGAAGTCTGTGGGGAAGCCCTTCCTGTTTTGTGTTCCCTGTCCTTTGGTAAGAGCTGCCTCTCTGGAAGCTGATTTCCTGGGGGACATCTAGCCTCTCCAGCCTGAGCCGGCACCATCACCTTCCTGCTGCCCTGGGGTGACTGCACAGGCAGGCGAGGGCTGGGGACAGGGGTCACAGGGTCCCTGCCTCGGAGGGCAGAGCCCGCTATAGTCACGTGCAGGGAGACACAGGCCTTACAGCGGAGGAGGCAAAGGCAGGGAGACTTGGGAAGGAGAGACGCCAGGGCCAGGGGCCGGTGTCAGGGCACAGCGGGTTATGGTACCAGCTGTGTGTCTGTGCTGTTCCCGAGATCAGCTGAGATGGGGTGGGCCCAACGCCCACTGGAAACGCGAGCAGGAGCCGGGCACTGCTTCCCTGGCTGGCAGAATGTCGTAAAACCATTTACCCCAAAGAGGAGTGCAGGTGGAGACGGGGCGCAGCGACACCGGCAGGGTAATGACAGGGCAGGCCGCTTGGGGACAGGGGCATGGGAGGGAGGGGGCACACAGAGAAGATCTGGAGGGTAGGGCCTGTCCCTAGAGGCCCTGAATGCTGGCCGAGCCTGGCCGAGCACACAGAGGGGCTGTGGGAATGACAGGAGCCGGGCGCCGAGCAGGGCGGTGTCCGGGGGAGAAGGCACAGGGCTGCACACGGCAGTGCTGAGAGCCCCTGGAAGTGGAGGTGGAGAAGCCTGGGAGGCCAGTGTGCAGTGTCTGGACACAGCGGGCCAAGGGGCCACTGAGCCTGGCTCCCTTGAGTACACAAGGGGATTCCGGGGGCAGGAAGTACGTATGGGCTGGCGTTCTCTCTGTGCCTGCCAGGCCTGGCTCCGCCGCACCCCGTCCCACCGCGCGTCCTGAGGCCTGGAGTGCAGGAGATGGAGGTAAAAAGCTCCAGCCTTCACAGCTCCCCGGGCACCGCAGCCGAGTTATGGCCGGCAGGGGTGGAGGAGATAGAGGGGGTAGTGCACTCCCTGGGAGGTCTGCCGCTCTGGAAAACGCCCCCCCCCCTTTCAGAGTCCACTCTGGGGGTCCAGAGCAGCCGTCTGGGGGGCTCTCCCAGAAGGGAGGGGCCCTCTGTCTCCAGCTCAGAGGGGGCGGCGGCTCCAGGAACAGCTCCTTTCTGTTCACTTCCTGCTGGAGAGGGGCTCTGTCTTCTTCCCTGTTCATCACAGCCCTGATTTACGGGGGGAAACTGAGGCACAGGAGGACAGACTTGCCCAAGGGAACACGCTGACTGGCGGTAAAGAGGCCAGATCCAGATCCAAACCCAGGTCTGGATGGCTCCCCAGGAGCTCAGCACACACAGCCCGGGTGCTTGCCTGACATGGCACACCGGCAGTGAGGGCAGCAGGGCTCACAGCCAGCAGGGCACGGCCTGTCCACACCCTGCAGGCCTGGCCCAAAGCCCACCCAGGCCTGGGCTGTAAGGCCTTCCCTGAGTGGCAAGACCCCAGGTGGTCCTGGGCCATGCCTCCAGCCAACCAGGCTTTTCAAATCCAGTCCCAGAGATCAGGGCTGGGGACACAGACCCTGTGTGGTTAGAGGCTAGCTGGAGGCCTGGACTTCTCAGCTGACCCTCAACTCAGGAACTCCCTTCTGTCTCCCACACGGCTCTCGACGACGCCAGGGCCCCGGGAGAGCCAGGCTGTCTTGCCCTACAGCTTTCTGCTGGGGCCCTGTTCTGTCAGAGCCGTCGAGAGCCTCAAAGGAGAGCCATCGGAGGAAGCCCTGCCTTCACCACCCAGCCAGCGCCGCCCTGTGCTACACCAGGACACCCACAGACTCCCAGAGCCCCAGCAGCCAACAGACACCCAGGGCAGGGCTGGAGAGAAGCCGGGTGGCTCCTCCCACCCCTGCCCCCCCGTGCTGCTGTTTCTCATGTGGGGAGGGTCAAAGCCCGGCCCTGGCTTCTTCGTGCAGCCTCGCTCTTGGTTTGCTTTGTGGCTCCTGCAAATCCTGGGCGCTGTGTCCTCCCCAGCGCGGGAGGAGGGGGGCTCAGTGCTGTGGAGAAGCCCGTTAAGCTGCTGCCTGCACTGCTGGCAGCCCATGTTGGTGCCGGCTTGAGATCTGGCTGTTCAACTTCCAATCCAGCTCCATGCTTAATGCACCTGGGAAAGCAGTTTAAGATGGCCTGGGTGCTTGGGCTGCTGCAGCCACGTGGGAGACCCAGATTGGGTTTCATTCTCCTGGCTTTGGCTTGGCTCAGTCCCAGTACTGTGACCATTTCGGGAGTGAACGAACAGGTAGAAGATATCTCTCTCCTTCTCTGCCACTCTGCCTGTTGGATAAGTAAATAAATCTTAAGGCAGGGCTCGGCGCCGTGGCTCACTTGGCTAATCCTCCGCCTGCGGCGCCGGCATCCCATATGGGCACCGGATTCTGTCCCAGTTGCTCCTCTTCCTGTCCAGCTCTGCTGTGGCCCGGGAGGGCAGTGGAGGATGGCCCAAGTGCTTGGGCCCTGCACCCGCATGGGAGACCAGCACCTGGCTCCTGGCTTCAGATCGGCGCAGCGCTGGCCGTAGCGGCCATTTGGGGGTGAACTAACGGAAGGAAGACCTTTCTCTCTCTCTCTCTCTGTCTAGAACTCTACCTGTCAAATAAATAAATAAAAAATCTTAAAAAAAATATCTTAAGGCAGAGGGTTATAGCTGGGACAGCTCCTGGAATAAGGGATGGGTGAGCCCTCGGAGGACTTGGGGGACAGCCACGCAGAAGGCGTCCTGTAAGCCACGGAGGTCGGCCGCCAGAGCGCACTCGGCACCGGCAGCCTCGGCTGCCCGGGGAGGCTCAGCTGCCTCGTGCTGCCGCTGTCTCGGGTGCGGAGGTGGGAGTGGGACACAGCGGGTCTGAGAGCTGAAAGCATGGTCCCTCAGCCCCAGCAGCTGTCCTGGGCTCAAACGTGCTCACCCAGCCCCGTGCTGTTCCCCACACAGCACGCACCTTGTCTCCCCTCCATGTCCCACAACTAGCCAGAAGCCTCGCCTCCCCCACGTTAGCAGAGTCCGTAACTACTCTGGATTTCTTTTTTTTTTTTTTTTGGTTGCACCGCTGAGAAGTTCGGCACCATCTCCTGGTGAACACTTCATTACCCAAAGCAGATGCTGGACCGAGTGCTGCTGAGAGCTAAAGCAGCAGCTGCCACGGAGACGGGGCGGGGGATTCTAGGCTGAGCCCCCAGGCTGGGCACAGGGGGCTGGGCTGCCTGGGCACCCTGGAACACGCCAATGAAGTCAGCCACCCGGGAGATCCGTCAGGACGTTACAGGTGGTGACGGTGTGCAGAGCTCTCCGGCGTCGGGATTTACAGGGCGCCTCCCACCCAGCGCTCCCACAGCTGCCTCCACGTCGCTTAGGCTTCCTAAGTTGAGGAGCTCCCCTCTGCCTTCTCTGGGCGGGTCCCAGGGGCAACTGCAGCACAAAGAGCCCGGCTTCCCGAGCAGGCAGGAAGGAGGCCTGGCTAGCAAGGGCCTTGTCCACACGCAGGGAACGCGGGTTTGTCATGTTCTGGCTTTGCTCCTGCGGGGGCCCCTGCCTGGATGCACGTCTCCCTCTGAGCTCGGCCAGGCCACCCCATGGCTGGGTGGGGCGCGTTCCCCGTGTGCTCCCAGCTGGCTCTCAAGGCTGGGCCTACGTAGACTTGGCCCCGAGATCACCATCCTTGGGTGAGTTCTAAGCTCTGTAGGCTTTAGTTCCTTATTTATTTTAGATTTTTTTTTTTTTTAATTTACTTGAGAGGGAGAGAGACAGCGAGCAAGACAGAGCACGGGCTTTGTCGGTTCATTCCCCAAATGCCCACAGTAGTGGTGGGGGTGCCAAAGCCAGGAGCTGGGAACTCTAAACAGGTCTCCCGCGTGGGGAGCCGGGAGCCAGCTACTTGAGCCACCACTGCTGCCTCCCAGGATCTGCGTTAGCAGGAGGCTGGAAGCTGGAGCTGCAGCCAGGGATTGAGCCCAGGCACCGCCAAGTGGGGTGCAGGTGTCTTAACCGGCACCTTCACGGCTAGCCCAACCCTGTCCCTCCGCAGGCTTTAGTTCCTTATGTGTAGTGGGGAGCAACGCTACCCTGTGACTTCATACCCTCAAAGCGATTACGATCATGCCCACCGCCTCCCTCCCTGTATGAGGCCTGCCAAGCTTCTAGTTAAAGGTGTTCCGAAAGATGACCTAGTGCTGACGATGACGCAAGTGAAAGCTATGGCCAGGGGGCCCTGAGGTAGTGAGAAGCCAGTGAGAACCCACATCTCCTGGTGACCAAGCTCCCCGTGTCCCCAGGTCCCAGACCAAGTGTCCCCAGTGAGGTCCCACACCCGAAAGGAGTATAAGTGGAAGGAGAGTCCCAGGAAGCAGCAGGTGCCTGCCCTGGCCCACGTGACCCACAGTGGGAGGGAAAGGAGCTAACCCTGGCCAACCTGCCCCTCGCGCCAGCCTGGTGCCTCAGACAGCAAGCATCAGCTCACATCACGTGGAACCCCCAGTCCCACCACCAAGCTGGCCCCAGACAGCGCAGACTGAGGGCAGAGGCCTGGAGAAGCCAGAGGGTGCGGGAGCAGCCCCGCAAAGTGGAAAGGCCACACTGCTGTCCACACTGGGGTCCAGATCAGCCTGCACATTCCCCTGCCTGCCCCTGGTCACTCAGCGCTCAGCCCATGTCCTCATCCACAAAGGAGGGGTGGCGAAGCCCATCTGGGGTTCACTGTACTCGAGAGGGCTCTGGGAGGCACGTGATGCCCAGTGTGTTCCTGTGTAACCTGGGAAACCCGCCTCCAATGCGAAGCGCTTCCTGAGCCAAGGATCATCGGCACCTCTTCCACGTGTGGGCCCCCCACAAAGCCTGTACAGAGCACGTCGGTTACCACCTGCGCACACCTCTCACAAGCCTGTCACTCAGGCCTCCTTGGCTCAGCCCCTGCCAATCAAACCCACCTGTTACAATCAGTTGTGCTTCCCGGTTTCCTGGCCTCTGCAGCCCCTTCCTGTGTCTATCAAAACAAAAGCCCCTGGTGAGAGACGGCGTGAAATGCACCCAAGCTGACCGCCCTTCCAGAAAGAGAAGAAGTGCACTGACAGCCGGGGTTTCCAGGGCCGCGCCCAGGCCGTGGCGGCAGCATGGCTCCCCGCCATCCTGGGAGGAAGAGCCCTGCGCGCTCTGCCAGCCTCGCCCACAGCGCCAGACCCATCTCCACTGCCTCCAGGGAGCCGTTCTGGAGCCAAAGAGCTTTCAGCTACACCCCCCCCCCCCCCCAGGGCGTGAGGCCAGAGGATTCCTGCAACAGCCTCCTCACCGCTCTGCCCCCCCAGGCCCCACCCCTCTGGCAGGGCGGGTTGGAGGCCTTCCTCAAGGCTGTCAGAGGCTCCCTGCTGAGGGGGCACTTGTGTAGACGGATCATGGAGCGGGCAGTGGAGACTGGGTGGCTTTGTGGACGCCCCAACACACAGACGTGTCTCACCCCAACACGCAAGCAAGGAACCACTGCCAGCCAGCAGGAAGCACTTTCTTTTTTTTTTTTTGACAGGCAGAGTGGACAGTGAGAGAGAGACAGAGAGAAAGGTCTTCCTTTGCCGTTGGTTCACCCTCCAATGGCCGCCGCGGCCGGCGCACCGCGCTGATCTGAAGGCAGCAGCCAGGTGCTTCTCAGCAGGAAGCACTTTCAAGCAGCCAGCAACCACCCACCTGTCCACACGCCGGCAGCCGCGCAGGCCCAGGGGCTGCTGACTTGCTGGTTAACAGCCACCTGCCGCCTGCCCTTAGGACCCTGCTGACCTCCCAACAAGGAAAAGCACGGTAGCCACGTCGTTTCTTTCAGCATCTGACGCCGGGGCTGGGTGCTCACTGCGTGCAGAGGGCTGGGACGGCGCCTGGCACGGGCTGAGCACTGCACTTCCTGGCGGGGTGATGCCAGGCTGTGCCGGGAGATGCCGGTGAGGTGAGCAGCTGTGTGGAGCTGGGCAGGGCAGCCAGGATGGGAGGGAGCCAGAGGGAGAAAGACCATGAGACTGACACTGAGCCAGGGACCCCACGGAGGTGCAGCTGCCGCACCCCCACCCCTGGGGGGTTTCTGAAGCCCTCACCTCTGCCCCCTTACAATAGGCAGGAAGGAGAAACAGAGAGGACCCTGAGAAAGGCCGGGAAGACAGCAACCAGAAACGGGAACTACACCAGGCTCTGGGCCGGGCGTGTGCTCTCCTCGGGCATGTCACCAGTCACTTCCCGTCTCTTCCTGGCTCTGCCTGATCCAGGTGGCTCCTCCCACTTTTGCAAACCTGCTGCAGGGGGCAGTCCTCCCACTCTGCTCAATCGCGACTCCTGGCCTTCCTATGACCCCAGACACCTGGCCGGGCCTTCCCGCAGGCCGGCCCAAAGCCGTGGCAGCGCCACTCCCAGCCCGCACCCACACCAGCCAGCAGCCCCTGGGCATGAGAGCGCGTGCCAGGGCTTCCCACACCTGTGGCCAACTTACAGACCTGGCTTTCTCAGAGAGCCCAAAGGAAGCCATCAGGAGGGGCCCAGAAGAGCCGGAACATTCTCAGAGCTGGATTTTAAACATTTATAAAACCATCAAGCTATCTGCTCATGTAAGTGGCCCTTCTGCCTCAAAGCAGCCCCTCCCCAATCTCCCCTCCTCCACAGACACCAGGTTCCCTAAACTGACAAAACCTTAAAATGAAATGGAAAATTAAATTTAACTGAAGTCAGCTAAATACATCCAGTGGGGCAGGTTTAAGTCAGGTCCACTCCTGTCACATTAGCTACGGTTTTCTGAAGGCTGCGTGGCTGGGGGAGAACAGTCACGCTTTGCAGTCAGCGTCTTCAATCCGAGTCCCTTCATCTAATTCCCTGCTCCTGCAAGACAGGCGGTCCACGGCCCCGCCTTCAACACCACCCCGCCCCGCCCCGCGGTCCACGGCCCCGCCTTCAACACCACCCCGCCCCGCCCCGCGGTCCACGGCCCCGCCTTCAACACCACCCCGCCCCGCCCCGCGGTCCACGGCCCCGCCTTCAACACCACCCCGCCCCGCCCCGCCCCGCGGTCCACGGCTCCGCCTTCAACACCACCCCACCCCACCCCGCCCGTGGTCCACGGCCCCGCCTTCAACACCGCCCCGCCCCGCCCCGCCCCGCGATCCACGGCCCCGCCTTCAACACCACCCCGCCCCGCCCCGCCCCGCGGTCCACGGCCCCGCCTTCAACACCACCCCGCCCCGCCCCGCGGTCCGCGGCCCCGCCTTCAACACCGCCCCACCCCGCCCCGCCCCGAGGTCCACGACCCCGCCTTCAACACGGCCCCGCCCCGCCCCGCGATCCACGGCCCCGCCTTCAACACCACCCCGCCCCGCCCCGCGGTCCACGGCCCCGCCTTCAACACCACCCCGCCCCGCCCCGAGGTCCACGGCCCCGCCTTCAACACCACCCTGCCCCGCCCCGCCCCCCGGACAAGCCTGGCAAAATGTCACCGTGAGTTTTCACTACTTTTCCTTAATGTCTTCTGGTTCTTTAAGAAGCTGGCACATCTCTGCTAGTTTTGAAGCTGTGATAGGCTTTACTGGGGATTTTATTAGACAATTAGAAAATTTCAAAAAAATAATTGTTAGGAACCACAGAGAATTACAGGAAACATGATAATAGTTCATAAAAAGCACTCTGGCTCCTGCCGGAGCCCCCTCCTGCTCAGATCGGCAGCTCTCCCCCGCGATGGGATACCCGTGGATTTCCGTGCCTTCGGCTGACACTCGGACGGCTCTCCATGACCACGATTCATTTCTTCTTCAGCAGCTCAGTCATTTCGGGAACTACCTGAAAATTAAAAGGAAAAAGCAAAAAGGAATTAGGCAGCACGAGCCTGTGCTGTGGTGAGGCCTCGGCCCCCTCCGCAGGGTGGGGAGCCCACAGGAAACTGTGCAGACCCTCCCCATCCCCGTGGAAACCACAAACCTGGAGGGAGGGAGAGACCACCCTGGATGCGGGGCTGTCAGGGCCAAGAGCCCGCCCGCTGACAAGGAGCCCTATGACATAACCACAAACTTCCAGAGGGCACCAGAAAAAAACAAAAACAAAACAGGAAGTCCAATTTTCCTCATCAGGGCTGGGAGGAGCACGTGTCTTCCCTCCAGGTTTCCCAGCCTTCTTCCTACACCAACCACATTCCTGACTCCTCCTGGGTCAGGCTCCCGCCAACCTCCCCCAGTCCTTGTCCTCCTCCTGTCCCTCCCTCCCTCCCTCCCACCTTTATCTCTCAGCCGGTGGCTGTCATTTGGTGGCTAGAGGTGAGCCACAGGCGGCCAGTCTGCAGCTCGGCTCCGCTGAAACACGGCACTAGCCAGCAGATGCGGGCGAACCCGGTGAGGGGCAGCGACCGGGCTGGCTGCTGTACGAAGCTGAGTGACCCTTGGCCTGGGCAGTGCCACGGCTGCAGGTGCAGCTCCCAGAGTGGAGCTCCGTTGTGACTGCCCAGAGGCGGGCGTGGGGACTGCAGCGGAGTGCCACAGGCCTCCTGAAGACGTGTGAAGTATCAATTACCCAGTCTGGCAACTGGCCGTCGGCTGCCCTGGCTCACAGAGATCCCGGCTGAACTTGCCACTGATGAATACAGCCTCTCAATTATTTAAGAGAGCTACATTTCCATTAGGTGGAAATAATGCGTTCGTACAAAATTTATTAAGGAAATTGTCGACATGCTGTTTCTCCTGAATGTCACTTTGTCCGCAGCCTATTAAAAGGCCCATGTTTACCACGGAGCCAGCAGGCATTCGCACAGGGGCGGCATTAAGTGCTGGCACCACTCGCCCCGTGCCTCGGTGGAGAGACCATGAGCTCATGCCAGGCGCACGGATGACATGCTACCTGGGCCTCACGCGGGACCCGTGTGTGTCACAAAAAACAGGCGAGAGCCAACTTCTTTGCCCAGGAAGCAAGACATTCTTTTGGTTTAGAATAGACCACGTCTTGAAACCTGACAGTGTCCCCCACCACGCCCCCCACAGAAGAGCTGAGGGAACTCTCTGTCCCTCAGACTTCCCAAGCACGCCACACAGTGCCTTGTGCAGAAGGGAAAACGCCGGCTTGGGCTGCGGAGCCTCTGACGCTGGAGCAGTCTGGACGACCCACGCTCTGTCCTGTCCTCTCTGACTCGCAGAGGCGGCTCCATACGCAGCAAGGCCAAGTAAGAGGGAACTCGCATTGTAAAGAGAGAATCAAAACTTTTAAAAAATTAAAAATTTAAAAAAATAGAATCTGCGGATGTGTATCACAATACAAGTCAGTTTCATTCATCTTAGTATTTTCTCGGGATAGCAGTAAGGGAGACAGAGGTACTACGGCAGTACTAGAGCAGTCTTAAGTGACAGAGATGTCACTCCCATGGAGACAGAGACACCCAGGCCTAATTCCTGCTCATAAGGAAAGAACAGACAGAGGCCGCTGAGCTACCCAAACAGAAATGTGCCCAGGGTCAGTGTTTAGCCTAGCAGTTAAGATGTCTGTACCCCACATCACAGCACCCGGATTTCACATTCAGCTCTGGCTCGCAACTAGCTTCTGCCAGTGCAGACCCTGGGAGGTAGCAGTCATGCCTGACACTCACAAGGGAGACCTGGGTTGTGTTCTCAGCTCACACCTGTGGCCCCGGCCCCCTCCCAGCCATTGCAGGTATACGGGGAGTGCAGGTCAGTCAGTGGATGGGAGCTCCGTCTCTGCCTCTTTCCTTCTCAATTAAATGAAAATAAAAAAAAATTGGTGCTTGAAATGTGCTCGTCTTGTGCTGGAATATTAGGAGGATGAGAACAGCAAAGCTCTAGCTCAGGAGTTGTGAGGAAGACGAGATCAGTGTGGGTTACGAAAGCTCAGAGCATCAGCCTGGAGGAGAAAAGGATTCTTGACAGAAATAAACCGTGCAGGTTCCAGGGATGGGAGAGAGATTATAACGACTGCAGTGAAAAGCTATGTTGGGGAGAAGAGAAAAAGGCGTAAAAAGATGGCGGTGGCCAAGCCAATGCAATGGGGACAAACGATCTCTAACACATGGTGGTAGAACACATGGAAATCCACATGCAAACGCATGTGGCTGGATCCTCATCTCATGCCACAAACAGAAATCCACTCAAGACGGATCAGCAGCCTAGACACATGAGCTCAAACTGCAAAACTCTGCGAAGAAAACACAGGGCTGGATCTCTATGACCTTGGACTTTTTAAAAAATTTTTTAAAAAATTTGATTTTTAAACAACAGGAGGTGACCTCAGTCAGGAACACACCCACCAGGTCTGCGCCTGTCAGGATCCCTGTAATATTCATCTACTGGACTCATGCTGACTTCAGCACAGTGGGTACCCCCTAGGTCCCTAGCATTCATCAAAGGTGTGGTTCTAAACCTCTCCCAGGAACACGTGACCCAGGGGCTGTGCACCTGGTGACCTGCAAAGGCACAGGGATGAAACAGAACAGAGGCAGCGGCCTGGCTTAGTTGTGCCACAACCAGCTGTCCTGGATCAGCTCTCTATGGGACAACTTACAAACAATGGACCTGGCTTGTATCCTTGTGTAGTGACAAATGGCAGCCTACAACAAAACTGGGGTTTTTCTTATTTTCATGATCTTTCACTACTTTTTTCCCAGTCCATGACAGGTATTACTGTGTGTCAGGACTTCTGAGCAGCAGGAGACAGTCACTGCCCAACAGGGCTCGCAAAAGGCACATAACTGTGATGTCCTGGCCCACAGTCTCTCCACAGTCAAATGTGGGCTTCCTAAGACACCAAAAGTAGTGCAAGATCCTCGGGCTGCAGACCAGCCGGCTGGGGGATGTCTGAAGTCCCCTTCCACCTGCTGTCTTAGGACTGTCTTCACGGAGATGTCCCACTGAGTTCACACACGCTCTCTCATGCCAAGACCAGGAGCTGCCCCAACACGGGAGTGCTGTTCTACCGACAGATGCTACCAAGCTCCCGCCCCGAGGCAGCTGGGGGGACAGGGACCATTCCCAACTGTCTGACACTTTATGCTTTCATCACGTCAGCCCCCATGTGAGCTGCAACACACAGGCACGGGGAGACAGAAAAACACACCACAATATCAACAATTTACTTGTAAATAAAAGGCCACTGGGGTGGCATTGTGGCGTAACAAGTAAACATGGCATCCTATATGGGTGCTGGTTCATGTTCCAACTGTTACACTTCCAGTCTAGTTGCCTGCTAATGGCCTGGGGATAAGCAGTGGAAAACGACCCAAATGTTTGGGCCCCTGCCACTCACGTGGGGACCAGGATGAAGCTTCTTGCTCCAGGCTGTGGCCTGGCCCAGAGCTGGCCGCTGCGGCCATCTGGGGAATGAACCAGCAGATGGAAGATCTGTCACTCTTTCAAATAAATCTGTAAACATGTCAAGATGGTTCGTTTTTGTGGCAACGGAAGTATTTAACTGAGCTTCTAAATAAAGAGAATGATTACCCCCTAGCCATGTCTGATACCGTGCTACTTGAATAAAGTTATCACTGTACAGATACAAAAATATCCCTCTTTTGCACACCATCCCTCTTGCAGTGGGTCATCTCAGTGGCCGATGACTGCCACAGCCGTTTGTTCCTGCACACCTGGGCCTACCTGGACCTCATATTTCAGGATACAGTGCCCCAAGGTCACTGAAGGGGCTCATATTCTTAAGGCAAGTCCTGGGCTCTTTGCAGGGCTCCTGAGTGGAAGGATGTGCTACACTGGACCAGAGCAAAGGCCCATCTTGGCCTCTGTCACTGAGCACCACTGGGTCCTACTTGTGCCCCTCACTGAGTGGGAACTTTTACTCAGAGCACAGACTGCTAAGTGCACGCACTAGTTCATCACACAGGGGCCGGTGAGTCCTCCGGTGCTGAGGCCCACCCTGGTCCGGCTCTCGGGCTGCAGCCTCGCCAAGGATGCCCCTGGCGCCCGCTCTGGTTCTGTGTCCTGTGCAGTGAGTGCCTCCCCACCCCAGCAACCCCACTTCTCCTGGGATTAGAACTCCCTCTCAGAGCACTGATTCCCAGGAGTGACTGCTGCAAAGGTTAGCTAGAAGGCTGCAGGAGGCCAGGCTGTGTATGAATCGTGACCTCTAAATGTGACCAAAGGAATGTTAGGGACTCGTCATCTTTAATTCATGGAACGTTAATATCTCTGAATCAATTTTTCTATTGAGGGCAAAATGAAGGTGGTGGCAGGGTAGGAAGAACACTCGAACGTGAAGGGTCTGGGGGCGGGAAGAAGGGCTGTCCATCACATGTGAAGGCCCTCAGCTGTCAACACAGCAAGCAGAACTTTCTGGCTGAGTTGGATAAGGGGACTCCAGTGCCCACTCTTCCCGAAACATGTTGTCTCTGAACGAATCCTTGAATGAGAAGAGCTTGATATAATTTCTCTAGGGCATCTTCCAGGCCATAATCGCCTGAGTCACTTCACACTGTGTGCTAACTTAGCACACAGATGCCAGGGGCCATCTGGTCCCCTTCAGAGGAGAACGATGATGCTGGATGCAAACATACTCACCAGGGCGATGTAGCTGTCAACAGGGCCCAGCTGCTGATGGACTGCCACGTACACTGAGTGTGCACACAGTGTATACTGTGCCTAGCACAGATTCTGCCTGCTCTTGTGCTCTTGTTTAATCGTCTCATCTCAACCACCTCTACGAGGCTCTTGGATCACAATCCAGCTCTTCCAGAACGTCTTACCTTAAATAAGTCTGCGACTATTCCATAATCGGCCACTTGGAATATGGGTGCTTCGGGGTCTTTGTTAATAGCCACAATTGTCTGTGGAAGAAAGACAAAGAGTTTGGCTTTTTTACAGAAAATCTACCACATAGGTTGGTCCTCTTTTAACTCCCTTTATCAAATAAGATTAATTTAATGAACCTGTACCAATATTTTGAACTTTACTAAAAATAATTAGGTTGGAAAATAATAAAACTATCTTCCACTCATCGTCAGCCCATCACAGTATTAAATTTTTTTAATATTCTTTGACTTATGAAAAAAGAACTTGATTTTAGGTGAAAAAGTAGCAAAATTTATACCTAAATTCATAGCCTTTGTAACTCAAACTATTTTGTCCTCCATATACTTCATTCCATTTATTATTTTAAAATTATCATCCTAGGTCTTTATGAAAATTTCAAAGCTAACTATCTTGTCAATCTGTTACTAAAGAGTGTTAGGACATTGTGGCATAGCAGGTTAAGTCACCGCCTGCAACACCAGCATCCCAGATGGGAGCCAGTTTGTGTCTCAGCTGTTCCAGTTCTGATCCAGCCCCCTGCTAATGGTCTGGGAAAAGCAGTAAAGGATGGCCCAAGTATTTGGGCCCCTGCCACCCACGTGGGAAAACCGGATGAAGCGCCTGGCTCCTGGCTTCTGCCTGGCTCAGCCCCGGCCTGGCCATTGTGGCTATTTAGAGAGTAAACCAGCAGATGGAAGATCTCGCTCTGTCCCTCCCTCTCTCTTTAACTCTTCCTTTCAAACAAATAAATAAATCTTAAAAAAAACAAAAACAAAACAAAAAAGGTGTGGCTGGCCCTGTGCTATAGTGGACTAAGCCTCTACCTATGGTGCCAGCATCCCATATGGATGCCAGTTCCAGTCCCAGCTGCTCCACTTCCAATCCAGCTCTCTGCTTATGGCCTAGGAAGGCAATGGAGGATGGCCCAAGTGCTTGGGCCCCTGCACCCATGTGGGAGACCCAAAAGAAGCTCCTGGATCCTGGCTTTGGATTGTCCCAGCTCTGGCCTTTGCAGCCATTTGGAGAGTGAACCAACAGATAGAAGACCTTTCCGTCTTTCCCTCTGTCTGTTACTCTGTCTCTGGAATAAATAAATACAATATTTAAATAAAGAAAAAAAAAGAACTTTAAGACAAAAAAAATTTTAAGATCTTACATATTCAGCAAATATATGCACTAAAAGAAGCAAATTACTACATCTCTTACAAAAACTACCAAATATTTCTCTTATGCCCTACAGAAAAACCCTAAATGTGGGAGGTTATGACAGATTACTAATAGAATGAAAAGTCACTTTTACTCTTTTATTAGCAGCAGATATTTTTATACATCACAGAGTTCAGTATTCCCTCTTCTAGATGATTCTTTTTACTGTGGCATAGTGGGTAAAGCCGCCGTCTATGGTGCCGGCATCCCATATGGGCATCGGTTCGAGACCCGGCTGCTCCACTTCTGATCCAGCTCTCTGCTATGGCTTGGGAAAGCAGTACAAGATGGCCCAGGTCCTTGGGTCCCTGCACCCATGTGGGAGACCCGGAAGAAGCTCCTGGCTCCTGGCTTTGGATTGGCGCAGCTCTAGCTGTTGTGGCCATTTGGGGAGTGAATCAGCAGATGGAAGAGCTCTCTCTCTGCCTCTCCTTGTCTCTGTGTGTAACTCTGACTTTAAAATAAATAAATAAATCTTAAAAAAAATTTTTTTTTTAATTTTTTTATTTATTTGACAGGTAGAGTTGTCTACAGTGAGAGAGAGAGACAGAGAGAAAGGTCTTCCTTCCATTGATTCACTCCCCAAATGGCCGTTACAGCCGGTGCTGTGCCGATCCGAAGCCAGGAGCCAGGTGCTTCTTCCTGGTCTCCCATGGGGTGCAGGGCCCAAGCACTTGGGCCATCCTCCACTGCCTTCTGGAGCCACAGCAGAGAGCTGGACTAGAAGAGGAACAACTGGGACTAGAACCCGGCGCCCATATGGGATGCCAGCGCTGCAGGCGGAGGATTAACCAAGTGAGCCACGGCGCCAGCCCCTCTTCTAGATGCTTCTAACACCAATGCAATTAAAGTAAAATTAGTTTTGACTCTAATACCTTATTTTAACAGGTAACATATTATAAATAACTCAAATCTCTCAGAGTATTCACATTTCCCCCTGCTACTACATCTGGAGAAAGGAGTTGCTATTTAAGCATGTACAAAGTATTTTGATGTGTGATCACTCTGGAGGGTCCCTCGGACAGAAGTGCAGACAGTGCCTGAACAGCTGAGGCCGGCGCACAGTGCAGTCCAGGGCACTTCCCATCGAGATGACAGACGAGTTTCACTACGGAGCTAAAATCCAAAGTGACAGGACGGTCGCGGGCGCAGGTCTGCACTGAGGTGCTTCCTGGGAACACCTGGCCTGGCCTGCTTCACGGCTAACAGCGGAGATTTAGCCCATTCGCGACGGTGAACGATTCTCCTGGTGGCTAGAGTCAAACTCTGACAGTTTAACCACCTGACAGCTTTTCCCTCTCACTGTGTAAAGTCACTTTTAAAGAAACAGCACAGAACTACAAGCAAGGAATCACTATGGTATTTTTTTTTTATTTTTATTTTTTATTTTTGACAGGCAGAGTGGACAGTGAGAGAGAGAGAGACAGAGAGAAAGGTCTTCCTTTTGCCGTTGGTTCACCCTCCAATGGCTGCCGTGGCTGGCGCACCGCGCTGATCCAAAGGCAGGAGCCAGGTGCTTATCCTGGTCTCCCATGTGGGTGCAGGGCCCAAGGACTTGGGCCATCCTCCACTGCCTTCCCGGGCCACAGCAGAGAGCTGACCTGGAAGAGGGGCAACCAGGACAGAATCCGGCGCCCCGACCGGGACTAGAACCCGGTGTGCCGGCATCGCAAGGCAGAGGATTATTAGCCTGTTGAGCCACGGCGCCGGCCGGAATCACTATGGTATTTAAAAACCAAGATGTGGAATGGTTATGGTTTTTACGGTTATTAAAATAATACTTCTGGGGTAAGCATCTGATCTGGTGCTTGGGTGGCCAGCTGGGACGCCCGTGTTCCTCATGGGTATGCCCAAGTTTGAGTCCCATTTCTGTTCCCAGTTCCAACTTCCTGCTAGTGCCCATCCTGGGAGGCAGCAGGCAATGGCTCAAGTACGTGGGTCCTTGTCATTCATACGGCAGACCCAGACTGAGGCCCAGCTACTGGCTTTGGTGCGGCCCAGGACCAGCCACTGCAGGCATCTGGGGAGTAAGCCAGCAGAAGAGAGTTCTTTGTCTATCTCCCTCCCTCAAATACACTTTTAAAAATAGTAATATTCCCGGGTCTGGGGCTATGGCGTAGCGAGTAGAACCGCCACCTGCAGTGCCGGCATTCCATGAGAGCACTGGGTCAAGTCCTGGCTGCTCCACTTCTGATCCAGCTCCTTGGTAATGAGTCTGGGAAAGCCATGTAAGATGGCTCAAGTACTTGGGCCTCTGCACCCGTGTGGGAGACCCGGATGGAGTTCTAGGCTCCTTGCTTTGACCTGGCCCAGCCCTGGCCGTTGTGGTCATCTAGGGAATAAAGCAGTGGGTAGAAAATCTCCCCCTCTCTTTCCCTCTTTCTCTGAACTCTGCCTTTAAAAATAAATAAATAAATAAATCTTTTAAAAAAATAATAATATTCCTGAATTATTAATTGTAAGTAATTAAGACTTTCTTGTACTAGATATCTCTTGATAGTTCCTTAAAAGTTCCAGCTTTCCCCTCTAGCAGTTTTAAATGCAGACAGCACTCAATCATATCATTAAGTATATAATTCAAAAGTGCTTTCATTACAATGATTTATTTAATGTAACAATCAAATCTCATATTCTTTCAACTATACCATGATGCTAATCAAAACTGCAGCTTGCAGGCAATGCAACAGTCCTGTGTAAACCACTCTACCATGCCATTTTAGAACATAATGAAAATCACAACTAGCGATCGCCTGTCAGCTACACGAGACAGTGACATCAGGGGCTATGTCTTTTTCCTTTAAGCATACCAGCACCTAGCACAAGGAACACGCTTAATACACACTCTGCACAGAGAACATCTCGGCTCTCCCAGACTGGTGTCTTCCCTTCCACTGTCCCCTGCCTGCTCTGACAGACGGTCCAGGCTGTGCCTCTCACAGTCCACAGTGTTAGCATGGGATGGACACTTGCACCACGATTCTCCTGGCAGGCAGAATCCTTTCTTTTGGAGAAGCAGAATTTTAGGTGTGTTCGACTGGCCTGACTAAACGCATCTTAAGGCTGCTGGTGTGGGAGTGTTTGGTTTTTGTTTATAATGCCTAAGCCACATCTTCCCCATTGGCACGCCTGTGTTCAGAGCTGAGTAGAGAAACCCGCCATCCAACTGTGAAATCTGACTGGGTTCGGAGCAATTCATTTAGAGGCTACAAAGAGGCAGTGCCTGCATTTCTTCAAGTCGGAAGTTAAGGCTGTTAAAAGTTTTATTATCTTTTACATCGTCTTCCATCTGGGTGGACAAATGCAGCAGTGTCAGAGGCATCTCCGACTTCACGAAAGGGAAGTTCGCAAATCAGACTGCACAGTGTTATGCATGAATTACTGTGTCATACTCTGAAATACACGTCCACGCAGTCATTACACAGGACTTCCACACAGAGTCCAAGTAGTGAGCTGAAGTCCAGAGTTTCCTCCAGACCTGGTGCTGCTGACGGTTACTGAGGTATTAAGATGCCAGACGCGCCAACCCAGGATGCATGGTCACATTCTGGTACCAACCTGTGAAGAGGGGCCCTGCTGAGGTGGGGGGCGGGGGCTGGTAGGAGACCTGGGTGCAGCAGGTGGAAAAGAACCACCATCAGAGCCTCAGAAGCTAGCTGGCAGTGAGAACCTGACCAAGTTACTAAAGCCTCACATTCTGACCCACAGACGGTCAGGGCGGAAGGAGACACTGGGGAACATCACGCAGTGTCGTGTTGGAGAGGCAGAGGGACGCGTCCTGCTGTAGGCCCGCAGGGGCGGTAGCTCAGGTTCACCCCTCTTCCTGGGGCACAGCACTGCCTCTCCCGCCAGGGGTACATCTGCGGGCAGCGGATGGCACTTTACTACTTCTTCCAGTTCCCAGACCTCCGCTACTCTGAATGGCTCAACCACACACACTGTAACTACATGGAAATACAGTAAAACCCAAATTTTAAAATGTGAGAGCTGTTCCTTTTATCATCAATATCGCTGTGTACGATACCTTGCTGTCTTTCATTCCAGCTAAATGTTGGATGGCTCCAGATATTCCAACAGCAATATAAAGTTCCTGAAACAGAAGAGACCACATTATTAATATGTTCTTATGAAACACTTTCCCAATTGTTTTCCATTAGCAATTTAAGTCTTGGGCAAAACATATGTTAAAATAGAATGTATGCAATATGCATTATTTAAATTATGCTTTTCTTTTTGTCTGATCTCAGCTCATTTCTCTACTCCCTGTGAACTCCTATAGTGGTGGTGGTATGGTAACAAACGTGTGGTCAGGATTGGGCGTTTAGCATAGCACTTAGGATGCCCACATCCCACGGCAGAGTGCCTGGTTCCAACTTCAATCAGTGCAGACCCTGGGAAGCCATGGCGATGGCCCAAGCAGCTGGGTCTCTGCCGCCCAGGAAGAGCCCTGACTGAGCTCCCAGCTTCCCGTGGCCCAGCCCCTTCTGCTGCACACATCTAGGGTGGAGGCTGGCTAGCTCTCTCAGGTGACAATGAATAAACAACAGGACTGCTTAAAAACGAGTATGCAGACAATGAGCACTACCCAGCACCACTATGGAGCAGTCCCTGTGTTAGCATTCCAGTCTCACACCTGTCTGTGAGGCAGCCTCACGCAAGGCACTCATGTGGAAATTGCTGTACAACCCACACCTGCTGTATGTACTCATCCACAACAGACACACGTCGTACACCAACATAAAAACATACAAACTCATAAACATGCCAGAACAGACCTCAACTTGGTGGTTTCCCTTCTCACCTGTTAAACTGGTCATTAGGTTATAGCTATTAAATTGCACATTTAGAAAAAAGTAGAAATACAAACCAATCTGGAGAGATTCTAAACACACACACACACACACACAGGCACAAGACTTCCCTACCAAAAAAAAAAAAAAAAAAAAAAAAAAAAAAAAGACAAACTTCCCAGAGGTGTGGGCTGAACCGCTGTATCTCCAGCACCCAACAACAAGGCCTGCTTGCACTGCGGTTTTCTCAGTAAATGCTGCTGGTATTTCGTCCTCTTCCTGTCCCTCTGCCTCCAGGAATTGCAAAAGGGTGAAGCTGTTTTGTCTCCTCTCATCTAAAATGTTTAAGGTACCCATGGTTGAAAATTAAAATTCACTGTCATGGAGAACGGATTAAAACCCGGCTTCATTAAAAGAGCTCAGCACTCCGTCTAGCAGTCACGACTAAAGCTTCGGCGGAGAGGCCGCTGCTGTGCACTGTGCGTGGGGCCTGCAGCGCAGGCCTCCACTTGGGCGCCAGTTCATGTCCTGGCTGCTTCGCTTTCAATCCGACTCCCTGCTGATGCCCTGGGAGGGACAGCAGAAGACGGCACTGGTACTTGGGCCCCCATCACGCACGTGGGACACCTGGATGAAGCTCCTGGCTCTGGCCTGGCCCAGCCCTGGCCATTGCTGCCATTTGGGGAATAAACCAGTGGATGGAAGATCACTCTCTTGGGGCCAGTGCTGTGGCATAGCGGGTAAAGCCGCCACCTGCCAAGTGCTAGCATCCCATATAGGTGCCAGTTTGAGTCCCAGCTACCTCACTTCCGATCAAGCTCTCTGCTATGGCCTGGGAAAGCAGTGGAAGATGGCCTCTGCACCCACATGGGAGACCCAGAAGAAGCCCCTGGCCCCTGGCTTCAGATAGGTGCAGCTCTGGCTGTTGCAGCCATCTGAGGAGTGAACCAGCAGATGGAAGACCTCGCTCTCTCTCTGCCTCTCCTTGTCTCTCTCTGTAACTCTGCCTTTCAAATAAATAAATAAATCTAAAAAAAAACCAAAAAACAAAAAACCAACCTTTTCAACCAAAAACCACTTCCCATACACACAAGCTGCAGCAGCACGTCCTGGCTTGGGTAGGCGGTGTACCTACCACATATCCAGACTGACATCAGGATTTTATCACAACTGACGGTCGGGTCTCTCCTCAACGTGAATGACAGGCACTGAGGCAGACACGGTGTCGGGGGGGGGTCTCACCTTGTTTTCTACCCTGCTGATGATCTAACTTAACAACTGCTCACTCCAAAACAAGAGAGCATTGCAGCTGATGGCTGGGCATAACATAAGCTGTTCTAGGCTTGGGATTTTTCAGAGCAGCTCAGTGTACAGGGTCACATGCAAGCCAATTCCCCTCTTGCAGCCTCAACTTCCCTAACTGTGGACAGAGGAGGGACGGCCCCAGGACAGGAGCTTTATAAAAACGTTCCCCAGACACTGCATTCAGAGCTAAGAACCACAGGGCCAGATGGCCCCTCTGCAGCCTGAACCCCTCACTGCCAGCACACACTGTCACTAGGCCTTATCTTTAAAGACATAAAGTGTCCACCATGTGACCTCCAAAGTTGAGCTGATCGTCTGAAAATGGGCTGCGCCCGTTTTTTCATTCAACTTGCTTGACAATTATCAAATCCTGAAGCTAGGAGCACTCTGGCTTATGGAGACTGTCTTAGGGTGGGGAGGGACACTGCACAAAGTCAAATGCACGGGGAAGGTGAGAGCAAAGAGCGAGTGCATGCCCCGTGATTCTGGCTGGAACGTATCTAGTGGGCCAACTACAACCTGGGACCCAAGACCACGTGAGCATGCACAACAAGTCTTAAAAGCTCCATTTGTATCACAGAGCATTAACACAAATTCCAGTTGCTCTGGCAATAAACATAAACACAATATAAACAAACCTCACTCTGAACTGGGGGCACTCCCCACCTCCCAGATGAATCCCATAAATGTCACTAAGGAAGTAAGATCACGGGACAGAGTAAAACTAAGGCAGGTGCGCGGGAGCCACTCTGACCATTGTGAACAGTGCCAAAGGCTCTCAGCACAAACACGAAGCCCCTGAACCCCAGCCAGGATGGGCTTGGGGTCTGGGCCGCTCTTCTGGGCTCAGAAGCTCTCAGGCACGAAGGGTGGCTTCTTTTTTTTCCTTTTAAAAGGACATGCATAGGCAATTAGATTAATATCTTAGGATGCATCTTCGTGGCTCAGAAAGCATTTCTACGTCTTGACAATGATAATTCGAACGTGCAAAATTCCACTGAAGCTAATTTATGGAACACTCCAGCTACTGCTATTGCTTCCCAACAGAACCAAACAATGTCTGCCCGAGGCCCCCGGCTGCCAAGTCAGACTCTGGGGCAACAGGGAAGAAAATGAGAGAAGATGCTGGAGGGAAGAAAGGCAATTAAGGTTCAAAAAGAGGTGGGTAAAAGACGAGATATGGGACAGTGCTAGCAGCTTCTTTGAGGTTAGGCAAGGATCTACAAGAAGGAGAAACAGAGGCCTCCACACAGCTGAGACCAGTCTGGGTTGGTCACTCAGGTGCAAGAACCAGGACGACTGGGAAGTAAAACCAGCAGGGAGAAGAGGCCCAGGACGGCACTGCCGTGAACGTTAAGTGGGGCCTGGCCTTTGCCAAAACGTACAGAGACCGCAGCGGGGGACTTGTCCACATAGCTCCAAGGCTGCGGTCCAGACCACCTCACAGCGGGCTGAGACGGACACAGCAACAGGAAACCACAGCGTGTGATGCGGCCTCACGGAGTGTGCCACAGCAGTAAATCACTGTGGCTACGAGGCTGGCCCCCAAGGCTCAGCGGGTCATATAGGCGACCGTGTGTGTCCCAGCTGCTCCGCTTCCAATTCAGCTCCCTGCTTAATGTGCCTGGGAGAGCAGTGGAGCATGGCCCAAGGGCTTGGAGACCAGGAAGCAGCTCCTGGATCCTGGCTTCAGCCTGGCCTAGCCCTGGTCGCTGCGGCCATTTGAAGAGTAAACAAGGGGATGGAAGATCTCTCTGTCTCTCTTCCCCTGTAACTCTATCTCTCAAATGACTAAATAAATAAATCTTAAAAAAAAAAAAAAAAAAAAAAAAAAAAAAAGAACCAAGGCTCAGGAATCTCACTTCCAGGTTCAAATCCCAGCTCTGCCAGCTGACACACACGTAACCTTGGGCCGGTTATATAACCTGTCCGTGCCTCCACTTGCTCATCTGGAAAACAGGTAGCAGTAGTTTCCCAAGACACACTGGTGCAGCACTCACAGGCCAAGGTTTGTTCAAATATTCATTCCCTGGGGCTGGCATTGTGGCACAGAGGATTAATGTCCTGGCCTGAAGCGCCAGCATCCCATATGGGCACCGGTTCAAGACCTGGCTGCTCCACTTCTGATCCAGCTCTCTGCTGTAGCCTGGGAAAGCAGTGGAAGATGGCCCAAACCCTTGGGGCCCCACACCCACATGGGAGACCTGGAGGAAGCACCTGGCTCCCGGCTTCGAATCAGCGCAGCTCCGGCCACTGCGGCAAACTAGGGAGTGAACCAGCGGATGGAAGACCCCTCTCTCTCTCTCTCTCTCTCTCTCTCTGCCTCTCCTCTCTGTGTAATTCTGACTTTCAAATAAATAAATAAATCTTTAAAAAATATTCATTCCGTCAGCCCACTGCGGGACAGGGGGCTTCTAGGGTGTACAGCTGAGCAGGCTGTACACTGGACCGCTCTGAGGAAGGCACCAGCCACACCAGGCACAATGGACTTGCATTTTTATTACAATGATTTTCCAACAGATGGCAGTAAAGTAGCCTGAGAAGAGAGCTGCGCAGACCAGAAGTGGTGGGTAGCCAGAGTTCCCGGTGGTACACATCGTGCCATTTTCTAAGTGTATCTAAACAATGAGGAACAAGCTGAGTGATGCCGGCTGAGGGGTTTTACTGTTGTACAGGTCACAGGACGATGACCAATGCTCTGTCTCCTGTCCTCAAGAAGCTCACATCCAACAAGACAGACTAAGGTGAGTTCATCAGAGCCAGTACCCCGACAATGGAAAACAGCCAAGAAGTGTGAGAGCGGGGTCTCTCCTGTGACCCCTCCCTTCCTGAGGGGCAGAAGCAGGCCAGCGGCAGGAGCCTGACTGTCGCAGCCCACTGTCGCGGCCCACCCAGATGCTCCCGCTCCCAAGTCCCTCGGACAAGACAAGCTTTCACAGCAGGTTTCAAATGGGTCCTCTAGCTTTAGGACCGAGCCGCAGTCTCAGAAACATGATCGCAACGCAGTCTTATCATCTGTGCAGAAACGTAACCAGCCTGTGCGTTCAGCACGGTCAGAGCAGAGGACTGGGTTCTGGCCACTTCCTTAGGAAAACAAGCACTGACATCGCTGCTGCCGCACCCACGCCCGGGACAGGAGGCCTGGCGTTCAGACAGGTACTGCCCGAACCCAGCTTCTCCAGAGGAGCCTGGTGCAGAAGCTAAGGGAAGAGCTGCCCCAGGCCTGCACATCAGGACGTCAGTATAACACTGCTGAGCCTGAAACAGAGATATTCGATGTAAATATCTCACAAGCCACATAATTAATATAAAATTGTCAAGTCACCGGCCGCTGAAAAGAAACAGGGGAAGTCAATTTAATGCTAGACTCCTGCAAACCAGGAAGATTCCAGGCGTCCCTTAGCCACAGTCATCTTGGTGGTCACCCAAAGAAGCACACAACGAGCTGAAGGACAGCGTCGGTCAGCTCCCCCAGGAGCGTGCACGTGATCTACGACAGGGCTAGAGCAGACTGTGGTTAGCCTGTGTGTGTCCGCTTCACCCGCACTGGCTCCGAGCAGGACCATTCAGGAGAGAGGGGGGAAACAGGGAAGAGTCAGCAGTGCGGCAGAGGGGCAGCCTCGTCGCACAGGCACTCGGCACGGCCCACCAAGAGCGACCAACAGATGACGCAAGTCCATCACTGTCAGCCAGAGTGGACCGAGCCAGGAAAACCAAAAGCAGATGAAAACTACGAGTTTAGAATGGTTAAGTCTGTATGCTGAAAAGCCACTCCGACTATAGACTTTGTTCTCCAGTAGGTTCCATTTTTTCCTAAAACTCTAGAAGGACATTAAAAAACCTACTTTCAAAACTCCTAATTGTAAAAAAAGATCATAATACATCTGAGTCAAAAACAACCCAGAACAAGACATCAAAAAAAGGCAGAATTCGGGATGCAGCTGACATGGTACAAAAAGGAACAGGTGTTTGGCCAGGAACCGCTGGTTAAGACGGCCACATCCCGAATCAGAGCACCTGGGTTCAATATCCAGCCTCACTCCTGATCCAGCTTCCTGCTAATGTGCCCACTGGGAGGCCACAGGTGACAGCTCAGGGAGGTGGATCCCTGCCACTCAGGGGGAGGTAGAGACGGAGTTTCTAGCTCCTGCCTTTGGCCTGGCCCAGTCCCCATGGCTGAGAGTTCTCTCTCTTGTTCTGTTTCTCTCAGATTATAAAAAAATCATGCATAGTGGAAAGCCAAGACACTCTGGGGGAAAAAAAAAAAAAAAAAAAAAAAAGACCTAAATGAAATTCTTTGTGAGACCCCAGTGGAAAGAACGGGCCATCAAAGAAGGAGCTACCTTTCTCTGAAGGGAGGAGAGAACTTCCACTTTGATGATGACCTTGTCTAAATAAGATCGGAGTCGGTGAACTCAAAAGGCTTCCATAGCCTTGGCAACTCATGACAAGAGCCTAGGGTGATTACTGACGCCATAACAAATCGTTAAGTCAACAACAGGAGTCACTGTGCACTTATTCCTCATGTAGGATCTCTGTACTTAATGTGTTGTCCAATGTGCAGTGATGCTATAACTAGTACTGAAACAGTATTTTACACTTTGTGTTTTGGTGTGGGTGCAAACTGTTGAAATCTTTACTTAATTGATCTTCTGTATATAAAGAGAATTGAAAATGAATCTTGATGCGAACGGAATGGGAGAGGGAGCGGGAGATGGGAGGGTTGCAGGTGGGAGGGAAGTTATGGGAGGGAAAAAGCCATTGTAATGCATAAACTGTACTTTGGAAATTTATATTTATTAAGTAAAAGTTAAAAAAAGAAAAAAATCATGCATAGATTTCAAATTTTTTGCACCAAATATTTAACTTTTTGATTCCATTTTCTACAAACTTTCTGAAGTACCCTCATATTTCTAACCTTAGATGCATATGAGAAAACAAGGAAGACAGAAAACTAGTGTGCTAAACTATAATTTCTGCCCCAGTTCCTAGATAATTCTGGCCTAGAAGTTGGGGTGAAGTTTTTTGTTTTTTTAACAAATCTCTAACACAATTTTCATGCAGGGATATATATTCCAGATGGAGGTATCAAGACATACCAACTTTGTCGTATAATGTATATATACACAATATAAAGTTGAAATTACATGTGTTAATTATGTAAACTCATACATTCAGATTCTCCTAGAATTGGAACAGTATTCTGCCTGCAGCCATTTCAGATCTGCTTTACTTAAAACAAAGAACGGAGAGATCCAAACATCTACTTTGTTTATATTAAATATGGATATGAATGGAGTTGTAGAATCTGGAGCACACAGAGCAGAAAAACCCAGGCAATCATGCTCCTTCTCTAAAAAACTCAGATTTCAAATGTATTTCCTACTGAGAGTCTCCCCTTCTAGAAAAGACTTGGGAGGAAAACTACAGTTCTTTAGAGGAAAAAAAAAAATTAAATGCACATCATATAGGTAGTTCTAACCAAACTCGAGCGTGGAGATCAATCCAACGGTACGTGATCAACACAACGCCCCTAAGACTGCTGCAAACAAGTTTCAGAGGGGAAGAGGAAGTCCTACAAGAGACGACAGAGGTGCAGCCTTCCACAGCGACTGTTACACCCCCCCCACACACACACACACGGGACAAACGCCAGGTTCTGAGTTAAATGAATTTATCTATTACTGCGAGCCTCCTTGCGTTAATATTGCCAGAGTTCATCCTGCTGCTCGTTTAAAAAGCTAAACTATTTCCTCTGCCAGCCCGTGTTGAAGCTCATCTTGTTTTGGAAGAGGTCCCAAAACACAAAGCACAGCTCACTGTGGCTCTGCCTCTGACAGCTCTCTGCGCAGTGTCAGGAGGACCCTGGCGAGCTGAGTGGTGCAGGCATAGAGGATTTCACTCACAGCGTGTAAGGCTGACATTGTACCACTCACCAGCCGCTGCTGCTGTACAGACCAGCCCATAATGTGTCCGGATTCAAGCCCACACACCAATCCCCAGGGTCACAGGTACTGTCGCTGACGTGCGTGTTCCCCTGAGTTATCTGACTTTACCATGCCAACTCCCCAAGATAGAAATGAGCCCCACTTTATAGAACAGGAAGCAGGCAGGCTCAATGAGCTTCCCAAGATTATACAAATCTAGTAAAAGGCAGGTTTCTTTCTCCCCAGCTTTAAGTATATTTGAAAAACAAAAGTTTAAGATATTTGTTATACATTTTATGATATTTTGGTATATGTGTATATTGTGAAATAATTAGCACAATCAAGCTGACACATCCACATATTTCTTGTGTGTGTGTATGTGTAGTAAGAACAATTAAAGTTTACTCTTAGACAGGGCTGGCATCGTGGCGTAACAGATTAGGCATCACTTGCAATGCTGGCACCCCATACTGGAGTGCAGGTTCAAATCCTGGCTGCTCCACTTCTGATCCAGCTCCCTGCTAATGTGCCTGGGAAGGCAGCGGAAGATGGTCTGAGCACATTGACCCCTGCACCCACATGGGAGACCCAGATGGAGCTCCAGGCTCCTGGCTTTGGCCTGACCCAGACTTGGGTATTTCAGCCATTTTGGGAGTGAACCAGCAGATGAAAGATCTATTTCTCTTTTTTCCTCCTCCTCTCTCTCTGTAACTCTGCCTTTCAAACAAATAAATCTTTTAAAAAATATATTGACTCTTGGTGAATTTCAGCTCTACAATCCAGTATTTTGAACAGCCACCATTCTGTACATGACAGTTCCAGAATTTACTTTGTGCCCATCTGACCTACACCTCCCCATCTCCCCTGCCCTTAGCCCAGGCAATCAACCCTCACTCATTCTTCTGTCAGGATTCTTTTTTTTTTTTTTAAAGATTTATTTATTTATTTGAAAGGCAGAGATACACAGAGAAGGAGAGGCAGAAAAAGAGACAGAGAGAGGTCTTCCATCCACTGGTTCACTCCCCAGTTGGCCGCAACAGCCAGAGCTGCACCGAACCAAAGCCAGGGGCCTCTTCCAGGTCTCCCACATGAGTGCAGGAGCCCAAAGTTTTGGGCCATCTTCCACTGCTTTTTCCCAGACCACAGCAGAGAGCTGGATCGGAAGTGGAGCAGCCAGGACTCGAACCGGCACCCATATGGGATGCCAGCACTGCAGGATTCTGAACCTGAATCCTTTCATTCCAAACTCAGCACTTTCTCTACTGCACCACACATGACTTGATATGGTTATAGTATTGCTAATGAGCTTTAATTGAAGTGACCAGTCTTCTAAAACTCCAGTAAATATGCTTATCTCTGAGAAAAATCCCTAAAACAAAATGAGGTCAGATGAATAGTCAACTTAAGTCTGTTTATTTAAAAAAGAAAAAAAGAAAAAAACAAACGGTCAATTTTGGCTAACGTTAGCTCTAACTCCTTATTTCTGGGTTTGTGGGCTGGCCCTGGGCTCCTTATCAAGAACAACAGTACGGGCTACACCCATCTGATTGATTGTGCTGTAAACCATCGCACGTCAGGGAAAGCGCCTCTACCGCAGGCCCTGCGCACACTGCACCAGCTATGGGGCCACCCTGGGCCCCCTCACGGAGAAGCCGCGAGAGACTGAGAGCACTGCCCGTTTCTGTTGTTGTTGTCTTCGTTTACGTGACCTGTGCTGACAACGAGCTGATGCTTTTTGGCTAAAGATTCTGACCTGGCTGTCGCTGTCAGGGAAGTCAATTACCTGGCTCCGAGCAACTGCTCAAGGGAGGTGCCTAGAAGCAAGACCAGAAAATGCCTTCGGGAGGAAAAGCAACATCCTCACCTCGCCTCTGAAGATTTCCAGCAGTCAAATAAAAAGGTAAAAGCTATTTTGAAAAATAAGGACATTGACTATATTTTGACATGCAACTCAAAAGTTTAAACCTAAACCAGAGAAAGTGAAATTTCAGCTCTTGGTCTTTCCGTCTTTTTGGGTGTGTGTGTGTGTATTTTTAAATTTAAATTCCCGGCCGGCACCATGGCTTAACAGGCTAATCCTTCGCCTTGCGGCGCTGGCACACCGGGTTCTAGTCCCACTTGGGGCGCCAGATTCTATCCCGGTTGCCCCCCTTCCAGGCCAGCTCTCTGCTATGGCCCGGGAAGGCAGTGGAGGATGGCCCAAGTCCTTGGGCCCTGCACCCGCATGGGAGACCAGGAGAAGCACCTGGCTCCTGGCTTCGGATCAGCGCGGTGCGCCGGCCGCAGCGGCCATTGGAGGGTGAACCAACGGCAAAAAGGAAGACCTTTCTCTCTGTCTCTCTCTCTCACTATCCACTCTGCCTGCCAAAAAAAAAAAAAAAATTTTTTTTAAATTCCCTAGGATGTATAGGACTTGCAATAAACTTGTCTTTTCTTTTTTTTAAAATGTATTTTATTTATCTGAAAGTCAGAGTTAGAGAGAGAGAGACAGAGAAGTATCTTCTATCTCTGCTTTACTCCCCAGATGGCCACGATGGCCAGGAAGGCGCCAGGAGCTGCACCTGGGCCTCCCACAAGTACTAGGGCCATCTTCCACTGCTTTTCCTAGGCCATTAGCAGGGAGCTGGATCAGAAGTGGAGCAGCTGGGACTCAAACAGGTGCCCATATGTGTATCACAGCTGGCAGCTTAACCTGCCACACCACAACGCAGGCCCCAACAAGCTTTTCTTAAAACAAAATTTTTACATTAAAATATAATAGCAATATTAAACTATTTTGCAATTAATGCTTTGTATTTATCTACCTATTTAACACAGACACTGATTCACAGGTTTTTCCATTGTAGGAAAATACATTTCAAGTATACTTGAAATGATAGAAAGCTAAGTATATTATTACATACCTGGCTAAAACTATTCAGATGATAAATTCACATTGAAATGTGTGGTGTATGGGGTCAAAACACTTGGATGTATAATCAAGTTTGTTACAAAGCTTTGATTTTAGCAGGCTGTATAAAAAGCTTGACTATCAAAAGAATTGTTTTTAAGAGTTATAGAGGGGGAGAGACAGAGCTTCCACCTGCTGGTTCACTCCCCAAGTGGCCACAACGGCCAGGGCTGGGCCGGGTGGAAGCCAGGAGCTTCATCTGGGTCTCCCATGTGGGTCAGGGGCCCAAGCCCTCAGGTCATCTTCAGCTTCTTTCTCAGGTAACAGTGTTAGCAAGGAGCTGGGTTGGAAGTGAAGCAGCTGGGACACAAACCAGTGCCCATATGGGATGCTGGCCTTGCAGGCATTGGCTTTACCTACTATGCCACAACACTGGCCCCATGCCAGCCCCAAGTATCAAAATTTTTATTTTATTTTTTTTTTTTTAACTTAATTTTTACTTGAAAGGCAGAGAAACAGAAAGACAAAGGGAGCTGCTTCACTCCCCGGATGCCGGTAACAGCTAAGGCCGGGCTGAAGTCAGGAGGTGGGAACTCAATCCTGGTTTCCTATGTAGGTGGCAAGGACCCGAGCACTTGAGCTATGACCTGTTGCCTCCCAGGGTACAGGCCAAGAGGGAGCTGGATGGGAAGCAAAGTAGCTGGGACTCAAACCAGACAATTCAACATAGGACATGGGCATGGACCCAAGCAGTGACTCAACTACTGTGCCGAAGGCCACCCCCAGAAAGGTTCTTAACTGCTCGAAGCCAAACACGCTGAACAGTACACATCTCTGCAGAATTCGGGGGTTGTAAGGAACTTCGAGGTTATCTATGCCATCTCTTCGTTTGGTCAATGAGACAAACCGAGCTCCAGGAAACAAGCCCAGTGGTAGTCTTCCCTGTGCACCTGCCTCACTCTGGTTACCAAGAGTGAGGCCATGGCTTAGACACAGCCTTTCTTGATGTTTAATTTAACAATAACAAGATAAGTCTGTGTCAGGGAGCTCCTGAGTGACCACTTCTGGGAATTATCAAGAACAGGCAAATTCACAAAACAGAAAACAGACGAGCAACGACCAGGGGCTGAAATAGAGGGCAATGCGCAATTACTGCCTAGTGGGTTCAGAATTTTTCTTGGGGATGACAAAATTTCTGGAAAGAGACAGTGGTGATGGTTGTACAACATTGTGAATGTAGTTAATGCCACTAAATTGTACACTTAAAATGGTAAAATGGCAAATTTCATGTTTTTTTTTTTTTTTTAAAAAGGAAATTCTTATAAAGTAATGACCTTGAGAGAGACCTGCACATAATTTTCCATCTTTAAGACATTTAATTCTAGGGGCCAGTGCTGTGGCATAGTAGGTGAATCCTCCACCTGCAGTGCTGGCATCCCATATGGACGCCGGTTCTAGTCCCGGCTGCTCCTCTTCCCATCCAGCTCTCTGCTGTGGCCTGGGAAAGCAGTAGAAGATGGCCCAAGTCCTTAGGCTCCTGGCTTTGGATCAGCGCAGCTCCAGCTGCTGCGGCCACCTGGGGAGTGAACCAAAGGGAGGAAGACTTTTCTCTCTCTCTCTCCCTCTCACTGTCTAACTCTACCTCTCAAATAAATAAATAAAATCTTTAAAAAAAAAAAAAAAAGAAAAGAAAGAAATTTAATTCTAGAATCCTGTGGTTTTGACAATTATCAAAAACTGTTCATATATATTGCCAATAATAATAGGAGACACCGGGTATGTGATTTATGGGAATCCTCTACACCATAATCACAGTTTTTCTTCAAGTCTAAAATTGTTCTAAAAAAACCCCAAACAAACAGAAAAAAAACTTTGCTGGAAAAAAGCATCCTGAGTTGTGGAGCCCAAAGACGACTCCTTGATGCGCCTTCTAACACTGTAAGAACCGGAGTAGAGCTGAAAATGTGGAAACACTGCCTGTGAGAAGACCAAGTCACTACTCCATCCAACCAGACTAGACAGCCCCTCAAGTAACCTCACATCAAGGAAACAGAACAATCCCCTTCCCCCACATACCACTTTAGACTAAGTCTGGCTACTATTAATATATAAACTAAGATACTAAAATATTCTTTCATACAACTTGATATTCATATCTTTGGCCTCAAAGCGAACACATCTGAACGATGTTAAATGACTAGTTATCCACTGAATCAACATTTCCTCCCAGCAACGTCATATTCTTTGACATTCATGTGCATTTTTATCACATCTGAAGCTACACATAAGAAAGAACCAAAACTACATAGAATAAGAATAGAAATTTAAAACTGTTTTTTTTAAATAACCACATCAAGATAGCTACAACAAAGATCTGCTATCTACTCTTATTGATTTTCATGTCAGTTGTTAAATTAGATTGACTATCTACAAGACATGTCAATTTATACTATCAGTGGCATGCTTTTAAACTCTTATACTACATAAGTAGAAAAGAATTCAACAGACTCTCTGGAACTTCAAAGTTTTAAACTTTATATGCTAAAATGGTAATAGATTTAAAAAAAGAGTCCTCTGGAATGATGTTTAGAAAAACCAGTTTAATAAAAGTCAGCTGAGAAAACAAACCAACGAATTCTAACTTCTGGAATTAAGTTTTTAACTATTGCGCAACCATGCATTTATCTGTCCAGACCAGTTTTGAAATTCTACAGCTTCTCCTTTGTCGTCTGGGGCTCCACTGTAAGGGCTCCGACCATCCGGACCATGTAGCCACCTTTAAGGAGCACGCTCAGGGTGTTTTCTGGACGGTAGGTCCACACAGCATTTCTCTGTGACCTCTTGGGAACAGAACATCAATTGCTTTCAGCTAAATGCACTCACATATGAATATTTTAGTACAATTTAGTGCTTCTCTACCAACCCCAAAGGAACAGAGCATCAATTTGTGAACACGGTTCTCTTGGAGTTAAAAGCCAAGCTAGATAATGCAGTATGAAAGCGGCTGTCAATCTTCAGCTTTTTAGCAAGTAAGAAGGGCAGCCCATACATTCATTCCCAGCTGTACACAAATAACTCCATAAAGCTGGTTCTTACATACTTTTCAACACGAGTGAATTTTCAAAAAATAACTCGGACACAACATTTACTGTTTTGGTAAATTCTGCCAGAACCGCTTAGCCATTTGGTAACTCTACACTGACTTCTATTCACTTAGTCTCAGATTTATAAATGGACAGCTGATCTGTTATTAAAACACTAAAATAGAGGCAAAGTAGTCTCCTCCCACTGAGTTCACACCGACTCTAAGAACACATTTGCCTGGCACGCGGCAGCAGACTCCTTAAAGACGGCACTATGCTTGCACACGCGGACGGCTGGGCAGCAGGGTCAGCACCACCAGTACAGCTAACAGAAGGGAGTCCAGAAATAATTATAAAACGGGAGCAACCACCACGCAGGCCAGCCTTGGAAAGCCACAGTAACTGCATTCTAATCACAGCACAAGTCTGTGACTCTGCTTAGCTCAACAAAAATTAAATGCTAACAAAACCCAATGAGGCTGTCGAACATCAGTTAAAAAAAAATCAAATACAATTTCACAACAAAATAACTGCGCAGCAAATGAGAATTTGTAACAATAAAAATAACTAACATACAGCGCTTGCCACATGCAAGACAGTTAAGTGTTGTATATATCAGGTCATTTTACATATATTAATCCATTGTATGAAGTAGGGAATATGATTATCACCATGACATGGCTGAGAAAATCATGGCATGGAGAGGTCAGGTGACTTGTGAACAGTTACCCAGCCAACAAGAGGTAACGCTGAGAGCTGAACCCAGGGAGCCTGACTAGACAGCCTGGACTCCTGTTTTTAACCACATAGAAGAGTTTTTAAATCTGACAAAGCCAAGAGTAAACATCACATCAATGGTGAAACACTGGAAATAATCTCCTAGGAAATAAGGTACAAGGCCGGCACGGTGGGGCACAAGGGTCAGCTCCCCCTTATGATGCTGGCATCTCGAGTCAGATCACCAGTTTGAGTCCCAACTGCTCTGCTTCTGATCCAGCTCCCCACTAATGTGCCTGGGAAGGCAACGGAAGATGACCTGAGCACCTGGGCCCCTGACACCCATGTGAGAGACCTGATTGGAGTTTCAGGTTCCTGGCTTCAGCCTGGTCCAGCACCAGGGAGTGAGCCAATGAATGGACGCTATCTCCTCTCCTCACCCCCCATCACTCTGCCTTTCAAACAAGTAAATAAATGAAGCTTTAAAGAAAAAAAAAAAAAAAAAGAATGTTTATCATTGCCACTTCTGTTCCACAATGTCCAGGGAGCCACAGCTAATGCAGTAAGACAAGAAAATTATACAAGAGAATGAAGAAATGTCTTAATTATTCCCAGAAAACACGAGTGTGTATATACAATACCCAAGAATCTACAGATACATTAATAACAGCAATATATAAATGTCAGTTGCATTTGTGTATATCCGTATGCCTTTATAGCAAAAACGATTAAGTAGTTAGAGAAAATCATGGTAACAGACAGAAAACCAAATACTGCAAAGATGTCAACTGTCTCCAAGCTAATCCAGACTCACTGTTCGTCACCTGAAGAATCTTTGCTATGTGGTATCTGTTACAACTTGTGCTCTTGAACCCAGGAATCACCATTCAAATAAAAAAAACAACCGTCAGGTATTTGTGCACTAGGGATTCATGAGTCTGAGCCTGTGTGGCCAGCTCTGCAGCTGACCTTGCAGGACCCCCTGGCGTGCTCTCACTGTGTGACCACAAGCAAAGGAATCACAAGTCATCCACTGTAGGGCCGGCCCTGTAGCGTCATGGGTGAAGCCGCTGCCTACAGTGCCAGCATTCCATGTGGGCAGCGGTTCGAGTCCCAGCTGCTCTACTTCTGATCCAGCTCCCTGCTAATGTGCCTGGGAAGGCAAAGGAGGATGGCCCAAGTCCTTAGGCCTCCACACTCACATGGGAGACCCGGATAAAGCTCCTGGCTCCGGATCGTCCCAGCTGCAGCTCTTGTGGCCATTTGGGGAATGAACCAGCAAATCAAAGACCTCTCTCTCTCTGCCTCTCTGTAACTCTGTCTTTCAAATAAATGAACACATCTCTAAAAAAAGACACCCACTGTGAGCTCTTCATGTCCCTGACTGACACAGGCTTCATCAAAGGTTCACAGTTGTCTGTTTCTGGAGTTGCAGGAACTGCCCATCTCTTTTTTGGGGGCTGGTCGTGAGCTGGTGGCTTGTGGCCTCTCGTGCCCCCTGACTCAACATTGTAGACTGCGACGTCCCTCCCACCAAGTCCACTCAAACAACTCTTCACTCAGCCAATCGTCACTCTGTGAGTGGCCCGAGTTTTTCACTACGAGTGATGTGCATCCATCCCGTGTCCTCAGTGTCGTTCTGGTCGTTCAGCTCCATCATGGCACATGCTCCCAGCAGTGTAGGTACAGTCACTGACACTGCACAGCTACTGCTCCATTCTGTCCAGAAACACAAGCGAGGCACATTTCCAAGTGGCACACAGCCAGGACACTGCTCTTTTAAATGCTTTGTAGAAAATCTTGGGTTTTGGAGAACTTTGTGACTGGGGGCCATTATGTGAGGTTTTGGATGGACTGGGAGCCAGTTATTGGTTCTCTCTTTTAAGACAACAAAATACAGACTTGAGTACCGTGAAGCTTCAGAGTCTACACGATTTCAGAAACATCTGGGTAAGGAGTTATTCTGATATTTCCAATCAAGCGCCCAACTATGTAGCTTGACAAATGAATTCTAGAAATGCAGAGAAAAGAGACAGAACCAAGAACAGCTAAGACAATTTTGAAGAAGAACTGGGAAGAGGGTTACTGCCCAATCAGACACCTTTATCACAAAGCTTCCATGTTGCGTTGGTACAATGATAAAACAACTGGCCAATAACACAGAGCATACGAGAAGAATTTAAAATATTCATGAGAAAGTGCAATTAAAACATTATTTTGGTGCAAAAACAAAAACAACCTTTTGAAATCCATGAATAGTATTTTCATAATACACATCCTCTTCAAAGTACCCTTGTATATGGAAACCTGACATGTAAGACGTGACAACAGCAGGCCAGCGGGGAGGGTGTTTGTGATCAAGATGTAATCCACGGGGCTGATTAGCCACATCAGGAACAAACAGCACTTACTTCGCACCAAACAGAAATCAACTGAAGATAAACCAAAACGTCAAAACCAGACTTTAAAGTTTTTAGAAAAAAATACAGGTGTATATCTTTATGACTCTATCTCAGGGGGAAAAAATTAAAGATTTATTTATTTATTTGAGAGGCAGATTCACAGAGAGAGAGGAGACACAGAGAGAGGTCTTCCATTCTAGTTCACTCCCCAAATGGCCAAAACAGCAAGAGCCAGGACAATCTGAAGCCAGGAACCAGGAGCCTCTTCTGGGTCTCCCACGTGAGTACAGGGGCCCAAGCACTTGAGCCGTCTTCCCCTGCTTTCCCAGGCGATCAGCAGGGAGCTGGATCATAAGTGGAGCAGCTAGGACTCGAACTGGAGCCCATATGGGATGATGGTGTTGCAGGCAGAGGCTTAACCTACTACGGTCACAGTGCTGACCCTAGGAGAAAATTTTTTTTTAAGATTTATTTATTTACTTGACAGACAGAGTTAGAGAGAGAGGGAGAGACAGGGAGAAAAGTCTTCCATCCACTGGTTCACTCCCCAACTATGGTTCACTGTTCTACTATGCACAGCGCCGGCCCCCCAGGGAAATTTTTTAAATAAGACACAAAAAGAAAAAAAAAGTTCAACTATATCAAAGCTAAAAGTGTGTATCAGATCTGACTTTGGGGCCGGAGTTGTGGCACTGCAGATTAAGCTGCTGTATGTGCCGGCATCCCATATGGGTACTGGTTTGTGGCCTAGCTGCTCCACTTCCAATCCAGCTCCCTGTTAATGGCCTTGGAGGTATAGTGGAGGTTAGCACTGGTGCTTGGGACCTTGTCACCTATGTGAGAGACTGGATGAAGCACCTGGTTTGGCACTGTCCTGGCCCAGCCCTGGCCACCGCAGCCATTTGGGGAGCTAACCAACCAATGGCAGGTCTCTCTCTCTCTCTTCTTTTCTCTGTGACTCTTCCAAATAAATAAATAAATCTTAAAAAAAAAAAAAGCTTCTGCCAAAATCCAGCAGATGTTAGTGAGCTCTCCCCCCATCTGTAACTCCAACTTTAAATAAATAAATGTTTATAAAGAAAAAAAGATCTGACTTTAAAAACAGAAAGACATAAATTGAAAAAGGTGTGCAACACACATAGCCAACAAACATTTGTATCCAGAGTATATAAAAGAATTGACAAGAAGACAATTCAATAGAAAAATGGGCAAAATATATAAACATGAAATATGCAAAGAGGGGAAAACATAAATGAATATTTAGATTGTGAAAAGATACTTCACTACTAATCAGGAAAAATGAAATTAATAGTGAGAATTCATGCCCATTAGGCTGGCAAATCTTTTAAAAGCTGTGGAAATAAACCTAACATCAAGTTTACCGTTGTGATCATTTCAAAGCACACGTTCTGGGGGAACCCACGCCCTTCATCTTGTTACGTGACCCCGCCACCACCTGTTTCCAGCACCACAAGACTCTTCAAAAGCTGAAAATACGCATGTGCAGAGAGGACGGGAATGCAAGCAACCTGTCAAACTGTGGAAAACTTAAACCCAGGTAATCACTTGGGAAACAATGTCAGAACCCGGAGAAGCTGAAGATTCCCTGTAACCCAACAACTTCACCCAAGGCACATTTGTCCAGTGAGACACTAGCAATGAGGGAACAACCGATCTTCACAATCACGCTGTCTTAAGCAGGACATTACAGACCACCTCAGCCAACACCCAGCCCTAGGTAAAGTGTGATATATTCCCATAATGGAATACCACAGCACATCAAGGAGACACACACAAAAAAATACACAGGGGCCAATCTCATCACAAACACAGGATCAACTAAAAAAGAGCAAAGGGCAGCTACACTATGCCACTACAGCTTTGAACACACATACAAGGCAGTCGCATCGGTGCTTCCCATTTTCCTCCTGTAACGCGACACGGAGACTGGTAATATCCATGTGGGACACTGGGGTCCGCACCCGAGGCTGGTCCTGAGAGCTGCTGCTCCAGGGGCAGGATCAACGTCTGGCGCATCGGGAAATCACCCAGGGCTCTCGGGTGGGAAAGCTCAGCCACATCCTGTTAGGAATCTGCAGATCCGTAAGGAAAGTGGAAAGGAAGCGTGGGGGAGTTCAGGGGGAAGGTCGGGGTGGGGAGGACATGCGCTCAAGGAGTGGCACAGAGCGGCTTCCCACTGTACTGTAACGCTGTTAAACCTGGACATAAAACCCGAGTGCTGACTGTTTCATTTCTACATAAATTTTACATATATAATTTTTTTTCCAAATCTTAAATAAAAAGAAGAAAATGGGAAGTAAAGCAAATACAGCAACTGTAAGCCACTCTTTCAAGTTCAGCCCACTGAGGGAGGTGGCAGGGAGGTGGCAGCAGGAGCGGGGGCTGGGTGGACGCAGGGTTTTAGTTCAGGGCAGAGCAGAGCAAAGACTCTGGCCCCAGAGGATGGGCGACTGCTGCAGGTGGGAAGTGACAGGATGAGAGGACAGGACCAGACATGAGCGTTGGGGCTGGCTGTGGTGCAGCAGGTTAAATCCCTGGCCTGAAGTGCCAGCATCCCATATGGGTGCCGGTTTGAGACCCAGCTGCTCCACTTCCCATCCAGCTCTCTGCCATGGCCTGGGAAAGCAGCAGAAGATGGCCCAAGTCCTTGGGCCCCTGCACCCACATGGGAGACCCAGAGGAAGCTCCTGGCTTCAGATTGGCCCAGCTCCAGCTGTTGCAGCCAATTGGGGTGTGAACCATCGGATAGAAGACCTCTATCTCTTTGCCTTTTTTCTCTCTGTGTAACTCTGACTTTCAAATAAATTGATAAATCTTTAAAAAAAAAAAAAAACCCTATGAGTGGTAAGTAAGCAAATGGCCACTTCTTTCCTTGACATGTGGAGATACGCGGGGCTTTGGTTTTGCATTGTTTTTGCAACACCAGTGTCCTTGTGAAGTGGAAGGAACGGTCGGGGCAGGGGGTGTGGGGCTGTGGGGTTAAGCCACCACTTGGGATGCCCACATCCCATTTGGACGTGTGGGTTCCAGTCCCAGCTGCTCCATTCCAATCCAGCTTCCTGCTAATGCACACCCTGGGAGGCAGCAGATATGGGTCAAGGGCTTGGGACCCCATCACCCACGTGGGAGATTCGGATGGAGTGCCTGTTCCCACCCACGTGGGAGAGTCAGATGGAGTGCCTGTTCCCTGCTTTGGCCTGGCCCAGCCCTGGCTATCGTGAGCATTTGGAGAAAAAACCAGCATCTAGAAGATCTTTCTCTTTCTCTGTTGAGCATATTAAAAAGTTCTTAGATAAAAAAAAAAAAAAAAAGAAAGGTCAATGTCTGAGAAAAAGGGAATAATACTAAATAAGGGGTTTTAAAAATTGGTAGTAATTTAAAATAGTCTCGTTGAAATATTCACAGGACAAAATCAAAATCCGTATGTGTGGGGTACTGCTGAGGCTATGCAACCCACTGGTGCTGCGGGGGCAAGCACTTTTCATTATGCTCGAGTCATTCTGCAGAGACGCGGGAAAACGAGAAAGGGAAGGCACCAAGGCGGCAGCGCCCAGGTACAAACACCCCTCCAGCTCCGTGTATTCCTGTATCTAAGCACGGGCTTCCGGAGAAAACTTAACTGAAGAAGGTTCTACAGCTGAACCAATAGTCTGCAATGTTTCCCTAGAATAAGCCTCAACAGATTGGAAACCGAAGAGTTTCTGCCCCGCAGGGAGAAGACATGTAGGAGGATTATGAGAAAAACAGCACTGGGTCAGCACTGTGGCACAGTGGGTTAAGCCACAGTCTGCAGTGCTGGCATCCAATGTGGGCGCCGGTTCGAGTCCCGGCTGCTCTACTTCCCATCCCTGGGAAGCAGCAGAAGATGGCCCAAGGGCTTGGGCTGCCGCACCCATATGGCAGGCCTGGACAAAGCTGGCCCACTCTCGGCCACTGTGGCCATCTGGGGAGTGAATCAGCAGATGGAAGATCTCTCTGCTTCTCCTCTCTCTCCCTTTCTCCTCTAACTCTGCCTTTCAACTAAATAACAAACAAACAAAAAACAAACAAACAAACAAAAACAACAGTCCCGAAGGGAAGTGTTGGCCTATGTATGCTGAAGGTCCCATGGGGATGTGGGTGTCCCCTTTAGAAGGACTCCTGGAGTATGGATCTCTCGGATCTTAATGCTAGGCCAAGCGAGGCGTCCCGCGTGCAGCTGGTTTGTTTTCACGTCAGGGACCCTGTAATTCTCAGCGGTTGATCTCCCTTTGCACTGTGCACTGGCTTCTGAAAAACCTAACGTCAGATGTGCAGCCCACACCTAGCAAAAGGGACACGGTTTCTTTTATTTAAAATCTCTCCCCCAGTTTCAACAAACCTTTGCAAACTCTACCTCCAACCTGAATTTTCTCAATAAAACAGCCACCCACCACCAAGCATCTGGCTGTCATGGGTAGGAGGGTGGGGAGCAGGAGCAGGAACACTGAAAAAGCCCCACACTGAAGCCCAGGTGCAGAGGACCAGCTTAAGACCTAAGCTCAACAGGAAGCGAAAACTACCCACACGACAACTACAAAATTTAAGGCTAAACTCAGCGTAGACTGTAATACTTGACTCTAAACTGGATTCATTCTGTATTGGGGATTATTGGGCTAATTGATAAAATTAGGATAACAGTATATGAAAATATGGAAAACTAGAATTGGAATATGAACTGATATTACTGATATATAAAATGTAACTATAAACTAAGTGAAATATTCCTATTCTTCAGAAATATTTAGGGACTGGTGCTGTGGCACATCAGATTAAACCCTGGTCTACAGGACCTGCATCCCATATGGGCACCAGTTCAAATCCTGGCTGCTCCACTTCTGCTCCAGCTCCCTGCTAATGAGCCTAGGAAACCAGCAGAGGATGGCCCAAGCCTTTATGACCCCTGCACTCACATGGGAGACCTGGAAGAAGTTCCTGGCTCCTGGCTTGTTGTGGCCATTTGGGGAGTGAGCCAATGGATGGAAGACCTCTCTGTCTCTACCTCTCTCTGTAATTCTGCCTTTCAGATAAATAAAAATAAATCTTTAAAAAAAAATTTAAGGAACTTAAATAGTTAGGTATTAAATGCTTAAATACTTGAGTACTAAGGGACAAAGGCCACAATGTTTACCTACTGCCAGTTCAGAAAAACATTTATACATGGATACACACCTCCACTTATTTTCAAATACAAAGTTAATTAAAATATATAAAGAGAAGTAGAAATCTTTTCTCCAACGGTAAGCTATGGACTGAGCATGGGGTCTGAGTTCCAGCAGAAGAGCCCATGAGAACCTGGAGTGGCCGCATACATGTGTGTTCAATGATCTGTCACATGTGGAAATGATTGTGAAAGGAGGAAAAAGCATTTAAAAGTATAAATTCTCAGCAACTCTGGGATATCACGTATTTTCTCAAATAAATGACAAAAGCGGAATTATTGTTCTGTGACGAAAGCAAAATCTGACTTTTTATGTCCCCTTACTTGAAGACATAGAGGACTTTTTACTACGAGCCACCAGAAAGAAGAGTGGTGCAGGGAGATCCGAGAGAAGCTCCCGGCTCCAGCCTGGCCCAGTGCCGGCCATTGCGACCACCTGGGAGTGAACCAGAGGATGAAATCTCTCTCTGTCTCTCCCTCTCTCTGTAACTCTGACTTTCAAATAAATAACTAAATATTTAAAAAAGAATGAATGAATGAACGAACAGTGGTGGCACTTTCCACAGCCATTACAAAACGACAACAAAACACAGGCTCCTCTAATAGAAAGCTGAAAGGAAAGTAAATGGAAAACAAGAGAAGCCAAACCTTACAGGGCTCAGGAGGCTTCAAAGGCATGGAAAACAGACCCAGGCCACGTAAGGGTAAATGAAAGGCCTGTGCTGGGCTGCAGAAAAACAAAGACATGCTGCATGCTTGCTACACAAGGGAGATGTGGTTTATAGCAGGCAATGCAAACAGTGCAGGGGTGGATTTTGGACATCCATGAGCACCATTCTTGCCAACAGTGGGATAAGGCTGCCAAAAACCTGATGCAATATTCAGCAGCATTAATTCAGATATCATTTAGGAAGATAATAACCGAGCTCGGCACCAGGCAGCACATGAGAAGTAATGCATTCAGCGCTGGGCCTCAGGAGCCCTGCTAGGGGCCTTTGGGAATAGCTTATATCAGACTTACCCTCCTGCCCAGAGCAACTGCAAAACCTGGTTAAAATTCAGACAGCAACTGTTTAAGTGCTTTAGAGATAAACCTAGACAGGCAGCAGCTGAGGAGCCCTAGTCCTTCGGGCTAGGAAGGTGTGGTGCGGCGAGCCCTGCACACAGCTCCCCTTTTCGCTTGGGCGTTTGCAGATCCCCCACAGGGACAAACACCTATCAGAAAGCAACCACTTTTGATAGAAACCTGTAGCCTTGCTGGCTGAGGAAACACACAAAAGACAAGTGTTTGGCTGCCACATCAGCTGGAAGGTGAGCAGAGAGTTCCAGAGAGCAGAGAACCACACAGGGAGAGCCACGGACTCCACATGTGAATGCCCCACAACTCTGGCGGACCCCTGCAACAGGCCTGGATGAGCCATCCAGCTAGGACTCAACTGAAGAGAGGAGACAGAGTTCAGCTAAATTAAAAACTGATACTCCTGACAGGAAAACAACAGAATCAGCAATATCTCACACACATTATTCAATATCTCTACAACAGAACTCACAAGTACTAGACGACCAGTGATTTCTCAAAACAGAGTCCAGATACTCCTGAGGTTCCCCGGGTCTCCAGGGTTTGCAAGGTCAAAACCATTTTCATAGCAACACTAAGCTGTTATTTTCCTTCTTTGCTCTAAGCCACTCAGGAGCGTGTGAGTTTGCAGAGGGAGCGTGTGAGTTTGAGGAAGTCATCACACTGACTGCTAGAACAACACATACATTTGTATTTCTACGTTTCCAATAACCTCATTGTTGTCCAATACATCACAAATCCCAAAGATTCCTTTCTGCCTGCAAGAAAACACAAGTACAGTCTGTTGTCTTACATGGTAATAACATTTTAAAAGTTTCTGAAAACTTTTTATGCATTTTGAAATTTCCCTAAAGCTATTAATTTAGATTCTGTTTTTACACTAAAATAGAGAGGACTCCCATTCTCAACCTAGAGTTACAACATCAAAGTATAAATATGTTGAAAAAGATAGAACTTTTAACACAGTTCTCTAGCTTACAGAAAAATCTAATCTGAACAAATATTGTGTAAAATTATAAATAAGAAATGAAAATATGATGAAAGTGAGCTTTCTCTTGCTTATAAATGTTAACGACTAACCTAGCTTATGGAAGGGCTTTGGAAGCAACCATTCAGAATTCAAAGAAAAATTAATTTTATTTTACTTTAAACAAAAATATGAGTTTAAAGGTCAAAGGCTGTTTATTTTAGCTGTTCAAACTGTAAAAGAAAAAGTCACTGGAGCATCTCAAGTTATTATATTTCATTAGTTGCAGAAGATTAACAAAGGTCAATTTAATAAAGATGATTGCTGAGAGATTAATAAAGGTGACATGCTAAATGCCTACTAGAAGAAAACTATGGCACTGCCACATTCCAACAGTATAGTAACTGCCTGAGTTAAAGACTTAGTTAGCAACCTGAATGCTAACTTACTCTATCATCTGTAAAACTGTAACTCTGCCCAACACACAAGTCTGGGCTGCTGGGTCTGCTGCTTTAAACTGTTCAGTACCAGCACCAAATACTCTCTCGAGTTCTTTTATGAGAATGTTTGGCAGCAAGCACAGTGGAGCTAAAATAATCAAAGCGTTAGGACTTTTTTGAATCCCGCATGTTTATCCTGGAAAACCCCTAATTGACACTTGCACTGATGACGTGCAAATAACAGTGAGGAAAACTGCTGCCACCTTCGCACAAATCCAGGCAAAGGCACCAGACTGTACCAGTCATTATTACACGAGTGCATTTTAAGAAGTTCATGGCAAATGCACTTAAATGGTTAAGTTTATTTTGGTGCAAAAAATTTTTTTGCAAAACAAAAACCTGAAATCCATGCATACTTTTTTAGAACATGTTTTTCATAAACTTTATGAAGCTATGGAGACGTATCTAGTGCCACTTCACTTATGACTGTCTTTGGTGAAGCAGTAAGAATTCCTCATCTCATTAAATCCTGACCTCTGAGTAGACACATCTCTAATGTTCAGTGTGACAAACTGTCAAGGGTGCAGCAAGCACTTCGAGTGCACACCAAAGCACAATGACTACTCAGAAAAGCGCTTATGTGACGGACTGAGCTACAAACTAAACCAGCCACTTTTATTTCTCCCAAGAAGTGCCATTTTTACTTCAAAAACAAACATTTGTGGCTTTGGCAGACATTTTTGTTGAAAATAAAGTTAGCTTGTCAATTCTAAGAAAACAACGGCACATATTTGCTGTTAAGGACAAAATCTGAGTTTCTGAGCAAGAATGGAAATTCTAGAACATTTGTCTTCCTAACTATCAACTTCAAAGACTCTTCTAATGAGATGTGTCAGTATATTAATGACGACTTTTTTTTAAGATTTTATTTATTATTTGACAGGCAGAGTTACAGACAGTGAGACAGAGAGACAGACAGAAAGGTCTTCCTTCTGTTGTTGGTTCACTCCCCAAATGGCTGCAATGGCCGGAGCTGTGCCGATTCAAAGCCAGGAGCCAGGTGCTTCTTCCTGGTCTCCCATGTGGGTGCAGGGGCCCAAGCACTTGGGCCGTCTTCTACTGCTTTCCCAGGCCAAAGCAGAGAGCTGGATGGGAAGTGGAGCAGCTGGGACTAGAAGTGATGCCCATATGGGATGCCAGTGCCGCAGGCAGAGGATTAACCTACTGCGCCATGGTGTAGATTTATTTATGGCTGGCGCCACAGCTCAATAGGCTAATCCTCCGCCTTGCAGCGCCGGCACACCGGGTTCTAGTCCCGCTTGGGGCGCCGGATTCTGTCCCGGTTGCCCCTCTTCCAGGCCAGCTCTCTGCTATGGCCCAGGAAGGCAGTGGAGGATGGCCCAAGTCCTTGGGCCCTGCACCCCATGGGAGACCAGAAGCACCTGGCTCCTGCCTTCGGATCAGCACGATATGCCGGCCGCAGCAGCCATTGGAGGGTGAACCAACGGCAAAGGAAGACCTTTCTCTCTGTCTCTCTCTCTCACTGTCCACTCTGTCCAAAAAAAAAAAAAAACACCTGAAAGTCTGCTCATTTAAAAAAAAAAAAGTAGGGAAGTCCTAGGATGGGAAAAAACATATTCACAGCATATATCTGACAAATAATTTTTATGCGGGCTATATAAAGACAATACAGAAATAATGTCCCAATTTTAAAATAGGCATATGACTTGAACAGATGCTTCAAAAGACTATTAAAATGTTTGAGGGGCTGGCAATGTGGCACAATGGGTTAAGCTGCCTGCAATGCCAGCGTCCCATGTGAAGGCTGGTTCAAACCCTAGCTGCTCCACTTCTGATCCAGCTCCCTGACAATGTGCTTGGAAAAGCAGCAGAAGATGGTCCAAGTACTTAGGCCCCTGCAACTCACATGGGACACCCGGATGGAGTTGCAGGCTCCTGACTTCAGCCTGGCCCAGACCCAGCTACTGCAGCTATCTGGGGAATGTACCAGCAGATGGAAGATCTCTCTCTCTCTCCTTTTCTCTCTGCCTTTCAAATAAATAAATAAATCTTTTTTAAAAAACTTTTTTGATTTATTTGAAGTTTCGAGTGAAAATCTCATGGAACAGGGCACTAAGGAATCATTTTTTTTAACAAATATGAATTAATATCTTGTTTCGACATAAAAAACACATTTTGTTTTGAAATGCAATTGGAAAAAAAAGATTTTCCTCATCCCATACGTTTAAACTGGCTGAGAACTATATTCACCTAAGAAATGTGAGCAGTTACTAGTGATCCAACTTTGAAACTGAAATTTTCTTTCTTTTACAATTCTGCATAGGTTTAACTGAAGAATGTTTTAGTATCACTTATCTAATATGGATCAGAATTTTCTGAAATTCATACAGCTAGACAAAATACAGCAATAAAGCAGGAGTTCAGGAAGATTTAAGACAAAAATTGTCATTCACACTCCCAACGTCATTAACATAGGCTCATTGTTCTACAGATGGATTTTATACTCTAAAGTAGGCGTAGGAAACTTTCTTTCTGCCAAAGGCCATCTGGATATTTAATTTTTTAAAAGATTTATTTATTTATTTGAAAGGCAGAGTTAAAGAGAGGTGTAGGCAGAGAGAAAGACAGAGATATCTTCCATTCACTGCGTCACTCCCTAAATGGCTGCAATGGCCAGAGCTGGGCTGATCAGGAGCCAGGAGCTTCCTATGAGTCTCCTACACGGGTGCAGAGGCCCAAGCACTTGGACCATCTTCTACTGCTCTCCAGGCCATCAGCAGGGAGTGGATCAGAAGTGGAGCAGCTGGGACTCAAACCATTGCGCACATGGGATGCTGGCACTGAAGGCAGCAGCTTTTCCCACTGCACCACAGTGCCAGCCCTCCCATCTGGTTCCTTATAACATCATTTGTGGACCATACAACGTTATCAACTTAAAAATCAGCCTGCTATAGAGTCACTGAATTTTGAGTCCTGCCTGCAGTTGCCTTGGCAGGGCCAGACCAAATGATTTCATGGGCTTGACACGGCCTGCGGGCTGGACATTCCCCACTCCTGCCCTAAAGGTTTTGTGGCAGATAAATGTTACCAATGTGAATTTCTAAGTTCAACTTAATAAAATGCTATTTTATGAGTTTTGCATTTGAGGCTGTGACATGACTTCATGTGATGAAGTGTTCCACTGCTTTAAATAAGTGAGCCTGCAGTGACGAGCAGCTCGGCATTTCACTGAGTCCCAGACATCCTCAGCCCCGTGAGAAGCACACACTCACCGTGGAGGGGACTAAGCGCTTGGGAACACTGAAGAAGACATAAATCACGGAGATTACTGTTCAACAAATACAGACGGTGCTTATCCCCAGTTTTCCACGGCACATTTTACTGTGGTACTTACTGGTGCTACTATTTTTCCTGTCTGTCCAACTTGCATGTCATTGGGAACATAGCCAGCATCAACGGCAGCGCGGGAAGCACCAACTAAGAGGGAAAAACAGTTGTCATTTTTCTCAAGCTCTGCGATCCAGCCCGTTGGGACATTCACTGAGGACTGTAAACAACGCCGCTGACACAGGACAGCTGGAGATTTATAACGAACTTTACAGTTTGTTTCTTTTTTTTAAATTCCCCACCACTAATTGAGAAATCTAAGTACTGGTGCATTTCATACACAAATCTTCACAACATGCTATTTTACCCAGGAATTTCAGGTTTAAAATGTGGCTTAACACCTCTGCCTCCTTTACCAAAAAGGCACTCATGAGCTTCCACGACAATCTGTTTAGGATGTTATTATGTGATGCTCTTCATACAGTAACCCACAACGTCTGAAGAAACATACTATAACTTCATTACTTCATGGGACTGGTTACATAGGACACAACATAAAGGTTTAGCCAATATTTGCTGTCAAATAAATAAATAAAAGTTTTATTTTCTATTTGCCTTCCACAAGAACCCTAAACTTGGAGTTAAAGCAGTGCCTTCCCCAGCAGCAGCCAGCAATGAGCTTCTGGCCTCTTCACCACCAGCCAGAGAGGGCAAGAAGCGGCCACAGATAGGACGACTCGCTCCGGGTGACTGAGTGCACCCTGCCCTTTCTTCACGTCGGTCCCAGGAAGCCCCAGTCATGGCGGCGCTGTGCTGTAGTAGGTTAAACATTCACCTGCAGTGCTGGCGTCCCAGATGGGAGCCAGTTCTAGTCCCAGGTGCCCCACGTCCGATCTGGCTCCCTACTGATGGCCTGGGAGGGCAGTGGAAGATGGCCCAAGTGCTTAGGCACCTGCACCCATGTGAGGGGCCTAGAGGAGGCTCCTGGCTTCAGATGGGTCCAGCTCTAGCCATTGCGGCCATCTGGGGAGTGAACCAGCAGACCGAAGCCCTCTCTGTCTCTCCCCATGTCCAAAATTCAGCTTCTCAAGTAAATAGATAAACCTTAAATTAAAAAAAAAAAAAAAAAAAAAAAAAAAGCCCCCCTCCAACACTCACAGCCCAGAGTGTGCTCAAGTTTGGTGAATGACCCACGTCAACTTCAGACTACTGTGTTCTGCTCTTGTTGGCTAAAGAAGTACATAGGTGTCAATTATACCCAGGTGATTGATGGTGCTGTTGCGTTCAAGTATGACCTTATTGGTTCTGCATGTTCTGTCCATTTCACATACAAGCGCTGGTGTCTTCAACTGAAACAGATTTATCTATTTCTCGCAATGCTGTCAGTTTCTGCCTCATGCATTTTGATGCTCTGCTGTTAGGAGCACACACAGTGAGAACTGCTGTGTCTTCTGGAGAAATGATAAGGAGCTGCATGAGGCCCTTCTTTATCCCAGATAACGTTCTTGCTGATGAGCTGGCTGTGTCTGAAGCTACCGTGGCTCCTACTGCTTCCAGTCTGTACTAGCCTTGAACACCTCTCTAATATTTAAGGTGGGATTGTTGTAGACAAGATACAGTTGGATCTTGTGTTTTCATCCACTCTGACAATCTCTGCTTTTTAACTGGTGCATTTTGAGGCTGGTGCAGTGGCCTAACGGGTAAAGCTGCCACCTGCAGTGCTAGCATTCCATATAGGCGCCGGTTCAAGTCCCAGCTGCCCCACTTCTGATCCAGCTCTCTGCTATGGCCTGGGAAAGCAGTGGAAGATGGCCCAAGTCCTTGGGTCCCTGCACTCACATGGGAGACCCAGAAGCTCCTGGCTCCTGGCTTCAGAACAGCGCAGCTCCGGCCGTTGCAGCCATCTGGGGAATGAACCAGCGGATGAAAGACCTCTCTCTGTCTCTCTTTTTCTCTCTCTCTCTCTCTTTCTGCCTCTCCTTCTCCTCTGTGTAACTCTGAATTTCAAATAAATAAATAAATTTTTAAAAATATTTGTCACATTTGTTATTGCTTTCCATCTTTCTGCTTTTCTGGTTTTAATTGAGCATTTTATGATTACATGTTTTCCTTTTTTAAAAAATATTTTATTTATTTGAAAGAGCCACAGAGAGAGGTAGAGACAGAGAGAGAGAGAGGTCTTGGCTTTCTGTGCCTGAGATGCTCTCATGGGCTTTTTAGCCAGATCTGAATGCCTTAAAGGTTGATTCTGAGGCCAGAGTGCTGTCTAGGGCATTTGTCATTCTATGAGTCTGCTGTGTGGCCTGCTTCCCATGTTGGATCATTCTATCTATTGTTATTAGCAGACACTTAGTCTTATTTATGTGATCCCTTTGACACTTATTCCTATCTTTATGATCAGTTATGCACTTTTAAAATGATCACTTTAACTAGTACGATGGCATTCATACCTGCCAACTTAATGGGATCTAGAGTCCCATGGCAAGTTTTTAGCTTTACCCTTAGGGGTAAGTCCGTGGGAACATGTGCCAAACTGTACATCTCCTCCCTCTCTTATTTTTTACAGGGATCAATTTCAATTGGACTTAAATATCTAAGAATAATTCTGTATTAACTAAAGAGTTCAACCAACGGTATTAAGTAGAAAAAGAAAATACTAAAAAGAATAAAATAGTAAGCTGCTCCTCGACACCCAGGACAAGGGCTGCTCAAGTCATTGCTTCTCACGGTGTCAGTTTCTCTTCTACAGGTTTCCTTTTAGCTGCTCAGTTAGTTGTCACAGATCAGGGAGAACATACACTATTTGTCCCTTTAAGACTGGCTTATTTCACTCATATGATGTTTTCCATATTCCTCCATTTTGTTGCAAATGACTGGATTTCATTTTTATCGCTGTGTAGTATTCCATGAAGTACATATCCCGTTATTTCTTTATCCAGTCTTCAGGTGGTCATATGGTAGGGTTATATACAGATTTCTGAGTTATCTCCAAACTGTCTGCCATAGTGGCGTTACCAGTTTACATTCCCACTAACAGTGCATTAGCATACCTTTTTTCACACATCCTCAACAGCATTTGTTGTTTGTTGATTTCTGTATGAAAGCCATTCTAACCGGGTGAGGTGAAACCTCAATGTGGTTTTGATTTGCATTTCCCTGATGGCTAGTGATGCTGAACATTTTTTCATATGTCTGTTGGACGTTTGGATTTCTTCTTTTGAAAAATGTTTGTTTAAGTCCTTGGTCCATCTCTCTCTCTTTTTTTTTGACAGGCAATTAGTGAGAGAGAGAGAGAGAGAGAGAGAGAGAGAGAGGGGTCTTCCTTCCATTGGTTCACTGCCTATATGGCTGCCATGGCCAGCATGCTACGCCAATCCAAAGCCAGAAGCCAGGTGCTTCCTCCTGGTCTCCCATGCAGGTGCAAGGCCCAAGCACTTGGGCCATCCTCTACTACCTTTCCGGGCCACAGCAGAAAGCTGGACTGGAAGAGGAGCAACCGGGACAGAATCCCCCAACCAGGACTAGAACCTGGGGTGCCGGTGCTGCAGGCGGAGGATTAGCCAATTGAGCCGTGGCGCCGGCCAGTCCATCTCTTAAGTAGGTTGTTTTTTTTTGTTGTGGAGTTTCTTAATCTCTTTGTAGATTCTGGCTATTAATCCTTTATCAGTCGCATAGTCTGCCAATAATTTCTTCCATTCTGTCAGTTGCCTCTTCACTTTCCTGACTGTTTCTTTTGCCATACAGAAACTTCTCAATTTGATGTAATCCCAGTTGTTAATTATGGATTTGGCTACCTGTGCCTCTGGGATCTTTTCCAAAAAGTCTTTGCCTGTGCCAGTATCTTGCAAGGTTTCTCCAATGTTCTCTAATAATTTCATGGTATTACATCATATATTTAGATCTTTAATCCACATTGCATAGATTTTTCTGTAAGGTGTAAGGTAGGGGTCTTGCTTCATACTTCTGAATGTGGAAATCCAGTTTCCCCAGCATTACTTTTTTTTTTTTAATATTTATTTATTTATTTCTTTTTTTTTTTTTTTTTTTTTATTTTTTTGACAGGCAGAGTGGACAGTGAGAGAGAGACAGAGAGAAAGGTCTTCCTTTTTGCCGTTGGTTTACCCTCCAATGGCCGCCGCGGTAGGCGCGCTGCGGCCGGCGCACCGCGCTGTTCCGATGGCAGGAGCCAGGTGCTTCTCCTGGTCTCCCATGGGGTGCAGGGCCCAAGCACTTGGGCCATCCTCCACTGCACTCCCGGGCCACAGCAGAGAGCTGGCCTGGAAGAGGGGCAACCGGGACAGGATCGGTGCCCCGACCGGGACTAGAACCCGGTGTGCCGGCACCGCAAGGCGGAGGATTAGCCTGTTGAGCCACGGCGCCGGCCTATTTATTTATTTCAAATTCACCTTTACACAGAGAGAAGAGGCAGATAGAGAGGTCTTCCATCCACTGGATCACTCTCCAATTGGCTGCACTCTCCAATGGCTTTGTAAAAAGAATTTGGGAGGATTCCCTCTCTTTCAATTGTTTTGAATAACTTGAGAAGAATTTAAGTCAGTTCTTTAAATGTCTGACAGAATTCAGCAGTGAAGCCATCCAGTCCTGGGCTTTTCTTTGTTGGGAGGGCATTTATTACTGATTCAATTTCTGTCTCAGTTATGGGTCTGTTTAGGTTTTCTATGCCTTAATGGCTCAATTTAGGTAGGCTGTGTGTGTCCAGAAATCTATCCATTTCTTCTAGGTTTCCCAGTTTGTTGGCATACAGCTCTTTGTAGTAATTTCTGATGATTCTTTATATTTCTGTGGTGTCTGTTGTTACATTTCCTTTTTCATCTCTAATTTTATTGATTTGCATCTTCTTTCTCCTTTTTTTGATTACTTGGGCCAAAGGTGTGTCAATTTTGTTTATTTTTTCAAAAACCCAGCTCTTCGTTTTGCTGATCATTTTTATTGCTTTTTTGGATTCAAGCTTGTTGATTTCTTCTCTAATTTTAATTATTTCTTTTCTCCTATTAATTTGGGTTTGGTTTGCTGTTGTTTTTCTAGATCCATGAGATGCATTGATAGCTCATTTATTTGTTGCCTTTCCAATTTCTTGATGCTGACACCTACTGCTATAAGCTTTCCTCTTAACACTGCTTTTGCTGTGTCCTGTAAGTTCTGATATGCTGTGTTGTCATCTTCATTTGTTTCCAGAAAGTTTTTTGATTTCTCTTTTGATTTCTTTGATGACCCAGTGTTCATTCAGGAGCATGGTTGTTCAGTCTCCATGTGTTTGCATAGGCTCCAGAGATTCCTGAGTTGCTGATTTCCAGCTGTATTCCATTCTGGTCTGAGAAAATGCATGGTAAGATTTTGATTTTTTTGAATTTGCTGAGACTTGCTGTATGGCCTAGTATGTGGTCAATCCTAGTTCCATGCACTGCTAAGAAGAATGTGTATTCTGCAACTGTAGGATGAAAAGTTCTGTAGATCTCTGTTAGGTCCATTTGGTCTACAGCATTGATTAAATCTGCTGTTTCCTTGTGCATTTTCTGTCTGGTTGATCCGTCCATTGCTGAAAGTGGAGTATTAAAGTTCCCCTACTACTACTGTATTGGAGTCTAATTCTCCCTCTAAATCCCTTAACATTTCTTTCAAATGGCCAGGTGCCCTACAATTAGGTGCATATACGTTTATAATAGTTCTATCTTCCTGTTGAATTGATCCCTTAACCATTATATAGTGCCCTTCTTTGTCTCTTTTAACAATTTTTTTTGTTTCTGTTGGCATGGAATATCTTTTTCCATACTTTCATTTTCAGTCTGCATGCATCTTTGCTGGTGAGATGTGTTTTTTGTAGGCAGCAAATAGATGGGTTTTGTTTTTTCATCCATTCAGCCAGTCTGTGTCTTTTAACTGGAGAGTTGAGGCCACTTACATTCCAGGTGACTTCATACTGATGATCGTGTTTCTGTGTGCAACACATCCTTAAGCACCTTTTGCAAGACTGGACGTCACTCTCACTTTTACAGAGTAATTTCTCAGGGTGAAGAGTTCGAGGTTGGTGGATTTCTTCTAACACTTCAGACATTTTCTCCACTCCCTGGTGCCTTCATGGTTTCTGAAGACAAGTCAAATATCATTATCACACGTGCTCTCCTATACAGGTGAGGCGTTTTCTTCCTCTGGCTTCTTTCAAGAATTTTCTCTTCACCTTTGATTTTCTGTACTTTGAAAATCATATGCATAGGTGTGCTTTTTCTGGCACTTTTCCTATTTGGCGTTCTCTGAGCTTCTTGGGTCTGGTATTTGGGATCTAACATTAATCTGGAGAGATGCTCACTCATGACAGCTTCAAATGTTGTTTCTGTTCCTTTCTTTCTCCTCCTCCCGCTCTCCTCATTACACATACGTTGTGCTTTTTGTAGCTGTACTCCAGTTACATATTTCCCGTGCTTTTCTCCTTGCTTTCCAGTCATGGAGGCTTCTACTGAGATACCCTTGAGCTCAGAGTCTTTCCTCAGCTGTATGTGGTCTACAAATAAATCACGAAAGGCATTCTCCATTCTTCTGTCACCATGTTTTTTATCTCTAGCATTTTTTTTTTCAGTCTTAGGATTTCTCTCTCTGCTTAGATTGCCCATCTGTTCTTGCACACTATCTACTTTGTTCATTAGAGCCTCAGTGTATTAATTAAATTTCCAACCACTGCTGGTTCTGAGGCTTGATAAGCTTTCTGCCTTGTAGAAGACGTCTTGTAAATTTTCCTGATAGCCAGACATGCCACACTGGATAAAAGGAAGCGCTGTAGCTGAGCTGTGGTGACGTGGCGGTGAGGTGTGGAAGACTGGACGTGTCCTGTGCCCTCTGGTTTGGTGTTTGTCTTTCACTGAGGTTGGATTCAGAAGCCTTCCTGTGCTCCTCAGTTCCTCGCTCCCCCATGGGTGGACAGGACAGCCAGAATGGGCTGGAGATGGGCATTCCCTTCTCACACGCAGAAGGATACAGGGGCTGGGATTGGACTGACCCTTCTCTCACATCAGGCAGCTCTGATAAAACTCAGCAGGTAAGGCTCTGGTTACATACAGACACACCCCAAATTAAGATGGTTCAACTTACAATTTTTCAATTTTATGATGTGCAAAAGCTATATGCATTCAGTAGAAATCATACTCCAAGTTCTGAATGTTGGTCTCTTCTCAGGCTGTTGATACGTCATGGTACATTCTCTTGTAACACTGGGCAGCGGCAGCAGCCACAGGTCTCAGTTAACTATGCAATCATGAGGACCAAGAAAGCATGCTCTCTACAGGGTATTGTGTTGCTAACCTATGATGATCAGTAGATTAGGTATATTAAACCCATTTTTAATTTTTATTTGAGAGACAGAGACAGAGTTCTCACCCGCTGGTTCACTCCCTAAATGCTCACAATGACCTGGGTTGTACCAGACCAAAGAAGGAGCTGGGAATACAATCCAGGTCTCCCATGTGGGTGGCAAGAACCCAATCACTAGTCATCACTGTTGCCCCCAGAGTCTACATTAGCAGGAAGCTGGAGTCAGGAACCAGAGTCAGGACTCAAACCCAGGAACTCGGATATGTAATGTGGGCATCTTTTTTTTTTTCCAGGAGCCAGGTGCTTATCCTGATCTCCCATGGGGTGCAGGGCCCAAGGACTTGGGCCATCTTCCACTGCACTCCCTGGCCACAGCAGAGAGCTGGCCTGGAAGAGGGGCAACCGGGACAGGATCGGTGCCCCGACCGGGACTAGAACCCGGTGTGCCGGCGCCGCAAGGCGGAGGATTAGCCTAGTGAGCTGCGGCGCCGGCCAATGTGGGCATCTTAATCAGTGTCTCACCAGGGGTGGGGAACCTTTTTTCTGCCAAGGGCCATTTGGATACTTATAACACCCTTCATGGGCCATTCAAAATTACTAGCTTAAAAATTAGTCTGATGTAGATTTATTGAATTTTGAGTCCCACCTGTGGTTGCCCTGGCAGGGCCCGTGGGCCTGACATTCCCTACCCCCACACTAGGCTAAACAAACACCCCCAGATCCATTTCTGACTAGGATATCTTCAGTCACACTGGTTTGCTGGGATGTGACCCTACCCTACATCAAGGAGCATCTGCAGATGCCCCTGAAGGCAGATACTGCTAGGAAGAGCAGGATGCTCTGTGGATGAACAGGGTTCCTTAGCCCAGCTCCCACCATGGGAGGAACAGGGGATTTTCCTCCAGTTTTCACTGCAAGGACTTCTTAGAGCTCCTGAAGGTAAACCTCACAGAAGTGTGGGGTCTCCCACCAAAGGGTTCACCTGCAGTGTTTGGCACTGAGGCTATACAACTCTATCCTGGTTCAGGTTTCCCTACAGGAACCTGGGTTCCTGCAGAGGCTGCCTCGTTGGGGTCCTGCTCTGCTGAGCTGTGACTCTCACTGTCTCCCATCCTGGAGACGGTAGTTCGCCAAGAGCCCTCACGTCTCTTCTGGATCTAGCAAGAGTTGTTGATTTTTTTAGTTTTTCAGTTTTCTATTTGTTGTTAGGACAGAATGACAATTTCCAGGCTTCTTATATGGCAGATCAAAAGCCAAAGTCCTACATTCTAGTCTCTCTTAATTTGGAAATATTCCAGTACCCTGGCTTCCCAGTTCCTTGAACAACTCCCTTCCAATGATCTTGTCCTCCACCCCACCTGGGCCACATCCATACCTACAGCCCAGACCTTTCCATTACCCATGTCCTTGGTAATCTCCACTCCCAGTGTCTGTCTGACGTCGTCTTTCCAGCTGACTCCCTTTGTTCCCAGCTCCAACAACGCTCTGACCCTACTGGGCCCTACAATTCTAGTCACTGTCCCCCTCTGCCTACGTGTCCTCTTCTCCCTTTACACGCCTTCAATTCTATACTCAATTACTCTAGTCACTCCTCTGCTTGCGCCTTCATTTCCTTGCCTCTCCCTACATCATCACCCTGACTTGGAATGGAACAATTAGGCAGTCTCTCCACTGCTCCCCACCTCTGCTCGTGTAGTTCAGCATGACTGGAGAAAAACACTCCAGCACTCAGTGGTGGTAACAGGGCTCGACGCTAAGTAAACAGACCTTGATGCGTTCTGGCAGTCATACTAAATTCCCCTGGCCCTTTTATTGCCTGCCTCTTTCCGGAACTATAATCTCTACCTTTTTTCTCTCATCAAACTTCCTGAACCTCTTGAACACCCTTGCTCTCAGCTGCTGGCTTCACTTTCTACTCACTGAAAAACTGAAACAATCAGACGTGCTCCACCTACATCATCTGCCTCCCCCTTGCAGCTCTGTCCACCTTCTCTCTGCCCACTCTAGAATACTGTTCCAGGGGCTGGCGTAAGCCGCTGCCTGCAATGCTGGCATCCCATATGGGTGCCGGTTCTAGTCCTGGCTGCTCCACTTCTGATACAATTCCTTGCTGTTGAGTCTAGGAAAGCAGCGGAAGATGGGCTCTACACTCATGTAGGAGACCTGGATGGAGCTCCTGGTTCCTGCAGCCATTTGAAGAGTAAACCAGTAGCTGAAGATCTGTCTCCTCCCTCCCTCTTTCTCTATCTCTCTCCCTCTCTCTATCTCTCCCCCTGTAACTGTGCCTTTCAAATAAATAAATAAATATTTTAAAAAGGACACTGCTCTAGCAATTCCCCTTTCTCCCCAATGATTAGGTGCTCCCTCTGCACCTGAGCACTCCCATCAGGAGACACACACTCACATTACTATCTCATCCCACGCCCCCTCTAGCTGCTCCGCTTCCCTGCTCCCTCTGGGGTGGGTACTGTGGCACAGCTGACTAAGCCGCCCTTTGGGACACCTGCTTCCAGTATCAGAGTGCTGGACGGGTCCCAGCTATTCTGTTTCTGATCCAGCTTCCAGCCAAGGGGCCTGGGAAAGGCAGCAGATGATGGCCCAAGAGCTTGGATCCCTGCTCTCCATGTGGGACACCTGGATGGACTTCCAGGCTTCTAGCTTCAGCCTGGCCCCAGCTGTTGTGGGCATCTGGGGAATGAACCAGTGGATGGAAGGTCAGTCTCTCTCTCAATACCTATCTCTCAGGGCCAGTGCCGTGGCACAGTAGGCTAAGCCTCCACCTGCAGTGCCGGCATCCCACGTGGGCGCCGGTTTGAGTCCCAGCTGCTCCATTTATGATCCAGCTCTCTGCGATGGCCTGGGAAAGCAGTGGAAGATGGCCCAAGTGCTTGGGCCCCTGCACCTACATGGGAGACCCAGAAGAAGCTCCTGGCTTTGGATCAGCCCAGCTCTGGCCACTGCAGCCATTTGGGGAGCAGCACACAAAAGACAACACACAACATGCTGCTCAGTGTCCTCTCACAAAGTGAACGCAGCCGGATAACCACGACCCAGGCCACTCCTCTAAACCACCCAGGCTTCTCCTCATCTCTCCAGAGAAGCTGCTCACAACGTCCCCAGTGACCTCCGAGTGGCTGAAAACAGGGGTCCCTCTTCAGTCCTCATCTCCTTGACCTCTCAGCAGAGCTGATCCCTCTCTCTCTCAGTGAAACTCTTTACCTATGTTCCAAACCACAGTCTCTGTTCAGGCTTCCCTGCCGGACTCAACACTCCTTTTTTGGCCTTCCTTCTCCTCTTCTCGTTTTACAGTGTCTACGATTTAATCCCAGGAACTCTTTCATCTATACTCACTGCCACAGGTGATCCCATCCAGTCCCGTGACTTCAAATTCCATCTAAGCACAACTGAGTCCCACGTTTATATCTCGAGTCCCAACTTCTCCAATTAACTGTGCATTCCTATACCACCTGCCTAACTGACAGCACACAGGGGAGGAGGGCAACCTCAGACCCCTGGTAACAGCTCCTGATCTCTCCCTGGAAACTCTTCCACTTGAGGCCCTCTCCGTCTTGGCTCAGATGCCAAGATGATTTTTTTTTTTTTCTCACAATTCAAATCCAATCTGTCAGAAAATCCTGATGGGATTTTGGGTGTCATGGTACAGCAGGTTGTCACCACCTGTAATGGCAATAGCCCAGGTTGGAGTCCCAGTTTGAGCTCTGGCTGCTCCACTTCTGATCCAGCTCCCTGCTAACATGCCTGGGAAAACAGCAGAAGATGGTCCAAGTGCTTGGACACCCTGCAGCCCAACTGGGAGACCTGGATGGAGTTTTAGGCTCCTGGCTTTTGCCTGGCCCAGCCCTGGCCATTGCAGCCATAGATAGGGTGAGTAGATAGAACTGTTTCTCTGTGTGTCTCTCCTTTTCTGTCACTCTACCCTTCAAATAAATAAAATAAATCTTTGAAAAAAAAAGAAAAGAAAATCCTGACGGTTCCACCTTTGAATATTTGCCAAACTGGCCATTTTCCCCACATCTACTGGCACAATCCTGGAACAAGCTACCAAATCTCTCCCCTAGATGGTTGAAGTAGACTCCTAAGTGATCTCCCTTTACTGCACTTATTCCCCTACACCTTATTCTCAAAACCTAACACATTCTCAAAATGTGTTAGAAGGGCCAGCAATGTGGTATAGTTCATTAAGCCTCTGCCTGTGGCACCAGCATCCCATATGGGCAAGGGCTCAAGTCCTGGCTGCTCCACTTCCAATCCAGCTCCCTGTTAATGGCCTGGGATAGCAGTAGAAGATGGCCCACGTGCTTGGGCCCCTGCACCCATGTGGGAGACCCAGAGAAGCTCCTGGCTCCTGGCTTCAGATCAGCGCAGCTCCAGCCTTTGGAGTCTTTTGGGGAGTGAACCAAAAGAAGACCTCTCTCTCCGCCTCCTCCTCTGTCTGTAACTCTGCCTCTCAAAAAATAAATCTTAAAAAAAAAAAAAAAAGTGCTAGCGCACAGCACTCTTCTGCCCAAACCCTCCAGTGAGAAGCAGGCTCCCTGCCAAGGCCTCTGAGGCCCTGGGTGAACTGGTCCCACCACCTCCCCACCTTCTTTCTACTTTCTCTGTTGCACCTTCCATTCCCCTACTGGCCTCCTTGCTATTCTCCAGTACTCTGCTGGCTCCTCTGAGACTCCCCCTCAGCTCTCCACTCGTCCAGGCCTACTCCATCCATGGCAGTCTTCCCCGTCTATACTCCTCTGGTCTTCCTCTACCTGTTCCCTTAGTCTCCAGTGCACTCACACAAGGGTTCTTCAAAAAGTTCATGGAAAACAGAAATAAAAGTATTTTTATGTAAAAACATTTTGAAATCTATGCAAATTTTTTCCATAATATATACTTTAATGAGCTTTTTGAAGACCCCTCATAATGTATGACTTCAAATTTTTTATACCAAAATAAACTTATCTTAATTCTATTGTCCACTAACTTTTGAGGCACCTTCATATCATCTACTAATTTATTATGTTTAGTGTCTATGGTAAAAAAACAACCCTTCCAAAGGTATATTCACTCAATAACCCCAAAAGCTGTGCACAGTAGCTATGTGGCAGCAGGCATGATGTAAGACGATGATCCTGGGAGGAGGAGCGTATCCTGGACTATCTAGGTGGACCCTGAACGCCACTCCATGCGTCCTTACAAGAGGGATGCAGAGGGAGACCTGCTACAGACAGAGAGAGAAGGTGAAGTGACAACAGAGCCGAGACCGAAGCTGTGGAGCCACAAGCCCAGGAATACTGGGGCCATCAGCAAGCTGGGAGAGGAAACCGGCAGATGACATCTCCTGGAGAAAGCAGCGTCCAGGGTCAGCATTTTGACTTCAACCCACTTCTGTCCTCCAGAATTGTCAGAAATTAACTCTCTGCTGTTTTTTTTTTTTTAAAAAAACATTTGTGTATTTATTTGAAAGTGAGAGTTACAGAGAAGAGGGGAGGAGAAAGAGAGAGCAAGAGCGAACAAGCAAGCGAGCGAGAGAGATCTTCCATCTTGTGGTTCACTCCCCAAATGCCCACAACAGACAGAGACGAAGCCAGTGGGGTCTCCCGTGTGGATGCCAGGCTCCAAGCACTTGGGCCATCTTCTACTGCCTTCCTAGGATCATCAGCAGGGAGCTGGATCAGAAGCAGAGCAGCCAGGACTCAAAACAGCACTAACATTGGATGCTGCCTTCACAGGTCGGGGATTAACCTACTGCACCACATCACTGTTCCCGCCCTCTGCTGGTTTAAGTTGTCAAGTTTCTGATGCTTTATTAGAGTAGCCAAAGAAAACAAACACAGGGTCTATCTCATCCAATAGAAGCGTAATTTCTACAAGGGCATGGATTTTTGCTAATTCTGCTGACTGCTACCTTCTTAGCACCTAAAACAGTGTCTGCCATATGACAGACACATGATAAATATTTGTCCAGTGAGAGAATAAAACCAACATTATCAAGAAACACTATGCGATTATAAAAAGTAAACAACATGTATTTATTCAGGTCAAACAATTACTATTTCTATCAGTATACATATTACATAGCATAAAAGCATGGGAAAACCCTAGGAAGTTTTATGAGTTCACAAAACTCCTAAAGGGAGAGAAAGAGCACCTTTTTGTAAAAAGATATAGTCAAATGTAGTTGTATAATTAAACTAGACAAATATTTGATGTTTCTACCCCCCCACACACACACATATCATTCCAATCTCATCAGTGTAACTTTAAATAATAGCTTCCATGTTTCCTACAAATGGTTACCTAGAACTTTAAAATAATTTTAAATATATTTTTGGCCGGCGCCGTGGCTCACTAGGCTAATCCTCCGCCTTGCGGTGCTGGCACACCGGGTTCTAGTCCCGGTCGGGGCACCGATCCTGTCCCAGTTGCCCCTCTTCCAGGCCAGCTCTCTGCTGTGGCCAGGGAGTGCAGTGGAGGATGGCCCAAGTGCTTGGGCCCTGCACCCCATGGGAGACCAGGAGAAGCACCTGGCTCCTGCCATCGGATCAGCGCGGTGCGCCGGCCGCAGCGCGCCTACCGCGGTGGCCATTGGAGGGTGAACCAACGGCAAAGGAAGACCTTTCTCTCTGTCTCTCTCTCTCACTGTCCACTCTGCCTGTCCAAAAAAAAAAAAAAAATTAAAATAATTTTAAATATATTTCTGTCTGTATGAAAAATTTATACTAGACTACCAAAAAGGAAAAGCTAGCATATCCCTGAATCTGAATATGCTAGTTGACAGGTAACAGTTCATTATTTTTTAAAAGAAAAAAAAAAAAAATCTTAAGATTCAGCAAGCGTAAAAGTGCCACATAAATACTAAGGAAAGTACTAGGACAGCCTATCCTCCCTAAATGCTAGACCATTTACTTGGAGCCTAAGCAAAACTGTTTCATATGGCTGGCGCCGCGGCTCAATAGGCTAATCCTCCGCCTTGAGGCGCCGGCACACCGGGTTCTAGTCCCGGTCGGAGTGCCGGATTCTGTCTCAGTTGCTCCTCTTCCAGGCCAGCTCTCTGCTTTGGCCAGGGAGTGCAGTGGAGGATGGTCCAAGTCCTTGGGCCCTGCACCTGCATGGGAGACCAGGAGGAGCACCTGGCTCCTGGCTACGGATCAGCGCGGTGCGCCGGCCGCAGCGCGCCGGCCGCAGCGGCCATTGGAGGGTGAACCAACGGTAAAGGAAGACCTTTCTCTCTGTCTCTCTCTCTCTCTCTCACTGTCCACTCTGCCTGTCAAAAAATTAAAAAAAAAAAAAAACTGTTTCATAGAGAAAAAGCGAGGACCACAGAAATCCAAATACTCTATAGCCTCAGTGACTTATACCAGGGTACTTCAAAGTTTGTGGGAAAATGGGATTTAAAACGTAGGTTTACTCTGGTACAAAATAAAAACTGAAATCCATGCATGGTGTTTTTATAATATCTACTTTCCATACACTTTTTGAAGACCTCGCATGCATAAATGAAAAATAAAGAAAGGGCATCTGGACAAGAAGGGAACATCTCCGTACTCAGAAAAGTGATTTACCTGCAGCGTGCAGTTCATCTGCCAGGTCATACAGCAACTTGAAGTTCTCGCCACTCTTCAAACCCCGACCTCGTTTTGAAATGGAAGAAACAAAACAAGTTCGGTAAACACACTCCCTCTACAAAACTCACTTTTCTGTACACCTGAGTGAGTTTTCATACTACATAATGAAGCATGCCACCTCCTCTGTACAATCTTTCAGCGTCTCCTGTGACACTGCTCTGCTTCTCTTACCAAGCATTCGACACTACCACAAGTAATTAGCTAGTTAACTAGTGGTGTGACCTTTAATAACAATTTTTCCCACTAGAACAAAAACCTTTTGATTGCAGGATCTGTATCTATCTAGGTCACCACCGTATCTGTGGTATTGCGCAAAAGTCTACATGCAATAAACAATGTCTAGGTCAGGTCTGTGGGTGGGAGCTGTCCCACAACACTTTAGATTCATCCACAGCCGTTTCATTTTTGTTTTCTCAGCACTGGCAACAGGCCTGTCATGGATATGGATATCCATTCTGTGTAAGTGTAAGGAAAAAACAAATCAGATATACTTTTCAAGCTTAATTATTTTGTTTGATGTTTAATTTAGAAACATTTTTAAATCATAGTCTGTATTTTCCAAGAAGTCAGCAGGCTATAAAAAGTCTTTTTAGTTGTTGTTGTTTTGTTTTCTAGATAAGGAGCATGATATATGAAAAACAAGCACATCTTGGGCAATATTAACTGGTCTACATTAAACGTGAAGAAACTTCGAGGAGCTATCCAGAGGCCTGGATAACCCTGGAAGTCTCGGAATACAGAACGAAGGATGGGAATGACACACAGGAGGCCCAGGCTCTGCAACTCCTTCCCTCACTCGGAAGACACGGGTACCCCGGGGCAGAGCTGTGGCGGGGAGCTTTGTGCCACGCTCCCCCTGCTGCCAGTGACACAGACGTGCGCCAGAAAGCCAAAGGGTGTATCATGTTCATCACCGTGTCTTCCTAACCGGGAAAACTTGCAACTTACTGACTTTTCACATTTGGAAACAAACAAACAAACAAACAAAACACCTGTGCCCCTGTAAGATAAATACTTTAAAAAAAGGAAAGTATTGTAAGCCTCACACTGTTTAAAATTAATATTCCACTTACCACCAGAGACCACTACTTTGGCACCGGTTAGCTCTGGTCGATCACTTTTGGTTAGTTTCTGTTCGAGCCACTCCGATAGTCCCACTGGTGAAGTACTTGAAGCTGCACACAGTGACACATACAATCAATGACTGTGGTTTCAAGTTCTATCAAGATAACTATTTTTAAGACAAGTCCGTGAGTCCATGAACTTTACGTTTGTTAATTACTGTGAATTTTCTGTGCTCTGAATCCCATTTTCTCTGCTCAGAGAGACTTCAGGCAACTATTCCAGCCTTTGCCACATGAGCTGTGTGACTTTATAGAAGCCACTTAATTCTATAAGCCCATGTGTAAAAGCTAAAATATACTATGTTGGGTTCAAATAAAATGCTATGTAGACTGGAGTATAATTAACACCTTCTATACATTTACTATTATCACATTCTTTTATTATATAAAATTGCCCAAGTAACAGGAAACAATGACAATAGAGTAATAAATCCTAACATCAATATAACAGATGAGTCTTAACATATCATCTCCCTTCCACTCCCTTCAAAGCAACCAACCTACTAAGATGACGTGAAAAAGACATTATACATTTTGTATAAGATTTGCATTACCATTTAGATTGTACTTTGAAGTACTCTACATTAAGACATTTAACTGAAGGTCATCTTTTATTCTAAATCTAATACAATCTATGAAGACAAAAACATAAGCAATCAAAAGCCTGGGTGGGAGTCAGGGAGGCACTGTGGCATAGCAGAGGCCTCTGCCGCCTGTGACACCAGTTCGACCCTGCTGCTCTGCATCTGATCCAGCTCCTTGCTAATGCAACTGGAAAAGCAGCAGGAGAAGGCCCAAGTGCTTGGGCCTTTGCTGTGCACATGGGAGAACCAGATGGGAGTTCTTGGCTCCTGGCTTCAGCCTGGCACAGCCCTGGCCATTGAAGCCAGATGGGGAGTGAACCAGCAGATGGAAGGTCTCTGTCTCTCCCTCTATCACTCTTTCAAAATAAATAAATAAATCTTAACAACACAACACACATACACACACTCCAGGGGTGAGCATCTGCCCTGGTGGTTAAGATACCCACCACATCTTATTTTAGAGTGCCTGGGTTCAAGTGCTGACTTTTTTATTTTTCCTAAAGATATTTTATTTATTTGAAACTCAGACTTAGACAGAGAGAGAGTGTGTGTGTATTCCACCCACTGGTTCATTTCACAACTGGCCAGAACAGCCAGAGTGGAGCCAGGCCAAAGCCAGGAGCTTTATCCAGGTCTCTCACATGGGTGGCAGGGGCCCACGCACTTATGCATCTTCCAGTGCTTTTTCCCAGGCATTAGCAGGGAGCTGGATGGGAAGTGGAGCAGCTGGGACATGAACCAGTGCCCGCCTGCGATGCCGGCATAGCAGGGAGCGACTTTACCAGCTACGCGACACCACCAGCCCCCCGACTCCACTTCTGATTGCAGCTTCCTGACAATGAGCACCCTGAGAGGCAGCCAGCGATGGCTCAAGTGGTTGGCTCTCTGCCACTCGCACGGGAGACTTGGATTGAGTGACTGGCTCCTGGCATTTGCCTGGCCCAGCCAAAGCTGTTGTGGGCATTTGAGGAATAAACCAACAGATAGGAGTGCTCTCGGTCTCTCTGCCTCTCAAATAAATAAACACAAAATAAAAATTAAGAAAAAATAAAAACAACAAGCACCAACTCTCCAGATGCACTCACCATTTTCTGAACTGGCACTGCCTCCACTTGTCGCCGCAGCTTCAAAAGACGTTCCCCGGACAGAGAACACCTTCACTTTCTCATCGCACTTCACCGTACACAAAGCATTTCCTGAAACACACAAGTGCAACAAGATAAGCGTTCCTTTGAGGCTCAGAATTTACTTCACAAAGACAAGGCAGGGAATATCTACTCTATTATTTACTGGGAAAACAGAAACATAAGAAGTGAATATCTGTATAACCCTGCATGTCTTTAAAAACAGGATAGGCACTGACCCACCCAGAGACAAGAGGCTGGGACAGGCAGCACGCCAAGAAGGAGGTGCATTCTCCCTGACAGGAACAGGAACAAAGCTCCCTCTCCAAAAACTGCCATCAGGAACCCAAACCCATGAGCTACAACAACTTAATTAAGAGCAGCTACCATACAGGTTAGAAACAGAGTATACGCGAAAACATAATGGGACGTAAAGAGCAAGTCCGGATGCATTACAAGTTTAAAGGATTTGAGGCATTTGTCGTGAAGTAGCAGTCCCATTAAGAGTGGCCTCAACAATGACCAAATGTCTCCCCTTAAACAGAATGGAAGATGAAAGGCCTGATTTGGGAACATAAAGCTTTAATCAGGAAGCAGAGTCCACTGCCTTTTCCAACCCCACTAGAGACCAGTGTGCTTAGCAAAAGATCAGTCAACTAAACAGACATGGAAATGAATTTCAATGCATATGAAGATCAAGTAAGAGAACCAAAGATTAAAATTGTTATAAAAAAAAGTCTGCCTTTCCAGGTGCCACTTATAAAATACACTGAATCATGAATCTAATTTGTATTGACCACTGGAAAAGCCTCACTCTGCAAACCGAGTGAGCAGCGGGAAAGCACTGTGTCCGGCTTCCCCAGAGGGACAGCCACGTCACAGTCTAGCCCAGCCTGGGCTAAGACTGCGCTCCGGAACCTTCAAGAAGGTCTACTCAAAGCAACTGCATGGTTCTCTTGAAAAGCCTGTCTTCAAAATTGATTTCTGCTCCGTCCTGAAAGGTAACGAGTTGGGAATTATCGTCCCTGGGTACTCACCTGCGTAAATGGTCCTCACAAACGTGTCGGGGGACTTGATGGCAATGATGTCAGAAACCGGGGCAACATCAAGTTTGGCCGCCACTCTGGGTAAAAGGTTCTAAAAGTAAAACAAACAGTGAGTTACACACATCCATACTAATGGACGGCTATAAACCATCAGCTGTGACATCTTCTAAATGCATATTCCGCAGAAAATTTAATTCAAGTATTTCATATTTCACGTGTATCTTTGGACATACTATGACTTCAAGCACAGCTTTTTGGATAGCCTTTGAGACTGAGTGGGTGCCCACCATTACTCTAATTATGTAAAGAGTTTTCAGATTTAGAGTAATAAGCCACCTTAATTCAATATACTGAACTATGAAATATGACATTTGCTTTAACAAACATTAATTACCAAGTGTGACAGTTATGGATTGCTGAATTTAGCTAAGAAAAAATTTAAACAAGTAATAAAATTCTCAGGTACTATAAAGGACTAGACTTGTATTTATTTATTTAATGTATAGGAAAGAAACAATTTCAAGCAGACATTTCACCTTTTGCTGAAATTGATGTTGCATAAAAAAGATCAAGACCAAGGGCAAGCACTTGGCGCAGTGGTTAAGACGCTGCTTGGGACTCCCACATTCCTTCCTTATCAGATTCAAGTCCCAGCTCAGCTCCTGATTCCAGCTTTCCGTTAATGTGCACCCCGGGAAGCAGTGTGATAGCTCTGACACTTGGGTCTCTCTGCCACCCCTTGGGAGAACCTGCATGAGCTCCCGGCTTCTGGCTTCGGCCTGGATCAGCTTTAGCCTGGTCCGTGACCAGCTGTCGCAGGCGTTTGGGGAATAAACCAGTGGAGGAGATCAATATCTGTATCTGTCTCTGTCTCTCTGCCTTTCAAATGAAATAATTTTTTAAAAAGATCAAAACTAACCTGAAAAACAGCCTGTGTGGTATATATAAAAATGGCAACAAAAAATGCTCATGTGTTTACTTATATATGCAAACAACATCTCTGGACTAGATCCACATGTCAACGCCTTTCTCACCCAGCCTCAGCTATTCTGTCTGACAAAGGGGAAGACAAGCCACAAGGATGCAGTTCTGTGGCTGTCGGCTCTGGGACAGAGAAGTCAGGGAGTGAACACATCCGTGCCCTCCGGACTCCACCGAACTGTAACCAAAAGGGTGAAGTGTTACTCTTTATTGCACAAATGGATAAGCTGATGCTACCTCCTAGGCAGAGCCTGACTCCCTAGCACCTCCTGAAGGTGGTTAGTGACACTGCCCAGAGGAGCACACTCTCCATCTAATCTTACCCAGTTCCTCTCCCCTCTCCACCCTCACACCCTCTCTGTTCTGAGAATTCCACCAGTGTCGTCTGATAATCACTCCTTTATTCTGCATCCTCCCAGAAGCAGGTACAATTGCATTATAATAATTAGCATTTTGTTTTAAAAGAATTTGTTAATACACATAAGTTAAGTGTTAATACACAAAAGGTCTATTTTTCGGGGTCTGGTCTCTCATCTGAATGTCCTGAGACAGAAATCCATCTATTTAAAAAGACACACAGGGTTGGAGCTGGCATTGTAACACAGCAGGTGAAGCCACTTTGTGCAATGCCAGCATCCCATACGGGCACTGCTACTCATCCTATATGAGTCTTAGCTGCACCACTTCCAATCCAGATCTCTGCTAACGCACCTGGGAAAGCAAAAGAATATGGCCCAAGTCCATAGGGGCCTGCACCCACATAGAAAACTCGGATGGTGTTTCAGGCTCCTGGCTTTGGCCTGGCCCAGCCCCCGTCTTTAAGCCCATTTAGGGAGTCAATCAGCAGAGGGAAGATCTCTTTCTCTATCTCTCCTACTCTCAGTAACTCTGCCATTAAAATAAGTAAATAGATAAATCTTAAAATAAATAAAATGTATGGGGCTGACGCTGTAGCATAGAAGGTTAAGCCTCCACCTGCAGCGCCGGCACCCCAAGTAGACAGACTCTGGCCTTTCCAAATATCGTCAACACAGCATTGTTGCGAGCCACCACTTTGAGTCCCAGCTACTACACTTCCGATCCAGCTTCTTGCTAATGAACCTGGGAAGGCAGCCAACCATGATCCAAGTACTTGGGCCCCTGTCACACATTTGAGACCCAGAGAGAGTTCCTGGCTCCTGGCATTGGCCTGACCCAACCTTAACTGCTGCAGCCATTTGGAGATTGAACCAGTGATGGAAAATTTTTCTGTCTTCCCTCTCTCTCTGATACTTTGCCTTTCGAATAAATAAATAAATCTTCCTGGGGCTGGCACTGTGGCATAGCAGGTAATGATGCCGCCTGTGACCCTAGAATTACATATCGGTGTCAGTTTGCATCCTGGCTGCTCTACTTTCGATCCAGCTCTGTGTTAATGGCCTGGAAAAGCAGCAGAAGATGGACCAAGTGTTAGGGCTGCTGCTACCCAAGTGGGAGACCCAGATGAAGCTCCTAGCTTCAGCCTGGCCCCATCTTGTCTGTTGCGGCCATCTGGGGAGATAACCAGTAGGTGAAAGATTTCTCTGTCTTTCCCTCTCTCTCTGCAACTGACTTTCAAAGTAAATAAATAATTTTTAAAAAACAAACCAATAAATAATTATCATTAGCCACCCAAATAAACCATTTCTTAAAGGTTACAAACATTCATTCTCTCTCTCTTTCACACAGACACAGAACCTAACACTATTTCTTAAACAAAGATAATTTTGAAATAGTAGCCTACAGAACATTTTCTCCAAGGCAATATTTGAAAGCCTAGAACTGGCATGACAAAATCTTGAAAGATCAAAGAGTTTTATCTCTTTGACAAAATTTGAAAATCTGGAAATGGCATTTTTAACAGAAATTATGATAAACACCTTCAAAGACTATCACATTAATTCAAATAAATCTGGACGGGCTATCAAAACAAAGTCTGTGGTGCGTCTCTGGCGCAGTGAAACCTAACCCTTCCGGGGAGTGACATCAGACTCCGCGTTCCCAGCCTTCTCACCTTTCCAAAGGCAGATGCTCCGGCACAGATGTGTGTGTAATTGAACTGCTTCTGCGTTGCCAGAATCAGTGGCGTCAGCTCCTCTGAGGACGAAACACAGGATGAAACCTGCTTCAGCCCGTGTTCACACGCACACACTCAGGCAGGATCCAGACACCACATCCTTCCCGCCGCTAACCTCACCTGGGAGGAGGCCTTTGTACGCATCATGCTGCGCCACCAGCACTTTCGTGACACCTTCCACTTTACAGAGATCTTGAGCCACCTGCAATTAAAATATAAGTTCCTAACTGTACGCATAAGAAATATGCAAAAAGAGGAACCATTACAAATACCAACAGAGCACAAAATCTTAGTGTCCAACTATGAAAATCATTTTTATTAGCGAAAGAACAACCTACCAAGGAATTTTTAATTCCACAACAAAGAAAATCTTACATCAACTGATTATTTTTTTTTTTTTAAACAGGCAGAGTGGATAGTGAGAGAGAGACAGAGAGAAAGGTCTTCCTTTTTGCCGTTGGTTCACCCTCCAATGGCCGCTGCGGCCGGCACATTGTGCCTATCCGAAGCCAGGAGCCAGGTGCTTCTCCTGGTCTCCCATGCTGGTACAGGGCCCAAGGACTTAGGCCATCCTCCACTGCCTTCCCGGGCCATAGCAGAGAGCTGGACTGGAAGAGGGGCAACCGGGATAGAATCCGGCGCCCCAACCGGGACTAGAACCTGGTGTGCCGGCGCCGCAAGGCAGAGGATTAGCCTGTTAAGTCACGGCGCCAGCAACATCAACTGATATTAGTACCTATGGACTTTACATAGCGCTACTAAAAAAGATTTTAACAAAAATTTCTGCCTTGAAAAAAAAAACCAGTGCTAACCGATCAACCAATGTGGGTACGGCTGTTTACGCAAGTTCAGTTGTGGACTGTGTTCTTTCCCTTTGATTCAATGCAAGCTAAGTTCATCACTTCAGAAATGGTGAAAATGAGCTGCTCCCAACAACACACCTAGGACAATTCAGACTTAGGGTTTCCTGCAGGGAAAGAGCAGACTTAACCATCCTGTACTCTACTGCGCTTTATTTGACAACAATTTCCGCTGATATTAAAATGTTTAACTCTGAGCAAGACAGAAAATCTAATGCTCGTAAACAACCCCTTCAAGTACAGAGTCCTGCCCACAAACACACGAGGAACTTCAGAAGCCCACAGAGGGCCAGGCTTTGGCACAGCAGTTCAGATGCCACCATGCTGGAGTGCCTGGTTCAAGTCCTGGCTCTGCTTCTGATTCCGGCTTCCTGCTGCAGTGCACCCTGGGAGGCAGTAGGTATGGTGTGAGCGCTTGTCCTGCCACCCGTGTGGGGAATACGGATTGAAATCTGAGCTACCATCTCCCACCTGGCCCAGCCCTGGCTGCTCAGGAGAAAACGACACTCTCTCTGTCCCGCTCTTGCTCTCTCTGTCTCTCTGCCTTTCAAATAAAATGAGGAAAAAAAAAAAATAAAGCTCATGGGAAATGAAATTAAAAGATGTTCACTTTGGTGCAAAAAGTTTTGAAGTCCATGTGTATGATGAATCTTCAAATAGTTTAAAAAAAGCTATGCAAGTGTTTCAAAAATGTTTTTTTTGCAACAGAATAAACTTATCTTTCAACTCTACTGTTCCATGAATTTTTTGGTATACCCTCATATATGTATCTATGACAAATCAAAATATTTCCCATTTTAATTCCTCGCTTTCCTTGTTTGGAAGGGCTCAGAGGCCCTCTATTATGGCTTCATCTGTACTTGGCTTCTCTAACTCGAGCAGAATTTCCAACTAAGAAACACAGTTCACTCCCATGTAGCTGTATAGCAGTGCAGGATACAAAAACATACAGAATTTTCCAATCTCAACTTTTTTTTAACTGGCAAAAACTTCCAGCATTATACAGAAGAATCACTTGCTGTTTATGATAAATGGCTAAAGAAACAGTGGAAAACTGAAATTGCTTGTATCACAAACATCTTTATACAGGTACTGGTCACTTTAAGATTAGAATATGACATAACAAGATTATAACTAAGCAGATTTCAAATATTTCAAAGTGATAGGATAATTATTTAACATCATAGCAAAACAAATCCAAAATCTGTATATATCTGAAAATGAAGCAACCGTGAAAAGATAGCTTAGTCATACCATCACACATCATGCCTAACATCAACTACATGACATTCAACAGTGTTAACAGAAATGATGCAAACAATCCACAAACCAACCCTGAACCTGCTGCAAGGACACCTTCTTTTAAAAATGCAGAAGCAACTCTGACACTGGGAACCTATGTACCACAGGCTCTGCACCTTAGTTTAATGAAGTCTTCTAGAGAGAACACTCTCTCCACATACAACCCCTCCGTGAAGTCCAAGGCCACAGCCACACAGCGGGCAACTCCCTTCTGCAGTGAGAGGGAACGGTGGCTCAAGCTCAGTAAGCAACTGAAGTGTTCATCTGCACCACAGCGGGGACGCAGACCCTGCGCCTTCCAGGGGTTACAGCACCTCCGGGGGTTGGCTTCCAAAGCTGTGGTTGTCATATTTAACAACAACCAAGAGCATCTTTTAGTACCAGCTATAATTTGGTAAAGATAGACCTTGCTTTTGACTTGTTCCACTAAGTAAAAATTAACACCCACGACACTTTGTTCGATTTACCTCTTTTAGGAATTAGAAGCAGTTATATTCATCAATACAGAAAGGGGGTTGGCTATTAAGCTCTAAGAAGACTCCCATATTATCACTCTACTTGGTACCTGATGGCACATGAGGATGCCAATGGAACTAAATCAAGCTTCCCACCTCATTTCAAAAGAAAATGCTTAGTGAGCACACCCTTCAGCTCCTTTTTCACACACAGTTAACGGTTCTAACGCTGGCCATTTAAGGAGGATTATAGCCCTGCCTGGGTTATAGTCCTTTTGGCATAATTCTCTGTTGCCATCTTTCCCTGTCTCTTGATGGAGATTACATTTGCTTCTGCTGACCTTAAAAATTTCTCACCTTGTCACATTTGGTTCCAGCCACTAAGCAGGACACGTCACCTCCCAGACGCCTGGCTGCAGTGATGGTGTTTAAAGTAATGGGTGCTAGGGAATCATTCGCGTGCTCGGCTATTACCAGAGTACTCTGAAATCGCAGCAGTGAGGCCTAAACAGAGGGGAAAAATTGAAAGAGAAAAAAAAGAACTTTACTACAGGTTTTGTTACTTGTTAGGAGTGTGTGCTTGCAAGACAACTATTTTGTACACAATACTCAGTTCTGTAACAGACTTAGGGGTGCATGTTTGGCACAGTGGCTAAGCTGCTGCTTTGGATGCCCACATTCCGCATCAGAGTCACTAAATCCTAATCCCAGCTCCTCACCCAATTCCGGCATCCTGCTAATGCAGACCCGGGGAGGCAGCAGTAACGGCTCAGCTCAAATACTTGGAGTTTACTAGATGCCCGGGTGGAGTTCTGGCTCCTGGCTTCAGCTTGGTCCAGCCCTGGCTGTTGCAGGAATCTGGGGAGTGAACCAGGGAATGCGAGAACTCTATCTAATAAATTAATAAAAGCCGCTGGCCCGCCGCCTGCTCCGCCGCTGACCGCCATGGAAGAGGAGATCGCCCGCGCTGGTCATCGACAATGGCTCCGGCATGTGCAAGGCCGGCTTCGCCAGGGACGACGCGCCCCGCGCCATGTTCCCCTCCATCATCAGGCGCCCCCGGCACCAGGGCGTGATGGTGGGCATGGGCCAGAAGGACTCGTACGCAGGCGATGAGGCGCAGAGCAAGTGGGGCATCCTGACGCTCAAGTACCCCATCGAGCACGGCATCGTGACCAACTGGGATGACATGGAGAAGACCTGGCATCACACCTTCTACAACGAGCTGCGCGTGGCCCCCGAGGAGCACCCGGCGCTGCTGACCGAGGCCCCCCTGAACCCCAAGGCCAACCGTGAGAAGATGACCCAGATCATGTTCGAGACGTTCAGCACGCCGGCCATGTACGTGGCCATCCAGGCCGTGCTGTCGCTGTAGCCTCTGGCCGCACCACGGGCATCGTGATGGACTCCGGCGACGGCGTCATGCACACGGTGCCCATCTACCGCACACCATCCTGCGCCTGGACCTGGCCGGCTTCATGAAGATCCTCACGGAGTGCAGCTACAGCTTCACCACCACGGCCGAGCGCGAGATCGTGGGCGACATCAAGGAGAAGCTGTGCTACGTGGCGCAGGACTTCGAGCAGGAGATGGCCATGGCCGCGTCCTCCTCCTCCCTGGAGAAGAGCTACGAGCTGCCCCACGGCCAGGTCCTCACCATCGGCAACGAGCGCTTCCGCTGCCCCAGGCGCTGTTCCAGCCCTCCTTCCTGGGCATGGAGTCGTGTGGCATCCACGAGACCACCTTCAACTCGATCATGAAGTGCGACGTGGACATCCGTGAGGACCTGTACGCCAACATGGTGCTGTCGGGCGGCGCCACCATGCACCCCGGCACCGCCGACCGCATGCAAAAGACCACGGCGCTGGCGCCCAGCACCATGAAGATCAAGATGATGGCTCCCCCCGAGCGCGAGTACTCGGTGTGGATCGGCGGCTCCATCCTGGCCTCGCTGCCCACGTTCCAGCAGATGTGGATCAGCAAGCAGGAGTACGAGGAGTCGGGCCCCTCCATCGTGCACCGCAAGTGCTTCCAGACGGACTGCGGGCCGCCGCGCCGACCAGAGGTTGTTTGCCCTGGCACATGTACACACCTCATGCTAGCCTTGCAAAACTGCAATCGCCCCGCCGTCAGCCCCGGGCGCAGGGCTGTCGCTGACCCGGCCTTGCGCCCGCCCCCCTCCATGTGCAGTGCCCCGTGCGCGTCTTTGGTCTCCAGCCCTTGGCCTGCGGCTGCGCCCAGCGGGGTCGGCAGGGCGGGGCGGGGCTGGCGGGAGTGGCTGCAGCAGCCGTCACTTCTGCCGTCAGCGGGGTGGGGTCCGCCATGGGGACCCCAGTTCTTTTCCTAACTGGTTTCTGCTGGAGCGCCGCGGGCTGCACCCGCCTTGAGTTGGAAACGGTCTGCATTAAGCCTGTAAGTTTATTCCTCCTTTAATTTATGTAAGGTTTCTGTACACAACTCTAAGAGATGACAGATCCTGGTTTTCTACTGTTGAACATCAGGCCCCGGCGACACTCGTGTATGGAGAAATAAAAGTGCCGAGTCACACACACACACACACACAATACTCCGTTCTACAAATGTATTCATAAAAATATTTGCTCAACAGCAGAAACCAGTCTTTTTGTCTATCACCGCTCTAATTTTCTTACATAATAAAAGCTAAAAAATTAGCTTTTGTTAGAAAGAAATTTTAATTATTCCAAAACAACCTTCCTACTGATCTGTGTCTGATGAAAAACTGTTATGTACGTAAATTTAAAATCCCTAGACAGATCATATTAGCTATCAAACTGGGAACTAAACAAACTGTACTACCAATCACAATTACATACTGTACTACTGTTTAAGTATAGGATACCCAGAAATAATGGGTTTGAAATCAGTTACTAAAGTTGATTCCTATTGCATTAGGAAACTGATAATGGAAATGTTCTTAAAATATTACTCTAGGGGGCTGGCATGGTGGTGCAGCAGGTCAAGCAGCCTGCTGAGTTCTGGCTGCTCCACTTCTGATCCAGCCCCCTACTAATGTGCCTGGGGAGACAGCAAAAGATGGCTCAAGTATTTGGGCCCCTGTCACCCGTGTGGGAGATCTGCATGGAGGTTCTGGCTCCCAGCGCTGGCCTTGCCCAGACTGGTTTTTGCAGCCATCTAGGGGTGAACCAGTGGATGGAAGATCTCTTTCTCTCTGTCTATCCTTTTCACTCTGCCTCTCAAATAAATATTTTATTCAAAAATATGATACTCAATAGAAATTTTCTTGGGTTTAAGTGTTCAAATATGGTTTGGAATTCAAAATTTTAAAAAAAAAGGAAGTTTATAAATCTTGGAAACGATCAATATCTAGCACAACCTACCGTGGACTCTGACAAAACCTGGTTGTCGGCAGCCATTTGGGGAGGGAACCAGCAGTGGATGGAAGATCTCCCTCTCTATCCCTCTGATATGCAAATAAATCTTTAAGAGAGAGAAAGGAGAGGGAGGAAGAGGGCGAGGAGACAGACAAGCAGGGAGGGCGAGGAGACAGACAGACAAGCAGGGAGGGCGAGGAGACAGACAAGCAGGGAGGGAGAGGAGACAGACAGACAAGCAGGGAGGGAGAGGGAGAGGAGCACACTGGAGTGGGTATCTGGTGCAGACGGCCTAATTCACGTTCTGGCTCTTCTGCTTCCAATCCAGCTCCCTGCTAACGTACACCCTAGGAGGCAGGAGGTAATGGCTTGGGTGCTTGGGCCCCTATCACCCACGTGAGACACCAGGATTCACTTCCAGGCTCCAGCCTTTAGCTTGGCCCAGCCCCAGCTGTCACAGACACTTAGGGAGTGAGCAGGCAGATGGAAGATCTCTTTCTGCCTGTCTCTCTCTCTCAAAAAACAACTAAAAGAACTTTAAAAAAAAAAAAAAAAGATGTAGGCAGGGCTGGTGCTGTGGAGTAGGCTAAGCCTCTACCTGTGGCGCCAGCATCCCATTTGGGTACCGGTTCACATCCCAGCTGCTCCTCTTCCGATCCAGCTCTCTGCTGTGGCCTAAGAAAGCAGCAGAAGATGGCCCAAGTGCTTGGGCCCCTGCACACACGTGGGAGACCTGGAAGAAGCTTCTGGCTCCTGACTTTGGATCAGCCCAGCTCCGACCATTGTGGTCATTTGGGGAGTGAACTTGTGGATGGAAGACTTTTCTTTCTGTCTCTCCCTCTCTCTGTCTGTAACTCTTTCTCCAATAAACAAATAAAATCTTAAAAAACAAAAGATGTAGGCACACTTTTAAGACTTTAATAATGACTGATACAAACTATCCTTCAGAAAGCTAGCAACTTGGGGCTGGCATTGTAACCTAGTGGGTAAAACCACTGCCTGCCATGCCTGGATCCCATATGGGCACTGGTTCAAGTCCTGGCTGCTCCACTTCTGATCCAGCTCCCTGCTAATGGCCTGGGAAAGCAGCAGAAGATGGCCCAAGTCCTTAGGCCTTGGCACCCACGTGGGAGACCTGGAAGAAGCTCCTGGCTCCTGACTTTGGCCTGGCCCAGCCCTGGCTGTTATGGCCATCCTAGGAGTAAACCAGCAGATAAAGATCTTTCTCTGTCTCTCTAATACTTTCAAATAAATAAATCTTAAAAATAAAAAACAAAGATTGGGGCCAGCACTGTTGCACAGTGGGTTAACGCCCTGGCCTGAAGTGCCTGCAACCCATATGGGCGCCAGTTCAAGTCCCGGCTACTCTACTTCTGATCCAGCTCTCTGCTATGGCCTGGGAAAGCAGAAGAAGATGGTCCAAGTCTTTGGGCCCCTGCATCTGCATGGGAGACCCTGGGGAAGCTCCTGGCTCCTGGCTTTGGATCAGCCCAGTTCTGGTTGTTGCTGCCAATTGGGGAGTGAACCATCAGATGGAAGACCTCTCTTTCTCTGCCTCTCCTGTCTGTGTAACTCTGACTTTCAAATAAATAAATAAATCTTTAAAAAAGGGGGGGGGGGGGCTTTAAAAAAATAAAATAAAATAATAAAAAGGAAGAAAACTAGCAATTCACAATTCATAATTTCTAGAATGCGATGACCATGGACCATGCCTGCTCATTTTTGCATCGCCAGAAGGTAATATAATGTTTTTTTTTTCCAATATACATCTGTAGAATTAATTATATGGTTCTTTTTCTTTCTTAATCAGAGTACAATATCTTGTAAAGGACTTTGTAATTAATACCCAATGGCATAATTTATGATTCAAATCACATTTCACAAGATTTGCCAGGAACAAACTATTCATTCCCAATATATATCAGACACCACACTTTTGATTATGTTTCACACATCATTTATATAAAAATTATGAGATTTCCATCACCATCTGAAGAATAAATCCAAGATTTGGTGGCAGAAGGCCCATATTTGCTGTAAATTATAGATCTATCATAAGATAAATTGAATACTTCTCCTAAGAGACTGTCAAGCTTTTTAGAACTTCTTAGAACTTCTAGTGAGAGACTGTGCACTCTTTTTCAAAGACTGTTCAAAATTAGATGTATAAGAGTAAACCACAACAAAAGAATTTAAGAACCCACTCAATCCATCTGGGTGACTGTTTCCCTAAGCATCCCATGGATCATAAACACCCTCTACATTATGTTGATTCCTTTGTAATTGAAAACACTGAGCTCTGTCCTAACTCAATGTCCTGCCTTCCACTTTACCACTGAGAAAGAAGTCACATCACCCCAGCAAGGCTATGCAGCTTAATTCAACAGTAGGGCGGGTGTGAAGCCTAGAGCTGAACAAACAGGGCTACAACTTTAAATGTGATTCCTCAACCTGGAGTCCAGTTTCCTGACAGACAAATCACCCAGTGTGAATTAGTTCAGAGGTTTCCAAACTATACTCCACAAAAGTTTCAGGAAAGTACCTGGAGGAGCCAGTATTATGCCACTGCAGGTTGTCCCCCACCAGCGCCTGCATCCTATGTGGGTGCCAGTTCAAGTCCTGGCTGCTCCACTTCTGATCCAGCTCCCTGCTAATGGCCTGAGAGAACAGTGGGGGTGGCCCAAGCACCCACATGGGAGACATGGAGGAAGCTCCAGGCTTCAGGCTGTCCCAGCCCCAACTGTTGCAGCCATTTGAGGAGTGAACCAGCAGATGGAAGACAGATCTCTCTGTCACTCACTTCCTCTGTAAGTCTGCCTTTCAAATAAATAAAGGGCACTCTGAGGTCAGGTGGGAACCAGGGCTGCTAGCATTCCCCCAACACAGAGCGCTGGACTGCGCAGTTTCATATACTGTGTATTATATAAAGCTCGGGGATGTAAGTAATGTCAGGCTACAGAGCCAGGAGCAGGGTCAGGTTATCACAAGTGCAGGCAGTCTGACTCTAGAGCAGTGGTTCTGAACAACCTGCTCACAGGAAACTACTATCACCTATGTATGTTGCCTTACGTATAATATAGGTAATTCCCGTAAGATGACATGTACCAACAGTCTCTTTAAGAAAAAAAAAAAGGGAAAACTGTGATCTCAAGACCCTCTTCCAGCTCTAAAATTCCCATAACTCTAAAATCCCTTTCTAAATGGCACCGAATGGAACTAGAGAGTCAAAAAGCACGGGCTGGTTACTGCAAAGGATTTAAAGTGGACAATCTTGCATTTTCTCTCCCTGCCCGATGCCATCTGCATTTAAGGACTCCCTTTAACAAGTTATGGGAAGAAAAACAGTCAGATTCCTAGACATTTATGGAAAGTTATTGGGGCTGGCACTGTGGCAGAGCTGGTAGAGCCACCACGTGCAGTGCCTGTATCCCATATGGGCACTGGTTCATGTCTCGGCTGCTTCACTTCTGATCCAGCTCTCTGCTATGGCCTGGGAAAGCAGTGGAGGATGACCCAAGTCCTTGGGCCCCTGTACCAATGTGGGAGACCTGGAAGAAACTCCTGGCTCCTGGCTGTTGCAGTCATTTGGGGAGTGAACCACTGGATGGAAGACCCACCCCCCCAACCTCTCTGCTTCTGCCTCTGTGTAACTCTGCCTTTCAAATAAATAAATCTTTTAAAAAACCAGAAAGCTACTTAATAAGGTAACTGCCCAGAAGGAGTATCAGTCTCTTCAAAAACAATGCAGCCTAAGTCACAACTAATTAATGGGGGCAGGCATAAGCCAGCACTTGGGACTCTGCATGCCATTTCAGGGTGGCTGCTGCCAGTCCCGGCTCCTCCGCTTCCAATTCAGCTTCCTGCAGATGCACCCCCGGGGAGGCAACGGTCGATGGCTCAAGTACTTGGGCCCCTGCCACCCATTTGGGAGACCTGGATTGAGTTCCAGGCTCCTGGCTTTGGCTTGGCCCACCTCCAACTGTTGCAGTCATTTGGGGAGTAAACCAGAAGATGGAAGATCTCAATCTGCTCTTCAACTAAAATCAACACAAATTTAAAAAGATTTTTAAAACTAATTCAGGCCAGCGCCACCCATAAATTCTTGGTCAGCAACCTCACCTGACCCCTCAAAATGGCCCAGCAATGCTACATGATTTCCTCACTGGCAGGCTTTCCTCCCACACAACCACTCCCAGCTTCTCTCCCACTCCCAGCTTCTCTCGACGTTTCTCAAGCTGCTACACTTCTGCCCCCACCCTTAGACAAGCGCCGTACCTCCCACTTCACAGTGAACGCTGAAGTCTGGCAGGAGCTGCCTCCGCTCCTGAGCCTCTCCCTGCCCCACCGAAAGGGAAGCTCACTGGGGCCTCGGTGCTGGGCTCAAGATGCCGTCTTCTCAAATCTACTCAGAAACTTCTTCCTGCAGTCCCCACGAGTAAAGTCACCAGCTTCTCCTTTCCCCTGGTTCCCTCCCATCGACATTTAAACACATCTGAGCTTCTCCCGATTCTAAAGCACCCCCAATCAGAAAGCAACCACTCCGTGGCCACTCTACCTCCCTCCCCCCCAACTCCTCCTTCCCCACTCGCACCTGGTTTCTGCCCACACCAGGATTAGCAGTAGCAGCAGGCACTGTTCAGGCTTGGCCTGTTCTCTCCGCAGTGTTTGAAATAACTGACTCTTGTCTTCTGACATCCGCGGCTTAGCCTGCCACTCATACGAATGAGTCATAAGTTATATACATGATTGTGTTTACATACACATACACAATTATACGCTGTGCACAAAATCTAATTGGCTACATCTGCCTAACCAGTGCTCCACCTGCCGACCTCACCTAACACCTCCCAACTCAGCAAATCCAAACCTTAGTTCACTTCGCCCTTAGGCTCCCACAGCCCTTTCTCATACCAGTTCCCCGCCAGGCTCCTCCAGGGATGCACTGCTCTGTACTGTGTTGCCCAAACCATGACCAGAGAGTTATCTCTGGGTTTTCTCTCAACCCTCACATCAACCTCTTGTCATAAGAATTCTTCCTCCAAAACACAGCATCTCTTAAACGCATTTACTTCTCTCCATCGTCAATGCAATGTCCCAGTGCAGGCCACTGCTCCTCTCTCTCAGAAGAATACTTCAAAGACTTTGCGGAAAATGAAATTAAAAGGTAAGTTTATTTTGGTGCAAAAAACATTGAAATCCATGCATATGAGAGGTCTTCAGAAAGTTCATGAAATACGTGTATTATGGAAAAACTGCATGGATTTCAAACATTTTTTACATCAACATAACTTTATCTCTTTGTAAAAATTCTTTATTTATTTCAAAGGCAGAGAGACAGAGAACAGGGGAAAACAGAAATCTTTCATCCACTGGTTCACTCCTAAAATGGCCACAACAGCCAGGTCTGGGCCAGGCTGAAGCCACGAGCCAGGAGCTCCATCCAGGTCTCCCATCGGGGTGGCAGAGGCCCAAGTCCTTGAACCGTTCTGTGCTAGCTTCCTAAGCATATTAGCAAGAAACTGGATCGGAAGCAGAGCAGCCAGGACTCAAACGGGAGCTCCAACACAGGATGTCGGTATCACAGTAGTGGTTTAACCCACAGATCCACGATGCCACCCTAGGCTGATTTTTTAATTACATTGTTCCATGAACTTTCTGAAGAATTCTCAGATGACTTCGACAGTTCCCCGGTCTTGAACCTACCTACAGTTTTGTTTCCCTCCAACCCATTTCTCTTGGCTTGAACTTTGTATGACACAAATCTAATGTGTCACTCCCCGGCTTCAACCACGTCAATTGCTTCCTGGACGCCCTGGCTTGATTCATCAGGTGTTTACTCCATGGCCTAATCATCTGCCTCCCTAGCCACACCGCCCTCCCTATTTACACCTGACTGTCAAATCCCTGTACTTGACCTGCTCTCGGACACCCAGCCGGCACACCTGTGCCCTTCCTGCCATGTGATTAGCTCCCAGTCGTCCCTGGGTCTCCTGTAAAGGCCGACTCCTCCCCCAGGCCTAGTGCACACAGCTGCAGTGGTGAAGAGCCCAGGCCCTGGGCCACCCCACCGCCACAACATCCCTGTTGTGACCTTGACATATTCATACCGTTCAGTTCTGGGACATTCAAACTGGATGACTGGTGTTCACTATGGCAATATGACTGACGTGCTTTACTCGACAGGACACCATTACTGCAACTTTCAAAACCAGAAAAATGTGCAGCACGTCCTTTGCCTGATGCTAAATGGTGGCTATTCATTCCGTGGTTGGGGCTCACACTTGTTCTACTAAAGGGTAGAGGATTGACACAAACACCGTACTGCACTCTCTGCGTGCCCTTCACCATTTCTATAAACTGATGCACTTTTAATGTGAAAAGGATTAGGATTTTTTTCAGTTAAACTTGGGTACAACTATTGTGTCATTTCGATGGCTTCTCCCAATCTTCCTAACATCAATTTCTGAATGCCACCATGGGCATCTGGAGTGAACCAGCAAAAGGGAGCTCCGCCCCCCCCTTCCCAAATTAATTAACAATAAAAACAAAAATACCTTTTTTGTAACTGGACCTCTACATTCTGCTATGAAAGCAGCTTTAAGACTCTAAGTCAGCCATTCTCCATGTTAGTCATCTGAACCACACAAATAATTTGAATGACTATTTTCTCAATTCTTCCAAAAATGAACACAGCAAATCACTTCACCTCACACAGTGGGTACTCAGGAATGTTTAATGCACTTTGCATTACAACTTGCTTTTGTGTGGAGGGGCTTGGGGTGTGCAGGAAGCGGGGAGGAACAGCACCGCAGATCTCACGGGTGCCAAGCGAGCCGGGAGCTCAGGCAGCCTCGGGGTCGTGGGGAACCAAAGCAAAGGACCATTTGTTCTTAATTTCCAGAGCCCCTTCAGAGGTATGCGCCACACACTCTGCACAGAATCCATATTTTAAATCACCAAACCAATGCCACTGATGCTTTCATTCTTGCTTCTAGTTTAACGTGTCCCAGAGGGTTAAGCCACCAACTGCGATGCCAGCAGCCCATATGGGCACGGGTTCAAGTCCCAGCTGCTCTACTTTCAATCCAGCTCTCTGCTAATGGGCTTGGGAAAGCAGCAGAAGATGGCCCAAGTACTTGGGCCCCTGTACACATGTGGGAGACCCAGATGGAGTTCCTGGCTCCTGGCTCTGCCTTGGCCCAGCCCCGGCCATTGCAGCCATTTGGGGAGTGAACCAGAGGATGGAAGATTTTCTCTTTCTCTCCTTCTCTCCCTCCCTCCCTCTCCTCTCCCTCTCCCTTTCTCTCTCTCTCTCCCTCTCTGTGTAAGTTTAACTGCCTTCTAAGTAAATAAATCTTAAAAAAGAAAAAGCCATATTTAAAAAAACAAAAAAACATATCTTACAAGAACATATACAATAGGAACAAAATTGAAACAATGATTTAAAAAAAACTCAAAAATGATGTTTTTATTCTAAAGAAAACCCTTCCCCCTTACAATTACTTTATCATGCAATGACAACAGTCTGAACACCTTAACTGACACACACCCCTAGTTTCTCCTGCCCCCTAAGTCCCTCCTTACACATTTTGTAACATCGACCACACTGCAAATACTGTGTCCAGAGTCTCTCTTCTCCAGTCTGCACCGCAGGGGAGGGCCTTGGTCGACCCTCATCACAGTGGATTAAGTTCCCACCAGGTGTCTGACTCACAGCTGCCACTCAGTGCCTAGTGGCCAATGGAAACGCTTTCCCAAGATAATCAAAAACTGAAAAGCAACTGTTCCTACAGTCACTGGTAATCATCTAAGCACAACCCAGGGGTCCCCAAACAGTACAGAACCTTGTTAAATCACCAACACACACAGACCCCACAACGCCTTCGGAGAACTCACCGAGACTGCTCACTAGATCTGCTTCCAAAAAGGAAGAAGTGAAAACCTGGACTCCACATTCCAGCCACACACCCTTATGGGCTGCCTGGCATTCGTGAGACCACACATCTCGAGGGCTGGGTTTCTAGAGGTTTTCATCTCCTCTGCACCCTTTCAGCAACGCGCTGCCTAGAAATAATGTCTGCAGGGGCTGGTGCTGTGGTGAGTAGGCTAAGTCTCCACCTCGGGCGCTGGCATCCCATACGGGCGCCGGTTCATGTCCCAGCTACTCCTTTTCTGATCCAGCTTGCTGATGATGGCCTGGGAAAGCAGTGGAAGATGGCCCAAGTCCAGAAGAGGCTGCTGGCTTCAGATCAGCCCAGCTCTGGCCACTATGGCCATTTGGGAAGTGAACCAGTGGGTGGAAGATCTGTCTGTCTGTCTCTCCTTCTGTCTGTAACTCTGCCTCTCAAACAAATAAATAAAATCTTTTTTAAAAAAATAAAAAGGTCCACGGATATCAATTCTACTGCCACCCCTCCTGTTTTCTCCCTTACAACACTCTGGCTCTCACTTCCACAACATCAAACCCAGCATCAACCACCATCTCACCACAGTGAAGTACAATGGACACGTTTTGATACTCTTATTTAAACTCAACAAGTTTGTTTCGTTCTTTTTTTTTTTTTTTTTTAAGGTTTATTTGTTTACTTGAAAGGGAGAGTTACAGAGAGGGAGAGGAAGAGAGCAACCATCTGCTGGTTCACTCCCCAAATGGCTGCAACAACCAGAGCTGTGCCAATCCGAAGCCAGGGGCTTCTTCTTGGTCTCCCATGTGGGTGCAGGGGCCTAAGCAGCTGGGCTATCTTCTACTGCATTCCCAGGCCATAGCAGAGAGCTGGATCGGAAGTAGAGCAGCTGGGACTCAAACCAGCACCCATATGGGATGATGGCACTGCGGGCGGCGGCTTTACCCACTACACCACAACACCGGCCCCCACCTCAACAAGTTTTGACACTGCTATTGCTTTTCAGTTTTTTTTTTTTTTTTTGACAGGCAGAGTGGACAGTGAGAGAGAGAGAGAGAGAGAGAGAGAAAGGTCTTCCTTTTGCCGTTGGTTCACCCTCCAATGGCCGCCGCGGTTGGCGCGCTGCGGCCGGCGCACTGCACTGATCCGATGGCAGGAGCCAGGGGCTTATTCTGGTCTCCCATGGGGTGCAGGACCCAAGCACTTGGGCCATCCTCCACTGCACTCCCTGGCCACAGCAGAGAGCTGGTCTGGAAGAGGGGCAACCGGGACATAATCCGGTGCCCCGACTGGGACTAGAACCTGGTGTGCCGGCGCCGCAAGGCATTAGCCTAGTGAGCCAGGGCGCCGGCCCAGTTTTTTTTTTTTTTTTATAATTCCTTCTGTAACCTTAACTGTATGTTCAAGCAGTAAACTAGCACAGATGTTAGAAGGAAAAAAAATATGGCGGGCAGGCATTGTGGCGTAGCAGTAAAGCTGCCGCCTGTGATGCCAGCATCCCACATGGGCTGCACTTTGTGTCCTAGCTGCTTCACTTCCAATCCACCTCCCTGCTAGTGGCTTGGAAAAGCAGAAGATGGCCCAAATGTTTGGGTCTCTGCACCCAGCTCGGAGACCGGGATGAAGCTCCTGGCTCCAGCCTGGCCCAGCCCTAGCAGTTGTGGGCATCTGGGGAGAGAACCAGAAGGAAGCCAGCACACAGGCTCATTTTCTCTCTCTCTCCTGTGTGTGTGTATGTGTGTGTGTACCTCTCTAACTCTTTCAAGATAAATAAATCTTAAAGAACAAAAAAACCTGAAATAAACCCCCTACTTCACCCTTAAGAATTTACTTGTAACCCAAAGTAATAAGAATAATCTGGGGCTAGCACTGTGGCACAGCAGGTTAAACTACTGCCACTGGGATGCTGGAATCCCATATCAGAGTGTAGATTCAAGTCCTGCCTACTCCAATCTGATCCAGCTTCCTGCTAATGTGCTGGGGAAGCAGTAGATTATGAGTCAAGCATCTGAGTCCCTGCCTCCATGTGGGAAACCAGGGTGGAGTTCCTGGCTCCTGGCTTCAGCCTGGAGAGTAAAGCAGCATATTGAAGCTACTGTGTTATCTTGTGAGCACACTCACACAACCTACCTCCTTCTCACTCTGCCTTTCAAATAAATAAATAAGTAAACATCTCTTTTTTGCTTTGAAACTTAGAAAAAATTTTTGTTTGAGATCTGAAATATAATTCCTAAAATATCAACTTCTCCAGAAAGCCGTGGCTACACAATAATGCATGACCTCTATCATGTTAGAATGTGCATTAGACTCAAATACAAGAACCATAAAACAAATCACCACCCTTCAACAATCTGAGCAAAGACAGATTGCCTAAGGAACAACATAGATGGATCTGCAGAGGATCAATGTAAATAAATATTTTTTTAAAAGAGAAATTTTAACTTATTTCCCCCTAACCACTGTCTTCAGAAACTAAATTAGATAAAGGATGTGGGGTGGGGAAGGTTTTTTTTTTGTTTGTTTCTTAAGACAAAAAGATAAAAAGGCAGGAATAGAATCTTCCCTAGTTCTATACAAAGAGGTAAATAATACACAAGTCACCTATCCTGGAGCGGGCGTGTAGCCTAGCATCCCAAACAGGAGCGCCCGGATTCTATCCCAGGCTCCAGCCTGGTCCCAGCTCCCTGCTAACGCAGACCCCAAGAGGCAGCACTGATGGCTCAAGTAGCTGGATTCCTGCCACCCACGTGGGAGGCCTGCATCGAGCCCCCAGCTCTGTCACTGCAGGCATTTGGGGAATAAACCACTCTCCTGTCTGGGTCTCTTTCAAACAATGCTTTTAAGTCACCTATTCCTATTTTAACATATATTTTGAAGTAATAAAATGTATATTACATTTCTGTACATAAGCTAAATACTCTAACCTCTTTAGTAATGAAATACAGCAGCTTTTAATCATGACTAGAAATGTCATATGGCATTGATTAGCATATTTAAAACATAGCCAATTTACTCCACTTTAAAAACAGACAAGACTCTCGGTAGACACATTGGCAGGCAGCACAATTTCACTGAATTCACCTTATGCGATAAATTTTCTCTTATAGCCACATCGAGCTGGCTCTTTCTTCTCTCAAATTAAAATCTGCATGCAAATTACAGAGTTCAATGTCATTCATCAATGCTAGACACTGGACTCTGAAAAACTGTCATGTCCCTTCTCTCCAGCCTCACAGCTTCAGATTCAGGATATATATTCCTTCCTGTCTAGCAACGAACAAGAGCACACAGACGACCGTGAAACTGTCGTCTCGCTCTCCACATAAAACGTTTTTTGGCATCTTCTTGCGAGTCAACAAACCAATTTCAGAAGCAAAGTAAGGGGCTGTGGCTCCCGCAGCCAACGCTGGAGTGCCTGGGTTAGAGTCCTGGCTCCACTCCTGATCCCAGCTTGCTGCTACTGTGCACCCTGGGGGCGGCAGTGATGGCTCCCGTGCTTGGGTCCATGTCATCTACCAGTGAAACGTGGAACAAGGTCACGGCTCGTGGTTTTGGCCTAGCCCAGCCCCAGCTGCTGAGGGCATTTGGAGAGTAAACCAGAGGATAGGAGATCTCCCTGTCTCTCTGCTTCTCAATAAATTTTAAAAAAAGTAAATTTAAAAAAGCAAATTAATAAAATAATACAGATTAGTAATCCCACAAGAATTTTAACTAATTGCAAATGCAATTGCCTGCCTTCTATTTTCTTTTCTGTGTGTCCTTTAGCTCTTTATTATAGGCATAAAAGACCACTTTGGGGGCTTGGTGTTGTGATGCAACAGGGTTAAGCTGCTGCCTTTGTGGCCAGTTCAAGTCTCAGCTGCTCCACTGCCAATGCAGCTCCCTGCTAATGCACCTGGGAAAGCAGCGGAAGATGGCCCAAGTGCTTGGGCCCCTGCCAATGACATGGGAGACCCAGATGGAGCTCCAGGCTCCTCGCTTCAGCCTGGCCCAGCACTAGCAGTTGTAGTAGTGACATCTGGGGAGTGAACCAGCAAATGGATCTCTGTCTTTCTCTCTCTGTAATTCTGTCTTACAAATAAATAAATAAACCTTAAAAAGAAAATTGTTTTAATTAAAAAAAAAAAAAACATTTTGGGAAGCAGGTGTCGTGGCACAGCAGGTTAAGCTGCCCTTGGGATACCCCTATTCCATCTGGGAGTGCCAGTTCCAGTCCCAGCTGCTCTGCTGCTGAGCTGGCTTCCGGTCAGTGCATCCTGGAAGACAGATGATGGCTCAAGTCCTGGGTCCCTGTCACCTATGTGGGAGACGTGGATGGAATTCTAGGCTCCTGACCTCAGCCTGGCCCAGCCCTGGCTACACGGGCATCTGAGGTGTGACCCAACAGATGGAGGATCAATCCATCTCTCTCTCTCCCTATCATTCTGCCTTTCAAGTAGATAAAAATAAACAAACAAACAACAACAACAACAAAAGCACATTGAGGGCTGGTGCTGTGGTACAGTGCGTTAAAGCCCTGGCCTGAAGTGCTGACATCCCATATGGGTGCCCATTCGAGTCCCGGCTGCTCCACTTCTGATCCAGCTCCCTGTTAATCTGCCTGGGAAAGCAGTGGAGGATGGCCCAAGTCCTTGGGCCCCTGTACCCATGCAGGGGCCCCAGAAGAAGCTCCTGGCTCCTGGTTTCAGATCGGCTCCGCTCTGGCCATTGCGGCCATTTAGAGAGTGAACCAGCAGACAGTAGACTCCCCCCTCCTCTCTCATCTTTCTCAGTAACTCTTTCAAATAAGTAAAATAAATCTTTTAAAAAAAATAAACACAGGCCGGCGCCGCGGCTCACTAGGCTAATCCTCCGCCTTGCGGCGCCGGCACACCAGGTTCTAGTCCCGGTCGGGGCACCGATCCTGTCCCGGTTGCCCCTCTTCCAGGCCAGCTCTCTGCTGTGGCCAGGGAGTGCAGTGGAGGATGGCCCAAGTGCTTGGGCCCTGCACCCCATGGGAGACCAGGAGAAGCACCTGGCTCCTGCCATCGGATCAGCGCGGTGCGCCGGCCACAGCGCGCTACCGCGGCGGCCATTGGAGGGTGAACCAACGGCAAAAGGAAGACCTTTCTCTCTGTCTCTCTCTCTCTCACTGTCCACTCTGCCTGTCAAAAAAATTAAAAAAAAAAAAAAAATAAACACACTTCGGGGACAGGCATTCAGTCTAGCAGTTAAGATTCCTGTGTCCCTTGGGGCTGGAGTTGTGGCGTAACAAGTAAAGCTGCCACCTGCAGTGCCGGCGCCTCATCTGGCTGCCGGTTCACGTCCTGGCTGCTCCACTTCTGATCCAGCTCCCTGCTGATGGCCCGAGAAAAGCAGTGAAAGATGGTCCAAGTGTCTGGGCCCCTGCTACCCAAGTGGGAGACACAGAAGCTCCTGGCTCCTCTGTCCTGGCCCAGCCCTGACCGCTGCAGTCTCCCGGGTGAGTGGGTGAACAGGTGGGTGGAGACCTCTCTCTGTCCCTCCTCTCTGTAATGCTCAACTTTCAACAAAACAAATAAAATCTTCCTATGTCTCACGGTGGAGGGCCTGGGCTCCACTGCCGGCTCCAGCTCCTGACTCGGCTTCCTGCTGAGGCAGACCCTGGGAGAGGCAGTGGTGGCTCCAGTGCTTGGGTTCCTGGCTTTGGCTTGGCTGAGCCCTAGCGTTGCAGGCCTCTGGGGAGTTGACAGGTGGCTAGCAGTCTCTCCCTCTCCATCTACTTGTCTCCCTGCCCCCCAACTCAAATAATAATTTTTCAAAAAATAAACACATTTTGGAAGTGTGTCTTCTTCCTAAATGTACTCACCGTTAGGTACAGAGTTAATGTGTTAAATATTAAGAATAGGAATTTGCAATATGCCATCTTGATCTTATGACATCATAAATATATGCAAATAGCAGCCAGATTGAATGGCCTCCCACTTATAAATATGGGACAGCTTGAGCATCAAAATCAATAACAGCAACGAGAGACTATAGCCTACTAAATAAAGTCCATGATACATAAATGAGCAAAAAGAGAATTTTATTTTATATGGTACGATGCTAATGAACACAGAAGGAATGACAGAATCAGAAAAATCACCATTTTGCATCATACTCATCATTTCTCAAGAATCATCAACAAATGTTAAGACTACTTGGTAAAAGTCTAATGAGAAACAAGAGAGTTACAAAGTGTCAATCTATCGCCTCACAAATTGGTTAAAAATTACAAGAGGAGGAGAAACTGCTGACAGTGGACAAACCCAGCACAGGGCTCCTGTCCAAAGTGACTAAAGGTAACAGTGCCAACCACGGGATGAACTATCAGTACCCTCTTCCTAGGGGTACTGAGAACACAGTCTCACTTCTGCGAGCTCCCAGCCAAGAATACTTAACCTGAATCTACTGAAGAAACACCTAACAAACTAAACTGGGTGACCGTCTACCAAAGAGGAGGCACACACTCCCAAAAATGTCCATGTCATCAAAGCCAAAGAAAGGCCGAGGAGCGTTCCCCTCCTAAGACTAAAGAGACATGCAACTACACACAAGGCAGCCTGTCTCAGACCAGAGGGAGAAACTCAGTGATAAACAATATTAAACAATGGGTGGCCAGCGCTGTGGCGTAGCAGGTGAAGCTTCAGCCTGAGGTGCCAGAATCCTATATGGGTGCTGGTTCAAGTCCTGGCTGCTCCACTTCCGATCCAGCTACCTGCTGATGGCCTGGGAAAGCAGCAGAAGATGGTCAGAGTGCTTGGGCCCCAGTACCCATGTGGGAGACCTGGAAAAAGCTCCTGCTCCAGGCTTTCGATCGGCCCAGCTCGGCTGTTGCGACCATTGGGGAGTGAACAAGCGAGCGGATGAAGACCTCTCTCTCTCTCCTTGTCTCTGTAACTCTACCTCTCAAATATAAATAAATCTTAAGAAAAAATTGGCAAAACGTGAACATCTACAGATTGGAAAATAATATTGTATCGCTGATACTGCCAATTATACCGTGGTCAGGAAAATGAGCCTCCCTGTTCTTTTAAAATAAGCACTGAACAATTCAGGAGTGTAGGGCATGTCTGCCACTCACTCTCAAATAATTCGAAACAAAGTAGTACTTCCGTATGTCCCTATGTGCAGAGAGAAAACACCTGGGTCAAACTGCTAGCACTGGGTGAGATTCAGGAAGAGTCCTGGCATACTTTGTTCTATTTTTGCAACTTTTCTGTAGCCTGAACTTATTTCAAAAAAGGTAAAGCTCAAAGGCGAAGTGTCTCTAGCTGTCTGTTTTCTTACTGTTCCCTCTGTATCTCATATGCTTGAAATACAAATCTCAAACATTCTTAACGACTCTGGAGCAGCTGCTCTGAGCTTGACTTCAAATTATAAAAATAAGTCAGGGTCAAAGTCCTTGGCAAATCACAAGAAAGGTTTGGAAACACTACTGACTATGCACATTGGCCAACTGTGCGAACAGTGAGAATCACTTCGACTAGCATCCTTTTTTCATCTGTTAGTTCCACGAACTCTGCCCACTACAGCCATCACGCCACGTACGGCAGCCGTGTAACCTGTCCACAAGGCTGCCTTCCGGCTGTACACGGACAAGTCAGGCTGTGCTTCCTGGAATCCTTCCAAAAACTCGGCTGGACCTGGTTCACGTCTGGAGTCTCTGAGGAAAACAGCACAACAAAAAAGACAGGGCAAGGACCTGGAGGGCCGGAGTGTGAGTTTTTTAAGGGGAGGAAGAGGGTTGTGACTTCTTACGGAACAAGGAACCCACACAAGGAAAGGCGACGTCTGCAGACATCTGGGGGGACGAGCAGGTAGGTCCTGAGCAGAAAAATCCCAAGGGTGCGTGGGAACGTGCACACACACAGAAGAAATGGTGACGGGCTGGCGCTGTGAGTGGCTAAGCATCCTCCGGGGACGCCAGCATCCCATATGGACACCGGTTCAAGTCCCGGCTGCTCCTCTTCCCATCCAGCTCTCTGCTGTGGCCTGGGAAAGCAGTAGAAGATGGCCCAAGTCCTTGGGCCCCTGCACCACGTGGGAGACCTGGAAGAAGCTCCTGGCTTTGGCCTGGCCCAGCCGGGTCTTGCAGCCTTTTGGAGAGTGAACCAGTGGAAGGAAGCTCTCTCTGTCTCTCCTTTTCTCTCTGTAACTCTGACTTTCTTTTGGACAAGAATGAGACTTTAATCGGTTTTAAACTCTGACTTTCAAATAAAATAAATCTTTTTAACGACAAGAAATGGTAGCAAAGGCACAAAACAGCAGGGAAGTGGCCAACCCAAGTCCAGCTGGCAATCTCCGTGTCCCACCTAAATAAAAATCGAGAAAGCCTGGCGTGTGCAAGACCGACGTCACCGGTCTCCCCAGACCCTAACTCATTAATTAACTCCGTCTCGGCCGAAGAGCGGAAGCTGAGGAGCCCCGGACCCGCCGCCGCCGGCAGTCCTCGGCGCCCCCGGCCCGCCCCCGGCCCGCACCGGCGGCGGGCGGTCACTCTGACCTCTACCCTCTGACCCGGGCTGGCGGCCCGGAAGGAGTCAAGGGCAGGGCCCAGAACTCCGCTCGGACCCGTGGCAGCCGTGACCTGCGACAAGCCCCTCTCGTCCGGACTCACCGCCCGCCGCAGCTGCCCAGGAGCTACCGCTCGGAGCATGGTCGCTGTGCTGGTCCGCGCCGCGGTCCCCTCAGCCTCGGCTGCCCCGAGTCCCACCGCACGGCACCGCCTCCACCAAGCACCCTAAAGCCTCGCGAGACGCGCGGACGGACGAGAACGGGTGCCCGCGGCCGGGAGAGCGAGTGGGCGGTTCCCGCCTGCCGATTGGGCGGTCACGCAGCCAATGGGAACGGCGGAAAGTTGAAGCCCGGGCTGGGAGTAGGGCAAAGGGGAGGCGGCGGTGGGCCGAGCCGGGCTGCGGCGCTGCGGAGGCGGCGGCTGCGCCCGGGCTGTCCTAGCCGCGTCTGGCTTGCCCACGGCGATTGCAATCGGCTTTCCGTCCTGGCTTCGTCCGCCGTCCCGCTGCATTCATTCTTGCCCACTCATTTATTCGCAGGCTCAGCTGTTAGACCTGTAATGCGCTAAAAACGCTTCTCCCGGTGAAGGAATATAATTAAAAAAAAAAAAAAAAACGCAGAAGATCTTGCCCTGCCCATGGGCGGATTTTATGAGACTCTGGAGGAATCCTAGCATGACCCTAAAGGGACGCTGGTGGTCGCTTGAGCTGAATTCTAGACGGAGGAGCCGTGTGGACACAGTGGGGGCAAGTGCCGGGGCGAGGTGCACAATTCTGTGTGCAGCCTGTGGAAGGGACCGGCCTGGCATGAGGACGTGCCCGTCCCTGGGCAGTCACACCCCCAACCCGGGGTCAATGCCATGGGTGCAGGGTGCAGCCGCCCCTGGCCTTTGGGTCCGCTTATCGACCTGCCCACTGGGCCTGACCTCAGCAAGCCCTGCACGCCTCTAGCTCTCCTCCCAGCTGACCTTGAAAACCCATCGCTTGCACCAGCTGATCCTTTCCCCTTCTCCGCCACCCTCATGGTTCTAGGCTGGGGATCCAGGACATGTGTCTGTGGGAGAGGCCGTTTAGTATCCCCATTAGCTCTGCATTTGCTCCGAGCCAGGCCTCCACCGGTCTCAAACCTGTGCCCTATGCAAATGGAAGAAGTGGGAAGGAGGTAATTTAAGTTAAAAAATGAAAGGGATATTTGACTCAAAGCCGTGTAAAAAGCGAGATGTAAACTAACCCCCTTCCCTGCCCCCTGCCACTGCTGACAAAGCAGAAACAGAGGGGAGAGCAGCCTCCCCAGCCCAGCCCCCTCGGGGCAGCTCTGGCACCTGCCGGGCTCCAGTGAATCAGCAGTGGCTGTGCCCAGCGGAGGCACAGTGCCCATGGGACATGGTGGTTCCTGGCAGAGGGACGGCAGAAAATGGCCCAGGTCTGTGGCAGCGGACCAGACCGGCTCTGCACACACGGGGGAGGCCCCTCGGAGCTTTGGGAGAGCCGGGTGTACCTAGGGGTTCTACGCTGACGTGCAGGTGGAGCCCCAAAGGCATGCACCAAAAACACCAAGACTCCTGGGGGTGTCCTGCTCCCTCTCAGTCAGGAGCTTGGGTGGCCAGACCCCAGATTTCTAGTGCGTAGCTACAGACGCTCAGGATGGTCTGTCCTTCTAGGATGGTCTGCCCGGAGAGGAAACAGTGGGGAAGGGAGGAGTTGCCACAGTTAGCCCTTGAGGACTGGCTCCTGTCTGTTTGGAAAAATATAAATAAATAAAAATAACCTCTTTCCTCCCCAGTAGCCAGTTTCCACAGCAGCTCTGCCAGGATTTTGGGGGCGCCCTCAGAAAAGGAAGGTTATGGGATGAAGGCGAGGCCCAGGCGCTCCAGGTACCTGGCGGTCACCCCCAGTTCTCATCTGCTTCCTCCTTGTCCATTCTCAACCCCACTGCCCTCCTGCTCGCATCTGTGCGGCTCTCACAGCTGACCTGGGGTCAGAGCCTGCTGCACCCATGGTTACCTGGGGATCCGAGGCCCAGCTGCGAGTCCTCCGGTCAGGCTTGCCGCACCTGTCTGTCCATTATTACAACTGGGCGAGGGAAGACCCGGGGCACCCAAGGCAATCTCTGTTGGCCAACCTAGGGACTCCTGCTCTTGCCCTCTGGCCCCTGCCCTAAGTGCCCGGGTGGCTTACAGCTCAGTGGACTCTTGCCACAACCTTTGGCGGAAGGCTCCCCATTGGAGGACAGAGACCTGCAGCCCTGCATGGTGGAGTCACAGCGTCACACGAAGCTCTTTGATTCAAGACGCACTTGGCATCCCGGAGGATATGCCCCCGTCCTCGTAAAGCCCTGCCTCCCAGCTGATGTTTCCACTGGGAAACCTGTGAGGCTGGCAGTGTCGAGTGACACAGATGAGACTCATCGTGGACCCATTGCTGCACTTCCCTGGCAGTCATCAAGTCCCTGATCTGATGCAATGCCCTGTGGGAACCCGAGCTGGGTCAGGGACTCCATAAACCCTCAGCTGGGGGCGCTGGCTAAGGCCTTGTGGCCCAGGGTGCATGCCCACCTCTGTCAGGATGGATCACGGCTCTTCCAGGATGGAAGCCGGTGGTCCCTGGAGGAATGGTACCATGTCAGAGGCTCATTCAGAGCAAGAGCTGGGTTTGTGGATGGCAGCCCATGCTGTCAGGTTCATCCTGACGTGACCCCTGCCCACTGCAGTCACGTTATGGCTGTAGTGCCCCTGGAGCCAGCACTAGGGGGGTGATGACAGGGGCTGGCTAAGGCCAGCTGTCCTTGTCTCCTTCATGCCTTGTCCACAGTGGGCACTTCCTGGGGGGAAGTGGTTGGCATGCTCACGCTTTGCACTCCATACTTCCACCCTCAAGCCTCCAGATGTCACCCAGACCTTGTCCCCAACCTTCCAATCCTTCTCCCTCCAGTCCCATGGCTAGCCACGCAGGCCATCGCTCCAGGAAAAGTGGGACACATCTGTGCACACAAAGCGGGTGACCAGGTGCACCCAGGAAGGTTCTGCTCTTGGGGAAGATTGTCCTGTGTCTTTTAAGGCTGTCCCTAAGTGGGGCTGTAGTGCACCTGCCATCCATTCCCAGCTTGAGCTCACCTAAGCAGACCCCACACAGGCCGAAGTCGGTACCCTTGCTCCTCTTGTTGACTAGTTGAGAGGGACCCTACATACGGCCAAGAGTGGGAGCTGGTGGGGGCAGGGGGAGGAATGGAAGAACAGTGGTGCTGGTGGGGTCTGGGCGGCCAGTTCCTGCAGGTCGCCAAGACATCGGGTCCTGCTCAAGCTGCATCCCAGCTGTGCCTGTTCCTTCCTAGAATGGACTGTGGCTGGACAGCTCACCTTCCAGAAAGGTGCCTCTAACCTGTGCTGCAGGTGGCACAGCCTTACCCCACTCCGGCAGGGCCCTGGCTCCTGCTGCCCTCAGCGGAGCCTGCCATAAGCCGCACACAGATTCCTTTTCCACTGCCCGTCACAAATGGCCATGGGTCAGGATTTACCTGCACTATAGCCTGGAGCGGCTGTACAACATTCTCCTGATCTGAGCTCCACTGACAGCTGCTGAATGGGCCAGGGCAGTATGTCCAGACCCTCATGCTTCCTTCCTGGTGAGTCCAAATGCAATCATCTGTCTCTCTCTTGACACACCTCTCTAAACGTAGCAGTGATGTGGCGGCTACAGGATTCGTCTGCTGCCCTCTGGAGTGAGCGCGTGTTTCCCACCAAGGCCTCTCCCGTGCTGGCTGCTTTTTGTCTGCCCAGAGGAACCCGTGCCCCGTGTCCTATGCAATGGATCACTGCGAAGTTATACAGCCCCTCCAGATGGCCCGGACCTCTCCAGGCTGTGATGTGACAGATGCTGCAAGCTCACGGAGCCCCAGGGCAGGAGTGTAAATCTCTCCTGGTGTTTGTTCTGTGTGAGCGCTCTCGCCTTTGGAGCCCCTTTTCTGTAAGGGATAGAAGAGAAGCCATTCATGAAGTCAGTGTCCCTGGGAAAGGTACCTGGGGCTGTGTCCGTCCCAGCTGGGGTGGTGGCTGCCACGGGGCTCCTGCCTTCGTGGGCGTGTGGCCGTCTGTGGCCATCCTCCTGGTTCAGGCTGGTTTCTGCTGGGATGATAGTGGTGAGTTCAGTGGGATAATGGTCCTTGAAGGTGACACCCTCATGGCACGCTTCCAAGGAGGTCCTGTGGTTTTTCTGCCTGGTTCTCTATTGCCTGTTCCTCATGCCCAGTCTTTCCCATTTTTAATTTTCACATTTTTTTTTTGAAAGGCAGAGAGACAGCAAGACAGAGATATTCCATCCACTGGTCCACTCAGCACATGCCTGCAACAGCCAGGGCTACAGCAGGCCAAAGCCAGGAACCCAGAACTGAATCCAGGTCTCCCTGGGACTTGAGCCATCCCCTGCTGCCTCCCGGGGTTTACATTAGCAGGAAGTTGGATCAGAAGCAGAAGAGCGGGTTAAGCTACTACTTGCGATGCTGGCATTGCATATGAGTGCCACTTCAAGTCCCGACCACTACCCTTCCATTCCAGCTCCCTGCTAATGCACTTGGGACATTAGTGGAAGATGACCCAAGGGCTTGAGCCCCTGCCACCCATGTGGGACACCTGGATTAGTCCCAGGGCTCCTGGCTTTGGCCTGCCCCAGCTTCAGCTCTTGCAGGCATTTGGGGAGTGAACCAGTCGATGAAAGATCTTCTCTCTTTTTTCTCTGTCACTCAGCCTTTCAAATAAAAAGAAGAAGTAACAGAGAAGCTGGGATTTGAACCAGGCACTTTGATATGGGATGCTGGCATCTCTAACATGTGCACCAAATACCCAGCCCTTGTTTATTGTCTTTTATCATTTTCCCCCCAGGGCATCAGTGGAGTTGATCAATTGCCACCTGACAGCACTGCCCTTAGGCAAACCTGTGCCCTGCTAGTGCACCTGGGAAGACAGTAGAGGCCCAAGTGCATGGTTTCCTGTACCCCATGTGGGAAATCCTGTTGGAGTTCTGGGCTCCTGGCTTTAGCCTGGCCCAGCCAGGAGAGAACCAGCGAGCAGACGCTCTCTTTCTCTCTGTCTCTCCCTCCCTCACTGTCACTCTGCGTGTCAAATAAATACTTTTAAAAAATAGATAATTTGAAAATCCCAGCAATTTAACAGCTAACAACTACGGAAGTCTCACACACCCACCTCCGCCACCGAGGTTTCCAGGCTCTGAGAGCGAGAGCAGCCGCCAGGCACCTGCTCCAGAGGGCTGCACCTCGCCCCTCCCCGTGAGCCACCTGCAGGGCTCCAAGCTCCCGTGGTCTGCATCTGCTCCAGGACCTCTAAATGAGACAGGAGGCCCCAGCATGCGGCCAGAGGTCGCGCCTGCGCAGTAGAGCCGCTGTTACCCACAGGGGAGTGGACAGAGATGGGACCTCAGGGCCGGGCTCGGTGCCTACCTTCCCCATTTCAGCCTGGGCCACATACACAGGGGCCTGTTTCCTGCAACCTGCTGCCTATTTTCAAGGCTTGCCCAAGCTCCCAAAGCAGGTATCTGGCCATGACATCCTGCGTCTCTAAGTACTGCCAATGAAAACCGACCTGCCCCTGGCTCAGCGCACCCAGAGAGGCTGTCATCCGTGTTGCTCTGGGGCACGCCCGCAAGCTCTCTGCGCGTCCCACCACCTGTTGTCTTTTCTCTGTTTGAAAAGCACGACCGTGAAACCTCGAGCGTTTATGGGTTACGCAAACAGCTCCCCTTGGTATATTTTTTAATAATCGCTACTCTTATTATTACCAGATGTTGAAGTCCCAGATGGTCACAGAGTGACAGCCTTGGAGGGTGAGAGTATTTGAGCAAGTGCTGAGACAGCAGGTGCCTGACCTGGGTGGGAATCCAGTGTTTAGCTGAGATGTTGTACAGAATCTCCTTAATGTCACGGACCCTCCACGTGATCACTGGGAGAGAGAGAGAGAGAGAGAGAGAGAGAGAGAGAGAGAGAGAGAGAGAGAGAGAGATTCATGCCTTCCTCAAGAGTTTTGCTGGGAAATACCTAGGATTATAGGAGGGAATGTCAACAAACTTGTGGGAAGTAGAGTTAAAAGTTGGGGGGGGGGTGGTAGCTACTGCTGTAACCTAGCCAATAAAGCCGCCACCTGCAGTGCCGGCATCCCATATGGGCACCAGTTCAAGTTCTGGCTGCTCCACTTCCGATCCAGCTCTCTGCTGTGGCCCAAGTCCTTGGGCTCCTGCACCTGCGTGGGAGACCCGGAAGAAGCTCCTGGCTCCTGTCTTTGACCTGATGTAGCCCTGTTTGTTGTGGCCACTGAGGGAGTGAACCAGCAAATGGAAGCTCTCTGTCTCTCCTTCTCTCTCTGCAACTATGTCTTTTAAATAAGTAAGTAAATCTTTAAAACAATTTTAAAAGATGAGTGGATTTTGGTGCAAATTATTAAAATTTTTTATTATTTGAGAGGCAGAAATAGACAGCTCCTATCCACTGGTTAACTCCCCCAAATGCCCGCGACCACCAGGGCTGAGTGAAGGCTGAAGCTGGGAGCCAGGACCTTAATCCAGGTCACTCATGTGGGTGGCCAGAACGCAAGTGCTTGATCCCTCACCTGCCGGGGTCTGCATTGTCAGGAAGCTGGAAGTGGGGGCCAGAGCTGGAACGTGAGCCACAGCACTTCCTTAGAGAATGGCATCACCCAGCCAGGGCCTTGGCCACCAGGCCGAATGCCCACCTCTGAGCTGAAAGATTTTGCGATTCATGCACATGAGGGGCCTTTGAAAGGTTCGTGAGACCGTATGAAAACTATGCATGCATTTCAAAAAGTTTTCACACCAAAAATAAAAAAAAAAAAGTACCTTTTGGGGCCAGTGCTGTGGCACAGTGGGTTAAAGCCGTGGCCTGCAGCGCTGGCATCGCATATGGGCGCCAGTTCAAGTCCCGGCTGCTTCACTTCTGATCCAGCCCTCTGCCGTGGCCTGGGAAAGCAGTGGAAGATGGCCCAAATCCTTGGGCCCCTGCACCTGCATGGAAGACCCGGAAGAAGCTCCTGGCTCCTGGCTTCGGATCAGCGCAGCTCCGGCCTTTGCGGCCATTTGGGGAGTGAACCAGCGGTTGGAAGACCTCTCTCTCTCTCTCTCTCTCTCTCTCTCTCTCTCTGGCTTTGCCTATCTCTATAACTCTTTCAAATAAATAAAATAAATATTTAAAAATTAATTCCATTTTTCATGAACTTTTTGAAGTCCTCTCTTGTACATACTACAGAAAACGGTGACCTTAAGCTTAAAATCTACGAGCAGGGACTCTGCCTTTTCCTCATTTGTCCTAATTCGTGTAATTCTACTTTCCTGATACTTTACGTGTGTTCAAATATCCATCTTCCAGGCTCTTACAGGAGACATGTGAAGCCCAAGATGTATATAGAAACACGTACGTTCAGCGCGCGCCAGAGAAAGCACGCACACCTTCCCAGGAGACGCGTGGACAGACCCAGGACACCCTGCGGCCCGGCAGCTCCCTGAGCTCGCTCTCCTCCACCGAGATCATCTCTGTCCTTGTCCCAGAGACTCCTCTGCTGTCCCACAGGCCAGGGGTGGTGTCCATCTTGCTGCTGGCCATGTTCTCTCAGCTTCCAGAAGGGATTCCAGGCAAGGACTCTGTTAGGGAGCGGCTGGCAACTGAATTGTCACTGGGCACCCCCCAACCATGGCTGCAGGCTCATTTGCCATGAGAGCCTTGGCCAGGCCCAGTGGTCACCCCAAACATGCCCCCTCCTGCCTTCCCAATTTGCAGCCAAATGAGGAAGCTGCAGAATGACCTGCCGAGTTCTCACACAGCTCCGGGGGACAGACTCGGTCCAGCGTGCAGGCTTCTCCTCCCTGTGCCCCTTCCTCCTGTGAAATGAACAACGCTCATAACGGGTAGTTCTCCCGCCTAACGTCTGCCCCGGCCTCAGGGCTCAGTGGCGCCCCGCCTGCTCTCCCCCCGCCCTGCTTTTTCTTGGTTCTTGAGCCCCCAAAGGCTGAGACCCACCTGTTGCACAAAACCAGTGAACCCCCCCCCCACCTTGAGGTCTTCTCCCATTTGTTCTGGGCTCATTTTTCCTTTTTTAAAAAAATCATTTGGGGTATTTCACTGTAAAGCCATATAGAGCGTAGGGCAATTGGTAAATGTTTTACATCTGCGGAGAAGAAAGTAGACGTCCTTGGTAATCCCACATTCCATAGAAAACAAACGCGCCACCTGGGAGCCGGCCTCCTAATCCACTTCCGGAGCTTAGCTTTTTACCTTCTTTCTAAAAAAAAAAAAAAAAAAAAAAAAAAAAAAAAAAGGAGAGGGAGAGATCTATTTAGCAAAAATGTTGTGCAAGCTATTTGGGGACTTCCTGACATCCCATTAACTAATCAGCCCCCTCCTCCCCTCCCCTCCCCCTCCTCCTATTCCCTCTCCCCATTCTCCCCCCCCATATCAAGGCTGACTCCGTCTGTTCTTCCGGGGCTGTAAGGTAGCACTGAGAGTGAGTCTCAGGTAGGCTAAGAAATGCACACGTCACAAGCTACTCACAGGTGGCGGCTGTGTTTTGACCAGGTGTGCCCGGGGCTGGGGTCCACAGCCTAGAACAGGGTGGCTTGGGGCTCCCACGTTCCATGGATTTACTACAATTTAACCACTTCGCTGTTTTTATTTCTCACTCTTTGGTATTGTAAATACAGGTGCACGCACAGCCTCGTGGCTGAATCGTGCTGTCCGTCCCTAAGTATTTCCCTAGGGGAGTTTCTAGCAGAAGATTCAGGTTCCAAGACCTGTGAGAAATTCTGCACCCTGCTTTCAGAACGCTGGCCCGTTGGACACGTCCTCCAGCAGGCGAGGGATAGGCCGCTTTTCCCACATTTGACCATCCTGGGGGGTTTTCAGGTTTTTTAATTTTGAAAAATGCATTTATTTTCATTTTATTTAAAAGGCAGAGAGAGAGAGAGAGAGATATCGTCCATCCACAGCCAGCCAGGGCCCCAGAACTCCATCTGGTCTCCCCTGTGACTGGCACGCACTTGATCATCTCCAGCTGCTCCCCTGGGTGCAGAGCAGCAGGGAGCGGATCTGGAGCAGAGGCGATGGGCCTTGAACCGGGCCCTCTGATGTGAGGCCAGGCACCCAGGTGGCACCTTAGCTGTTGTGTGACAGCCAACCCCAGCTTTGGTTTTCACGAATGTCTGCTGCTTAGACAGACCCTAAAGTGACCCCCACTGCGTCATACCCTGGACGCCTGTCACTCCTTTCTCACAAATAAAATATGGCAAAGAGAAGGGGTTTGGCAGATGTGATCAAAGCCGTTAACCAATCACCTGAGTTAATCAGGAAGGGGGTGATCCCGGTGGGCCTCCCCTACCAGGTGAGTCCTTTCAAAGGTCTGCTTGGAGTTCGAGAATGGAAGCAGTGAAAAACGCTCTCTCCTCCTCCCCTTCCCCCTCTCCCCTCTCCCCCTCTCCCCTCCCTCTCTCCCTCTGTCCCCCTCTCCCCTCTCTCCCCTCCCCCTCCCTTCCCCTCTCCCCTCTCTCCCCTCCCCCTCCCCTCCCCTCTCCCCTCTCCCCCTCTCCTCTCCCCCTCCCCCTCCCTCCTCCCCCTCTCTCGTTCCTCACCCTCTCTCCCTCTCCTCCTCTCACCCTCTCTCCCTCTCCCCTTCTCCCCTTCTTCCCTCCCTCCCCCTCTCTCTTCCCCTGCCCCCTCCCCCACTCCCCCTCTTCCCCTCTCCCATTCTCCCCCTCTCTCTCTCTCCCTCTCTCCCTTTCCCCCTCTCTCCCTCCCTCTCCCCCTCCTCTCTCCCTCTCTCCCTTTCCCTGTCTCTCCCTCCCTCTCCCCCTCCCTCTCTCCCTCTCCCCTTCTCCCCCTTTCCCTGTCTCTCCCTCCCTCTCCCCCTCTCCCCCCGCCCCCTCTCCCCTCCCTCTCTCCCTCTCTCACTGTGAAGAAGCTAGCCATCATGAAATGAAGCTTCGAAGAAAGGAACTCTGACACCCATCCAAAGGGGCTTGGAAGCTGAGCCCTCTGTGGCCAGACCACTCTACGAGAACCTGGTGTGATGGACCCTCTGCGGCCTTGTACAAAACCCCAAGCAGAGAACCAGGCTAAGCCACAGCCAGCACCCTGGCCACAGAAGCCGTGAGCTCATGGATGGGTGTCTCTTAAGCCACAGCCAGCACCCTGGCCACAGAAGCCGTGAGCTCATGGATGGGTGTCTCTTCAGCCACTGAGTTCCTGGTCACTTGTTACGCAGCCTGGGTGACTGACACAACCAGCAAGATTACACTTCTCTCGTGTGTTGTTGAGCGTATGTTTCCTCCTTTTTGTTCTTTTAAGATTTATTTATTTTACTTGAAATGTGGAGTGACAGAGGGAGAGGGAGAGGCAGAGAGAGAGGTCTTCCATCTGCTGGTTCACTCCCCAAATGGCTGCAATGGCTGGAGCTGAGCCAATCTGAAGCCAGGAGCCAGGAGCTTCTTCTGGGCCTCCCAGGTGGGTGCAGAGGCCCAAAGACTCGGGCCATCTTCTACTGCTTTCCCAGGCCATAGCAGAGAGCTGGATCAGAAGTGGAGCAGCCGGGACTTGAACCAGCACCCATATGGGATGCCAGCACTACAGGCCGTGGCTTTACCCACTACACCACAGTGCCGGCCCCTTTCCTCCTTTCTTGCCCACTTTTCTATTAGCACTCACCAGTTCCTTAGCCATACATGAGCACTGAATGCTCCCAGGCCTTTTCCCAGGCTATCTGTCCCTTTGACTGCCATAAAGAATTAGTGGCGTCCTGTTTTTAGGGGGCCCGACCCGTGCGTCTTTCCCGTCTGGAGTCTGCACTGGCTGCACTGCCTGTGCTTACAGGGAGAGTCCTGCCCACTTTCATGCGGGGCCGGGTGCGCTTGTTGCCACGGCTGCGTCTCTCATTCCCGGGCAGAGGGCGTGGTGAACGGTGTGGCCCGAGGAGCCCAACCTGAGCGCCTTTCAGATGTGTCACACCTCCCAACGTGAGCCTTTGCTTCCCCACGGAAGTCACACCTGCAGCCTCTCCGTGCGTTCAGAACACCTGTCGAGTTCCAGGGGCCATCCAGGGTTCAAGTCCTGGCTCCAGCTTCCTGCTAGTGTGCACGCTGGCCGGCAGCAGGGCTCAAGTGTTTGGGTCCCCGCCACCCACATGGGAGATCTGGATGGAGTTCCCAGCTCTTGACTTTAGCCTGGCCTGGCTCCAGATATTGTGGGCATTTAAGGAGTGGACAAGTGGATGGGAGATGTGTGTGTGTGTGTGTGTGTGTGTATTTGCCTTTCAAATAAAAAATGAAATAAATATATTTTTTAAAAGCTGTCCAATTTCTTTTCTGCTATAATATTAAGCTGTTTTCATCATTAGACTCTTAAAATGTGTTTGAATTCCCAGTGGGGAAAATCACCGTCATTTCTCTTTCTTTTAAGATTTATTTTATTTATTTGAAAGAGTTACAGAGAGAGAGAGAGAGAGAGAGAGAGAGAGAGAAGGAGAGACAGAGAAACTCCTATCCACTGGCTCACTCCCCAGATGGCCACAATGGCCAGGCCAACGCCAGGAGCTTCCTCCAGGTCTCCCACATGGGTGCAGGGGCCCAAGCACTTGGGCTATCCTCTGCTGCTTTCCCAGGCACATCAGCAGGGAGCTGGATCAGAAGTGCAGCAGCTGGGACTCAGACTGGCACCCGATGGCTTGCTGGTGTCACAGGCGGTGGCTTTACCTACTGCGCCACAATGCTGGCCCCTTTGACCATCACAAAAACCATCCTTAGAATGGAGTTGAGTCTGCGCAGAGTGGAGCAGAGCAATGAAAAAGAATCTGTTGGTGACATCCGTGAGCCCCGGGGTCCTCCTGGTCTGGGCTCTGCCTTGCCGCTGAGCTTGTTTGAACACTTCCAGAGGGGCCTTTTTTAGCCCAAAGCACCCCTCTGACCTGTGAGGACCAAATGAGGTATACCCGGTCGCGTCCAGGACCCAGCGCGTGGTTCTGCTTGGTGCACGCCAGCACCTCCTCTTCCCTTCCCTTCCTCTCTTCCTGGTGTCCCGGGCGGGGCTCCCAGCAGCCTGCCTCCTTGCCCCGGAGCCATGCTGGAAGCTCTCCCATGAAAGTCTGTCCAGCTTGTGGGGAACCCTCCTCCACGCCCCGCCCCCCGCTGCCTCTGTGGCTGCCTCTCTCATCTTCCCAACGAGGGCGGAAGGCTTGCGGCTCAGCACCGTTCTTTGTACACACCCATCGGTCCCCTCTCTGGACCGGGCAGGTCCGGTCGGTGTTGGTGCTGCACCTGCTGGGTGTCAGTCTCTTCTCTCTCGGCCTTTTACAAGCTGTGCTGAGTGGGACCCCTCCTACAGCAAGGGGAGCCCTATTATTTAGCTCTGAAGGTCTTTACAAGCACAAGGCATGTCTGAAGTGGCCATAAATAATTTATATCATCCATAACTCAAGCGGATCAAAATAGTCCTTGTGGTGATGTGGCAAAATCTGGTACAAGCTGCTTTCCCTTGGCCTGCAAACCAATCACGCACTCGGAGCAGAGGCAGATCTGCCCGGATTCCCGCCCGAGTCGCATTAATGCCCCGTCCACAGTGACATGAATCACAGTCTGGCCATGCTTAGGGACCGGCTAATCCCATTGGACAGGAGGTGGCGGCCGAGCTTCCATGATCTCATTTGCTGTCTATTTTTGGAAGTCACTGGTGACCCTAAGCTCAGGAGATGTTTTCCAGAGAAACAGGATCCCTTAGGTTCATTTTGAGAAAGGGTTGCTTGGTGGGCTTTGGCTACAGCCAAACACCGGGTGTCACTTTATCTGTCCTGTTTTGTCACAAGGTGAGGAGTGGACAAACCAGGACAAGACTCTACACTCCTTGTTTGAGAAAAGGCATAAATACTTAGCTTCCTATGAATGCGTGTTGAAAAGAATAAAGAACAATAGCTCCCCGAAGACACGTGTTTGCACTGAGACTAGGTGAGAAACCACTTTCTCTTTGGCCATGGGAAGGGAGGTGTCACTGATGGGTTGAGGGGCTCTCCCCACCCCAGAAGCCTGTAGAACTGCAACCTACATCCGGGCACGCAGGAAGGAGGCGCTGACCCCAATATGCCATGCTCCTGCTGGTGAACCACATCCGGAAAGAGCCACCGTCAATGTTCGCGTCCGACAGCACCCTGGCAGCCACCGGTCTCAGAACTCTGCCGCTGCAGGGACACGCAGGGGCCACCTGGCTCGAGGTGGCTCCGGCTCCTGGTTCCCAGGCGCTGACCGGCAGGTGCCGGAGCACTGGGACACAGTGTATGTCGCACAAGATTGTCCCCTGCAGGTCAGCGCACCAGTCTAGTGTCTTCAACCAGTGAGCCCTTAGCGGGGTGTGTGTGTGTGTGTGTGTGTGCGCGCTCTTTTCCTCTGCCCTGGGATCACACAAAGAAATCCTACCTGCACCCCGGGGAGGTGCTGGAGACTACTGATCATCTGCCTCCCCCCACTCCCACCCCCACCCCCAGCCCTCCTGGGGAGGAGGGGGGAGCCAGCTCAGGTGCCGTCACCTTCCCTCCCCGCCTCTTGCACACAGCACGGTGATGCTCAGGCCATTTCCCCTCTAAATCTCTTCACTGCCTCCCCCCTGGAGGCCCAGAGAATCGCTCTGAGTCCCTCGGCCTGGCCTTTGCACTTGCGGCTTCCTCCCCGCCAGTCCAGCCAAGTGGCCTGCCCTGGGTGGCTCAGTGGGGGGGGAGGGGCTCCCTCTGTCTCCATGGTTTTGCTCGGGCCCCTGCTTGCACTCCAGGCTCTCCCAGCTCCCCGAACACACCCTGGACTCAGACCTCTGCTCCCACTGTCTGCCAGGTGGGCGGCCCCTCCGCTTGGCCGGCCTTCCCCCAGCCTCCACACGCATCCTGCAGGGCCCAGAGCAGACACCACGGGCTCCAGGGAGCCTGTGCTGCCGCCGTCAGCTTCCTGCACAGCCGGATCCGCGGTGCCGAACCCCCCAGCCCCCGGCCCCCGACGCCTGCACTGGCACCACGGATGGCCTGTTTCAGGGACCTGCACCTGGTCCCCCAGGGCGCCGTGCAGCATCGCCCACCCGACGGTGCACTCTGGCTTCGTGAGCCCCCGCCCTCCGAGCGCAGTCACTCCTTGCTTGCTTTCTCTTTCTACCCAGGGTCTGCGTCCAGCACCGGAACGCAGAGCCGAGAGGCCGCAGGCTGCCGCCGCCAGCCAGGCCCTGGCCGAGGCGCTCAGAACCACTCCCAGCCCGCTGCGCCGCCGGGGCTCCCCCTCCTGGAGAGATGGGGAAATGCAGTCCCTCTTCTCGCTGCTTGTATTAAGCCGTGAAAGCTGTTGATAGATTTCCAAACTGCTGAAATGGGGCGGGCTCTATAGGAAGGTAACCCGTGAACCCCACCTTGGAGGTCTTGAAAGTTGAACCGCCGCGTTGCAAGAGGATCCCTTTTCCTAAAGTTTTTTTTTTTTTTTACTTATTTGGAAAGCACGGTGAGGCTGGCATCCCATATGGGTGCTAGTTGGACTCCCAGCTGCTCTACTTCCAATCGAGCTCCCTACTAATGACCTGGGAAGGCAACAGATGATGGTCCAAGTGCTTAAAGTGCTTGGACCGCTGCATCCATGTCAGAGACCTGGAAGAAGCTCCTAGCTCCTGGCTTTGGTCTGGCCCAGCCCCAGCTGTTGTGGCTATCTGGAGGGTGAATCAATGTATGGAAGATCTCTGTCTCTCCCTCTCTCTCTTTCTGTCACTCTGCCTTTCTAAAAAAAAAAAAAAGACACGCAGAGAGAAAGATCTTCCATCTGCTTGTTCACTCCTCAAATGGTTGTGACAGGCAGGGCTGGGCCAGGCCAAAGCCAGAAGCATGGAACTCCATCTTCTGGGTCTCCCACATGCGTGGCAGGGGCCCAACACCAGGGCCATCTTCCGCTGCCTTCCCAGTCACATCGGCAGGGAGCTGGATGAGAAGAGGAGTAGCCGGGACTTGAACTGGTGCTCCGACATGGGATGCTGGTGTCACAGGCAGCGGCTTAACCTGCTGTGCCACAACACTGGCCCCTTTTCATCTTGCACCGGGATCCTGGCAGACCCTGGACGCTGCTCGTGCAGTTGCTGGTGCTTTGAGTGACAATTGGCCTGGAATCTTCTTCCCTGAAACACAGCAGCCCAGTCCCTTCCCCGGAATCCAGGTCCTAGGAGCCCATGGCAGGTGTTGGAGTAAATGCTGGGGCCTTCTCTGGCCTGGCCAATGCAACATCTCCTGGCACTGGAGAGAAGTAGAGGCCTGGGAGAGTGGGCTGGGGGAGGTGACAGAGGCAGGAGCCGAAGGAGAGGCCTGGGGCAGTGAGTCTAGCCTGAAGCCCACCCATGGGACTCCTGAGGAGCAGCCCTGGTCTGGGTCAGGGAGCCTGGGCCCCCGCTCCCTCTCTGTCCCTTGCATGCTGGGGAGCAGGTGACCGGTGGCCTCAGTTTCCTGATCCCTGGCCAGTGGGGGCGGTCCCCTCCCAGCCTGTGGCCACCAGGCCCGTTTCTCCCAGGTCTTGTGCTCAAGGCAGGAGCTGCTGTCCCTCTAGTGTGGGTGACCACGCCTCTGTTCTTTCTCAGGGACCTTCGCATCGTACATCTATCTTTGGGAGTGTGGGCAGAGTTTTAAGCAGCGACGCTGGGGCGGTGGAGAAGGGGAGGAACAAATCCAGGAAGGTTTGTCTGTGCCTCTGACATCATCCTTGGTGAGAGGTCACAGCCGAGGCCAATGGGGGGTCGGTAAGGCTGTGCTGTGGCTCCCAGTGTGGACCAAGGGCTCTCAAGCCCAGGAAGGGTGTTGCCCAGGTCTCCTGGGTGCAGCAGCCTGTGACATGGACAGCAGGTATCCCCTACCTCTCTGGGAAGGAGATGTGGGAGCCAGCAGGAGGCAGAGAGCCAGGGCAGGCCTGGGGTTAGCGGCACCCTGTGGCTGCGCCTGCCTGGTGTCCCAAGGGTGGGTGTGACCCAGGACCACCACATGGCAGGGGTGGCATGGGGTGTGTGTCTTGAAGCTGGTCCCTGGTTTGTGTGTGCAGCCACTCCCGTGTGGTCAGTGACACAGCGAACAAAGCAAGGGAGCCGGAGCGGGGAGGCCTTAGTCAGTGGTAGCTCTGACTGGCCGGGTGACCTGGGGATCCGATACCGCCAGCCCTGTGACATTGCCATCAAGACGTCATAGGACAGTCTCAGGGCCTGTGCACACGGTGAGCAGTCCTCTACCCGGCTTCCTGCGTCCCAAGAGTGGCTGGTGCCCTCTCAAAGGACTGGGTTTTCTGGGCAGGACAGGGTTAAAGGCTGGGGTAGCATTCTGGGCCTGAGCTGTCCTCTCCTGGCTGCCCGCACCCCTGAATTATTGATCTGCTTTGCTCCTGGCAAGGCTCACAGGATCTGGGGGTGCTGGGAGCCAGCCAGGCCCAGGACCGCCGGAGAGAGAGGCAGCCACGCCACAGACTGGGCGCCCAGCACTCACTGGGGCCACACGCAGAGCTAGCACTTGTCCAACACCCAAAGAAATCCTCAGAGGTAACACTGGATACCAGACTCCCTTCACGCCCAAACGGGTGCAGCCAGCACGGCGGGGCTCAGAGCAAGAAGCTGTCAGTGGAAGGCCCGGACAACAGTTACAATCTTACATACCTATTACTATTACAACCCATTTCACAGATGTGGACACTGAGGGAAGGGGAATTCAAATAATGGGGTCACAGAAGCGGCTGGGGCTCATGCCCAGGTGCACAGGCACCCGGTCCTCGCTGCTTCCCTGTCCCGCCTATTTACAGAGAAACCTCAACTCGCACACGGCATCCTCGGGACCCCCGCCCTGTCCCGCACACACTCAGGATGCGCGCTCACTGGGAATCGGGAAACGCCTTTTGCGCATCGGTTGCTGGGCGGAGACCGGCAGCCGCCAGGGCAAGAGACTTGGACCTTGCAAAGGCCGAGGCGGTGGGCCGAGGCCTCGCGCTGCGGGACCCCGGGGTGACACGCTGGCGGGAGCAGATTTAGTGCGCGCTCTGCAAAGCCGCTCCCTGCGCCCTGGGCTGCAGCCACTTCCCGGCTAGCAGCCCGGAGCCGGAGGCCAAGCGGCGTCGGGTTCGGAGCAGAAGCGCCGCGCCCCGCCGCGCCCTCGGCTCGCGGCCGGGCTCTGGGATGCCGGAGGAGCCGCGGTCTCCCCAGGCGCCCACCCGCGCCGCACCCAGGCGCGCACCGAGCTCTGGGTAAGCCTTTTAATGGGAAAACAACAACACACTCGCGGAAAACTGGCATTTATAATTCATGGGCCGCTCTCGGCACCCTTTTCAGACGAACGACCCCACAGCCATTCCTGTTTTTTAGGAAAGAGAGGGAATGCCCGCACTCTGCTCCGATGGCGCGGGTTTTCAGATCCCTGGCGAGCGCCGCGCGGACAGTAAATTACCCGCGCGCCACATTTGTTTCTGATTATTTGCGTTGCAGTTGGTTTGTGAAATGAACCAGAAGAGTTGGTTAAAAAAAAAAAATCGTTTATCCTGCAAGCAGGACACACATTCGACCCCCAGCAGAGTTCCTAGAAGGAGCAATGCCGGTTGGGTGGGTAAAAAGGATGTGTGTGTGTAAGTTAAAAATAAACCAAACAGCCAAACACCAACAAAAACAAGACGAGGACGAGAAAAAAGCCGCCGCCAGGGTGGAACCGGGGCGGTTGCCCCGTGAGCGCCTCTGGGTCCCGCACCCGCCCCACCCAAAGCTCCAGCCTGAAGTTCTCCGAGCGCCGTGCGCGCGGCTGCGGGCGTCTCTGGGGGCGTCCCCAAGCCCAGGAGGTCACCGCCGGCCTCTCCCTCGAGCGTGGGCCCCGAGAACAAAGAGGTGACCAGCTGGACCGTGCTGGCCGCGTCCGAGCCGATCTCCTTCCTCTCCAGCTCGTGGATTAAAAAAAAAAATTGGTTTTTATTTATAAAATAAAGGAGTTTGAAAAGGTTGCCCCCGCACCGCCCCCTAGGTATCCATCACCCGGCGGGGTCCACGCCCGGGCGGACCGCCCCTCAAGCCCGGAAGGAAGCTCCACGCTGCGGCCGTCCCTGAGCCCAGCCCGGCGGGGATTGCCCGAGCCCGGCCCGGGAGGGATCCTTGTAGGTTTCGGGGGAGGGGGCTGCGCTCCATTGTTCGCTGCGGGCCAATCAGGCCTTGCCCACCGCCCCTCGCAGCCAATGCCTCGTCACCGCCGCCTCGCACCCGGCAGCCCCCAGTCCCCATCACCGCCCCCGCCCCGCGTCCCCCGCGGATCTGGGGCCGCTGGGTGACGCCGCAGGTCCCGCCCCCAGCTCGGGTCCGGGGCGAGTGCGTGCTGACGTCATGCTGCGTGCGGGCCGGTGCGGAGTGGCCCCTTGCAGGCGCGGGGCAGGAGGAGTTAGTTCGCAAAGAGCAGAGGCCCGGCGCGCGACCCTCGTCCTCTCTGGGCCCATCTCTTTTCTGCATGGTGGATATTATTTTTCCTTATCCCTTTCTGGGTGCTATGGGGGATCCTTCCAAGAGTAAGTCTTTCTGGGTGTGCGTGTGTGGGTGTGCATGCGCGCGCTTAATGTGCACAATGTCTAATGCAGGGGCCGCATGTTTAGCGGGTCCTACAAGTGGCTCTTGTTGGACAGCCGACTTTAGGAGAGGAGAGAATGAAGCGAGCGCCCATCTCCTGCAGGCTGCTCCTCCTTTCAAATCCTGTCGTTTTATTTTTGCCATTAAACATTTTTTTTCCCCCTCCCAAGCCGGCTAGACTGCCCGCAGGCTGGGGAATCTGTTCTGCACCCCGGCAGTTAGGCTCGATGTAGGGATGTGGAGGGGGTGAGAGGCTGCCCTGTGGCTTTGCTCGGCTGTCTTTTCGGACTTTCAAAGCAGGAACGGGTTCTCTGACTTGCTATGGGGCAAACGGCGGAAGGATGCGCGGGGAGCCGGCTGGAGGCGGCCGTGGGTGTGCGCTGGGACGCGGGGAGCCGCTGCGAGCCGGAGTGGGTGGGCGCAGCGGCCGAGCTGCGTGTTCGTTCCCCGGGTCTCGCCTCGGTGCTAGCCGGTGGGGACCAGACGCACCGAAGCGACTTCGTTCAACGAATTCAGTAGCGTAGACGCTTGGAGAGGGAGACCGGGAGCCTCCCCAGGGTCAGAATATTTTTTTTTTTCGTTTGCAACTGCCCGGACCATTTTAGACAGCTCGCCTCCTTTTTCCGTGGGGTCGCATATTTTTTTGTTCTGTGTTTTGAACGACAGAGCGAGAGAGCGAGCGGGTTCGGGTTGGGGCTGGAGTGGCCGAGATCCGCGGAGATCCGCGCAGCCAGGCCTGACGCGGGCCCCGCGCCCCTTCCCTGGCAGAGAAGCCCGGGACGGCCATGTGCGTGGGTTGCGGGAGTCAGATCCACGACCAGTTCATCCTGCGGGTGTCGCCCGACCTGGAGTGGCACGCAGCCTGCCTCAAGTGCGCCGAGTGCAGCCAGTACCTGGATGAGACCTGCACGTGCTTCGTCAGAGACGGGAAGACCTACTGCAAGCGGGACTACGTCAGGTGAGGCCGGGGGACCCGGGCCGGCCGCGCGCGCCCCGGGAAGCCCCAGCCTGCGGGCCCCTGCAGCCGCCGGGCGCGCCCCGGGGTGCCTCGCCGGCAGCCACCGGGCCCGCGCTGACTCCCGCCCCCTGGGCCCGCAGGCTGTTCGGCATCAAGTGCGCCAAGTGCCAGGTGGGCTTCGGCAGCAGCGACCTGGTGATGCGCGCGCGGGACAGCGTGTACCACATCGAGTGCTTCCGCTGCTCCGTGTGCAGCCGCCAGCTGCTGCCGGGAGACGAGTTCTCGCTGCGGGAACACGAGCTGCTCTGCCGCACCGACCACGGCCTCCTGCTCGAGCGCGCGGCGGCCGGCAGCCCGCGCAGCCCCGGCCCGCTCCCCGGCGCCCGCGGCCTGCATCTGCCAGGTGAGCCGCGCGCGGGGCCGGAGGAACGGGGTGTGAGCGGGTGTCGGGCGTTGCCTGCGCCCGAGACGACCGCTCGTCACTTCTGTACGCGTGGCGCTGTCGGCACTTGTGTGAGTGTGCGCCCGGGGCACGGTGCGCGCTCCGTTTACAGGATTGTGTGCGACACAGGCGAGCGGGTGCCAGCAGGGAGTCTTGAGCGGTGCCCGTCTGGGGGACCTGCCTTTGGGATTTCTCGGAGGAATGTGGTTATTGCCCAGGAGGGAGGAAAGGCTTGGGTTCAGCCAGCCAGGAACCCGCCCACGGCCCTTCATCCAACAAAGGGACTGGGGTCCGTGTTTGCATTTTGAGGTCCGGTTTGATGAACCACTTGGCCAAGCCCTCTCCAAGGCGCTGGAGTGGCCTCGGGTGTCTTGTCTAGGTTCTGCGTGGCAGTCAGGCGCTGTCCAGGTGCAGGCTGAGGGTGCATCCACAGGCAGGCAGGGACAGCGGCGGCGTCCCAGCCCCAGGCCTGCAGCGGCGCTGGGGAGGCCAATCCTCTGGGCGCCTCTCCTCTCCGGATGGCCACTTCCTCCCTATAGAGTGAGGAAATCGCTGGAGGGGTCATTTGTAAATATGCAGCCCTGGAAAGGCCCAGAGTGGGAACCTAAGTCTAACGGGAGGCCGCGGGGAGGGGGGGCCGCTCGTCCCCGGGTGTGTGGAGCAGATCTGGGTAGGGAGGGCGCCCCAGTCTCAGCTCTCCAGGGGCTCCGTTTTCTTTGTTGCGGGTTGCTGGCTGCATGAATCGGGCTCTCTGCTCCTCCCCGGGGGTCGAGAGAACCCAAGGCCAAGCAAGGAGACAGCCAGCAGCCCGGAGGGTGGCCGGCCATTGAGCCGAGAGACTCGGACCCAGAGGGAGGAGGCCCGCGGGCCCAGGCGGGAGGGAGACAGGAGCCCCGGATGCCGCTCCAGGCCTCTGGCGGGGGCTGCCATCCACAGACCTGGGCCGTTTCTGAGCGAGCTCCAAGCGAGGGGAAGGGCACTCGTGGGTCCCCGGGAGTGGGTGACGCGTCCCCAATCCCGAGAACTCCGCGCCCCGGTTCCGCCTGTGTTTCTTTACGCCGCCCGGCGCGCCTCCGTCCTGACTCCGCCGGGCCCAACTGTGCTCCGGTCCGGGGAGGAGGTCCAGCCCCGAGCGGCCACTCGGGCGTCCCAGGGTGGGTGAGCGCGGCCCTCCCGGGCCCTGTGCGCGCTTGGGGGAGTTCCGGGCCTGAGAGCGAGAAGGCGCAGCTCCCTCCGGGTAAGGCGAACAATGAAACGAAATGCACGCAATTGGGGCAAACGAAATCAGGCCGGAGGACGTGGCCGCGCCGCGCCTGGGCGCCCCGCTCACCTCCCCGCCCCATCCGCGCCCTGTGCTTGCAGACCCCGGGCCCGGCCGGCAGCCCACGCTGCGCCCACACGTGCACAAGCAGGCGGAGAAGACGACCCGCGTGCGCACGGTGCTCAACGAGAAGCAGCTGCACACCCTGCGGACCTGCTACGCCGCCAACCCGCGGCCCGACGCGCTCATGAAGGAGCAGCTGGTGGAGATGACCGGCCTGAGCCCGCGGGTCATCCGCGTGTGGTTCCAGAACAAACGCTGCAAAGACAAGAAGAAATCCATCCTCATGAAGCAGCTGCAGCAGCAGCAGCATAGCGACAAGACGGTGAGGCCCGAGGGGGCGCCTGGGCGCGCCGTGGGCGGGCCCGGGAGACCCGGGTGGGGGCGCCGGCCTCGCCACGCCGCCTGCTTTTGCACCTTCAGAGCCAGGTACCCACCTCCCCCAGAACGAGGCTTCCGAGGTCGGCGCTGCGGCTCATCCCAGCGGCAGCGCCGAGTCGCGGGACCCTGGGCGCAGCGAGGAGCCCAGGGCGGCGTGGTGGTGTGGCGCTGGCGGGCCCTGGCTCCGTGCGATCACTCAAACTCGGCACACCTGGCGCGGGGCCGTTTGCCGGGCAATTGGCATCCATTCCTGAGGCCGGTGGAGGGGTAGCGGGGGGGCCCCCCAAGGGCTCTTTCTCGCCCGTGCCCTAGGGAGTGCGCGCTCCCCACCGCCAGAACCATGGTCCAGCGCCTGGGGCCACGGTGTGGGAGGCGAGGAAAAGGCGAGACCTAACTCGAGGGCCCTCTGCTCGCCCCGCAGAGCCTCCAGGGGCTGACCGGGACGCCCCTGGTGGCGGGCAGCCCCATCCGCCACGAGAGCGCCGTGCAGGGCAGCGCCGTCGAGGTCCAGACGTACCAGCCGCCGTGGAAGGCGCTCAGCGAGTTCGCCCTGCAGAGTGATTTGGACCAACCCGCCTTCCAGCAGTTGGTGAGACCCTCGGGGCTCGGGACGAGGGAGGGGATTTAGCCGCCGAGCCGAGTCGGGAAGAAGACGGGATGAGGGGCTGGGGACCGCCCTAGGCAATGGGGGGCTGGTGACGGGGCCTGCACTCCCCCCCACCCCAAAACCAGGTCTCCCCGGATTACAGCGCACCGCGGAGCCGTCCACCTGCGCCCGGCCTCCCCGCGCGTCCTCACCCGCTCCTCCCTCTCTGTCTCCGCCGTCCCAGGTCTCCTTCTCCGAGTCCGGGTCCCTGGGCAACTCCTCGGGCAGCGACGTGACCTCCCTGTCCTCGCAGCTCCCGGACACCCCCAACAGTATGGTGCCGAGTCCCGTGGAGACGTGAGGGGCACCCTCCCCGCCAGCTCGCGGACCTCGCATGCTCCCTGCATGAGACACTCGTGCTCAGGCCGTTCCAGCTCCGAGCGCGCGCTCGCCCTGGTAATTGTTATTATTGTTATTTAAAGAGAGAGGACCGAGGGAAACGGTCGCGGCTACCCAAAGCGCCAGGACGCAACCTGCTTCCGCCAGACTGGAGACCCCTGCTCCGAGGACTTGTATTTTTCCCAAACCAGGATTTGGGGTTGACTCGCATTAGCTCTGCCCGCTCCTGCCCCGCGCTCCGAGTGGCGAGGTCGCCACCCGCGTCCCTGCGCGCCGGCTGGCCCCGACCAGGCCGGCCCTGGCAGGGAGGAAGGAGGTGGAGGGAGATGGCGGAGGGGACGGACGCTGAACCCCGCAAGCGCATGATGGCTGGAAAAAGCGGGAACCGGACTTTCTCGGAAATGTTTTAAATTATCCGTCGACGGAGGACCCCCGAGTGTGAGCCTTTGCCGACCAAACAAACGTAAGTTATTGTTATTTATTGTGAGAACGGCAGTTCTAGTGGGACGAATATTTTGATCTTAATAAAAAAAATACTAATTCCCCCGAGCGGTGCAGCCCTGTGTGATGTGGGCGCGCGAGAGCGCGCGGCGGGGCGGGCCCGGCGGGGATTGGGCGCCCGGGGCCGGGCCGGGGCGGGGCCGCGGGGCGGGTGGGGAGGCCGCCTGCGGGCGGGAAACCGACCGCGGTCTGCGCGCCTCCCACGCGTGGGCCTCCAAGTCTCGCTGGGCTTCAGGCGCGGGGCGCGTCGCGGGCAGGCCTGGCGCTGCGGGCGGGCGGCGCGTTCCCCAAGGCGGCCGTGCGACGCGCTCCTGATCCCGCAGGGCCCTTCGATCCCCCCGGTCTAGACAGCGGGGGAGGCCGGGCGGCGGCTCCTTATCTGCGTTTGGCATCACCTGCAAGCGATACACGGAGGGAGCCACCGCCAGCCCCGCTAGGAGCGCGGCTCCCGGCGAGGAGACGTCCACCCAGAACCAGTCTGGCGTGTCCTGGGTTTATTTTCTTTCCAGACCCGCACTGGCGGGGGCGGGGCGGGGATGGCCCCTGGGTAGGCCGTGCCCAGGTCACTCGGTGTGACATTTCAAACCCCTGCGACTTGTTTTCTCGAAAACTGGCTGTCCCCGCTCGCAGGAAATAACCGAGAGATACAGAATCTCCCGGAGCCCCCGGGCAAGCACAAAAAAGGAGAGAGGCGGGGGCGAGCCACAGGCTCAGGTTTTACCCACTGCAGACGTTTAACCCTTTGGCAGCCCGGCCAGCCCCGCTGGGTGGACTCGGGCAGCTGCCGCCCGGCCCTCCGGGAAGAGCCCAGGGCGTCGGGCTTCGGTTTCCCGGCCCCTCCGATCGAAGGACGCGCACGGGTACCCCGCTGTGTCCCGGGCTGGATTCGAAAGGGCCAGGGGCGCGTTGTGGCCCCGGCTCGGGCAAGGAGCTGGCACGCGAAGGCGTGTACTGGGGGGCGGCTGGGGGGAGGACCTGGGTGCCCGGAGCTGGGGTAGGGGGGCGCCCGGAGGCCTCGGTGCGGCTCTCAGCTGCGCAGGTTAGGGGACACGCACGCACGCCCCATCCGCGTTAGGGGCGGAAGCCGAAGCAGGCAGGCAGTGGGGAAAGCGAGCCACGCTTGCATTTTGCATCCTCGGAGCCCAGGTGCTGCCCGCACCGGGAGCGAGGGAGGCGTCCGGTTTCCTCGGGGTTTAGCAGGGGGCGGGCGGGGATGATTGGCAGCAACTTTGCCTCTCAAGTGCCCGGAAGCGGTTGTGATACGGTGGGGCGTGGTGGCCTTGGCCTGGACCCTCCCTCCTGGACAGACACGCACCTTCAGGCTGGACGTGATTGGAAAACTTTTCATTTATCCAGAATATCGGTCTTTTTCTTTTAAATTAAAAGGACACAACGTGTTCTTGAATAAAGCATTTTTGTTAACCGCGGTTAATAACCCTGAGTTTGCTTTTGACAGGTTGGGATATTTTCCTGCCATGATGGGACCTTCTAACTCTCTGGTTACAACCCCCCCTCCAACCCCACCCCGTGGTCCAGCGATCAGAAACGCAATTCCTCTTTTTGGTGTTTCTGGTTTTTTTTTTTTCACATCCTGGGAAATGACCCAGGTAAAAGTGGCGGCTGCTGGTGAAGCCCCGGGCTTTCCTCACTGGTGGTTCGCTGGATGCCCAGGGGGCAGGCGTGCACTGTGTTCCGTGTGGGTTTGCACGGGAAGGGTTGAATTGAGCCTTATTAGGTGGTCCCTGGTGAGGTGTCAGTTGCATGGTTAGTCAGTTCTGAGGTCATCTTTAAGCATGCCCCATGAATCCAATCACCTGTAACAATTACAATTGTATTTTATGCTCACTGCACTTTTTATCACGAGATACCCAGTTTCGTAGTAAAAACCCAGCTCCATGTAAAAGAGGAACATAGGATCAGTTATGGAGCCTGATTTGCTTTGGAGTACCTTTTTTTTTTTTGGAGATTTATCTAATAATTTGGATAACTCTATGAGATTGAGGCAGGAAAGGGATTCCCAGGGATGAAAATTTTTTATGCCTCTATTATACCACAAAATGCAATGCATATTGAAAGATGATTATTCTCGGAAATCCAGCGTCCCCGGGGCCATCCCTCCGACGACTTTAATATTTAATGGGTTGTGGAACAGAAATCAGCCTTTGAGTTTTGAATATGGAGTATGACTTAAGGCTCAGTGGCATCGTCAGAGGGAGCATGCTGGGTTTCAAGGGGATGTTGGCGAAAGCTGCGTCCCAGAAAAGCTGTGACCCGGCTGCTGGCACCCAGGGGACCAGGGTCCACCCCACTGCAGGTAGCTGTTGGGTGTTCAGCAAAGGGAACCCGGAAGGAACTGCCCGGGGTAGACACTGGTGGTGCAGCTATTGGCATAGAAGCTCCCAATGGACTTCTGATAAAAGCAGGAAATTCAAAGTTTATGCAGCTGATGGGAAGATTAGGGGCTTTTAAATGTGGGGCTGATGGATGTAAACTTTCTGGAAGATTCTGAGAGCCGGTGCACTGATGACTGCGTGGCGGGTTACAGCCAAGCACCTGGGTCACCGAGACGGCCGCGGAGAGGCAGAACAGACCTGGATGGAGAGTAGCCCCGGGAGCACAAAGAGCACCAGGCAATAACACTCCCTCGGGATCCAGCGCGGAGGCTGGCGGGTTCCTGCAGGCCCTCGGCCACCCGCGTCCCCGGGGCTATCCTGCCCGAGAGGCGCGCGCGCTGGGGGAGGCCCGGCCAGGGCCAGGGCCAAGGGGCCGCGCTGGCGGGAGGGCGCAGGCACTGGGAAGGCGAGATGCGGCGTGCGTCCGGAAGTCAGCGGACCTGGGTGCGGGGTCTTGGGGGGTCTTGGGGGCGGGAGTGATTTCCTTCCAGCTTCTCTGGGAGCCGGGAGGAAGCGGCCCGGGGCGCGGGGGGATGGGGTGCGGTCTTCCCGGGGCGCTGGGAGGTCGGGGTGCAGAGCCGGGCTCTGCGGGGACCATGTTCGGGGTCGCAGCCTCCGGATGCTGGAGGCGCGAACAGCGCGCACGGGGCCGGAGGATTCTTTGCAAAGCGGAGGCGCTGCGCCCGGGCCTCGGGCGGCCTTTCCAGGGCTCCGCGGCCGGAGCGAAGTCGCTGCTTCTGCCCAGGCGCAGTGACCCGTGGCATCCGGAGCTTCACAGGCGGGAACCCGGCGAGGTCCCGCGGCCCACCCGGGCTGGCGCACTCCGCGCCCCCCGGAAGCTGAGCTCGCCCTGGCCCGGGCCCTGGGGACCCCTGGAGACCGCGTGGGTCGCGGGCACCCGGAGCCCCCGGGCGGGCAGAGGGGAACTCGGGCTTGTGGCTTTCGAACCCCCTCCCCTCCAGACGTATAATTGGAATTAAATGTTTAATTGGGAATTCTGGTATGGTTTCTGGGAGGTTAATCACGGCTGTCTCAATTATTTATGTCTTTCTGGCAAATTTCCGACCAGATAAGAAGTATATTCTACTGTGAAGCGTCTTGCAGGAAATCTTATATTTGATGGTTCCCTTCAGCCACGAGGATCCTGCGCCCTCGCGGTGCTCCGGGACCCCCGGCTCCTGCCCGGGCGGCCGCGGGAGGGGTCGAACGGCCCTGACACCTGCTTGCGCCGGCCGCCCCGGAGCTGCAGACCCCGGCCCACCCGGCCCGCGGTCCGCGCGGTTCTGTGCGCGCCGCGCTGGCGCCTGCGGCCGGACGCCGCCGCAGGCCGGGACCGGGGCGGGGCAGGGCGGCCCTGGGGATCCGCGGCCGCCGGGGCGCCGAGCGTTCGGGGAGGGAGCCCCCCAGTTTCCTTTTTTTTTTTTTTTGAAATCGGACCTTTTACTTTCTCTGGATTTGCACAGAAGGGAAAACAGCTTTACGTGGTTTCCAACTTAAAACAAAACTAAACCAAACTCAAAAAGCGTCCTGATCCCTAGATTGGTTCAGTGTGCTGTACCGACGGGACTTCCGCATTTTCCGGTTTCCCCGGCTGTCTCTGGTCTCCCGCATTTTCCAGGCATTTCTCCCCGCCCGGGGCCGCGCCTCACCTGGGGCCCCGACCGCCCAGGTGCAGCGGGAGGCGCGCGGGAGGGAAACCTGGTGTTCCGCTCTAGCCCAGCCGGCCGGGGCCTCAGGGGCTGGGGGAGCCCGCCAGGGGGCTTCACCCGGGCTGATCTCGAGATTCTGCAGAAGGGCGAAGCTGGAGGGTCCCCAGCTCGCGGAGTGGAGCCCCGCTGGGGACTCGCCTCCCACCCCGCCCTTACCCAGCCTCAAAAGGGAGCCGGAGCAGGCTCGCTTCACTCCAGGGTTCAATGAGGCTACTTCATGGCAGCCTCCCCCCTCAACCATCTGTGTTGCCTGAACGCGGAAAGTCAACACTGCAAACAGAATAAGTTATTTTATTACAACAAAACAGACATGCTAATTTTATGCCTAATTCCACCCATAATACAAATGCAAAGTATATATTATCTCGGGATGGGGGCTATCAGGACCCAGAATATTGTGCATCAATGAAATAAACTCAACTTGCAAATGTAGGAAGTAGCACATTAAAGTATCTACAGCCATTATAAATAGTGCAAAGTATGTATGTATCTACAGTGCAGGGGGACAGTGTAAACACGGGGGAACGAGCCGCTTACGAGCTGCGGGGATGTTTGCTCAAACAATTTAAAATATTAACAAAGGTACTTTTTTTTACAGAGCCAACCAAAACATTTATTTTTTCTCTTTTTTCAAGAAAAACTGCCGCGCTTCTTCCCAGGCCTGCTGGGGAAATCGGTTAGCGAGCTCGAGGTAGTCTGGGGCTCCGAGGGCTTTTCCTGGGGAGAGGGGGGAGGGGGGAGAGAAGAGAGGAAGAAAAGAGTTACATTCCTTGAAGTGTAAGAAATTAACTTGCTTTGGATACACAGATGGGCACATGCACTTTAAGTAAATGCTGATAGATTTCATGTGAATGTATCTGTAGTATAAAATATACAATAAATATTTTAACCACAATCCAGTTTGTGCTTCTATTATATTTGTGCCTTAGCCCCTACGTAAAACACCAGGACAAAACTTTGTTCCAGGGCTGTCGGCAAATAGCCAGGGGTTACCAGCGAGCTGGTGAGAATCTGGGAGTCGCAGGAGGCACCTGGGCTTACAGGTGCACCTGCAGGGGCCTATCTGCATTCGAATGCCCACCCACTCCGGTTTTCTAAGGTGGCCTAATTCAAATCCTGCATTCTGTCCTAACTTTTCAAACTGTTACAATCCGGGAGTCAGCGCTCAGCCAGCAAAGCCAAGGCCAAGCTCAGGAGCGCCCCAGGCCAGCGACCCGGGCACAGCGGGCAGTCCCACCGTGGGCAGTTAGCGGGGTGTGGGCACCTGTGTGGTGCTGCCTGGGGCTCAGTGAGGAGCTCAAACCGTCGGCAGGATGGCCACGGTGGCAGCTGGCAACTCTGGGAGGTGGCACCATCCTTTTTCTTCTTAAAGAGTAAGCGTTCTAGGAGCTGTCCCCCTGGGCGCATGCAGACGGGGGTTCAGCTTCCTGTACCCACCAGGGAAGATGCTGGGAAAGCCGGGAGGCGGGGACCTTCCCGCGCCTGAGCTGAGCCCAAGACAGCGGTGAGCTGACTCCCCTTTGCGGCCCAAACATCTGGGAAAAATACACGCCGGGGGACTTCACAGGGTGTTCTCAGCATATTCAAACTTTCTTTTTAAAAATACTGTTGTGTAAGAACTGGCGATACATTGTGCCGATTTCTAGCCAGGGCAGAACTGAGCCTGTGTTCCAGTTCTGGCCTCGGCACTGGTGCCGGCAAGCGGACTTGACTTTGTGAGGACCTGAGCCTGTAAGACGTGCCATTTCTTCATGACGCTGTGACGGCCTCAGCTGTCTTTTCTGCTACGCACGCTTCAACACCCGCCCACTGCAGGCGACTCCTGATGCAGTGCAGGGTAACCCCTACTCCACGGGAGGCCTTCCTGCTGGGAGGGGGCCCCTGAGCCCTCACCTGGAAGAGCACGGGGCCAGGGGGGACCTGGGGACATCTGATGATGCTGCCACGACAGCTGGACCGAGAGCGACCTGGCCCGTCTGTGGCAGCCTGGGTCGCAAGAGTACGCAGGGACAAGCCGCGGTCTCCACGTGTGATCACAGGACACAGGACGTGCTCAGTAGCAACACGGCAGGGAGGAGAAGAGGGCCAAGCCTTTGGGTTGCCAAACTCTGCTGGCCTCGTGGCTTTCTGGTCATGTAGAATCATTACTTTCCAATTAGAAAAATACAAGCGTTACGTGCCTGCATCGAGGGAGAAAATCCAGGCTATGGTCCTGAATGTGCACTGTCCGCGGCAGGGCCCAGGCGAGGGCAGCGGTTAGGAATGGTGCAGGCTGGTACCAGGGCTCAGATCCTCCCCTGTGCTAACAAGCAGCTCACCAGCAACCAGGCACCACCGCCCACGGCACACACAAAGTGACTGCAAATGCCACAAAGAGATTTGGCGCCTTTTTTTTCCCCCCTTCCATAGGTTTCTCTGCATATTCTGATGCCAGGGGAGCTTCCCGACAAAGTGGGGTCCTGCCTCACTGAAATCTGCTTGGTGTCCCGACGTCAGACACGTCGGGTGACGCGCTCCACTGGCCTGACCGTGCGGGGCGCGAGGAGTGTCACTGCAGGTTCGGACCTACCTCTGGGCTGCTGGGCCTGGCTGTCCCCGCGCTGCGAGGTCTGGGCAAACTCCTGTGGGAGAGACAAAGGTGCTTTCAGACCAGAGCCGCCAACAGCAGTGTCACTTCTGACGCACGCCACCGCTGCTGCGGGAGCCATGTGCAGCCCAAGTACGAGGAGTGGGAGAAGCTGACGTTCTGTAGCCTACATGCATTTTTAGCCACTGAAATCTTGCCACTTAGCGCCAGGGCCAGGCTGCTGCCTACTTGGGAGGCTGCCGTTTCATTTTGTATCTAACCAATTCCGAAAGTAAGCCAAGGGGACTCTCCTGAAATACCCACAGATTTTTACCATTTTAGAAAAAGTACAGATGGGAGAGCCGTCCCGTAGTCTGCTCATTTTACCTGCCCAGGAAATGTGGCATAAAACACGGACAGCTTCATAAACCCGTGAGGAACCGTCAGTTCCTGTTTTAATATCATTTTCTAGTGACTTTAAAAATAATCTAACACACGGGGTGGGCACCTCGAAGAACCATTTTTCTAAACTAAAATCCAATGTGCATTTTTCATCCCTTGGGCGTATTTATGGCAAAGACATCCTAGGTTTGACTGCTTCGTCCGGCTCCGGTGCTGCCTAACTAAGCAACCGGAGAAGTTTCCGTGGCGTTCACAGGGTTTGGTAGAAACAAACCTGTGTGCTTTGCTGTGTTCAGGACCACAGGAAAGTAAGAAACACGTAACGACTCTGGGACCATTTGTGGTTTTGTAAGTCCACCGAGCGCCTGGACACACACACAGGCTGGCCGTGCTGCCGTGTCCATGTCACAGCCGAGGCCCTGCTGCCCTACCCTCTGCCGAGCGCCTCATCTTTGGACTTGGACGTGCTGCTCGCCTTACTCATCGTTTTCAGTTTGACCCTCTGCCTGCATGCCCACTCGCCGCCCCCCGAGCCAGATCTGCAAGGATTTTCCTGCTGTCGTCCTCGCCGCGTTCCCAGGGCCCAGGGCAGTGGCCAGCACGGCTGGCACTTGTGAGTTCCCTGTTGAACCAAAGGCTGTGGCAGCCCACATCGTAGACGTCTCTGGACTTTGTGCCGAGTGTAACCCTGGAGCCCTCAGAACACCCGAGGATCGCTGTGTCCATGTGCCGGCTATTTCAGACAGTTATTGGAAAAACGGCCAGGGACTACCACGTAGTTTCTTTTGGTGCATAAAAATGCAAACCCACGCATGGTCTTATTCATAAGCTGCAGCTTTCGTGGACTTTTGGATGATATTTGCAAATATTCCTGTCACCCAAATAAACTTAGCTTTTACTGCATTTTCTGTGAACTGCTGGAAGCACCCTTGTGTACCGTCAGACTTGAAGTTTCACCCAAGCTGGCTTTGGAAAAATCCCTACTTGCACAGTCGAGTATCTGACTTGAAAATGTTTTCAGAAAACAGAACCCAGTCTCAGAGAGGGCGAGAAACCTGGACATAAGGCAGCTGGAGACAGAACTGGGCTGCAGGTCACCTAGGAGAGGGGGGACTCTCCTGTCACCCCCCTGGCTCCCACCCCGCTGGGCACCGCCACCCCCAGCGACAGTGATGGAGGGGGAGTGCGGGCTCTGCCACTTTCTGTTTCACTATGGCGGTGCGGCAAGCACTGTGCTCCCGCCTGTGTGGGATGGGGGAGAATCAGGGAGGAAAAGGAGAGATTTTCAGCAAATGATGGTCCACAATGACAAAAAAAAAAAAAAAGGACCACAAGGTTAGTTATCAGCCCCTGTTCTAGCACAGTCAGCCGGGTTTTCTGCCGTCAGCTGACTTAATTTAGATGTGAGAGATACGACTCGCTGCAGCACGAACCCTCATTCCAGTTCCCAGGCTCCCCCCCAAGCAGAAAACAAAAGGCCGTATGTTTTAAGTTTTTCCAAAAAGCGATAGGGCAGGTTTCTATTTTATATATACATATATGAGAGAATATTTATTTAAAAATTTATAAATAAACTTGAAGTTTCAATTGCTCTTTCTGCAGCGATGGTTATCTATCCCCTGTAGCCAGACTAAAAGCAAGATAAATGTGAGGCTGGGGCTCTAAAGGAGCCTGGCAGGCTGCGCGGCTATTTCTGGCGCGCAGGTCCCTGCAGCCATTGAGGAAACAGCTCCTGCTCACGGCCCTCCCAGCAGGAATGGGACAGCTCTCGGTCCAGGTTCTACCGGGGAGATCTGGGAAGCCGTCCTGCTACTTTAGCAATTCATTTGGAGCGCAGAAATAGGTGAACATTTGTCGTTTAAAATAATTGCTTGCAAGGCAGACACAGAGCAAGCTCCCAATGGCTGGTTCACTCCCTAGATGCCTTCACTGGCTTGGGGCTGGGCCAGGCCGAGGCTGGGAACTCCGTCCAGGTCTCCCACCGACCTGGTCACTTGCGCCATCACCACTGTCTCCGCAGGAAGCTGGAGGCAGGAGCCAGAGCTGGGACTCGAACCCAGGCACTCGGCTGTGGAGTGTGGGCACTTGACTGCTAAGCCAGACGCCCGCCCCAGAGATGCGGTTTGGAAAAGGTAGGGTGGAGGGTGCGAATGGACAGTGGGCGCCCTTTCCCTTTCCCATGGCATCGGCATCGGCTGTGCTCGGGAAGCCAGCGACAGCGCGGAGTCCCGCCTGAGGTACCTGAATGAAGGTGGCCAGCAAGACACAGCTCATCTCCTGCTCCAGCATCGTCTTGTTCTGACTGTTGTTGTAGCAGGCGGCGATCAGCGAGGGGAACAGCACTCGGCTCAGCCGCGGGTCACTGAAATACTGGAAGGGTAGCTGGCAGAGCTTCTGCAGCACCGTGGGGTGGCGGCCGGACTGCACAATGACCTGGAAGGAGACGAGGCAGCTCGGGGACCCTGGCCAGAAGCCGGGCCTGCGGGCGGAGAAGGCGCCGAGGGAGCCGAACGGCAGGGAAAGGCTGCCTTCCCAGAGCTCACTGTCAGCGCAGAACACGACAACATCCTCACTCCCCAACCTCAGGACAAAGATTCTGAGGGCTGTGTGGTCACTCGCAAATTCCAGCCATCCATGCCGGAGCCTGCCGCTGGCCTGTGCCGTGCGTGCCCTGCTCATGCTGCTCCCCGCAGGGCTCCCCGGAACCTGCCTGCCAGGAGCTCACGTGCAGGGCCCTCTGCGCTCGGGTCCTGCCCCTCCCTTAATAGCTGCCTCTCCGGATGTGCTGAACGTGGGCAAGTCCTAGGGAGAAATGGGGCTGAGAGGGGAGTGGGAAAAGTTTCAGTGAGAGCGAGAGAGAGAAAGAGAGAGAGAGAGAGCGAGAGAGAGAGAGAGAGAGAGCCTTCCTCCAGTGCACACTCCTTATCTCGGTTTCCATCAGCGCCATTGAACCTAAAAGGAGAATTGTTTAGATAAATGAGACGGCTGTCTTGCAGCAGTCTAGGTTTACAACTGTGTACATTTGAAGAAATAGGGCAATGCAATTAATGGGCTGTGCAGGGAAGCCCTCCTAATTTACTCCCCCGGCCTTCGCGATAAACTAAGAAACGTCAAAATCAGATCTGTTTCAAGTAACTCTGCGAGGACCCTTCTAATATGAAAGGGCTGGGCGACCGGAGCCCACGCCGCGGGACGGGAGGCGGCTCCAGGAGGGTTGGGAGCATGGTAAGACCCAGGGTCAGGACTGTAAATTGTGCTGGGAAAAACACCATTTTACAGGTACACACCCGGGCGGGACTGCATTCAAATTAAAACCAGAAGGACAGAACGCAGGAGAAACATAAATTACAGGGATTTACAAGTTTTCAAAGCACTTTTAACAATGCTTTAAGAACGCACTCTCAGATGATAATGCAGTTTGGTTTAAGAACAAAATCAACAGAGTAATAGTTCACATACTTTCGTTCAATAGCTAAAATGACATCAAAACCCTCAGACAGTGTTGGTGCTTGCTAATGCTCCCAAATCCAGCAGGAATTTTAAAGACTCGCACGGTGACGGGTGACGGTGCCGCCACCACGCAGGGCTGTGCACTGCACAATATGCCCCTTCATTTGCTTTCCCGATAAAGCAAATGACGCTTAGATCTTTAATTATTAGCTACACAGCCAAGCGGTCACCGCTTTAGAATTCTAATGATGCCGTTATTAGAAGTCTCCCTCGCCCCCGGCTTTGGACAAAAATGAAGATCAAGTTTTTCTCTGGGACAACATTGTTAAAATGCTACTAGTAGAAGATTTGCTAATTGAAAAGAGATTAAAACCGGGCAGCGTGGCTGGCACAGGCATGGCATTCACTCGAAGGTGGCAGCACTGTTTACAAGCTCACGGCTGTAGGGGGGGACGATGTTTACAAGGTCATGGCTGTGGAGGGGGACAACGTGTCAGAGGTACAAGGTGCTCGTGGACGCAGGCAGCTGGGTTCCTGGGCTTAACCCGTTGAGCCCGCTAGGACAGGCCCTCACGAGCCTACAGACAGGGGATGCAGAGGGCTTGGCTATGAGCCAGAGCAGGCCCTTCAGACCCTGTGGGGCCGGGGGATCAGGAGGCCTGGGGCTAACCCAGGTAGGCTCCGGCACAGAGGGGAGGCAGCTGGCAACACTGGGCACAGTGGGAATCAGGCAGCTGAGAAGCAAGGCTGGGGAGGCCAACAGTTGGACTTCATGCCCAAACCCTGATGCCGACGGCCAGTCAGTCCCAGGCCTCAGGTGGCGGCCCCTGGGACCACTCTGCTCCCCCAAGTCAGCGCTGTCAGCAGTCACGCGGCCTGGGAGCCTTGCTGAACGTGTGAACCGTGCGTCATCATGGGACAGCGTGGCGATTTCCAGTGTGGCAACCTCTCCACTGGCCTTCCTGCTGCAGTGGGGACCAAGTCGACATCTGTCGGTCACTTCTGTCCAGACAAAGGGCCGCACCGTCCCCAGCCTGGCCAGGCCGCCTGCCCCACCTTTCAAGGTTCCCTTTCAGGCAGAGAGCAGCTGCCCGCGGGGCCTTGTGCACAGTGGCAGCGAGTGGCCTGGCTGCAGATTTCCTTGGTGGCCACCGATGTCAGCTGGGGACAACATGGAGCAGGAGAACCAGCCTTTCAGATGCAGAGCAGGGCTCCAAGGAAACCAAGGGAACCCCAGCAACGTCCAGAGTGCAGGAGATGGACAAGAACTTTGCTTTTGGGTGCAACTCTCACATCGGTGACCCCTGTGACTCTGGGCAAACTGCCCAAGTGCTCTGGGTTTTAAGGTGATTTTTTTTTTTTTCACCACTGAACTTGAACATCCACACTAACCACTCTTTTAAGTGAACAGCTCAAATTTCAGAGTGAACGTAGCAGTGTCATCAAGCAACCCCCAAAGAGAAAGAGAACGTGACCGAGAATGCTGGATCTTTAAACACACTCTTCCCACTGCAAGTCAGCTGGCTGCATTTTGAATCTGGGGAAAGCCACATGGAAACCCTGCCTGCGTGAGAATGCAGTGGGCACTGCCATGCCTTCTAGATCATTCTCTGGGGGGAGACAAGGGCAGCACAGGCTCCTCTTCTGGTCCACGCAGAGGCCAGAGGGCGTCATCCAACAGTCCCCAGGGAAGGCCATTTTTCACCCCAGTGCTCTGGCAACCACTACATTTTAGTGCCGCTGGTGAGGAGCCAGGGGTGGGGGGGAAGGAGGGCGGGGAGGTCCCTGGGATGACGCTGTCTCCTGGAAGTAGCAGCTTTAGGAGGAGGAGAGCTGTGTGCTCCAGCCCAGTGGAGAGAGAGAGCACAGGGCCTGTGTGCTGGCGAGAGAAAGGAACCTGGGGCAGACAAGTGCACCTGCTGATCCCGCTACCCACAAGGGCTCTGGTCCCCGCCTCTGTGCCTCCCACCAAGTGCTGTACAAGGTGGCGGCTGCAAGAGCGTGTGTCCCAGGACAGCGCTGGCTTCAGAGCGATTTGCTGAGCTCCGCTCGCTCGGGCTGGGTGCCACATCCACGGGGCGGGAACACAGAACAAAGGGAGACTTCTCAGCATGCGAGTGAAGACGTAACATTCAGGGAGCTCACGCTTCAGCTCTCGGGGAGATGAGTGTGGCTACCAACCACAGGGACACGGCGAGCACGGGGGGGGGGGGGCACGAGGTGCAGTGAGGTAACCCCCTCTCGGGAGGCCTGTATCTCATGCTGAACCGCCTGCTTTGAGTCCTGGCCACTGTGCTTCTGATCCAGCTCCTTGCTAATGTGCCTGGGCGGCAATGGGTGATGGCTCAAATAGTTGGGACCCTGCCACCCACAAGGGAGACCTGGATGGGGTTCCTGGCTCCTGCCTGCAGCCTGGCCTAGCTCAGGCTATGGTGAGCATTTGAGGAGTGAACCAGTGAATGAAGGTCTCTCTGTGTCTGCCTTTCCAATAAATGAATCTTACATACAGAGGCAGAACAGGTCTTGCTCTGAGAGCTGGGACTCGCCTGACTGCTGCCTTGCCCATCAGTGGCTCTGCGCTGTAGGGCTTCCGTCCATGGCCCCCGCCGCCGACTCTGGCTCTCGGCCTTGAACTCAGGGTTACACCCTTGGCTTCCCTAGTGCTGAGCCTCTTGGACTCAGACTGAGCCACGTTCCCGCATCCCAGGATGCTCCACCACGGGACGTCTCGGCGGCCCTCACTGTGTGTCAGTTACCCTGAGAAATCCCCCTTCATGCACTGACATCCGTGCCCACTGTCTGACCAGCACCTGGCTGATGCGTGCTCAGGTGGCCTTCTGCCCTGAGTGCACCTTTTGAAAGGCCACCAATGCCACTGGGCTAGGGCCCCGCCCTGGTGGCCTCATTTAACCCTGATTCCCAGGCCCCCAAAGCCCCGATTCCAAATGCGGCTGCATCAGGGGTCAGCGCGTCAGTGTGTGACTTTTGGGGGCACAGAGTCCAGCTCACAGCCCAGCCCTGGCTTGCTTGCTGTCACCCAGCCCGGAAGACGTGACATTGGACAGGCTCCCATCACTCACCAGGTGTGCTCCAAGCAGAGCGGCTGGCTATTCCAGGACAGCTGGTAGCCCCGGGCACTCGCTCTGGTCCTGCCCCTGGCCTGCTAGGGGCACTCAGCGACCTCACATGAAATCGGGGTAGGTGGCAGCCTCCCAGGTCTGGGTGAAGATCCAGTGGGCTGGTGCCCTGAGAGTCAGCTCCCCGCAGCCCTACTGCCTGGGGTCTTCTCCCGTGGACCTGACGTCCCCACGTGAGGCCCAGCCCACCTCTCCCCAAGGGCTGCTCATGAAAGCAGAGGGCCTGGAGGGGGCAGGCCGAGCTCTGCGTCCCCTGGGAGGCTACTGCTGAGGTCTCCCAGGCCCAGCCTCCCAGGGGAAGAGCTATGCAAACAGCACTGGGGGTGCCAGCCAGGATCTTGTGGTGGCAGAGTAGGAAATGCATTCTGACAGCTCTGAAAAGAAAATCCCACACAGCACGATCCAAGAAACACAGGCGAGCAGGCCAGAGGAACGGAGGCTTGGCTCTTCGAGGTGTGCCCGTCCAGAAAGTGCGGCAGCAAGAGCCAGGGCCCACGGGCTGACGCTGCGGGCTCCTGCTGCAGACATGGGCAGAGCTGCCTCGAAGCGCTTGGGCAGACCCTCGGGCCCCACGGTCCCCCTGGGAGCCTCGGAGGCAGCTACCACACCTCTAAGTGCTGGGCCTCCTGCTGCAGAGGGGCGGGGCTGCCTCTTCCTGCTGAGTCAGAGATCCACAGAGCTGTCGGCATGAATGAAACCCAGTGACTGGCCCGCAGCGCCCACCCTGGGGAGTCGCCAGTCTCTTTCCAGGAGGCGTTTGGTGACTCAGGGGTCCCCAAGGGAAAACACCGTGCTTTCTCCAGTCTGCAGATCTGGTCCCTGGAGAACTGGTTTGGGGACAAGCTGTCTTCTCTCTCAGGGGGAACCCTCAGGTCCTGGGCCAGCTAAGGGACCCCTGGCTGTTAGGAAAGATCCGTCCCTGTTGTGGTGTGGGCGACACTGGGTGGGAAGGGATTCACTGACTTCAGGACACGGTCGCACCTCGGGGACACCCAACGCTGCAGGGGACCCGTGAGGGGTGACACAGCACTAGGAGGCAGCAGAGCCCTCTGCCCCCAGCGTGTCTCCAGAGTGAGGGGCCACAGGGTGACCACGCCCTTGGGCGGGCAGCCAGACACGCACACAAACGTGTGTTTACTCTGCAAACACGCTGAGTTCCAGGCTCCCTCCCGGGCCCCCCAGCCACTTGCTGGTGGCACAGGGCCCGGAAGCCCCTCACGACTCCGAGCACTGGCTTCCTCCTCACCGGCCTCGTGAGGAGGGGGCTCCCTGTCACCAGGCCCGGGCTCGCCCCCGTGCCTGGACGCCAGCCAGCCCCTCGCACCACTGCCAGCCCAGAGGCGGCTGGGAATGACACGCTGCCATTCTAAACACACGAAAGCAACCGACGCACGCAGGCTGAGCGGCACAAAGGGTCTTTCTTCAACACGCAGCCTCCCCTTGGCTCCCTACCGCACAGCCAGTTCTGGTGGCGAGCCGGGCCGGGCCCAGGGCTGCTCTCAAGTGCGCACAGGGAAGGCACCGGGACAGAAATGGCTGGAGATGGGCTAGACTCTCAGGAGCGAGGGGCTGCCACACTGGCTGCACAGCCACACTGGCTCCATGGTGACACCGACTGGCGGCAGCCACGGCCACTGCCCTCGGCGCAGGTGCGCACCTGGTCTTGTGTGCCACGTGGAGAGACACATCCAGGATGTTAGTGCTCACCAGGACCTGACAAATTCTGCTTGGAACAGGAAAGCAGCCGATGCGGGAGGGGTCCCGAGTGCTCCGAAGTCTGCTCTAGGAAAGCCTCAGGCCTGGGGCCGGTGTGCGACTCACAGGTGTGGCACTCGCTCCCAGGGTGCCAGGAGCCTGGCCAGGAAGGCCCAAGACCCAACGCGGCACAGAAATGGAAGGCGGCCTGGCCTGCTTCTCCTCACCCCGAGGGCTGCTCACCTCCGACTATGGCCTCCTGGAAGGCAGCCACAGACCAGGAAGGAAGTAGGCCGGCCCATTCATCAAGTGCCTCCCGGGCAGCTCCTGTGGCCAAGCACGGGGCAGGGCACAGGAACGGGGCGCTGACAAGCCGGAGACATCACGGCCCTCGCAGGAGGCCCCATCTTCCTGCGAAACCCACGCCAACCACTCCCAGGGAAGTGCGGCAAGCTCTGGCTCAGGCGGCACCCCCCCGCCCCAACCCCGCAGGAGCGGGCCCTAGGGAAAGTCGGCTTCGTGCCCACAGCAGACCGCAGCCAGCACTTGGCGAGGACCCTGCAGGAGGGCAGGGGGCCTGGCGAGGGGAAGTCGCATCGGCCAGCGCTAGTGAGTGAGGAGGTGGGGACTGAACATTATTTCAAGAAGAATCCGGGAAGCTGCCTGACCATGGAGAGGAGATGTCTCTGTCCTGTCCGTCCAATGAGTCCTGACACCACTGCTGGGCTGTGTGAAGTGTCTTACTGGTTCTCACTCCCTTTAAAAAATGCTTAATTTATTTATTTGAGAGAGAGAGGCAGAGGGGAGGGTGGGGGGGGAGAGATAATGAGAGAGCGAGAGAGAGAGAGAGAGAGAGCGAGCGAGCATATCAGCGAGTTCCCATCTGCTGGCTCACACCCCAGAGGCCCATGACGGCCAGGACCGAGTCAGGTACACACCCAGGTCTGCTATGTACATGCAGGGACCCAGCCACCTTGGCCATAACCAAAGGGTTTCTTTCCTTCTTTTAAAGATTTATTTATTTGAAAGGCAGAACCACAGAGAGGCAGAGGCAGAGGTGCAGAGAGAGAGAGAGAGGTCTTCTATCTGCTGGTTCACTCCCCAGATGGATTCAACAGCCAGAGCTGGGCTGATCTGAAGCCAGGAGCCAGGAGCTAGAAGCTTCTTCTGGGTCTCCCACACGGGTGCAGGGGACAAGGACTTGGGCCATCTCCTGCTGCTTTCCCAGGCCACAGCAAGATCTGGATCAGAAGTGGAGCAGCCAGGACTTGAACTGGCGCCCATATGGGATGCCAGCACTGCAGGTGGTGGCTTTACCTGCTATGCCACAGCACAGTCCTCATAAATATTTTTAAAAGGATTTATTTATTTATTTGAAAGACGGAGTTACAAAGAGAGAGGAAGAGACAAAGAGAGAGGATCTTCCACCTACTGATTCACTCTCCAAATGGCTGCAATGGCCAAGGCTAGGCCAGGCCAAAGCCAGGATCCAAGAACTTCTGCCAGGTCTCCCATGTGGGTGCTGGGGCCCAAGCACTTGGGCCATCTTCCACTGCTTTCCCAGGCCACCAACAGGGAGCTGGATTAGAAGTGGAGCAGCCAGGACTTGAACCAGTGCCCATATGGGATGCTGGCACTGGAGGCAGAGGCTTAGCCTACTGTGCCATAGTGCCGGCCCCAACAGAGTTTTAAAGGTAAATTCGGTCGTCTGCAAAATCATTCATATGGGCACAGTTCATTCCTGGACCAGACCAAAACCACGGCACTAAGTAATAAAAATAAACACAAATAGAGACCTGTAGGCTAGGCACAACAGGGTATCCTCTGGCCGAATCTCCACCTGTCCAGAGCTCACCCATGTCCAAGCACGTCCTCCCTGCCCTGGTGGCGCCCTGTGAGCCTGGGGAGTCTGCTAGGACCTGGGTGTGATCCTCAAGGATCCCTCCTTGGGAGGACTCTCCCAGGGGCTTTGCAAAAGCTCTGCATTTTATTTTTGTATGTTTATTATTTTAAAAAAATTTATTTATTTATTTGAAAGGCGGAGTTACAAACAGAGAGGAAGAGACAGAGAGATCTTCCATCTGCTGGTTCAATCCCCAAATGGCTGCCATGGCCAAGGCTGGGCCAGGCCAAAATCAGGAACCAGGAACTGTTTCTGGGTCTCCCACGTGGGTGCAGGGACCCAAGGACTTGGGCCATCCTCTGCTGCTTTCCCAGGCCATAGCAGAGAGCTGGATCAGAAGTGGAGCAGCTAGGAATTGAACCAACTATATGGGATGCTAGCGTGGAGGCTGTGGCTTAACCCGCCATGCCATAGTGCTGGCCCCTGCATTTTAATTAGTTTCTTTTTTTTTTTCTTTCCCAAAAGAGGCCCTTGGCAAGTTCCTAACTGCTGGGACCCCGGCCCTGTGTTTGCCTCAGACCAAGGACTGAACCATAGGCAGGGCCCTGCTCCAGACACGTGAGGACAGGCCACCGTGGGTCGCCCGTGTCCCCGAGGCCTGGCATAAGCTGCAGTGTACACAGAGCCTGGCACAAGGCCTGATAAACAGCAGGCATCAAGTACCCAGGCACTGAACAAAGGAGGACTGAGCTTTGGTTCCCAAACCTGAGGCCGGGGCTCCCGTCCGTCACCCCGAGCTCTGGGCCCACTCACCGCAGGCAGCGCCGCCCTGAGTTTGGAGGACAGCTGAGTGTCCAAGGGCGGGGGGCAGGGGAGGGCGGCCAGGGCCTGCTGGAGGCACGGTGGGCTGGCCCGGGCCCCCAGGACCAAGCCGGTTCTGTCAGTCAGGGCAGCCAGCCAGACAGCGAGCACAGACGGCTAACCCTGACCGGGCGAGTTCTTTCTGCCTAAGAAGTCTTGTTTTCCTTTTCCCCTTTCTTGTCAGAGACCAGATATCCTCACAGAGGGGCGAGAGCAGGTGTCTAGACATCTGAATTCACGGAGAGACAGCCGGGAGAACCTGTACATCATCCGGACAAAGGCTGTTTTTCTAGCAGAGCGGCAGCGAAGTCAGTGGTGCATTCCTGGGGCAAGCCGGCCCGCGGCGGCGCTCCCACGGGCGGGCGGCAGCTGGGTGGCCGGGCCGGGCGCGTCCGAGTCCCGCTGCCCACACTGACCTTGCTGAGTGGACCACAGCTCGAGCAGGACCCAGGGCGGGACCAGTGCCAGAGGGCCCTACCTGTCATACAGGGGGAACTCACCTTGTTTCTTTAATCTGCTCCTTGCGGGATAGGGAGGGTATATGAGTGCTTTATCTTTGTTTATTAATTCATTTAATTGAAAGGTACACACACACACACACAGCGAGAGCTGGCTCTCATCTGCTAGTTCTCTCCCCCACGGCCCCAACAGGTGGGGCTGGGCTAGGCTGAAGCTCCAAGCTGGGAACTCCATCCAGGTCTCCCAGGTGGGTGGCAGGGACCCAAGTCCTTGGCCCATCACCTGCTGCCTCCCAGGGTGTGCACCAACAGGGAGCCGGGATTGGGAGTGGAGCAGCGACTCCACTGCTGTGCCAAGCGCCTACCCCAGAAGGGGCTTTATTTTAGAATCTCAGGAGAAAAAGTCACAGTGTCTGTTCACGTAAACAATCAAGTCAAAATCAGGGCCGAGAGTGCACAACTATTCCCCTGGCTCGCAAGGAAACAGATTCCTTCCCTCCCAAACTTGCTTTTCCCATCAGATTTCTTGGCGGAGATTAAACACAGAGATCTTGGCAGACAAGTGGGAGGGAGGCCCTCGGCGCAGTGGCCGTCTTCCCGGTGGTCCCTGGGCTCACGGCTGTCTGGCACCAGCACGGTGTCAAGGAGGAAGGATGGGAGGGAGGGAGGCAGTGAGGGAGGCAGCCAGGGTCATCAGGAGCCGCAGAGGCCGGCGTCTGGGGGCCTGGTCTCGGGGGTTTCGGAAGCCAGGCGAGCCTGGAGCACGCGGGCGGCGGCTGTCCTGCTGTCCCTGTCCAGGGAGACCGGGTGAGACCTGCTGTTCTCTGCTTCCTCGGGGGACAGGCTGTGGGTCGTCGGGGCAGCCCCCCACCCCGCTCGGGAGAGCGATGCTTCTGCACCAGGCGCCCGCTCAGGCCTGCGGCTCCAGTGTGTGAGCCTGGTGCCTCCAACCGAGCCACGCGCTGGAATGAGCTTGTGACCCTCCCGAAACAGACGTTCAGAGGCTTCTCCTCTGCTGGACGGGCAAGCCCCAGGCCTTGGCCTAGCACCCGGCCCCGCCTGTCTCTTTAGTCTCGGCTCCTGCTCCCGTGCAGGTTCTCTGCTGGGCCCGGGATCTCTCCCACATGGCTGCCCAGCAGGGACCCAGCCCACCTGCAGGTCTCGGCTCCAGCACTGGCTTCCTTATTGTCCCCACCCACCCCCTGCCTGCTGCTGGATGCCAGAGACTGTGGGCTACACTTGGGGTGTGCTGCTGAATGCAGAGACTGTGGGCTACACTCGGGGTGAAGCACAGGACCCGGCAGGCTGCAGGTGCTTAGTCTTGGCAGTGACCACACTGCCCGGGCTGGGACTCCCCCAGCAGGGCCTGGGTTGGATTCATTTCTGTCTCCAGCACACGATTTGACTCGGGGTGGGTGCAGGGTGAAAGCTGGTAACAGAGAAAGAATGAGCGGACACAAGGCCCAAGCCTCCTGCTCCGGTGACGGCACCTCCTCCATTAGCGGCTGTGCTGTGCTGTGCTGAGCGGGGGAGGGGAGTTCCCTTCGAGTGGATCCTGCAGCATAGGAAGCTGTCCTGAACACTTGAACCCCAAACGTCCCAGGTTCTAGAGCTTGTCAGGGACTCCACCCTCAGATACTGCCGGCCAGGAAAGCACCCTCCCTCCTCTTCCTCCATCTGAGGAGCTGCCTTATTCTGTGGGCACGAGGGGACCTGGGAGGACTGTGGGCCGGCAGCTGGATGTGGTCCTGGGCTGTGGGCGGCGCACCGGTGTGCTCCCTCTGCGGCTCCCCACACCTGCGGGCAGCGCAGTTACATATGGGGGGGGGGGAGAACTGAGGATGTGCTTTTGCTTAAGGAGGAATGAAAAAGAATCACCCCATAAAATATGCCAGCTCAGGGCTGGTGCTGTGGTGCAGCGGGTGGAGCCGCTGCCTGCGATGCTGGCATCCCGTCTGGGAATCCTGGCCGCTCCACTTCTGATCCAGCTCCCTGCTAGTGTGCCTGGGAGGGCAGCAGAGGATGGCCTGAGCGCTTGGACGGATCCCTGCCACCTACATGGGAGACCCGGATGGAGCTCCAGGCTCTTGGCTTTGCCTGGCCAGCCCTTGCTGTTGAGGTCATTTGGGGAGTGAAGCAGTGCATGGAAGATCAGCGTCTCTCTCTCTCTCTCTCTGTAACTCTGCCTTTCAAATAAATAAATAAATCTTTTTTCAAAAATTTGCCAACTCACAGTGAGTGCTGATCCTAATGTTCTAACCTAGCTTTAGAGCAAGAGACCCGGCCACCTGCACCCACACACAGGGTGTTACAGGCTCTCCGCACAGGTGCTCCTGCGGCCTGCCGGGGGTGAGCGTGCCCGCCCCCCAGGGCTCTCGGGTGCACGAATGCAGAGCGGGGCTGAGCGGTTTCCTGGCCATAACCTAGCAGCTGCCGGACAGCGGGGACGCATTCCACGCAGCGTTTATGGGCTCACCAGCGCTAGCCTGTGACAATTTTATTTAATCATAAAAATATAATAGTAGTCAAATCTTTTTGTAGTTTCGGTTTACTGCTTTCTCAAGTGAAATAAATGGTCTCTCAGATTTCTCCCGCTTTCATCTCTCGGCCCTAAGTACAGTAGGATAAGGTTCCAATTAAGGCCCATTAAGTGTTCACATTGATTCATGCGAGCCGCTCCGCGGTCCTTCCCAGCACCGGCCCCTGCACCTCGCCGCCAGCTCTGGGCCCAGCTTCAGCCTCTGCCCACGCGGGAGAGGCCTGTGTGAGTGGGAGGACGCCCCCCTCTCCTCCTGCAGCAAGGTGCCGAGTGGGGACTCTGCTGCCTTCCAGAGGTGCACGTGGCTATCACCTGTCAGGGCGTCCAGCTGAGCCAGCCGGGCCGTGCGGGAAGGGGCTGGCGGCCGGCCACGGCCAGACTGACTCCCTGGCGCCTGTGTCCGAGCAGCCAGTGGGTGCAGCACAGAGACACAGAGACGCAGAGGCTGGAGGACACCCGGCACCCTGGATCTCTGGGTCCACAGAGGAACCTGCAGGCGGTGGACACAGAGCTGTCTCGGTTTCTCACTCGGCGGCAGCGCTGGCTACAGCGGGCACTCCAGGGCGCGTCCACGCAGAGCAGGGAGTCTGGAGCAGACCAGGACAATGACCGCATCTTCACGAGTCAGCGTCGGCTCTGGGCCAGGGGGTGAGCACACCACTGGGCGCACGACCTCGCCCACTTTGCACCAGGACCCCAAGAGGTGTCGGCCATACCATCGCCGTTTTCAGATACATTTCTCTGTATCTGAGTGACACGGGTGTGCCCACACAGACACAGAGGGATCTCCTATCCATCGTCTCACTCCCCCCAAGAGCCTGCAGCAGCTGGGGCCGGGCCAGGCAGAAGCCAGGAACGCAATCTGGAGCTCCTACGTGGGTGGTGGGGACCCGACCCCTTCAGCCATCGCTGCTGCCTCCCAGGGTAGACATTAGCAGGAAGCTGGGAGTCTGGAGCCAAGACTGGCCTTGAACCCAGGTAATCTGATACAGGATGTGGGCCCTCCGGTCCGTGGCTAAACCATGAGGCCAAATGCCTGCCCCCATCCCCGATCCTTGTACTTCCTCAGAGTGGGATATGCCTATCAAAGCGTCTTGTTTTGCTTTTTTTTTTTAAACCAACTACATCAAGTCAGGGTAGATTTGCCACCAGAGGCCACCAATCTGGTGGGAAGACTAGAGGCATTCTCTTTCACAGTGTGAGACGAAGGGGCATGGGACCTGAGCAACAGAGGTCATTTCAATGTCACAGCCAGCCCTTGAGTGAGGACTCGGACCTCTCTGTTGGAGCTGGGGACACTCAGGATAACCTGCCCGAGGTCATACACCGTCCTGTGAGAGGAGGAGCTAGGATTCGAACCCACCTGTGCCCACAAAGCACCCCTCACACATGGCTGTTTTCTCAAATACAGGATTTGCCAAACTTTAAACTTGGTAGTTTCTTTTGGATCTCAGAGCTCCTGGCAACAACAAAAACACAACACGCATCTTTAAGAAAAGGTTCACAGCTAAATAAATTACACAGCCAAGGAAACAGCTCTCAAGACCAGTCCAGGGCTGTGGTGGGAACAGGAGACTGTGGCTGCCAGTTAGATCCCAGAGTTGCCAATGGATGTGCAGAGGTGTTAAGGAGGCGGGGCCTGGCTGCAGCCCTGCAGTCACTGGGGCGGTGCCCTCAGCAAGCAGCTCTCAAGAAAGCTACCTAGGGGCTGGCGCTGTGGTGTAGCAGGTAAAGCCACCGCCTGCAGTGCCGGCATCCTATATGGGCGCCGGTTTTAGTCCCGGCTGCTCCACTTCCAATCCAGCTCTCTGCTGTGGCCTGGGAAAGCAGTGGAAGATGGGCCAAGTCCTTGGGCCCCTGCACTCATGTAGGAGACCCGAAAGAAGCTTCTGGCTTTGGATTGGTGCAGCTCCGGCCTTTGCAGCCAAATGGGGAGTGAAGCAGCAGATGGAAGACCTCTCTCTCTCTGCCTCTCAGTAACTCTGCCTTTTGAATAAATAATCTGTTTTAAAAACACAAGAAGCTACTTAGGTGGTGAGTCGGCCCAGCCTCTGCCTGTTCCTGCTTTGCCCTGTGGTCCTTCCGCTGCCTCCTCCTGCAGTGTATGAAGATGCCTCGGCGGTTTGTGGGAAACGCAGTGAAAAGCTGATGTGGGTGCAAAAGCCTTTTGAAGTCCATGCGTTTAAAAAACACACATTTCCCCACGAGCTTCCTGAAGACCACTCACACCTGGGGGAGGCTTCCTCCGCCCCCACTGAGGGGTCTGTGCGCCAGGCACTGGCAGCAGACATGGGGGTGGGGCACCCGCGTGGGAGGGTGGTGGGAAGGTCTGGGAGACAGGCCCTGTGAGAAGAAACCCTTGGAAGCGAGCCCTCCAACCGCGCCGAGCCGAGGACAAGTGTCCTAGGCGGAGAGCAGCGAGGCCGAGGCCGGAGGCTGTGAGGCTGTGAGGTGCGGCCAGCCACCAGGCTGCCTAGGAAGACGTATTTGTGACTCCTGGATTCAAAGATGAGAGCCATTCAGTCTGTCTAAAGGCGCTCTGGCCATGAACCCCCGACTCATCTGTGAACCAGGTTCACTGCCTGTGGGAGCTGGGGGGGCCTTCAGAGCACCCAGCCTGACTGATGCTGGTCACAGACAGGAAACTCAAGCTCAGAGAAGCCCGGCGCCTTGCCCAGGGCCACATGGCTGTGTCTGGCCCTGGGCTCTCTGAACTGTGGGGTTTCCTGTGGCCGACAACTAAGAGTGTACAGTCTATCGCACGGCGACTTGTTAAAGAGTCCCTCCAGGGGATGCTGTGGCATAGTGGGTAAAGCCACTGCCTGCAGTGCCTGCATTCCATACGGGCACCAGGTTGAGTCCTGGCTGCTCCGCTTTTGATCCTGCTCCCTGCTGATGTGCCTGGGAAAGCAGCAGAAGGTGGCCTACGTCCTTGGGCCCCTGAACTCATATGAGGAACCCGGATGAAGCTCCTGGCTCTGGCTTCAGCCTGGCCCAGTGCTGGCCATTGCAGCCATTTGGGGACTGAGCCAGCAGATGGAAGATCTCTCTCTACATATCTCCCTCTCTAACTCTTTCAAAATAAATAAATAAATCTTAAAAAACAAAAACAGGTTCCTCCAAACCTGAAGACCGAGGCAGTCCCAAAAGATTAGATTTACCCCTGGCCACGAGTCAGACTTGGACACTTGTCCTCGAGCCTTATCTCCTCGTGCATGTCTGAGATCCCAGCACTCTTGCCCTGTGGGCAGAGGGCACCTGGGGTTTGCACACGCCCTGGGCTGGGCAGCAGCCTCCCCTCGGGACCTTGCTGGAGAGGCTACGTGGGACCCTGCAAAGTTGGGCTGAGGGCTTCTCACAAGGCTTCTCCCCGTGTATCTTGCGCTGCTCAGAAGCAAGGCACAGTCTTGGCCCGGAGCTCAGGAGGGGATGATTAACCCCAGGTCACCCTACGGCCACACTAAGCCTTACGGTGAGCCTTGCTGCGCACCTGGTCTCAGGGCCGCTGCTGAAGGAGCTCAGTGGCTCCCTAACTTGTCAGTCCAACTGCGAGGAAGCCAGGCTAGTCAGCTTTCGACTTCAGAGCTGTGATGGGAGATTTTGTGCCGGTCCCGTATCCAGGTTCCCTGGCCCTGAGACGCTGAGACAGCCGGTCAGGGAGGGACATCTGGTCGGATAATCCTGTTTCCTTTCCGATCACTAAGCCAGAAAGATGCATTCAGCCTGCTGTTGAGGAGCTCTGGGGCAATCGGATGCGCCAGTCAGAGCCACGAGGATGACAATGGAGCCTTCCCGAATCAGGCCTTGGGCTGTCCCATCTACTCCACGTAACCTGGGAAGGTACAGGGACCAGTGACATGTGCCAGGTCACAGCTCAGAAAGGGAACAGGGACTTTAAGGCTTGTGCTCTTGACCGCGGTGATGCCTGACATCTGGTGCCAACAAAGAGAAAATCTGGAAACCTCAGCCGCAGGCGCATGGTGCGGGTCCACCCTGAGCCTCCACAGCAGGAGCATCCGTGGGGGTCAGGGTGAGTCACCCATCAGGAGCGGTCCCCCAGCACGCGCGGCGGGGGGATATCCTCTCTCAGTTTTAAGTGCAGGTCTCACAGTCTCTTCTCAGGGCTTGGGGCAGCTGGACCCCCTGGCAAGGCAGCCACTCGGTCAGCACGGATGTTGCTGACAGCCTCTCAGGCGGTCTGTGGGCCACGCGTGCACGTGGTGATTTCAAACTACCCTCGTGTGGGAAGATCCACCAGCATGATGGGAGGGGAGGAAGATCTTCCATAATCCATGACCAATCTGCTCATTCTCACTCCAGCCAGGTCCCTTAGTACAAATCTTAACATCGGGGCGGTGTCTGGCCTAGAAGCTGAGATGCTGGTAGACCACACAGGAGGCCCCGGCTCCCTGCTCCTGCCAGTGCAGACCCGGGGAGGCAGCAGCGATGGCCAAGGACTTGGGTTCCTGCCACTCATGTGGGAGACCTGGATGGAGTCCCTGGCTCCTGGCTTTGGCCTGGCCCAGCCCCAGCTGTTGTGGGGACCTGGGGAGTGAAGCAGTGATGGGAGCTTTCTCTCTCTCTTGAACAAGTAAATAAATTGATTTTAAAAAAGTCTTACAATGTTTAGCCAGAAATTGTTTTCAGTTTGGCAGTTTTTGCTCTGCATTTGTCCTCGGTGTTGTAACATTGAGAATAAGTCGGTTCCAAAATGGCTAAATTATTGTTCAAATGCCTGGGCTCTTCCTCAGACATGATACATTTCAACTTGATGAAAAGAACTGTAACAGCTGCACAAAGAAAGCGAACTCAGGCGGCCGGATGCCTGGGTGACAGCTGCGGCAGGGGCTGCCAGGCCCTGAGCCGAGCACAGACAAGCCGTGCACCGTGCACGCTCCCCTGCGCCACCGAGGGGGTGCGGCCGGGCCCAGCCACTGCCTGAGCAGGAAGCAGGCCACCTGGGCAGGTTCTACAAGCTGGGGCGGGATTCTGGGGATGCCTCCCTCACCTGCAGATGGGTTCAGGCGAGGAAGCGCTCCTGCTTCTGTACGCAGTGGGACGGGGTGGGGGCACCAAGAGGCTGCAGGTCAGCAGGGGCGACCTGAAGCCCTGGGAAGGGTGTGGCGTACAGCTCCTTGCTGGCTGGGATCCACCCAGGCCATCTGGGAGCCCTGGGCACTGTGGGGAGCAGGCGATTCCACCACCTCCAGGGGTGGAAGTGGGGGCGGGGTCCGAAGGAGCCAGACTTTCCCCTCTCACAGGAGACTCTCTGCTCTGAGGGCAGGAAAACAAGCCAGGAACTGCAATGAATATGCAAAGGTGCCTATTCCCAGCGCAGTCACAGACAGGCAGGCAGGCATCTGTCATTCGAGTTAATTTAATTATCAGCCTGCATTTAATTAGCCAATACAAAATGTAAATAAAGTGAAGGGCTGATGGCATATACTAATTACGTTCATTATAATAATTAAATGGGGAGGAACTTAGAAAGAGCCACGAGAGTGCCATAAAACACAGGGAGGCTTTTGATTAAAACAATAACACTGGAATTAGGACCGCAGCCCTCCAGGAAGCCATGACTGCTAGTATCCAGGATGGAGCAGGACTTTTCTCACCCAGGTTTCTCTTCCGGAGTCACCCTTGGTATCCAGGAGCTCAGACTATGTGGTGGCAGGCAAGACACCAACCCTGGAGGCAGAGCAGCTCCAAGGTAAAGGCTTGGCTGCAGCAGCCCTGCTTCCCCCCGGGAACGGAGGGATCTCCCTGGAAGACAGACCCTGCACAGGAACCAGACTCCTGACTAATGACCTGCAGACACCAAAGGATTTGGGCCGCATACTTCCTCCTGTGAAGACCCTCTGGTTTAGAGACAGCTGCCGAGGCTAACACAGATTCCCTCTTCTAGGAGCAGGCCAGAGGCAGGCAGGGGGCACTAGCCGGGTTGCCCACGGCGAGGCTGGGCTCTGCCAGAGCTCGTGCAGGATGAGGGCGCCATGGCTCTGGCTGAGGCCAAGGGCTCCCAGCCTGGCAGGGCTCACTTGGCCAACTGCTGGGGCTTGGGGTGAGCAGAAAGATGATGTAGTAAAGTAGCTCCAAAATGGAGACAATCAGCTTTTTAGTTACAGGAACTCCCCAAGCCGATGGGCAATGAGCAGGCATCACCCCGCAAGCCGCCGGGCACAGGCTCTGTGGGCAGCTCACCTGCAGGAGGTCTCTGCTGAGGGGCTCTCTCACGACCCTTTCTGTCAAGTCTGTGGGAGCCACGGCATCGTGCGTTGCTAACGGTCTGTGGCCACACAGCTCCTCCCGCCGGCTGGTGTGGACAGGAGCTGGAGTGGTATAAGCAGGCCCTGAGGGACCACAGGGGGCTCACAGCGCCCCAGAGCGGGGTGCAGGTCTGTCTGCGGGCCCAGGCTCACAGAGCTCCCGGGGGAGATCCTCTCCCTTTCTAACACAGCCGCAGCCCTACATCGTCTTTCTGTCATTTCAGGGGCTTCTACACCGTGGAGAACCCCGATTCCTCAGCTGACCGTGGGGCCGGACTCGCTCCTGTCCGGACAGCCACAGCACTTGGGGAGAACAGCATAAGGGCTGCACGACAGAGGGGCTGTGCTTGCAAACAGGTCACCACAGGCGGGCGTCTCTCTCAGCCTTTTTTAAAAAACAGGATTTATTTACTTGAAAGGCAGAGAGAGAGAGACAGAGACAGAGACAGAGAGAGGTCTTCCATTTGCTGGTTCACCCCCCAAATGGCCGCAACAGCTGGGGCTGGGCCAGGTTGAAGGCAGGAGCCAGGAGCTCCACCCTGGTCTTCCACGTGGGTGCAGGGACCCAAGCACTGGAGCTATCGCCTCCCAGGCGTGTGAGGAAGCCGGATCAGAAGTGCAGGAGCAGAGACTTGAACTGGCACCGGAACATGGGATGCAGGCATTGCAAGCATTGGTTTAACCACTGCACCAGGACACCTGCCCTTCAGGGTTTGATAACTGCTGTGTTTTCTTCCCTTCTTACTTCTGCATTTTTAATCATATTTTTTCTTCTCATAGATTGCTACATTTCGGCAACCGCGCAGGGCTGAACTGACCTCTCTGGTCTTTCCTCAAATCAGAAATGGATGTGGGGTCTCGTACTCAATCCTGCTGGGAGGCAAGGTGTTAAAACACGAGCTCTGGCCTTTCCTGCTTTTCTAGATTCTTCGTCAGAGTGAGCAAAATCTCCAAACCCCACTGCATCCAGCTGACCAGAGACAGGGCCCCGGGCCCCGGCCCTCCACCTCCCCCGCAGCCACCGTCCCACCAGGCCCTGCCTATCACTCTATCTCCACTTATCCGTCCCCACTCACCCCACTCACGCTGGTGCGCCCCAGGGGCACACACAGCCTGACCCAGAACGAGCAGCAAGCCGGGAGATCCACACAGCTCTGGCCCGGGAAGTTTATCCCGACGCAGCGGCCTTAAGCAAAAGCTTCCAACACATCCGCGTGCTGGGATGCACTGAAGGGCCTGCACCCGGCGACGCGCCACCACGCACACGGGGTCCCCGCTCCTGGAGGTTCAGCAGGATGCAGCCAGAGCTTGCAAGCCAAGCAGGAAATGCTCGGGTGAGCGTGACTTTCCACAGAAGATACGGTCACGCCGCCCCTGAAATGACACGCGTACTGGGGCAGGGGGCCAAGCGCATCCCTGAGCGACCTCAGCCCACGGACTGGACCGAAGGGAACCCACCCAAAGGCTGACCGCGGCTCCTGCAGGGGGCGCTGGCAAGCCCTGGGAGGCCCCGCATTCTTGGTGCTCGCCCTGTCTCTCAATAAACGAGGAATGCTTCTGGAATCGGAACACGGACACACATTTTTAAAGGAAATGAAATGCAGCTCAGCAAGCCGAGGGGAAGGAACCACGGGAGACGTCGCCGTGGCCCGCAGGCAGGACAGAGGCGCTGCCCGTTGCTCCCCGGGGCAGAGCTGGGCCATGGCCTCCCCCTGCGGGCAGCGGGAGCTGCACGAGGGGGCCTTGCCTGTGACAAGCTTTGGGGTGGGGTCTGGACGGCCACCACTCTGACCCTGGAACGTCCCTCGGATGGTCTGCATGTCCCCCTGGCCTTCTTCAAGGGAGCGCTGGCTCGGGGCCAGCTGCAGAGCATCGGTGAGCGTGAGGGAAGTGGCACTCAGGGCCCTGAACCCAGCGGCCCTAGGCCTGTCCCCTCCCTGTCTGGACACCAAATAGTCAAAGCAGCTAAAAGGAAACTAAAAGGGCACATGCGTGGCCGAGGGCTGAGATGGCCAGAGCCACGCTGGCTTGGATGCCTGCCTCTGGCTCCGGACTCCAGCCTCCTGCTCCGCCAGCCCCTGAAGAGGCAGTGGTGACGGTGCACGGGACTGGGTTCCTGCCACCCAGGAGGGAGACCTGAACTGCGTTCCCAGCTCCCAGCTTTGGCCTGGCCCAATCCTGGCTCTTGCGAGTGTCTGGGGAGTGAACCTGCAGGTGGGAGATCTGTTTCTCTGTCTCCATCTCTTTGCCTTTCGGAAAAAAAAATCAGGGTGCCAGCATCCCATATGGGCACCGGTTCAAGTCCCAGCTATTCCATTTCCGATCCAGCTCTCTGCCGTGGCCTGGAAAAGCAGAATTTGGCCCAAGTCCTTGAGCCCCTGCATCTGTGTGGGAGACCTGGAAGAAGCTCTTGGCTTCGGATTGGCTCAGCTCCGGCCGTTGTGGCCATTTGGGGAGTGAACCAGCAGATGCAAGACCTTTCTCTCTCTCTTTCTACTTCTCCCTGTAATTCCCTGTAATAAATAAAATAATTTAAAAAAAAAAATCTAAAAAAACCCAAACACAAACAAGAAAAGCAAAACTACTCCCGTTGACTCGAGGAGGAGAGTTCCTGGCTGCTCAGCCGCCCACCCGACAGCTCCTGCAAGTCTCCGAACACCCAGGCAGAGCCAGGAAGACGCAGAAGACCAGACCCCTGCTCGATGGGCAGAGCGAGCCGACGGAAGAGGCTGGTTTACCAAAACCAAAGACTGGAGGGCTGGGGCGGCGGCACCCGCGGGCGAGGGGGAGCTGCTCCTGGGTGTCTGGGGAGTCTTTCAGGGAAACAGTTTATCTGTAGAGCTCCGATGGCAGCCCCAGTGCTCACCCAGGGCTGAGCGGATCTCTCTGGAGAGAAGCAGCCGGAGACACAGCCCTGGAGCCTGGCGAAGGGCTCGGCGCTGGCCAGATGGGTTCCAGCAGGCCAGCCTGCCTTTCCTCACTCTGCCTTCCCGGGGGAGCCGCCCGCAGAAGGTTCCGGGGCCTCTTACCTGGTTATCTGGGTGGTTGACAGTGAAGTAGCCCACACAGACGATGACCTCATGGAGGAGGCTCTCACAGGAGACCTGGCTGCAGTGGCCCAGCAGGGAGCTGGCCATGTGCCGGAATGCAAGGGACAGGCCCTCTGCCCCTACAATAGACTGACAGAGACAGCGAGTCAGAACTCCCCAGCCCAGGGAGGCCCAGGGCTGCAAATCACTGTGCCAGCCTGGTCCCCAGGCGCTTCCTGCCCCGCCACACTTCCACAGGGCTGCTCTCGGCACTTCCGGCCAGCGGTCCTTGCTCTAATAAATGGCCACGATAAATGCAACATTGGACCTGAAAAGGAACAGGCGACAGAACAGAGCAGACCCAGGGCCCGCCCAGTGTGGATAAAGGCATCCCTGGCCTGACGCACGGGGACTCGCTGCATTTCTGACCACTTATTTTTAATTGAGCATTTTCACTGTCCAAAACGTAGAGCAGCATAAAAATCCCAAAATTCACCTGTACATGTGACAGTTAGCTGACCTTCCATGCTTTCCTTTCTGAAGGTGGAAATATTTTCTTGCCGTACACACATAAACACGCATTTCCAATTAATTATGTTCAAGTGGAAAAGATCAGTAACAGGTTATCATTCGAATGCACGGCCCTGTGGGCAAAGACTCCCCATGACATGTGAAAGACAAAACAAGCCCCCATCCCCCAGACCCCGGAGCCCCAGCCAGGAGGCTCTGGGATCCTTTGTACAGACAGCAGAGGGACGCGGCAGGGGCGGGGCAGGGGGCGCAGGAGGAGGGCGCGGGCCAGCCTGTGCAGCCTGAAGCTTCTATTTAATAAACATGTCAGGCAGACGGAGCGACAGGAGGGCAAAGGGGAGAGGGAAGCCCGCAGAACGCGCTGGCCGGCCGCGCTGGGACGAGGCTCCCGGCGGGTCGGCGGGGACAGCAGCCCCCAGCGCCTCTCCTGATCGGAGGTCTTGGCGGGCCTGAGCCAGAGCAGACCCACTGAAGCTTGGGGAGTTCCATGGGAGTCCCCTGGCCCGGCCACGAGGGCGCAGGGCCCGCTCCCTGGGTGCTGCTGCAGCCAGACCACTGTGACACCCATCAGAATGCCTTCTGCCTCCCTTTCACCGCCTGGCAACAAAATAATGCTTTTCAAGCCCCAGAGAGACTCGGGAGGGCTCTGCTCCTTTAAATCAAGTAGTGACACCTTCTCAGCCCAGCCCTTATTTAATTAGCGGCGTCCAGCGCTCTGCGACCCAGTAGCCTCTGTTTAACCTTCACTGATAAGAGCAGGTCAGGGGGCATGGAAGTTTGAATATAAAAATTAAACCAATTTCTCAAGGAAACTATATTTCCTTTTTTTAGCCAGAATTAATTGCCAAGTCGGTACATTGATTTGTTTCTGGAGACCACCTTCCATTGTAAGAACTGTCAGAGGGCGTGCGATATACAAGGGCTCTGCCCCCCAGGCCGCTGGGGCCGGCATGAATCCACAGCGAGATCCCAGCTTGGCTGCAGGGAGAGAAATGCCTGACAGCCTTACTAGTATACAATGAGATGGAACCAGCCAGCAGAATATTCTAATGGCTAACCTTGCGGGTACCGGGGTACCGATACCGAGGCGGGCCGGGGCAGCCCTGGGATCGGGCAGTCAGCAGCGACTCCACGTGGGCGAGGAGCTGTCGGGAAGTTCCACACCTTCAGAAACGGAGGGTGCTTGCACTTCCTGAGCGCCTGCTGTGTGCTGGCACACCTTCATCACCGTCTCCCTGAGCCTCCAGCAGCTTCACGGGGCAGGGTTCCAATGACCGTGGCTGCAGGACCTGACACCGGAGCGTCGCCAGAGCCACCGATGCCTCCCGGTGACAGCTCTGCACTGTTCGGATACACTGGGACTGCCCGCCTACACGGTCCTGTCTTTCTTTTTTAGAGATTATTTTTCTCAAAGGCAGAGTGACAGAGATGGAGACAGAGCTCCTTCATCTGCTGGCTCACTCCCCCACAAATGGCCATTAAGGCCAGGGCTGGGCCAGGCTGAAGCCAGGAGCCTGGAACTCCACCTGGATCTCCTACGTGGGTGCAGGGGCCCAAGCACTTGGGCCATCTCCCTCTGCTTTTCCCAGGTGCGCTAGCAGGGAGCTGGATTAGAAGTGGAGCAGCTGAGACTTGAACTGGGACTTGTATGGGATGTGAATGCTGCAGGCGGTGGCTTAACACGCTGTGCCACAATGCCAGCCCCCATCAACACATTTCCCATCACCTAGTCTAACTCTTCAGGGGGTCAGCCACTGATCTCTGTTCTTTTCAGAAGTGCCCCCCCATCACGCACAAATTCTCTGGATATTCTCAGGTGAGACCCATCCCCCCTTCTTCCCAGCTAAAATCTCTCTTCCTCTTCCATAAACATTCTTGCAATATCACTTTTGATGAATTTTTTAAAAAAAGATTTAATTTATCTGAAAGAGTTGAAGAGAGAGAGAGAGATGGGGGGACACACACACACACACACACACACACAGAGAGAGAGAGAGAGAGAGAGAGAGAGAGATGTCTTCCATCCACTGGTTCATCTCCCAAGTGGCTGTAATGGCTAGGGTAAGCCAGGCTGAAGCCAGGAGCCAGGAGCTTCTTCCAGGTCTCCAGTGTGGGTGCAGGGGCCTAAGAGCGCCATCCTCCACTGTTTTCCCCAGGCCATAGCAGGGAGCTGGACTGGAAGTGGAGCAGCCGGGACTTGAACAGGCACCCATAAGGATGCTGGCACTGCAGGCAGTGGCTTTACCCAGTAGGCCACAGTGCAGGCCCCGACACATGAGCTTTGATGAACTAGAACGTGAGTTGCTCTATGATGTCTATCATAAAAACAGTACTTTTTTGGGTCAAGTCCATCCAGGCCAGTTTTCTGTGAAGATATATATGTCACTTTAACTTGCCAGACAGACTGGACTACTGAGAAAAAGCTCACACATTTTTTGACAGTTGTCTCATCAACAGGTGGGCCCAAGTCTTCCTCCCGTTCAGTGTGTGAGGCTTGTAGCTGCTCTGACCAAAAGCAAGTCCAGTCCACACGTCACTACACGACTTCTGGGGCTGGGTCACAGAAGTCGCACAGCTTCTGTCTGGTTCTCGACCGCTTGTTTTCTGGAAGCCTCCTCTGAGGACATCCCACTCAACCCAGACAGCACGCGCTGGAGATGCCCAGGTCACACAGGGCAGCGGGCAGTAGATGCTCTGACCGACGGTCCTTGAGAAGCCGGTCTTGGAGTCATCCCTGGCATCACACGTTCAGAGGGAAGCGGGCTCCCGAAAACCCCGGCTCCCAGGAAGGGAGGCAGCTCTGCTCTCTCTCCCCTGACACCCCCACCCCCAGTCCTGACACCGTGAGCAGGGCCCCTCCCCGTCTCAGTTCTGGACTCACACGCTGTAGTCTAATGGAATGGCCGCTGTGGACTGCACGCTTGTTTTTAGACTCAGGGAGGCGCCTGGCACTGCCAAGTGGTCTCTGGTGACTGCACTGAAGACCCTGCTGGGCACCTGGCTCCCTCGTGCACTGATGGGGGGTGGAGCAGGGGCGGGCCTGGGGCTGGAGCAGGAAGAGGAGGAAGCTTTGTTTGGATCCACCCTCGGTTTATGGGGAGAGGGTACACGGGGCTCCGGCTGCTGTGTGAGGGAGAAAGAGGCACGGCAGGACTAAGAGGACACAGGAGAGGCAGAACGGAGACAGAAAAGGAGAAAAACAGGAAGAATTTAGAAATATAGAGGAGAGAGAGAGAAACAAAGGAAGAGAGGGGTAGGAGGAGGGGAGGGAGGGGCTGGGAGCTGAGAGGCGAGAGAGGGCGCCACGTGAAAGGCAGGATGTCTGATTCTGAGAAGGCCCAAACACCCTGGAACCTTCTACTTCTGGCACAAGCGGCTCGAGCAGCAGAGACATCTCAGGCTGGGTACAGCAAGGGTCTAGGGAGGAGAGACCTTGCCCGGGGTGGGCGTGAAGGATTCCAGAAGTAAATCTTGATTTGGGCCACTGTGCATATCAAGGCCGCTAGGGAGCAGGGCGGGCTGGAGGTGGGCGGTCCCCCTTCGTAGGGGAGTGGGGCCCCAGGAGGCACAGGTGCAGCAGCTGACTGTACCCAGGTGCCTGTTCACGACGTGCAGCCCGGCAGCAGGAGGCCCGCAGACAGCGCACAGGCACCTGCTGTTTCGTCGTCTCTGGTCTCTCTAGGAGGACCTAGCTGGTGGGCAGCTGGGTCCCCTCATTTCCAGGACGCTTCCTGCCAGAACACTGTGCACGGGTGGTCCCTGCCAGGCTGGTTTCCCTGCCAGGCGGGAGGGAGAGGCGCTGGCCTGGGGTGGTGCCCGCTGCAGGACGGACAGGCCGACTCTGGGAGGCTGGCAGGTTCTCGGCGCAGGGACGCACCTCCTAATTTCCTTTGTGAGCAGAACGACAGGAAGGCATCCACTGAAGGGCTGCACATTTGTCATCAGCGACAAAACAGAAGTGTTTCTTCCCGCTCGCGGCAGCAAAGGCCGCCGCGTTCGTCCACCACCCTCTTCTCTGAGCATGGCGATTCATCTACATTATGGGCTCGTCACCTGCCAAGTTTGTTCCTTTTCTAAGGAAATCACTTGACAGTTCATAAACTGAAAGAAGAATTCTACTCCTCGGGGCTTGTTCTCTTCCAAAAAAGGTTTATGAAAATTAATCTTTGAAAATTAATCCTGCATGAAAAAAAATTCTATTTCTAAGCTGATAGTCTGGTGCTACAGAAAAAATAATTTTTCTTTTTTTTAAAATGACAAAAACCTAATTTTTAGGGATTTTCATATTTATCTATACATGTACTTTACACTGGACACACATCAGTCAAATCATCCTCAGGAAGTCATACTAATCAAATAACTCAATTCTGGTTCTGTTTACATAAGGAAAGCTGCCCTCCTTAATATCTAAAAGTTGATGCGATGATAGCACCTTTATCTAAAGAACTCAAGACAGGGTTTGTAAGTCGCAGTGTCTTACAGGAGGAGCGTACGCCCTGCGGGGAGAGCCTGGGGCTCAGGCAGCTCCTCCATCTGTACCGTGGGTGTCATATTTCAGGACAGTTGTAAGACAAGATGCGACAGCACAGAAGACAGCAGCTTAGCAGACGGTATTGTGGATGTGTGTCTGTCTCCCACGTTCCCATCCTTACGCTCCAACCCAAGAGGAGAGCCTGACGTCACATCTGTGTCCGGATGGTAACTCCCGGAGCAGGTGCCCGGCCTTGTGGTTCACACTCTGGCTGAGATGCTGCAGTGCCTGCGTTTCATTCCCGGCTCCCGCTCCCGACTCTGGCTTTCTGCTCGTATGCACCTTGGGAAGCAGTGGCGATAGCTCAAGTGACTTGGGTCCCTGCCACCCCCTGGGAGAGACCTGGACTGAATTCCCAATTCCCAGCCTTGGCGACTGTGGGCCTCTCTCTCTCTGCCTCCTAAAATTCTAAAAAGACTAAAAGTCAAAAAGAGATGAAAGCACCAGCCCTTGGTCGGCCAACGCCAGCGCAGATGGAGGCTCGGTACCTGGAAGGCAGGCAGGTCGAGGGCTGCGAAGCTGTTGAAGAAGCGCACGCTCTGAATGGCCACCTGGACCGTGTTCTGGCTGTAGCTGTCCTTGGGCGCGGCCGCGCCGGGGTCCGAGACGGCGCGGTGGAAGAGAACGCAGTACAGCATGTGCAGGACCCCCGCCAGGTCCGTGGCCTGAAGAGCAGCCGTCAGCCCCGTGGGATCCTGGCGGTTGCTGTCGAATATGCTGTGCGACCTGACAAAGGAACATTCAGCTCTTTGATAGGAATCTAGTTGAAGGATGTTAACATTTTTATAGGTCAGATGGAACAGGACAAGCAGACCGTTAAAGGCAAACCATCTGAGTTGTGTAACAGGGTAACTAGAAACCTCGAGGAATCAACGCAGCCCTCCCCACCTTCCCTTCCCTTCCTCCAGAGAGCCCCCATTGGCCACTGAGCACCGCGCAGCCGCTGCCCAGGGGCCACCATCCTCCCACCCTATGCAGCCCAGGCTGCCCCATGCTGTCCACCGCCTAGGTTGGTGCAAACTGGATGGAGCCGCTGGCCTCCTCTCTGGATACACACGGAACCTTGTGGTGGGGGGCAGCTACCAGGAATGCAAGGGGCCTTAAAAGCCTGGCAGGGTGCTGGCCACTGTGGTTGGGGGGTCCTCGGCTGCTTCTGGAGGTGCTGGTCAACCTCCAGGGGTCCCGGCAGGGCAGGCTTGTGGGGGCAGGGTCCCAGGAGGAGCCAGTCCCGACGAGGTCTGTACAGGTCATTGAGTGAGCTCCGCCACCGAGGCAGGGAGCGCCACTGAGGAGCGAGGGAGGCGGCTGCAGGGCCGAAGGAATCCTCAGACCAACAGGAAAGCAGCAGGCCTGGCGCTGCGGCGCAGTGGGTTAAAGCCCCAGCCTGCAGTGCCGCCATCCCACATGGGCACTGGTTCGCCAGCTCCTGCTAATGCGCCTGGGAAAGCAGTGGACGATGGCCCACGTCCTTGGGCCCCTGCACCCACGTGGGAGATGCAGAAGCAGCTCCTGGCTCCAGCCACTGGCGGCAATTTGGGGAGTGAATCAGTGGTTGGAAGACCTCTGTCTCTCCCTACCTTTTCCTGTAACTATCTTTCAGATAAATAAATCTTTTAAAAAATAAAAAAATAAAAAATGGCAAAGCAGCAATGCTTTGCAAGATCCACCCTGTTCCGGAACTGGACCACACGGAGCAGAGGTTCCGGTGAGCATACATGCCCCCTCTGCGATGTGCCTCACATGGGCCCGTTTCTCTTTCCTGGGTTTAGCACAGTCCAGGGTGAGCACTGGCGACCATCAGAGCCCACAGGGAGATACCCTTCTCCTCCGCAGGGTCTGAATCCGAGCCGCGGCCCGAGTCTCTGCCCCGTGAGGCTCTCAGTGCTGTCCCAAGTGGGCCAGGCCCTGTTCCTCGAGGGCCTCAGCCTTTCTCTGGAGGGGAAGCTGCATGTCCCCACTCTACATCTTCCTCTGCCCTGGCTCCGGGAGCCCCCTGTTGAGCCCCTGTCTGTCTGTCTGTCTGTCACAGGATAAGCCATGGATGGAGGCTCTTCCGGTTTCTCCTCCCAGCCGGAACCTGGCACAGGGGATGGGGGACATCTTAACCATCTCTGATCTTTGCTGGCCAGGGACACTCAAGAGAAGCCCTCCAGCATCCTATCCCCTTCCCTCAATTTGCACTCGAGTTTTCCCCAAAGGGATTGTTGTATTCGCTTGTATCAGAGGAGGGTTTGCTCAGAACCACGGTAAACCTTTATTCCCGAATGCACACCGTTGCTGGTGTTGCTAAGAACAATCACTGACGTGGCACTGGCGAGTACCCTAGGCTGGTCTCCCACACGGCCGCCACACTGATGGGCAGACCCACCAGGGACACTCTCATCTTTGGCCTCATCTCTCTCTTTTTTAATTTGAGAGAGAGAGAGAATCTTCCCTCCACTGGCTCACTCCCCAGAAGTCTACACTTGGCCAGGCTGGGCCACGCTGAAGCTGGGAGCTGGGTACCCGATCCAGGTCTCCCATGTGAGCGGCAGGAATGCAAGTACTTGAGCTCTCAATGCTGCCTCCCAGAGTCGACAGAAAACCCGAATCAGGAGTCAGGGGTGGGGACTGAACCCAGGCCCTCGACGTGACGTGCAGGAGTTGTAAGCGGCTTCTTGACTGCCCACCTGTCTCATCCTCCTGTCTTCTGTGGCTGGGGGAAGGGCTTCTCTCCCCACACACGTGAAGCAGCTGGCACCCACAGAGGGAAGGTGAGCGGCTCTGATCTGCCCGTCTGCCAGCAGCGAGGCAGGGGTGCAGGGAAGGGCGGCCTCCTCCTTCCCCCTGCCTCAGACGTCCCTCAGGGGTCCCACACTGCTGGAGCGCACAGGGACCGTGTGCAGTTCTGCGTCGCCATGGTGCCTCTCTGCCTTGTGGGGCTCCAAACCAAAGTTTACAAACAGACACCTGCTTGCTGCAGGCCCAGCTGAGCGGTCACACTGACTCCCGGCAGCTCGGGTCAGCCAGCCTTCCCCTCCCGCCGTCCATGAACACTCAAAGAGTCAGGGGTCAGACCCCAAGGAGAGGCGTGGGGAGTTTATTCTGCAGGTTCCCAGGAGGGGCCTGCGTGTGTCTAAAGCCGACTGGGAGGCAGAAGGCGTTTCTCCTGGGTGCTGATTTCCAGCAGGCTTCCAGAACCTGTGGGGAGGGCCCTCAGGGCTGGGGACGAGCTCTCCTGCTCCGGGATGGGAAGGCAGCACGCGGCCTTCCCCCCACTGCAGTGTGGCTTTTCAATGGATAACCAGCATACTGTAACGCGGATATTCGGGAGCATGGCTTTATCAGTTAGAACACTTTGAAATGCTGCATCCTCCTGGGCACTTACTGAACAAAATGAATCCACTACAGCAAAATAAACAAACAATAAAAAATCTTAGAAGGCAGACAGTCAAGGTCATGAGAACAGCCCCTCCCCGCTCCATGAAGCAAACAGCCCAGCCAGGCCTTTGCAGATCTTCTGGGGAAATAAAGATGTCCAGCGAGCAAGCCCTCCAGAACCCGGATGTGGAAGTGGCTCAAGACTCATGGAGAAGCCTTCGTCTCAGAGCGAGCCCGCGGGACCCAGGGGCATCTTATCTGCCGCACTTGGCTTCCACGGGGCTGATGGAGACCTGGGGGGCTTCAGAGGGGGTTTGCTTTTCATTTAGTCTGAAATACAGATGATTTGTCCACGGACGGCCGCTGGCTCCTGTTGGTCTTAGCTGTCAGTTACAATCACTGGAAGCCTAAATGTTTATAACAAAGAAGTAAAAGGCCTTATTCAGATCAGCCATGGGTTGCAAAGTTTTCTTTAAAAAAATGCATGGAAGATGTGAACGATCAGACCTGGAATTTTGTATACCACACTCTGAAATCTTACTTTTTCTAGATTTTCAGGTGCTTCTGTTTGGACCACGGGACTAGGGATCTCAATGGGATATTCAGTTCTGCTTATTAAGAGCTAGCATCAACCAGGACAGACTCTAAGCACGCAGTCCTTGGAAACCCCACTTTGCCTTACAGGAGAGCAGACGTCACTTGGCAAACGGCGAGGTAGGAGCCCAAGAAGCAAGAACCACCCGCCCCTTCTCTGGGGCTGTCAACCGCGTGCGCACGAGGCCTGAACACGCAGCCGGGGCAGCTGCAGACTGAACACGACTCCCTGGGCCCCTGTGTGCTCCCGGCTTGCTGGCTGGAAGCTTCCTGGGCCCCGGATCTGGCCTGGTAACATTCCCTCTGACGCCCTTCAGAGCTGTCATCCACTTGGCTGCTCCTTCCTCCGGCTTCTTGGATTTGGGCCTTTGGCTCTGGATTCCCTGAAACACCCGTGGGGATGTCCCCTTCTAGCACCTGAGCCCACAGGTCTGTGGGGTGGTCGAGCGGGTGGGATTATGCTGTCTCTCCCAGCAGTGGGTGAACTGCTGCTCTGCAGTATCTGGGGTCTGGTGGTTATGTTTCGACATATTCCAGGAAAGCTGACCTGCATCCAGTGACATCAGCATTTGCGGTGAGCACTCAGAGCCCCAGGCTCTGCTGGACCCTGCGTTTACAAAGCCAGAGTACTGTGCCCTAGGAAGGAGCGCCTGTGATGTGCACGGTCAAGGGAGACCAGGCGCCTGTTCTAGGGGAGGCTCCTGTCTAACAGTGGCACTGGCTTGACCAAATGGCCATGGTCTGAACACCATACGTTTGTCATCTCAGCGCTCTGGAGGCTGGGAACTCAAATGGATCTCACTGGCTCACATCAAGGTGTCCCAACACCTGTGACCCCTTCCTGGCCCCTGAGATGGCCGTAACCTGGGCCGTTCCCTCCATGGCTAATACTCACTTTCCTGTACCCTCTTTCACTCTGGCGCCCGTTTTGGGGCCCATCTACGTAATCTAAGAGAGCCTTAACTTAATCGCGCCGGCAAAGCCCCCTCTGCCCTGCAGGGCAGTGCCACAGGCTCTGCGGATTTGCAGACAGATGTCTCGGAGAGGCGCTACTCTGCCTTAGCGTGGTGCGCCCGCTCATTCGTGACTCACTGATATCCACGGAGGGCACGCGCTGTCCCAGGCGCTGGGATTCAGCAGTGAAATCCACATTGTCTTCCTCATAATAAGGCCTCCATCTCAGTGCGGGCGGATGCAACAAACAAATGAGCCAACGCAGAACGTGGCATGTGCGCTGTGCTAGGCGCTGTAGAGCAAGGAGCTGGGGACCCGGCCAGGAAGTGCACTAGGGGTGCGTGTGATGCTGCTCGGTACAGCGTGCTTGGGGAGGCCCTTTCTAAGGAATTATTGTAGCAGACGGCGAGGGAGGAGGTCCCGTGAGCACCTGAGGGCAGGGTGTCTCAGGCCTGCAGCCATCAGTGTGTGTGATACACTCAGGACGGCTGGACAGACTGAGACGGGAGGCCACTGGAGGGTCCCGCGCACAGGAGCGATGCTGTCTGACTCAGGTTAGGCGTGGTCACTATAGCCACGGGAAGGAGAGGTGCTCGGAAGAGCCTGGCACCAGCAGGGCGACCCAGCAGGAGGCCGGTGGCACGCCCAGGCGACCTCGGTGATGGACAGCTGGGCGGCAGGCACAGACGTGGTGGGGAGCAGCTGGATTTTGAGAGACTTTCGGAGGGAGAGCCAGCAGCACTTCCCCGTGGGTCGGACGCGGACTTCCCTTCTGAACTTGCTAAATTCGAGAAGCTTCGTAGGCACCTAAGTGGACATGCTGCGTTGGAAACTGTCCCAGGGCAGGGAATTTTGTCTTTTGATTCATACACATGAGGGTACGTGGGAAAGCAGAATCAAAAGTTAATTTTGGTGCAAAAAAATAACTTTTTTTTTCATAATACGTTATTTCCTGCATCTTTTGGAGACCCTGTGTAGGCATGGGTTTCAAAGACATTTACACCAAAATAAACTTAGCTTTTAATTCCATTTTTTTCCCACAAACTCTTTGAAGTGCCTTGCATGAGGACCGGAACCAGGACGAAATGATAGAAATGACCCTTCTGTCCTAGCATTGGATGAGAGAAACTGCATGTGGCCAGCGCGAGGGTGACGGGCAGTCGACAGCAAGTGGGAGAAAAAGACGGAGCCAATCAGCCGCCGGCCAGTTCAACAAGGAAACAGCACTGCACAGTTACCAGTGAGCACCACTCAGCTGGGACCAACCAGGGTCCCGGGTCACATGGGGAAGGCCCGGGCCTGCTCTGCCTGGACTCAGGACACCCCCGCATGAGAACGTCCCAGGGAAGGCGGTTCGTGGGCTGCGGCGCCACCTGAGAAAGAGGTGGAGGTGGGCGGAGGCGGCTGCGGACCCCAGGAGAGCTGTCTTCCAGCAAGGACCGCGCTTGCAACTTAAGACCCAGGAGCAGAGGCCTCAGAGAGAGCAGCCATTAGAACACTGGAGAGCAGTTCCCAAGTGCCAGAAGTGGCCTGGGCGGCCGGGTGACGGCTTCCATTCTCCTGCCCCAGAAGGGGCGTGAGGTCTCAGACCCCAGCTGCGCAGGGGCCAGGGTGACGCCCGGAGTCTGCCCAGGTCCAGGGTGTCAGACAGAGGTCAATCTACTTTGAAAATTGGATCTCCCCCCGCCCCACGCCAGCCCCACCACACACACACTGCATCCCCGCTCAGTACAGCAGATGTGGGAACAGCTTGTTTCCTGCAGATCCGCACTGAAGCTCTGGTGACTCTGGGCAGGCGAAGGCACGAGCAGCATCCAGAAGGACAATGCACGCGCTGTAAGACAGGCCGCCTCCTTAGGGAGGTAGAAAATTAACACGTGAGACCACCAGCCAGGGAGAGGCCCAGGCACCTGACGCTGAGTCTCGGCTGACCTCCAAGAGAGGGAGTTTGGAGGAGGCAGCCTCTTCAGGCGAGAGGAGACGGGGGTGGGGTGGGGGGGTGGGTGGGGGGAGACAGCACAGACGTTCTTGCTGCCTGGGATCAACCACTTGCCAGAGGTGGGACGATCAGCAAGACCCAGAGGTGGCCACGGGCAACAGGAGGCCAGCGGCCAGGCCAGGTCTGGGCGGTGGTGAAGAGGCAGGCGGCAAGTGCCCGGGGCTGGTGCAGCCGTCTCCTTGGCCTCTGTCCTTTAGGACTGGGCAGTGGGGTTGGCAGGCTCTGCAGAGGCCACGCTGGGCCGCAGGGAAACGGAGCTGCTGCCGCTGGGCAGGGAGCCGCGAGCAGAAACCACAGCACCCACAGCTGACAGTTCCGGCTCCCACCCTCGCCCCATGCTCCCTTCACGGCGCGTGCCACTCTTCTGTTGGTAACACTCGGACGCCTTCCCGTCACACCAAGAGTAAAACCCGCTTCCAGCTGCTCCACCCTCACCTTCCCAACTCCACACCCTCCCACTTTTTCGTCCTCCACGTTCCAGCGCACCCCCTTCTCTCATCCGGGACCTCCCGCCCCTCCCCCAGCCTCGCCACTCTTCTCCCCGGAACCTCCTCCCTTGGATCTCTCTCGACAGAGTGGGCGCCCTCGTCTCCTCCGGTCATCTCCCCAGGGAGGCCTCCGCTGACCACCGCATCTACAAAGCCATGGGCCAAGGCCCTCCGTGGCCGTATCATGGATCAGACTGCACGGTCCAGAAGAGCGGTACGGCTTCTCCAGTGCCATGACAAGTGTGGCACACAGCAGGCGCTCAACAGTGCAAGGAAGGAGGGGACTGATCCGAGCCAGGCAGCCCAAGGCAGGGAGGAAGAACAGGAGACGTCAGCAGCCCTTCTTCCTGTGCTAAGAGGGGGCTCAGGAAACAGAGTCCCCTGACATCTGCCAGCTCTGGCACGGGACAGCTGCCTCCCGCGATCCTGTTTCTAGCCCGGTGCGAGGTGCCTACAGAGGAGCTGCCAGGGTATTTAGTTTCTCTCCCCAGGGAAATATTTTTCAAGATTACTGATTGATTTCAGAGACACACACACACACAAACAGCACCCCATGACACACACACAAGAGGGTGAAGAGAGCCCTCCAATGAGATGGTTCCCTCCCTAAATGCCCACAGTGGCCAGGGGCAAAGCCAGGAGCTCAGCCTAGGTTTCCCACGCGTGGGGCAGGGGCTCAACCCCTCGAGCCATCCCCGCCGCCTCCCACGGTCTGCATTAGCAGGAAGCTGCAGCCAGGAGCCCAACCTGGCACCCAGGCGCTCTGACGTGGGATGCGGGAGCCCCACCCGGCACTTTCACGGCTCACCGCCCACCCCAAGGAAGTCTTTCATTTGAAGACATAAACCATATATACACAGGGCAAGAGAGCTGACGAACTCTATGCAGACAAGTGTCAAGAGAGGGGTATAAATAGAACATTCCATCTCGAATTCTGAGGCGAGCATCCTTGGAGTCCATCGGATAGGCCTTGGGTTTAAGGTGTGGTCAGATGACTGGAACCCTGAGCGGAGGGAGGTCAGAGGCCCAGCCAGCTCTGGGTGACAGCCAGCGAGCTCTGGGTCTGACCCCGCACACGGGAGCTGCTGGTGGAGGCCGCAGTGGGAGCTCCGGGAGGCGGCATCTCCTTGGGCCTCGCTGCGCACGTGGCTCGCCCTTAACCTGACTGGCTCTGCCTTCAATTGTTTCCTCCTACCTATTTTCTTCTGCTCTAGTTTTCTTATATTTTAAAAATAATTTAAAAATTGTGTATCTCAAGTCTTTTGGGAACAGGGTGGGGTAGAGTGGATACATACCAAAGGCAAAAAATCAGAGGAACAGATGTGTGAGCCCGTGTTTGCCTGTCTTGTCTCCTCTGTGACGGACGGATGATCAAATTCTTCTATTTTTTGATAAGGAAAGAGCGAGAGCAAGCGCTCTCCCATTTGCCGGCTCACTCTCCAGGTGTCTCCAGTGGCTCCCTGGCTGGGACCAAAGCCAGACACTCCATGCTGATCTCCCACGTGGGGTGACGAAGCCACTTACTCGAGCCATCACCACGGCCTCCCAGGTCTGCACTGGCAGGAGGCTGGCGCCAGGAGTCACGGGCATGGACGCAGGCGCTCTGAGACGGGATGTGGGCACCAACTCCCAGGTTCTCTTTTGGGTGGGCATACACAGCCTTTGAAAAGCTATAAGAACTTTCATGAACCCACATCTCTTTGAGGTCCCAGTCTGTGCCTGTTCACATAGCGCCGACCCAGCGTTTTCTCTGGAGCTCTCGTCCCTCGGACTCCCAGCCCAGCGGGAGGCCACCTGCGAGCGGATACCGAACGTATGTGCCGCCCTGAGTCTGGCGAGCCTGCATGTGTCCTTCGTCGCTCCGGCCAGTGTCCTTCCCGGCAGTGCCTGGGACGCTGTGGGCACCCCCCCGGAGGACACCAATGCAGAGGTTCAGACTCCTGAGCTCTGATCGGCCGGGACGGCGCCTGCAGATGTCTCTGCACTAAGCTGCCCAGGGTTCCTGCCGCCGTGTCTCCCGCTGCTCCGGATCTGAAGGACTCACAGGGCCGCTTCTCGCCAGCCTAGCGGCTGTGTTGCCCCCACGTCCAGTGAGCGGGGCCACACGGAGCACTTAGCTCAGCACACGTAACAGCCTGAGTCCCACTGCACTCACTGCCCCGCCGTGTCCCAGGGCCGGGTCGAGGGGGGTGACGGTCCCCGTGAGTGGCTGCAGAGGACAGACAGCGGGACTGGGCCTGCCTTCATCTTAGGGTGGGTGGGAAGTGGCAGCGTGGCCGGCTTTTCCAGCACAGCGGGGCGATGCCGCGGGTCCCACACGCCCTTCACTTTCCCCGTCCACAGTTAAAATTTCCTTCTCCTCCCTTGGTGGCTGGGCGGGGCTTTGTGACTGCCTCTGGGAACAGAACATAGCGGAAGTGCTCTGCGAGACACCACAAGAGGGAACGCCTGCTCTCTCGCGCCAGCATGCTAGTGCCCTGGAACCCTAGCACCATGCCGTGGGGAGCCCCCCGGGAGAGGCCCTGGGGGCAGCCAGCAGCACCAGCGTGCCAGGCAGCACTCAGACGGCTCCGCCCTCCAGCTGGGAGGCAGCCAGGGCCCATGCTCTGACCTTGACAGGACTCCTGATCCCAGCCTGCTGAGACGGTGGATGGCTGCATCAGGCCACTAGTTCTGGGGTGACGGCTTACACAGCCAAAGTGGGACCAGAGAAGAAAAGCCACGAAATCCGGCAGGGGGCAGGGGCAGGGGAGCGGAGGCAGCGCACGGGTGAGGGCGCCGGATGGCACTGCTGGCGGCAGGGGCCGGGTAAGGAGACCTTGAAAGCATCAGAGCTCTTCGGTGCTGAACAGGCTCTCGTGGGCACACTCAGATCCAGGCCGAACGGGAGACGGGGGAAGGGACGTCAAGGTCCACAGAGCAGATGAGCGCTGGGCAGTGAGGAGGGGCGGAGAGACCGACGGGGGGAGGGCAGGAGCCCGGCCGCTGCTGAGAAGCTGGGGATGCCTGAGAGCGAAGGGGGCTCTTCCGGAACTCTCCTCCCTCCGACCTTCCGTCTCTCCCACTTTCTACCTCTTCTCAAACATGTTCCTGCCGAAGACACGACATGTCCCATGCAATGCCAGATTCTGCTCCCGAGTACGTTCTCAGCAGGTCACTGCCGGGTCTCAGGGAAGATCGTGTGAGCTGGGGTGCACCGAGCCCTCACGTAGCGTCCGACGTCCCTGCATCTGTCCCCACGTTTGACCTCCACGATGACGCGGGAGGCACCGGCCCGGACGCAGCTGAGTTCAGCGGAAGCTCTCTGTGCGTCTTCACACTTTCCTCTCTGATGTCTTTGCTTACGCTAATTTCTTGGGCTAACTTTTTCTTAATTCTAAACATGCCAGTCCTCCCCATCTTTCAGGACTTGGAAAACAACTAATCCCTATGGACAACAGAAGAGTGAGCGCCCTCTCCCGCTCCGTTCCTTGGTGATGGCAGTGGGGCCGGCATCTGTTGGTGGTGTGAGCACCAACAGAGCGCGGAGGGCCCCTGCAGGGCCGTCCCCACCCCGTCCCTCTCTGCCCTATGCCATGGGCGGAGGGCCCCTGCAGGGCTGTCTCCCACCCCCATCCCTCTCTGCCCTGTGCTATGGGCACTTGCACCTGCACGTCCTTCCCCTGACCTCCCAAGGTCCCTGGGGATGTATTCCTGCTTCTCCCACCCCGGCACAGGGCCTGGCACGCAGTGGGTGCTACATAAATATTTGCTCAGTGAGTGAAGAACAAGCAGGCGGGTGGAGTTAAAGTTTACCTTTGCTCGAACAAACGGTTTTCAAGCATCCTAAAACACTTGAGAGGCGCTCATTTACATCCACATAATCAACGGGCTCAATTACAAGACTCTGGCCAAAACACATTTTCTTCGGGGAGTTTCTGGAAGTGAGAATGCAGAACGCAAATTCATACAATACATTTCTTGTTGTGTAAAGATATTCGGATTCAGAGTAACCTTCCCCATGTGGTCAGAAACGCGATGGATGGAGTCCTCGGGACGGGGGGCTCAGCTCTTTGGTCCTCCGGGGCCACTGACCAGGTACAGGCCCTGCCTTGGCTGCTGTGTGCCGGCTCCCTACTGCTCTGCAGAGAGCTCTGTTAAAGGGGCCGCACCTCGCGGGGCAGGGATCTGAAACTGCTCGTCTGTCTTTTCTCCCAGGAGGTCCACCGAGGGAGTCACGGCCACGGACAGAGGCCCTGCTGGGCGTCCTGCTAGCAGCTCGGACTATGGCTCAGTGATGAGGAATGCCGGGCCGCCCACGGCTCCCGTGTGAGGATTCTGGAGTGAGGCTGACAGAAGAGCAACCCTTCCCGCCGAGGATCGAAATTTCAGCTTCTACCAGGGGAAACGCAAGTTCACTGCCCAAACCCCAGGCCTGTACGCTCTTCTCCCCCACGTCGAAGGGAGGATTACCAGCACACATTCTGACACCCAAATTGACTTTCCGAAAGCCCAGGCCAAAATTAGAAGATTAGGGGCACAATAGGCGAGGGGCAGCCGAGGCAGACCTGCCGGGCTCCCCAGCGGGGGTGGCCGCCCTCAGGCAGTGCCCTGTTGACTCAGGGCTGGGGGCTAGCAATTAGACTGCCTCATTGTGTGAGGGCGGCCAGGCCAGCCAGCCACCAGGGCAGGTTTCAGAGGCTCCTCCGGCTCCTCTTTGTCTTCTAGGCCTTTGAGCACAAGCTTTCCTGGACGCCCGGCTGGCCCCCGGCAGCCACAACAGGCATTATGCGAATTACTCCAATGAAGCAGAAACCACACTACTTTTCTCCCTAGACGCTAACACGTGTGCACCCCGCTCCAGCAGGTCTCCGAGTTTACGGCTACGGCTGCAAATACCGCGTCAGTGAGGAGAAAGGACGCAAGGCGAACACCGTGCAGAGGAGAGGCGAATAGATGTGCCGAAGCAGAAGGCTCGAGCCGTCTTCCACCGGCTGCTGCTTGGGCAGCACGTGGGCCACGGCGGGCGGAGGCGAGACAGCAGCAAGGCCTTTTCCCTGGCCTCTCCCTGGAAGCAGCTCACGCGGATGCTGCCAAGAACTGCCCAGGGCAGCCCAGCCCAGAAACCACCTGGACTCTTTTTCCCCAGGAAAATCTGCTTCCGTAACGAGTGCTACAAACAGAAAGCTGCTGGGTAACTGAGGTTGAAGACAGAAATTACACTGCCGAGAAGAACCACCAAGAGGAAACCAGTGCCTCAACCCTGGTGTGTACCTGCATAGACACAACTGTTGCACACACGTGCCCAGAACCTGGTCTCCTTGGGCAATCCCTAGGCGTGTCCATGCCGAAAGCCCTATCGTCCTGACCGGCCACCGCACCGTCTGCCACTCTCAGTTCTCCAGTCAGAAATCTCCCAGCTGTCCTAGGTACCCATCAGGCCTGAGCGACGCCTTCTCCCCGATCTGCTCCCCGTCGTCCACGCGCTGGCCCCTCTCCACGTCCATGGCCCCACGGCCCTCCACGTGGCTCACCGGGACCACGCGCGAGCCTCTGCCCTGCCCTCTGCCACATTTCTGTAGCACGTGCTGGGCAGCAGTCTGGGGTCCCCTCCCCCTCCACGCAGCTCCAGGCCCGCGCTGGCCTTCAGATACTCCCCAGCGGCTCTGCTGCTCGTGTGGTGGCCTCACCTGGACAGCACGCCGGGCGGGGCCTGTGCGACCCAGAAGCAGATCCTGGAACAAGGCTGCGGGCGTGAGGGATTATCCGTGAGGAGGGAGTGGGACGCAGGGAAGGGAGACACGCTGGCCTAGGACGTGTTAATGGGCAGCTGACGCCAGGGTCTCTCAGAGAGACGGCAAAGAAGGTTCATCACACAGGTGAGGGCTGGGGACGCCGGGCACTGCCCACCTGCTATGTTTCAGGGCACGCGTGTGGGTGTGAGCACTCCTGCACTCTGGAAATGGCTCCCTGTCCAGGGAACAGCCCCAGGCAGAGAAGCACAGGAGCCGGGGCAGGAGCTGCTCCAGGAGGGCCAAGCCACAACACTGACGGCCCACTGAGCATGGGAGCCACGGCAGGTGACCTCCAGGAGGGCCAAGCCACAACACTGACGGCCCACTGAGCACGGGAGCCACGGCAGGTGACCTCCAGGAGGGCCAAGGCACAACACTGACAGCCCACTGAGCACGGGAGCCACGGCAGGTGACCTCCAGGAGGGCCAAGGTACAACACTGACGGCCCACTGAGCACGGGAGCCACGGCAGGTGACCTCCAGGAGGGCCAAGGTACAACACTGACGGCCCACTGAGCACGGGAGCCACGGCAGGTGACCTCCAGGAGGGCCAAGGTACAACACTGACGGCCCACTGAGCATGGGAGCCACGGCAGGTGACCTCCAGGAGGGCCAAGGCACAACACTGACGGCCCACTGAGCACGGGAGCCACGGCAGGTGACCTCCAGGCGGACCAAGGCACAACACTGACAGCCCACTGAGCACAGGAGCCACGGCAGGTGACCTCCAGGCAGGCCAAGGCACAACACTGACCACCATTGCACACAGGACCCACGGCAGGTGACCTCCAGGAGGGCCAAGGGCCAAGGCACAACACTAACCACCACTGTGCACAGGACCCACGGCAGGTGACCTCCAGGAGGGCCAAGGGCCAAGGCACAACACTAACCACCACTGTGCACAGGACCCACGGCAGGTGACCTCCAGGAGGGCCAAGGTACAACACTGACGGCCCACTGAGCATGGGAACCACGGCAGGTGACCTCCAGGCGGGCCAAGGCACAACCCTGACCACGAGTGTGCACAGGACCCACGGCAGGTGACCTTTAGGCGGGCCAAGGCACAACCCTGACCACCACTGCACACACGGTGCCCCTTTCAGCTCAATGCTTCCCTTGCCGTCCTGGAGCCTTCCAGAGCCCACCTCCCAGCGCCTTCCCTCCTCCCCTGCGCCAGAGCTGGTGTCTGGCTCCCGGAGAGCAGGGCCCCTGGAGCCTTGCACGGCGTCGGCACGGGGCAGGCGCTCAGCACGGCTCCCGTCTCCCATACACACAGTGAGACAATCCAGGAACAGACGCATCTGCTTGCATGTTCTGAGTACTACGAAGTCAAGTGCACGGGGGCGGCATCAGGCCGGCGACCTCGGGGCCGCGTTCAAGTCCCTTTGGCCCAGATGCTTCCCCTACAGAATCCAGGGACTCTGCCCGAGCTTTGGGCATCTTCCACACGACCAAATCTGCGTGTCCGTGAAAGCGGAAGCCACTACCCGTACAACCGACTGCCACACGGGGAAACGCTCATGCTTGTGACACTCATCTGCATCCAAACCAGGACAGGCAACGGCTGCTTGAGACGCTGGCGCCGTGGCTGTGCCGTACAGCAGAGCCAGGCTGGAAGGGGCCTCCTGCCCGAGGACACCCCAGGGAGGGCCTGGCCACTGCACACGCGTGACCCGGGCAGCACGGTGGCCCGCAGGCTGCAGCACGTTAGGCTGGAAGGGGCCTCCTGCCCGAGGACACCCCAGGGAGGGCCTGGCCACTGCACACGCGTGACCCGGGCAGCACGGTGGCCCGCAGGCTGCAGCACGTTAGGCTGGAAGGGGCCTCCTGCCCGAGGACACCCCAGGGAGGGCCTGGCCACTGCACACGCGTGACCCGGGCAGCACGGTGGCCCGCAGGCTGCAGCACGTTAGGCTGGAAGGGGCCTCCTGCCCGAGGACACCCCAGGGAGGGCCTGGCCACTGCACACGCGTGACCCGGGCAGCACGGTGGCCCGCAGGCTGCAGCACGTTAGGCTGGAAGGGGCCTCCTGCCCGAGGACACCCCAGGGAGGGCCTGGCCACTGCACACGCGTGACCCGGGCAGCACGGTGGCCCGCAGGCTGCAGCACGTTAGGCTGGAAGGGGCCTCCTGCCCGAGGACACCCCAGGGAGGGCCTGGCCACTGCACACGCGTGACCCGGGCAGCACGGCGGCCTGCAGGCTGCAGCACGTTAGGCTGGAAGGGGCCTCCTGCCTGAGGACACCCCAGGGAGGGCCTGGCCACTGCACACGCGTGACCCAGGCAGCACGGCGGCCTGCAGGCTGCAGCCCGTTAGGCTGGAAGGGGCCTCCTGCCCGAGGACACCCCCAGGGAGGGCCTGGCCACTGCATGTGGCATGACCCGGGCAGCACGGCGGCCCGCAGGCTGCAGCCGTTACCTCCACGAGCCTCTGTGTAGTAAAACACTACCCCAGCCCTCGCGGGTCACAGAGCCAGACGCAGGCACTGCTGAGTTCGCATCCAAGTCTGGAAGGAAGGCTCTGCCTGCATTTCCAGAACTCGGGACCCTGAACACAGGCCACACGCGGCTTCTCAGCCTTGACTCCGGGACTGCTGGGGAGGGCCTGGGTAAGAGGAAGAACAGGTGGTTTAAGGGCCCGTGTGTAACAGACTAGCAACTGTGGGAGTTCATTTTAGAAGTCAAGTTCCCGCTCACAAAATATTCTGCACACGCTGAATACAGACAGGTGATAAAAACACACGTATAATACAAACAAGCGCTGCTTGGAGTTTAACTTGGGAAACCACTGTACTGAGCAGTCTCAGCTCGCTGGAGGCGCACGGCTCCGTCCACCAGCAACACGGAGCCACTGTCGCCAGGGACGGCTTTGGGGCCTCCCAGGGGCTCCCTGTTATTTCTACAGGAACCCTGTCTGTGGGGGCCACCCTGAGGGTGGGTGGGCTGGAGCCAGGGGTCTAAACAGCCCGCCAGGCTGGTACCCTGGTTTCCACCAGGCCCGGGGAGCATGGGTGATGCCGGGAGCTGCTTGTCCATGGAGGCTCTGGGAAGAAGGGGCAGAGGGAAGGGAGCCGATCCTCGGAGTCTGTAGGACAGCCCGCCAGCACTGCGAGGTCGGCACCCTGGGCTGAGGGCCTGGCTGGACCGGCCTACACTCGCTCACTGATCCACTGCCCGGGACAACCGCTCGACTCTCACGGCTCTCAGCGGCACACGGCTGCACCGCTTCTCAGGGCTCTGCCAGCAAGGAACACAGATGCTGGCAGGAGCAGGTGGCCCGGGAAAAGGAGAGCTCGTCACCCTCTCGACATGGAAAGCCACTCGCGGAAGGGACAGAGAGGAAGGAGCCAAGAGGACCATGGGCTCCCTGTGGAATGATCCCAAGACCGGCAAAACAAGGGAATCACCCTGCAGGCTGAGAGCAGCCGAGAGGGCCCGAGGCCGCAGAGGCCTTACCTTCCCGTGACAGCCAAGCACAGCGTGCACAGGCCGTGCAGGAGGCCGGCGGCATGCTGCAGGAACGCGGCCGTCTTGGGGTTCTCGTCCACTGGGCCTTGCACCGACAGGAAGCAGCCGCATAGCTTGTCGATCAGACCAATGTTCACCACGTAGCTAGATTCGGAGGAGAAACGCACGTTACCCATCAGATGTGCAGGACCGTAAACACAGCAGTTCTGAAAACCGGCCACCCTCTTCATCTTCCACCATCAATCTCACCCTGCACAGGCCTGGACCCCCAACCATGCAGATGCAACACAGTTTGAGGCAAGCCTCAATTTCCCAAGACTGGGTCCTGAGTAATTAGCTACTCCTGTCGTTCCTGTCTTCTCTGTTTTGGCCGTGTTCATGTTACCTTACGGGAAAGGCATACGGATGGGATCCTGAGCATTCTCACTGGTCTAAAGGATTACCAGGTGCCAGGACTCAGGAGGCTCAGTGCTGTTAGTTAAATTCACGGCAATACAGGGATGGGGCAGGTAGGATGAGGCCACGCAGATACTCGTTACAACTCAGACTTCTAACGCCGACTGCGGGTTCCCCAGGAGCATAACAGACTGAGAATCTCATTGCTTCTGTCATGAAAGTACCACCCTCGGGTGACAATGACATTGAACAAGCCCTTTCATGTTGTCAGGGCAGCACACTGTTTGCTGGAGCCGTTTATTTAACTAGACCCACAACAGCAGGTCTCTCCTTAGTCCACAAAGCAGCATTTTAGGACTGCAAGAGGCCCGGCGGATAAGGCAGTCTCAGCCTGGAGGTTTTACACGGATCCCCTGCCACTGCATTCACACGTGTGAACAGGGCGGCACTGCCACGCAGCAGTTTCTGGAACGCAGCACTTGCAGCAATGCCTGTGCAGGCGCCGCGGCTCCCAGCTGGACCTGCTCGCTTCCCGACACGCCCTGGCAGGGACAGGAGCTGACCACTCAGCCACACTTGAAGCCCGTTGCCCGTCTCATGCAGGCCCACAACGCCCACCTTTTGCAGTAGCCAGCGCCTGCCTGCCGAGCAGCTCCTAAAGCCCAGGCTCCGGGGGGCATGAAAGCCCTCCTCTGCCACGGGGAGGGCCAGGGACACATGGAGAGCTCGCTATGATCTCACGCACAGGACAGACTTGGAGAACTGACCCCGGTATTTGCACAGCACTAGTCAGTTTAGAAAGGGGTTTCACGAGGATCATGGCAGTGAGTGAGCCCACGGCGGAAACCCCGCTGTCTGCCTGCTCCACGCAGCCCTCAAAGGACTATGGAAGCCAGACCACAACCAGGGCAGGTGGGCGCTCTCTCCCTAGACACGCCCTCTCCTCTGGAGGTGATGGGCGCTCTCTCCCTAGACACGCCCTCTCCTCTGGAGGTGATGGGTGCTCTCTCCCTAGACACGCCCTCTCTCCTGTGAGTGCAGGTGATGGGTGCTCTCTCCCTAGACACGCCCTCTCTCCTGTGTGTGGAGGTGATGGGTGCTCTCTCCCTAGACACGCCCTCTCTCCTGTGTGTGGAGGTGATGGGTGCTCTCTCCCTAGACACGCCCTCTCTCCTGTGTGTGGAGGTGATGGGTGCTCTCTCACTAGACACGCCCTCTCTCCTGTGTGTGGAAGTGATGCTCTCTCACTAGACACGCCCTCTCTCCTGTGTGTGGAGGTGATGGGTGCTCTCTCCCTAGACACGCCCTCTCTCCTGTGTGTGGAGGTGATGCTCTCTCACTAGACACGCCCTCTGTCCTCTGTGTGTGCAGGTGATGGGTGCTCTCTCACTAGACACGCCCTCTCTCCTGTGTGTGGAGGTGATGCTCTCTCACTAGACACGCCCTCTCTCCTGTGTGTGGAGGTGATGGGTGCTCTCTCACTAGACACGCCCTCTCTCCTGTGAGTGGAGGTGATGGGTGCTCTCTCACTAGACACGCCCTCTCTCCTGTGTGTGGAGGTGATGCTCTCTCACTAGACACGCCCTCTGTCCTCTGTGTGTGGAGGTGATGCTCTCTCACTAGACACGCCCTCTCTCCTGTGTGTGGAGGTGATGCTCTCTCCCTAGACACGCCCTCGCTCCTGTGTGTGGAGGTGATGGGTGCTCTCTCACTAGACACGCCCTCTCTCCTGTGTGTGGAGGTGATGGGTGCTCTCTCACTAGACACGCCCTCTCTCCTGTGTGTGCAGGTGATGGGTGCTCTCTCACTAGACACGCCCTCTCTCCTGTGTGTGGAGGTGATGGGTGCTCTCTCACTAGACACGCCCTCTCTCCTGTGTGTGGAGGTGATGGGTGCTCTCTCACTAGACACGCCCTCTCTCCTGTGTGTGCAGGTGATGGGTGCTCTCTCACTAGACACGCCCTCTCTCCTGTGTGTGGAGGTGATGCTCTCTCCCTAGACACGCCCTCTGTCCTCTGTGTGGAGGTGATGGGTGCTCTCTCCCTAGACACGCCCTCTCTCCTGTGTGTGGAGGTGATGGGTGCTCTCTCACTAGACACGCCCTCTCTCCTGTGTGTGGAGGTGATGGGTGCTCTCTCACTAGACACGCCCTCTCTCCTGTGTGTGGAGGTGATGGGTGCTCTCTCCCTAGACACGCCCTCTCTCCTGTGTGTGGAGGTGATGGGTGCTCTCTCCCTAGACACGCCCTCTGTCCTCTGTGTGTGGAGGTGATGGGTGCTCTCTCCCTAGACACGCCCTCTGTCCTCTGTGTGTGGAGGTGATGCTCTCTCACTAGACACGCCCTCTCTCCTGTGTGTGGAGGTGATGGGTGCTCTCTCACTAGACACGCCCTCTCTCCTGTGTGTGCAGGTGATGGGTGCTCTCTCACTAGACACGCCCTCTCTCCTGTGTGTGGAGGTGATGCTCTCTCCCTAGACACGCCCTCTGTCCTCTGTGTGGAGGTGATGGGTGCTCTCTCCCTAGACACGCCCTCTCTCCTGTGTGTGGAGGTGATGGGTGCTCTCTCACTAGACACGCCCTCTCTCCTGTGTGTGGAGGTGATGGGTGCTCTCTCACTAGACACGCCCTCTGTCCTCTGTGTGGAGGTGATGGGTGCTCTCTCCCTAGACACGCCCTCTCTCCTGTGTGTGGAGGTGATGGGTGCTCTCTCACTAGACACGCCCTCTCTCCTGTGTGTGGAGGTGATGGGTGCTCTCTCACTAGACACGCCCTCTCTCCTGTGTGTGGAGGTGATGGGTGCTCTCTCCCTAGACACGCCCTCTCTCCTGTGTGTGGAGGTGATGGGTGCTCTCTCCCTAGACACGCCCTCTGTCCTCTGTGTGTGGAGGTGATGGGTGCTCTCTCCCTAGACACGCCCTCTGTCCTCTGTGTGTGGAGGTGATGCTCTCTCACTAGACACGCCCTCTCTCCTGTGTGTGGAGGTGATGGGTGCTCTCTCACTAGACACGCCCTCTCTCCTGTGTGTGGAGGTGATGGGTGCTCTCTCACTAGACACGCCCTCTCTCCTGTGTGTGGAGGTGATGGGTGCTCTCTCACTAGACACGCCCTCTCTCCTGTGTGTGGAGGTGATGGGCGCTCTCTCACTAGACACGCCCTCTCTCCTGTGTGTGTGGAGGTGATGGGTGCTCTCTCACTAGACACGCCCTCTCTCCTGTGTGTGGAGGTGATGCTCTCTCACTAGACACGCCCTCTCCTCTGGAGGTGATGGGTGCTCTCTCACTAGACACGCCCTCTCTCCTCTGTGTGCAGGTGATGGGTGCTCTCTCAGTAGACACGCCCTCTGTCCTCTGTGTGGAGGTGATGGGAGCTCTCTCCCTAGACACGCCCTCTCTCCTGTGTGTGGAGGTGATGGGTGCTCTCTCACTAGACACGCCCTCTCCTCTGGAGGTGATGGGCGCTCTCTCACTAGACACGCCCTCTCTCCTGTGTGTGGAGGTGATGCTCTCTCACTAGACACGCCCTCTCCTCTGGAGGTGATGGGCGCTCTCTCACTAGACACGCCCTCTCTCCTGTGTGTGGAGGTGATGGGTGCTCTCTCACTAGACACGCCCTCTGTCCTCTGTGTGGAGGTGATGGGTGCTCTCTCCCTAGACACGCCCTCTCTCCTGTGTGTGCAGGTGATGGGTGCTCTCTCAGTAGACACGCCCTCTGTCCTCTGTGTGGAGGTGATGGGAGCTCTCTCCCTAGACACGCCCTCTCTCCTGTGTGTGGAGGTGATGGGTGCTCTCTCACTAGACACGCCCTCTCCTCTGGAGGTGATGGGCGCTCTCTCACTAGACACGCCCTCTCTCCTGTGTGTGGAGGTGATGCTCTCTCACTAGACACGCCCTCTCCTCTGGAGGTGATGGGCGCTCTCTCACTAGACACGCCCTCTCTCCTGTGTGTGGAGGTGATGGGTGCTCTCTCACTAGACACGCCCTCTGTCCTCTGTGTGGAGGTGATGGGTGCTCTCTCCCTAGACACGCCCTCTCTCCTGTGTGTGCAGGTGATGGGTGCTCTCTCAGTAGACACGCCCTCTGTCCTCTGTGTGGAGGTGATGGGAGCTCTCTCCCTAGACACACCCTCTCTCCTCTTTGTAGAGGTGAGAGGTGCTCTCTCACTAGACACGCCCTCTCTCCTCTGTGTTGCAGGTGCAATTCCTCCGGTGCTGCTTGGGCAGACCCAGTATCTGCCTTTCAGTGCCGTCTCTCCTTCACACCTTTTGTCTTCCTGCTCTGAGAACCTTGATCCCTTCCTTGACCCGTTCTCTCTACTGTTTTTTTTTAAATAGCCTATTTTATTTTAAACAAGAAATAAAACAAACTGCTCTCTACTGAGGAATACATGACAAACGATGAATGTAGAAACTTGGGGGCTTGACAAGCTTTACAGTCCCTAGGGATCTTCAAAACGTTCATGAAAATGCAGGTTATGAAGAAACTATGCGTGTATGAAAAAAAACATACTCTACATTCAAATTTCCACAAACTTTCTGACGTCCCCTCGTATACAAATCCACGCTATCCTCTATTAAAAGGAAGGAGGGAACACAGCGTGGAGGCTTATGCGGCTGCTGGCGATGTCGACATCCCATATTGGATGCCAGCTACTCTGCTCTGACCCAGCTCCCTGCTCATGCACGTTGGAAGGCAGTGGAAAATGGCACAAGTTCTTGGGCCTCTGCCACCCGCAGGGAGACCAATGGAGCTCCTGGCTCCTGGCTCCAGTCCAGCCCAGCCTGGCTGTCACAGGCATCTGGAATCGGCCAGCAGATGGAAGATCTCGGTCTCTGTGTCCTCCTGTCACTCCATCTTCTGAATAAACAAGCAAAATCTTTACAGAAAGCTAAGGGACAGTGTCCACCACAGGAAGTCTCCTTGCCTTCAGAGCCATCTCTTCCCACCTGCCTGGCAGTGACATCACTCAGAGTGCCCTCTGCAGAGCAGCGTTGGGAGGCTCACTCGTGGCACCCGGGAGAGCCATGCACCCCGTCCGTGCCCGTCAGGATTCCACTGCCTGGCTGCCTCACAGCTGTCCCTCTCCTGCTGACGGACATAGGGGTTACCCCTACGTTTTTCATTATTATCAATAAGATTTCTATGAATATTCGTGGGCAAGTCCTCCTGAGCATGTGTTCTTACTTCTTTGGGGCAAACACCTGGGGGTAGAACTGCTGAGTCACAGATCGCCACGTCTGACTTCAGCAGTTGCCGGGCAGCCTGCAAAGCAGTGGTACCACTCTATGCCCAGCAGCAGTGCTTCAGGGCCCTGGTTGTTCTACAGCCCCACGTCCTCACTGACATGTGGCACTGTCAATCTTTTTTTTTTTTTTTTTAATATTTTGGCCATTTTATTGGATTTGAAACAGTACCTTGCTGTCCCTTTATTTTGCATTTCCCTGATAACTGATAATACTGAACATCTTTCCACGTGTTCACTGGCTATTTCCATATTATCTTGCATCAAGTATTTGGATCCAAAGAAATCTTTCCCTAACCCAGGATTTTAAAGTTGTACTTCCATAATTTTCACCAGAAGTCTCGTGGGTCTGTGTTTAGATGTGTTCTAATTTTGGGTGTGGTGGCAGGTTAATTTTCTTCCATGTGGATATCCAGTCGTTGCAGCACTATTCAATAAAAGGACTTACTGGGGCCGTGCTGTTATCTCATACTGGAGTGCTGGTTTGAGTCCCAGCTGCTCTGCTTCTGATCCAGCTTCTTATCAATGCCTCTGGGAAAGCAGCAGAGGGTGGCCCCAAGTGCTTGGCTCCTGCCACACACGTGGGAGACTCGGAGTTCTTGGCTCTTCAGTTTGGCCTGGTCCAGCCCCAGCCACTGCAGCCATTTGGGGAGTGAAATCAGTGGTTGGAAAACCTCTCTCTCTACTTCTGCCTTTCAAATAAATTAAATAAATATTTAAAAGAGGACTTTCCTTTCACCATTGAATTCATTTGATCCCTTGATCAAAAATCCACTGGAAGAGGTTGCTAGGGGCTGGGAGAGAGGGCAAACAGGTGGAGCACAAGGGGTCTGTGTGGTGCTGTACTGATGGGTACACGTCATTGTACACGTGCCCAAATCCACAGACTCCACAGAGGGAGTGTTAACGTAAGCTATGGATTCTGAGGTGACACTGACGTCAGTGTAGGCTCACGGATGATAACAGGCGCACGCCCCAGTGTGGGAGGCTGACAGTGGGGGAGGCCGGATGTGTGGGGGCCGGGAGGTCACAGGGGTGCTCGCTACTTTCCACTCAATTTTGGTATTAACTTTAAAACCACCTTAAAATATAACCTATTAAAAAAAGAACTTAACCAAAACATTTTGAAAAATCAATGGTGTATAAGTGTCGTCTAATTCTGAACTCTCAATTCATTCTGACCAACTGGATTATTTTTACATTAACAATATACTGTCTTGATTAGTGTGATTCTGTAATAAGTTACCAAGTCAGGCAAGTCCTCTGATCTAATTATTCCTTTTCAAAATTATTTTGGCTATTCTAGATCTCTGGCATTTCCCTGTAGATTTTAGAACTGACTTGCAAACTTCTCTCAAAAGCCTACGAGATCTTGGTTAGAACTGCACTGAATCTATTAATCACGTTGGTGAGCAACGATCCTTTCACAGTATCTCCTGATGCACAGAAACAATATAAATCTCTATTTATTTCTGTCGTCTTCAATTTCTCTCAGTAATGCTTCACAGAGCTGCTGCATCTTTTATGAGATTCACTCAGTTATCTGACATTTTCTGCTTTTATAAATGGCATTCTTTTCAACCATTTTAATTCCTAACTATTGGTTGCTATTCACAGCAATAGAATTGATTTCTGCGGACGCTGTGCTGTATCCCACAACCTTGCTGAAACCTTATTCTCTGTGCAGTCGTTTTTCTCTTGGAAGATTACATCACTTTCTACAGGTGCAATTGTGACACTGCAAACACCACTAGTTTTGTTTTCTCCTTTATGAACTTCCTGCCTTGTCGTGCCTTTTCCCCTCTGTGAACTTCCAGGACAACACTGAATAAAAGCAGCGACAGTGGACAGGCCCTGTGTATTCTCAAAGAGAAGCAATCTGAGGGGCCGGCACTGTGGCGCAGTAGGTTAATCCTCTGCCTGTGGCGCTGGCATCCCATATGGGCACCGGTTCTAGTCCTGGCTGCTCCACTTCCGATCCAGCTCTCCGCTGTGGCCTGGGAAAGCAGTAGAAGATGGCCCAAGTGCTTGGGCCCCTGCACCTGCACGGGAGACCAGGAAGAAGCTCCTTGCTCCTGGCTTTGGATCAGCATGGCTTGGGTCGCTGTGGTCACCTGGGGAGTAAACCAGCAGACGGAAGACCTCTCTCTCTCTGTCTCTACCTCTCTCTGTAACTCTATCTCTGAAATAACTAAAATATTTTTTTTTTTTAAAGAAACAATCTTAGAGGTGAAGTGTTCAGTGTTTGATCGTGACATATAATTTGGCTGTTCCTAATTTGCTGCTTTCAAATGAATAAATCTTAGAGAGAAAGAGAGAGAGAGAGAGAGAGAGAGAGAGAGAGAGAGAGAGAGAGAGAGAGAGAGAAAGCTTGAAAGTAACCAGAGAAAAGACACATGAGCTGTAGGGGAAACAAGATGCATCAATGCTGATTTTTCATGAGAAATGATGGGCTCTGTATACATTGTGGTAACATCGTTACACAGAAAACCTGTCAAGAATGGAAAAAGGCCAAACAGTGCACATGAGAAATATTAATATCAGACAATCTAGGCTTCAAAACATGGGCATTTAACACAAAGAAAGAGACCAGTGACCAAAGGGCCATCTCCACCACAGCTGAGAGAGCCAGCGGTCCTACAGCGCGTCTAACAACAGAACCTCAGGATGCACGAGGCAACACCTGGCCAAGCAGATGGACACAAATCCACAGTGAGGCTCGGGGACCCCGATGTAGTCACTCCTCATTTAGTCACTGTTAGAACGAGGAAAGAATTTAACAATTAACGGAATTGTGCTGTCCGGTGGAGTAGCCATCAACTCTGTGTTTATTTAATTAAAAAGTTACACGTGCTAGGTAAAAAGGAAGTCGTGCCACTCCTGGGGATTTGCAGAGGGGCCATGAAGCCACTCTGCTGTTTCTGGAAATTCTGTGGCGATTCAGAGAGGAGCTGGGGCATCTGTCCGGGTGGGCACAGATCCAGGTGACGCCGTGTGGCTCTGGAGTTAGCATCTACGTGGGTGTCACTTCTGGAGCCCTCGCCCAGCTAAGCACAGAGTTACTGCACTCACAGGCCTCCCGCCAGCACCCCTGCATTCTGCAGACACAGCAGCTCTCGACGCTGACGCAGGAAGCAGCTCTTCAGGTGTGCAGTGCTGTGCCGACAGTCATTCCCGGAGATCCGGCCTAGCACCTGCTCTGTTAGTCTTTCTGATAATTTTCTAAGCGCCTACTTCCCTGTATTAAATCCTTTTATGTGGGGCCGGAGCCACGGCTCACTTGGTTAATCCTCTGCCTGCGGCGCCGGCATCCCATATGGGCACCGGTTCTAGTCCCGGTTGCTCCTCTTCCAGGCCAGCTCTCTGCTGTGGCCCGGGAAGGCAGTGGAGAATGGCCCAAGTGCTTGGGCCCTGCACCCCATGGGAGACCAGGAGGAAGCAACTGGCTCCTGGCTTCAGATCAGCGCAGCGTGCTGGCTGTGGCAGCCATTTGGGGGGTGAACCAACAGAAGGAAGACCTTTCTCTCTCTCTAACTCTACCTGTCAAATAAAAAATAAATAAATAAAAATTAAAAAAAAAAATCCTTCTGTGCTTCAAACAGCCACAGGGCTTTCTGTTTCCCACAACTGAATTCTGATTGATACAACAGCTGATAAACAATGCCCAGCCTTGCTAGTGATAAGGACAACACACATGAAGACGGCTATCACACGCCACTCCACACCCATCCGACTGACACGTGAAAACACTGGCAAGGGTATGGGGAATGAGAACTCCTATGTCTGATGTCGGGACTGAAATTTGCACAACTTGGAGGAAAACCTGGTGCCTCCTGGTAAGGCGGAGGATGCATTTATCATCTGTCTCACCCACAGCTTCCTCCTGCAGGGGCACGACCTTGAGAGGCTCACAGATGCGCAGGAGGAGCTTTCTCCAGGGATCTGTGCTGTATCACTGCTAGGAAGGTGAAAAGGAGAAACTACTGCCCCCAGGGGCGAATGGGTAAGTGGGGAGCTCCCTGACAGCAGCCCGCAGAGCAGTAGAAAGGGATGGTCCAGCTCCCAGCTGATGCACCTGGGAAGGCAGCGGAAGACGTCTCAATGCCTGGGCCCCTGCACCCACGACTGAGTCCTGGGTTCCCGGCTTCAGCCTGCTCCGTCCCTGGCAACGGTGGGCATCTGGGGAGTGAACCACAGGATGGAAGGTCTCTGTCTCTCCCTTTCTGATGCTCTTTGAAATTAATCAGCCAACCAATCTTTTTTTTTGACAGGCAGAGTAGACAGTGAGAGAGAGAGACAGAGAGAAAGGTCTTCCTTTGCTGTTGGTTCACCCTCCAATGGCCGCTGCGGCCAGCGCACAGTGCTGATCCGTAGCCAGGAGCCAGGTGCTTCTCCTGGTCTCCCATGGGGTGCAGGGCCCAAGCACTTGGGCCATCCTCCACTGCACTCCCGGGTCACAGCAGAGAGCTGGCCTGGAAGAGGAGCAACGGGACAGAATCTGGCGCCCCGACCGGGACTAGAACCCGGAGTGCCAGTACCGCAGGCGGAGGATTAGCCTATTGAGCCGCGGCACTGGCCAACCAACCAATCTTTTTTTAAAAAAATGAAGAAATCTAATATTGTATAGGTTGAGGGTATGAGGACATCCTCATGGGTAATCTTTGTGTAGGCTGATTTAGCAATATTGATCAAAATTCTATTTATTTATTTTTAAAGATTTATTTTATTTGAAAGGCAGAGTTACAGAGAGGCAGAGGCAGAGAGAGAGAGAGAGAGGGAGGGAGGAAGGGAGGAAGGAAGGGAGGGAGGGAGGGAGGGAGAAGGAGATGTCTTTTATCCACTGGTTCACTCCCCAAATGGCTACAAGGGCGGGAGCTGAGCTGATCCAAAGCCAGGAGCCAGGAGCTTCCTCTGGGTCTCCCACGCAGGTGTAGGGGCCCAAGGACTTGGGCCATCTTCTACTGCTTTCCCAGGCCAGCAGAGAGCTGGATCAGAAGCGGAGCATCTGGGACCCAAACCGGCGCCCATACGGGATCCCAGAATGGCAAGTGGTAGCTTTACCTGCCACACCACAGTGCCGGCCTATATTTTTATTTTTTTAAAGATTTATTTATTTGAAATGCAGAGTTAGAGAGAGAGAGAGAGAGAGAGAAATCTTCCAACCAATGGTTCACTCCCCAAACGGCTACAACAGCTGGAGCTGGGCCAGGCCAAAGCCAGGGGCCAGGAGCTTCTTCCAGGTCTCCTATGTGGGAGTAGGGGTAAAAACACTTGGGCCATCTTCCACTGCTTTCCCAGGCACATCAGCAGAGAGCTGGATCAGCAGTGGGGCAGCAAGGACTCAAACTAGCTTCCATATGGGATGTTGGTGACATAGATGGTGGCTCAACCAGTTAAACCACAATGCTGGCCCCTGATCAAAACTCTTTTTTTTTTTTAAAGATTTATTTTTATTTATGTGAAAGAGTTACAGAGAGAGGTAGAGACAGAGAGAGAGGTCTTCCATCCACTGGTTCACTCCTCAGATGGCTGCAACAGCTGAAGCTGCACTGATCTGAAGCCAGGAGCCAGGAGCTTCTTCTGGGTCTCCCACGTGAGTGCAGGGGCCCAAGCACTTGGGCCATCTTCTACTGCTTTCCCAGGCCATAGCAGAGAGTTGGATTGGAAGAGGAGCATCCAGGACTAGAACCGGCACCCATATGGGATGCCGGCGCTTCAGGTCAGGGGTTTAACCCACTGTGCCACAGCGCTGGCCCCCAAAATTCTTAATGCATATTCTTTGACCCAGAAATTCTACTTCTCTTGGGGCTGGCATTGTGGCTTAGCAGGTAAAGGCGCTGCCTGTCACACGTGCATCCCTTAGGGGTCCTATCCCTATCCCTATGGGTCCTATTATCCCTGCTATGGCCTGGGATAAGCAGTGGAAGACGGTCCAAGTGTTTGGGCCTCTGCCGCCTACGTGGGAGCCCAGGATGAAGCTCCTGGCTCCTGGCTCCTGGGCACTGCAGCCAACTGGGGAGTGGACCAGCGGACAGAAAATTCTCCCTCTCTCTGTCGCTCTCAGCTCCCTCTCTACTGTTCCTCTTCTCTCTCTGTAACTCTTTCAAATAAATTGAAAAAAAAAAAAAAAAAGAAATTTTACTTCTCAGGATTTATCATAAGAAAATAATGTTACATGAAAAGAAGCGCACATAAAGATAGTCATCAGTGTTATCTGTAAAAGCCAAGCAAAAACAAAAACAAAATACAAATCCAAAAAACTGCAGCACACCCAAACGAGTAATAATGCGACCTGAAGCAGATCACGGCTATGTCACGGAGTAACGGAAGCCAGCGAAGGTCAGCCTGCACGTTGCTGCTGGTCTGGAAAAACGAGTAAGACACACAGTATATGGAAGTATTGTAATATTTTAATATAATGATCATATATATGTGCCCAAAAAGCCAGACCCAGTAATTATTTTTGGGTGATAGGATAACTATTATGTCTTTTTAAAAAAATCCATTGTGTCTGTGTTTCCCAAATTGTTTTTCTCACGAAGTTCATATTACTTTTTTTAAAAAAGAATTAATGTTTTTTGGCAAGGCAGACCAAGAGCTCCCCTCCTCTGGTTCACTTCCCAAATGCCTACAGAGGCCAGGCCTGCACTGAGCTGGAGCTGGAGCCAGGAGCTCCATCCAGGTCTCCCGTGTGGGTGGCAGGGGCCCAAGTACGTGAGCCATCATCGCTGCCTCCCAGGGAGCATCAGCAGGGAGCTGGGATCAGGAGCAGAGCTAGGACTCGAACCCAGGCACCATAAATAGGACAAAAGAGTGAGGCCAAACACCTGCCCCTACTTGCTAGTTTTCTTTTTAAAAGATTTATTTTATTTATATGAAAGGCAGAGTTACCGAGAGAGAGAGAGAGAAACAATCTTCCATCCACTGGTTCATTCCCCAGATGGCAGCAACAGCCAGGGCTGGGCCAGGCCAAAGCCAGGAGCCAGGAGCTTCTTCCAGGTCTCTCACGTGGGTGCAGCGGCCCAAGCACCTGGGCCATCTTCTACTGCTTTCCCTGGCATATCAGCAGGGAGCTGGATCAGAACTAGAGCAGCTGGGACTTGAACCGGCATCCATCTGGGATGCTGGTGCTGCAGGCAGTGGCTTAATGTGCCACGCCATGGAGCTGGCCCCTACTTATTAGTTTTATGATGAGGAAAAAAGATGCTATGTTTAAGGGGAAGGACAGACACACCATCTGCTGTTGCAAGGGGCCTGAACCCCTGGCCTGCGTGAGCAGTGATGCAGGCAAGGTGACAGACCGGAGAGCGAGTTACAAGGAGACAATCGCCACGTGCCAGAGTCTCTCCTGGCTGGGACTTTGTCAGGTGACTGGGGAATCTCTGACAACGCAGAGCTGCTGGCCTAACCAACTGACCGGGCACCGGGGCCACTGATGAGCACAGAGGGCGCCAGAGGAGGCCTCCTCGGGGTGGAGAGACGCATTCAGCTTCGAGGTCCTGCAGTCCGAGGGGCGGCAGCCAGATGTGCGGCCAGGGCCTGGTGCCTGGACAGTGCCAGCCAGAAGTGCGGTTTCGTAGCTCCTCCTTTTGTGTCTGCCTCGTGCCGAGAAGGCCTGATTCCAAAACCCTGCCGACAGTGACTGACCCTCACCCCCCGCCTCCCGGCCGTGCCACGAGATCTCCTTGTTTGAGAGACTTCTAACGGGAACATGGTGAAAAAATTATGGGACCCCAGCGTGAATCCATTTTCTAAGCAAATTTCAAGTCAGTATTTTTTTTTCAAATTGAGATTCGCTTCTGTTCCACAAACAGTATTGCTTTCCTAGAACTGTGCTAAACACTGTAATTGCCAATATTTTCATTTTACAGAAAAATTGCAATGCTTCATGGTCGAAGGACATTGGTTGGACGAGCTGCGAGGTCTTTTTACTTCCGTTTGTATCCCAGGACCTTTGGGAAGTGTCTGCCATAAAATGAGATGCTGTCGAGTAAAGAGGTGAAGCCAGTGCCTGCAGAGCCGGCATCCCACACGGGCATTGGTTCAAGACCTGGCTGCTCCACTTCTGATCCAGTTCCCTGCAAATGTGCCTGGGAAAGCAGAGGAAGATGGCCCAAGTGCTTGGGTCCTGGCACCCATGTGGAAGACCCGGATGGAGCTCCTAGCTCCTGGCTTCTGCCTTGGCCTATCCCTGACTGTTGCGGCCATTTGGGGAGAGAACCAGTGGATGGAAGCTCTCTCTATCTCTGCCTTTCAGGTAAATAAAATAAATCTTTAAAAAGATACAGTGAGTCCAGGAGACCATACTTTGCTTTATATTTCCAAGAGTCTCTTAGGTCTACGAAGCTGGCTGAGCCATGTGAAGTGGTGAGACTGAGTACCCCCACCATCTCAGCTCCCCTGTGCTGGATGGCTCAGGCTCTGCCTCGGCCTGTCTCAGGACTTCGGGCCGGAGAACAGCTCCCAGACCGTGTGGACCCCTCGCCCCTCAACTGCGCAGCTGACACTGAGGTCCAGGTGCAGGTGCAGGCTGCGGCAGGGCGTGGGGTGAGGTTCAGGGGCTGATGATGGGTGTGGCCTGGGCTGCTCCACACAGGCTCCCCCAAGGCCAGCACCAGCTGGCAGGAAGAAAGCCATTGCGCCCGAAGTGGTTCAAGTCTTAGAAACGGCAGCACGGGTTTGTGACACGTGTTTATTAATGATTTCTCAAGGTCACGTGCATCGGCTGGTGGGACATTTGACGACTGCTGCTTCCCCCAGCGCCTTCTCCCTCTACAAGGACCTGGTGAGTGTGCCAGCACCGGCGGCAATGCATGTACCGTCCCTGGAAGGCACGGCCGCCTTCCCGCCTCCCCACAGCCGGGGCACATGGCCGAGCGGCCTGGTCGGCTGCACCCCACGCCGGCGTTCATCAGCCGAGGTGGCCCAGTTCTCCGTGGCCAGGAGGACGTGAGGAAATTGAATGGGATCAAGCGACCAAGAGAAAGGCCAGCGAGGCTAAGAGTCAAGTGCTGTAAGATAAACGGCTGTGCACCCGAAGGGCCTGCTGCTCTCCGGCAATAAATATGCTTAGGGGAAGGGGGCGGGCAGACGGACGGATCCGTGAGCACAGCCACCCAGGGCAGGGAAGACACTGAATGAACAGCCGCTCCAGAGCGAGCGCTGCAAGATGCCGAGGGAATTTATGAACTGCGAAAGAAACAAACACAGGGAGGCATTCTCCTCCGACGAACCCATCCAAGCTCCAGAGCACAGCAGGATGCATGGACCCGGGGAGCCAGAGACCAGGGTGGACCACAGCAGAGCTGCTGGCAGGTGGGACAGGTAACTGATGAACACCAGATGGAGCGCTGTTGGGAAATTAAATGTCGTGCCTGATTCCAGATTCACAAGGGAGAAAGAATTCAGATGCCCGAGCAGGGAGTAAATTTCCCTGGGGAAAAAGGAACCTCAGGAGGAAGCAGGGCTGACCTTGAACAGGTGTCGGAACCCGCCACGCTCTCCCACCTGCGCCTGCGCCTGCCTATTGCACAGGGTAACCTCGGGCAACGCACTGGCCCTCTCTGCACACTGCCCTCATCCACAAAGTGTGCATGGAACCCTCCACCTCCAGGAATGTGAAACTCCCACCACAGTACTTCGCACACACCGCCCACCCCACCTCCCCAGTGGGTCACTAGGGTTGCTGTGTTAGGCCTGAACCAAGTTTCTTTCCTTTTATTTATTTTTTAAAATTTTTGACAGGCAGAGTTAGACAGTGAGAGAGAGAGACAGAGAGAAAGGTCTTCCTTTGCCGTTGGTTCACCCTCCAATGGCCGCTGCGGCTGGTGCACTGTGCTGATCCGAAGCCAGGAGCCAGGTGCTTCTCCTGGTCTCCCATGGGGTGCAGGGCCCAAGCACTTGGGCCATCCTCCACTGCCTTCCCGGGCCACAGCAGAGAGCTGGCCTGGAAGAGGGGCAACCGGGATAGAATCTAGCGCCCCGACCGGGACTAGAACCCGGTGTGCCGGCGCTGCAAGGTGGAGGATTAGCCTGTTAAGCCACGGCGCCGGCCCCAAGTTTCTAACAAGAAATGAGATAGTGGGATTCTCAGAATTCTCTCCTTGAGTCCAAAAGAGGTGACGTCAAGAAAGTGGTACCAGCTCTGATGCTACATAGGCTAACGGGCACGACTAAGGACCAAGATCGGCACGCTGAGCTCCAGTTATATTGCTTTTAATTCCAAGACTTTTCCCTTCTTTCTACACAATGTGCTATATTCTCTCCTGGGAATCTGTGAATGGCATTGGTGAGAATCATTGGCATCACGTGAGCCCTGAGAATTAAAAAATAACTGTAAGGTAATTTTTTAAGCAAAGAACCAAGTTCTATGTCTTAAGTCGTCAACAAGAAACCCAGCAAGCCTTACCTGATGAGGTCCTGAACTCGACTGTTAAAAGCATCACCTTGGGAGGGTTTGCTTTTCATTTCCTGTGTTGATATTTTTGGTGTCGCTGGCCGGCTGTTCCCATCTGGTCGATTGGCAATCAGGCAGCCAAAAACCGCAGCACTCACTTTGAGAAGTCCAGTCGTCAAGCCTTCAAAAACTTGTTTATTTGTATTTCTTCCCAAAATAGCATTATTTTCGTCTGGAATATAAACCTAGAAGAAAAACACTACAGTCAATGTGCCGCAGCAAAGCCACCGAGCAGACGGCGGGGGGGAGGGGGGGCTCAGAGCGCTTCTGCAGTCATAAATAATTCCGAAATTCTGGAAAGGACGGACTGAAACGTTCAGAAGTTCGACTGCCGGTCCAGACCTCAGCTGTGCCCTCACTACCTGCGTGACCTTGGGCAGGTTACAACCCCCAAACTCCAACTTTCTCATCCATAAAACAGGGCTACTGACAACACCTCTATCATAGGTTCTTGTGAGAATTACACAAGCCAATGCATTTAAAATGCTTATTAGCACATGCGCAGACACACAGTAATTACTCAAGATTTATTCTATTGGATAAATTACAGTAAAGTTATATGGGCTCAGAAAATAACTGATGATCTGGCATTATTTTTTCGTTAGAGTAAGCTCTTTTTTAAAGATTTATTTATTTATTTGAAAGGCAGAGTTAGCAACAGCTAGGATGTGCCAGGCCCAGGTGCACCGGCAGAGAGCTGGATCAGAAGTGGGGCAGAGGCCGGCACTGTGGTGTAGCAGGCTAAGCTGCCGCCTGCATGCTGGCATCCAATATGGGCACTGGTTCAAGTCCAGGCTGCTCCACTTCCAATCCAGCTCCCTGCTAATGTGCCTGGGAAAGCAACAGAGGATGGCCCAAGTGCGTGGGTCCCTGCATCCACATGGGAAGAAGCTCCTGGCTTCTGGCTTCGGACTCGCTCAGCCCAGCCTTGGCTGTTGCAGCTATTTGGAGAGTGAACTAGCAGATGGAAGAGCTCTTCCTTTCAAATAAATAAATCAATCTTAAAAAAAACAAAACAAAACAAAAAACAAAAGAGAAGTGGAGCAGACAAGACTGGAGCCAGCACCCCCACGGCCTCCCAGGACCAGCGTGCAGTTCGCAGAAGACGAATGGGGAAAGACCCAGGAAACCCCGACAGCTGCCCGCGGGCCCCTGGGCAGCAGCCTGTGCGTCATCCCCACTCTGCTTGTCCAGATCCACCAGAGTGGGGAACGCAAGATCACCTGGCTCAAGAGCGAGCATCTTTATCAACAGAGTTCAACCCAGCCACCAGGCAGCCAGCCGGTGCCATCCTTGTGTCTACCCGCACGCAGAGGGAGGCAGGGCGTCTGGCACACGGCACAGCAGTCTGCGCAGCCACGGTGTCCCCAGTGTGACCGGGCAGACACACACAGCTAACCCCGCTCATGGACGTCTACTTTCTTGTACATGCTGCATCTCCTATGGTGCACGTCTCACTAACCCATTGTCAGTCTTTCTTCCTAAGTTCAAACACATTGGTACTTTGTTTTTTTTTTTTTCTTTTCTTGGCTGCTTTTTAAATTCATATTTTTAAAATATTTCAAATAACACGGAAACAGGTAGAGAAGAGTTGCAGGAACACACACATATGTAACGATTTTTCCTCTTTCTGCATTCACTTGTTATGTAAGTATTGCACACACACGTACCATGTTCCCTGAAGACTAGTGTCACATAGCGTGGGGTGTACGTCAATTCTTTTCCTCCAGTGGCGGCCTCTTCTCGAGATGTGCCGCCTCCGGCCCTGCACTGGCCCGGCCGCTCTCGCCTACAGATGCCCTTCACCGCCCACCTGGGTTACAGTCCCTTAGTTCCTGGATCCTATGGCTTCCTTTTCTTCTGTTATTTTTTTTTAAGATTTTATTTTTTTGAAAGGCAGAGTGACAGAGAGTGGGTGAATGGGTGAGAGATAGAATCTTCCACCTGCTGCTTCCACCTCCCACTCCCCAAATGTCCATGAAGGTGGGGGGCTGGGCCAGGCTGAAGCCCCAAACCAGGAACTCCCACAGTGGCTTTACCCACCAGGCCACAAAGCCGGCCCAGGGATGCAAGCTCAAAGGCCCATGCCACCCATGTTTTAAAACTCACTCAATAAATTCCCTGAAGAGCTGGGAACTCACTCACTCTGGGTGGCAGGAACCCAGCTACCGGAGCCATCACAGCTGCTTTCCAGGGTGAAGTCAGGAGCAGCAGCTGGAGCTGGAGCTGGATGCTGAACCAGGCGCTCTGATATGGCACGAGGCTATTGTAAGTGCTGGGTCAAATACTACACACACACACACACACACACACGGGATCTCTCACGTGCTGGTTCAGTCCCCAAATGCCAGTGGCAGCCATGGCAGGGCCACGTGGGAGCTGGGAGCCAGGAACTCAGTTTGGGCCTCTCCTGGATGGCACAGTCACCACCTGCTGCCTCCGAAGGTGTGCGTTAGCAAACAGCTGGAGCTGGGCGGCAGGTGCAACTCAAACCCAGGCATTCTGATGGGGGGGAGGTTCCTCTTCTCCCCAACAGCCTTGCACTGCTTTTCACCATGAAGCATTTAAAATAAAACACTGTGCAGACACACACAGCTGCGCGAGCACTCAGGAAACTCCCGCTTATCCGCAAGGGTTTTATCCAGCAACTGCACCAGGAACTGCAGTTGAGAATGAAGAAGAAATAAAAACGACTTCTGAGTCACCAAATTTAATGTCATCTATTTAATCACTTGCTCTTCTGACACTTGAATACATAATACATGAGGGTACTCCAAAAACCTGTGAAAAACTGAATTAAAAGGGTATGTTTATTTTGAGGGAAAAAGGAAAAGATAAAGAAATCTCTGCACCCTGAGACACGGCCAAGGTTAGCAGGGTGACGTCCAGCTACCCTCGGGCCCTACGATGCTGACTTCATGGTTTATAGGAAAGGGGAGCAAAATTAAAGAGGGAAGTGGTAGCCTTTCTAGAGGCGGGCAGCCGCAGGATGTGACACCGACCGTGGAAGCCCAAGGCAGACACGAGAACGCAGACGCCACTGCATTGTGGGATGGTTAGTCCTATGCACCTTCACCTGCTATGACGTTATTACTCGCTACAAACCACTTCTGCGGTGGGCCGGGAAGGATGAAGACCAGTGTTCACCGGGGTTTCCCGCTGTGCCGAGTCGCTCAGCATTTTCCTATTTCATCTCTCTTCATTCTTACAGAACGAGGTGGGTATTTGGTCTGGTGGTTAAGGTGCTGGTTAACAGGGCCACAACCCGCATCAGGGTGCTGGGTCTGAGTCCCCGCTCCACCCCCAGCCAATTCAGCTTCCCGTGACTGCGGCTCCTGGGAGGTAGTGTGAGGGTTTGAGTGAGTGGTTCCCGCCACTCTTGGGGACACCCAGCCTGAGTTCCCCGCTCCTGTCTTCAGTTTGACCCAGTGCTGGCTGCCGCCGCAGGCATTTTAGGAATAGGTCAGGAACTCTGTGTCTCTCTAGTAAATAAAAATTAGTATTTGTCTTCAGGCTGAGAAACCCAAGTTCAAGGCCTGCAGGCAACAGACCCAATCTCACAGCTGGCTGTGGGGGAGCGGGACCCGCGCCTGGCCTGGTGGGCTCTGCACCCCACGTCCCTTCCTCCACTCCAACTCACTGGGGACTGTGGAGGAGCCCCGTCTCGGGGAGAGAGGTGGAGCCGACCACAGGCCAACGCTGCCCCCCTGATGCCTGCTCTGTGCAAAACCAGGGACTTCCGGGCAAAAGACCAAGAAGATATGGAGGGGTTGCTGGGATAGTTCTGGGTGAAATACGTCACCTCGGAAAGGGTGACGAATACTACACCAATGACTCAGGAACCGGAGATGCGGCTTGGGGACCGAACGACATTTCTTCTCTGCCCCGGGACAGTGAGCGCAGTGCTGTTCCTGGCTCACGGCTGCCGCTTTTCACTCCCGCTTCGCTGGGCTTTGCCATCAACCATGAGCACCATTTTGTCAGTTTCTCGGAAAGCGAACGCAAACTGAAAACCGTCTCCAGTGACCGGGCAGGAATGTGGTGCTGCAGCCTGAGGCCTCCTCCCCCGTCAGGCTCGCTGACTCCCGGGGCCTTGGACCTGGGCCCCCAAGTCTCTTCCTTCCTCATCAGGATCTCCTACTTTCCAACGCTCTGCGAGCCCCACGTCCGATTCAGCCACGGCACCCTACTCTCGGCCGGTTCTGTTTACTTCTAACTGCAGTATTTCACGCTGGGCCCCTCGCTGCCCAGAACACAGGGCTCGGGGTCACTGCTGGTGAAGTCATTTTGCAGAACTATACTGAAATGGCCCAGCGGTTCCGCGCTCCCGTGCAGGTTCGCCCTCTGGCAGTTTGAGAGATCCACAGCAGCGCTGGCAGAGGACAACCTGTTTCACCCAGGGAAGAATTTCAGGAAGGCCAGAGCTGAGGAGAGGGGGAGCTGATCTTCGGAGACACAAACAGGCTTTCGGGTGGCGAGGGCGGCGGCGTGTGGGCGCGCTGTAAGGGATCCCCCGTGCACAGTGCACAGTGCGCCACCGCCCTGCTCCGGGTGCTATCGCCGTTACCTCCCCGAGGTAAAGTGACTCGCGGGCAGCCCACTCTGTGGGGACACCTTTCGCAGATGAAATGCACCCGAGGGCTGCCATCTGTGCCTGCATCAGCACGTGAGTCGGAACTCACTCCCAGCACAGCTGCTGGGTCCAGGGCAGCTGCGGTCCAGCGCTGCCCGCCCTCCCCGCCTGCCGGCCTGCTCTGCCGCACACCTGGCTTGCCGCACACCTGCGTGGGTGGTCTGCGGAGGGCGAGGGAGGGTTACCTTCCCAGCACGCGGTACCTCCTGCTGCTGTGGCCCAGCCAGGGAAATACAGAGCCACGGAGCTCGGAGCTCGGAGCTCGAGGCCCCTTTGAAGCCGTCACCCCCGAGGCAGACGTCCAAAACCACACTTTCTTTTTCAGGTGAATGGAAGGTTTTTCCTCTGGAATATTTTCTTAGACTACTGTAACCTTAAAATAGCATCAAATTACAAGATGATTTCACTTACATCTTCTTCCCAAAAATACCAGTTATTTATCTATTTGAAAAGCAAGAGAGAGAGAAAGAGAGAGAAAAAGGGAGGGAGGGAGAGGGAGAGATGGATCTCAAAAGATCTCTCATCTGCTGATTCACCCCCCAAATGCTTTGTAATAGCAGGGCTGGGTCAGGCCGAAGCCAGGAGGCAGAATTCAGTCCAGGCCCCCACGTGGGTGGCAGGGGTCCTGCTGTCTCTCAGGGTCTGCGTTAGCGCAAAGCTGGAACAGGGAGCGGAGCCAGGACTCAAAGTCAGGCATCCAGCGTGAGACGCACCATGCCTGCCCACTCCTCTCGCACACACTGTTCCTGAGGGCTTCCTCTCCCTCTCCGGAGATACTGTGTACGCAGGTCACATGGTGTAGAGTCAGAAAGAGGCAGAAGTGAATCTGTTCATCTTCTCTTTGGAAACCCAGGTCCAGAGGCCGGGCTCTTCCAGGGAACACAGAGGCTGCCAGAGCCAGAAGACGTCTTTTTGCAAAAATGAAATTAAAGGTCACTATCACTTTCAGAGGCCTTGCTGGGACTCTGCCCCCCACGCAGGTTTCAGGCACTTCTGCGTCCTAGCTTGCCACACAGACGTGTTTTTATCTGTGATATAAACCCACTGTTTATATCAGAGAGAAACCATCAGAGAGAAAATTAAATTGGTGATCAGTTTTTAATTCAACATGGTGGACTTTTAGCATTCTGAAGCTGGGTTTCTGTATTTCCCAGTTCTGTGGTGCGCTCACAATGGTCCGGGCACAACAGGAGAACCAACAGAAGACTTTAAAAAACACCCGTTGGCTGGCGCCACAGCTCACTACGCTAATCCTCTGCCTGCAGTGCTGGTACCCCAGGTTCTAGTCCTGGTTGCTCCTCTTCCAGGCCAGCTCTCTGCTATGGCCCGGGAGTGCAGTGGAGGATGGTCCAAGTGCTTGGGCTCTGCACCCGCATGGGAGACCAGGAGGAAGCACCTGGCTCCTGGCTTTGGATCGGCGCAGCACCGACTATAGCGGCCATTTGTGGGGTGAACCATCAGATGGAAGACCTTTCTCTCTGTCTCTCTCTCTCTAACTCGGCCTATAAAAAAAAAAAAAAAAAAAAAAAAAAAAAAGGGGGGGGGGGGGAACCCACCTGTCTACCTGTCAGGCAGCACTAGAGCACAGAAAAAAAAAAGAGGAAAGAGGGCCACGCACGGGGAGGGGCGCTGGCAGTGCACGTGGGTTCCCACACTGCTGGCATCACTTCACTTCCTGTCGCTGGACTGGCACCACACATACAATGGTCTGTTTGCCACTGACAGTTTATAAAACATTCACGTTCACGCTGTATTATGCATAAACACAGAACTGTGGAAAGACATTTACTGTATTAACTTGGCTTCAAAATGTAGCAGCAGGCTGAGCTGCCAGTGGGGTCACAGGCATCCCACGGAGCGCCGGTCTGAGTCCCGGGTGCTCCACTTTAGATCCAGCTCCCTGCTAATGCCCCTGGGAAAGCAGCAGAGGACGGCCCAAGCGCTTGGGCCCCTGCACCCCTGTGGGAGACCCGGATGGAGCTCCTGGCTCCTGTTTCTATCTGGCCCAGCCCTGGCTAACGAGGGCATTTGGGGGAGTGAACCAGTAGGTGACAGATCTCTTCCTCTCGGTCTCTCCCTCTCTGTCATTCTGCCTTTCAAATAAATAAATCTTTAAAATATATAAAAGGAAATTACAAAGGAATGGAAAATTTATCCTAAATAACGACCACTTCTAACATGGGCAAGCCCTTGAGTCTGTTGACAGATATAAGATTTTATTTTATTTATGTGAAAAGCAGAGCAAGAGAGAGACAGGTATCTTCTAACTACTGGTTCACCATCTAAATGGCCAAACAGCGAGGGGCCACAGATCCGATCCAGGTCCTCCACATCCGTGGCAGGGGCTCGAGCACCTTGGGCCATCACCTGCTGCTCCCCAGAGTGTACGTGGGCAGGAAGTGGAAATCAGCAGCCATCTTAAGTATCAGCAAGAACCCGAAAACAGTGAGAACCAATGAAAAACAAGGGAGGAAGGTACAGGGACGTCAGCCAGGAAGCAGTTAAGCCGCGGAAGTCAAGGTTAAAAACAAAACAAAACATGACACCGGCATGGAGGACACACGCTAGAGGGAGGGCCTGAGCAGGGACCAGAGGCTCGGAGTCGGGGAGCCCCCAGCCAGCGGCCAGGTCAGCCCCTGGAACAACACCAGACTCCTGAATTTCAGCGTGGTCCCCTCAGCACCCGGAGTTCTCCGACCGCTCACCGACTGTCCGTGAAGTCAACGTCTGGCCCTGCTCCGGGCCCTGTGCCCCTGCACCCAGCAGGCCTGCTCTCCCTTCCCTGGCGCCTGCTGAGCCCCTCACGGCAAGGACTCCAATCCCTCTCCCCTCCCACGGACCCTGTTCTCCCGTGGGATGGCAAGCCTCCTGTGTTGAGGGCCGCCTAATCCTAGCACGCGAGGGGGCTTGCTCAGAGGCCACGTCTCGCCCTCACCCTCGAGATCACAGCCTTCTCTGGGTGAAACCTCCCAGAAAAGACCCGCTCTGGACCCTGTAGCTGGTTCTTTTCCAACTCCAGCCCACAGAGGTTCTTCACAGCCCTACTTGTCTCACTCCAAATAACGGTTATGCCTCCCAGCTTCCACGCATCTGATTCGCCTGCCCATCATGGCCAGGCTCCTAGGGACACAGCTCAAGCCAGGCTGAGCCAGGAACCCAGAACTCCATGTGGGTGGCAGGGGCCCAAGCACTTGAGTTTCACTGCCACCTCGCAGGGTGGGCGTGAGCAGGCGGCTGGGAGAGGAAGTGGCGCCAGGACTTGGACGGAGCTACTCCAGCAAGGAAGGCAGGCTCCCTAACTGGCGGTTTAACCCTCCACGACGGCTTCAGGCCTCTGAGTCCAGCACAGATAATGTCTACGGTCACTGCCTGGGGTTTCTCACGGAGACCGCAGTGGCGAGGGAGGCAGCAGTAGAACAGCAGCAGCCAGCATTCAGTCAGCAATGACCGTGAGGTTCCTGGCTAACAGCTTTGACAGATTAACTCACCCAACCACACGACGTGCCCACAGAGCGGCAGTACCGGGTTCCCTATTTTCAGAGTTGAGAGCCGAGACTGCCAGTACAGACTGGCAGAGCCAGGAATTCTCTCTAGACGGCCTCACTCCTGAGTCCGAGTCTTTGTTCTACCAAACTTGTACCACAGCGAGTGGGATTCATGATTTCTGGCCTGGTGGCTAAGGCACCCACGTCCGAGGAGGAATACCCGGGTCTGACTCCTGGCCCAGGCTTCTGATCCCAGCTTCCTGCTGGCACAGACCCCGGGAGGCAGCAGGCAACGGCCCGAGTAGCTGGGTCCCTGGCACCGAACAGTAACTAGGCCTCACGCACAAGGGGGACCTGGACTGAGTGACCAGTGTGGCCCTCTGGGGGGTGAAGCAGCATAGGGGGGCTATGTCTCTCTGCTTCTCAAATACAGAAAGGCACACTTCTGAGAAGGCCATCGAGAGTGGTGGACAGTGAGCGTGTGGGGCGGGACAGGCGGACGCGGGCAGCTCCCCCGCTCTCGGCTGGGACGGGTACAGTGGCAGCGACGCGGCACAGCCTCACGAGCGGCAGCTCACATTTTGGCAAAGTTTAGACAAAAACCCACCCAGCAATGAAACCACTGGAAAAATGTGAGTAGTGGGATCCACACGGAAGTCAGACTTAAGCCAATTACCTGGAGGCAGCAAATAAGCAGTTTTTAGAAAGATGCTGTACCCTGTTTTCCTACAATGACAAGTGTCCGCTGCACTGTGTGTGACGTGCACAAGTCTGCCAGACGTCTTGGCCTCACTCCCCTCCAGCAGTCCTGTGAGGGACGCACCTGCGAGCGCCCCCCTGGATTCCAATCTGCGCCCACACACCTGGCTCAGGCTCTGCCCTGGAAGCCAGGCAGGAACCCCCCCTCCCACAGCCCCGCCCCAAGTCGGGGTGGCGCCTCCCTGGGCTCAAGGCAAGGTGGGGACAAAAGCGCCAGGCTCTGGCCTCTGAGGACCTGCCCGGGCCTGGAACTGCAGGCACAGACCCCACTGCCTCACAGGCCCGGCCCTTCTGTTCTCCACAGGGCTCCGCGGCTGCCGACTCCTTCCTCCCCTTCCCTCCTCCGGGGATTTTCAAGAGCCCAAGGGTGGCTTTCTTCCAGGCCTCTTGCTCCAGCCCCTCGCCACCCCGCTCCCTCCAATCTCCACCTGCCTGATGGTTCGGAGGCCTGGCTCCCAGTGCCTCCTCCTTCATGAAGCCCTCTCCACCTGGACTTGCTGCTCACACGTCTCTGCCTCCTGGGTCTGCCTGTGGCCCGGGCCCGGCACTGGAGGAACCCGTCCTGGGAAGGGCCAGACGGTCAAGTCTGCTGCTCTGCAGGCTCCAGCATTGCTGTTGCAGTGCGGCCACGGCTGTTAGAGGGGGAGCAGCCACACGGGGACACACGGGGTGGCTGGGCTGTGGGTGCCAGCTGGCTGGACTCTAAGCTTCTCAAGAGCAGGTGCCACCCCTGTGAGGCCGAGCTCAGCAGGCCCTTGCCTGAGAGTCACTCAGAACTGAGCAAGTTACAATGACCTAAGGAAAGAGGGAGGGTGGGGAGGCAGGAGGCGGCGGGCAGGGTGGGTCAGAGGACAGGGACCTGGGTGCAGGGCTGACCCCCACAGGACAAGGGTCACCTGCTGCCGGCCGGCCTCAGACCGCGTGTGCCATCTTTCTGCAGGGGGTGAGGGGGACCCCCGTCCCCCAGTAGCTGTCTCTGGGAAAGTGTCTTTGTCTCCACCTCCTAAGTCCGGGGTGAAGAAGTATACTTTTTGCCTAGTCTCACCAATTGACAACATTTTGCAAAAGTTCATTTAAAAAAAATGAACTTTATGGCAACACACACCCTTTTAAACTGCGTGCCTTCAAGAACGTTAAGAACTGCTTGTGTCTGCGGAGGAACCATGGGGACCGCGGTCCAGGACAAGTTCATCACCCCAGGGAGCCTGTGTGCCCTCTCGCCCCCTGGGGCCCCAGCTCCTAGAATTAAAATAACTGGAATCATACAGTGGGCAGCCTTTTGCGTCTGGCTTTTTTTCGTTCTGAAAAACGTTCCCAGGGGTTCTGAGTGACCGCTGAGCTCGCCACAGCTCATCCCTTTCTCTAGCTAAGGAGCAGCCCGTGGCATGGACGCCACACGATTTATCACTGCCCGTGCCGACGGACATGTGTGTTGTTTACGGATTTTGAATTATTCGTGGCTAAGGCTGCCCACATCATTGTTGGATGAGCCTGTGTGTGCGTGCACGCGTGTGCGGGTGTGAGTGTGCAGAATCGCTACACACATTTTTCCTAGATCAACAGCTGGGAAGCAGGGGAAGTGCGTGTTGACAAGAAACTGCCACACCTGAAGCACATTTTTTTTTTTAATGACACAGGGGTCTGCTGAGCTATGTTGTAACGGTCCAGGAGAGAGCAAGTTATCTGTCGGGGAACACAGCGCCATGCTGAAGTGTGGCTGCGCCGTGGCCAGAGGCGTTAATGCACTCTAATATTGCTGATTTCTCCGCTCCCGGCAGACTGCTCTCACAGGTGAGCAGGAGCGCAGCGGGAGCAGAGGCCAGCCATAAAAAATGCTTTCAGTCCATTTCCCACATCTCATAAAACCCCAAGAGGAGTGAGCAAGGGCACAGAAACAGGAACTTCGCTGTGCGTACGCCGTTTGAATGTCTGGTGTTACAATTTTCTTTCATTTACGGGGAAAGCCAGAAGGCCTGACGCTCCGTGCCCTGCTGTGTCAAAATACACATACGTGACGCCACCGGGCTGCACGCATTGGGAAAGCAGCAGACTGCAGGCTGCAGGTGCTGGGAGCAGCCGGGACAGCGTTCCCCCATACTCACTTCCCAGGTTCTACCTGTCCCCCACACCCACAGCCTCTCCTCCATGCCCAACCTCGTTCCTCCCCAGCTGCTCCCACCGCACCCTGCCACCCCCTGTGACTGTCACCCCTGCTAGGTTTCCTCATCTCCAGCTGCTGTGTCCACGGGAGCAGGATGGTTCCCATGCAGTGCTGACCACGGCCTGCGCGCCCGCCAGCTGCCGTGATCTCACTGTGGCACCGCGGCTGGAGCACAGGTCACCAGACGTGCCAGGTTCCCCACGAAGGCACCGGGACCGCCCATTTCCCCCGAATGTCCACTGAGTAGCTGCCATCCCCTGTGAGGAATTTTCATAAGTGAGTTAGCTGTTCAGAGCTTCCTCCGGGAGGCAGGTGTTTGGCGTGGGGTAGGGTGCAGGCTGGGACGCCCACACTGTATGCCGCAGTGCCTGCTTTGAGCTCCGGCCCACTCCCGATTCCAGCTTCCTGTGGGAAAGCAGCAGGTGATGGCTCAAGCAGTTGGGTCCCTGGCACCCACATGGAAGATCTAGATTGGGCTCCTAGCTCCCAGCTTTGGCTTGGCTCAGCCCAGCCATTTCAGGCACTTGGCGAGTGAACAATAGGACAGGAACTCACTCTCTTTTGGACTCTCAAATAAGTCAAATAAAATGGAAGAATACTTAAAAATCCCTCTGCAAGGAGTCTAAATGTGTTTTGTTTGTATAGCTACAGGTATATTGTCTACTAACAAAACTTCACTTTCCTAAGGACAATCATTTCTCCAATAAGAAAACATTTTTAAGTTCAAGGTCTTATTAAATCCCTAAGAAATAAGCCTTGTTGTGACATTTTATTGTATTTCAATTATAAATTGTCTCAAGTGTTTTAGCCACTGAGGTCAATGGGTACAGCCGATGAAACCTCGAAACTCACACCAACACACTCCAGACACAGTTTGGGATCAGGCTGCAGCAACCTGTCGGCACATTTCCTGTTTCTACTTTCTTCCTGTAAGATATTTTATTTGTTTCAAAGGTAGAGTAAGAGAGAGAGAGAGGGACAGATGGACAGAGATCTTCTATCTGCTGATTCATTTCCCAAATGGCCATGGCAGTTGGGGCTGGGCCAAGCCAAAGCCAGGAGCCAGGAACTGCATTCGGGTCTCCCACGTGGTTGGCAGGGACCCAGCGGCTTGGGCCACCTTCCCAGGCACATTAGCAGGGAGCTGACTGAAGTGGGGCAGCTGGGACTCGAACTGGTATTCACATGGCATGCCGGTGTCGCAGGCGGCAGCTCACCTCGCTGCGACACAACGCTGGTCCCTAACTTTCATGAATTTCAGACGTTTGAAGATTGGAGGTTACTCTGCAAAGTGTCGCACAGCTGGGTGTGCCAGCAGCTTCCTCCCGGTCAGAGCCCAGGTCCCAGGCAGGAACACCACACGGGTGAGCGGTGTTCTCCCTGCGGCCTCGCAGGCAGCGGGCAGTTCTGATTTGTGCGTTACAGACGATGTTTAACCACTTGGGCAGCTACAGTGTGCCAGGTTTTCCCACTAGAAAACTACTCTTTTACTTTGTAATTAATGAAAATTTCTTAGAGCTATGCTTTGGAACTACGTCCATATTTAGCTCCCATCAAACTTCCAGTCTTAGGAAGGGGGCATCACCTAAGAGTTCCACAAACACAGCGTTTCTCTGTCACTGCCGTGGATGGTACCTGGAAGGATGATACTTGAAGGAGGGATACTTTATTCTTCCCTAATACGTTCAAGTACCCAAGGTGACATTTTTCTCATTTTTACGGTTTTGCTTTAACTGCACCCAAACATTTTGATATATGTGATTATTCTTTTCCCCAAGCTCTGAGGTGAGATCTAAAAAGTTATATATTTAAGGTGCACAACATGGGTTTTGATTTCATTACTTCCATTTGATGTTTAAAATTTTTGTTTTAAATTGTATTATTCCTGAGTTTCTTGTAAGCATCCCTAAGTCTGTTTGTAGATTTTTCTCATTGATTTCTGCCTTAACTGTATCACACTCAAGAGCACGTGACTGTGCACCTGTACTGACAGCTGCACACCTCCCTCTAAGCACTGTCTTCTAAACAAATGCTGGGCTTCCATTAGTGTGCAGCTCAAAATATTTTACAAGCCCTGCTGTGATCCTGAAGATACATTCTGCAGTTCCAGTTCTATCCTACTGTGTTCAGAGAGCCTGCGGACTGCAGCGTGCCTCCGCCTAGCGCCCGCTCTATCTGCACAGAAGTGCACCCTGGTTGTTGGCAAAGTGTCCTGGGGACACCAATTAGGCCAAGGTGGTTGATACCGCCACTGTCCCTCAGCCGTGCCTTCACTGACTTCTACACTTGATCTTGGCCAAAGGCCACGAAGCGATTTCACTGACTGTTATTGTGGCTGTGTTATCCGCTGCAAAGGGGAGGTCGTTACATCTCCACCCAGGAGAAGGCTTTCTCTCTCCCTTTAACTCTGTTTTTGCTTCGTGTTACTTTGCAGCTTTACGGTTAGGTACACACACGTTTACAAATGTCGTTATCCTCCTGCTGGTTCGATTTTATAATGATATGCGATTATCTCTCTTTTTATTTACCAACACAGTAACATTAAACTTTACTTCATTTGATATTAAAACATTTGGTTCAGTTTTCTGTTTACTATAAATGTTTTTTTCACACACGTACATGAAACTTACATGAAGATACTTCACAAAGGTCATGGAAGAACAGAATTAAAAGAAGTTTATTTTGGTGCAAAAAAACTGAAATTCATGGATAGTTTTTTCAAAATATGAGTATTTCCACAAGCTTTGTGAGACCCCTTCATATACACAGTATAACATTTTTGCACCAAAATAAACTCATCTTTTGATTCCCTTCTAGTAACTTTTTGAAGCACCTTTGTATTTTTTTAAAGATTCATTTATCTATTATTTGAAAGAGTTACACAGAAGGGGGCTGGCGCCGTGGCCCACTAAGTTAATCTTCCGCCTGCGGCGCCGGCATCCCATATGGGCGCCGGGTTCTAGTCCCGGTTGCTCCTCTTCTAGTCCAGCTCTCTGCTGTGGCCCGGGAAGGCAGTAGAGGATGGCCCAAGTTCTTGGGCCCTGCACCCGCATGGGAGACCAGGAAGTACCTGGCTCCTGGCTTCGGATCAGCACAGCTCCAGCCGTTGCGACTATTTGAGGGGTGAACCAATGGAAGGAAGACCTTTCTCTCTGTCTCTCTCTCACTGTCTGTAACGCTACCTCTCAAATAAATAAATAAATTAATTAAATCTTATAAAAGTGAGAGAGAGAGGTCCTCCATCCGCTGGCTCACTCCCCAGATGGCCGCACGGCTAGAGCTGTGCCGATCTTAAGCCAGGAACCAGGAGCTTCCTCTGGGTCTCCCATGTGGGTACAGGGGCCCAAGGACTTGGGCCATCGTCCATTGCTATCCCAGGCCATAGCAGAGAGCTGGACCAGAAGTGGAGCAGCCAGGACTAGAACCGGTGCCCATATGGGATGCTGGTGCTTCAGGCCAGGGCGTCAACCTGCTGCGCCTCAGCGCCGGCCCCAGCACCTTTGTATTTATATAGAGTCTGTGGACATCTCACGTAGACAGCACAAGACTGAATCTTCCTTTTTATCCATCCCAACAATTCCTGCCTTGAACTGCAGGCCTGGGCACACTTTCCTGCACGTCACTGCTGAGACACTGGGTTTAGGCCTCCTGTTTTATTGTTATTTTTTCTGATTGCCCCCTCTGTGCTTTATCCTCCACTTCTTCCTTTCTTAGGAAAATCTGGACACATTTTAAACATCCTATTTAAATCTACCTATTGGCTTCCAAGCTATTTTGCCACTGAATGCTCTACAGGTTTAAAACACACGCCGTAACTTTTCAGGGGTGACTGAACTTGATACTGCACCGCTCTGTGTAAAACGCAGACAGCTTGTTGCCCAGAGGAGTCAGTTTCTGTCCTCTTCATACTTTATACTAATCATAAGCCATACAACTTACATATGTTACATAAGGCAATGTTTTTTTTTTTTTTTTTGCTTTAAAGCATCACATAGGGGCTGGCGTTGTGGCGTAGCAGGTTAAGCCACCCTCTGCAACCCCGGCATCCCATGTAGGTGTTGGTTCAAGTCTCAGCTGCTCCACTTCTGGTCCACCTCTCTGCTAGTGCGCCTGGGAAAGTAGCGGAAGATGGCCCAAGTGCTTGGGTCCCTGCACCCACATAGAGGACCCAGAAGAAGTTCCTGGCTTTGGTCTGGCCCAGCCCTGGCCATTGTGGCCATTTAGGAAGCGAAACAGCAGATAGAATCTCTCTCTCTCTCTGTCTGTCTCTCCTTTTCTCTCTGTGTTTCTCTGTAACTTTGCCTTCCAAATAAATAAATAAACAAACAAACAAATCTTTTTTATAAAAGACAAAGAATGAAGAGCAGTGGAAATGGAATTCCCCTCCTTTCCCTGTCCTGTCCTGTCCTTTCTTTGCGAAGTAGAGGGATGTGGAGAAAGCTCCTACCCACTGGTTCCCTCCTCAAAGGCGCGCAATGGTCCCTGGCCAGGGCAGAAACCAGGAGACAGGAAGTCCACTGAGGTCTCTCACATGAGTGGCGGGGACCCGGCATGAGCCAGCACCACCTCCTCCTGGGGGGCATGAGCAGAAGGCTGGAGTTCGGGGTGCAGCCGGGTGTCAAGCCCATCACAGGGGTATGGGCGTCCTACACACTAGGCCAGATGCCTGCCCCCACTCCGCCCTTCAGACTAGACTAATTCTACTTACTACCGGCTCCCTTCCGCTCTTCAACCCACTTACTGACTTGTTTTTGAAAAATTTGAACTACTGTTGTAAATAATTTTTATTTATTTATTTATTTACGACAGGCAGAGTTAGACAGTGAGAGAGAGACAGAGAGAAAGGTCTTCCTTTTCTGTTGGTTCACCCCCCAAATGGCCACCACAGCCGGCGCGCTGCGCCGATCCAAAGCCAGGAGCCAGGTGCTTCTCCTGGTCTCCCATGCCGGTGCAGGGCCCAAGCACTTGGGCCATCCTCCACTGCCTTCCTGGGCCACAGCAGAGAGCTGGCCTGGAAGAGGGCAACCGGGACAGAATCTGGCGCCCCAACCGGGACTAGAACCCAGTGTGCCGGCGCCACAGGCGGAGGATTAGCCTAGTGAGCTGTGGCGCTGGCCTGTTGTAAATAATTTTATACTTGCAGCTTTCCCTAATGTTAATATCCTACACAAGTACAGTACAGTTTGCTAAAACTAGAAAATTAACACTGACACAACACAGCAAACTAACCAACAGCCATATTATAATTTTGCCAGTTTTTCCAGTAGATCCTTTTTTCAGGGGCTGGGATCCAACCCAGCCTGGCTGTCACACCTCTTGCCCAGGAGTTTCTCAGTCCTGGCATTGTGAATAGTGGGGTCAGGATATTTTGTGGAAAGCTCCTCTATTTAGGCTTTTCGATGTGCAAGACCGGAAGGGCAAGGCATGTCGGCACGTCCCGTGACTGGTGCACCAGCTCTGGTAACATGCTTACAATTCTATCCACCAAGTTTATTCTCTAGGAAATTATTATTGCTCTGTTTGTAAAAATAAAATGTATCTTACAAAGGGCTCTTTGAAGATTGTGCAAATATTCTGTTTCTTCATACTTCTGTCCGCTGATTTCTCCATCCACTGACTACTCTCTTCCATGGTGCTGGTCAGCTAGGCCTGCAAGCTCACCCACACTGTCTGACTGGCTGCGTCCTGAATGTGGCTTTGAGAATGAAGCCGTGCGCCTGTCCCAGCCTCCCTCAGCTGTTCCTAGCAGCGTGCAGAGTAACAGTGGGAGAGATGCTGGACTGGAACTTAGGGACCTCACCTTGCTTCCTGGTTACCTTGGTAATAGCCCCCTGCCGTGTCCTGTGGCTTCCCTCTCTCGAGTTCACTGTTACCTTGTGTTAACAAGGAGGACAATTCTGTCCTGGCTGCTCCTCTTCCAGTCAAGCTCTCTGCTGTGGCCCGGGAAGGCAGTGGAGGATGGCCCAAGTGCTTGGGCCCTGCACCAGCATGGGAGACCAGGAGAAGCACCTGGCTCCTGGCTTCGGATCAGTGCGGTGCGCCGGCTGCAGCAGCCATTGGGGGGTGAACCAACGGTAAAGGAAGACCTTTCTCCCTGTCTCTCTCTTTCACTGTCCGCTCTGCCTGTCAAAAATAAATAAATAAATAAAAAAACAAGGAGGACAGACATAGGCCAGACACCAAGAAGGCCCGTTCCCAGCTCCGCCACCAAGACACAGGGCATGGCAGGCCTAGAGATGATGAGAGAACAGGCGAGGCCCCCGGCCACTTCCTTCCTCACTACGCGGCTGAGCGAGCACCACATGGAGACGCCAGAGGTAAACAGAGCCCAGTGGTGCCAGCAAGCACGTCGCCACCTGTGGGGCGGGGGCTTCTGCTCCCAGGTACTCAACGAGGGAGCCCACGGTATGGGCCCTCAGTAGGTGAACACGGGGTGGCGGATGGGAGCTGCAGGCCCGGCTGCTACCATGAGACTCGGGCACCTGGGCGGCTGCGCACAGGACCGGGTGGGACACGACCCCGGCTGCTTGGCCGCACGTGGGGCTGTCGTGCCACCTTCTGAAGAGCTCACCCGTTCCTCTGTGACTCAACGGTATCCTATCAATTATTCAAGGTTTGTACATCACTTTTCAATTAACACTCTCCTTGGCTCCAGAAAACACACACACACGATTTATCAGCATATTCTCTCAATATTTCATAAAGAACAGGTCACTAGGAATTAAAAATAAGACTGCTCATAAAACATTTAATGCCTTTTAAAATGCCATGAAACACCAAGAAATTATAAATCTTTTAATTAACTGCTTCTTCAGTATATCCTACTTGGGTGACAACACCGGGCCTGTATAAAATTAGAGGCACAAAAACGTTGCTGTTTAAAATGTGTCAACTTACTAAAGGAGGACGCTGAATTCAGTTCACGGAAGGCAGGCCGCAGCCGGGGGGCCCGGGAAAGCAGGATCCCGGCCGTGGTGTGCCGCGGGGGGCTGTGTATCCCTTCCCAGATCAGCACGCTGGACCCTGCAGATCTTGTCCAACTCTCTAAGTCCGCCGGGTCTGCAGCACTCAGTGTGCATCAGCTTCACTAGTCCCTCCTTGTGGGAAACACACACCAGACTTGCCCTTCGATCCATTTTCAAGTATATATTATTCCTAACTATAAGCACACTGTCCTCAAACAGATCTCTAGAACTGTCTCATCTTGAATGACTGAGACTCTACACCTAGTCCACGGCTCCCCGCCCCACCAGCAGCGCACAGACACACACAGACAGACACACAGACACACACACACTCCCTGTCCAGGGCGACCCCCATCCTGCCTTCTGTTCCTATGAGTCCCCCATACAGGGGAACCGTGCAGTATTCCCCTCCTGTGTCTGCCTCGCTTCCCCTGGTGCAGCACATCGAGGTTCGCTCGTGTTGGCACACGGGACAAGACTGCCTTCCTTCCTTAAGACTGAGTAGTACACCCCCCCCCCCCCCCCGATGTACACACTGTGTTTTCCTCATCCGCTGCGCTGCTCGCAACGGGCACTGAGGGTACTTCCACCTCCCGGTTTCTGTGAACAATGCCACGATGAACAGAGCGCTGCAGGGATCCACTGGAGACCCCAACTGGAACTCTTTCGGATGAGTATCAAGAAGCAGGACGCCTGGGTCCTAGAGCGGTTCCGTGTTTCCCTGAGGGACCGCCACACTGTTTTCCACAGTGGCCGCAGCATCACGCGTTCCTACCAACGGTACAGGAGGCTTTCAATCTTGCCACATCCTTGCCAACAATTATTTTCTATTTTTTCCTTTGTCTTTTTTTTTTTAATTTTTTTTTTTTTTGACAGGCAGAGTGGACAGTGAGAGACAGAGAGAAAGGTCTTCCTTTTTTGCCGTTGGTTCACCCTCCAAATGGCCGCCGCAGTAGGCGCGCTGCGGCCGGCGCACCGCGCTGATCCGATGGCAGGAGCCAGGTGCTTATCCTGGTCTCCCATGGGGTGCAGGGCCCAAGCACTTGGGCCGTCCTCCACTGCACTCCCTGGCCACAGCAGAGAGCTGGCCTGGAAGAGGGGCAACCAGGACAGGATCGGTGCCCCGACCGGGACTAGAACCCGGTGTGCCGGCGCCGCAAGGCGGAGGATTAGCCTAGTAAGCCACGGCGCCGGCCCTTTGTCTTTTTGACAACGTCATCCTAAGAGGTGTGAGTTGGTTTGTCACCGTGGTTTTGACTTGGATTTTCCACATGATTAGTGGTTGTGTGAATCTTTCATATACTTGCTGTCTATTTGTATATCTTCTTTGGAGAAATGTCTTTTTTAGTCATTTGCACATTGTTTGCTTTTAAGAATTTATTTACTTGAAAGGGAGGGAGGAAGGAAGGAGAGAATGAGGGAGGGAGGGAGGGAGGGAGGGAAAGAGAGAGAAGGGGGAGGGCGCTGGTATCTGCTACCTACTGGTTCGTTGCCCTAAGACTTGCATCAGCTGAGGCTGGGCCACGCCAAAGCCAGGAACTCTGGATCTCCCACAGGGTTAATGACAACCCAGGTACTTGAGTCATTCTCTACTGCCTCCCCAGGTGTGCATTGGCAGGAAGCTGGATCGGATGCCAAGGTGGCCCTCAAACCTGGGCGGTCTGCAAAGGGATGTGGGCAGCTGAGTGGAAGCCTACTCTGCTGTGCCTCAACGTCTGTCCTATCTACCCATTTAACAGTTTTATTACGGCAGAGAAACAGAGAGACTGGGGAGGGGGGTGTGGGGAGGAGAGGGAGAGAGGGAGCGCAATCCCATCTATGGGTTTACTCCCCAAATGTCCACAATGGCCAGGGGACGGATCTGGGAGCTGGGAACTCAATACAGATCCACATGCGTGGCCTCCGGGGTGCAGGAAGCTGGCGCTGGGCACGGAACCCAGGCACTGCACCAAGTGCCCATCTTCAACCGGATTTTTTTTCTCATTTGGCTTTGCTGTTGTAGTTCCTTACGTAGTTTGGGTATCTACTTCTGTCAGTTTATCTGAAGTGCTATTGCAAAATACAACAGACAACTTCAAGCCACAGAAACGGGTATCTCCCAGTGCAGGAGGCTGGGAGGTTCCAGGCGGAGGTGTCAGCGGATTGGGTGCCTGCGAGGGCCGTGTTCTGCTTCAGTGCTTTCTAGCCGTGTTGTCCCGTGGTGGCAGGGGCCAGGCAGCTCTCTGGGGCATACTGAGGGCGCGGATCCAGTCCTCGTGATCCAATTTTCTCACAAAGCTTCCTCCTGGTGAGCAGCTTTCCACACGTGGATTTTGAGGGGGACACACACATGAAGATCACAGTAGTGTTTATCAGACATGCGGCTTGCACAGAGGTAGTTCCTTCCATTCTGAAGGTTGATGTTGCACTCTGTGGGTCGTCCCCTCGGACGTGCACTACGTCTTCAGTTTAATCCCGGTTATCTTGGTTGGCTTTTGTTGCCTGTGCTGTGTGAGTTTTATCTGAGAAGTCACCACTAGGATCAATGCTATGAAGGTTTTCCCCTAGGTTTTCATCTAGGAGTTCCATGGTTTCAGTAATTCATTTCAGTATCCAATCCCTGTGGAGGTGAATTGTGGATGGTGTGAGCTAAGGGTCCAGCCTCACCCTCTCGCATGTGGACCCCCAGTCTTCTCGGCACCCTTTGTGGAAGCATATCCTTTCCTCCTCGGGTGTCCCTGGCAATCGTGTCGAAGATCAGGGGACGAGCAGTTGCACGCGCCACTCTGTTCTCTCTCGGCCCACAGGGGCTCTGCCGAGAGATCTGCTGAGAGTTTGACGGGAGCTCCCTCGTGCATGACAAGTCGTTCGTCTCTCATGGCTTTCAACATTCGTCTTGTCTGCTGACTGTGTTATCTCCTATTTCCTAGTGTGTATTTTTCGGGTATTCCTCTTATTTGGGGTCCCTTGGACGTCTTTAATCTGCATGTCCATTTGCTTTCCTGGATCTGGGAAGTTTCCAGGCCTCCTTTCTTCACGTACATTTTCTGCCTCTCTCTCTCTTCTCCTTTCGGAACTCTAATAATGTGCATATAGGTCTGCTTGACAGGGTCCAATAAATCACTTAGACTTTCTTCACTCAGTATTTCTTTTTTCTGTTTTGTTCCCTTGACTGGGAAATTTCAAATGACCTGTCATGTCTTCTGTGTCATCAAATCTGCCCTGAAAGCCTTCAGTGAGCTTTTCCGTGTGCTTGTTGTATTCTTCAAAGTTTTTGCTTCTTTTCTGCACTTCCCGCCTCTTGCTGAGGGTCTCACTGTGCTCATGGACACTTCCTTGAGCTCGAAGAACATCTTTACCATAGTTACTTTGAATTCTTTGCCAGTTAATTCATCCCTGTATCTTCAGGGTTAGTTTCTGGAGAATCATTTTGTCCTTCTGTCTGGGCCCTGCTTTCTGTTTCTCCACGCATCATCTCTCTTGTTGGAATCCACACACTCGAGCTTAGACTTCTCACGGCCTTTAGGAACTGGCTACATACAGGGGAAGACCCTCACCCAGCAGCTCAGCTAGAGATTCCGGGGGTCCCTGGAGCCTCCTGGGGGGATGCAGTTTCTCTGAGCCCGGGTCAGCATCTTCTCCCTGAGGGAGGCCTGCCACTGTCCTTCTCGGACGGCCACACCGTCCACGCCCTCTGGGACCAGCCTGCAGCCGGATGTGTTTCCTGGTTCTCAGCTGCCCCCGACAGCTGCTGGCTTCCGGCTAGTCCTACAAGTCAGGCCCTGCGGCAGCCCTCCAAACCAGGGAGAGCCGGGCACTGCCCCGTTCTCCTTCCTCCCCGCCCCCTCCTGACAACGTCACCCTGGCTGCGGGGCTGTGGGTCCCCTGCGGCTGCAGCAAGCCGCCCCTTCTGTTGTTGGGATTCAGCACTAGCCCGCTGACAGGCGGCCTGGCAGGGCTGGAGTGCTGGACACACGCTCCACTGTTGTCCCCAACCAGGAGGTGGCCGAGAGGCCAGGTGCGCTCCTGGCACGAAGGCTGCTGATGCTGGGGAGCGGTGAACCTGGGTGAAGGGAAACAGCTCTTCTTATCCATTTCAACATCGCTGTTCTTGGCTTCGAGCTTGCCTGGGGGTATCACAATTCCTTGACTGGCTTCCGGAGCTCTCATAAAGTACTTTAACTTCTGCACTGTTGTGACATCGGTGTCTCCGTGGGGGAACCAGGGCTGAGACGTCCCATTCTGCCTCCTCGCCCATTGCACTGGCCTTTTTACTGCCTTCCAGTGCGCATGTCCGGTCTCCGTGAGGAGACATTTGCAGGCTGGAGGCCTGCTATTTTCTGCTCTGGAACGATCCTAGGCACAGACAAGTTGCTCAACAATTACTTAATGACTGAAAGAAGAAATCAGCCTGAACGTCTCTTAAAGCTTCCATGCTTCATGGCCGATAATAAATCTGCGCTAGCTTCCCTTCCCAGGGGAGCCCTGTCTAAATGAGCTGGTTTTGCAACGTTCCAAATAATTCCCCAAGAGTGTATCCTAAAAATGCTATAATGCAAGGAAAAGAGTCTACTCTGGTAGTGCCACACTGCTAGCTTACCTTTTGTAAACATCTTAAGCCCAGGATTCTAGAAGTTCTATTTTCTTCAAGGCATACTGAAATCCGACTTCTTCTCCAAAGCCTCTGCCATTCCCGAGGTAGAATCCATCCATTCATTCACTCATTCATTCATTCATCAAACGTTCACCAGGCACCTGTTCCGGGTCAGGTCCTCCACAAGACGGCTTGGGCTGCTCTGAAGCTGTGACGACTCTAGAGGGCTTCTCGTAGCTTTCCTGTCTATGTTTGCAATTTCTTCCCCCAAGTGTGGGATTCCAGAGCGAACGCACCGTGCCCACATCACCTCTGCACCCTGGCATCCACAGAGGGTTCTGTAAGTGAAGTGAAATACCGGCGTGCTCACACAGCCGCCAAGTGCCTGGGTTAGAAGGAAAATGTCTCCCAAACCACCTGGGCTTGCCAAAGAGCCAGAACTGCCGAAGCACCCGTTCATCGCTATCTTATACGTTCCTCCATGTCTCAACTAATTCACTCCTTGATGCTTTCATTTTTCTATTCCTGATGGGAAGTGTGGTGGTGACTGTCCTTGTCCTTTACTTAGAGGGTACCAGCAAGTTAGTGGTCCATGTTTCAGTTATACCAGTTAGTAAGAAAAATGAAAAAGTACCCAAGTGGTTTCCAGAAATCACTCTCACCAGCACTGCCCACCTCCCCCCAAAAAAGAACAACAACACAACAACCAGGAAGCAGCACATCCTATCGCCGCAAACTCACGCACAGCAACGCTGAGGACTGACAGCTACGGACTACAGAGCCTAACAGGAACGGAATACAGCAGGAAGGGCGCGGCCAAGGGAAGGAGAGAAACAGATGTCCCGGGGTCCCGGTCCCACACGGAGTGACACTCACAGAGCAGAATGAACACGGAGTGTGGGAAACACACCGACGGAGAGATCAGACGCTTCTCTGAGCGTCCAGAATCCGTGAGGTCGAAAGCAAGGGGATGTTCTGCAAAGGAGACGCGGGCTCTCAGAGCCGGGCGATCGATGAAGGTGCCTGTTAGTGCCTGGCCCGCGGCTGGCACTTGAATGACAGCTACTGTGAGGAGCTCAGGACTCGCGCAAATGCCTCTCCTCCGTGACGCCTGGCAGAACCACCGCACGCCTCCCCCTGGGCGCCCCAGCCACCTGTGCTGGGTCTGACTGCGTCACCCCGCAATGCCAGCACTATCGTATGCACAATGTGATCCTTTGGGAAGGAACTGAGCCTCGGGCATGGGACCAGCGCCCGTCTGAGCTGGGGCCAGAGAGCTGTTCCCTCCTCCACTGCGAGAGGACACAGCCGCCCGCAGCCCAGAACCACGCACACGGGTGCCCGGTCTCAGTCCCTGACCAGCGCCCTCCAGAGCCGTGAGGAGCGACTGTCTGCTTGCAGCCACTCAGCCTACGGTGTTCCGTTACAGCAGCCCGACTGAGCCGGCGCCATCTACGGCTGTTCCTGCTCCCAGAGATGTTTCTGGAAGGCTGGGACCACGTGCCCCGCTTGTCCAGACTGGAATCAGTAGGCCCTCACTCATTACTAGGTGAGAGAACGCATGAACCGCCTCACAGGATGTCTCTCAACCAGAATACTTTTTCTCTCGGGCAGAACGGTTTCACTAGGAAAGGGGCCGGAGCCAGGATGGAGGGCTCTTCCTGCACGTCTCGCACACTTCAGATGCCCGTCCCTTCAGGTACTTCTGCTGTGCGAGGCCACGTCTCGCTCTCTTCGCCACCAGAGAGCAGGTTTCACAGAGCAGATGCTACCAGGTGACGCAGCGTGGGACTGTGGAGGCACGGGGTTGGTTTGTGCAGGTTTCATTCTTATTTTGAGATCATTCTAAGCCAACAACTAGGTTGCAAAAATAGTCGTGTTCCCTTCACCCGTGGCCCCCTCTGCTAACATCTTACAAAACCCTAGTGAAATGACTGAGGGAGGAAGTTAACACTGGGCCAGAAAGAGCCGCTGTCCTACAGCCCTTACCTGTATTTCCGTTTTCCTACTAATATCCTTCCTCTGATCCAGGATCTCACAGAACTTTGGTTATTACTGCCTATTCTCTGTGTTGTGACAGTTCCTTTTTTTTGGTCTTTCATGAAAATGAAATTTAAAAAGAATATCAGTTGTTGTAGAAACTGTCTCTCGATTTGGGCTGGCCAGAGTGAGGCTCGACTCTTGGCTCTCTGACTTATATCTGTGTCGCCTTGGGCAAGTCAACCTCTGCGACTCAGGTTTCCCAATCTGTGAAATGGGACAATAACACTTAAATTGTGAGGCTATTCTCATAAATGAGGCAATATGTATTAACATATCCACAACAAATGTTAATTTTTTTTTCTCCTTGTCCTACCTTCCAACTATTTCTGATAGAACTTCTTGCTAAAATACCTTACTCTGTTTTAGCCCCTTCTTTTTCATGTAGCCTTCGACTGGTGACTCGCTGCACCACCCTGAACAGCCCCTGCTGCGCTGGGCAACAGCTCCGGGACAGCGTTCTCCCTCCAGCTGTGCCCTCGCAGTGCCAGCATGCCTGAATCTACTGAGAGTCAGGCCCTGCCTTAGGGTCCTGGGGCTGTGACAAGGTTCCCCCTGTTCATGTGGCCCTGTGGCTGCAGGGGAAGACGGACAAGCAAACAGTAACCCTGACTCCTGGCCTCAATCCTATGAGAGACGTACGTCTAGGACCACACGAAAGGTACATTTAACCTGGGCTTGGGGGAGGAGTTCGCGAAGATGGTGTCGTTATGCCTGCTATGGGCCGCACAGCACGTGGGCATTAACCAGAGGCAGGAGGCGAGAGGTGACGGGCGCCTTCCACAGAGCGGAGCTGTGAGACCTGCGCTCCGTGTGGAGTCCATCGGCTCTGCAAGCCCTCCAGCTGGCGAGCGCCGTTGTGCCAGCCGCTCAGGGGCTCAGAAACCCGGCCAGGGCACTTCCGGCCCCAGGGCTGTGCCGACAGAGCCGACCCCGTGCACGCTCACGCAGCTTCCTCCTGCACCACCTGCCAACTGCAGTCAAAGTTCCAGGCTGCGGCGGCCGGCCGCCTGCCCCCACTGCCCTTTTTTGCTTCTTCTTTCAAATCCAAGTGTCCACCAACGGCTCCGTATGCAGCTGACCTTTGAGCTGAGCAGGTGAGGGGTCTGAGGCTCTCCCAGCACTCAGGGCGGTGGCCTCCCAGCTCTGCCCACAGCCCGTCTAACCACGTCCCCATGGTGTTTTCGAGGTGTTCCCAACCTACTGCCCACTGCATGGCGGGCCTGAGGTGAGTGCAGTACAACCTGTTGGAACCATCTAGAGGCTTCTCTCAGGGCCTGGCTTACCCTCCCAGTCATCTTCACCGCCCCCCCCCCCCCGCCCCAATCTGGACAGGAAATAAGCCAAGTTCCTTGCGTCCTCCCCACAGGAACCGGTGGCCTGGCATTCCATACCGTCAGCTGGTGCATCAGGAGGTCCATGAGGAAGGTGATCTTGTTACTGAACAGAACGTCCGTGCAGTTTTCCAGACAGTCGGTGCAGGCCAGGTTGTAAACACTGACGGCGTTGCAGAGGGACCTACCAGGAGAGAAACACCGTTCGTAAAAACCGGGGCAGCTCTTCTGCAGGCGATTTAACATCCGTAACACCAACGGCACAAAAGCAACAGGTATGGGCTGCAAGCTTCTCTGAGAAACCAAGCACTTTTGGTTTTGGCTGATCGTCAGCTAAGGAGTAAAGCGTGTAACTTACAGCCCACGCCCACGCCCGGCGTTCCTTAGGACTCAATACGACCTCACTCATTTCCACTAGTGAGAGCGGCACACCATGGAAAGACATTTACCTGGTACACCCTTAGGTTCCAGGACCAGAAAAAAAAGGGAAGAAAGAAAAAAAAAAAACTCTGTCTAAGCAGCAGCTTAGATGTCCTGGTCCAGGCTAAGGGCGGGTGATGGAAGAAGACAGGGAGAGCTGGAGCCCGCCCTGTGACACAGGACTCCACGGATCTGGGGTGTGGGCACTCCTGCTGGGAGGCCCCGGGGTACAGGAGCCGAGGAGCACATCGGCCCTGGAGGGAACAAGAGACACATTTTCCTCTAGAGGATTAAAAAAGTGACACGCCAGTGCCGACAGACGCTCTTGGAGGAAGAAGCACAGCTCTCGCCCGCGGCTCCCACAAACTGTCCCCGAAGCCGGCTTTGCCTGAGTGAATCTGAGTGAATCTCCTGCCTCAGGCCCACGGACAGCTTCTGATTTGTCCTCACAACCAGGCCTCCAGGGCAGTGTCTTAAAATGTGACCCAGGGACCGGCAGCATCAGCCTTACCTGGGAACTTGTGAGAATGGCAAGTTCCCAAGCCCTGCCACCGACCTCGTCACGGAAACTCTGGGCAGGGAATCTGTGTCTCGAGCTCTCTAGGGAACCGGATGCCCCTTCGAGTTCCAGGTCCACTGCTCCAGGACAAGGGCTCTGCACTCTGAGCCCTGGAATCAACTGCAGACCTCTGAGAATCGGTGCTTGCCCAGACTCCTCCCCAGGGGATGAGCTGGGGGGGGGGGGCTCCTGACATCTGCACACTGCAAAAGCTCTGTGCACAATCCAGCTGTGCAGCCACAATTGCAAACCACACGTCTGAGAAGCGCCACGGGAACAAATACCGAAGTTCCCGTGGTGTGCCGGGTACCGTGCCGAGGTACGACGGATGAGCTGTCTGTTCTTGTGGAATGGGTGCTCGGGGGGAGGGCCCTGCTGCAGTCGTCTGTCTGTCTGTCTGGGGCAGGTGCACTCTGCTTCTTAGGATCAGTAGGTTCCTCACAGTGGGGCACAGCAGAGCACACTGCTTAAGATTAGATGCCACAGTAAGATGCTTCTAAGCTAGAGCTCCAGTTCCACTATCCAAGATTGTAGCAAGTGACTACCTTAACGCCACAGCAGCCAGTGTTGCACCCACAAAGCCAGAATAATACCACGTAAGCTTCACAGGGTTGTCCTGAGAATTAAATGAGACAATAGATGCGAAGTACGGAGGGTGGTGCCTGGTGCATGGTTAGCTTCTTAATCAACCGGAGCCCTTACAGGACAAGTTATTAAGGTCATCAATCTGACGAGGATCAAGGTAAAATGAACTGTTACTAAACAGAGGTACGTTAAAGCGTGCTAAGAGAGGCTGATTTCCAGGACAATAAAGCACAGTGCCTCTCCAGATTCCCCACTGCGGCGTACTGGCACGAACGGTGGAGGACTCCGAGTTGAGGGGAACCGTGAGGCAGCTCAGGCAGTCCCCATCTCGCCCTGGTTCCTGAGAAATGGACAGGAAGCTCCCGGTACCCTGGGGACCCACGTCTTGGGGGAAGGCTCCGCCTAGCAAATCCTTCACAAACGTGAATCAGCACCATTTCCAAGACTGTTTCTCTTCTTAATCTTAAAAATAACATGCACTATGATTATAAAAGTAATTTTAAAATAACTGTAACATTTAAAAATAACAAACAGGTCTCCTTCGCCTGTAATATTCTGCAGCACGGGCCTGGGTTTCTAAGCAGAGCGTCAGGATGTGCAGGCGCTTCAGTCACAGGACAGGGAAATCAGAGCGGCGTGGACTGACGCTGGAGCTGGGGACCCGGGGCTCCGCCTGGACACCACCCCACCGAGCTGCTTAACTTGGGAACTTTAGGAATAGGTGATGGGCACCGCGGGGCAACATTCCCCAGGGAAAGGGCGTCTGGGGAGCAGCATCTCCCTGTGGGGACCGCACGGTGGCTGCTGACTCACCCTCCCAGGTGTTTTATTCCCCTCTACACACACCCCCTGCAGGGGCCGGATGAGTCCAGGACACTGCCTGTGGCTCTCGGCCGTGGCTGCTGTGGGGTGAGTTTTGGAAAAGTGAGACTCCTCCTGGTGTCCTGAGCCCTGATACACCTTCCCAGTCTGGGCTGTGCGGGGTGTGTGTGTGTGTGTGTGTGTGTAGAGCTGTGTGTGTCTAGGTCTAGCTCCTTCCTCACCAATGCCAGCCTCGGAGCGAGCAGAGCCCCCAGTGGCGACATCTGGTATTGCTTGTGGGGCCAACGCCTGTCTTCCTTGGTTTTTGAAGTACCTGAACCTTACTCTAAATTCCTGTGCTGATTAAAATACTTAAACGGAGAAAGACTGCATGAGTTTTAAAGGCTGAACAGTGTCTCATCCTAAGGCCATAAAAATTTGGTTCAGCTACACTCTTATCATGCTGTGTCCCATTTTCAAGGTTTTACCAAACAAAGCTGATTCAACAGTCAGAATTCTTTCAAGACACAGGAGAAAAAGCTCCGGTTCACTTGGGTGGAAAGCAGAGGAGCCAGCAGCCTAATATGGACATGTCCCAGCACCTGGAAAACCCAGGGGCAGACGCTCCATGTCCTGGCGAGCCCTGAAACCGCACACCACGGGCTGCCTGCAGAGAAAGCACTGGGCACACGTGGGTGCAGCTAACTCGCAGAGGCTGGGGTTTGGGGTCTGGGTACTTTTTCAGTAGATTCAGAGTGAAAGGCTGGAGGGCCCACAGGGCTGTGAGGCCGGGCTGCATGCACACACCCCGCAGCAGGAGGGCGGCCTCCCCAAGCACACGGTAGGCTGCGCTGACAGCCGCTTCCCCGGGGTAACTTTCCCAGGAAGGCGGCCCCGGGTCAAAGGAAATGAACTGTTCTGAGGCTTCGGACAGACACTGCCAGATCCAAACCACCTTCCAGGGACACAGAATTGCTGAAAGCAATTCACAGGCCCAGAGAAAGATATTCTTCATGCTTCCACCAACACTGGATAATCTCATTAAAACAGATCTGTATCAGTTTGACAGCTAAATAAGAACGGTATTTTTAAAGGTTTCTTTTATTATTAGCGTGATTAAAGATCTTTTTCAGGGCTTAGTTGCAATGTCTATTTATATTAAACATTTTTCTTTTATTTGAGAGGGAGAGGGAGAGGGAGAAGGAGAAGGATGGAGAGGTAGAGGGAGAGAGGGAGAGGCACCCGGAGAGCAGGAGGGGAGGGGGAGGGAAGGGGGAGGAGCAGGGGAGGAGGAGGGGAGGGGGAGGGGGAGGAGGAGGAGGAGGGAGAGGGAGACAGAATGCATTGCTGCCTGCTGGTTTACACTCCAAATGCCTGCAACAGCCAGGGCGATGCTGGGAGCTGAGAATTCCACCGGCCTCCTGTGCGGCCTCCCCGGGTCTGCACCAGCAGGTACTGAACACAGTCATGGTAATGTGGGATGTGGGCATCGTAACAGCAATGCCAGATGCCTGCCCCGACCACTCCTGAACCATCACTCTGAACCTTGTACCGTTTGTCTAAGGGAGTGTCAGGTTTTCCTCACTGCTTTGTACAGCTGCTCACTCATAATACAAATGTTAAACTTGGGTGATATGTTGCAAATAATCTTCCCAGCTTGCTGCTATCTAAGTTTTGTCTTAAATAATATTTTATTTACTTATTTAATGTATTTGAGAGAGTTGGAGACAGACAGAGCAGGATGGATAGACAAAGAGAGAAAAGGAGAGAAAAGGGTTGGGCTGGGAGAAGGGAAGTAGAGGGAGACACAAAGAATGAATCCAATCTGCTGGCTCACTCCCTAAACGCCTGCAACAGCCAGGGTGGACCAGGCCAAAGCTGGGAGCCGGGAACCCACCCAGGTCCTCCATGCGATGGCAGCAACCCAGCGACTTGAGCCATCCCCCTGCCTCGGGCGTCTGGGGGTGGGGGCGGGGGTGGCCAGCGGCTCTGGAACGCTGATGCAGGCGGGCGTGGCTGTCCCAGCCAGTGTGTGAGCTGCTCCATCGGGAAGCCTGTCCACACTGATGAAACCTGCCGAACTTTCAGGACTTCTGGGTTTTCTGTCAAGACTTCCGGGGCCTTTCCACTTCAAGATTATAAATGCAGTCTTTTAAATTTACTTCGGTATTTCAAGGAACTTTGCAACTAAGTCGCAATATAAACCTGATTTTGGAATAAGGTCTAAGGCAGAGATACCTTGCCTTTCCCAAAGTAAGTTGCTATTTATTTTTTAAACTGTTTTTAATGGTTCTAGTTCTCATACTGGAGGTTTTATACCTTTGATTTGTAAATATTCTCTGATTATAAGTTTAACAAGCAATAGTATTTTTCTCCAGTTTGACTTCTGATTCTGATTTTCTTTATGCTACTTAAAAAGTTTGATTTATTTGAAAGGCAGAGAGAGAGAGACACACACACACACACAGAGAGAGAGAGAGAGAGAGAGATCTTCCATGCCCTGTCCACTTCCCAGATGCCTTATCGGCCAGTGCTGGGCAAGATGAAGCGGGAAGCCAGGAACCAATCCGGTCTCCCACGAGTCTCTCAAGCCGCTGCCTCCGGCCCCCACCCTGCACTGCTTGCGCTGTTTTGGAGGTAAACACCTTTATGGGGCCTAACAATTTTTTTGTAGGTTTCTTTTCTTTTCTTCCCTGCCTTTTATGTTCTGAAAGTTCTTTTCCGCAGTGAGGGGCAGTAAGGGTTCACTTGTGCTGCCTCTGTCTGGTGTATCTGCTCTTTCCTGGATCTCCACTGGGTGGTGGAATTACGGTACTGCAATCCACTGTCAATTTCCTTGACGTTATCTCGCTGGAGAGCGTCTGTCTCCCCCACGAGGTGCTGGGTGAAAAGCCACCGTTAGCACAGCCACACGGAGGAGCTTCCCCGCTTCTTGGTCTGAGAACTCTGCCACGGCACCAGCGTCACACCGCCTATGTCCCTGCATGTAGAATGACACGTACAACATTATACCTCTACAATCGTATCCAATTTCCCCCTTGGTCTTGATCCATATTTTTTAGGGCCTCGATTTTCAATGTCTGGTTTTCTGTTTCATTGAACAGAATTTCTGGGGCTGGTGTTGTAGCACAGCAGGTTAAGCCACTGCCTGCGACACCAGCATCCCACATGGGCACCTGTTCCAATCTTCGCTGCTCCACTTCTGATCCCACTCCCTGCTAACGTGCCTACGAATGCAGGGGAAGGTGGCCCAAGTGCTTGAGCCCTGCACCCACGTGGGAGTCTGGTATGGAGTTCCAGGCTCCTGGCTTTGGCCTGGCCCAGCCCCCGTAGTTGCAGGCATTTGGGGAGTGAGCCAGCAGATGGAAGCTCTCTCTCTCTAACTCTCTTCAAGAAAATAACCCCAGAGCATTCCCCTATTTGTTCCTACGTTTGTCTCAAGCCTTCTGTGGGCTATCACACAGCATAAGCCTAAGAAGCAAGCAGAGCACGGCGGGGCCTGGGCAGGGACGCCCTGGGTGCTCTAGGTGCGGAATGTGCTGCCCTGTCACCCAATGCTCACACCACTCTCCCGAGAGAAAACTTTACAAAGAAACTACTTTCCCAGGGAGGACTGAGAACTTCGGGGTCAGGAAAAACTGGTCCACTCGGAAGAGCGTGTTTGTGTGAGAGACGGGCTGTTTGAAGAGCACCTGCCTGGGAGAGCGCGCCTTTGAACCCTGCCTGGGTGGTCCGCCCCAGCCTCATTCCCTGTAATTTTAAACTTGAATGGCTGGAAGCACTTTTTAACATCAAACAGAAAGCCCCAGAATCTGAGAGCACTTTTGAGGAGACCTTGAAATCTCTGTCCCAAGCACACGGGTCGTGGGGGAGGGGCTGCGGGGCCAGGGCTTCCTGGGGAGGGGGCAGGCAGGGCGTGAGGGAACGAGGCTGCTCACTGGACCTGCTTCCTCTGACCACAGGGGCTGGGGGATCAGACCAGGGACACGTTCACCGTTCACCGTAGAAGACGTGAGCGAGGCACGCAAACACTGCCACACACGTCACAGCGGGGAAGGCTTTTCAGAAAACACCAAAATCCACGGCCCCACCCCAGCGTCTGTGAAACAGCGGCCACGGACCATTTCCCAAAACACACACGCGGGAGAGTTGAGGCTCTCCGTTCCTGCCCGGCACGGTTCCGGCCACGGCCGGAGGGGCAGCACTGGGGTCACACGGATGCAAACGAAAACATGGAGCTGCCCTCAGGGACCAGCTCAGTGCTCACCGTGGGAAAGGCCAGGCCCCAGGTAGCCAGGGGCAGGAGGGGACCCAGCCTCTCCAAACACAGCAGGTGACCAACTAACGCAGGCCCGTCCACACTGAGCCCTGCCCTGTAAGTCTGCCCGTGCCTCAGGAAAGGCAGGGAGGAATGTGAAAACCAGAGCCCGGTGCAGTCCGTAATTTACTGTGATCCCGGTCCGCAGCAAGCATTCAATAGATGGTAGGCAGGGGTCTTCAGAAACACTCGCGGGGACGCATATCATGAAAAGCTATTTATGAATTTCAAAACTTCTCTAAAAAATATTTTTATTTGAGAGGCAGAGAGAGGGGGAAGGGAAGAGAGATCGATCGATCTGCCGTTTGCTGGCTCACCCCTCAAATGCCTGCAGCAGTCAGGTCTGGGCCAGGCCAAAGCCAGGTGCTAGGAGCCAGGATCCAGGAACTCAACCTGGGTTCCCCACACGGGTGGCAGGGTTAGGTCTTCCAGAGATGCACACCAGCAGGGTGCTGGGTGGGAAATAGAGGCAGCACCTGATTGCAGGCGTCCCCAGCAGGGCTTCAACCTGCTGCTCCACAGTTCGGCTCCAATTGAAAGCTTTTTTGCACCATGATAAACTTCTCTTTTGCTTGCACCTTCCACGCCCTTCTGAAGCACACTCATAGTTTACCTGCACTCAGCTATCCTCAAACTAACCACTGTGGTTACAAAGCTCCGAACTGAAGTCACTTTTAGGCATCTTTACGGATTATCTGAAACTAGGGCACCCAAGCTATGGCTGGGGCGCTCACGGGCCAGTGAACCCACCGAGTGAGCGGACCCCGCAGTGAGAGCTGCCGTCTATGCCTGCACGAGGGGCCCGCCTGGAAGCCCATGTGTCAATGCTACAGGCAGAGACCGACCTGTGCCTAACCAGGGGAACACGGCGCTGTCACCTAACCAGACTCCACTACCGCTAGGCAAGATCCCGGCCCGACGGGTCATTCCGGGGCCCTGGCGCTGGGCAGCCGAGTCTGCATGAGCACAGAGACATCTTAGCAGAGGGCAACAGCACTCTTCCTCGTGTCAAGCGGAATGTACAAGAGTGCACAACCGGAATATCTTAATACATTAATTAACCACGTTCTCCATGACTCTTTCTCAGGGCTCACGTGAAGTTCACCATGAACATTTACCCTCAGACAATCTTGCTTATCCTGTTTTTATAGCCATCAAGAATAACTTCCAGACTCAGAGAAGATCATGGCACATCTGCATAATTTTCAGTGGATTTTTAAAAATGAGGATATTATTTTAGAACCTGAACCTTAGGCTGTGGCTAAATTGCTTTATAAATTATGCTGGGAGATGGGATTTAATACTAGCCAGTTATACAAAGATTTCCATTGCTAGTTATCTTGGGTGGAGACATGATTTACTGATTCTGTGTAAGAAAGAGAACTGAACAGAAAGGTCTGACTTTTCTTGGAAATCCACTTATGTCCAGGCACTATGCTAAGTGTAGTAGGCAACAAGAAAAAGAGTTAGATACTGCTCCTGATCTAAGCTAGTACTCCTCAAATACCCACAATGGCTAGGTCTAGGCTGGGACCACGGACTCAATCCAGGTCCCCCTTGTGGGTGGCAGGGACCCAGTGACATCACCACTGTCTCACTAGGTGTGCATCGGCAGGCGGCTGGAGCCAGGAGCAGGAGTCGGCCACCAGAGCTGAGAATGGAGCCTGGGCGCTCTGATGTGGGGCCCGGGGATCTTAAACATTAGGCCAAACACCTGCCCCAAAAATCTGTTTAAAATTATGAAATAAAACACAGATTGAGAAAACTACACACACACACAAATGTACAGTGTCCTGGATCGTTACCAGGCATACATGCTTGTAACCATCCCAGCAAGGACCAGAATTCTGCTACCAAGAAGCGCCCCTGGCCCCAACTTTGCTTCAAGCCAGTTATAGCCTTTGTCCCCACCAGTAGCCGCTACGCTGACACTACGATGGTCGTGTCCTTGCGTATTACTGTGCTTTGATCTCCTAAATGTGCAGCTCCAGCTCTGAGTGCATATCCACAGCTCCTCCTTATCTGCTCTTCACTGTCTTTAAAAAAAAAAAAAAACTCCTGGGGACTGGTGCCGTGGTGTAGCAGGTAAAAGTAGCTGCCTGTGGTGCTGGCATCCCCTATGGGCTCTGGTTCGAGTCCCAGCTGCTCCACTTCCAATCCAGCTCCCTGCTAATGCACCTGGGAAAGCAATGGAAGATGGCCCAAGTCCTTGGGCCCCTGCACCCACGTGGGAGACCCGGAAGAAGCTCCTGGCTCCTGGCTTTGGCCTGGCCCTGCTCCAGCTGTTGCAGCCATTTGGGGAGTGAACCAGCAGATGGAAGACCTCTCCCTCTCTCTTTCTGTCTCTGCCTTCCCAATAAATAAATAAATAAATAAATAAATAAATAATTTTATTTAAAAAAAGTCTTGATATGCCCTCTAAGTCTTGGAGTTCTCCTCCGCCCCCCTCTCTCCCTAATAGTTTTGCTAACTGCACACAGAAGGTGAAGTTCAAGATGTTCCCTTTTCCTCGGTATTTCCTATGAACGAGCAGGTGCGCCCAGACAGCTGAACAGACTTGGGTTTGATCCCTGCCGGCCAGATTGCTCGTAGGTGGAGCAATTCTGAGACCAGGAAGCACGTGATGTCTGAGGGTCACTCCTTGTCATGGGCACACCCCGGTGAGCAAGGCCCGGAGCCGTTCATTCACAGAAGGTCACAAAACTGTGACTTCCCATTATTTTGCTTCCACTTATTAGATGGTCAGTTTATAAGGAGATGCTCCCCTCCCTGCATCTGTGTCGTCGCAAAGGTCCACCCAAGTGTCTGTGGCTTTCTCTTCCACTCATCCAGCTTGCATCAGAACTGGTCCTTCCCATGTTCAGAAAGGGACTCGCTTCAGTATCAGAGAGAACACGTGGACTGTTAAGGGACATCTACAAAAGACAGCAGCTAATATCCTACTGAACAGTGGGAAACCGGACGCTTTCTCCCCAACACTGGGAACACGGCAGGATGTCTTCTCACACCACGCTTACTCTTCTCTCCCTGGAAGCTCTACCCAGGGCAGTAAGAAAAGGGAGTAAGAGGTACATCGATGGAGAAGGAAGAAATAAAACTATACTTGTATAGAGATGACATGAGTGTTGGTCAAGAAAGTCCCAAGGAACTGACAAACCTAAGTCCTCTTGCAATGACTGATTGTAGCAAGGCTGTGACACAAAACCCTGAGAAAAGACAGTTGCCTTCCTATGTATTATCAATGACTAACTGGAATTTGAAATAAAAAATTCAATTCAAAAATACATTAGCAATGCCCCCTCTACTCCTCCCAAAAAGAAATCCTTAGGTATAAATCTAACAAAATATGTATAAGGGTCTATGAGGAAAACTAGAAAACTCTGATAGAAAAAAATCAAATATCTAAATAAATGGAAAGGTATTCCATATTCATGGTGCAAGATGTCACGTATTCCTCACTTGATCTACAGATTCAACCAAAATCCAAGCAATGGGGCTGGTGCTATGGCATAGGGGGTTAGAACCACTGCCTGCCGTGCCGGCATCCCATATGGGTGCTGGTTCGAGTCCCAGCTGTTCCACTTCTGATCCAGCTCCCTGCTGCGGCCTAGGAAAGCAGCAGAAGATGGCCCAAGTGCTTGGGTCCTACACCCACAGAAGCTCCTGGCTGTGGAATGGCGCAGCTCCGGCCGTTGTGGTCATCTGGGGAGTGAACCAGCGGATGGAAGACTCTCTCTCTCTCTTTCTGTAACCCTGCCTTTCACATACCTAAACCTTTAAAACAAACCCAAGCAAGTGACTCTGTGGATACAGATAAATGGAACCTGAAGCGTGCGTGGAAAGGCAGCAGACTGTGAACAGAGCTGGAGGACTGGCCTGAGCTCCAGTCTTGCGGTAAAGCTACAGATGTCAAGAGAGGTGGTGCTGGTGAAAACAGAGACAGAGGTCGACGGGACGCAAAGTGAGCTCAGAAATTAGACCCAGACCAATACACACAGCGGACCACTGACAAGGGAGCAAAGGCAATCAGTGCACAAAGGAGAGCCCTTCAACAAACGGGGCTGGAGCACCTGGACGGGCACAGTGGACTTGGTTCATACTTTTCACAAAGATTAACTCAAACCAGATCTCAGGCCTAAATGCAAAGTGCAAAAGAATAAAACTTCCTGAAGAGGACAAAGGTAACCTTGAGTTTGCCAATGACCAGATACAATACCCCAAAGAGAAAACTGATACGGGAATTTACTAAAGTTAATAAATCTGTCAGGCAAAAGGCTATGCTAGAAGGAACAGGCCATCAAGGAGAGAGGCGCCTTTCTCTGAAGGGAGGAAGGAACCTCCACTGTGACACGGCCTTGACTAAACAAGTTCAGAGTTGGTGAACTCAAGGGGCTTCCATAGCCTAGACAGCTCACAGCAAGAGTCTCGGGTGATTGCTGACGTCATAAATAAGAGTGCCAATTGTTAAATCAACCACGGGAGTCACTGGGTACATGCTCCCCACGTAGGATCTCTGTCCTTAATGTGTTTTACTATGAAACTTAAAAACACTACTAGTCGAACAATACCCTATACCTTGTGCGGTTGTGTGAGTGCAGCCTGTTGAAATCCTTGCTTAGTATATACTAAGTTGATCTTCAGTATATGAAGGTAATTGAAAATGAAACTCGATAAAGGGCGGTATGGGAGAGGGAGAGGGGAGGGCCACGGGAGGGAGGGAGGTTGGGGGGGGGAAGCCACAACAATACAAAAGTTGCACTTTGTAAATTCACATTTATGAAATAAAAAATAAAAAAAATAAAAAAAAAAGGCTATGCTAAGAGAATGAAAAGCCAGGCTGGTATGTGGCCCAGGGCATTGTGGAGACCCTGCTTGGAACCCCGCACTGCAGTGCCTGGGCTTGGGTCCAGGCTCTGTTTTCAAATTCATCTTGTTGCTAATGTGCACCCTGGGAAGCAGCAGGTGATGGCTAAAGTACTTGGGTCCCTGCCACCCACTTGGAAGATGGGGATTAAGTTCCCAGCTCCTGTCTTCACCTGGCTGGCTCAGGCCTGGCTATCAGGCAGTTGGGGGAATGAATCAAAAAATGGAAGACCCTGTCTGTCTCGTTCTGTCTCTGCCTTCCAAATAAATGAAATAAAGAAATAAAATATTTAAAAATAGAATGAAAAGACAAACAAAGCCAAAAATATACTCAAAACACATAACTGACAAAGAACTTGATCCAAAATATACAAATAATGCTTTCGACTCAACAATAAGGAAAACGACCAGTTTAAAAAGTGGGCAATGCATCCGACAGCTACGTCACCAAAGATACGCAGCTGGCAAATAGTCGCATGAAAAGATGCCCAATATCGTACGCCAGCACGGGACTCCGAGCCGGAACAACACAATACCACTGCACACTTACTAGAATGGCTAAAATCCAAAACGCACGACCTCAGCGGACGTTGGTAAGCACGTGAAGCACCAGGAACTCCCATTCACCGCTCAGGGGAATGCAAGATGCTACCGTCCCTTACCAGAACCACAGTCCTATGTGTTTACTGGATGTGCACGCCAACACCTGCACGCGCATGTGTGTAACAGCCCCGTTTATAACTGCCACGATTTGGAAGCCACTAAGATGTGCTCCAGCAGACACGGAAGTGACAGAGGCCGGTCTGCACAGGCCTCCTCCTGTGTAATTCCACTCCAGGCCACTCTACAGAAGGCAGACTACACAGAGAGCAGAACGATGAGCTGTGGGAGGGAGGAGGGAGTATGTGGAACACAGGGCGGTGCACTACATGCGGGATACGTGGCATTGCCTTACTGTCACAGCCCACGGAACAGCACAACTCAACAGGGGACTGTGCTGTGACCTGTGGACAGTCCTCCCTACGCGTTCATCCACTGTATCAATGACCCAGTCCAAGCTATAAACAGAGGAGAACCCAGGGGCAGGGTGGGAAAGAGGGAACACACGAGAGCTCTGTGCGTTCTGTGTAACTGTTCAGTAAATCTAAAACTATACACCGCCCCCCCCCCCCCGCCCCCAGCGAAAAAGGAAACAGCAGCACAGACTGAGACCCATTTGATGGGTTTAATCCCCAGAGCTTGCTTGGCGCCATGTGTGGTCCCAGCTCCCGCTCCTTAGACTGCACCCTGGCACTGTGCCGGGGTGGCCAGAGACCGCAGCCTCCCTTCCTGCGCTAGACTTGGGATCAGCGGGGAATCGGGAAGGCACAGGTTCATTTGAACACGAATAGTATTTCCAAGCCTTGATCTGGCCTGAGCCACTGTCAGTGCTGCTGGGGTGCTCGTGGCTCCCATGCCCCCACCCCCAAGAGAAAATACCTCCTGAACTTCTTGTCAAACAAAGCAATTTTTTCCCTTTCTTTATCTTTCCTTTTATATTAGCAGACTTCCAAAAAGTTCAGAGAAAAGTGGAATGAAAAGAATTTCATTTTGGTGCAAACAGTTTGGTGTTCACTTACTAAGGAGTCTTCCAAAAGTTCATGGAAATATGCATCATGAAAAAAGACTGTGCACAGATTTCAAAATATTTTTGCACCAGAATAAACTTTGAATCTTCTCCTTTCATTTTCCCAGGAATGCTCTGAAGTGCCTGTATGGGAGTTCTCTTTTCTCACTGAGGGTGTGGAGGGCAACAGGATGGGAGCATCCGTGACCCCTCACTCGCCTTCCACTGCCCCGGAACGCACAACAGCCACACAAGAACACCAACAGCAACACCACCAACCTCAGGGGCTGGCAACAGCCGTGCGTTCTCACATCTGCCACAGCCACTGCCAACTCCTAATTTTTTTTTAATCACACTAGCGACACTGTCAGTCATTTCCTGCTCTGCTCGCTCCCTTTTAATCCTTCGTTTTAGTGTGATAATTACATATTTAATGCTCACCGCCAGTCCCCAGGTTCATGTATCTGCTGCCATGTGCTTGTCTGAAGCTTGTTCTGCAGATCTGAGACTGGTGTGTAATTAGGAAGGACTTGTGCGACCAGTTCTCCCGGGGCTCTTGTGTATCAATAGCAGTGTTTCTGTGCCTTTTATTAGGGGACATCAGTTTTGTTGGATATAAAATCTTTGGCACGTATCTTTTTCTCTAGTGTGTATTGAAAGTGGTACTCCATGTTCTTTTGGAATAAAGCTTTTCTATTAGAAAGTCTGATGCTAAACTGATTTTTGTCCCCTTATAAATCATATATGCTTTATGCTTTTTACTGTGTAATTTAAAAGATTGAGGTTCCACGTGCACACAGCTAACGTCCATCCTTTTTTAGGGTACAGAGTTTTGACAAATGCACTCCCTTAAACCATAATAAAGACAGAGCCGTTCTGTCACCTCCCCAAACTCCCCTGTGTGTTCCCTTTCTAGGCAACCCCTCTCCCAACCCCCAGAAATCACGTATGTGTTTTCTATGCCTGTGGTTTTGCCTCTTCCAGAACGCCTGCTGCAGGCACCCTTGGGTCTGGCTTCTTTCGCTCAGCACGATGCATCCGAGACGCAACCACAGTGTTGCACGCGCACGGCTCCGTTCCTTTGGAACCAATTCTCCTGTTTATTACGGTGCAAGCACTGAACGTGAGACCTCCCTTCACCACGCGTGCAAGCCTGCAGTATCATCAGCTTCAGGCACGGTAGTGAACAGCAGCCCCTGGAATGCACTCGAAGCTTCCTGGCCTCCCCCTCCCCCTGACCGCCGCTCTCCTCTCGCTCGTGTTACTGGAATCGGCACTACTTGTCCTTGCGGGACGGGCTTACTTCACTTCCCGAATGCTCACCCGCTGCTGTTTTCAGGATTTCCACGGCGTGCAACACCACATTCTCTCTCTACGCAGCTGGCAGTGGGCACTGGGGTTGTTTCCGGCCCTCTGCTACTATGAACAGTGCTGTGACCAACATACGGGTACCAACAGCTTTCTCAGGTCCTGATGTCCATTCTTTTAGATAAATACCCGGAAGCAGGACCGCTGGATCCTGCAGTACTGTGGTTCTGCTTTTCACTTTTTGAGGGACCTTCCTTCCGCAGGAGTGTCAGTTACTCCACGTCCTTGTCAACACTGGTCGTCTTGTTAGATAATGCCTCCCTATGGGTTTGCATTTCCTGGATGATGAACGTCGTTACATGTCTTTTCATATACTTGTTGGCTATCAGTCTGTCTCCTTTGGAGAAATATCTATTTTTTTTAAAAGATGTATTTATTTGAAAGGATCAGTGACAGAGAAGGAGAGACAGAGAGAGATCCATCTGCTGGTTTACTTCCCAAAAGCCCACAACAGCTAGGGCTGGGCCAGGCCAAGGCCAGAAAGGAACTCCTCCTGGATCTCCCAACACAAATGTCAGGAACCCACACACTTGGGCCATCATCTGCTGCCTCCAGGGTACACTGGCAGGGGGCTGGGTGGGAAACACTGGAGTAGCGGGGACTTGAACCACGCGCTATGATTTGTGCTGTGGGCAGCACCATGTGGCAGCTGCACTCATTGTACCACAATGGCAGCCCTACATTCGGGTAGTTCCCAGTATTTTTGCTATTGAATTGCAGGAGTCACTTCTGTATTTTGGAAACTGGCCTCTCATAGGATGTATGGTTTGCATCGATTTCCCCATTCCATAGGCTGTCTTTTCACTCTCTTGATGGAGACACTTTTGAATTTAATGTAGTACCACTTGTCTTACTTTAGCTCTTCTGTCTAGATCAATGTCATAAAGGTTTCCCCTGTGTTTTATTCTAGATTTATGGTTTCAAATCTTGTACTTAAATGCGTTCTGAGGTGAACTTTGTGTAAGGTGCCAGGTAAGGACCCAACTTCATCCATCAGCGTGTGGACGTCCAGCCTTCCTGACAACACTTGCTGTAGATGGGTCAGCCTTTCTCTGCTGTGTATTCTAAGCAGTCTTGCAAAATATCAGTTGATGGTACTTGCATGGGTTTATTTCTTTTTTTATTATTATTTTATTCATTTATCTGAGAGATAGTTATAGACAGTGAGAGGGAGAGACAGAGAGAGAGGTCTTCCATCCATTGGTTCACCCCCCAGATGGTTGCAACGGCTGGAGCTGTGCCGACCTGAAGCCAGGAGTCAGGAGCTTCTTCCCTGTTGCTGTGGATTCGTTCTGAGAGGAGGAACGTGGTGGGGGCAAGAGGCGCGGAGTCACCACACAGACCGGGGAGTCGGGTGAAAGCGGGCCAGAGGGGAGCAGCCCGCAGATTCCTTTATTTCAGTTGGTACAGCAGCTTACATAGCCGAGGCGGCCAATCCGGTCAAGGGGCGGTTTATGCCCTAACCAATCACAGCCTGTTGCCAAGGCAGTTTCCGAAGCCATCCAATCACAGCCTGTTGCCAGGTAGGCTCCGTTGCCAGTGGCCATCTTGGCATGGCCTTCTCATTCCACCATACTTCCCAGTCTCCCATGTGGGTTCAGGGGCCCAAGCACTTGGGCCACCCTGTACTGCTTTCCCAGGCCACAGCAGAGAGCTGGACTGTGTGGTAGAATGAGAAGGCCATGCCTAGATGGCCGCTGGCAATGGAAACTGCCTGGCAACAGGCTGTGATTAGATGGCTTCAGAAACCACATGACAACAGAGCCTGCCTGACAACAGGCTGTGATTGGATGGCTTCAGAAAGCACATGACAACGAGCCTGCCTGACAACACGCTGTGATTGGATGGCTTCAGAAACCACATGACAACAGAGCCTGCCTGACAACACGCTGTGATTGGATGGCTTCAGAAACCACATGACAACAGAGCCTGCCTGACAACAGGCTGTGATTGGATGGCTTCGGAAACTGCCTGGCAACAGGCTGTGATTGGTTAGGGCATAAACCGCCCCTTGACCGGATTGGCTGACTCGGCTACATAAGCTGCTGTACCAACTGAAATAAAGGAGTCTGTGGGCTGCTCGCCTCTGGCCTGCTTTCACCCAACTCCCAGGGTCTGTGTGGTGACTCCGCACCTCTTGCCTCTACCACGCTCCTCTCAGAATGAATCCACAGCAACAGGATTGGAAGAGGAGCAGCAGGGACTAGAACCAGTGTCCATATGGATGCTGGGGCCGCAGGCAGAGGATTAACCTAGTGCACCACGTGTCGGCCCCTGCGTGGGTTTATTTCTAGTGTCTATTCTGCTCCAGTGGTGCGTGGGTCTGTCTCTATGCCACCACCATACTGTTTGAATTCCTGCAGCTTTCTCGTGTACTTTGAAGTGTAGATCTACGAAGCCTCCAGCTTTGGCCTTCATTCTGAAGGCCGCTGTGCCTTTTTGTCCTGGGCCGCGCTGCACTGCACAGAGGTACCACGGCCGGCTCACTCACCCACCAGGTGAGGAGTATTTCCTGATTCCAGTTTGGAGTGATGACGAATGGAGCTTCTGCGAACATGCACGTATAGGTTCTTGTAGGACCACCTATTTTCCTTCCTCTGGGGGGAGTGCCTCGGCGTGGGACTGCTCCGCCGTATGTGGAGGACAGGTTTCACACAGGGTTCTCCCGCGGCACGGTGCGAGAGCGCAGCCCTGCCTGTCCTCAGCTGTGCTTGGTGCTGCCGGTTTTCACGCATAGGCAACTCTAGCTGGAATGTGAGGCTTTAACCTGCATTTCTTATCGATGCTGACCTGCCGGCTGGTTTTCTGTCGATGTTTATTAACCGCCTGTTTTACTTCATGATGCATCCATAACACCTAACACACGTCCCGGTCCAGAGCAGGAACCCCAAAATGGAACTTGATTGACATCATCAATAAAGATATTACTTTCTTCCTTTCCCCAAAGAGGTAAGGAAACACACTTTTCGGCTCAGAAAACATGTCATTTTACACTTTCAAAGCAAGAAGAAATGGTTCTCATTTACAAACACAGGATACTACCAGATCCTTCTCCTCAGAAAGTTAATTCCATGGAACGCAGAACAATTTTCTGCTGTATATGGGGGGGGGGGGGATCTTCAAAAAGTTCATGGAAAATGTGTATTACTTAAAAAAAGTACGCATGAATTTAAAAAAATTTTTGCAATTAAAATAAACATCTTTTAATTCTATTTTCTCATGAACCTTCTGAAGTTTCCTTGTGTTACTGAAACGACAGATTCCAATTTCTAAAATAAAGAGGTGATGATGCTATTGCATTATTTATTTTATCTAAGGAGAACATTTTCCAGAGCAATCTCATTTTAATACCGCTCACTGGGTCTGCTGTACCGGATTTTAAACGTACAACACTGATGGAAATGAAATGTATTAAACGGAAGCAGAGAAACGTACCACTGAGAAATGCATTTATAGGAAGTCGCTTTGTGGTCCGTGCCTGTGGGAATATTCTCAGTGCTGCTGTTTCACTGGTTGAACCAGGAGATGCTAAATGAGCACAATCACGGGAGTGAGTTCTGCTTTATAAGAAGCACCTTCTCAGCGAGAGGCCTGGGGAGAGGAAGACGATGCAGAACACTGGGAGGAGGAGACGGCTCAGCCCAGGGACCGCAGCGAAGCGGGACTTGGGCCGGGATGTGGGAGGTGCAGGGGCCACTGGGATCAAGGGTGAGCTGAGAAGAGGCCCTGCTGTGACCGGCGCTGGCCCATGCTCCTTTCTCACTCTGGGACTCTGAGGGCGGGTGGCAGTGGCGGGCACGCCAGCCTCCCGGAGCGGCAGCTCAGCTCATGACGGGGTCTGGAAGGGACGCTAATGATGCGCCCTGACCAACCGCTCTTCACCGTGGACAGGCAAATTACATGCGTCCTACGCTCGAGTTTGGATCAAAACTTCACATAACAATCTGCCTAGCATAGCAGGGAGTGTAACCTTAAATACACCGAAAGCAATTTTACAAAGAAACTACTTCATTATAATGATGCCTCGCAACAAGGAGTAGGACATTTTCAGGTTGAAAATGTTATTACAAGCATTTCTGCTTCAATGGTGAATTTTGTACAGAGTAGACAATTTTAATCATTCCACAAGGACACAGGCTAGTTTTCAAAGGGAAGCCCTGTATATTTTAAACACAGGCTAATTAGGCTTTCTGCATTTCCTTGAATTAACCTCTGACTGAGAAACTGATACGCCTCGGAGATTACAGTAATACACCTCCAAATGTAGGGTGAACATCAGATTAACACGGTGATTTAAAATCCTAGTGCTGAAGCGTTATTTTTCTGCTCACATAAATTTGTTAATAATAACACGGCGATGATTAGCCAAGTCTTTAGTTATGTTCTTAAGTAGGATCTGGTTATGTAATTTAAAATTCACAATTAACCGTGCTGGCTCTGGGGAAGACCCCAGGTGGTTTGCAGTGTTAAACAGCAGATTAAAGTTGACACAGCTAATTTCTCTACTTTAATCTTATTAGTGGCACAACAGCTGTCCACTGTAACCATCTCTTGTAAAACCTTTTCAGACATAAACAAAATGCCTCAATATGTCAAGTGGAGAAGAGTATTGATCAATCACTATTGCTAATTAGTTTGCAAAACAATTTTTTAACCATTTTTGTTCTCTATTAGGAGGAAGCTACTCATTTTTAGATATCCTTGATAAAGATAGTTTGACTATATTAAAATAATCCAGCCTAAAAATAAGCAATTGCCTAATAGTGAAGTATATGCTAAGCTTCACCCACACCGGGAAGCCCTGTTCTATTCATGTCCAGTGAGGGCCTGTGACACAGTGGACGCAAATGGTGGCACATGGCTTCCAACGCCCAAGATCTCCATCTGTGGCTTGCAGAAGTTGTCTGCTAACTTCATGCTGTATTTACCACCTGATCTGAGCTCTGAGATGGGTGTTTAAGGCTCACAGAAATAGTTTCCTCTTGTAGACTTTATTGCTAGCCTGCTCCTCAACATTTGGCCTCATACATACATACAGCCAAAAGTGGTCTCTGCTTCATTTGCCCAGTTCTGGTAGGTGAGTTCGTCTTTGGTTCATTTGGTGGGAAAGATGATTCCACAGGCCATTTCCTATGCCCAAACCAATAAGCCACTGACAAAAAAACTAAACCCAACCAAACCCATTCAACCAAGTAAAACCTTTCCCAATGAAAAGGCAAAAACAAGACAAACACACAGAGTAACATCAATAAACCTTCAGCAACTCACAGGAATGATGACAGCATTTTTTAAAAAAAGATTTATTTATCTATTTGAAAGGCAGAGTTAGAGAGAGGAAGGGAGAGAGAGAGAATCTTCCACCAGCTAGTTCATTCCCCAAATGGCTGCAATGGCTGCAGCTGGGCTGATCAGAAGCCAGGAGCCGTGAACTCCATCTGGGTCTCCCATGTGGGTGCAGGGGCCCAAACACTTGGGCGCACTAGCAGAGAGCTGGATCAGAAGTGGAGCAGCCCGGACTGGAACCAGCACCCATATGGGATGCCGGCACTACAGTCTGTGGCCTTACCCACTATGCCACAGCACTGACCCTGATATTTTACCTTTACTGAAATAGTCAAAGTTTTATGTTGGCAGATCAGAAACAAACGAACGGCCATCGCTACCCTACGAAGGGCGCGTCTGTCAGAGAGCCAATCGAGGACTTGCACAGCCTCACACACTGACCTTCTGCTTATGCCTTAAACAATCTGCTTGGTTGTGTAGTACAGCTGATTAGTCCCAGCTTCCCACACACGCTGCCAGTTTTCGGAAGACGACAATCCTATCTCCTCACAGAAGACGCTCGGTGAACTCACGCTCACTGATAACGCCTCTCCCCAGCCGGGTCTCGCAGAAGGGGAAGCACCGGAACGGGCGCTGGGTCCGATCTCGGCTGAGCCGGCGACACCGGATCAATGAGTGCCTTTCCCGCCTAGCGCTCTTCAGCTCTTCATTTGCATCAAGTGGTGGTCTGGGCCGACGCGGGCTGTTACGTAAGAGTGATGGGCTTGGTGGCTCTGCACGGAAGGCAGGTGGGCTACATTTCAAAAGTCGCAAACTAGAAAGAAGGGTTTTGGATGCTTTCACATCAAAGAAATGTTACACGTTTGAGGAGACATTAACCCCGACTGGACCAGGTGGGGCACACGTAGGTACCATGTCCACAAGTCAGTTCAAAGTTTTAAAAATTATGAAAAATAAAACCACAACACACCTCAGCATTGCTGCTCTGAAAGAAACTGTGAACCCAGCACCCGCCAGTGCGATTTTCCCAGGGCGAGTGCCGAAGCGCACCGTTGGCACCGCGGGTCAAACCACCGCTCCTTATGGGTGAGGGAGGGGCGCAGGAGCCAGCAGTAAGCGGAGAACCCACACCCGGCGCCTGCGTGTGTGGTCCGGGGTGGGCTCAGGACACAGAGCTATTCCTGGTTCCCTGGGAGCCACAACAGTGCACCTCGGCAGGGGCCAGCTCTGAGACGCTAGGAGCCAGTGACGGGCCCGGTGCCGCACCCTGTGAGACGACGTGGCTGACAAAGACCACTGGGCTCTCACGGGCGCTCTTCCTCCTAGCAGGTGACACTCTGCGGCTGCAAAGGTGTGCTCTTCAGCTCTCAGAGACCCACCGAAGCTTTCTGATGTGGCTGCAGGACCAAGCCCGGCGGCGCCACCCTGTCAGCCTGCGTGCGTGTGTGTGTGTGTGTGTTTGTGCGGGGGGGGAGGGGCGAGGCACCTGCTCTGTCATCTCAGCACCCAGCTGATTCAGTTCATTGTGAACCAACCATTTTTTTTTTTTTTTGTAAACACGAGCCACTCCTCCTGGGTTTCACCCCAAGCCCGAGTCCGAGAGTTAAGCACGGGGACCCGAGGCCGCCGAGGAGACGCTGCAGGGCCATAAAGAGCTTGTTCAGGAACCGCACATAAAACAGTTCCTCCCTGGTTCCGCAGGCAACCTCTCCACTGCACATATATTACCTCTAAGTGTGTTTACCTTAGGATTTAGGGACAGCAAGTTAAGTGTACATCATTTTCATAGATCTTCTAACGGGGTTACTAGGAGCAGCTCAGCCGCACAGCTGAGGGAACTCGCAGAGGGCATTTCTCTCGTCAGCCCTGCTCTAGAGGGAGGGCGCTCACGAAATCAGAGAAGCAACTCTAGGTTTGAGGGCATGGGCAAATATGTTCCGCCCAACCTGGAGTTAAAAGCATCTTTACTATTTGAGCTTCAACACACTGGGCCCTTTTGGTTGGGTGGGACAGAATTTCACTCAAAATATTTCAAGTTAAAGGAGCCATTGACTGCGCGGCTACTGGGAACCTTGCCGTGCTGGCGGAGAGAACGCAGCACAGCCCTCCGAGGGCAGGAACAAGGCGGGCTCTGTGGCCGGCTGCCCTCGTTTCCAGCCCTTGCTCTCGGGGCGCAGGCCTGGGCTCCTCCTTCTCCCCCCAGACCACCTTCCTCCGTGTGCTAACCCTGCACTCTAGTGCAGAGGCCCCCGACGGCCCACTTGGCAGTTGCTCGACGCGATCCTGCAAATCCAAACACCCAGGGGAGAAGGACTTGGAGCGCTGCCATTTCCCTACTGCAGCTTCCCGAGAGGCTCCACGGCCCAGCCTAACGTCTCGTGCTGCCTCGGACACCTGGCTGTGCTGCGCTGCGGGCTGCTTGCTCTTCAGTCAGCGTCCTGTCTTTTAATCCGCTATGGCCACTGAAGGGCGCGTCACACGGTGTGAGACACAACTGCTTAGGCAGGGGTGCAGCACCCAGAGCAAGTGGCAGTACCACCCTGAAAACCAGAAGGACCAAGATGCAGGAAGGGAGCGGGGTGACCGGGCGAGCTCAGAGCAGGGCTCAGAGCAGCAGGGGCGGCTGGGGGAGCCTGGGCTGTGCTGCGGACTGGAGATAAAGGCAAAGACTGAACAGTAGAGGAGCCCAAAGACAGCAGCAGGAGAGCGGAGAGGCTGGGACCCCCAGCACACCCCGGGGCCTGGCGTCTCAGGAAACTACGCTGACAGGAGCTGCCTACGCAGCCACACACTGCCGAGCGGAAGTCTCGTGTGTCCACAAAGGCAACACCGCAGGTTCCTGCGGTGACATCCGGAGTTGAATGCCTCTTGGCGTTCGGGGCCGACAGCACCCCAAGGGCAGAATCTGTATCAAACAGTTCCCAGCGGTGGCAATGCCAGTCCCAGGTCCACTCATGCGCACAGCTGACCCCGAGGAGGAAACGTCCAGAAACAGGCCCTCTGGCGCCAGGGCCGGCATCTGCTTCGGGAGCGCGGTGCGACTTCTCTCTTCCGCTACACACGGCCAAGAGAAGGCAGGAGAAGCCTGGAGGCACAGGGCCTCGGCAGTCCTGGGAGAGCAATGCTGAACACTCTCTGCCGGAGGCAAGGAAGGACCCCTCTCTCTACAGGGCAGTCCTGGCGCTCTCAGGTTGCAGTCGACTGCGCCCGAGCCACCTGGCAGCGGGCCACGTGCACAGGTGCCGGTGACTGTGGGTGCACAGGGGACTCCCACAGCGTGCGGCTCTGCAGACATGACGAATGCCGGTGCTGTCTCTGCACCAGCTCAGAATGGCAAGGCAACGTGATCCCGCTGGACAGACACAAGTTCTCTTTTATTTTACTTTGGAGATTAAATCGGTGCTACCTTGCCTCCCTAGGGAGCAGAGCTCCGCCACACGTCGTTCTAAACTTACTGCTTCCTACTCCTTTCCATGATTGCTGCTTTACTTGAGTAGGACTGATGGACCAGAGGCAGATAAATGCACATACAGTGTAAAAGGTAAAAATGCAACCTTACTGATTGGTTGTGAGCAAAGAGGTTTATTTTACAAAGGCCGCAGCACTGGGGCAGATCTGCTTTTCCTCCAAGGTTAAAATACAGGCAATCTTCCTCCAACTAGTGTGTTCTGTCACAGTGTGACAAGGACAGCGACCAGAGACACGGTTCCAGCATTCTCTTTGGCCTTTTGAGTAGGAGCAGTCACAGACACAGGACAGTCACAGAAATGTAAAGACAGGCTAAAGAAACTGCCTAGAAACCCAGCTAACACAGGAGGCGAGATCAGGAGGAGCCTATGTGGCCGCAACAGGGTCGTGTTGTGAGCGCAGTCACATATCGGATGCAGCGTGCACTTTTACTGCTCCGTGTCCCATCCCTTGGAACAAGAACTCATTCATGTATTCAAACAGCACTAAGATGTCACATGACTGACAAGCAATGTATTTACTACGTCTCTGATACAGGAGTTATAATCTAGCGAGGAGACAACGGAACAACAAATAAATTGATCACTTGGCAAGACAGTGCATAGAAAATGCGCAACCAAACCATCCCTGACCTCTTTGACACGTTTCTCAACGACCAGGTGAACACACATACGTTCTGTAGATCAACTGTAGGTTGGTGAAAAATCAAAGAAGAGAAGCCCAGAGGTCAAATTAGGATCCAGAAAAGATTGTGAGAGTCTAGGCTAGAGTGGACCAGGACGACTGAGGGTGAAAAAGCAAATGCCCAAGTGAAATGAATAGATTGTGGCTGCTTCCAGGCCAAAGTGACAGAGATTTAGGGATTTAAAGCTCAGTAATTAAGCCGTATAATAGGGCGTCAAAGCAGTAACACCTGTAACAAAACCCATCGCTAATAACTAAGTGCTTCCTTTGTGCCCGGCCGCCACACGGCCTTGTGATTTAATCCGCACAGCGGCCTCCGAGGTGGGCACTGCGCCGCCCACTGCACTGAGGCTGTGTTACAACACGTAATTTGGCCCAAGGCCATGCAGCTAATGAGGGAGAAGCAGGCAGTGAAGCCTGGATCTCACTCCAGAGCCGGCGCGTTTTCCCCTCTCCCGTGCTGTCTGCTGTGCCTTGTGTGCACGGACCCACCTCTGTGTAAGAAACTGTGTGCGGGGGGACAAGGAAGGAGCTAAGTGAGGCGGAGAGAGAAGGAACTGAGCCCCCCAGCAGCCGGGAGTGGTCTCTGAGCCTCTCAGAACAGCAAGTGAGTGGAAGGCGAAGAGGGAGACTGGAGGAGACCCAGCCCAGGGACGGAATCTGCTGTGCTGGTGGCCTCGTGAGTTCTGAACACCTGCTGCTGCCTGGGGGGTTCGGGGCTGCGCGCCCGCGAGGGCCCCTCTCGCGTGCCCATCACTGCCACGATGCGGGCAGACGACACTGCAACACAGAGTTTTGGCCACCCTGTCTACTCCCGGCAGACCCCTCTACTTATTTATACAACATGGGCTGTTCTTTATGTCCACCCAGACATGACAAACTGCTTTTTGTTTTCAAATAGTAAAAGCTTTGATAAACAACTGTTGTCAGTCAAATCAAACACAAGGCTAGAACGCATCGCCCATTCTCTCGTCCTCGCTTTCTGGGGGCAGAACAAGCCTCTCCCCCCGAGTGACAGGACACGGCGTGAGGAGCGTGCTTTCTCGGCGCCAACAGCAATTTCTCTGCAGTGCCCTGGTTAAAGGCTGACTTGGAACACCACATCCTAGTCCTGTCGACGAGGCTCCTTTCCTTGGTTCTGACAAAGCACAACAACTCACTGCAGATTCGGAAAGCTCTCAAGATTTCCATTCCCAGAAGCAGGTGTAACTGTCGGTTTCACGCTTTCAAAAGCTACTGGAAGCAAATATTCGTTCACAGAAGTTACCTAGCAGCAATCATCAAACAGAAGGCAGGACACACAGCTGCCCACAGTGACCAGATGGATGGGCAGGGCGGTGAGGGGAGGGTAGCAGGCAGCGGCACAGCCTCTCCCACGGAGCCCGGGCCACAGGGCAGGACGCAGCCGGCGCACAGTCCGGAGCCCAACAGGCAACTCACTGGGCAGCGGCGTAACTCCTCTCCTTCTGCTGTTAACCCCGAGGAAAATTCAGCGCCACAGGGGATGCTAAGCCAGCCCCTGCAGGTAAGTACCATGACGGCACACGGTGTGAGTGGACGCGGCAGCAGGTTCGTGGGGGATGGGGTGGGCTCCTGAGGGAGGGAAGGGAGGGTCTGGGCAGGAGTAGAGCGAAGGGAACAGCAGGGGCTGTGGTCGGCCTGAGGCCAGGGGCCAGGGCAGGTTTGCGGGGGGAAGCAGGTGGAATCAACACAGGAGTACGTACTGGACCAGGCAGCCAGTTCCTGCCCAAGGCATGTTCTGATTCGACATCGCCGGCACAAACTGCGGTGGAATTCTACTGTCCCTTCTCTAAGCAGCAGATGCCACCCCGGCTCCAGCAGCGTGCGGCTGGTCCGGACAGCACCGGGGAATCCCGAGTCAACACGAGTCGCCCACAGCTCCCTGGCCTCCCTCGGTAAGCAGGACCTGGCTGAACACACGGTCTGTAGGCTCTCATGCCTGGCTCTCAGGACCCCGGGGCGCTCTGCCGAGGGCTGTGCCAATCATGCTTAGGTCCTAGGAGAGGCACAGAGGAGCTCCACCACGACACTGCCAAGTGCAGCATCCGGGACACAGGCACCGAAGCTAAGGGACAGCCAGAGCGCTCAGCGGCAGGCACGTGGAAGCCAACCAGGAAACAATGAACCAGAGAGAGACAACAGCAGTCCAGGGCACTTAAGCTGAAAAACTTAAATCATTCACAGTATCAAGGCATCATCCCACGGAATCCCCTTCCGTTCTGTTCCCTTCTTCTAGCCGGAGTTTATTTACATGTATCTTTCTTTCCTCCCTGCTTGCCAGTTAACACCCACGTGATGACGCCACGCCCAGCAGCAGCCTCTGAGCACAGCCCGTCCTGTCCTGACGAGGAAGACCTCCCTGCGCTCTGACAGCTTCCGCTCCACAAGGCAGCGTGGCCTCCAGGTCGCCACGAGGTCGTTCACCTCGTCTCTCAGCAGAGCAAAGGCACCCCCAAACGTCTGCACGTGGAGGCCTCTCCCATCAAGCAGACAACACGCAGACAGCCCTCACCTAACACTTCCACAGTGTTGCACGGTGCACAGAGAGCCCTCACACGTACCTCAACTACCCTGTACCCTGCGAGGCGCCATGATCACCCCTGATGACACAGACACAGTGAGATTAAGGCAGGGTGTTTTTGGCCTAGTAAAGATACGTGCAACCCACCTCGAAGTGCCAGGGCTTGAGAGCCGGCCCTGGCACCTGATTCCCACTTCCTATTAATGCAGACCCTGGGAGGCAGCAGCGCCGGCTCAGGGACTGGGTTTCTGCCATTCACCCAGAGACTCAGGTTGAGCTCCGAGCTCTTGACTTTGGCCCAGCCCTGGCTGTTAATGGGCATTTAAGGAGTGAACCAGTAGACAAGCATAGGCTCTCTCTGTCTGATGAGAAAGAAGCAAAGGGAGGGAGCGAGGAAGAAAATAAAGGAAGGAAGGAAGGTGGGTTAAGGCAGTTGGCTAAATTATCCTATGTGGTATCTGAAACCCAGGTTTGCCTGACTCCAAAGCCAGTGCTATTTCTATTTTACCAAAATGTCTCTCAGGAAAAAAGATAACATACTCTTGGGATTCTTTTCCTGTTGTATCCAATGAACAACTGCTGCACTCCCTTTCATTGTGCTAACTACATAGAACAGGCTTCTCCAATGGTATAAATGAACTTTTATCAAAACTTCTCCTTTGAACTCTGCAAGCGCAGCAGCCATGCGTTGTCCCTTGGGGCCACGCCTGCTACCATAACCTAGGGGCCAAGGACTTGCAGGGGGGCTTAGCGGGAGAGCAGACACTGGGTCTCAGTGCGGCACAGGCCCCGTGACCCAGAGCAATCCGCAGTTAGACAGCAGAGTGCAATTCCAGCAGTGCGCCTGGAGCCCTGCCTGCGTGCGGGGCCATCTGCACCCTGCACAGCTCGCCCTTTGTTAACGTCCTTCCCTCCTTCCCGTACGCGGCATGGCAAGTTAGCTCGCTGCGGCTGCTATTCGTCGTGCTGCTCAGTTCCCGGAAGCAGTTAAGAGTTCATCCATTCTCAAGACTGGAGCAGGCCACAGACCAGAGATTTCCTCTGTGCGGCTTTCAAGGCTCGACTGGAGTGTTGCAAGTCAGTCAAGCGCCTCTGCTTCCCTCCCCGATGGGAAGCGTATGCTTGTGAGATTGAAGCCTGAATACACACATAGTTTTTTTGTGGTTCCCCTCATATGGAAGCCATAGGACACAAATGACTCACAAATGAAACGTGGAAGACGGATTGAAAAAACCGTACTTACTTAGGCGGAATTCGTGCAACCAGGTTCACGTTTGTGGCCGGGACTACCACTTGAAGGATGTGTTCCAGGGCTGTGAATCCACCAGCGACCTGAAATGCGATCTGATCGGCCACATTCTAGACAGAAACACAAACAGAAGTCAGCTCGGTTTCCCAGGCATAAAATTGTAACTCAATGAAATACTCAGTCGTCGCCTGGAACGTTCTGTGGGTTCAGTGAGCTTAACAAATATTTGCCGAATGCCTGCTCAGAGCTGAGAAACGCAGGTCAAGAGTGTGAACATGGATGGCATGGCTGTGGCTCCCACGAGGCTCACGCTCAGCGCACGGGACCGGTTCTAACCAGGTATTATACGTAAGGTCAGTCCACCCACGATCACGACCTTGAGAGAGGGACTGGCTCTCTGTGCGAACAGTGGAGCAACCGACGGGCAACCATGCAGGCCAGCGCACAGCCGGCTTCTCTGAGAAAGTGGGGTTTGCAGACAAGGGGGGGCGGAGGGGTCGCGGGGTGGAGGAAGCAGCTCTTCCGCAGGGCGGAGGCCCACGTATACGGAAATGTCAGTCGGTACTCCCGGACCCCGCGTCACTGTGTGGTCCTAATCGCCGCTTAGCAAGATCCACTGCCTTACGTTTTTTTTTTTTTTTTTTAAAGTAGGAGGGTTTTCTTCAGTTGAAATAATTCAGTATCATCATTTTCATTTTTATAAATCCTGGGATTTTTAAAAATCATTTCAACTGTTCTGGGGGAGGATCTAAAGTAACCATTTTAGAATGCAACATGTAACTACTGCTACTGTACTGTAGTGCTAAACTGTACATAAATCTTGTGGGAAGGAACTTAGGTGTCCTGCTTCTTCTCCATCCTGCACTTTGAATCGCTGTGTGGCACACGTAGAAAACAGGACAGCAGTCTGCCGTGGCCTGAACCGTCTCTCCCCAAAATCCTCCCAGGACTTCAGAATGGAACTGTACTTGGGAGATGAGGTCTTTAAAGAGGTGATTAAGTTAAAATGGGCCCTCATCCAATATGGGTGAGATATTAAGAAAAGGAGGAGCCACTAGGGATATGCCCACATGGATAAAGTCACGGAGGACGCTGGGAGAGAGGCCCCAGAAGACACCAAACTGGCCGACACCTTGACATTGGACTGCCATTCTCCAGAACAGTGAAACAACACAGTTCTGCTTTTATGCCAGCCAGGCTGCGGAGCTTTGCTCTGGCATATCTAGCAGGTGGCCATGGCCCCTCTGACACCACCTCACACCTTACCCATCACAGCACACACCCTGTCACACTCTGACATCCTCACACCCCTCACGGCACATTTCTTCTAACTGTACTGTTCACTGAACCTTCAGACTCCTTGGAAATACTGAGTTCCTGGTGTATGTTGTTTTTTCCAGGGAAGGGATTTGGGGGAGAGACCTGGGTATCACAGGCTCTATCAAACACATGTGCCTGCATCTTCTGATGCTCTGAGCGTTAATAATCTACCAACTACGGGCTCCACGACACAGCTGGAACCTGGCAGTGTAACCGCATGAATATTTTAATCATCCAATGGATCCTACTTTCTGCACAAAACACATTTCATGACTACAAGTTCATTGTGAAAGTCAGACAAGAACCCATAGCTTCAAATTTAAAAATGAATAATTGTTATCAATGGAACATGTTTCTTTGTAATAAAACTAATAATCACAAAATTGCAAAACTCAAGTGCTCAGTAATTTATTTAGAACTATAGTGCTGCTGGCACACACCCTTTTTATGCTAGAATGACAGTGTAATCAGAAAATAATAACCTTTGTACTATCATGTAATACACAGAGAAAACCCTACTTGTACGGCTGGATGAGTTATGGGAAATGGCACACACTCTCTAACAATTCCACAGTGTGAAAATGAGAGCTTTAATCCCATCAAGGTTGCATGTACCAATGCCATCTCACTAGTCCAAGTGATCAATTTCAGTTCACAATTGATCACACTGATAGGCCTAAGAGTCAAAGGGATCACATAAACAAGACTAGCGTCTGCCACTACTAACTGATAGAATAAAAAAGGGAGAAAACGATCCAACATGGGAAGCAGGATACACAGCAGACTCATAGAATGGCAGATGTCCTAAACAGCACTCTGGCCTCAGAATCAGCCCTTAAGGCATTCGGATCTGGCTGAAAAGCCCATGAGAGTATTTTAGGCATGGAAAGCCAAGACACTCTGGGGAAAAAAAAAAAAAAAAAAAAACCTAAATGAAAGATCTCTGCGAGTGAGATCCCAGTAGAAAGAATGGGGCCATCAAAGAAAGAGGTACCTTTCTCTGAAGGGAGGAGAGAACTTCCACTTTGACTATGACCCTGTCTGAATAAGATCGAAGTGGGCGAACTCAAAATGCTTCCATAGCCTTGGAAACTCATGACAAGAGCCTAGGGTGATTACTGACGCCGTAAACAAGAGTGTCAAATTGTTAAATCAACAACAGGAGTCACTGTGTACTTACTCCTCATGTGGGATCTCTGTCCTTAATGTGTTGTCCAATGTGAATTAATGCTATAACTAGTACAAAAACAGTATTTTACACTTTATGTTCTGTGTGGGTGCAGACTGATGAAATCTTTACTTAATATATACTAAATTGATCTGTATATAAAGATAATTGAAAATGAATCTTGATGTGAATGGAATGGGAGAGGGAACGGGAGATGGGAGGGGTGTGGGTGGGAGGGAAGTTATGGGGGGGGGGAATCCATTGTAATCCATAAACTGTACTTTGGAAATTTATATTTACTAAATAAAAGTTAAAAAAAAAGATACACAAAAATTAAAAAACAAGAGCTTTACAGCCCACCACAGCGTCCTTAGTGCCCACATCACTCACTCCAGCCTCCCAAATGCAACAGCTCTCCTGGCTTTTACATCAGAGTTCATTCTGCCTTCCACAAAACCAGAAGCCTACTTTATATATCCAGTTATATCTGGCTTTCCTCGCTGTCTGTGCTGAAATTCATTACCTCGATGCATGTAGTTAGCAGTGTCCTGTTTTCTCTGTGGTATAGTATTCCTTCATCTAACTCTGTACCTCCACTTACAGAGACATTTGGATGGCTTCCACTCTCAAAGCTCAGAGCAGCACTGCTCCAGACGTTTCTGTATGTGTGTCTGGCACAGATGTGAGTGAGCTGGGCATGGGTGCAGCAGAGGAGCTGCTGGGTCAGAGTGCGCACAGGGGTGGTTCCTACAGCTTTGGCCAAACTATCTGGAACAATTTGTGCATACACTAGAGTGCACTGCTGAATTCAGTTGCTCCCTATTCTCACCAAAACTTGGTTTTTATGTCTTTTTTTTAAAAAAAGATTTATTTATTTATTTGAATGTTAGAGTTACAGAGAGAGAGAGATAGAGGCAGGCAGAGAGAGAGAGAGAGAGAGGTCTTCCATCCGCTGGTTTACTCCCCAGTTGGCTGCAACGGCTGGAGTTGCGCCAATCCAAAGCCAGGAGCCAGGAACTTCTTCCAGGTCTCCCACGTGGGTACTGGGACCCAAGCCCTTGGGCCATCTTCTACTGCCTTCCCAGGCCATAGCAGAGAGCTGGATCGGAAGTGATGCAGCTGGGACTAGAACCAGCGCCCATATGGGATGCCGGTGCTTCAGGCCAGGGCGCTAACCAGCCGTGCCACTGAGCTGGCCCCTTTATCAGTCTCTCTAACATCAGCCATTCGAATGTGGACTGACAACTTACTGAAGTTTTTATTCACCCGTTCCTGATGACTGGGAATCCTGACATCTTGTGTTTATTGGTTATTTGCTGTTAAAATATTTTTTTAAATTGAGGTGCACAGTTTCTCTCAATATCTAGAGGGGCTGGTTCCAGGCACTGCCGCCCTCCCACGCCCTCCCCCCCAGACACCAGCATGTGTGGATGCGCAAATCCTTTACATCAAATGGTGCAATCTTTGAGTATAACCTATGCCATAACCCCATAACCTCCTGCATGCTTTTTCTTTGTCAAAGATTTATTTATTTATTTGGAAGGCAGAGTTACAGAGAGGCAGAGACATAGAGATCTTCCGTCCGCTGGTTCACTCCCCAAATGGCTGCAACAGTCAGCACTTGACTGATCTGAAGCCAGGAGCTTCTTCCAGGTCTTTCACACAAGTGCAGGGGCCCAAGCACTTGGACCATCTTCCCCTGCTTTCCCAGGCCATAGCAGAGAGGTGGACGGGAAGTGGAGCAGCCGGGATTAGAACCGTCACCCATGTGGGATGCTTGCACTGGAGGTGGTGGCTTTACCTGATACACTACAGCACTGGCCCCCCTCCCACATACTTTAAGTCATACCTAGGTTATTCACAATACCTAATACAACCTAAATGCTGTGTAAACAGTAGTTACACTGCACTGTTTATAGAAAAATGACTAGGAAAAAAAAGTATGTCCGTGTTCAGTAAGGAGGCAATATTTCTGAGTATTTTCAATCCACAGTTGGTTGAATGCATGAATGTGGAGCCCACGGGGGCAGAGGCCAAGTGCCCTGCGCGTTTGTGAACCGCTCAGAGCGTGGGTGCATGGTTCACTCACAGCACAGCCACCATCGGCCCCCAACCCTCCACACCACTCCAGAGTTTCCTCGTGCCCTGCTTGCAGCCAGTCTGTTCCCCGCAGAACGACTGCTGTTACGGGACCGAGCTGGTTCTGTCTGGCTGGTTCACGTAACTGAGACCCTGTGGTATGTACGAATGCTTTCTGGGTTTAACCTGGTAGCGACTGCTGGTCCCCGCAGTAGATCCACCAGTGCCAGGCCTAGGGCGCTGTGAAAGCCCCTGACGCCTAGGGAGAGGTGGAGGACGTGTTGTCACGATGCGGAAGCAGTCACACACACCCGCACCTCCTTCCTCACAGCAAAGGGGAGTTAGAGATAGAACATTTTAAATGTCCAAATGTGTAATTATACGTAAAAAATACACGAAACGTCTCTGAAGCAGGGATGGAGACGCTCCCGATGGCACGGAGGACGAGGACCCCGCGTTCAGCAGACTTGCAAGAGTGCCCACTCCTTCCTCCGCTCAGCCTCCCGTGTCCTGGCGCCTCTGCTTCTGCTGCAGCTCCCGATTCTGCCCTCCACCCCCGCTCCCCGCTGTCATGCAGTCCACGGCCTCATGGCCTCACGCCCTCTCGCTCGAGGTACTGTAACGGCCCCGATTAGCACCTCTGGACCCACTCTCAAGCCGGGTCGTCCACCCTCTAAGCATTGCTTCCCAAACTCTAGCACAGAAGACAGATTTTTGTCTTTAAAAGTTGCACTCCTTAGTTTTGTGAACTACAATACGAAAGAAGTACTGGACAAATAATATGTACTAAGTAAGAACCGACATTTAAAAACATCACATCTGTAACAGACATAGACTTACTCTGTCCAATCGCTACAACTCACCCTTAGCTTGCTTCACTGTCTCATTACGTCCTGTACAGTGCCCTGGCCCTGGCCCACAGACTGAATTTCTTTTAGAAATTATTTATTTGAAATCGACAGGATGTGTCTTCCATCTGCTGGGTCACTCACCAGTGCGTGCAGTAGCCAGGTCTGGGCCATACTGAACCAGGAACCTGGACGTCCATCCGGACTCCTGTGAGGGTGGCAGGGGACAAGCGCCTGGGCTATCACTGCTGCCGCCCAGGCTGCACATTAGCAGGAAGCTGGAGTCTAAAGCAGAGCCGGACTTGAACCTGGGCACTCCAGTCCGGAATGCAGGCGCCCCAAGCAGTGTTCTACCGCTCGCTGTGCCAAACGGCCACCCCTGTGGGCTCCATGTGAGCAGTCCTGCCCCGGGCGCTCCCAAGAGTAAACACGACCACGTCACTCTGCTTAAAAGTCTCCAGCGAGCGACTCTCCCCTCGCCACCTGCAGAGTGACACCCAAATCACCCGGTCACGCTTCTCCAGACTCTGACCCCCCGTTATCCGCCTCCTCCCCCGCCACGCTCCTGCCTCTCAGGCAAAGTTGTGATGACGCACGGCTCTCCTGTCTCTGCACCTTGCAAATCCCGTTCCCACCCGGAAGGGCTGCTGCTCCTTTAGTTTTCCACCCTTCTGTCACCCGCGACACCGGGAGCTTCCTGAGGTCAGAGCCCACGTCACCTTCATCACCACATCCCCACCCCTCAGCACGGGGGCTGCACCCAGGGGTGCTCAACCACCGGCTGCCCAACGACACTGACGAGTCAGCCTGACAAAGCTACTCTCTCATGGTTCTGGCCGTGGAGATGCAGACCCAGACTGCTCGGGTCTGGTCCCGGCACAGACTCCTCCATCCCTCTTACCGAGTCTGCCTCCCGGTTTTCCACGGAGCTGAGCTTCACAACCCAAGAGTAAGACTGAGCTTTTCAAGACCACAGGGCAAGTTCACCTTGAACCCCAAGAGCCACCGGGGCAGGAAGCACACCCTCCTCCCACACCCCGCCGAGGCACAAACCGATTCGAGGGTGGGGCACCTGGTCCCGCAGGCCGCGCGGCTCATCAATCTGTCCGCGGGGAAGCGGCAGCATGGAGGCTGCCCCGGGAGAGGTTTCCACAGTGGGGGGAAGCGGGTCACGCTGCAGAAGCGGAGGGGAGGTGCTGAGTGAAAGCAGACCATTTTAATGTACACATCTACGCCTTAAAAAAGCCCAAACGCCAAGCCTTTTATCCAGTGCCAACGACATGGATGTGACCTCTTGGAAAATCTCGAGACACAGGCTCCAATAGACATTGAGCAGGACAAAATAAACCAAGCTCAGGAAGATAAAGGCCACTCGAGGCCAACGTTTCTCTAATGTAGTAGCAACAACTGAAGCTTTAATTTGGCATTTGCAGCTTACTAAGGAAAGGAAGAAAGAAGAAAAAAAAAATACCCACCAAGGGCGAAATAAAAACATCGCACGCATCCCCTGGAGTCCAGGAGGGATCTGGTCACACACACTTCCCTGGGGGGTGACGCCACAGCCCCCGCGGCACTCCTACTCGCCAACACCTCGCTGTGTCCTCCTCAGTGCCCCCACAGTCCCGCATCAAGCCGGGCAGAGCCCACCGTTCCTGCCCCATTCTCTCTCATCCGCGAGCACCTCTAGCATGGGACCTGGCCCAGAACAGAAATGCTGGCTGCCCGAGGGGACGGCCACAGCACAGACGGACAGATGCAAAGTTCTCGTCCTGGCTGCAAAAGTGTTGGCCGGCGCCGCGGCTCACTAGGCTAATCCTCCACCTGCGGCGCCAGCAACCCGGGTTCTAGTCCCGGTTGGGGCGCCGGATTCTGTCCCGGTTGCTCCTCTTCCAGGCCAGCTCTCTGCTGTGGCCCAGGAAGGCAGTGGAGGATGGCCCAAGTGCTTGGGCCCTGCACCCGCATGGGAGACCAGGAGAAGCACCTGGCTCCAGGCTTCGGATCAGCGCAGTGCGGCTGTAGCGGCCATTTGGGGGGTGAACCAATGGAAAGGAAGACCTTTCTCTCTGTCTCTCTCTCACTATCTAACTCTGCCTGTCAAAAAAAAAAAAAAAAATTAAAAAAAAAATTAAAGTGAGCTGTGAGGTTTGAGAGAGGAACACCGTGCAGAAGCATGCACGTGCCATGGGGAGGCCTGCCCAGCCCCACCCCTGTTAAAATGAAGGGGTGGGGGGGACACGCCTTCTCCAGCATGTGGCATTCAGGGCTACAGATGCAATCGAAAAGGGAAACAACTTTCGCACAGCAATCTGGGTCGACTGACCGGTGGTGCACGAAGCCCCTCATCTGGGCTCTGCCCGTGCCCAGCAGGCTAGCTCCCGGTGCCCGCCGCCTGGCACCCCTGCACACTGCCCTCTACGTCTCTGGATGCTGCCCTGCCATGGTAGACCTGGAGCTCCTCCAGTGCACTGACTCATGCTTCGTCCTCTCCCTCTCAGTCTCCAGAGCAAGTGAGCACACTGAAAACGTTAGCCCAGGGCCGGTGCTGTGGTGTAGTGGGCTGAGCCTCCACCTGCGGTGCCCGCATCCCGTATGGTCACCGGTTCATGTCCTGGCTGCTCCTCTTCTGATCCAGCTCCCTGCTAATGGCTTGGGAAAGCAGTAGAGATGACCCAGGTGCACGGGTCCCTGAACCCATGTGGGAGACCCGGAGGAAGCTCCTGGCTTCAGACTGACCCAGCTCTGGCCATCACAGCCATTTGGGGAGTGAACCAGCAGATGGAAGACCTCTCTGTCTCTCACTCTCTCTGTAACTCTACCTCTCAAATAAAAAAATAAATCTTAAACAAAACTTTCAGAAAAGAAAATGTTTGCCTACAATTACTCTCTCCATCCTTCTCAGAGCGTAGGGCTCAGATGCACGCTCTCCGTCCTGTAAGATCCAGATCAAACACTGCGTCTTCCATTAAGCCCTTCCTGATCCCCTCAAGCAAAGGCAAAGCTCCCGGCAGAGTTACCTGTGTTTCTTCTGTGGCCCCGATCACTTTCACTGTACCTGGAGTTATCTGTGCCCCCATGTTAGGCCGTAAAGACTCAACTGTCCTCGCTGTGTTCGGATGGGGTTTGAGCCCAGGCTGCACGTGTCTAAGTGCACCGGGGATGCTCCGCCCAACCATGAGACCACCTCCTTCCAGAATGGGGGCCTGGCTTCACTCCTCACCTCTCCTCAGCCCCTCTTCCATGCATTCAGACATGTGAGCCTTGAAAACATCTTCATAAACAGCTTGGTAATTCTGGTAAAAAGTACACGTAAAGATGAAGTGCGCGGCTCTCCTTGCATACCTGGCACGGCACCTTCGTAACCCCACCTTCCCCTCCCTCTCCCACCGAGGGACTGACAACAGACTAATAGGATTAGCGCCTCCATTCTAATAATCCAGCTTAGCTAAAGGCCTGCAAAAAATGACAGCCTCAATCTGAATTACATGGCCTGGGAATCCATCCAATTATCACGCGGAGTAACTGTGATTGCCTCTCCCCATCAGAGGAGAGGCAGCTGTTCGTCTTCAGCGGCCTTTGTGGCCGACTCCTGTGCGGGCGGTAATTATGTTCTTTGTGGTCAGCCGGGGAGGCCCTGCCCTCCTAGCCTTCTAGACAGAGGAGGCAGACGGAGAAAGATGCCTGCTTGTTCATTAGCTGGATAGGCTGGCTTTGCTCTGAGCATCTGTGCCACCCTAAGACCCGGTTAGAGATAATACAAGTAGGTCTTGGCAAGTCCACAAACCCAGAACTCGGCAGCGCAGTCTATGGAGATGGGGGATCCTGGAGGGTAGGCTGGAGGGGGCTGCTTTCCTCCTAGGGAAAACCACCCTGAGGCTGGACAGACGCCTTTTCCACGTGGCGACTTCACCTGTGAATGCGCGTGTCAGGGCAGCCAGCTCCCCGAGCAGTCTCCTCCCCTGCGCCCTTTCTCCTATCAGCTCTCGAACTGGGGGCACCCTCGGGTCCCATCACCCCCACAAATGTCTACGCCCAGCTTCTCAGCTGCAGGCGCTGGGGCTCCGAGAGTGAGAGATGCACCCGCAGGAACGTGGTGCCTAGAGCAGGGCACTGGGAGGTGCTGAGCGGGGCCTGGGGGATGGAAAAGCCTTGTCTGGAGCACAGGAGCGACCCCTCTGCGATGCTGATGGGAGCCCGGGCCCTCCGCAGGGTTCTCTGAAGGGAGCTGAACCCGGCCACTGCTGACCAGAGGAGGGAGCAGCGGCCACCACCGAGGGACAGAAGCCACCCACGCCCCAGTGCTCCTTCTCTTTCTCCTGCTGCTCCAAGACAGACGACACAGGTCAGTGTGGAGAGCTCATCACTGCAATCCAACAAAATCACAGTCCAGTCACTTCCACCTTCCTTACCGTGTGGCTCCGTGAAGCTGCCGACTGGCAGGCACTGGGCCGGGCCCAGGGCCAGAGACCACACTTAAAAGCAGGGAAGTGTGTGAAGAAATGGTAAGCAGAGGGTCATCACTGTGGCGCCGTCAGTACCTGCTGGGTCAACGTCTCAGAATAACACACGGGACCCCAGCAACATACACCACCACCAGCTGTTAGCCACAGTGACGTACAGAACTCCTGTGCAGCGAGACATGGGGATTGACGTAACAGCAGACGCAGTGCAGGGGATCCGGGTCAGAGCCTCCCTGCAGAGGGGACGGCTCCTCGGGACCCAGCCGGTGTCCACGGGGACAGCTCTCTGAGCTAGCCTGCTACCAAGTTCAATGTCGGCGCCCCCGAGTCAAAGGTCTACACCCTTGAAGCTCAGGTCTCCTGTGCACTCAGGGCGGCCCGCTGGCTGGCAGCAGGGCCTGGGGAGCCTCACCAGGGGGCGGGGAGGGGGTTCCTTCTTATTCTTCATGCCTGCAGTAAGTGTCCTGGAGGTTTTAAAAGGCATGGGACCATAAGACCAGGAAGGGGGTGACATGTTAAGAGCCAGGACCAGGGGTGTCTGGGAGTGCATCTCAGAGCTCAGGGGCTCCTCTGCTGGGAGACAGCAAGGAGGGCAGGATCCCCACGGCCCCAGCTTCTCTACAATGCTGTGCGTCTTCTCCTCTATCCAACTGTAACCTGATCATACTGAGTATTTACTTAACTGCCAACTAGCTGCGAGCTTTCTAACAGCTAGGGTTGCGTTTACATTGGATCCTGCAAAAAGTCGCTGTTCAGTCAATATCTGCTGGACTGAAGAATTAAGGAACAGTCTCATTTTGGGGGTGAGCTCTGATACCCCAAACCCTCAGGGAGTAGAGAAAGCCCATCGCCCACGATGAGAAAGAAAAGGCTCAGAAATGCCTGTGTGCGGGGGAAAGTCAAGGTCAGGGCACAGGCAAAGCTGGAAACCGTGGAGGAAGCCACTGGCCCTCGTGCTGTAGTCTCAGACCTGCAGGGGCTGAGCCTACAAGGAGAGGATGAGACAGGAGGGCCGCTGCAGGGCCTTTGCCAACCACCTTGATTTATAGGCTTCCCACGCTTCTCAGCATGTTTTTCTGCCCTTTCACAGAGAGAGTAGTATATCCTGAGGGAAGAAGGGAGGGAGGGGAAGAGCTATTCAAACAAACTTGAGGGAACAGGAACCCCCAAGTTTACTCTCCCCAAGGCCCCATCCTTGGTGTCCATGGTTCGCCACGTGGCTGCTCTCTCACACAACCCTCCCTGCAGTCTAGGGGGGGGGGGCAGGAACACCAGTCCTGGAAGAACCAGGCAGCTGCCCAGGCTGGGCACGGCAGGGGACGGAGCCTGGGCCTCCCCAACATCCCTGTGTACGATGGGTCCGGGTGTCAAGAACACTGTGGGAAAATCTAGTGAGTGGTTTAGGTGTGTGTCTGACTTTCTGTGCACGGAGCACTGAACATCCCAAGCTGTAAGGTCTCGACATCAACACCATTAGAAGCAGTTTTAGAAACTTTTCGTTTTGAAATACTTTCAGATCGTGGACGGGCTGCGAGGTGACAGCGCTCCTATACTCCTCATCAGGCTTTCTCGCATGTTTGCGTCTGGACGTAGCCATGGTGCACGTTTGTAAACTGAGGAGTTACACCGGTGCTACTGTAGCTTTCACTTGGAGTTTCCGTTTTTCCACCGGAAGTCCTTTTTCTGTTCCCGGAACAGAAAAAGAGTATCACACTGCATTTAGCTCAATTCTGTTCTGAAGACAAGGTTGGGCTACTGTCAGCCGCAGATGAGGGATCCTGAGCTCTCTCATATGAGCGTGCACTAACAGCTGAAAAAATGCTTGAAACAACCCAGACACAGAGAGCGTACAGGAATGCAAGCTTGACTATCGCAAGTAAACAGAAAAGGAAATGAAAGAGCTCACTAGATTCTAAGGGACTGAAACATGAGCAGTTCTTTTAACTGGCGGTGCTGTTCTCGGGATGGTCAGGAAATGGGAAGACGTGTGCACACAGCAGGAGGCAGGCGGGCCCTGGGTGAGGTGGGAGGCAATGCAGGACCAGGGTTAGAGGAGACCCCAGATGGCCCACGATGGGCTCCCTGCAGCTCCCGCCCCAACCAAGCTCAGTCCCTCTCTCGGCCAAGGCAGCCTTTCACAAGCTCTGCCTCTGGACGCCATGGAACTGGAGCTCACCTCTGTGGGGTCCCCCCAGCTTCAAAGGCTGTAGAGCAGGTTCCTGCACGGTGACCCGAGAAGACACAGATTTGCCAGGGTTTTTTTTCCCAAGAAGCGGCTGGTCAAAAGCCTTGCAGTGGGGCACGAGGCAAGGTAAGCAGCTGATTTTAGGAGCGACCCTGTGGGGAAGCGTGGGCCTGCCGCCCTCTGTCTGGAGGAAGAGCGTGGTGGGCCCACGAGTGACAGGCCAGGCCGGGGCTCTCAGATACGCCGCCTAGAGCCTGCTTTCCGGTTGGGTGCTCCTGCTCTAGCACGTGAAAGCTGTGCACGCATGGCAGAAGCGCGGGAGGTAGAAACAGTGCAGACCACGGGGCTCTGGGACTACGTCACACACCGTGGCGGCCCGTCAGAGTGCGGGGACTTCAGGGTGCCCACGCCAACCTGGACTGTGGTCGTGGATGGAAACAGCTGCACAGTGCCGACCTCTGGGTCTGCAGTAAAATGCCACCCGTGGAGGAGAGCCTGCAGGACGCTTTCAGAACGTCCAGATCTTTTCGGTTTGGCTACAGCCCATGTGAGCCTACGCTTACTCAAGAGTGAACGCTGCCCCTGAACTCTAACACCCACGCTGCTCCGTGCGCTCCTCTCGGCTTCTGAGAATAAGCAACAGGCGACCTAGGATGCTTCCAAGTCTGCTGACTTAAGGCAGACACAACTCAGAGGGGTCGTGAAGCCGGACAACAGAGGACCCTGCAGAATCTTATTTCTTCATGAAAAGGCAAACATAAGGCCCTTTGTCATGACAAGGGGCGCCCTTAGGTTTATTTGGAGAGAAATCTGATGACCGATTGACATTCACACGGAGTTTGCGATCGGTAGTCTGAAACAGATTCTAGCTTTAAGTTGGCATGCAAGCCATACCCCGACATGACGGGAGGTAAAGTGACCCCGGTGAAGAGCAGTGTTAAGATCCCAAGAACCTGCACCTGTGCAGTCATCGGTGACCCTGCAGAGGCACCAAGAGTAGGAGGCCTGTTCCTCAGGATGGGGCAGACACAGCAGCGCAGCTGGGGCGCCTGACGCTGAGCTACATCCCCAGCTGCAGACCAGCACCACTGCTGTCCCTAGACCAGGAACCGGCGGGCACACTCTGTCTCTGCCAGCGCTCAGGGGCTGTGAGCACAGGGCGCAGAGCTCTGACACAGCTGGGCTCCTGACGCCAGGCACTGGGAAGTCGATGCCGCATACCAGCAGCTGGGCTACTTCAGCCGCCTGCTACCCCTGCACCCCACTCATAAAACAGGGCTCAAAGTGCCCTTCCCAGGTGCTTGCCCAGAGGATTAAATTCTGGCCCATCAGTGCTAAGTGAGAGACACCCCTGACGGTAGATCAGGACTGTTCTGCAGGGACCCTGCACCCTGGATCCTAACGCTGTACGGCAGCACGGTTTCTGTCACCAACGCCCGGACCTTGGCTAAGAGGCCCCCGACTCCCCCGAACGCGCTCGGCTGCAGTGCTACTTCCTGACCCCTAGGCTGTGCTCAGTCCTCCTCCAGTATCCGTGACGCCTCAGCACCTCCCCAGTGCTGACAGCCGTAGCTTTTTACCACAACCGTGTGTTCAGCTGTCCAGAAGGGCAGAGCCTGTGGCTGCCTCACTCCCCAATGCTGAAGTTTCCCGTGTGCCTGGCACATCAGAAAAATCACCAGCCTTCGCTGAGCGCTCTGCTGCACACAGGCACACACGCGCACACACACACACACTCTCCCTTTTTTTATATTGTATAATATTTAATAAAATCAAATATGTAAAAATAAAGTTTCAACACTATTTATACAAACCCCTAGAAAAGCTTTTTCTTTATAAGGCTATTGGCAATCAATCATAACCACGGAAAAGAAATAACAACCTTTGGTTGGTTTACTCTTTCACCAGGGATGTATGGCGTGACTAAGGTGGTTCTGGATGAGTCAGGTCACGGGAGACACTTTTATACAATTAAACACCTGGAGGACCCACCTCCTGTCACATCACAGTAGTACGAGTCGATACAATTACTATTCTCCTCCTCATTCGCATGGGGGAACTAGAGAAGACGAGTAACCCGCTCACTTTCATAAATACCAAGTGCCGATCTGGCAGTCAAACACAGACATGTCTGACTCGGGAATCCGAGCTTTTGACCCCCGCAGTGCACGGCCTGCCCCCACGGTCTGCAGAGCAAAGCGGAGCTGGCTGGAGGAACCGAGCGCTGGAAAGCAGGTGCGGTGACAGAAAGGGCCCGTGGGGGCGAGGGTGGGGTGAAGCCTCCCCAGACAGGACAGCACGGCGGACTCGGAGGCTGCGGGGGCTCCATCTCACTCCTGTCAAAGCTTTGGAAAGGATCACTGTGCTAGCAGCTAAGAACAAGCAGTAAGTCAGGAAAGGCTTAGAGAACCCAAGTATTTCAGATGCAGCAGGCACTTGAAAATGAAGCAACTCCCTCTCAAGGTGTGAACACTGCTGGGTGAGACAGAGATGTGCATGCCCTTGGACACAACGAGGTGCCCACCTCGGCAAATACACGGGATCTGTCCATCTAGGCCTCTCCGGGATTTTTTATGGCTTGTGATCACGTCAATTCAGCCTACGCTCAAGAATGTATAAAGAAGGTACATGTGATGTCTTGGAAGACCAATTCTAAGGAAGGCAGCAAACTGCACAACTAAAATCTGCACTTTGGATTCGGTCTTCAAGAACTCAATGAGACAAAAGTCACAGGGCTGTTTGAGATTAAAAAAACCCACGAACCCTCCAGGTTCTCTGGTCCTTGACAGAAGTACAGTGAACCCGGCACACGTGTGCACAGCGAACACAATCGAACAGTGAGTTGCTCTTAATACCATGATGCTGCAACTCACACCAAGTTCTCCCTGAATGGACGGACCTGCTGGTCCCAGAACTAAACCTTCCTTTCTGGTGTCACCCGATCTAGCACACTGGCCACTTTCGTACAGCAAGCTGCTTGGGCCAGTCATCTGGTTTAATTACCTAAGGCAAGGAACAGGCCAGGAAGACAAGCCCCCACACCCTTTCCATTTATTTTCACAAACACTATTTCCTGCCAATTAAGAGCTTGCTAACTGGCAGAAAAGAAGTACACTGACCAAGACCTGCCTGCAAGGACTTCACAGTCTACCGAGGCGGCGGACTGGACACGGCACAGCGTGGTGAGCCCCTTCGTGGCGGACGGGCAGGGGCCCCTCGGGCTGTGCAGAGGGCGCCTCAGGCGCTGCTGGGGACGCTTCCTGGAGGGCACAAGAACTGCGGTGACATAGGTGGGTGTGTGGGGCTGGGGGGGGGCACATGGACTGAGAGAGGGCCAGGCTTCTGGGGATGAGGAGCAGGAAGGGCCCACTCGAGGGGCCGACTCGCAGCCACTGAGAGCTGGCTGAAGGGTGACGCGTGTGGGTCACGCTGAGACGCTGCCAGGGGCACAGCAGGAAGCGGAGTGCATGGAGTCTGTACAGAGGCAGAGTCTGCGTCTAATTCCAATGCACCTGAGAGCCCATCGGAGGTGCGCAGGGGTCAATGGACCCGGATTTTCCCTTTGAAAGTGTGTTCTAGGGCCAGCGCTGTGGCTCACTAGGCTAATCCTCCGCCTGCGGCGCCGGTACTCCGAGTTCTAGTCCCGGTTGGGCAGCTGGATTCTGTCCTGGTTGCTCCTCTTCCAGTCCAGCTCTCTGCTGTGGCCTGGGAGTGCAGTGGAGGATGGCCCAAGTGCTTGGGCGCTGCACCTGCATGGGAGACCAGGAGGAAGCACCTTGCTCCTGGCTTTGGATCGGTGCAGCGTGCCGGCCGCAGCAACCATTTGGGGGGTGAACCAACGGAAGGAAGACCTTTCTCTCTGTCTCTCTCACTAACTCTGCCTGTCATAAATAAATAAATAAATAAATAAATAAATAAATAAAAGTGTGTTCTAGAAGCAGTGTGGAGTGCAAGCTGGAGAGAGTGAAGGGAAGAAACCAAATAACCCGACTGGAGGTGGCTGTTATTTCGATTGAGAGACGAGCAGCGTCCCAACACCAGCAGTGGCATCTGAAACGGGAGGAAGGCTGGCCAGTTCCCCGCCGCGTCTACCAGTGAAACAAACGGGGGGGCTGCCAGTCAACGGACTGAGCGCCCTTCACCTATGAGGTGTGAAGGGTGCGGCCCGGCCTGGCCCGGGCTCTGAATCTCCTTCAAGGGGCTGAGGGCTCAGTGCAGGTGCAGTGGGTCTGGGTGCCTGGGTCTAAGTGAGTGTGACAGTCACAGGGCCCCGGGCTCCGGCGGGAGTGCTCTAATGCCTCCTTTCATAATGCTATGTTCAAAACACTTTTCAAAACATTTTCACTGATAACTGGGGTATCTGTACACAGGAGCGGGCCCTGGAGAGATTACACCACACTTGTCATTAAGCAGTTATCACTCCATGGAAAAGACACAGGGGTGAGCGATGAGGGGAGAAGGAAGACACAGGAGATCCGTGGCGACCTTTCCCCCAAGGGACGCCATGTATTGACCGCAGTGTGCTCCAGTTCCTCAGACCCTGAACTTTGACCGATTCCTGGGGTGTCACCGCGCAGGTGCCACAGGTCTGTAAGGAGTTTGTAGATACTGGTTTGGTATTTCTTCTCTGAACACAGCGACAGGGACCACCGTAGAGACCACTGTGACTATGCCAAACACAGAGCACCCAGAACGTTCAAACAGGGGGCTGGGACTTAGTAACGATTTGTCTGGCTGTGTGCTAATGTATTCCAAACCCTGGCTGGCCCCCCAAACTCAGAGGCTGTGCACACTCAAGCTCTGTAAGCCACGAGCTCCCCACAGAGGCGGCCGACTGCGTCCCTCCCAGGATGTGCACTGTGCCGAGTTAATCTCTTCCTGCCTGATCATCTTTCTAATCCGCCAAGAACACGGTTTTCCTAGTTCAGACGGCCTGTGAGTGGCACTGCTGTCAACAACAGGCACCCAGGTACACCATCTTCAGTTAAATAGTAATATAACGCAACAGGGATAGCCAGAGCTACTGCAAGGTAAAGTAGAGCATCAACACTGTTAAGCTATGGGGTGGTGCTGTGGCACAGGAGGCTAAGCCTCTGCCTGCCCTGCCAGCATACTGCATGGGCACTGGTTTGTGGCGTGGCTGCTCCTCTTCCGATCCAGCAGTGGAGGATGGCCCAGGTGCTTGGGCCCCTGCACCCACATGGGAGACCAGGAAGAAGCTCCTGGCTCCTGGCTTCAGATGGGACCACCTCCAGCTATTGTGGTCATTTGGGGAATGAACCAGTGGATGGAGGATCTTTCTCTGCCTCTCCCTCTCTCTGTCTCTAACTCTGCCTCTCAAATAAATAAATAAACTATTAATTTTAAAAATTATTTATTTTCACTTTATTTGAAAGGCAGAAAGGGAGGGAGGAGGAGGTAGGGAAGGAAAGAGAAAGACAGTGAACCACTGGTTCATTCCCCAAAAGCCCACAACAGCCAGGGCTGGGTCATACCAAACCCAGAAGCCAGGAGCTCTCTCTGGGTTCTATATGAGTTTAGAAATCTTATATATGAGTATACAGTTTGGATATATTTATATGAAGACACAGGTAAAACTCAGGTAAATTTACTTACATGCTTTGAGTTCTACTTCATTAATTTGATATGTTACCCACAAAACTGGATGTGTCTTGGCTGTTTGGATTTCTTTACACAAATATGAGGTTACTGTCCTTATAACCCTACTATCTAACATAGTGCCTGCCACAAAGTAGGTTCTTAATTATTTATGGAGTTAGTAAACGAGTACTCTGTACTAATAAAACACCAGTCTACCAGGCAGTGTCCTGGAAGACGGCAGTCCCTGAGTGCGGGTTCCTGGTTCCTCAGGAGAACCAGATTCCACACAGACTGCTCGGCCCACTAATCACAGTGTCAGACTTTAAAAAAAAAGTTTTACTTATTTATTTTCATTTGAAAGGCAGAGGGGGAGGGGGAGGGAGATGGAGAGATCTTCCATTCCCTGGTTTAGTCCCCAAGTGTCAACAGTCAGGGCTGGCCAGGACGAGATCAGGAGCCCAGAACTCCATCTGTGTCTCCCACATGGGGGCAGGGACCCAGAGTCTCAGGCCATCAGCTGACGCCTCCCAGGACTGCACCAGCAGGACGCCAGGGTCTGAGGCAGAGTAGCTGGGCCTCAAACCAGGCACTCTGCTATGGGCTCTGGGTGTCCCACTTGGCAACTTAAGCTGCTGGGCTGCAATGCTGCCTTGCTATCAGAACTTAAAGCTGCAGTGCACAACACACACACACACACACACACGCTGTATCTGGGCTAACTACGCAGAAACACCAGCTCGAGGAGGCAGAGGTGAGCCGTGGCCCTGCGGGTGCTCAGGGAGGACTGCAGGCTTTGGGTAGCGCCACCTCCTGCCCTTCCTCCTCCAGGCGGCTGGTGGAGGTGGGAGCAGGCCCCAGCGGCCAGCCCGGGCACCCTGCTCTCTCTGCTTTTCCAGCCTGTCCTCTAATTTCTGCCAGAACAGCCTTATTTTCAATACCCCAGTTTTGAAATAGCTAAGAAATGACTATGTCCTGGGCACGCACTGGCCAAGACGCTGCCTGTTCCCGGGGTCTCTGGCAGGACCCGCTGCTCCTGCTCACTGTGGGGTCACGTCACTCAGCACTTGCTTTTTCAACAAACATTTCCCAGTGAGCCCCATGCTCACCTTACGGGAGGGGCCAGGGACAGCCAACACAGACGCGTGCACCCCCTCGTGGAGTCCACAGGCCAGCACTCCACGCTGGTATACTTTGTTCCTATCCATGAGTATGTAAGGAGTATAAACTTGGCAAAGGCCAGATCGTGAAGTGCTACTCAATCCCTTAATCCGAATATTTTGCCAGAGAAGACGTCTAAAGTGAACCTTGCTGCTCTAAGTTCACCAAACTACACAGAGTTAATAATAATAGTTAATAATGAGTGTGGTAAGGAGAGTCCGCAGCTGCACTTCCCTAACACATTCCTGTCCCTGAAGTGTCACTGGGCATCACAAACACACACAAATGCTACATGGCACACAACCTCAGAGAAGCCGTGCAGACTCACTACAGGTGTGTCTGAGTCCCACCTAAATTCGGTAAGAGATATAAGAAGTCTGTTTCTATGGCGCTTGATAGAAACCGAGTGGAGCAGTCCAGACAGTTGGCCACTGAATGGACTTGGCGGTCATGGGTGGCAATGTGTCCCCACACACCAGGCTACCAATTTGCTCCCCCCCGATCGTGACTATGAGGCTGCTAATGTATTATTCATAGCTACACTAAACCTTTTACTGCCTCTGTACAGAATTTAATTCAGAGAACGCTTTGTGCCAGCAAGAATTCCGTGTAAATTACACAGACAAGAAATCATGTTTCTGACAAGTGATTTATATAACATTTCTATTCATCAAAACAGACTCTGAGTACATAACACTGCTTGCTATTTCTATGGAAGAAGCCAAAATGCACTGAGACCGACTTTCCTTGTAAGTGTTTCAATGGATAAAAAAGAACAATCTAGATCCAATCGGTCACAAGACTGCTGATGCCAACGCTGTTAATGCTGCGATGGGTCCCTCGTCAAAGGTCACTTTTCTTAGGTTTTATAGTTTGCAGGAAAAAGTAAAATAACAATATTCAGATAGCTAAATCTGAAGCTCATTTGCTCATATACTGTGTAATGAGATCTGAAAATCAGGACTGGACAGAGACAGCTGAGCACACACAGACACACGCGTGGGCCGCGCACAAAATGTGACCCCAAGGTTTCAGTCACATGACAGGTAGGGACTGAGTGGTTGAACCAGCAGTATCAGCGATATCCACAAAAAGCTCTAATTTAGCAACACGGCTTACTGAAAAACTAGTTTCCTGCACACTCCTGCCACAACGCCAATGGATTAACTTAATGCCTTAAACCAAAGTGGAGCACTGCCTGTCACCGACATGATCCACAGAATTCAAATCAGAGCAATGACTGTTTATACAAGCATTTCCCACGTTACAAAAAGAATTCACACTCAGTTAACCTAATTGGAGGCATAAAGTTGAAGTAACAGGTCAGTAATCTTTGCAAAAAAATGAAGAAACATCGGAGTCAGCCAGGAGTCTCTGATCCTAGGTTTGGCTATGGACTCGGCACACTGTCAGTTCGCAGAGCTGTGCTGAGCTGAGCTACTAATTCCCATGTCACCCCGCCTGTCCTTTATGAAAACCTGAGAGAAACACACAGACACGCAGGTCCACGCGCCACAGAGGAGGTGGCGCTACGAATAACTCTAAGGACTCAGGTCACAAAGGCAATTAAACATATTTGGGGGCTAATTCATTTGTTTCAGGAATATTTGTGGGCGTTCGCTGGCTGCCAGCCACAGAGGTGGGTGTGTAGGTATGTGAGAGTCAGGCTCCCCTGGGCCCACTCCCACGTGGCGCTGACACAGGAGGACTGATTACTGTTCACTTCTTTCTCCCCGGAGGAAAATCTACGCTGCCTGCAGGAAAAGTAACCAGCGCGGCCTGCTGTCCCGTGTGCTGGAGAGGGTGATATACTCTCCACTTCAGCGTCTCAGTCCGTAAAAGGGAGGTGCATAAATCAGCGGTGGAGCATCCCAATTGTTGTGTGTGACCCTGGTAAATTCACTTAACCCCTCGCACCTTCGTTTCGTCACAGACACCATCAATTTCTGACTCTGAACAATGCTGACGTGACCGGCACGCCTGAAATAGCTCCTTCAAAACATCAACACAATCGGATCTACACAAATCTTCCTTATCTTAATGGCCCAATTGCCCACATGCTTTGTATTGCCAGCAAATTTATAAACTTTTAATGGCTCTGCCTGACAACATGAAGAAACACACCGCAAGATGCTTCGCTGCTCTAGCTAAAGCCAAACAAAAACAAAACCTGGGATGGATGAAGCAGTCCTCCGTACACACACGTGCTGCACACAGATGAGGCACGTGGGGGACGGCGTCACGGCGTGGGAGACCAGCGTCCATGAGGCCACGGTCACACGGGCAGCGACGAGCAAAGCGGCACACCAAGTGTTGTGGAATTCAAGGTAGGGCTGCCCATTGCTTCTGAGAAGCTACATTCATTTGCATTGTGGGCATTTATGGGTGAGTGGACTAGAAGCCAGCTCCACACCCATCTAATAAGTGGGAGCATGCTCACTCAGGACTCAAAGCTGACTGCACAGCTATTTTTGTCTCTGTATTTTCATGATTCTCAGAAACAGGAAATGAGGACGGGGCACTGACTGTTGAGGCCCACATTGAAGATGCCACTTACAGACACCTGCAGTCCGTGTCAGGCTGCCTGGCCCCGGCTCCGGCCCCGCACTGCAGCCTCCAGGGAGTCAGTAGTGGTGGTGCAGTCACCGGGTTCCTGCCACCCACATGGGAGACCTGGGTTGAGTCCTGGCTCTCAGCCCGAGGACATCCGGAGAATAAACCGGCAATGGGGGAGCCTGCTGACTCTCAAAGCAATTGCACTTTTCTTTCTTTTTTTTTTTTTAAAAAAGGGCAGTCCCACATTCTGCTTAGGAAAATCTCAATCTTTACTTCTCAGACAGAAGTTGTACGTTCTGGTGTGTCTGTGCATCTGTGTGTGTATATATACATAGGCCTGACAATACTAAGTAGATCCATGAAATGAAGGAATTACAACCTAATTTTGAAAGATCTCAGGAATAAATATGAATGATAACTGCAGGTGGACCATCCTGAGAGCCTTCAACATAATTACAGGTTACATTAATACTGACTAGGCGAATACATGCTTAGGTAATTTTTTGGGGAAAAGCTGGATTTTATGGATGTGTGCTTAAAAACATAGGCATTCCTTGTCTGAGTGCCCACGCTAATTAACTACCATTGGAATTTTACCCTGTTAATGACTTACAAGGGTAGATCAGGTAATTTTATCTGAGCCTCTGTGACATCTTTGGCCTTGACTATAATTTATCTGCTTTTGAATTCTCGGTCTAGAACACAACCTAGAATTATGACATCATCCCTGTAATTTTGATTCATAGAAATAGTAACTTACCAAACATCTGCACCCTCTTAGACTCTTACGTGACCACTTCTATCATGAAGATGTGTGCCCTGAGCCTACCAGAACTCTCAATTACACACCCTGCTTCTCACCACTGTGGACCTAAGTGCTAGTTCTTTCCCCTCCGTATTCCTTGTAAATGCTGAGTCGTTTCTGAAGCATGGCCCGTGGCGGTTTACGCTGCCACGCTGTCCTAACGCCCGTTGTCAGCACTTCTGCATACCCACGCCTTCTCTGTCCCGCACCCCCTTCTTGCCGAAGTCTGCACCGCCCTCTTCTTAGCTCTCTCTTCTGCAGCTTGCGTTTTTGTTGTCTGAAAATGTCTTCATTCTGCCTTCCCTCGTGAATCGTGCTGCACTTGCGGAACATTCTAGGCGACAGTTCAGCATCTTGACCCCACTGCTCCCGTGGTTCTGGCTCCTCTCACTGCTGACAGCCTGCTGTCCGTCAGTCTAACCGTACACCTGAGATGACCTCTCTCGACTGCTAGTTAAAACGCTTCCTTCTCCTTGATCTTCCATAGCTTTGCTATGAACCATCATATGCTGCCTCGCAGAGTGCGATTAACAGTAAACTGGAGGGGCCGGTGCCATGGCGTAGTAGGTAATCCTCCGCCTGCAGTGCCAGCATCCCATATGGGTGCCGGTTCTAGTCCCTGCTGCTCCTCTTCCCATCCAGCTCTCTGCTGTGGCCTGGGAAAGCAGTAGAAGATTCCTTGGGCCCCTGCACCCCCGTGGGAGACCAGAAAAAGCTCCTGGCTTCAGATTGGCTCAGCTCAGCCATTTGGGGAGTGAACCAGCGGATGGAAGATCCTTCTGTCTCTCCCTCTCATTGTCTGTAACTCTACCTCTCAAATAAATAAATAAATCTTAAAAAAAAAAAACAGAAAAATAAAAAAAAAGAAAAACACAGTAAACTGGAGTCAACAGCCGAGCCAAGTATCAAACCCAGGTACTCCAGTGTGGACTGTGCGCATCTCAACCACTACACTACCCACCAGCTCCCAAAAACTACTGTTTAAAAGTTCATCTGTCCACTTGAAAGGCAAAGTGACAGAGAAGGAGAGAGGGACAAAGGGAGAGGAGAAAAACTGGAACCAGCACTACAATATGGGATGCGGATATCCCAAGCCACGGCGGCTTAATCTGCTGTGTCACAGTGTCTGCCCCTCCAAGTCTAATTTTTTAAAAAGCCCTTGTTTATTTATTTGAATGGGAGATGGGGAAGAGGAGAGAAGAGGGGAAGGGGGAGGGGGAGGGATCTTCCATCCACTGGTTAACTCCCAAAAGCTGCAACAACTACGGCTGGGTAAGACCACAGCCAGGAGTCAGAAACTCCATCCGGGTCTCCCACGTGGGTGCGGGGGCCCAAGCACTTGGGCCATCTTCTGCTGCTCTCCCAGGTGCATCAGCAGGGAGCTGGATGGGAAGTGGAGCGGCCAGGACTGGAACCAGCGCTCTGATACAGGTGTCACAGCAGCAGATTAACCTGCTGTGCCACGTGCCCATCCCACTCCACCCCTACTGTAATTCTTAAGTCTTTTTGGGATAGCTCAGTGAAATCAGTTTCCACTTTTTCTAAAAGGATCAGACAGTAAATCCTTTAAGTTTTACAGCCAAGAGGCAAAATCAAGGCTATTATATAAAAACTACTGTGGAGGAACTGTGCGTTTTTTCTTATGACTTGTTGAATTCTTTATTTAGTGGAGGGTTGATCTGATTATAAAATAAACTGCAAGTATGTCACTGTAACAAAAACCAAGCCATTCTTACCGAGTGGGCCATTAAGAGACAGGCAGTGGGGCAGATTTGGTCCACGGGCCAATGTTCACCAACGTCTGCCATTAAGCAACATTGCCCAGATTCTCCTCTGTCGAGGCCCCGTTACTGTTTGCTGTATGTGAGTTGATGACCCTCAGCCTCCGTCTCCAGCCCAGGCCTCTCTTAGCCCTGAACTGGTCCAGACAACTGTCTGTCAGCCATCCCAGCACCGCGGGGACGTCTCTGGAGCACATCCAATGTCCACAGTGGGATCTGTGCTCTCATACCCTCCTCCTGGATGGCACTCCCCCACCCCCCCACTCCATTATTTAGCTGCTTTCACTCCCTTCTTCCTGGCAGTCAGCAGTGGCTCCGGTCACTTCCAAATGCATCTATTTCTCACTTCCATCACTGTCAGTTTATGTTAGCGACCTTCTCACTAAAATCAGCAAAACGGCTCCAAAGAGGCTTTTCCGCTCCAGGCTTGCCCGGCTCCGCTGCATGCAGCACCCCAGCCTGCAGGAACTCTCCGACGGCAAACTCTGAAACCCTCCAGGGGCTGCCTTGTCTTCACCTGCGGGGCAGCTCCTTGTCTCTCCCGAGCCGCATCCTCCCGCTCCCCACGCGTGCCACGTCCCGGCCGCTGTGTGTGGCCCGAGTGCCCACTCTGTGCTGTCTTCACTTTGCTGCGAGTGCTGCTCTGCCTGCCTGAAGCTCTGGTGAGAACGCCCTGCCTGCATCTGACGTCTCGGCCGGGGAAGCCCACGGCCCTCCCCACTGTCCGCTAGTGGGCCACGTGCTCTCACGGCACCCTGTGTCCGTGCACAACAAGTGTGTATCACGCAGCCCGGCGGCAAGGACTGCAGGGAACAGCAAAGCAGCGGGGGCGGGCTCTGGGCTGCAGAGTGGCAGGAGAAGGCGACGGTTGGGGAAAGGCCTGAGGGAGGTGAGGCCGAGGAGAGAAGGGGGCGGGCGGAACTGAGGACAAGTGAGCCCCAGCGGGCTGGTGCAGAGAGACGGGCACGAGGTAGCAAGGGTTGAGGGCAGAGCTGCAGGGTGGGGCAAACCGAAGGCCTCCAGGCCGTGGGAAGGATTCCAGCTTTTACTTTGCATGTGATGAGGGGCCCTGGAGGGTCCCTGGTGGGCAAGTGCCAGGGTCTGGTGATGGATCACTCCGGATGCTGTGCACGGAGCAGATGGGAAGTAGCCGGGATGGAGGCGAGGAGACGTGCTACTGAAGAGCTGCTACCAGTGAATCCTAAAGCCCTCTGCCTGTCTGAAGGCGGCTCTCAGCCTAACGCACTCCCACGGGCAGGGCCTGAGGCAGCAGAGCCACCCGCATTTGCTGAAAGGACCTTCTTCCCTCGTAAGGATCTGCTGTGAGCACGTTCTGCAGGGATACAGGCATGTGCTGCATGGCAAGGATGGTCACGCCTCGGTGAGAGGGGGATTATGCTTCCAGAGTAAGACACAGGCTCTCCCAGCAGTCTCCCTCCACCAGCTCCGTCATCCACACACTGTCGCTTCTCTTTCTGCCTCGATGACCTACGGCCCTCTGCTCTCAGGTGTTCAGTTTACTTTCTGGTCCTTGTATGCTTTCGAAGGGCAGTGGGCCCTGCCACTTGCTAACCTGTGCTCTGCACTTCACAAGGCCAAGTTCTCCAAGTGAGAAAGAGAAAAACTTAGAGGCATCATTGACTTCCACAATCCCAGGCTATCTGCTCTCAGGGCACCACGGCTCACTCTGTGTGGACCCCTATGTGGTCACATGTAGAAGGATCCTGTTCAGGTCTCTCGTGAGGGTGGCAGGAACCCAGGTACTCGAGCCATCCCTGCTGCCTCCCAGGGTCTGCTCTGCACTGGCAGGAAGTTGGAGTAGGGAGTTGGAGCCAGGAAAGGAACCCAGGCAGTTCATTTGGAACATGGGCATCTTAACCACGCCCTCTCCTGAACAAGGGAACTTAACACACATACACCTCTATGTGGTCCCTGAGCTAGCAGCAGGGGAACCGGACGACACCCGCTTCCTGTGAATGGGCTGTGTCTGTCTCTGGAAATCACCACCACTGTATATTAACTGTGCACAGGTTGAGTAGCCCTCATCCGAAATGTGTAGGACAAGAAACGTTTTGGATTTCAGATTGTTCTGAATTTATGAATATGTGCATATACAGAGTGAGAGGTGCTGGGGACCCAAGTCTAAACATGAAATCCATCCATGCTTCTTTCATATACACTTTATGTACATGGCCTAAAGTTTATTTTACATAATATTTTAAGTTAGTTTGTGTGCTCTGACTATAACCTGTCACATGGGACGTTTTCCACTTGTGGCACCAGGGTGATGTGCAAGACGTTTTGTATTTTAGATTCAGGATGTTCAATCTGTACCACGGCTCACAGGATAATGTATAGCACTGGGAAGCAAAAAGGGGAAAGGAGGGATGGAAGGAGGTATGCAGAGAGGGGACACATTTCCTGTAACGGAAGACTTTTCAAGTTATGTCTATGTATATATGTTAAGCCCAAACTACAGAGCGAGTAATTCAATCAGCTGCAGAGTACGGAGATAAAAACAGTTATTAAGTTGCACACACAACTAGGGCAGACGTTCGTAAGCCTCAGCATATAAACGCTGATGATAAACAAGTTACCCTTCAAACACACAGGCTGAACATGTCGGGAGGATCTTCTGGGAGCTGGAAGAGGTGCCTGCTCTCCTCCTAGGCTGGACTGACCACGACTCCTACAGCTGTGGTGTGTGACAGGGAAGAGCTGACGAGGCAGCTGGGGACAGTCACGTCCACACGCGTGTGCAAGCAAGCGGCAGCAGGATCAGCCACCGCCTTGCTTCATCACACATCGCCGCCTGCTTTCAAGTCGCGCTTTACCACTTCCCGCCTGCTGGATGCTGGACACGCGTCTCAGGTTCCTCACTTGTGAAATGAGGAGAATACAAGCAGCAGAATTGCTGTAAGGATTAAATGTGTCAACACAAGCGGTCTTCAAAAAGTCCACAGAAAACGTGCATTAAAAGAAGACAAAACTTTTTATATCTAACTAAGCGTTTTATTCATTTAAAGCAGTACTCCGACATAAGCTAAAACTTGGACTGGTACCTGGTGCACAGTCATCATTAATTATGATGCTACTCTATTCCGTGAAATTACTCAGAGAAGGCTTCATTTCCCATGCCTCCCCGCTCTGAGTGAAGGAGCCTTCAGCATCCCACAGAGCGAGTGGCCTTCCTGCCAACCCCTAGCAAAGTCCATGGGCTGGGTCACGGTTGTGCCTGCGCCCTCTCACTCGCAGATTCCTGGTCCCTTTGCCATCAAGCATGGGAGAGAGACACAGATCCATTACGATCTTCCACCCCCCTCCCCCGCCCACCCGGGATGCAGCAAACCTGAACCCGAGCTCCCTCCCACCCCACCAGCACTAGCCACCTTTCATCCTGACCCTGACTGGCCCGGGAACGACGGTCTAACTCCTGCAGGGGCTCTGCTCATATGAGGAGCGGGATAAGATTCCTAGGAACCCGTGATGTGTTCTGCAGATACGAGCGTCTGTTGTTACATCCTGGGGCTGGAGAAATGGCGCACCTGCGCTCAGATTCCACCAACCTGTGATTCTGCTGCTGAAAACCATCGCACCTCCCTCTGCTTCCTGTGATTCTGCTTCCAGGGGATCAGAGGGAGGGAGAACACTCGCTGAATCTGTCAGGATGATGTAACCACCACTTGAGATCCTACAGCACTTCTCTTCTTGAGCTGAATGATGACTTCAAACTGACCATCCTCCAGGACAGCCCGCTCCCGGGAGGCAGGGAGCCTCCCTGGGGTGGCCCGGATGCCACTGCTAATTCGGTGCAGCTCAGCCTGCCTTCCATTCAGTGCCACTTGTAAATCGTTTTTGTCCAAGGTTACAGGGCTGGAAGAACCCTCAAAACAGCCCTGTGGCACTGTGGGCTAAGCCGCAGCTTTTGCCACCAGTAACTGGCATAGGGGTGCTGGTTCGAATCCCAAACTGCTCTGCCTCTGGTTCAGCTCCCTGCTCGTGCACCTGGGAAGGCAGCAGCAGGTGGCCCAAATACTGGGGCCCTGCACCGTGTGGGGACTGGATCGTTTCTGGTCCAGACCTCGCTGTGGCAGCTATTTGGGGTGTGAAGCAGGAGCTACAAACGCTCTCTCTCTAATTGATAAATCTTAAAAAACCAACAAGCAAACAAACTGCTGCTTCCCAGCCAAGACAACCGAGGCTGACGGACCCTGTCACTCCCAGGGGTGCACCGGGGGGCGGCGGCAGAGGCTGGTCCTGCCTGTGGCCGCAGGGTGAAGGCGGCGACTCACAGCCGCTCTGTCACTGTTCTCCCATCGCCCACTCTCCTCTTTCTCCTCCGCGTTCTCCCTCTCTCTAGCCTGCAGGCAGATGCTGCCTCTCCGTTCGTCCGTCTCACTCACTCGTTTGCTCAGTAAGCATTTGGAGGCACTAGGGGTGGCACGAACCAGATTTTCTGAAGGAAACACAACCTGAATGTGGTCTTGAAAGGAGCACTCACAGGCAAGCAGAGGAAACGGGGCCTCTTCCAGAGGTGACGCCTCACGGGCTGGCTGGGGTGGGCACTGCAGTCATGGTCCAGCAGCGATGGCACCAGCGCCCCGCCTCTGTGTAGCCCTGCTGGATGCAGAACCCTGTGCCTCGCTCCAGTGACACACGGCGAGATACACACGCCCGGGGGCTTCCCACAGGGAGGGACCAGTGCGGCCAGGCGTGCTTTGGCGGGGGTGGGGGGGGGAATGGCACGCCGGCAGCAACATGCAGCTCCACACACATCAGCTACGGTCCCCTCAAGTGACGCCCTCCTCACCCCTACCCCACAGACGACTGATGGGCAGCCTTCAGCCAGCGGCAGCCAGTGGGCCCGCCGCGTGAGGAGAGGGCCCTGCCCTGCTCATGGCCGCCTGTCAGTGCAATCTGCGGACCTAATCCGGATCGGCAGGGAAGCACAGGGTGCGGGAGACCCGGGATACCACGGGAGACCCGGGATACTGCAGGAGACCCGGGATACCATGGGAGACACGGGATACCGCAGGAGACCCGGGATACCATGGGAGACACGGGATACCGCAGGAGACCCAGGATACCATGGGAGACACAGGATACCACGGGAGAGATGGGATACTACGGGAGACCCGGGATACCATGGGAGACATGGGATACCACGGGAGACCCGGGATACCACGGGAGACCTGGGATACCACGGGAGACATGGGATACCACGGGAGACACGGGATACCACGGGAGACATGGGATACCATGGGATACATGGGAGACACGGGAGACACAGGACACACGGGAGACACAGGATGCCGTCCTGCTCTGGCTTCCAAGGAGGGCCATTAACCAGCACCGTGACGCTGCGGTGGCTTCTTCTCAGCCCGCGGCCATCGAGCAACACGCAGCAAGTAGTATAAAACTCTGTGCTATCCGTCTTCCCAGGCTGCCACTGGTCCCGTCAGCGAGCAGAGGGAAATGTAAACACGGGGCCGGGCGCAGCTATGGGGAGGCCGAGCGCTTCTGACAGTCGCTGCAGCGTGATAAACACCGTCTGTCTACAGCTCCCCTGTATTTGAAAGTTACGACAAACATTTTGCTGAAATGTAAACAACTGACATCATGACTGGTGAAGCCGTGGGCTGCAAATTTATCTAAAATCAAGAAAACAAAGATCTTGTTTGACACTAGATAAACCATTAGTGGTCACCAAGGGAGCAGCTTTGGGAGGTCATAAGTGTTGTCATCAGTCTTCAAAAAATATGCACCAGAGATACTGTCGCAGCCTAGGGAGGCCAGAGTGAGAGCTAGGAGAGACAAAAGGATCACAAGCCGGCAAAGACGGGGAAGACGTCTCTCCACCCAAAAGGACAGTTTTAACCAGACCAGAACTTTAAAACCCTCCTGCTGCCTTCTGGTTCTGGCTTGCCGACGATCTGAACTGCGAGACCACAAAACAAAGTTTGTAGCTCTAAATTTTAACAGAATCTAAAGAATCCCAAAATAATTTCATCTGCTCAGTTCTGTGGGAGACAGTGGTTATTGTATAGCTTTCCTGAAAAGCCATGCAAATCCAGGACGATGAACAATTCTTGTGAGCACTTCAAGTCATTTGTTTAATTATATGGCCCGGCAAATCAAAGTCTGTTCTTTTATGCTTACATATTCTAAGGCTAAATTAAATCATATGCTTAGGAATTATAAATTACAAGGCTGAATATTGCTGATTGAATTTTTACATTAGTCTCTAAATGTTTACAGTTCCTACCTCTTTATTCCTGGGCTACGTAAACTGAAAGTTTAATGATGACTTTTAACAAGAAGGACAAATACATTAAAATTTTTTTATTTCTAAACATATAAAAAAGTGTTTAAAAGTGGGATGGAGGTTACTTTAAGACCCGGTTAACAAATCTAATAAAGTCAGAGTTCACAATAAATACCAACTGAGTAATTTCATATGAAATAATTCATATTATATGACTGATTAGCATATTTTTATAATGACTTCTTAATGATTAATCCTATTCATTTTGATATATCTTGAATATGGAAAATGCGTGGTGCAAGAATCCTTTAATAAGAAAATTTGTAAATTTATATTTTAAAATATAAATATATATTTATATATTTTTAATATTTTTATTTATATTTTATTATTTTTATAATTTATTATATTTATTATTATATTTTTTATTTATTTTTTTATGGAAAGGAAGACAGAAGAATCTGTGCACCTTGCCTCACACAGTGGGATTGCTGTGCTCGAAGACAAACTGCCAGATTCCTGTTGTGAGACAGGCCATTATAACATCAAAGACAGCACGAAGCCGTTGACCTGGTCTGGCTCTTCCCCCGGGCGGGTCCAGTGTTGCTTTTCATGGAGTGCCAGCTACACACCAGGCCGCGTGCAGGATCTCTAGAACTGCCACAGCCATCCCAGAACTCATCCAACCACAGGTAAAGACGGAACACAGCACACTCGCTGGCCACAGCCTGCTTCTGCTGCTCCCGGGGCGGCCTGGCGGCCTGCTTTCTTGCCTCTGCCCCAGCTTTGCCTTTGTGGAGCCGAGACCTGTTCCGCCGCACTGCCCTAAGACTCTGCTTCCATTAGAATGCCCAGTCCTATGGGACACACACCTGGTGTTTTTTCCCAAAGAAACCATTTATTTAATGAGTCCAAATTTCATACCTACAATTTTAGGATATAGTGATTCTTCCCACCATACCGGCCCTCCCTTCCCCACTCTTACACAAATTCCTCCTCCCTCTCCCAATCCAGTTCCAGTCTCCATTAAGAAAACAACAACAACAACAACAACAACAACAACTGCTCCTCAGCAGTCAAAAGACAAGGGCTGTTCAAGTCACTGCTTCTCAACGTGTCCATTTCACTTCTACAGATTTCCTTCTAGGTGCTCTATTAGTTACCACAGATGAGGGAGAACACAGGGTATCTGTCCCTGTGGGACTGGCTTATTTCACTAAGTATGCTGTTTTCCAGATTCAACCATATTGCCGCAAAACACTGGATTTTTTTTTTTTTTACTGCTGTGTAGTATTCCATAGGGTACACATCCCATAGTTTGTTTATCCAGTCTTCAGTTGATAGGCATACAGGTTGAATCCATGTCTTAGCTATTGTGAATTGAGCTGCAATAAACTTGGGGGTACAGATAACTTTTATTTCCTGATTTAATTTCCCTTGGGTAAATTCCCAGGAGTGGGATGGCTGGGTCATATGGTAGGTCGATATTCATATTTCTGAGGTATCTCCAAACTGATTTCCAAAGTGGTTTAACCAGTTTACATTTCAACCAACAGTGGATTAGGGTACCCTTTCCCCTACATCCTCACCAGCATTTGTTGTTTGTTGATTTCTGTATGAAAGCCATTCTAAGGGGGGTGAGATGCAACCTCATTGTGGTTTTAATTTGCATTTCCTTGACGACTAGTGATCCTGAGCATTTTTTCATGTGTCTGTTGGCCATTTAGATTTCCTCTTATGAAAAATGTCTAAGTCCTCGGCCCATTTCTTAGCTGGGTTGTTTGCTTTGTTGTTGTGGAGTTTCTTGATCTCTTAATATATTCTGGTTGTTAATCCTTTATCAGTTGCACTGTTTGCAAATAATTTCTTCCATTCTGTCAGCTGCCTCTTCACTTTTCCTGAGTGTTTCTTTTCCAGTACAGAAGCTTCTCAATTTGATGTAATCCCATTTGTTGATTTTGGCTTTGGCTGCCTATGTTTCTGGGGTTTTTACCAAGAACTCTGCCTATGCCAATGTTTTGAAGGGTTTCCCCAATGTTTTCTAGTAATTTGATGGTATCAGGTCATAGATTTAGGTCCTTAATCCATTTTGAATGGATTTTCATGTAAGGTATAAGGTAGGGGTCTTGCTTCATACTTCTGTATGTGGAAATCCAGTTTTCCACACCACCACAGCACCAATTGTTGAAGAGATTGTCCTTGCTCCAGGGATTGGTTTTAGCTCCTTGGTCAAATATAAATTGGTTGTAGGTGTTTGGATTAATTTCTGGCATTTCTATTCTGTTCCACTGGTCTATCCATCTGTTTTCTACCAGTACCAGGCTGTTTTGATTATAACTGCCTTGTAGTATGTTTTGAAATCTGGTATTGTGATGCCTCCAGCTCTGTTGTATAAGATTGCTTTAACTATTCAAGGTCTCCTGTGTTTCCATATGAATTTCAGCATCATTTTTTCTAGATCTGAGAAGAATGTCTGGTATTTTCATTGGTATTGCATTGAATATGTAAATTGCTTTTAAAAAAATGGACATTTTGTGATATTGATTCTTCCAATTCATGAACATGGAAAATTTTTCCATTTTTATCTTCTTCTATTTCTTTCTTTAATGTTATGCAATTCTTATCATAGAGATCATTGACATCCTTGGTTGAATTTATTCCAAGGTACTTGATTTTATTTTTGGAGATATTGTGAATGGGATTGATCTTAGAAGTTCTTTCTCAGTCTTGGCATTGTCTATGGATTCAAAGGCTGTTGATTTTTGAGTGCTGATTTTATATCCTGCTACTTTACCAAACTCTTCTGTGAGTTCCAGTAGTCTCTTGGTGAAGTCTCTGGGATCCCCTATATATAGAATCATGTCATCTGCAAATAGGGATAGTTTGACTTCCTGCTTCTCAATTTAAATCCCTTTGATTTCTTTTTGTTGTCTAATTTGCTCTGGCTAAAACTACCAGGATTATATTGAATAGCAATTGTGAGAATGGGCATCCCTGTCTGGTTTCGGATCTCAGTGAGAATGCTTCCATCTTTTCCCCATTCAATAGGATGCTGGCCATTGGTTTGTCATAAATTGCCTTATGTTGAGGAATGTTCCTTCTATACCAAATTTGCTTAAGAGTTTTCATCATGAAAGGGTTTTGTATTTTTATCAAATGCTTTCTCTACATCTATTGAGATAATCATACGGTTTTATTCTTTGATTTATTAATGTGGTGTATCACATTGATTGATTTGTGAATGTTGAACCATCCCTGCATATCAGGGATAAATCCCACCTGGTCCAGGTGAATGATCTTTCCGATGTGTTGTTGAATTCAATTGGCCAGAATTTTGCTGAGGATTTTTGTGTCTATGTTCATCAGAAAAAGTGGTTTGTACTTCTCTTCCTCTGTTTTATCTTTTTCAGGTTTAGGAATTAAGGTGATGCTGGTATCATAGAATTTGGGAGGATTCCCTCCCTTTCAATTGCTTTGAATAACTTGAGAAGAATTGGAGTTAGATTTCTTTAAATGTTTGGTAGAATTCAGCAGTGAAGCCACCTGGTCCTGGGCTTTTCTTTGTTGGGAGGGTCTTTGGTACTGATTCAATTCCCATCTTGGTAATGGGTCTGTTTAGGTTTTCTATGTGTCCATGCTCAATTTAGGTAGGCTGTGTGTGTCCAGGAACCTATCCATTTCTCCTAGGTTTCCCAGTTTGTTGGCATACAGCTGTTTGTAGCAATTTCTGATGATTCTTTTATTTCTGTGGTGTTTGTTGTTAGATTTCCTTTTTCATCTAATTTTATTGATTTGGGTCTTTTTTTTTTTTTTTTGGTTAGTTGGGCCAATGGTATGTCAATTTTATTTTTTCAAAAAATTAGCTCTTAATTTTGCTGATCTTCTGTATTTTTTTTTTTTTGGATTTAAGTTTGTTGATTTCTTCTCTAATCTTAACTATTTCTTTTCTCCTACTAGTTTTGGGCTTGGTTTACTATTGTTTTTCTAGGTCCTTGAGCTGCATTAGGAGCTCATTTATTTGGTGCCTTTCCAATTTCTTGATGTAGGCACCAATTGCTATAAACTTTCCTCTTAACACTGCTTTTGCTGTATTCAATAAGTTTTGAAATGTTGTAATGTCATTTTCATTTCCAGAAATTTTTTATTTTTTAAAATTTCTTCTGTGACCAAGTGTTCATTCAGGAGCATGTTGTTCAGTCTTCATGTGTTTGCGTATGTTCTAGAGTTCCTTTTTTCTTTTAAAGATTTATTTATTTTGCTTGAAAGTCAGAGTTACACAGAGAGAGAAGGAGAGGCAGAGAGAGAGAGAGGTCTTCCATCCGCTGGTTCATTCCCCTATCGGCTACAATGGCCTGAGCTGCACCGATACAAAGCCAGGAGCCAGGAGTCTCTCCTGGGTCTCCCATGCGGGTGCAGGGGCCCAAGGACTTAGGCCATCTTCCACCACCCTCCCAGGCCATAGCAGAGAGCTGGGACCCAAACTGGTGCCCATATGAGATGCTGGCACTGCAGGTGGCGGCTTTACCGGCTGCATCACAGCACCAGCCCCCTGAGTTTCTTATTTCCAGCTTCACTCCACTGTGATCCAAGATGATGCATGGTATGATTTCAATCATTAATTACATAGTGTCCTTCTTTGTCTCTTTTAACAGTTTTTGTGTTAAAGTCTTTTGTCTGCTATTAGAATGCCTATACCAGCTCTTCTATGGTTTGTGTTAACGTGGAATATCTTTTCCATCTTTTGACTTTCAGTCTGCTTGCATCTTTGTTGGTGAGATGTGTTTCTTGTAAGCAGCGAATAGATGGATTTTATTTTTTAATCCATTCAAAAATTCTGTCTTTTAACTGGAGAGCTGAGACCATTTACATTCAAGGTGACTACTGATAAGTAAGGACTTTGCCTTGCCATGTTTCCATAAATATTCCTATTGTTACTTTGGATTTCCTTTGTATGGAAGTGGCTGCTCGACTTCCATAGACCTGTGGACTACGCCTGATTGGATTAGTGGAGTGTCTGCTTTCAGGGAATACTCTGCTCTCCAACGCGGGTGCGGGGGCTCTCGGCAGGTGAGGCTCTCGGCAGGTGAGGCTCTCAGCAGGTGGGGCTCTCGGCAGGTGAGGCTCTCAGCAGGTGGGGCTCTCGGCAGGTGAGGCTCTCAGCAGGTGGGGCTCTCGGCAGGTGGGGTCCTAAGTGTGTGCTTCTTCGCCCTCCACGTAGGCCCACTGTGTTCCTCCAATTTAGGCAGAGTTTCCTCTGCTGTTTTCTCCCTTACTCTTCCCTGAGACTGCACTCTTTCTCCTTTTTAATACCATCTTCTCCTAGACTCGACCAGCAAGCTCCCTCCTTACTCTGCCATCTTAATCCAATATCAACCCAGTCTTTAAACAAGGACATTCCCAGTCATTTATTTGCCACAGGCTTCCAATAAAAAAAAAAAAAAGGGAATGTACCTAGGTATCCAAGCCCAGCTTTCCCGCATCCCTCCTTCTCTTGGTGTGGCTGGGACTCCCAAGGGAGGAGGGAAGCCAGCCGCTCCACTCTCCCCTCAGCTGTATGCACTTTCCACGCCTCGGGGCTGCACCCTACCCTAGGCATTCCAGAAAGAGCTTTCAAGTGAGCCCACGGCCAGAACCAGCCCCACAGGTGCCAATGAGACCTGCAGAATGCGAGTCCACTTATGAGTACTCGAATCTTTCTTTCTAGGAAAAGGGTAAGCGCCTAAGGTAAAATCAGGAATAGTTTTCTTCCTTTGGAACTTCAATTTCAAAAACATCAACGTGAGGCTGAGGTATGTGAGAATTCCAGGGAACCCGTAATTAAGAGGGTTATAAAAAATCTTTTTTTTTCAGGAATGATGGCCTTTTTTTATATAAAGATTTTATTTATTTGAAACAGAGAGAGAGGTCTTCCATCTGCTGGTTCACTCCCCAGATGGCCGCAATGTCCACAGCTAAGCTGATCTGAAGCCAGGAGCTTCCTTCAGGTCTCCCACGTGGGTGCAGGGGCCCAAGGACTTGGGCCATACTCCACTGCTTTCCCAGGTCATAGCAGAGAGCTGGATTGAAAGTGGAGCAGTCAGGACTTGAACCGGTGCCCATATGGGATGCCGGTGCTGTAGGCTGGGGTCTTAACCCCCTGTGCAGCAGCATCAGCCCCAAGGAATGATGGCCTTTAACCTATAAAGTCCCATGTTTTTGATTCTGCAGATACTACACCATAATATTTATTTTCAAAATTCCTGTAAGTGGTGTACTTACTGGTCAATTTAAGTTTTCACAGGTGTTCTCTGTACGGGAAGACGGGACACAACGGGTTAAAGTGGGTATGTATTTGTCTCCTGCATTTACATCTGGGTGCAGCCTACAGTAAGGTACACGGTTCAGTGTGTACAGGAACAAAGGCCTCAGCTTCTGCCCTGAAAACCTGTTGCAGCCAGACACACGCATGGAGCTTTCGACTACAGACTGACCACTGTGTCAGGCCCATTCCATCCCCACAGTACTATCCTCTGCTCAGACAGTGGGAGAGGCGGGCAGTGTGGTATAGCAGGTTAAGCCTCTGCCTATGATGCCAACATGCTAGATGGGCACCAGTTCAAGATCTGGCTGCTCTACTTCCAATTCAGCTCCCTGTTAATGGACCCGGGAAAGCAGCAGAGGATGGCCCAAGTGCTTGCTTGGGTCCCTGCACCCACGTGGGAGACCCAGATGAAGGTCTGGGTTCCTGCCTCCTGGTTTTGGCCTGGCCTGGCCCTAGCCATTGCAGCCATTTGGGGGGTGAACTACTAGAGCAAAGATCTTTCTCTTGGAGGCAGTGCTGTGGCGTAGTGGGTAAAGCTGCTGCTTGCAGTGCTGGCATTCCATATGGGCGCCAGTTCGAGTCCCAGCTGCTCCACTTCTGATCCAGCTCTGTGCTACAGTGTGGGAAAGTAGTAGAAGATGGCCCAAGTCCTTGGGTCCCTGCACCCACGTGGGAGACCAGAAGAAGCTCCTGGCTCCTGGCTTTGGAGCAGCGCAGCTCCGGCCATTGCGGCCAAATGGGGAGTGAACCAGCGGATGGAAGACCTCTCTCTCCCTCTCCCTCTGCGTAACTCTTTCAAATAAATAAATAAATAAATCTTTTAAAAAAAATCTCTTTCTCTGTACCTCTGCTTTTCAAATACATAAATAAATTCTAAAAAAAAAGAGCTGTGGATCTTAATTCTGTCACTTATCTGTCCTCTACCAAGTCAGTCAGTCTCTGTGTCTCAGTATCCTTATTTTTAAAAATGGGCTTAACAGTATAGAGTTATCTGTAATATATTAATGAGACAATTTTCAAAACTGAGGAGACAAATGCTGCATTGCTTGGTGCTGTTGTTCACTTACAAGTATTTTCCAGCTTTAATAAGCCTTGTGGACTAATAATGCCTAGTTTTGGCAAGAAGGAGTGGAGATGGACCCTGGCAGACCGTAGCTAGACACAAGAATTGCATCCTGGGAAGCTCCTGTAGCTGACTTCCACGCAGACAAGACGCTGGGTTAAGTGGCACTCTGCACCTCTGTGAAACGCGGGACTGCTGCCTACGGTGCCCCACGCGTTATGCTCATCACACGTAAGTTCCATCTGTTCTCAAACGAGCTTACACCACTGAACTATTTTAAAAATATTTATGTATTTTTGTTCTTAATCGGCAGATAATAGCTGCATGAGTTTATGGGGTACAGTGGGATGATGTCATGTGTGATGTACAGCCATCAGATTAACTGGCATAGCCGGCACCTCATACATCGATCACTTCTCTGTGCTGGGAACTTTCAGAAACCTCTCGACTAGCCATTCTGAGATACATAATTAGTCTGGCCAGTTCCTGCACTGCGCCGTGGACCATGAGAAGTCACTCCTCCTGTCCAGACGCACCCCGTCACATGCAGTCTGTGTTCCTCCAGGGCCCTACCCCTGCCCAGCCTCTGGTACTCGCTATTCCTCTCTCTGCATCTGTGAGGGCAACTGTGTGAGCTTTCACACGGGGGCGACAGCCTGCACTCCACACGACGACCTCGGGCTCAGCGGCCTGCTGCAAAGGGCAGGACTTTATTCCCTGAATGGCCGAACATCACTCTCCTGTGTCTATGTAGCTGCACGTTCATTATTCCCCCATCAGAACACCTGGGTTGTCTCCATACCCTGGCCACCTGTGAATGGTGCTGCATTGCACACACAGTGCAGGAATCCCTCCAGCATCCCGCTCTCCTTCCCTTTGGCTCTTGACCCACAGCGGGACTGCTGGATCTATGGCAGACCTATTTCTAGCTTTTTTTCCTCCACACGGGCTGCACTACTTTATATCCCCACCACCAGCGTGTGTGAGCTCCTCTTTCTCACCCTGGCCAGCACCGGTCGACAGCGACTCTAACTGGGCCGAGACAGCACTTCACTGTGGTTCTGATTCCCCTCCCCGATATCAGTGTGGCCGGGCATCATTTCATACACTTGCTGACCATTTGGGCATCTTCTTGTGAGACATTTCCATTCAGATCCGCTGCCCATTTCTTAATTTGATTTTTTTCTTTTGGCTATTGGGTTGAGTTCCTGAAATATTCTGGGTATTAATCCCATCAGAGGAACAGCTTGCAAATATTTTCTCCCACTTGGAAAGCTCTCTTTACTCTGCTACTACTTCATCTGCTGTGCAGAAGCTTTTCAGTTTGTGTATCAATTGTCTCTTTACTACGCACCTTAAATGTCAAGTAAACTAAAGCTCTGGTTGCAGAAAACATTTCTAAGAAAACTAAGTTGAATGTTTTGGAAATATTCGATGATGGCAACTGCTATACAAAACTGATAGCAAAGTAGGCACAGATGAGTCAAATAACAGGTCTAGAGGGTAAAACACAAAAATCCAGAGGATCAGTCACGAACTCAGACCGTTTATAAGCACTTCCTTAGGAAAACCCAAGAGTGGTATCCGCAGACAACATATTACACATATGGTTTGTGGGAGAAAAATTAAGCAAAACTCCAAAGAAGAGAACATTCACAAAGAACAGGCGTGTCTCTACACTGGAAGCACGGTGAATGAATATGCACTTACATACAGGCTAATTTCTAACCTCCTACCTAACAAAAATACTCAAGATATTTAGCTATCATTAATCGTGATTTCTTGTTTGACTTTTGGATTCACCTGACGAACTATGGATTCCAATTACTTTGTCTAAGAAGGTGACAACTTTTTAACATTTCTGAAGAATAATCTGGCTTTCTTTTTAAAAAACTATTTGAGAGAGAGCTAGAGCGAGAGACAACAAGTGCCGGAGAGAGAGCTCCTTCCTGCTGGCTCACTGCCCACAGCAGGTAGGGGCTGGGCCAGGCTGAAGCCAGGAGCTGGGAGCTGGGGATGAATCCCAGGCTCCCAAATGAGTGGCAGGGATCTAACTGCTCGAGCCATCACCACTCCCTGTTGGGGTCTGCATTAGTAGGAAGCTACAGTCAGGAGCCAGAGCTGGGTATAGAACCCAGACCCCCCATGTGGGATGTGGGCGCCTTCATCAGCATCTTGACCACTAGCTAAATGCTGGTCTCTAGTTTTGTTTCTTTAAATCAAAATTGAAATTCTGTATCTCAGAACTGTATCCTGTGAGGGAAGCCTAAATCCAAGGTGGTACACATATGGGGATGTCTACACACATATGCAGAAGGCAAAAATCTCCAAGACAATCTAAACCAATGTTCAGCAACAGGGAAACAAATGGTTGGAGAAGCTACCAGCACAACTGCTCCAGGGAATACAATGCAGTCTTTTTTTTTATTTTTATTTTTTGACAGGCAGAGTTAGACAGAGAGAGAGAGAGAGAGACAGAGAGAAAGGTCTTCCTTTTTCCGTTGGTTCACTCCCCAAATGGCCGCTACGGCCAGCATACTGTGCTGATCCTAAGCCAGGAGCCAGGTACTTCCTTCCGGTCTCCCATGCGGGTGCAGGGCCCAAGCAAATGGGCCATCCTCCACTGCACTCCCGGGCCACAGCAGAGAGCTGGCCTGGAAGAGGGGCAACCGGGACAGAATCTGATGCCCCAACCAGGACTAGAACCCGGGGTGCCGGCGCCGCAGGCAGAGGATTAGCCTAGTGAGCCGCAGGCTATGCAGTCTTTAAAAACAATTCCAAGGGAAAAGTAAAAGAGAAACTTCCTTTTCATTGTATTCTGTCTTGAATGGTTTACTTTTTAAAATCATGTGTAGCTATTTTTTTTAAATAAAAAATAAAAACTTAAGTAATTAAAAAAGGATTAAAGATCCACATTGTAGACATGGAATAATTGTCACAGTGCACTGCTTAGTGAAAAGAAATACACATGTATCGACAGGTTTGTTTGAAATGAGACATTATGACCCGAGTGTGTGTGAGTGTGTATGAGTGTGTGTGACTGTGTGTGTGAGACTGTGTGAGTGTGTGTGCCTGTGTGTGTGCCTGTGTGTGTGTGTGAGTGTACACAGATACAGCCTGGATGGACACACTCCGAACTTCCAGCAGCTGTTCTGGCTGAGCAGGGGAACTGAGAGGGCTTTCGCTTGCTCTACTTCCACATTTGCGAGCCGCTCAGTTTTCTTGATGAACTTGCATGTACTGGAGTAGGAAAGATGACTTTGCTTTTAAGGGGCTGTGTAAACCTAAACGTCCCCCGAAACAGAGGAGTCGCCACATAAGCCACAGCGCCTTCCCGTGACAGAATACGACTGCGACGGCAGGGTAATGAGGAAGGGTTCCCATGCCCACATCCTCCAGCACAGGTTTCTCTGAGAGTCAACACTGCAGAATTACATACACATTCACTCACATACTTTACCTGAAACATTTACGAAGCGCTCAGTGGGAAGCAGCTGCTGCCGTCAGCCTAGGGCAGTGCAGGGCCCGCCCAGGCCACTGGCAGAGGACCCGGTGCCAGCGACTCCCGCGCACTGGAGACTCCTACGGATCTGCTCTTTCTTCCCTTCCCCTGGCTGATGGCGTATTTTTGTCTTCTTTAGGGAAATTCAATTAACGATATTAGCCTCCTTGTCCGCCAGTGACGGACACCACAGAGATTCCTCCTGGCCGCCCCAAGACATGTAAGAAGGGCTTCCCGGCTCCTTGACGTGCCAGTTAGCCAGAGAATTACTGCCCACTCCTATAAATGACTCGATATACTTCTTGTCATAAACACAGTGACAGCTCCTGAGATCAATCTTTCCTGACCTTATTGATCAGGACACTTAGGAATAATGAGACTTCACTGGTGGCAGAATAATGCTTGGAAAAAGAAAAAAATACTCCGCGGAGGGCTTGCCTATTAACACCGCCAAATCTATCTTCCCATCGCCCGTTCCTATTGCAGACACGGACGGGAGTGTCTATCCTCACGTGCTGCTTTTTAATCTATGCTGGGAACATTTTTAAAATTAGCTAAATAGATTTAAAAGCAATTTTGGACACTGTCTTCCTCACTAATTTCTAAAGGAGGAAACACTGCTTTTCCCCGAGAGTGACAAGGATAAAAGTTACCTAGGAAAATTCTAGAAGGGAGAAGCTCTGACAAGTGTTTTACTCATGGGAATATTTTCTGCTTCTAGGATCTTGCTTGGAACCTAACTCAACCTACTTCTCAGGTCATCAATAAAGAAACTGTAGCCCAGGAAGGGGGAGCAACCTGCCTAGGGGTACACCTGAGCAGGTCTCGGGCCAGAAGGCAGCACTCCTGGAGAGAATTCCACAGCGTTTCCTGAAGTGCGTGCGCCGTATGGGCAGAGCGTAGCTGGTTAGAGGAAAAGCAAGAACAATCTCACGTCTTCTACGCTCGAGGCAAGTCTCCTGGGAGTGAGGACGCGGTGAGGAAGCACAACCGCGCTTTATTTAAAGCACAGGCGTGTCACGTGGTGCAGGTGCTGCAGGAGCACAAGCAGAGCTGTGCACACGGCTCCACGCGGACACTTTCCTGGCGGAAGGCCTCTTGCTGCGTGTACTCAGGTTTCAGGGGACACACTTGTCTCCCGGTACATGGTTCTTTAGCTGATGTGTATACAGAGAAAAAGCACATACTCCAAACTCAACTTGTAAAATGTCAGCATCACATGCCGGCACGTTGAAAAACACACGGAGAAAGGGAACTAATAAGCTACTCCATACACAACGTGGTGCTAAAAAGCATCCTCATTATTTTCATGTTTTTAAGCACTTTGCACTCTAGTATGCGTGTCTATGACTTACACACGCATTTTACTGTGTTTTAGTGCAGTTTAGGAAATTGGCCGGGGCTTTAAGGTTGACTGGGTGTGTGTGTGTGTGCATTTTTCCTCATTTACAATGACAGGAAGTGGGCTCCCGGTTAGCACGCTCACACAGAATGGATTTGTTTCGGGAACTGGTTACCGATGCTGACAGGGAGGCCTTCCGCGTAGGCGCTGTGCTGGCGACCGCTGACTCAGCACTGTGCGTGCTCTGTGGACATGGGGCGCTGTGCGCGGCCTCTGGCTCCCAGCAGTGGGGAAATCTAGAAAGTGGCTGTTATCTGCTCCCTTTACTGCAATGGATTCTTTTTTTTTTTTTTAAAGATTTATTTTATTTATTTGAAGGTCAGAGTTACACAGAGAGAGAAGGAGAGGCAAAGAGAGAGAGAGAGAGAGAGAGAAAGAGAGAAAGAGAGAGAGAGAGAGAGAGAGAGAGAGAGATCTTCCTTCTGCTGATTCACTCCCCAATTGGCCACAACGGCCAGAGCTGTACCAATCTGAAGCCGGTCTCCCACACGGGTGCAGGGGCCCAAGCACTTGGGCCATCTTCCATGGCTTTCCCAGGCCATAGCAGAGAGCTGGATTGGAAGAGGAGCAGCCAGGACTAGAACCGGTGCCCCTATGGGATGCTGGCGCTGCAGGTGGTAGCTTTACCCGCTATGCCACAGCATTGGCCCCTGGAATGGATTCTTCGTAGTGCCATGCCTGTCTCTCTTACCTTCTTAGACTCTCATTCAAAATCCAGCATTGATGCTATTAACTGTAAGAACCTAGGCCATACATCTTTGCTGGAGCTGCAAGGGAGGCTGGAGAAAGAGACTTCTGGGTTTCTAGCTTGAGAAATCTTACGGTCATAGGGTAGAGAGTTCCCTAATGCCATGAATGACAATCTCTGACTCACAACCTTGAACCAGGCAACGGCTTCTTACGACACCCAAACCACAAGCAATGAAAGAAAAAAACAAGCACACTGAAATTTATCAAAATTGAGATAAACACACCTCAATGACATCAATGACAGTGAGAGGTGGGTGTCTGGCACAGTGATTAAGGTGCCACTGGGAACATCTGCATCCGATACTGGAGTACCTCCACTCCAATCTCAGCTCCCTCCTAATGCACACGTTAGGAGGCAGGAGGTGACGGGCCAAGCAGCTGAGGCTATGCACCCATGTGGGAGAGCACGGTACTGGCTCCTGGCTTCAGCCTGGCCCAGCCCTGGATGTCGTGGGCATTTGCAGAGTGAACCAGCAGACAGGAAATATCTGTCTCTCTGCCTTTCAAATAAATTACATAAATAATGCTTTTTAAAAATAAAGAAATTGAAAAGACAACCCAGAGAAGTCTCGGCAGACTGCATTGCTGATAAGGGATTTATATCCAGAATTCATAAAGGACACTGACAACTCCAGAAACAGAACACAATACAAAATCTGCTTTAAAAATGGGTAAGAGATTCAAGCAGACACTTCTCTAAAGACACACAAGTGGTCATCATGCACATGAAAGATGTACGGTAACATGGGGCTGGTTCTGCGGGGCAGGGGGTTAAGCTGCTGCCTGGGATGTCAGCGTCCCACACTGCAGCGCTGGTTCAAGTCCTGGCTGCTCTGCTACCAATCCAGTCTCTGTAATGCACCAGAGAAGGCAGTGGAAGATGCCCCAAGTACTGGAGCCCTTGTCACTCATGTGTGAGACTCACATGGAGTTCTTGGCTCCTGGCTTCAGCCTGGTCCAGACCTGGCCATTGGGGAGTGAACCAGTGGATGGAAGTTCTCTTTTACTCTGGCTTTCAAGCAAACAAATCTTAAAAGACAGATGCTCAGTATCAGTAATCATCAAGGAAACATAAGTCAAAACCATTGTGACAGATCACTTTACATCTACTTGGATGGCTGCATTTTTAAGACAGTAGCTCACAGGGAGGTGGAGAAACGGGAATCTTCAGTCAATTTGGAAGAAGTACCTACAACTCAGCGACTCCACCCCAAGACACGGCCACACACAAATAGGTACCTGAATGTTTACGGCAGCATTTTAATAATTACTAAAAAATGAGAACACTGCCATCATCAAAATAATAAATACACACAACAAAGCATTATCTGGCAATAAACAGGACTGTAGTACCAACACACAGGACGCAGACGGGCCTGGGAACTCACGCCAGTGCCGGAAGCCAGCCATCAGAGAGCAGTCTGCTGACGGAACAGGCGGTCTCCTCAGTGTGCGCCCGTTCACGCACGGCACAGAGCTTGTTTCTGGAGTGACGCCCACCTGCTAACACCGTGGTGAGGCTTCACAAACCTCTGCACCGCGTGCTTCAGACTGACGCCTTACACGGCATGTGCATTTTCCCGGATGTCTCTCCAGGGAAGACACATACAACGGATCCCGATCGACTGAACAACGGATGGTTTGCGTATCGGCTGATGACTGACACCCACCTTCACTACTGCATCCCAGGATCTACTGTATCTCACGTCACTGACTTCACTGCCCTGAGATTCTGTTTGTGTAAGAAGGGCAGGGCCCATAACCTGCTGACCAATTCCCAGAACGACAAGTTAGTGCCCTGGTAACCTTCAGGGGGACCAATGAGAGATCCCTGCGCCCGCCTTCAGCTGTCCTCGCTCTCTGTGACGCGCAGATGGGCAATGGTGACCGCCTAGGGTGGCTCATGTGCTCCTGACAGAAACTCAGCCCTCAGCAGCTTCCTTGCCGAGGGCACGGGAAGACATCCCAGGCCCAGCCTGAACACTGCGCTAGAGATGCAGCTGCCAGTGCGCTTGGTCCACTTAAAGGAGCCAGGGTGGGCTCTGCTTCTAGGCCTTCATCGGGTGCAGGGCTCCCAAGAGGGGTTTCTTAGAAAGGGAGTAAGAGAGCAACTCCACCACCGGAAGTCGAGCAGAGCACCTGGAGCTAGGCTAGGCCTCCCGCTGTCAACAGCCAGGATCCTGGACAACGCACACAAGAGGACGATACTCAGACATTCGGAAAACAGACGCCGCAAGGCTGTGATGCGGGGAGACGGGCAGTAATGACGGGAGCCCCACGACGACCCTGGTGTCTTACAGTCTCTGGAGAAGGGAAGGAGATGCAGAGCAGAGCACAATGGGCTCACTGAGTGGAGGCTACAGAAGTGAGTTTAGGGAGGTGGAGTTGGACGGAACATGTGGGACAAGTCACCCGTACCGCAAAAGGAGCAAAGTACAGAAACTAACTCGAGATTCGCAGGGGCTCCCACTTAACTCCACTGCTGAATCCCCAGCAGTGCGTGATGGGATGAAACCCCACAAGATGAGGCTAACACTGACACCAAGAAATTCCCAGGGCAGATGCCTGGCGCAGCAGTGGGGATGCCATTAGGACGCCTGTGTCCCATATCAGAGTCCCAGCTCTGCTCCTGGTTCCCACCTCCTGCTGAGGCTCCTGGGAGTGAGCAGGTGACAGAGCGAGTGCTGGGACCTTTGCCTATCACAAGGGGGACCTCGACTGAGTTCCCAACTCGCGACTTTGGCTGGGTCCAGCCATGGCTACTGCAGGCATTTGGTGAATGAACCAGCAGATGGGGACTCTTCTGTCTCTACCTTTCTCGCTCTCTGCCTCTCAATTAATAAAAAATTCCCACAACTCACACAGGGTAGAGAGAAACAGCCTCTGATTAGCCAGGCTACACTCCTGGCTCAATACCTACACACACAGAAGAAACCATAGAAGGGCTACAATTTAGCAGCAGGACTAAACTAGGCTGAGAATAAACACTTAAAATATATGTATATATGTGTGTAGATATATATATACAACATATATACACACACATATTTATTTATTTCATAGGCAGAGTTACAGAGAGATGGAGAGACAGTGAGAGACGTCTTCCATCTGCTGTTTCACTCCCCAAATGGCCACAATGGCCAGAGTTGTGCTGATCTGAAGCCAGGAGCCAGGAGCTTCTTCTGGGTCTCCCACACAGGTGCAGGGCTTTCCCAGGCCGCTAGCAGGGAGCTGGATCAGAAGCAGAGCAGCAGGGTCTCAAAATGGCGCCCATACGGGATGCTGGCACTGCAGGTGGTGGCTTTACCCACTACGCCACAGCACTGGCCCCCAATCCACAGGCTCGCTCTCTCACTCGCCACGTGCGGGTTGAGTGTGTGGGTCCCAGGTGGTGCCCTCCTTTGCCTCAGCCCTGCACGGTGGGCTGCCCCCAGCCCTCTGGGTCTGTAGTACATGGCCTCTGTACTTCCACTTCTGTGTCCCACCTGACTGCCACACCTGAGCCTCACTCTCCTCCTGGCTACTTCGGGAGGAATGGACCGGACACAGGTCAGACAAGAGCCGTGAGGCTGTCTGCCCATATAAACATGTGTGCTGCGAGAAGGACCCTGGCCGCAGGGAAGGCCAGGACCCGCCCCACCCCTGTCCACTGCTTAGACCTCCCCACCCCCCCCACCCCGCCACCTGCTGGCGCCTGGGGGCAGGGCTGGGACAGAGGGTAGTAGGTGAGGAACTGCAGAGCAGGACCTAGGGGACAGCACATCGAAGAGTTACAATGCTTCTTGCTGGCTTGTGGTGACCAACTTTTTTCAGGTTCTTCACAAAATTAAACTTTCAAAATTGTTAAAAATTAGGATTGGGTGTTGAATTTTCATTTTTGCCTTTTGTAGATGTTTCAATTGATCATATAGCTTTTCTCATTTAGTTTTTTTTTTTTAAAGGATGACTCATTGTGTCTTACTTTTAGACATTTTATCATTCTTTCACTCTTGGTCATGTTGGTTCTATGCTGACACGGGGCAGTCGCCTCTGCTGTTCACAGGGTTCCAGCGGAGCTCAGAGTGGCTGTGCGGCTGGCCAGGTGTGAGTGCAGGCCCCTGACCGCAGATCCTGCATGCTGTACTCTACTGCACCCACACCTGCCCCCTGCCTCCTGAGGCCAGCACATCATGTGGACTAGCTAGCTAAGGACGTCTGCTGCTTTATGAGCCACACACTTCTTCGGGATGTGTCAGAATCTTGCATTTTCCCAAGGAGGCCACTGAAGCCCAGAGCAATGCATTAACCTGCGCGGGGCCCTGCCGTCATGGCCGGGAACTCCACCTTTCAACAGCTCTCGCATCTGCTTCCCTGAACACTTCCCCCTCACAGCGACACTCCAGCTCCGCCCCACGCCACCACTTTCAAAAACCCAATCCTGCTCCAGCTCCTGGGAACGGGCCAGAGAACAAGCTGGCTGACTTACTGTATTCTAAGGCAGAGCCTCTCGACTGCCCATTTAAGAATCCGTAATGTCAGAGAAAGGGGAGCTCCCAGGGTTCAGAGCGGTTCCTATACCCAGCAACAGAAATACTGTTAAGGCTACAGGAGTACTTTACTTCAAAAACAGAAAACATGTGCACCACTTTTCCTTATGGGATCTATGCTTACGTTAACCAGAAAGTATGCTCTATATAGTCTATTACTAGGGGAGAAAGCACTTTCCACCTCCTCTAGCTAACACACAAAGTATCTGCCACGGAACCTCGTAATTTAATGCAGGCAGCTCCCATCAAGTTCCACACACAGGTACGAGCGATCTGTCATTTGTGGCATCACCAGTTCCGAGAATCCAGATGTATATAGATGGGGTGGGAAACAGGACGGGAAGTAAAACCCTGCGGTGTCACCCGCGGGGCTGAGAGGCCTCCATCATGGGCCTCATTAGTCACGGACTTATTTTCGATGGTGACAGCGACGTACTCAACAAGGGGCTTTGCCGGTGAAGAGCTCCAGCTCTCTCATAATTTCCTCAGTGGCACTGTCACTGTCAGTGACGTCAATGAGATGAACCGACGCACGGCTGCACGCCCCTCAAGCGGTGTTTTCATGAAAATCTTGCTTCACGCAGTAACTGACGCGCTTTGCTGACAACTGGTTTACCTCGTTTATAAATGAACTCTGCTCAAGGGATACTATTAGAATGGTCCTGCTGTGGCCAGGGAGTGCAGTGGAGGATGGCCCAAGTGCTTGGGCTCTGCACCCCTTGGGAGACCAGGATAAGCACCTGGCTCCTGCCATCGGAACAGTGCGGTGCGCCGGCCGCAGCGCGCTACCGCGGCGGCCATTGGAGGGTGAACCAACGGCAAAGGAAGACCTTTCTCTCTGTCTCTCTCTCTCACTGTCCACTCTGCCGGTCAAAAAAAAAAAAAAAAAAAAAAGAGAGAATGGTCCTTTGCACAGGTATGGAAAACTTGAGTGTATAAATTCATGCTCTTTCTCATGAAATTGTCAGATCAGTAAGACGGACACCGGAGGGAAGTGTGCTGCTGTATTTTAGCTCTGAGGAGCCCCCTCAACATTGTTTTAGGGAAACATGGTTTCAGTGTGCAGGTATCACCCAGTTACGAGAGAGTGAACGTGTCTCTCATCTGTCATGCCAAGATGTCTCAAGAAACGCCACAGTCCCTGTACTTGTGAGATAAAATAAATAAATAACCACCAAAAAAAAAAACAAAAACAAAAAACAAACAGTGTGGCTGAGATGTAAAAAGTGAACTCCGGTCTAAGCAGTGCACAGCGCATAGTGGTGAGGACACTTCTCTGAGCAAATGTATCCTTGGCCAAGACAGACCCCATTCTCTTCTTTTACAGTATTTATTAATTTATCTGTCTATTTATTTTAATTTATTCAGGAGAGCAGGTGTGGAGGGCAGGGGCACAAGGAGAGAGACAGCCAGGTCTGAAGCCAGAGGAAGAGTGAAAGGTCCCATTCGCTGGCTCACTGCCCACAAGCCCACAGTGGCTGGGGCTGGGCAGGGACACAACAGCCATCACCTGCTGCCTCCCAGGGCACAGCTGGGAAGCTGGGATCTGGAGCCGGAGCTGGGACTTGAACTCACACACTCCAGTATGGGACGTGGGCATCCTAACGCGAAGTCAAATGCCTGCCCCAAACCTCATTTTCTTTACAGCTAACTTCTGCACGAGTGACACTTCTCTAAGTAGAAGATGGCATATGTTTTCCAGTATCTGATCTTCAGTTACACAAAGGGCTAACTGGCCTGGAACAGCCACATCCTAAAATTCTGATGTTATTTACAGATTTTCATATTCTTTTATCCTATTATTTATTTATTATTTTTAAAGTACGCTATGGGACCAGTATTTGGCACAGTGTGTTAAACCACCACTTTCACTGACTACATCCCATATTGCAGCACTGGTTCAAATCCCGACTATTCCACTTCCAATCCAGCTTCCCGCTAATGCTCCTGGGAAAGCAGCAGAGGGTGGCCCAACCACCTGGGCCCCTGCACCCACGTGGGAGACCCAGATGGACTTCCAGGCTCCTGGCTTCAGCCTGGCCTAGCCCCGGCCCCTGCAGCCATTTGGTAAGTGAATAGTGGATGGAAGACCTTGCTTTTTCTGTCTGTCTCTCTAACTCTGCCTTTCAAATAACAACTCCTAAAAAATTGTTAATCAAAATAACCAAAAGAAAGTAAAAATACTGCTGAAGAAAAGTAACAGATGTTTTTAAGTACATTTGAACAAACCAGGCCTGGTTCAGAATACACAGAGCATCCACGGCCATACCACCCTGAGCGCGCTCCATCTCGTTAGAATATACAGAGAATTCCTACAGGCCAGTGGGAAAATACAGAGAGATTTGAACACACATGTCACAAGAGAAGAAACCCAGACAGCGACATGAAAAGGTGCCCAAGCCTATCTCCTACTGATAAAAGCAAGCTGCCGTGACCCCTCACGGAGTTAGCATACAAGGAGAGGGTCTGGCACCATCCAAGGTTGGAAGGGAAGGGAGCAACAGGAAAAAACGTGTGATCCTGCCGGAAGGCGTGTGAACAGGCACAGCTTTCTAGAAAACCGCTGAGCGTTCTGAGAGGTAGCACTCCCCGGAGGAGCTCCTGCAGGACCCGGCACACGCGGAGCAGCGCATTCTTCACGACACCAATCTGGCATTCACGCACGGTGGAAGGGGTAGACACTGCCACCGTGAACTCACACGGTGGCCCACACAATGCAGCAATGGGGGCTTTGGAAGGAAGCGAGGCACCAAAATACGGACAGTAGGATTCATTCATATGAAGTTCAAACACAGACATATGAGCACCGCAGCTCACTAGGCTAATCCGCCGCCTGCGGTGCTGGCACACGGGGTTCTAGTTCTGGTTGGGGCGCTGGTTCTATCCTGGTTGCTTCTCTTCCCGTACAGCTCTCTGCTGTGGCCTGGGAAGGCAGTGGAGGATGGCCCAGGTCCTTGGGCCCTGCACCCGCATGGGAGACCAGGAGAAGCACCTGGCTCCTGGCTTTGGGTCAGCGTGGTGCACCGGCCGCAGCGGCCATTTGGGGGGTGAACCAACGGAAAAAGGAAGACTGTTCTCTCTGTCTCTAACTCTGCCTATCAAAAAAAAAAAAAAAAAAAAAAAAAACAGCCAAAAACCAGACATGTTTAAATGACCGTACATGTTTAGGTGATAAAACTATGAAGAAAAGGAGGTGGCTTCCAGAAAGCCAGCGTAACAGGCGTCCTGCTGTGAAGAGAAGTGAAATGGCGGGAGAGCAGGCATGTTCCGCACCTCAGGCAGCTGGCCACGGGGCCCGTCTTGGATTCACTATTCTCTGCAAGTGTGTCCTACGTAAATGTCTATGTACTCTATTACACAACTCAAGAGGTTTCTTATTCTTAGTCTTTATTTACTTTTTATTTATTTGAAAGGCGTGGGGAAGAGAAAGAGATGGAGATCTTCTGTTCGCTAGTGCACTTCCCCAAGGTCCCCAACGAAATCAGGAGCCAGGAACTCACCCCCAGCCTCCAATGGAGTGGCAGGGATTCAAGCACTTGGGCTGCACCTGCTGCTCCCAGAGTGTACATCGGCAGGAAGCCGGACTGGAAGTGGGTTTGTGGGACTTGACTTCAGACTCTGACATGTGATGCGGGCATGCCAAGCTGCCCCGAACGCCTGCCCCAAGGCAGGAGGTTTTAAGAAGAGTTTTCTAAATGGCCCACAGAGCTAATTCGCATAACCATCAAAGAAAGTGCGACAAATTGTGTGGAAAATGTTCCTGTGTATGACAAACGTATTGGCTTTTCACAAGGAAGCCACCAGGAGCGATTGAGATGAGTAAACGGTGCATTTAATACTATCAGCTCTTTTGGAATCATTGCTGACTGTGTTTTTCTAACTGAGGAATAATTAACACGCAACAAAGCGCACAGAGTTAGGACTCAGAATGAATTCTGACCACTGCATCCATCA